>NC_041752.1:1283333-2561666 GCF_004115215.2 Ornithorhynchus anatinus | reverse complement strand
ATGCAAGCTAATCAGGTGGGACACAGTCCCGGAATCACTGTCTTAATTCCCAATTGACAGATGAGGGAACTGAGGCCCAGTGAAGTGACTTGCCCAAGGTCACACAGCAAACACGTGGCGGAGCCTGGACCAGAACCCATGACCTTCTGACTCCCAGGCCCGCGCTCTATCCACTAGACCATGCTGTGCCTTCAGTTCTCGTGAGTCAAGCGATAATGGTAGATATGATACAGGCAGACCAGAACACAGACTCTGTTCCACACAGGGCTCACAGTCCAAGTGTGGGGACAACAGGTGTCGAATCCCCATTGTACAGAGGAGGAAACTGAGGCACAGAGAAGTGAAGTGACTTGCCCATGGTTCCACATCAAGCAAGGGGCGTGGATCAATCAATCAATTGTATTTGAGTGCTTGCTGTAGGCGGTAGGTTACATAATATTTATATTAATGTCTGTCTCCTCTAAACTGTAAGCTCACTGTGGGTTGGGAATGTGTCTACCAACTGTGTGGTATTGGAGTCTCCCAAGTGCTTAGTACAGTGCTCTGCACACGATAAGTGCTCGATAAATACCATTGATTGATGGATCAATTGATTGCTGAGCACTCTAAACGCTTGGGAGAGTCCAATATAACAGAGCCTATAACAGAGCCTGTGGTCCAGAGGAGAAGCTGTGAGAAACTTCTCTAACCAGGCTGACAGCTACCAACAAACCTGATTGATTTGGATCTTCCGCAGCGCTTAGAACAGTGCTTAATACATAGTCAGCGCTGAACAAATACCATGATAAATGATAATCAGGGGGGTGGGGAGCAGGGATTGGAATGGGGATTTGGTTTTTGGTGTCCCTGGGGTTGAGCCCAAGGGGGAGTCCAGGAAAATCATTGACGTGAACCAGTGAAGTGACTGCGCCAAGGTCACACACCAGGCCAGCAGCAAGTGAGAATCAAAACCCAAGTGTCCCAACTCGTCTAGGCCCCGCTACACCGGCTCTCAGGCTTGGTCAGAGAGGCAGAACCAAGCACTGAGGGCTCTGGACTGGTGGTTACTATGTACAGAGCACTGTACTAAGCGCTTAGAATGTACAATTTAAAGAAGTAAACGTGGCCTCGTGGGTAGAGCCCGGACCTGGGGGTCAGAGGACCGGGGTCCTAATCCCAGCTCCGCCACTCATCTGCTGGGTGACCCTGTATAGGTCACTTCACTTCTCTGGGCCTCATCTGGGACACGTGAGCCCCAAATGGGAGGTGGACTCTGTCCAACCCGTATCCACCCCAGTGCTTAGTACAGGACCTGGCCCATAGTAAACACTTAAATACAGTATTAATAACGATCACCACCCTGGGGCCTGGGAGGAGAAACGGCATGGCCTGAGGGAAAGAGCCCGGGGCCTGGGTTGGAGTCGGGGGATCCGGGTTCTACTGCGGGCTCCGATGCGTCGCCTCGGGCAAATCACTTCACTGGGCCTCGGTTTCCCCCGTCTGTAAAACGGGGATTCAGTGGGACGGCGTTCCTATCCGGTCGTATCTTCCCCGGCGACGTCGGGCACCTAGTGAGCGCTTAAAAATGATGATGATGGGTGTGAAAGAGTAGGGAACCTAGCCTGGCCGCCCTCGGGGATGGGGGGCGTCCCCGGAGGGGCGAGAGGCCGAATCCGGACCCGCTCCAGACCCGGCTTCGAACGCGTAATGGCTCAGGAGCCCCCCGCTACCTCCCCACCTCCCCTCCCCCGGGGGTGGGCGGCGTAAATCCAGCCGGGGGCTGGAGAGGAATGTTAAAGCGAGGGTCTGCGCGTCCCCCCGACCCCCTCCCTCGCCCCCCCCAGCTTGGGACCCTGGCCCTGGCAGATTCCGCACGCATGACTGGGCGGGAGGGCGGCTCGGACAGCTCCTCTTTGAACTTTCCAACAATGGCTGGGCTCCTCTCTCCAGTTCACAGACGCCCCCTCCCCTCGGCGACCCCCGACCCCCGGAGAGATGCGCCCCTCGCCCTCAACCCCCCGCCCCAGGACCCCTTCCTTTTCTTTCGTGCATATGTTTGTACACACACCCACTTATCCCACCCCCCCACCCCGGCCCCAACCGCCTTAATAACTCACAGATACAGCCTTCTTTTTTCAAAAACATACTTCATATTTCCTCTTTTATTATATAAATATCAGTTTAACCTTTTACTGTAAGAATATAAAATGTTTTAAGAGGATCTTTTTTTTTTATACAAATTCACAAACAGTACAATTAATTGGAACTGTGGGTTGGTTTTGCACTCCGTGGTCGCGCTGGTGTTCAGGGAAGGGGAGGGGGCTTGAGAAACAGAACAAGAACGGACCCAACAAACGCATCCTATTCGAAGTGGACAATAATAATTAAGGAAAATAAAACAAAACAAAAAGAAGCCACAACTGTTCCCTCCCCCCTCCCTTCCCCCCACCCCCGGCCCATCCACACGATGCACACACAAAATTAGCCATTCCTCCTCTTCGGAACAGACTTTTGCCGCCCCTTCCCACCCGCCCCCACCTCACCAGCTCCATTTTATTGACAGAATAAGAGATAAACACGTGAATTTGTCTCCTCCCACTCCAGCTGCCGAGGCTGAGACCCCCCACCCCCCCCATCCCTCTCTCCGGGGCGACAGGGAAAAGCCACCCTGGGTGGAAGAAGGGGACAGGAGGGTAAAGGGGGTGGGGGGAGAAAAGGGAGAGTTTGCATATATAATCAGCATTGTCAAGACACAACCTGCATCTCAAAAGAAAATTAAAAAATAAATCCAAAAAATAAAAAAAACAAGCCAGCCCCGATTTTCAGTTCCCCCCAACCCCCCCATTCCAACCCCCCACCCCAACTCCCACCCCCCAAAGTGTTTGTGCTATAAATTAAGTCGAGATTCAGAAACACCGTTGGTTTCCCCCCGCCCCGGGTCCCACTGGTCACACACTGGTCACAAGGAGAAGAAAATTAAAAGCCAGAATGAGGAAGCGACACATTTTGGGGAGGGGGGGTGGGGAGGGGGGCGGGAGGGGGAGGGGTCCCGAGCCAACACAAACACAAGGCTGCCAAAATCCCTTGGGGGCTTCCCTTTCCAGTCTAGGCACAAAAATATTTCAGTTTCAAAATATCTTTCTTGCGATTATTTCCAGGGCTTCGGAGGGGGGGTGTTGGGAGGGAAGTAAATTAAAACGAGGTAGCCAGACATATATATTTTATATATATATAATATATAGAATATATTCAGCAGAAGGAAAAAAAAAACTGATCAAAACTCCACGAGAACAGTGATTTTTTTTTTTTTTGAATTTCTGCAAAGGAGAAAGAGAGCATGGATACCAGAGGGCTGTCAGAGAGGAGGAGGAAGGGGAGAGGGTGGGCAAGGCTGGGGGGGGGGGGTCGCGTTGGCAAATCTTTCCAAATGAAAACCAGGTCACAGTATTCGCCCGCAAGCATCTCTCGCGGGCGGAAGGAGGAGCCGGTGCCTTCTCTCTCTCTCCTTCCTCGAGGTGTGGGGGCGCACAGGTGGAGGGGGGCCGGATCAGTCTTCGATCCCCAGGTAGGGACGGACGGGGGTGGCGGTGAGGGTGGGATTCACCCCCCACTCCTCACCCCCGCCAGCCCGGTCAGCATCACCGCGCGCAGAGGCGACGGGCGGCGGGGCGACGCCGGGGAGAGCGCGGGCCGGTCCTCCGTGGTGGGTCGGCGGTCCCCGGGGGAGGGAGGGGGCCGCACGCGGCGAGGCGTGCCTTCCCCCGGCCCCCGCCTCACCTGACCTTCTCGCTCTCGGTCATCTGCCAGAGTCCCAGGTTGAGCACCTTGAGGCAGGGGAGCTGGGTGATGCGCTCCAGGCCGCGCTTGGTGATGCGGGTGCAGCCGTAGAGGTCGATGCCCGTGAGCTGGCCGAGGTGCTCGGCGATGAGCTCCAGGCCCCGGTCGGTGATGCGGGCGCACTGGCCGATGTTGAGGGTGCGCAGCCCGTGCATCTGCCGCACCATGCGGTTGATGCCGTCGTCGCTGATGTGGCAGGAGCAGAGCGACAGCGACTTGAGCCCGTCCAGGCCCTGGGCGATGTAGGCCAGGCTCTGGTCGCCCACCTTGTCGCAGAAGGACACGTCGAGGCCCGAGAGGCGCAGGCTGCCGGTGGCCAGGTGCATGATGCCCGTGTCGCTGACGTTGTCGCAGGAGCGCAGGTTGAGCCCCCGCAGGCTGCCCATGTGGGACAGGTGCAGCAGGCCGGCGTCGGAGATGCCCCCGCAGAAGCTGAGGTTGAGGAGGCGCAGGCCGGCCAGCCCCCGCGCCACGTGCTTGAGGGACAGGTCGGTGAGCTTCTGGCAGTCCTGCAGGGTCAGCTGCTCCAGGCCCAGGCAGCCCTCGGCGGCGCTGCGGGTCATGCCCGCCAGGTGCCCGATGCCCACGTCGGACAGGTGTCGGCAGCTGCGCAGGTTGAGGCTCTTGAGGCGCCGCAGGCCCCAGGCGATGAGCAGCAGGCCGGTGTTGGTGACGTTGCTGCAGCCGCCCAGCTCCAGCACCTCCAGCCCCTTGAGGTACTGGGCGATGCGGCCCAGGCTGCTGTCGGTGATCTGCTTGCAGAGGCTGAGGTCCAGGGCGCGCAGCGAGCCGATCTCCTGCACGAACGCGTGGCCCAGCCCGTTGTCGGTCAGGTTGTAGCAGCCGCTGAGGTTGAGGCTCTCGATGTTGGCCATGCCCTGGATGACGTAGCTGAGGCTGCGGCGGAGGCTGAGGATCTGCACCCTTCGGATGCCCCGGGCCTGCAGGCTGGGGAAGAGGGACGGGTTGGCCCGCCTCAGGTGCAGCTTGGCCTCCACCCCGCGCCACACCGACTTGTGGTAGGCCGCGTCCCGCCAGGCCACGCACACCTGCGACGCCCGCCCCTTGTCCCGCACGTCCAGGTAGCCGAAGATCATGGCCAGCAGCTCGGGGAACAGGCAGGAGATGTGCGTCTCCATCTTCCGCCGCCCCTCCCCCGCCGACGACCGGCCAGGGGGGGGAGGGGACCGGCGCGGCCCCTTCGCCTCAGGCCCCCGCCTTCCGGCTCCGCCACGCACTGCGCATGCGCGCGGCCGCGGCCTCCTCCTCCCCCCCCCCACCCCGGCCTCACATCCCGCGCGCGCCCCCGCCCGGCCGAGCGCGCAGGCGCACTGGAGGGGCCGCGAGCGCCCCCTGCCGCCCGCTCCCCTAGCCCCGCGCCGCCCTCCGCCGCATCCTCCGGGGGCGGCCGCGGGGGCGGGGGCGGGGGGGGAAGGGGGTCGGTCCGGCCCGACGCCTTCTCGGCCGCTCCCCGGCCGCCCGCGGTGTTGGGGGAGGGGGAGGAGGGGGGCAGGGCAGGAAGGGGCCCGGGCCCGCCGGCCGGCCCGACGTTTCTTCCCCCTTCCCTCCCTCCGCGCCCCCCCCCCCCGCCCCGGGCCAGTTGGACGCTCCCGCCCGGCTGGCGCGAGGAAGAGCTGGAGGCCGCCGCCGCCGCCGCCGCCGCCTGTCGCCTTCTCCGCGCACGCGCCGTAGTCCGGAGCCCCCGCGGGCGGAGCCTGTTGGTAGAGTCCGGGGCGGTCCCCCCTCCCACCCCCGCCCCCCACCACGACGCGATGGTACGAGCCGGCGCGGCCGGAACCGTCCGGCCCGTTGCCGGGGCAACGGAGTCCTTCCCCCCGCCCCCCTCCGGACTCGCGCCCGGGTTCTTAACTCCTGAGGCGCCGGCCCGTCTGCGCCTGCGCCACTCGGCCCCCCTTCATTCATTCATTCATTCGGTCGCATCTCTTCATTCAGTCATTACCGCCCCCCCCAGCCCCGAGCGCCTTCCTGGGTGCGCAGCGCTATGCTGAGCCTATTCTTGCAGCGCCGGGGGTGGGAAGTACAACTCGGCCATCGCACTAATGATGGGGAAGCTCCTACTCTAATAATTACGGTACGAAGCATTGCCGGGGTGCCAGGCACTGTACGAAGCGCCGATGATGATGGTGTTGAAGCCCCTCCTCTAATAATTACGGTATGGAGCGCTTCCGAGGTGCCAGGCACTGTACGGAGCGCCCATGATGATGGTGTTGAAGCCCCTCCTCTAATAATTACGGTATGGAGCGCTTCCGAGGTGCCAGGCACTGTACGGAGCGCCCATGATGATGGTGTTGAAGCCCCTCCTCTAATAATTACGGTATGGAGCGCTTCCGAGGTGCCAGGCACTGTACGGAGCGCCCATGATGATGGCGTTGAAGCCCCTCCTCTAATAATTACGGTATGGAGCGCCTCCTCGGTGCCAGGCACTGTACAAAGTACCGATAATGAAGGTAATGGTGAAGCCCTTACTCTAATAATGACAGTATTTATTAAGCACTTACTACGATGTGCCCGGTACTGTGCAAAGCGCTGATAATAATGGTATTGGTGAAGCCCCTACTTTAATAATTATGGTATTAAGAGCTTACTAGGTGCCAGACACTGTACAAAGTGCCGATAATGGTGGTATTGGTGGAGCCCCTACTCTAATAATTACGGTATTTATTAAGTGCTTACTATGTTGTGCCAGGTGCTGTATGAAGTGCGATAATGGTGGTATTTGGTAAGCGCTTACTAGGTGCTAAGGACTGTTCTAAGCACGTACTATGTAGCAACAGTAATAATAATGATGGCATTTGTTAAGCCTTAGTAAATACATTCCAAGAGCTTAGTACAGTGCTCTGCACATAGTAAGCACTCAATAGATGCTACTGAATTAAGCGTTGCTATGGGCAAAGCACTATTCTAAGCGCTGGGGTATAAGGTGATCAGATTGTCCCACGTGGGACTCCCAGTCTTAATCCCCATTTTACAGATGAGTGAGGGAACTGAGGCACAGAGAAGTGAAGTGACTTGCCCAAAGGCACCCAGCGGACAAGCGGCGGAGCCGGGATTAGAACCCACGACCTCTGACTCCCAAGCCCGGGCTCTTTCCACTGAGCCACGCTGCCTCTCCTATTAAGAATGATTCTCATATTATTAAGCACAAAGCGTCAAGGGGGGCACTAAGCGCTGGGGCAGAGGCGAGTTAATCAGGTCGTCTTAAGTGTGTTTTGAATTTCTTGGTCAATCCGGAGAATCCCGGGGCTGCCTAGGTAGCAGAATCCTTGGACGGCATTCCCCGCATTCCCCTTTCCCCACCTCCCCTAGTTTCAGGCCAGGCTGGTGTTTAACCTTGATCTTTTTCTGAGAGTTCTCTGCAGAGAGGTTCATTATCATTCACTCGTCCCCCTTTTATGTAGGCTCCGAGGCCGTGCATCTGCATAAAGCAGGCCGATTGAATGACCCCCTCCAAGACTTTTGATGATGCTAATAGTTCTTTGAATTGGAAAAATTTCCCAAGGCTTCCTCGGACTCCCTCTCCTCTTCCATAACCCGCACTTATGTCCACATCTCTCTGCTCTCGTGCTTCCTAACTGTAATTTATTTTAGTGTCAGGGCCGTAATTTATTTATCACATCCAGAGTGTATTTATCGAGTCTGTAATTTACTTATCATATCTGTAATTGATTTATCACCCCCATAATTTATATTAATGTCCGTCTCCCCCTCTAGACTGTAAACTCATTGCGGGCAGGGAACGTGTCTGCCAAGTCTGCTATATGGTGTTCTTCCAAGTGCTTAGTGCAATGCTCTGGACACAGTAAGCACTCAATACATACGTTTGATTGATCGATAATCTCTCTCCTCTTCTGCCTCTCTCCCTTCCCTGCCCGGATGTCAGCTCCTGGAGGGTTGGGATTGTGTATAGTGATAATAATAATAACGGTATTTGTTAAGCGCTTACTGGGTGCCAAGCACTGTTCCGAGCGCTGGGGTAAATACCAGGTCATCAAGTTGTCCCATGTGGGGCTGACAGTCTTCATCCCCATTTTACAGATGAGGGAACTGAGGCCCAGAGCAGTGAAGTGACTCGCCCAGGGTCACACAGCAGACGAGCGGCGGAGTCTACTCATTCTATCGCATTCTCCCACGTGCCCTCTGCACACGGTAGGTAATCAGTCTATCAGTCTGGCAGTGGTACTTATTGAGCGCTTACGGCGTGCAGAGTACTGAACCAAGCGCTTGGGGGAGTACGACAGAACAGAGTTGGTAGCCAGGTTCGATAAGGTTGATTGATTGATTGATCGATTGAATAAGTAGGGGTGACTGCACGAAAGCAGCCCCAAGGAATTTTCAATTCTTGGCTCTCCCCTCCCCCAGCCCCATAGAACTTAAACCCATCCCCTCCCTGTCATTTCCTTTAATGTCCGTCCCCCCCCCCCCCCCCCCCCCCCGTAAACCATCCCTCCTAATGAGCGCCTCGAGGTCAGGGACCAGCTCTACCAACCGTACAGTGCTGGTACTCTCCCAAGCGCTTAGTCCAGTGTTTTGAACACACTAAGCTCTCAATAAATACCATCGATCGATCGATGGACTCAAGCAGCCGAATCCACACGGCCGCATCACTGACCTTTTGTTTTTTAAAAAATCGTATTTATTATTAAATCGCTTATTAAGCACTTACTACGTGCCAAGCACTGTGCTGAACACTGGGGGAGAAAGAAGATAATCGGTTGGGACACAGCCCCTGCCCCACATGAGGCTCACAGTCCAAGTAGGAGGAAGAACAGGTGTTTAATCCAGTGTTTAAACATCCCGGTGCTGGCCACGTATCTTACTCTCTAGACCGTGAGCTCGGTTTGAGTGGGGAATGTGTCTACCCAATCTGTTGCATTGTACTCTCCCAAGTGCTTAGTGCAGTGCTTTGCACACAGTAAGCTCTCTGTAAAGACAATTGATCGATTGATTTCATCTCCATTTTGCAGATGAGGCAACTGAAATATGGAGATGTTTTGGGTTTTTTAGTGATATTTGCCGAGTGTTTAATTATGTGCCAGGCGTAGTATTAAGCAGTGGGGGAGGTACAAGATGATCAGTTTGGACACCGTCTGAGGCTCACAGTCTAATCATGCAGCAGGTAAGCAGCAGGGCCGGAATTCGAACCCAGGTCCTCCGACTCCCAGGCCCGATCTCTTTCCACTAGGCCACGCTGCTCCTCTGAATCCCAGAGAACTTTCTAGGGGAGCCGGGGGGCCAACGATCGGAGGGAGGGATGGAAGTCAAATCCGGGGCTCCGGCTTCTCGACGCGGCAGGAGGGAAGAGCCCTTCGGAGAAGCCGGCCTCGGTGGCGGTTTCTCTGGGCACCAGTCCTCCACCTGGCAAGCGAACCCGTTCAGCAGTGGCCAGAGGGCTATTGGTGGGTCAGAGAGCTTGGCAACATGAGAGGGCAGCGGTCGGAGAGCAACGGCACAGGGGATTTAGCAGAACCCCCCTCTTTGCCTCCTCTTGTCTGACTAAGAAGCAATAAGGCCTAGTGGAAAGAGCCCCGGGCCTGGGAGTCAAAGGACCTGCGTGCTCATCCCGGCCGGGTGACCCTGGGCCAGTCACTTCACTCTCCTGTAGCCTCAGTTCCCTCATCTGCAAAATGGGGATTCACTACCTGTGCTCCCTCCGACTTAGAATATGAGTCCCAGGTGAGACCTGTACCTACCTCACCCCTTGGTCCATTCATTCATTCAGTCGTATTTATGGAGCGCTTACTGTGAGCCGAGCACTGTACTAAGCTCTTGGAAAGTACAGTACAGCAATAAAGAGAGACGACCCCCGCCCATGGTGGGCTCAGAGTCTAGAGCGGGGAGACAGACGTCCATTCAAGTAAACAGGCGTCACTATAAATAAATAGTGCTTGGCACATAGTAAGCCCTTGACAAATATTATTATTGTTCTTATTGTTATTAAAATGGCCTTGAAGATGAGGAGAGCTGTGCTGTGGTCTGCCAGATAGTATAATAATTGTGGCTTCTGGCAATTGTGTGGCAGTTATTATAATCGTTGTGGCTAGGTGGCAAGGACTGTGCTAAGCCCTGGGGTAGGTAAAAGATCTTCAGGAAAGGACAGAAATAAGTCAAAATGGGCCTCGTTGGACCTCGGATGGCTGCCGAAGAGGGGGTCTCTGTGCTGAAGATTTGCTACAGGGGAAAGGGGGCCCCTGAACCCCAGGATTGTTTCTCCTTTGGGGGAAGACTGTCTGCTCTGGGCTTGGAGGGTTCCCAGTCTGGTAATAATGAGGATAATGTTTGTGGTGTTTGTCAGATGTTTCTTAAGCTCCGAGCACAGGGCTAGGTGCTGGGATAGATACAAGATAAACAGGTCAGACTCAGAATCTGTCCCATGTGGGGTTCAGAGTCTAAGGGGGGGGTGGAGAGCAGGTATAATAATAATAATAATGATAATGTTTCGAATCTCCCATTTCACTGATGAGGGAACCAAGGGACGGGGAAATGAAGTGACCTGCCCAGGGACTCATAGGGGCAAGTGGCAGAGCTGGCGTTAGAACCCAGAAGCCTCTGCTGACAAAACTGATCTTTGTCCCAGATCCCTCAGAAGCCTCTGGGGTCAGGGTTGATATTTCTCCTGGATAAATAAATAAAATAAATTATGGTATTTGTTAAGCACTTACTATGTGCAAGGCACCATTCTAGGTGCTGGAGTTGATACAGAGGTCATCAGGTTGTCCCACGTGGGGCTCACCGTCTTGATCCCCATTTTACAGATGAGGGAACTGAGGCACAGAGAAGTTAAGCGACTTGCTCATAGTCACACAGCTGATAAGTGGTGGAGCCGGGATTAGAACCCACGACCTCTGACTCTCAAGCCCGGGCTCTTTCCACTAAGCCATGCTGGATCCCCCAGAAGCCTCTGGGGTCAGCGCTGATTTCTCCCCCCAGAGGAGCCTGGTTTTCAAGAGAGCCCATCCCACTTTGAATGGGGAATGGGAACAAAGGGGTCCAGAACTTAATTGGCGGGAGCCAGGGGTTTACCCCGCTTGGAAATTATCCCGTCCGGAACGCCGACGGCCACCAGGGAACCCTGCCTGGTCTGCCTCAAGCTAGAAAGCCAGCCCACACACCCTTTTTCCAGAAAAGCTAGGAACAGGAAAACAGTATCCGGGAAGCAATTTGCTGCCCGGCCTTTGGTTGTTAACTGTTTCAATCCCAGGAGGGCCTTCCAGCACAAAGGATCGGCCATTCAACCACCCCCCACCCCAGCGCCCTTCTTCTCCGACGCATACCCACACCCCAGTTCCAACAGGCCAGCACTCGCTGGTCTGCCCTTCAAGACATTTCAACTCCCTCAGAGATCACCCGGCTGTGGGGTTCAGGTGAAGGAGCATCAGGCTGGGAGTCGGCAAGCTTTGGGTTCCAATCCCGGTTCTGCCTGCTGGGTGACTATGGGTATGTCACTCAACCTCTCTGGATCTGTTTCCTCCACTGTAAAATGGGGGTAAGGTTCTGGCTCTTCCTCCCTCTTAGGCTGCGAGCCTTGGGTGGGGCAGAGACTGTGAAGTAGTCGCAGAAGGGATGGAATATATCGACTGTCTTCTGAGGGTAATGTTGTATAATAATTGCCTGGGAAGGTTCGGTAATAATAACAGTAATGATGATATCCGCTAAGCGCTTACTGAGTGTCAAGCACTGTTCTAAGGGCTGGGACAGAGACAAGATGATCGGGTCGGACACAGTCCCTGTCCCACATGGAGCTCACGGTCTTAATCCCCATTTTACAGATGAGGGCACCGAGGCACAGAAAAGTGAAATGGCTTGCCCAAGCTCACAGAGCAGACAAGTGTTGGAGCCGGGATTAGAACTCAGGTCCTTCGGACTCCCAGGCCCGTACGCTATCCACTAGGCCACACTGCCTCAACCGAGGCACATTTCCTCCTCACGAGGAGTTTACGTTCTAATGGGGGAGACAGACATAAAAATCGTTTTCCACCGTGAAATCAGAATAAATGAGATGAACTTTAAGTCAAATTGTATATAAAGACACAAGTGCTCAGGATGGTTATAAGCAGATACTTGAAGTGCCCACGAGGAGCTTTCATTTTCCAGCAGTGAAATCAGAATTAGTAAGTTGAACGTTCAATTGAATTGTATATAAATATGCAGTTTTCAAGGATGAACATAAATAGATATTTTAGTGCACTTTTTATGGTATTTATTAAGCGCTTAGTATGTGTTCTAAGGACTGGGGTAGAGACAGGTTTATCAGGTTGGACACGGTCCCTCTCCCACATGGGACGCCTCACAGTCTGGGTTGGAGAGAGGAGGATTGAATCTCCATTTTACAGATGAGGCTATCGAGGCACCGGGAAGTTAAGTGTCTGGCTCCAGGTCACCCAGCAAGCAACTGACGGAGCCGGGATTAGAACCCAGACCCTCCGACGCCCAAGCTCTTTCCACTAGGCCATGCTGTTTCTCCTGTCGATATAACTCAGAGTTTGCATATTGCCATCACGGGCAACTGGCCCTTGTTGAAGGAGGAGTTTGGAAATAGAGAGGACTGAGGTCTGGCGGATTTGCGACCGTAACCATTCTGATGATTTTGTAGCTACTCCAGTGCTTAGCACAGTGTTTGGCACCTAGTAACTGCTTATTAAATGCCATCATCCTTATTATTTTGACGGGGGTGATTAGTCTGATGAATGTAGAGGGTTGTGGGGGGCGGTTTCCAGATCTCTGTCTGACTCCTGTTCATGCAGCACAGTACCCCAACGCTTTGTGTAAAATCCAGCCCTGCGTTGCTGACTAGCGTTTGGCTTGTGGTCGACTCTGACCCTCGGGTCCTTCTCTGCTGTCCTGGTGCCCAGCCTGTCTTTCCCCATCCTGTAATTATGTTTTCATAGAATAAAATATTAGGTGCTCAGAATCATGGTATTTCAAAACCTTTGGACCACATGCAGTTTGGCTAACGTCAGGCATCTTAAATATCCCTGTGGTTCTGAGACCGAGCCAGCCGACTTTCCAGTGGGGATCGAGTTCCTGAGCCACGGATTCTTCAGGATTTGATCGAATCTGGTTTCTGTCCTGGTCTCGCTGCCTGGTTTCTGCCCTGATCTCTTAACCTGGTTTCTGTCCTGGTCTCTCAGCCTGGTTTCTGCTCGGATGTCTCAGCCTGATTTCTGTCTTTGGTCACCTCAGCCCGCTTTCTGTTCTGGTCCCGCAGCCTGGTTTCTGTCCTGGTTTCTCAGCCTGGTTTCCGACCTAGTTTCTGACCTGGTCTCTCAGTCTGGATTTTGCTTTAAACTCTCAGCCTGGTTTCTGCTGTAATCTCTCAGCCTGGTTTCTGCCCTGATCTCTCAGCCTGGTGTCTGCCCTTTATCACTCAACCAGATTTCTGACCTGGTCTCCCAGCCTGGTTTCTGACCTGGTCTCTCAGCCTGGTTTTCTTTCCTGGTCTCTCAGCCAGGTTTTCTTTCCCGGTCTCTCGGCCTGGTTTCTGGCCTGGCTTCTGACTTGGTTTCTCAACCTGGTTTCTATGCTGATCTCAGCCTGGTTTCTGTCTTGATCTTTCAGCATGGTTTCTGCTCTACTCTCTCAGCCTGATTTCTGCCCTAGTCTCTTAGACTGGTTTTCTATCCTGGGCTCTCTGCCTGGTTTCTGTTCTCGTCTCTCAACCTGTATCTCACTCATTTAAGTTCCAAAGGAAAGGTGAAAACAGCAGTGCTCCGGAGTGCCTAAGAGGGTTACGCTGACCTCTGGGAAAAAATATCTGGAGTGCTACCCTGTGCTTTGGGTTGAGAGACTTGGGAGAATGTGGCACTGTGCAAAACCCGACTGATTGATTTTACAGACATGGGCAATGCCAACTGGGCCAGGCGCTAGGAATCGGAGTCACCTTGTTCTCCTGGTTGGGATTGTATGTTGTGGGCAGGGAACGTTTCTGCCAACGCTGTTGTATTGGACTCTCTCAAGCGCTTAGTACAGTGCTCTGCCCACAGTAATGCTTAGTATATACCAGCGATTGATTGTAATGGCAGTATTGGTATTGTAGAAACGAGACGGAATAGGGGAAATGGGGGCTTAGTCGGGGAAGGCCTCTTGGAGGAGATGAGATTTTAATAAGACTTTGAGGGTGGAGGGAGCCATGGTCTGGTGTTTGTGAAGGGGGAGGGAGTTCCAGCCAAAGGAAGGATGTGGGTGAGGGGTCGGCGGTGAGACAGACGAGATTGGGGTACGGTGAGTAGGTTGGCATTAGAGGAGTGAAGTCCGCAGGCTGGGTAGTAGCGGGAAATCAGAGAGGTAAGATAGGTTGAGGAGAACTGACTGAGAGCTTTAAAGCCGATGGCCTGCTGTGTGACCTTGAAGACGTCATCTAACCGCTCTGTGCCTCAGTTTCCTCAACTGCAAAATGGGGACGAGTTACTAGGCCCCTCTCTCGCAGGGCTGTCGGGAGGAGAACCCGAGGAAAACACCTTGGAGATGAGCGTCGTTTCTCTGCGAGAGACTCTTTGCTGCTTCTCCTTCCGGTCGTCCGGCCTTCTCGGGGAGGAGGGGAACTCTCCGGCTCCCGGCTACCAGGGAAACTGAGGTCACACCCTGCTGGCCCCGAGGCTCTCGGAGCCCCCCACCCCCCACCCCTCACCGGCTGGGGCCCCAGTTACCCTGGAGATCGCCCCCCCACCCCCCGCTGGCCTCCGCCACACCGCCCAGGCTCTGTCCCGGGCTCGGCTCCCGCTAATGTTTCCCAGATTTGAACTCGGGAGGCTGGAAGCTGGGCGGGCTCCGCCGAAGGCTCTCGCGATTGGAATTTCCTGGCCGGCCCCTGTGTTAGGTAGCTGGCCCCTCGCTAACACGGATACATCGTGTGGGCCGAGCTCGGGTCGGGGGCGGTCAGAGGGGGCGGGGGATGGGAGCTGCGGGGTACTGTCCACCCCCCCCCCCCCGAAACCTCGGTCACAGACCAGAGCGGGTCATCCCCGTGCTGGGTCACCTAGGTCCAGGAGGGTGATTTCAGGACAGTGCTGTGGCTTCAAAGCGGGCTCGGTTTGGAAAAGGAGGTGGAGTGAGAGATGCCTTCTGATTCAACCCATCCGCTCCCAGGGTGACTTCAGTTCCTCTCCGGTTACGTTTTTTTGGCAAAAACAGGACTTTGAACTCCCGTTGGCCTGGGCACGGGCCCGGCGTGCTGGCCAGATGTGTGTGTGTGTGTGAGGGCCCTGTGCTCCGAAACCACCCAGACCCACTGTGCCGTCAGGCCCAGTCTTGGAGGTGGGGGGGTGGGGGGAAGAGGGGAGAGGAGGAGGAGGAGAAAAAGGAAGAGGAGAAGGAGGATGAGAGGGAGGAGAAAAAGGAAGAGGAGAAAAAGAGAAGGAAGAGGATGAGGGGGAGGAGAAGAAAAAGGAAGAGGAGGAGGGGGAGAAAAAGGAGGAAGGGGACAGGAGAAAAAGGAAAAGTGGGAGGCAAAGGAAGAGAAAAAGGAGGAGGGAGGTGAAGATGAAGAAGAGGAAGGGAGGAAAGTGAGGAGGAGAAGGAAGGTGAGGAGGAAGAGTACAAGGAGGAGGAGGAGGAAGAGTACAAGGAGGAGGAGGAACCAGAGCACTTAGCGGGATTTCCAGGGCCCAGGGCTAGTATAACTCCTCTGACTTCTCAGAGAAGCATGTTTGTTGTGGTTGTCACAGAGACAGAATTCCTTTGGACGCCCACAATGCCCATGCTTTGGAGCACTTTTAGTCTAGTGAATTTTGTGCCCATGTCAGAAAGGAACGAGGTCTTGGACCTGGGAGCTGGACTCCACAAATGACCTCTCCCCTGGTTGAACGGAGTCTACTTGGCCTTCGGCACCTCAGTTTTCCCATCTAGTTGTGATTATTTGTTAGGCACTTACTGTGGGTCGAGCACTGTACTAAATGCTGGGGTAGATACAGTATATGCAGATTGGACACAGCCCTGTCCCACGTGAGGCTCACAGTCTAAGAAGGAGGAAGAATCCCCATTTTACAGATGAGGCAACTGAGGCCCAGAGAAGTTAAGTGACTTGCCCCAGGTCACCCAGAAGTTCCCTCATCTGTCAAATGGGGATGAAGACTGTGAGCCTCATGGAGGACATGGACTGTGTCCAACCTGATTATCTTGTCCTTATCCCAGTGTTTAATACAGTGCCTGGTACATAGTAAGTGCTTAACAAATACTGTAAAAAAACCCCAGTAAAGACTGCAGTGATTCCCAGTTTCCTCTCCAGAGCTGTGAGATGCAGAAGAGAGGAGCTCAGGGAGCTTCCAGCTTTTTGGAGCTGACAAATCACTCCCGAAATCTTCACTGAAGCTTCCTGCCTGTGCGGCTGTAGGAGGGGGAAGGGGGAAGAGAGGGGAAGGAGGAACCAGCTGAGCGGAAGGAAATTCTTCTCTTGGCATGTTTTGGCTGCCGGAGCTGCCACTGCTTGTTTTCTACTGACCCACATTTCTGGAGCGAGCCTCAGAAAGCTGCTTCCGAGCCTTGGGTAAAGGCAGGTTCTAAACCTCCCTTCCTCCAGTATTCGTTCTTTTGGGGTCCACCTGCTCCCTTTTTTTTAAATAGATATTTGTTAAGCGCTTACTATTTGCCAGGCACTATACTAAGCGCTGGGGTAGACGCAAGCTAATCAGGTTAGACACAGTCTATGTCCCCCTTGAGGCTCCCAGTCTTCATCCCCATTTTCCAGCTGAGGGAACTGAGGCCCAGAGAAGTGAAGTGACTTGCCCGGGCACACCCAGCAGACAAGGGGCCGAGCCAAAATGAGAGGTCATGGGTTCTAATCCCGACTCCACCACTTGTCAGCTGTGTGACTTTGGGCAAGTCACTTCACTTCTCTGGACCTCTGTTATGTCATCTGTAAAATGGGGAAGAAGACTGTGAGCCCCACATGGGACAACCTGATCACCTCGTATCCCCCTTCCAGCGCTTAGAACAGTGCTTGGCACATAATAAGCACTTAACAAATGTCATTTTTAAATAGAAAATAAATAAATAAAACCCAGGTCCTTCTGACTCCCGGGCCCATGCGCTATCCACTAGGCCAAACGTCTTCTCCAGGGTCCGTTCCAGCTTCTGGTGGTTTAAGGATCCTGAGACCTTTGGATTGACAGTGCTGTGTAAATAAAGCATCTGGTTATCCTAATATTAATATAGCCTTGGGGATAAATACAGAGGTCTACCAGCCCAACTCTTCCCTCAGGAAAACCTTTAGGCTGTGCGCCTCGTCTGGGGCAGGTACTGTGACCAATGTGATTATCAAGTGCTCAGTTCAGTCGTTCAGTGGTATTTATTGAGCGCTTACTGTGTGCAGAGCACTGTACTAACTGCTTGGAAAGTACCAAGTCCAACAGTAGTTAGACTGTAGTTGAGTGTTTGGTACCGAGTAAGCACTGGGAAAATACCACAATTATGATTATTGTTATTATTGTTATCGCAGTACTGTTATTATTATTAGGGCAATACCTAGAGGGTTAACTATGTAAAATAGAAGCATTCTTTATTATTTGCCTGACACATATCTTTAGTAGCACCCAGATAAAAAGGCAAGGGATTTCCCAGGCCTTTCCCCAGATCTATTTCGTACCAACCAATCAATCAGTGGTTTTTACTGAGCACTTACTGTGTGCATAGCACTGTACATAACGCTTGGGAGAGTACAATATGACAATATAACCGAGTTGGTAGACACGTTCCCTTCCCACAGAGAGCTTAGAGTTTAGAGGGGGAGAAACATACAAATATAAATAAATTGCAGATGTGGACATAAGTGCTGTCCTTTGCAGCTGCATAATTCCATTCTTCAACCCCCACACATAGTCTTTTTTCAGGTTTTTTTTAAAAGCTAAGTGAAAACAAGTTCTTGGCGCGGTAGAGGACAGGGTCAGAAGACTCATCAAATCTGACTTAGTTTCCTCTTCTTTGGGATAGTCTATGTTAGGAGTTTTGCCAGGTTTCATCCCCAAGGGCTCTTCTTGTCTCTGGTTGTTACAGTAAAAAACGGAATGAGGATTAGTGTGGCAATTAGAAGTGATATAGCCTAGTGGATAAAGGATGGGCCTGGGAGTCAGAAAGACCTGGGTTCTAATCCCTGCTCTACCCCTTGTCTGCTAGGTGACTTTGGGCAAGTCACGTTACTTCTCTGGGCCTCAGTTCCCTCATCTGGAAAATGGGGATTAAGACTGGGAGCCCCAAGCGGGACACGGACTGTGTCCAACCTGGTTAGCTTGTGTTTACCCCAGAGTTTAGTATATTGCCTAGCATACAGTAAGTGCTTAATAAATTCCATAAAAAAGGTACATTTCAATAATAATAATTGAGAAGCAGCGTGGCGCAGTGGAAAGAGCACGGGCTTTGGAGTCAGGGTTCATGAGTTCGAATCCCAGCTCTGCCATTTGTCAGCTGTGTGACTGTGGGCAAGTCACTTAACTTCTCTGTGCCTCAGTTCCCTCATCTGTAAAATGGGGATTAAGACTGTGAGCCCCACGTGGGACAACCTGATTCCCCTGTGTCTATCCCAGCGCTTAGAACAGTGCTGTGCACATAGTAAGCGCTTAACAAATACCAACATTATTAATTGTGTTAAATGCTGTCCATATGCCAAGCACTGTTCTAAATCCTGCGGTAGATTCGAGTTAATTGGATTGGACACAGTCGAAATAGAAGGGAGAACAGATATTGAATGTGCATTTACAGATGAGGAAATTGAGGCCCAGAGAAGTTCAGCAACTTGCCCAAAATCACGCAGAAAGCAAGTGGGAAGCAGTATGGCCTAGTGGAAAGATGACAGGTCTGGGAGTCAAGGACCTGGATTTTAATCTCGGCTCTGTCGTTGCCTGCTGTGTGGTCTTGGATAAGTCACTTCACTTTTTCAATCAATCGGTCATTTTACTGAGGGCTTATTCTATGCGGAGCCCCATGCTGAGCACTTGGGAGCCCTTCTCTGGGCCTCAGTTTCCTCACCTATAAAATGGAAATTAAAAATCTGTTCTCCCTCTACTTAGATTGTGAGCCCAATGTGGGACAGGGATGGTGTCTGATCTGATTATACCTACCTCAGCCCTTTGTCCGTAATAAGGACTAAACAAATACCTGCTAACGTAATTTATTTTAATATCTGTCCCCTGCTAAATTGTAAGTTCTTTGAGGGCAGAGATCACGGTTTACTAACTCCATTGTATTCTCCCTGACAGTCTGGTGCTCTGAGCAACAGTAAACTGGAAACTCCGTGAGGGCAGGAATCATGTTTACTATCTCTGTTGGGCTCTCCCCGATGCTCAGTTTAGTGCTCTGCCCAAGGGCATTCAGTTATGCAATTGATTGTTTGACCGAAGTCCACCGTTGGAGAATTCTTGTCCAGAATACATGTTTGCAGGACACAGCGTCCAGAGATCTGAGATTTGGAGGGCAGAATATTTATCGGTGGAAATCTCTGAGCAATTTGCAAAGAATTTAACTGAATTACAGTTCAGTTCCCAGCATAACTAAGCTCCCTCCCAGCCCCTGGGTGTGTGTTGAAAGTTGTTAGGAGACCCTTGCTTTGCCAGGATGTTCCTGACCCTGAAATCCAGTTTTAAATTGCAGATTCTGTGACTGCCTGACAGGGTCACTGAGGGAGTTTGGTCGGAGGTGCGGGGATGGGGTGGGGGGATGGGGGATGGGGTAGGGGGGGTCTGGAAGGGCAGTAGTCTAAGATCATTATTATTTCTGGGTTGGTTTCTAGGTGTGACCGTGCCTGTTGAGGAGGGGGAGGTGTGGGATCTGACACCATTTCCTGATTTTCGGCAGGTATGGGGTCTCAAGCCCCAGGCTGCTAGGGAACTCAGAGTTTTCCAAAGACTTGTGTTAGAGACTTGGAGCGTTTTCCTCCCACCCCCCACCCCTTCCACTCCCCCTACTTGGTCAGTCATCATCAAGGAAGCGCCATGGAGGGAGAGAGCACCTGGGGACAGTCAGACAGTCATATTTATTGAGCACTTGCTGTGTGCAGAGCACTGTACTAAATGCTTGGGAGAGCACAATGTAACAAGAGAACAGACATTCCCTGCCCACAACGAGCTTACAGTCTAGAGAGGGCAGGCAGACATTAATATAAATAAATGACAGGAGACACAGACTCCTCAGAGAAAGGAGAGGATTCCAGACTAATCCGTGGGCAAGCAGTTTCCCTTATTATTAATAACAAGAATGATAATAAAAAAGTGGTGTTCATTCAGTAGTATTTATTGAGCGCTTACTACGTGCAGAGCACTGTACTAAGCGCTTGGAATGTACAAATAGGCAACAGATAGAGACAGTCCCTGCCCTTTGACGGGCTTACAGTCTAATCGGGGGAGACGGGCAGACAAGAACAATGGCAATAAATAGTCTTAAGAGGCACTGTATTAAGTGCTGAGGTAGAAGATAATCGGGATAACCATGGGGTTCACAGTCCTAATTGTAACTGAGGCACAGAGAAGTAAAGTGATTTGCCCAAAGTTATGCAGCAGAAATATGGCAGAGATGGAATTAGAACCCAGCTCCTCCTGACCCCCCTGCCCATGCTGTATTCACCAGGCCACACTGCTTCAATGATTATTCAATGTTTTTATAGAGGGAGTGCCGGCCTCAGAGGGAGTATCCCAGCTTGGCAGCTGGGAAGGGTGGTTGTGGGAATCCAGAACTCTCCTCATTCCCGTTAGATGTTTTCGAAGTCCCTGGCTTCTCCCGGTGCCCGGAGAAGACACCAAGCATCAAGCTGTAAAACCCACTAGAGCGCCAGGCTGTGCTTTCCCTGCTGTCGGGCATGTTGGGTGATGCCGTCTGTCCGGATGACTTCCGGGTGGGAAAAGAACTTTCCATCCATCCATGGTATTTATTGAGCCCTTACTGTGTGTAGAGCACTGAGTGAAGCGCTTGGGAGAGTACACTACAACACGGTTGGTAGAAACTGTCCCTTTCCACAAGGAGCTTACTGTTTTCCTCCTCACCTCCCACAGGGCAGGTGGAAGGAGAATATCAGATGTCTTATCTCCAACTGATGACTTCCTATCCCCCACTGGTTCCTGGATTCTTCCTAGATAGGGCAACTGCCCTCAATCAATCAGTGGTATTTACTGAGCACTGTACTAAGCGCTGGGGAAAATACAATGTGACAGAGCTGGTAGATGTGTTCCTTGACCCCAAGGGGCCTACAGTCTAGAAGGGAAGTCAGGAATTAAAATAAATTATGGATATGGACATATAAGGGCTGTGGAGCTGAGAGCAGGGTGAATATTATTTTTTTAAAAAATTTACTTTATTGTGTGCTTGAAGGGGGCAGATCCAGGTGTATCATGAAGAAGGGAGAGGGACTAGGGGAAATGAGCGCTAAATTGGGCCTCTTGGAGGAGATGTAAATTGAGGAGTATTTTGAAGTTGGGGAGAATTGGTGGCCTGTCTTTTATGGAGGGGAAGGGAGCTTTGTGCCTCAGTTTCCTTATCTGTCAAATGGGGGTGAAATACCTGTTCTGCCCACCCCCTTCCCCTGCCCCACAACACTTGTGTGTATTTATTATTCTATTTGTTTTATTAATGATGTGTATTTATCTATGATTCTATTTATCTATTTTGATGCTATTGATGCCTATCTACTTGTTTTGTTTCGTTGTCTGTCTCCCCCTTTTAGACTGTGAGCCTGTTGTTGGGTAGGGATTGTCTCTATCTGTTGCCGAATTGTACTTTCCAAGCACTTAGTACAGTGTTCTGAACACAGTAAGCGCTTAATAAATACGATTGAGTGAGTGAATGAATGAATGAAGGAAGGAAGGAAGGAATGTGGGAGAGTCACTGTGTCCGAGCTGATTGTTCCTACTCTACTGCTTATCACAGTGCCTGGTGCACTGAGAAGCAGCATGGCTTAGTGGAAAGACTGTCAGTCACAGGACCTGGATTCTAAACCCAGCTCTGCCACTTGTCTGCTGCGTGACCTTGTGCAAATCACTTACATTCTCCGGGCCTCAGTTCCCGGATCTGCAAAATGGGGATTCAGTACCTGGTCCCCCTTATACTTAGACTGTGAGTCCCTTGTGGGACCCGATTATTCCCATCCATCTACCCCCAGTGCTTAGTACAGTGCTTGACACATAGTAAACCCTTAACAAATACCATGGTCATTATTATAGCAAGCACATGACAAATATGTCAATTATTATTATCCACATAGGAGAGACCTGGGGGGGTGGTTGGGAGCAGAGAGTGAAACCGGGAGTTCTGCTCACGGTTATTATTAATGACAGTTAATAATTGTGGCATTTAAGTGCTTACTCTGTGTACTAGTGCTGGGGTGGATATAAGAGAATCAGACACAATCAGTCGTTATTTATTGAGCACTTACAGTGTGCAGAGCACTGTACTTAAGTGCTTGGGAGAGGACAGTGTAACAATAAACAGACACACTCCCTGCCCACAATAAGCTTACATTTTAGAGGGGGAGGCAGACATTAATATAAATAGATAAATTACAGATAAGGACGTAGTGTGGGGCTGGGAGGGGGAATGAATAAAGGTGTGTCCCAACCCAGGTTCCTTTCCTAGGCTTTGAGCCTGAGGGTCTTAGGCCGACCAAAGACCTCCGAAACTCAGACTCTCCTCCCCTGTATCAGGGATGACAAGGGAGGTGGGGTGGAGAGAGAGCAGGTTAAGCGCTTAGAACAGCGCTCTGCACACAGTAAGTGCTCAGTAAATATGATTGAGGTTGGAAGGAGAAGGAGAATATACCGGTAGCCCGTGGGTTTGGGGTGAAGGGATTGGGTGACCCCCAGGGTTGGAGAGGAGTGGGAGTCGGGGAGGAAGCAGATGGATCCCGGCTCCGCCAGTTGTCTGCTGTGCGACCTTGGGCAAGTCACGTAACTTCTCTGGGCCTCAATTCCCTCATCTGGAAAATGGGGATTAAGCCCGGGAGCCCCACTTGGGGCAAACTGCTTACCTCGTATCTACTCCCAATGCTTCGAACAGTGCTCGGCCCATGGTAAGGGCTTAAGAAACACCGTCATTATCGTGTGACATTGGGCAAGTCACTTCACTTCTCCGTGTTTCAGTTCCCTCATGGGGATTCAGACTGTGAGCCCCACGTGGCACAACTTGATGGCCTTGCATCTACCTCCGGGCCTTAGAACAGTGCTTGGCACATAGTAAGGCTTAACAGATGACATTTTCATTATTATTATTATTATTATTATTATTATGGAACGAGAGGGAGGGCCAAGGGGCGGGTTTGGAGAGGCGGCTCAGGTCCTGGACGCCCCCCCCCCCCGACCGTCCCCCCTCCCTCCCACCAGGGGCTCGGTGGGTGGGGTCGAGGATGTTTGGACAAGGAGACCCTTTGAAGCTTTTTTGTCCTGTCCCTCTCCCCGCTGGACCTGGTTCCCCTCCCATCCATAAAGCCATCAGAGTCTGGTGCCAGCGCTATCTCTTCCCCATCTCCAGCGGTTCCAGGGCCTGCCTTCTCAGGGAGGGGGGACAAGGGGGGCGGATTTATTGGGGAGGGGGAGAGTCGTTGGTCCGGCCACTTCCGAGGGGGCCCCCCGTGCATGACAAAGATGAAGGGGGCTGGGCCCTTTGATCTGTCCCTCCGTCCCTCTGGCCGGCCGGGCCCGCGGGACCCCCCGACACCTGCCCGGGGGCGACCCCGCCCCAGCCGAGACCCCCGGGAGGAGCCCCCGGCCCCGGGGGGAGGGCGGAGAGGGGGAGGGGGCTGCCTGCGGCCTCCTCTCCGGCCTCCGAGGCCTGCAAGGCCCCCTCCGGACCCCCGGACCCCGACAGAGCCGGCCGCATCCCCCCGCCCCGACCGGGGCCTCAACCGACCCAGCCCCACGCCCACCTGGGAGGTCAGGACACGGGCCGCCGGACACGGGGCACCGGGGGAGCCGAGGATGGACGGGGCTACCTGAGTGGACAGCGACAGAGGGGTGGGAGCGGACAATGGAGGCGGCCGGACAGAGGCCCAGGGCAGGGCAGGGGATGGTGGAGGTGGGCCTGAGGGCCAGGGTTGGTCCACAGCCGGGTGGGCTGGGGCTGGGCCTGGTCATGGTCCTGGGGCTGGTCCTGAGGCTGGGGCTGGAGCTGGGGATGGTTCTGGTCCTGGGGCTGGGGCTGGTCCTGGTCCTGGTCCTGGGGCTGGAGCTGGGGATGATTCTAGTCCTGGGGCTGGAGCTGGGGATGGTCCTGAGCCTGGGGCTGGGGCTGGTTCTGGTCCTGGGGCTGGAGATGGTCCTGAGCCTGGGGCTGGTCCTGGGAAGGCTGTGGAGTGGGATGGGGGCGGGGAGACAGCCGGGGGGCTGCTTCTCCCCGACCCCTCTCCCCCACCCCCCAGCCCCGGGTGGGGGGTCGCTCAGCCCGCCCCTCCTCCTTGCCCCGGGGCCCTCCGGACTCGCCAAATTGCCGGTCGCCCATTGGACTGACCCTCACCTCCCCCCTCCCCCCGTCCCGCCGCCCAGGGAGCCCCTCCGTGGGGGTCGCCGGCCCCGGGACTCTGCTCCGCCAAGCCCACCATGCCCGGGATGCTGCTGCTGCTGCTGCTGACCACTGCCCTGCTCTCCAGCTGTGTCCAGCTCCTGGCCGGAGCCCACTCCTGGTGGTGAGAAACACCCCCCACCCCGCCCCCTGTAGCTACCTCTCACGAGCCCCCCTCGGGTGGGACTGTCTCTGGGTGTCTGTGTCTCTGGGCGTGTGCATGCATTCATCTGAATGCCTCTGTGCCTGTCTCGGGGTGCATTGGTGTGTCTCAGTGAACCGGTATCTCTCTCTCTGGGTGTGGGTTTGTGGGCCTGTGTGTGTCGTTAGTGTGGGCACTGTGGGTCATTAGTGTGGACTGTGGACTGTGGACTGGGTGTGGGTTTGTGTGTCTGTTGTACACCCATGTAAGGGGGATCCTGGAGCTAAAGGATTCCAGGGAATGAAAGGATGCGACCCTCTCCCTCCCTCCAACCTCCACCAGTCCCCCTTCCCGCCTCCCAACGGGGTCCAGCCCTGCTGGGGGGACCTGGTCTCTGCGGGCCCCCCTGCCCTCCAAGGCCAGATGCTCTCCCACCAGGCCCCAGCTCCTACCCTACACCAGCCCCAATTCCCACCTCACATGGAGCAAGCAGGGAGGTGGGGAGGCTGGGTGACCTGAGACCATGGGAAAGCAGGGAACGAGGCCGGGCAGGGCAGGGCAGGGCACATCCTCAAGCTTCCCTCTTTCCACCCACCCTGGCGCCGGGCTCCCTCAGGTCTCTGGCGATGAACCCTGTGCAGCGCCCCGAGCTGTTCATCATCGGCGCCCAGCCCGTGTGCAGTCAGCTCCCGGGGCTCTCCCCCGGCCAGAGGAAACTATGTCAGCTGTACCAAGAGCACATGGCCTATATCGGCGAGGGGGCCAAGATGGGCATCAAGGAATGCCAGTATCAGTTCCGGCAGCGGCGGTGGAACTGCAGCACTGTAGACAACGCCTCCGTCTTTGGGAGGGTCATGCAGATCGGTAAGTGGTTGGGGGGGCTGGACCCTGGGGACCATCGAACAAGCCAGCAGGGAGAAACTGACAGCTGGGGTGCTGCTATGCTTGTACCCTTATCTCTGGGACTGGGATTGCCTCTACTAGCTTTATTGTTAATAATAATAATAATAATAATGGTATTTGTTAAATGCTTACTATGTGCCGAGGGCTGTTTTAAGCTCTGGGGTAGATACAAGTTTATAAGGTTGTCCCACTTGGGGCTCACAATCTTAATCCCCATTTTACAGATGAGGTAACTGAGGCACAGAGAAGTTAAGTGACTTGCTCAAAGTCACACAGCTGACAAGTGGTGGAGATGGGATTAGAACCCACGACCTCTGACTCCCAAGCCTGTGCTCTTTCCACTAAGCTACGCCGCTTCCATGGCTTACAAGAGTGCTCAGTCCAATGCTCTGCACATACTAGACTGGAAGGCAGTCAGTCAAGCATATTTATTGAGCACTTACTGTCTGCAGAGCACTGTACTAAGCGCTTGGGAGAGGACACTATAGCCATAAGCAGACACATTCCCTGTCAGCTTCTTGAGGGCAAGGGATCGTGTCTACTTACTCTACTGTCCTCTTCCAAGTTCTCAGCCCCCTGCTCTGCGCACAGTAAAATGAAAATTTCTCCAAGACAGGGATTGTATCTGCTTAGTCTCAGTAGTAAGTGCTCAAAAGTAATAATAATAACCATGCTTTTTTTAAGCGCTTACTATGTGCCAGGCATGGTCTTAGGCGCTGGGTCTCTATCTGTTGCTGAATTGTACATTCCAAGTGCTCTGCACATAGTAAGTGCTCAATAAATATTATTGAATGAATGAATACAAGCAAATTGGGTTGGACACAATCCCTGTCCCCCATGGGGCTCACAGCCTTAATCCCCATTTTACAAATGAGGGAACTGAGGCACAAAGAAGTGAAGTGACCTACCCAGGCCACAGAGCAGACAAGTGGCGGAGCTGGGATTAGAACACAGGTCCTTCTGACTCCCAGGCCCTCGCTCTATCCACTAGCCCATTAATCATATTTATTGAATACTTACTGTATGCAGAGTACTGTAATAATAATGGTATTTGTTAAGCACTTACTATGTGGTCAAGGACTCTTCTAAATGTTGGGGAAGGAACAAGATAATGAAGTCAGACAATCCCTGTCCCACGTGGGGCTCACAATCAAAGTAGGAGGATGAACTGGCCTGGAATCCCCATTTTCCAGGAGAGGTTAACTGAGGCACAGAATAGTTAAGCGACTCACCCAAGGTCACACGCTTGGGAGAGTACATTGTAAAAGAGATTGACTGTGTGATTTCAGGATGCAGTTTGGCTGGCACTCACCTGCCCCGTTCCCCGTTCCCCTCAACCCCCCACAAACGCGCGCACACACACGCATTTTCTGCCGACAGGTAGGCCGAAAGCCCTGAGGGGGGGGTCAGACTGGGAAGACCCTCTTGTCCAGCCCAACGCCCTCCCCCACCCTCTCCAGACGCCAGCGCTGACCCCTCCCGCCTCTGGTTAGGGATGCTTTGACGAGGCCCTTGGCTGGAGGTGTGACTCAGAAACTGATTGTCCTGGGTCCTTTTGAAATGCAGCGGTCTCTCCCTGGCAAGAAACCGAGAAATCCGGCCTCATTCTGATGTGTGCAGCACCCAGGACCATAAAGGGGAGGGGGAGGTGTTAAAGAGACGGCCCCATCCCTGCTCTCACCGTCCCCCCGACCCCCACCCCACCCATCCCCCAGGACTGTTAGCATCAACATAACCTGGGGCCACCCAGACTACAGGGGAATTTGGTGACTGTTAGTCGGGGAGGAGGGGTTAGCGGTGGTTGTTGGAGTCCTTGTTGACGGCTCATCTGTAAAATGGGGACTAAGTCTCTGAACCCCAAGTGTGCCCAGTCCCATGATCTCCTATCTGCCCCAGAGCTTCGTGCTGGGCTCGGAACATAGTAAGCGCTTAACAAACACTGCGATTATTATTATTATCATCCCAAAAGAGTGGATTTGGGAGCCGGTGATTTTCCTATTTGTAGAGATTCTGGGGGATCCTTTGTCATTCCTTGCTCCCTCTGATCCACCCCTCTTCTACATTTACCATCTGAGGCTTCTCCTCCGTCCCCCGGCCCTGAGTTGTCTGGCGGTGAGAGGGGAAGGTCGGGGGAGTCTATTCCTCAAAGAGAAGAATTGGACCTTGGGAAGAATGGAGCAAGCTCCTCTATCCCCGTTCTTCAGAGAGGGAGAGCTATCACCCCCCAAATCCAATGCCAGGATGATTAGAACGATTCCCTGGACCAACCCTGGGAACGCTCTCCCCCTCTAGCTGTCTGCTGTGTGGTCCTGGGCAAGTCACTTCACTTCTCTGGACCTCAATTCCCTCATCTGTCAAATGGGGATTAAATTTCTGTTCTCCCTCCTCCTTAGACAGTGAGCCCGCTGTAAGGCAGGGACCGTGTCCAACCTAATTAGCCTGTATCTACCCCATTGCTTAAAACATTGCTTTCCACATAGTAAGGGTTTAACAAGTAGTATTATTATTTTGTGACAAGCAGCAGCGTGACGTAGTGGGACTGGGAGTCAGAGGACCTTGGTTCTTACCCCAGCTCAGCCAACTCCCTGTTGGTTGACCGTGGGCAAGTCACTTCATGTCTCTGTACCTCAGTTTCCTCATCTGTAAAATGGAGATTTAAAAACTTGTTGTTCTTCTTATGTAGACTGTGAGACCTAGGTGGGATGGGGACTGCATCTGGCCTGATGATTCAGTAGCAGAAATTATTATTATTATTACTACCATTAATACTTAAGTGCTTACTATGTACCAGGTATTGTACTAAGCACTGGGATAGATACAAGATCATTGGGTTGGTCAGAGTTCCTGTCTCTCATGGAGCTGACAGTCTTAGTCTCCATTTTACAGATGAGGAAACTGAGGCGCAGAGGAGTGAAGTTACTTGTCCAAAGTCGTCATACTACAGATAAGTGGCAGAGCCGGGATTAGAACCCAGGTTCTTCTGACGCCCCCGCTCGTGCTGTATCCACTGGGCCATGCTGCTTCTATCCAGGAGGCTGGGTTTGCCCTAGGATGCTGTGACGGGAAGCTACCAGGGGACAGAGTGCTGCACGGAGACCCCTGGGACGCCCCCTCCCCAACATCCCTCCCCTCAATCCCTCCCTTTCCCTCTCTTCCCAGCTGGCTAGGAGACTCCCTAGATTCTCTCTTTTCCTCTTTTTTCCTTGGACTCTCTCATCCTCATCCTGACCAGAGTGCGGCCTCAGTGTGGCTTGGCCGAGTTTGTGGAAAATAACTAGAGGCCCTGATTTTTCATTCCCTCCTTGATCAAGTGGGAGGTCACCTCTCTCTCTTTCTCTCTCGACTGAATCTCTGCTGGCCTCCAAGTCCCTTCCAAGGACAGATTTTAGAATCTTGAATATGTGAGAGAAAGCAGCGTGGCCTAGTGGAAAGAGCCCAGGCCTGGGAGTCAGAGGACCTGGCTTCTAATCCCGGCTCTGCCGCTGGCCTGCTGTTTGACCTTGTGTGAATCATTTAACCTCTCTGTGCCTCAGTTTCCTCATCTGTAAAATGAGGATTCAATACCTTTTGTCCCTCCTACTTAGACTAGGAGCCCTAAGTGGGATGGTGATTGTGTCCTACCTGATTTTTTGATTTGATCTTAGCATTGCCCCAGAGTCACCCAGAACATTCTGGGAGAAGGGAACCGCTGGTATACAGTAAGGAGTCGCATGAGCGTCTGGTGGGGAGAGACCAGGCTGCTGTCGCTCTTACTAATGCTCTCAGTCAGTCAAAGGTATTTATTGAGTGCGTACTGTGTGCAGAGCACTGTACTAGGCGCTTGGGAGAGGACAGTAGAACAAGATAACAGACACACTCCCTGCCCACAACGAACTTACAGTCTAGAGGGAGAGACAGACATTAATAGAAATAAATCAATGGCAGATATGGACAGAACTGCTGTGGGGCTGGGAGAGCGGGGATGAATGAAGGGAGCAAGTCAGGGTGACGCAGAAAGGCTTGGGAGAGGAGGAAAGGAGGGCTTAGTCAGGGAAGGCCTCTTGGAGGAGATGGGACTTTAATAAGGCTTTGAAGGCAACAGTCATCGTCTGTTGGCTGTGAGGAGGGAGGGCGTTCCAGGCCAGAGGCAGGACGGGGGCGAGAGGTAGACGAGATGAAGGTACAGTGAGAAGGTTGGCATCAGAGGAACGAAGTGTGCGGGGTGCTGGGTTGGAGTAGAAGAGTAATGAGGTGAGGTAGGAGGCGGCAAGGGGATTGACTGCTTTAAAGCCAATGGCGAGGAGTTTTTGGTTAACGCGGAGGTGGATGGGCAACCACTGGAGGTTCTGGAGGAGTGGGGAGATGTGGCCTGAATGTTATAGTACAAAAAAGATCTGAGTGAAGTATGGACTGGAGGTAGGGAGATCAGAACACTGCTGTTCTTACTAACGCTCTATGTCAGTCGTCTTTATCGAGTGCTTACAGCAGGTGGATCCCTATGCTAAGCACTTGGGAGACTCCAACAGGACAATAGTACAGACGTATTTCCTGCCCACAACAAACTGACAGCTCTGGTTCTTCCCGCCAGGCAGCCGCGAGACGGCGTTCACCTACGCCGTGAGCGCAGCCGGGGTGGTGAATGCCATCAGCCGGGCCTGCCGCGAGGGCGAGCTGTCCACCTGCGGGTGCAGCCGGACCGCCCGCCCCAAGGACCTGCCCCGTGACTGGCTGTGGGGCGGTTGTGGGGACAACGTGGACTACGGCTACCGCTTCGCCAAGGAGTTTGTGGACGCCCGGGAGCGGGAGAAGAATTTCGCCAAGGGCTCGGAGGAGCAGGGCCGGGTCCTCATGAACCTGCAGAATAATGAGGCCGGACGCAGGGTAAGATGGCCGCCACCACCCTTCCCTCCCCCACTCCTCTGCCCCAACGAGGCCCCTGGGACCACCAGGTCCTGCAGATCGGACAGCCCAGTTTTTTTGTGTTTTTTAAAAAATGGTGTTAATCATTCATTCAGTCCAGTCATATCTACTCAGGGCTTACTGTGTGCCGAACACTGCACTAAGCGCTTGGGAGATCACGATAGAACAATAGACACATTCCCTGCCCACAATGAGCTCACAGTCTAGAGTCAATCATATTTATTAAGGGCCTACTGTGTGCAGAGAATTGTACTAAGCACTTGGGAGAACACAGTAGAACAATAAACACACATTCCGTGCCCACAGTGAGCTTACAGTCTAAAGGGGGAGACAGACATTAATAGAAATAAATAAGTGTTGGGGGGCTGGGATGGGGGGTGAATAAAGGGAACAAGTCAAGGTGATGCAGAATAGAATGGGAGAAGTGTTAGTTAAGCACTTACTATATGCCGGGCACCGTTCTGAGTGCCGGAGAGATACAAGGTAATGAAGTTGCATACAGTCCCTGTCCTATGTGGGGCTCCCAGTCTTCTTCCCCATTTTGCAGATGAGGAAACTAAGGCCTAGAAAAGTGAAGTAATTTACCCAAGATATCCCACCTGGCAAGTGGCGAAGCCAGGATTAGAACCCAGGTCCTTCTGACTGCCAGGTTCTTTGCTTTAGCCACTAGGCAACGCTGCTTCTCATTGCTTGCTCCTCTCCCCAGTTTTCCCACCCATCAAACTCACCTTTCATTCAATAGTATTTATTGAGCGCTTACTATGTGCAGAGCACTGTACTAAGCGCTTGGGATGAACAAGTCGGCAACAGATAGAGACAGTCCCTGCCGTTTGACGGGCTTACGGTCTAATCGGGGGAGATGGACAGACGAGAACAATGGCAATAAATAGAGTCAAGGGGAAGAACATCTCATAAAAACAATGGCAACTAAATAGAATCGAGGCGATGTACAATTCATTAACAAAATAAATAGGGTAATGGAAATATATACAGTTGAGCGGACGAGTACGGTGCTGTGGGGAGGGGAAGGGAGAGGTGGAGGAGCAGAGGGAAAGGGGGAAAAGAGGGTTTAGCTGCGGAGAGGTGAAGGGGGTGTGGTAGAGGGAGAAGGGAGCTCAGTCTGGGAAGGCCTCTCGGAGGTGAGTTTTAAGTAGGGTTTTGAAGAGGGGAAGAGAATCAGTTTGGCGGAGGTGAGGAGGGAGGGCGTTCCAGGACCGCGGGAGGACGTGGCCCAGGGGTCGACGGTGGGATAGGCGAGACCGAGGGACGGTGAGGAGGTGGGCAGCAGAGGAGCGGAGCGTGCGGGGTGGGTGGTAGAAAGAGAGAAGGGAGGAGAGGTAGGAAGGGGCAAGGTGATGGAGAGCCTTGAAGCCTAGAGTGAGGCTTCACCTCCTTCACCCTGCTCTCTCACTCTCCTCTGGGATGCTCAGGGAGACAGAGAAAGAGAGTCATCAGAGACAGCCAGGAGGGAGGGTAGCGAATGCCTACCCTCTCTGCATCTGGGTGGGGCGGAAGAGTGATGATGATGATGGTATTTGTTAAGTGCTTACTATGTGCCAAGCACTGTTCTAAGCATACAAGGTAATCAGGTTGTCCCGCTTGGGAAAGCAGAGGTGGCCTAATGGAAAGAGTCCCGGTCTGGACCTCCAAGGACCTGCATTCTAATCCCAGCTCCACCCCTTGCCTGCTGGATGACCTTGATCAACTCCCTTTCCTTCTCTGGGGCTCAGTTTCCCCTCTGTAAAATGGTCTCCCGCCTCCTTGGGCTGTGGTATCCAAGGGGAATTGATGTGAGCCCCGAGTGGGACAGGGACTGTGTCTGTGTCTGCTCTGATTGGATTGGATCTACCCCGGCGCTTGGCACAGTGCTTGGCAGATGGTAACGCTTGAAAAATACTATTATTATTAATAATAATATCATCATCATTATTATTATTGTAAGGTCTTTGCCTTGGAAAGCTATAGGCGGTTTTTCTTTCTGCCTCCACTCCCTGTTGCAGCCAGACCTAGAAGGCTCTTTCCCAAGACCCCCAACTCTCTCCTTCCTCTTGTCTGGACATGGCTAAGGCTGTGGGGGGGAGGGGGGAAGGGGAAATCTTTCCACCTTCAGGCTTGTCCCCCCCCACCTTTTATTGCCCTAATTGTTTATTTGTTTGCAGGGCGTTGTTATCTCAGCAGGCCCTTCCCCTCAGTCCACTGGCTCCCCTCCCACCCCCTCTTCCCTTATCTCTCCCTCCTTACCACCCGCCCCCCAGACTGCTTCCCCCACCGCCCCTCTAGGAGACGATGGGGAATTTTCCAACCTGATTCTGACTTCTGAATGTACCGAGCAAAGTTCTAAGCACTGAGGTAAGGCTTAGAACAGTGCTTGGCACATAGTAAGTGCTTAACAAATACCATTATTGTTATTATTACAAGATAATCAGGTTGGACACGGCCCCTGACCCGTAATGGGGCTCACAGTCTAGGGAGTGGGATGAAATCATCAGGTCTCTCAGGTCCTTGACTTTCCCTGCACACCCCATCAACCCCAACCCCCAGAGCTTGGAGAGAAAGCCTCAAGGACCCCCTCCCCATCCCCCGTCCTTCCTTGGAAACATTTGGGGAAGGGGCTTTGCCTTGGAACCGCAGTTAGAGATGGAAATTGGATCCGGGTGTCTCCCTCCCAGAAGTGTCCAGAGGACCTGAAGGCCGGAAGATTTTTCCAGTCAGAAGAGTTGGGTTCCCATACGCCACTGGGGCTTAATTGTTTTGGCGGAAACCAGGGAGAGCTTTGGGGGCTCCCAAAAGCCTGAGCAATTGACCTTTGCCCCTCTCTCCTCCAGGAGAAGCCCATCCTCTCTGGTCACTCTGGAATCTCCCTTCACTGAATTTTGTCTCCCATCTTGCAACCCCCCGTCTCCCCCAGGACATCTCCAAACCAAGCCTCCTGCCCTAGTGTTTACTCTCCTAAGGAGATGCTTATCCACTTCCCTCCCTGGATCACTTTAGAGTCGAGGTCCACAGCCTTTTGAGCCCTTTAATGCCTTCTTAGGGGCCACTAAGGGAAGACCATTTCCACTCAGAGAGGAATGCAGAACTAGAGGCCTAGACAAAATGGATTGGTCCAGAACCGCAATTAGCGACCCAGGGTGGAAAGTGTGGATTCCTTTATGTCTTGTGCCTGGAGCGCACGGGGAGATCTGAGGGTGGGGGAGTAGGAGACATTTTGGCTTCTGAAAGACTTTATATCCTCCCTGAAAAACAGCAGCTGTAATCGTGAAGACGTTTATTGAACCCTCCTGGCTGCGGAGCAGTGTGCTCTAGTGTTCGAGGAGTTTGTCAGAATAAGCAGACCTGATCCTTGTCCTCAAGAAGTTCCCAATCTAGCTAGGGTGGGTGGGCCAGAGGGTGAGAAAGCCACAAAAACAAATTACAGGAAGGAAGAAGCGGTAGAGTATGAAGGAATTTTTTTTTAATGGCATTTGTTAAGCATTTACAATGTGCCGTCAAGCACCAACCGTAGATACGAGGTAATCGGGCAGAATACACTCTCCGTCTCCCGTGGGGCTCACAATCTAAGTAGGAGGGAGGACAGGTATTGAATTCCCATTTTGCAGTCAAGGAAACTGAGGCGTTGAGGAGTAAAGTCCACAGTCACATAGCATAAAGGAATGAATGTAAACCTCTGTGGGTCGGAGGCTTTCAGTGCTCAGGTAGGGGATTAGAAATGGATCCAAAAAGGCCTTCTCTTAATAACGTTAATTGTGGTGTTTATTAAGCCCTTGCTCTGTGCCAAGCACTGGGGTAGATATAATGCAATCAGATTAGCCACAGTCCCTGTTCCATAAGGGGCTAAAATCTACAGCAGCGTGGCTCAGTGGAAAGAACCCGGCCTTGGGAGTCAGAGGTCATGGGTTTGAAACCCGGCTCTGCCACTTGTCAGCTGTGTGACTGTGGGCAAGTCACTTAACCTCTCTGTGCCTCAGTTACCTCATCTGTAAAATGAGAACTAAGACCGTGAGCTTCACGAGGGACAACCTGATTCCCTGTATCTACCCCAGCGCTAAGAACAGTGCTCTGCACATATTAAGTGCTTAACAAATACCAACATTATTATTATTACAGGGGAAAGGAGAGCAGGTATATCGCCCCCATTTTACAGATGAGGAAACCGAGGTCCAGAGAAACTTGCCCTCTCTCCCCGCCTTCAAAGCCTTATTGAAGGCCCATCTCCTCCATGAAGCCTTCCCTAAGCCCCCCTTTCTTCTTCTCCCACTCCCTCCTGCATCGCCCTGCCTGGCTCCCGTCGTTCACCCACGCCACCCAGCTCCACAGCATTTATGTCCGTCTCTGTGACATTTCATTTATTCATTCAATAGTATTGAGCGCTTACTATGTGCAGAACATTCAGTAGTATTTATTGAGTGCTTACTATGTGCAGTGCACTGTACTAAGCGCTTGGAATGGACAATTCGGCAACAGATAGAGACAATCCCTGCCCATTGACGGGTTTACGTTCCAGTCACGTCCATCTCCCCCTCTCGACGGTAAACTCGGGCCGGCAGAGATTGCATCTGTTATATCGTTCCGGTGGATCGTCCCAAGCGCTCCATCCGCCGCTCCGCGCCCGGTGAGCGCTAAATACGATTGCCCTCTCGCGCAGGCCGTGTACAAGATGGCAGACGTGGCCTGCAAGTGCCACGGCGTCTCGGGCTCCTGCAGCCTGAAGACCTGCTGGTTGCAGCTGGCCGAGTTCCGCAAGGTCGGGGACCAGCTGAAGGAGAAATACGACAGCGCGGCCGCCATGCGCATCACCCGCCGGGGCCGGCTGGAGCTGGTCAACAGCCGCTTCAACCCGCCCACCCCCGAAGACCTGGTCTACGTGGAGCCCAGCCCCGACTACTGCCGCCGCAACGAAACCACCGGCTCGCTGGGCACCCAGGGCCGGCTGTGCAACAAGACGTCGGACGGCATGGACGGCTGCGAGCTCATGTGCTGCGGCCGGGGCTACGACCAGTTCAAGAGCGTCCAGGTGGAACGCTGCCACTGCAAATTCCACTGGTGCTGCTTTGTCAAGTGCAAAAAGTGCACAGAGATCATCGATCAGTACGTCTGTAAATAACCCCTCTCCCCCCCCGCCCCCCCGCCCCCTTGGGTGCCCTCTTTCCCACCCCCTCCCCCCCAAAGGCTTTATTATATAAATCTATAAATATATTTTATATTTGTATAAATAAATAGATGGATGATAACTAATTCAAAGACGAAAAACGAAAGGGAGAACTTATTTAAGAGGGGCCGGAGGGAGGCAGGAGGGGGGCCGGGTGGGGGGCGTACGGCCTGAGCCCCAGGAGCCAGGGAGGCAGATGGAAGGAGGTGGGACGGGGGTCTCCTGTCAGTCCCCACCTGTTCCCCCCGGCCACAGACACGCCCGCAAACACACACACACACACCAGTCCCCAGGGTGAGGGGCAGGACCGGTTCCCGGCATGCTCTGGGAGGACGCCAACCCAACACAGGCCAGCGGGGCAGACTGTCTCCACCTCTCCCCCTGCCCCAGCACCTCCCTTCCTCAGGAAGAAGAACCAGGACAGTGGGGAGCCAACCTCTGCCCCCCAACCACCCCTCTCCAGGTGACTGAACCCCAAACCCGGCTCCCCCGACCAGAGGGCCGGGAGCCGACGTGGCCGCCTGGCCCATGGGGCAGGCGGACCCGACGGACGGGCCTGATTGCCCCTGTCCCAAATGTGCAGTCTCTCTTTCCCATTAAATACCCCTCGGAGAGGTTTTTCTCCCTCCCCCCCGGGGACCGTTCTCTTCTTGTCGCCATTAATTTGGGGGCTGGGCTGGGCCTGGGGTTGCGGGGGCGATCTGGCAATGGGGGAGCTGATGGCGCCCTCTAGTGGCTCTTATAAGGAACGACAAGCCCGCAATGGGAGAGCTGATGGCGCCCTCTACTGGCCTCAAGGGAGAACGACGATTCCCCGATGAGGGCGCCCTCTGCTGGCCCTGAGGGAGAACGACAGTCCCCCGATGGGGGCGCCCTCTACTGGCGTCCAGGGAGAACGACGAGCCCGCAGTGGGGGCGCCCTCTGCTGGCCCACCATGGGAACGACAGGGCTGGGAGAAGTAATTTTGCAGCCCATTCAGTCTCCTGATTCCTTCAATGGCATTTATTGAGCAATTAATATGTGCAGAGCACTGTCCTAATAATAAGGTTGGTATTTGTTAAGCGCTTACTAGGTGCCGAGCACTGTTCTAAGCGCTGGGGGAGATACAGGGTAATCAGGTTGTCCCACGTGGGGCTCACACACTTTTAATCCCTATTTTACAGATGAGGGAACTGAGGCCCAGAGAAGTGAAGTGACTTGCCCACAGTCACACAGCTGACAAGTGGCAGAGCCGGAAGTCGAACTCATGACCTCTGACTCCGAAGCCCAGGCTCTTTCCACTGAGCCATGCTGCTTCGGTAACAGATAGAAACAGTTCCTGCCCTTCGATGGGTTTACAGTCTCATCTGCTTCCAAGTGGGAAGTCCTTTCCTCTCATCGCTTCCCGTCTCTTTTTTTTTCTAAATGGTCTTTGTTAAGCACTTACTACGTTCCAGGTGCTGTACTAAGCGCTGGGGTAGATATAAGCTACAGGCCGTGTCCCGCATGGGGTTCACAGACCTAATCTCCATTTTGTAGATTCATTCAGTCATTCAGTAGTATTTATTGAGCGCTTACTATGTGCAGAGAACTGTACTAGGCACTTGGAATGGACAATGGGGCAACAGGTAGAGACAATCCCTGCCCAATGACGGGCTCACACTTTAATCGGGGGAAGACAGACGGCAGAGCAAAGCAAAATGAAACAAAAACAAGACAACTTTGTCACGATAAATAGAATCAAGGTAGATCAATAGACTTAAGATAAATAGAAACAGATGAGGTATTGGAAGCACAGAGAAGTGAATAATAATAGTAATAATGGTATTTGTTAAGTGCTTACTAGGTGCCAAGCTCTGTTCTAAGCTCTTGGGTAGATACAAGGTCATCAGGTTGTCCCACGTAGAGCTCACAGACTTAATCCCCATTTTACAGATGAGGTATTTGAAGCACAGAGAAGTGAATAATAATAATAATAATGTTGATATTTGTTAAGCGCTTAATCTGTGCAGAGCACTGTTCTAAGCACTGGGATAGATATAGGGTAATCAGGTTGTGTCACGTGAGGCTTACAGTCTTCATCCCTAATTTACAGATGAGGTGAAGTGACTAGCCCAAGGTCACACAGCTGATACGTGGCAGAGCGGGATTAGAACCCACGACCTCTGACTCCCAAGCAGGCAAGTGGCTTAGCCGACACTAGAAACCAAGTCCTTCTGTCTCCCAGGCCCGTGCTCTATCCACTAGGCCACACTGCTTGCCAGCAGTGACCACCCCCGGGACAAAATTCAATCGATCAATCAATGGTATTTACTGAGCACTTACTGTATTCAGAGCACTGCACTAAGCGCTAGGGAGAGTACAATATAATACTATAGCGTGGCTTAGTGGAAAGCACATGGGCTTGGGAGTCAGAGGTCATGGGTTCTAATACCAGCTCTGTAATTTATCAGCTGTGTGACTTCGGGCAAGTCACTTCACTTCTCTGGGCCTCAGTTCCCACATCGGTAAAATGGGGATGAAGACTGTGAACCCCACGTGGGACAACCTGATCACCTTGTATCCGCCCCTCCCCCAGCGCTTAGAACAGTGCTTTGCACATAGTAAGCGCTTAACAAATACCATTATTATTATTAGCTTGCATCTACCCTCAGCGTTTATAACAGTGCCGGTATCCAACCCGATTTGCTTGTATCCCCTCCCACCCCGCTCCAGTTGCTTAGTACAGTGTGTGGCACACAGTAAGCACTTAACAAATAGCATTATCATTATTAAGCGTTTAACAAATAGCACAATTATCATTATTATATACTCAGCCTTTAGTAGAGTGCCTCGCACATAGTCAGCGCTTAACAAATACCACAATTATCAGTATTATACAACCCCACTTATTACCGTGCCTAGCCCATAGTAAGTGCTTAACAAATACCATAAAAAGAACTGTGATCTGATTATCTTGCATCTCTCCCTACGTGGGACAACCTGATCACCTTGTATCCTCTCCGGCGTTTAGAACAGTGCTTTGCACATAGTAAGCGCTTAACAAATACCATTATTATTACTATTATTATTACAATTCCCTGCCCACAATGAGCTTCACAGCTTCACACTTCATCAGATGTGGATTTCGGAAGGGCGGGTTTACCCGGCGAGGGGGCTGCAGGCCCCATCCACCGAGTGACCCCTCCCCAAACCACCCCCCACCCCCCACCAGTCGGCCCTTTGTCAGCCAGACTCAGTATCCCCGCCTGGTCCTCTTTGATCTGCTCCCTGAATGACCTCTGAGCATTCAAACCCCATTGTCTCCTCCCAGGGCTGTTGGCTCTGTGTCTTTTTAGATGAGATGCACCCTTAAGAATAAAGGCGTTTCTTAAGCACTCACTATGGGTTAAACACTGGGGGAGATGCAAGATAATCAGGTCACAGTTTCTTTTTATGGTATTTGTTAAGCACTTACTATGGGCTCGGCACCGTGATAAGTGGGGCTGTATAATAATGATAATTGTGGTATTTGTTAAGCGCTGACTGTGTGCGAGGCACTCTACTAAAGGCTGAGAATATAATAATGATAATTGTGCTTTTTGTTAAGCGCTTAATAATGATAATGCTATTTGTTAAGTGCTTACTGTGTGCCACGCACTGTACTAAGCACCTGGAGGGGGGTGAAGGGGGGGATACAAGTAAAGCGGGCTGGATACCGGCACTGTTATTCATTCATTCATTCAATAGTATTTATTGAGCGCTTACTATGTGCAGAGCACTGTACTAAGCGCTTAGAATGTACAAATCGGTAACAGAGACAGTCCCTGCCCTTTGACGGGCTTACAGTCTAATCGGGGGAGACAGACAAGAACAATAGCAATAAATAGAAACAAAAGGATGAACGTCTCATTAAAACAATAGCAAATAAATAGAATCAAGGCGATGTACATTTCATTAATAAACGCTGGGGGTAGATGCAAGTTAATAATAATAACAATAATGGTATTTGTTAAACGCTTACTATGTGCAAAGCACTGTTCTAAGCGCTGGGGGGGGTGGTACAAGGTGATCAGGTTGTCCCACGTGGGGCTCAAACTCTTAATGCCCATTTTACAGATGAGGTAACTGAGGCACAGAGAAGTGAAGTGATTTACCCAAAGTCACACAGCTAAGTGGTGGATCCAGGATTAGAACCCATGGCCTGTGACTCCCAGCCTTAGCTCAGTCAGCCTTAGCTCCACTAAACCACGCTCCTTCTCTAAACAGGTTAGACCCACTCCCGGTCCCACGTGGGGGCTCACAGACTTCATCTCCATTTTATAGATGAGGGAACTGAGGCCCAGAGAAGTGAAGTGGTTTGCCCAAGGTCACCCAGCAGACAAGTGGAGGAAAGGGATTAGAACTCAGGTCCTTCTGGTTTCCAGGCCCGCGCTCTGTCCACTAGGTCAAATCATAGCAGCGTGGCTCAGTGGCAAGACCCCGGGCTTGGGAGTCAGAGGTCATGGGTTCAAATCCCGACTCTGCCGCTTGTCAGCTGTGTGACTGTGGGGCAAGTCACTTCACTTCTCTGGGTCTCAGTTCCCTCATCTGTAAAATGGGGATTAAGACTGGGAGCCTCACTTGGGACAACCTGATTACCCTGTATCTACTTCAGTGCTTAGAACAGAGCTCTGCACATAGTAAGCGCTTAACAAATAATAATAATAGTAAATAATATAAACAAATACCAACATTATTATTATATCACCTGATGCCCATTCTCTGCTCCTGCTATGGGCTATACTGTCTTCTAGAGCTCAGCACATAGTAAGCGCTTAACAAATAATAATAGTAAATAATATAAACAAATACCAACATTATTATTATATCACCTGATGCCCATTCTCTGCTCCTGCTACTAGGCTATACTGTCTTCTAGCAACTTCTCTGAGGAAATCATGCCACCCGCCCTGAAAAATAAAACCCAAAACAACACATTGACCCCGCTCCTCCCGCCCTCAGGCATGTCTGTGATCCCAAATGCGGGACAGTGTCTGTTCTGGGGTCTTTGTGCTGAGTTTCAGGGTCTTTAGCGGGCAGTGGTGAAACCTATTGGCATATTCATGTCTTCATTGTACTCGGAGACAAAGAAGAGTCTGCTTTCCCAACACAGATACACACGCACAACACACAACCCGGCTCTGAGCAGTTTATGTCTCCCCCAGCTCTTTTTTCAAGAACCACATTTCAGACCCAATCCAATCCCTAAAACAATGAATCCAAAATAACAGCACTTTAAAGGAACTAGCACCGGGATTTAAAGGGAATCTCAGAGAAGCAGAGGATTAGGCTTGAGTCAGTCGGTCAGTCGTATTTTTTGAGCGTTTGATGTGTGCAGAGCACTGGACTAAGCCCTTAGGAGAGGACAAAATAATAGACCAGACACATTTCCTGCCCCAAACGGCCTAGAGTGGGTGAATGCAGAAGGCACTGGTCAGAGCAAGATCAGGCTGGACATCTAGTCTCCGGTTTGGGGAAAATATTTATTTTTATTCGTGCCCATCTCCCTCCTAGACTGTAAGTTTGTTGTGGGCAAGGAACAAGCCTGCTAACTCTTTGTATTTTATTCTCTGTGCTCTGTGTAAAATGGGAATAAACACTGTGAGCTCCATGTGGGACATCGACTTTGTCCAACCCTTAGTACAGTGCTTGGTACATAGTACATGCTTAACAAATACTGCAATTATTATTACTCTACCAAGCGCTTAAATACTACAATTATTATTACTCTCCCAAGCGCTTAGTACAGAGGTCTGCACCATAGTAAGCACTCATTCCAGTGATGATGAGGAATGATAGGTAAAATCGTTGCAGTCTGAATCCCCATTTGTCAGATGAAGGAACTGAGGCATAAATAAGTGAAATGACTTGCCCAAGGTCCCAGCAGACCAGTGGCGGAGCTGGGATTCCTTCTGACTCCGAGGCCTGTGCTCATCCACTAGGCCACGGCGGCTTCCAGAAGAAGATTAGGCCCCAGGAAGAAGAGAAACTGCAAGGCCCTGATGGGACTCCCGAAGACCTTCTTGACCCTCTGTACATTCTCACTGAATCCAAAGCAGTTCTGTGAGCAAACAAACACCTTTTTTGGATTGCAAACAAGGGTGGGCCCTCCTCCTTCCTTTGAGACTCACCCAAACCACCTAACTGGTAGGGTGGGGTTCATTCAGTCGTATTGGGGACGATTACCAAATCGCCCCAATCTTGGAACCGCACCATGAAGGCTTGGAATTTCCTTCACAGATCCAAACGCATTGGCGATGCAGAAGGGAGAGACAGTGACTCTCCCCCTTCAAAACTTTACTGAAGGCCCATCTCCTCCAAGAAACCTTCCCTGATTAAGCCCCCCTTTCCTCTTCTCCCATTCCCTTCTGCATCACCCTGACTGGCTCCCTTTATTCATCCCCTGTCCCAGCCCCACAGCACTTACGTCCATATATGTCATTTATTTATTTCTCTTCATGCCTGCCTCTCGCTCTAAAGTGCAAATGACTTGTGGGCAGGGAATGTGTCTGTTTATTGCTATATTGTACTTCCCAAGTGACTTCCCCAAGGTTACACAGCAGACAAGTGGCGGAGGGAGCCCGGATTAGATCCCAGGTCCTTCTGACTCCCAGGCCCTGGCCTAATATAACAGAGTTGGTAGCCCAGCGTGAAGCCAGACTGTCTGGTACAAAATCAGATAAATGACCTCCCAATCTACCTAAGAAATTGGGAAGAGGCCTAACTAACTTTTCCCACCTGATAATGCCTTGCAGAATCACTTCATTTATCAATCAATAGCATTTATGGAGTCCCTTTTGGGCACAGAACATTGTACTAAGCGCTTGTGAGAGTACAAAAGCATTAAATGACATGAGCTCTGCCTTCAAAGAGCTTTATAACCTTGCAAAGGAGACAGACAATAAATTATATTACGGCTAGGAGGAAGTAATAAAGTCAGCTATGTACCTAAGGTCTCCTAAATTCCTCCTGGAAATGTGATCTCAGAAGGACTGTGGAGATGGGGGAGCTAGTGGAAAGACTGCAGGCCTGGGAGCTGGGAGACCTGGGTTCTAATCGCGGCTCTGACAGGTAATAATAATAATACTAATGTTGGTATTTGTTAAGCGCTTACTATGTGCAGAGCACTGTTCTAAGCGCTGGGGTAGATACAGGGTAATCAGGTTGTCCCACGTGGGGCTCACAGTCTTTATCCCCATTTTACAGATGAGGTCACTGAGGCACAGAGAAGTGACTTGTCTAGGGTCACACAGCAGACAGGTGGCAGAGCAGGATTAGAACCCACATCCTGTGACTCCCAAGCCATTAGCAAGGCTCTATTGCTCTCTTTATTTTATTAATGATGTGCATTTCTCTATGGTTCTATTTCTCTATTTGGATGGTAGAGAAGCAGCGTGGCTCAGTGGAAAGAGCACGGTCTTGGGAGTCATAGGTCATGGGTTTGAATCTTGGCTCTGCCACTTGTCAGCTGTGTGACTCTGGGCAAGTCACTTCACTTCTCTGTGCCTCAGTTACCTCATCTGTAAAATGGGGATTAAGACTGGGAGCCTCACGTGGGACAACCTGATTATCCTCTATCTACCCCAGTGCTTAGAACAGTGCTTTGCACATAGTAAGCGCTTAACAAATACCAACATTATTATTATTATGGTAGTGATGCCTGTCTGTTTTGTTTTGTTGTCTGTCTCCCCCTTCTAGACTGTGAACCCGTTGTTGGGTAGGGATTGTCAATATCTGTTGCCGAATTGTACTCTCCAAGTGCTTAGTACAGCGCTCTGCACACAGTAAGCGCTCAATAAATACCATTGAATGAATGAAAGCCCATAATCCTGCCACTAGACCACGCAGCTTCGCTGCCCTTTACTTGCTGTGTAACCTTGGATAAGTCACTTCCCTTCTCTGGGCCTCAGCTTCTTCAGCGGTAAAAATGGAGATAAGCGGTGAACCCCATTTGGGGCAGGGCCGTGCCTGACGGTCAGGAAATGTGTCTGTTGTTATCCGATGCTCTCCCAAGCGATGAGTACAGTGCTTTGAACATAGTAGCACTCAATAAAGACGAGTGAATGAATGAATACCTACTCTAGCGCTTAGTATAGTCCTTGGAGGATTTTAAGTACTTAGGTGGCGTGGCTCAGTGGAAAGAGCACGGGTTTGGGAGTCAGAGGTCATGGGTTCTAATCCCAGCTCTGCTGCTTGTCAGCTGTGTGACTGTGGGTAAGTCTCTTAACTTTTCTGGGCCTCAGTAACCTCATCTGTAAAAGCGGGGATTAAAAAATGTGAGCCCCATGTGGGACAATCTGATTACCCTGTGTCGACCCCAGAGCTCAGAACAGTGCTCTGCACATAGTAAGCGCTTTACAAATACCATAATTAATATCAGGGGAAGCAGCGTGGCTCAGTGGAAAGAGCCCGGGCTTTGGAGTCCGAGGTCATGGGTTAGAATCCTGACTCTGCCACTTGTCAGCTGTGTGACTGTGGGCAAGTCACTTCACTTCTCTGTGCCTCAGTTCCCTTGTCTGTAAAATGGCAGCTAAGACTGTGAGCCTCACAGGGGACAACCTAATTACCCTGTATCTACCCCAGCGCTTAGAACAGTGCTCGGCACATAGTAAGCACTTAACAAATACCAACATTATTGTTATTACTTCATCAAATACCACAATCATTATTATTATTTTTACGAGAGAAGCAGCGTGGCTCAGTGAAAAGAGCCCGGGCTTGGGAGTCAGAGGTTGTGGGTTCTAATCCCGCCTCTGCCACTTGTCAGCTGTGTGACTTGGGGCAAGTCACTTCATTTCTCTGGGCCTCAGTGACCTCAGCTGTAAAACGGGGATGGAGACTGTGAGCCCCATGTGGGACAACCTGATGACCTTGAATCTCCCCAGTGCTTAGAACAGTGCTCGGCACATAGTAAACGCTTAATAAATGCCACGATGATGATGATGATGATGATGATGGTGATAAGCAGCGTGACTCAGTGGAAAGAGCCCGGGATAGGGAGTCAGAGGTCGTGGGTTCTAATCCCGGATCCGCCGCTTGCCAGCTGTGTGACTTGGGGCGAGTCACTTCACTTCTCTGGGCCCAAGTTCCCTCATCTAAAATGGGGATGAAGACTGGGAGCCTCATGTGGGGCAACCTGATTATTCTGTATCTACCCCAACGCTTAGAACAGTGCTCTGCACATAGTAAGCGCTTAACAAATACCAACATTATGATGATGATGATGATGATGAACGGAAAGGAGAGGGATGCGTTTCCTCCATTTGTCCACAAGGCGGCGACCTTTCACCAGTCCGGCGGCCCTGCGGCCCTTCATTCAAGCGAAAAGGGGATTTTTTGCCAAGTTTGCCTGGCAGATATGAAGTGGACATCCATATTAAAGACTATTTACTGAACGCTTTCAGGGTCCAGAGCACTGTACTGAAGGTCTTGGAAAGTACAATTCAGCAACAAAGAGAGACAGCCCCTACCCGAACCCGGGTTTGCAGTCTAGAAGGGGCGAGACAGACATCCAAACGAGTAATTATAATAATAATGTTGGTATTTGTTAAGCGCTTACTATGTGCCGAGCACTGCTCTAAGCGCTGGGGGAGATACAGGGTCATCAGGTTGTCCCACGTGAAGCTCACAGTTAATGCCCATTTTACAGATGAGGTAACTGAGACCCAGAGAAGTGAAGTGACTTGCCCACAGTCACACAGCTGACAAGTGCCAGAGCCGGGAGTCGAACCCATGACCTCTGACTCCGAAGCCCAGGCTCTTTCCACTGAGCCACGCTGCTTCCCCAAGCATCAGTATAAAGAGTAAACAAGCATCGGTATAAACAGAATTATTCATTCGATCATATTTATTGAGCGCTTACTATGTGCAGAGCGCTGTACTCAGCGCTTAGAATGGACAATTCGGCAACAGAGAGAGACCCTCCCTGCCCAATGATGGGCTCACAGCCTAAACGGGGAGACGGATAGCAAAGAAAAACAGAACAATTCAAAACAAGCAGACATCATCAAGATAAATAGAATCATGGAGATATACACCTCATTAACAAAATAAATAGGGTAATAAATAATATATGCATGTACACATCAAAACAAGTAAACAGGCATCAATATAAATAAATGGAATGATAGACATATACATATATACATAAGTGCTGTGGGGCAGGGAAGGGGGTGGAGCGAGTCGAGGTGACAAGGTGGTGGAGCTGAGGAAAAGGGGAGGTGTAGTCTGGGAAGGCCTCCTGGAGGAGGTGAGCCTTCAGTAACGTGGCTCAGTGGAAAGAGGCCGGGCTTGGGAGTCAGAGGTCGTGGATTCTAATCCCGGATCCGCCGCTTGCCAGCTGTGTGACTTGGGGCGAATCACCTCACTTCTCTGGGCCTCAGTTCCCTCATCTGTAAAATGGGGATGAAGACTGTGAGCCTCACGTGGGACAACCTGATTACCCTGTATCTACCCCAACGCTTAGAGCAGTGCTCTGCACATAGGAAGCGCTTAATAAATACCAACATTATTAAGATGATGATGATGATGATGAACGGACAGGAGAGGGATGCGTTTCCTCCATTTTTCCACAAGGCGGCGCCCTTTCATCAGTCCGGCGGCCCTGCGGCCCTTCATTCAAGCGAAAAGGGGATTTTTTCCTAGGTTGCCTGGCAGATATGAAGTGGACGCCCATCTCAAAGACTATTTACTGAACGCTTACAGGGTCCAGAGCACTGTACTGAAGCTCTTGGAAAGTACAATTCAGCAACAAAGAGAGACAGCCCCTGCCCGAACCCGGGTTTGCAGTCTAGAAGGAGGGAGACAGACATCCAAACGAGTAAACAAGCATCAGAATAAATAAACAGAATTTTTCATTCGTTTATTCATTCGATCGTATTTATTGAGCGCTTACTATGTGCAGAGCGCTGTACTAAGCGCTTGGAACGGACAATTTGGCAACAGAGACAATCCCTGCCCAATGACGGGCTCACAGCTTAAAGGGGGGGAGACGGACAGCAAAGGAAAACAGAACAAAACAAAACAAGCAGACATCATCAAGATAAATAGAATCATGGATATATACACCTCATTAACAAAATAAATAGGGTAATAAATAATGTATGCATGTACACCTCAAAACAAGTAAACAGGCATCAATATAAATAAATAGAATGATAGATATATACATACATAGGTAGGTGCTGTGGGGCAGGAAAGGGGGTGGAGTGAGTCGAGGTGACAAGGTGGTGGAGCTGAGGAAAAGGGGGGGCGTAGTCTGGGAAGGCCTCCTAGAGGAGGTGAGCCTTCAGTAGCATGGCTCAGTGGAAAGAGGCCGGGCTTGGGAGTCAGAGGTCGTAGGTTCTAATCCCGGTCTTGCCACTTGCCAGCTGTGGGACTTGGGGCGAGTCACTTCACTTCTCTGTGCTTCAGTGACCTCAGCGTTAAAATGGGAATTAAAATCGTGAGCCCCACATGGGGCAACCTGATTACCCTGTACCTACCCCAGGGTTTAGAACGGTGCTCTGCACATAGTAAGCGCTTAACAAATACCAACATTATTGAGAAGCAGCATGGCTCAATGGAAAGAGCCCGGGCTTGGGAGCCAGAGGTCAAGGGTTCGAATCCCGGCTCTGCCACCTGTCAGCTGTGTGACTGTGGGCAAGTCACTTCACTTCTCTGGGCCCCAGTTCCCCCATCTAAAATGGGGATGAAGACTGTGAGCCGCATGTGGGACAACCTGATTACCCTGTATCTACCCCAACGCTTACAACAGTGCTCTGCACATAGGAAGCGCTTAACAAATACCAACATTATTATGATGCCGACTTGTTCATTCCAAGCGCTTAGTACAGTGCTCTGCACATAGTAAGCGCTCAATAAATACTAATGAATGAATGAATGATGATGATGATGGTAAACGGACAGGAGAGGGGTGCGTTTCTTCCATTGGTCCACAAGGCGGCGCCCTTTCATCAGTCCGGCGGCCCTGCGGCCCTTCATTCGAGCGAAAAGGGGATTTTTTTTCCGAGGTTGCCTGGCACATATGAAGTGGACGCCCATCTCAAAGACTATTTACTGAACGCTTACAGGGTCCAGAGCACTGTACTGAAGCGCTTGGAAAGTACAAGGTGTCCATCACCTTGCCCCTTCCTACCTCTCCTCCCTTCTCTTTCCACTGCCCACCCTGCACGCTCTGCTCCTCTGCCGCCCACCTCCTCACCGCCCCCGTTCTCGCCTATCCCGTTGTCGATCCCTGGGCCACGTCCTCCCGCGGTCCTGGAATGTCCTCCCTCCTCACCTCCGACAAACTCATTCTCTTCCCCTCTTCAAAACCCTACTTAAGGCTCACCTCCTCCGAGAGGCCTTCCTAGACTAAACTCCCCTTTTCCCTCTGCTCCCTCTTCACCTCTCTGCAGCTAAACCCTCTTCTTCCCCCTTTCCCTCTCCTCCTCCCCCTCTCCCGTCCCATCCCCTCGGCACTGTGCTCGTCCGCTCAACTGTCTATATCTTCATCACCCTATTTATTTTGTTAATGAGATGTACATCACCCTGATTCTATTTATTTAGTATTGTTTTTTTAGTGAGATGTTCTTCCCCTCGATTCTATTTATTGCCATTGTTCTTGTCTGTCCGTCTCCCCCGATTAGGCTGTAAGCCCGTCAAAGGGCAGGGACTGTCTCTATCTGTTACCGATGTGTCCATTCCAAGCGCTTAGTCCAGTGCTCTGCACCTAGTAAGCGCTCAATAAATACTATTGAATGAATGAATGAATGAATACAATTCAGCAGCAAAGAGAGACAGCCCCTGCCCGAACCCGGGTTTGCAGTCTAGAAGGGGGGAGACAGACATCCAAACGAGTAAACAAGCATTAGTATAAATAAACAGAATTATTCATTCGTTTATTCATTCAGTCGTATTTATTGAGCGCTTACTATGTGCAGAACGCTGTTTTAGGCGCTTGGAATGGACAATTCGGCAACAGATAGAGACAATCCCTGCCCAATGACGGGCTGCTCGCAGTCTAAACGGGAGACACGGACAGCAAAGGAAAACAGAACAAAACAAAACAAGCAGACATCATGAAGATAAATAGAATCATGGAGATATACACCTCATTAACAAAATAAATAGGGTAATAAATAATGTATGCATGTACACATCAAAACAAGTAAACAGGCATCAATATAAATAAATAGAATGATATATACATATAAACGTAGGTGCTGTGGGGCAGGGAAGGGGGTGGAGTGAGTCGAGGTGACAAGGTGGTGGAGCTGAGGAAAAGGAGGTCGTAGTCTGGGAGGTCCTCCTGGAGGAGGTGAACCTTCAGTAGGGCTTTGAATGGGGGGAAGAGTGATTGTTTGGCGAATTTGAGAAGGGAGGGCGTTGCACGCCAGAGGTAGGACGGGAGCCAGGAGTCGACTGGAGTTCCAGGCCTCCATGAAGCCTGGAATTCATTCATTCATTCATTCAATAGTATTTATTGAGCGCTTACTCTGTGCAGAGCGCTGTACTAAGCGCTTGGAATGTACAAATCGGGAGCAGATTCATTCATTCATTCATTCAATAGTATTTATTGAGCGCTTACTATGTGCAGAGCACTGTACTAAGCGCTTGGGATGAACAAGTCGGCAACAGATAGAGACAGTCCCTGCGCTTTGACGGACTTACAGTCCAATTGGGGGAATAATAATGTTGGTATTTGTTAAGCGCTTACTATGTGCAGTGCACTGTCCTAAGCGCTGGTGTAGATACGGGGTCATCAGGTTGTCCCACGTGAGGCTCACAGTCTTAATTGCCATTTTACAGACAAGGGAACTGAGGCACAGAGAAGTGAAGTGACTTGCCCACAGTCACCCAGCTGACAGGTGGCAGAGCTGGGATTCGAACCCATGACCTGTGACTCCCAACCCGGGCTTTTTCCACTGAGCCACGCTGCTTCTCTAATGCTGATGACCTTGAATGCCCCCCCAGCAGTTAGAACAGTACGTGGCGCAGTGGAAAGAGCCTGGGCTTGGGAGTCAGAGGTCATGGGTTCGACTCCCCGCTCTGCCACTTGTCATCTGTGTGACTGTGGGCAAGTCACTTCACTTCTCTGGGCCTCAGTTCCCTCATCTGTAAAATGGGGATGAAGACTGTGAGCCTCACGTGGGACAACCTCATTACCCTGTATCTGCCCCAGCGCTTAGAACAGTGCCCTGCACCTAGTCAGCGCTTAACAAATACCAACTTTATTATTATTATTAAGCGCTTAAAACCATCAATATTATGATGATGATGATGACTGAGTCACGTCGGCCAACGAGCCGCGGGGGGGGGGGGAGGTAACCATGGAGACCAGGCAACGCGCTCAACCGCCACATCCGGGGCCTCCGGGGGCGGGAACGCGCGTGCGCCGAGGCCCCTGTGGGGCGGCACTACAACTCCCAGAAGGCCGCGGGGCGGCGGCGCGCGAGGCGGGGCGCAGGCGCGTTGGGCGGGGCCGGGGGGGAGACGGAGGCGGCGCGGAGGAGGCGGCGGCGGTGGCAGCGGGTTCGGGCCCTTCCCCCCCTGCCCCCCGCCCCCCTGCCCACCGGGAGCCCCAGCCGGGAGCCCCCTCGACATCCGGTGAGGGATCCCCCCCATCTTCCTCCTCATCTTCCCCCTCATCCCCCCCCTCAGCCCGCCGGCCTCGCGCCCTGTCAGGCCCGCCCCTCCCCCACCCCCCGGGCCCACTTCCGGTCCCCCCCCACCCCAATAAGGATGGCACTTGGGGCCAAGCGCTCTTATTATTAATATTATGATGGGATCAAGCGCTTACTATATGTCAGCATTATTATTAGGATGGTATTAACCGCTTACTAGGTGTGAGCGCTGTGGTTATTATTGTTATGATGGTGTTAGGCGCTTACTAGGTGCCTTGCGCTGTTGTTATTAGTGTTATTTTGGTATTTGTTAAAGCGCTCACTGTGTGCCAAGCGCTGCTGTTATGATATTAAGCACTCACTATGTGCGAAGCACTGTTTTTGTTATTGTTATGGTATAAAGCGCTTACTATGTTGTTATGGTTATGGTATTAAGCGCTCACTATGTGCCAGGCACTGTTTTTGTTATTGTTATGGTATAAAGCGCTTACTATGTTGTTATGGTTATGGTATTAAGCGCTCACTATGTGCAAAGCATTGTTTTTATCATCGTTATGGTATAAAGCGCGTACTATGTTGTTATTGTTATGGTATTAAGCGCTCACTATGTGCAAAGCACTGTTTTTATCATCGTTATGGTATAAAGCGCGTACTATGTTGTTATAGTTATGGTATTAAGCGCTCACTATGTGCGAAGCACTGTTTTCATCATTGTTATGGTATAAAGCGCTTACTATGTTGTTATTGTTATGGTATTAAGCGCTCACTATGTGCGAAGCGCTGTTTTTATTATTGTTATGGTATAAAGCGCTTACTATGTTGTTATTGTTATGGTATTAAGCGCTCACTGTGTGCCAAGCGCTGTTGTTATGGTATTAAGCGCTCACTGTGTGCCAAGCACTGTTGTTATTGTTATGGTATTAAAGCGCTCACTGTGTACCAAGCACTGTTGTTGTTATTGTTATGGTAATAAGGGCTCACAATGTGCCAAGCACTGTTAAGTGCTTACTACGTGCTAAGCACTGTTATTATTATTATTATGGTATTAAAGCGCTCACTATGTGCCAAGCACTGTTGTTATTATTATTATGGTATTAAGCGCTCACTATGTGCCAGCACTGTTGTTATTATTGTTATGGTCTTAAGCGCTCACAATGTGCCAAGCACTGTTATTACTGTTATGGTATCAAGCGCTCACTGTGTGCCAAGCACTGTTCTATACCTCTTTTCGCCAAACTAACTCTCTTCCCCTCTTCAAAGCCCTACTGAGAGCCCACCTCCTCCAGGAGGCCTTCCCTCACTGAGCTTCCCCTTTTCCCTCTGCTCCCCCTCCCCTCCACCCTCTGCTCTTCCCCCTTCCCCTCCCCTCAGCACTCTGCTCATTGGTATATATTATTTAATACCCTATTTATTTTGTTAATGAGGTATATATCTCCTTGAATGTATTTATCTTGATGATGATGTCTTGTTTTTGTTTTGTTCTCTTTGGCTCTGCCGTCTGTCTCCCCCCGTTAAGACTGTGAGCGCGTCATTGGGCAGGGATGGTCTCTATCTGTTGCCGAATTGCACATTCCAAGCGTTTAGTACAGTGCCCTGCACATAGTAAGTGCTCAGTAAGTACGAATGAATGAATAAATGAATGAATACTAAACGCTGAGGTGGTTACAAGCTGTTAGGGTGGGGCATAAGCAATCAATCAGTATTATTTCCTGAGGACGTAATGGGCAGGGATCATATCTGCTAACTCTGTACTGTACTCTCCCAAGCACTTAGCACAGGGCTCTGCACACAGTAAGCGCTCAGTACGTGCCGTTGATGGAGGGGCCCTGAGTTCGTTGTGGGCAGGGGATGTGTCTACCAACTCTGCTCTGTTCGCTTAGTACAGCGATCTAAGTAAACGCTCAATAAATGTCAGTGTTTGGTTAAGTGCCTATTAATTGCCCAGCGTTATAGTAAACATTGGGGAAGATCGAAGGTAATCAGCCTGGATCGAGTCAGAACAGATTCAGTCTGAGAGAGAGAGCAGGTATCAGTCAGTGGTATTTAAGGAGTTCTTACTGTGCTCAGAGCGCTGTACTAAGCGCTCGAGAGAGAACAGCATGACAGAGTTGGTGGACGTGTTTCCCTGCCCACGATGAGCTTTCTGTCTAGAGGAGGAGACAGGCAGGAACACAGTCATCGTATATCAACAGCGGTGTTTGTTAGGTGCTTCCTATATGCCAAGCACTGGGCTAAGCGCTCCTCTCGCCCGGTTCCTCATGCATAGGTCCCTGGGAGCCCCAAGGAGACCCATTTTCTTGCAGGCCACTGGTCCTCCCAGCTCTCGGCGTTGCCGATTAATAATCGTTGTGGGTTTTGCTCAGTGTTTACTATGGGCCAAGCGCTGTATTAAGTGTTGGGGAGAAAGTGAGGGGGAAACAAAGTATCAGGCCTTGGCCCACATGGGGTTGGCAGCTAAAGGTCAGGCAAACCACTTGGCCCACAAGGCCCTCACTTTTTCTTTCTGGCATGTTGGCGTAATTCCAGCTAGCCATTTGCCAGCTCTGTGACCTTAGTTTCCCCATCTGGAAAACAGGGATACCCCTTCTCCCTCCCTCTTTGACCCTGAGTCCCATGTGAGACAGGGATCAGATTCTCCTCTCTTCATTCAATTGTATTTATTAAATCGTATTTATTTATCGTATTGCTTACTGTGTGCCGGACACTGAACTAGGCGCTTGGGACTGTGCTAAGCTCTTGATGCTCCTCGCGGGCAGGGAACACGTCTGCCAACCCCATTCATTCAATCATTTATTGAGCGCTTACTGTGTGCCAAGCAGTGTACTGAGTGCTTGGGAGAGTACAACGTAATAAACAGACACATTCCCTGCCCTCAGTGAGCTTAGTCTAGAGGGGGGCTCTCCCAAGCGCTTAGTAGAGTGCCGCGCACATAGTAAGTGCTGAAACGGTTGATCGTTCGATTGATTTGTCTCCCCCCGGTGTCTAGCACAGTGCTTGGCCCATAGCAACCACTCAACAGATACCATGTTATTGTTGTTATCGGGGAGATGGATTGCTGCTAATTTGTGCTGTGCTCCTAACGCAGTGACCCATTTCCCTGTTGACATTTGATCCTGTTTATCCATGGCATGCTCCTGGCCGGAGGCAGCTAAAACAAACAGTCTAATGGGGAGTCGTTGCCTCCTGACCTATTTTAGTCGGGGTCCACCCCTCCATGGGAGCAGAGCTACAGGCCAGCGGCCAAAATGGTCTTTTGGGTGCCCGAGAGTCTGTTTCTAGTCTCCCCCCCGTCCTTGATTGGGTCCCCAGTTCTTTATTTTTTAATGGTATTTGTTAAGCACTTACTATGTGCCAGGCACCGTCCTAAGCCACTGGGGTAGATACAAGCAGATGGGGATGGATACGGGGCTCACAGTCTTTAACCCCCATTTTACAGATGAGGGAGCTGAGTCCTAGAGAAGTGAAGGGACCTGCTCAAGGTCACACAGCACAGACAAGTGGTGGAGCGAGGATTAGAACCCAGGCCCTCTGCGTCCCAGGCCCGGGTAGCGCATGGCAGGAGAAACCCTGAAGTCTAGTCGGAGGCGGGGTGGGCTTGGGGCAAAAAGAGGAGGGTCAAAGATCATGCCCCCGTCTAGTCAGCCGAAGGGAGAGGTAACTGACGTAGCAACCCATCCCCGATCCTTTTATTTCCGAGATGGCTGGTCCTGTGATTTGAAGTCCTCCCGTCTCCGACATAGCGGAGGGCCTTCCCTGAGTCCAGGGCACACGGCCACTGAGTTTGTGTCTCTGAGGGTCAACGTGCAGCCCTTCCGAACCCCCGGTCCTGTGGTTCAGGGGCCAGTGGCCAACCGGGGAGCCTCCCGTGACTCCTCCCAGCAGGGCCTGGCCTTGAGTGGTGTTGGCAGAAGTAGTGAAGGTTGGCGCTGATCCATCCACACTCTCAATCGGTGGTATGTATCGAGCGCTTCCCCTGCGCAGAGCACTGAACTAAGCCCTCGGGGGGACTCGGATACAAGAGAATTAGCAGACCGCTTCCCTGCCCAGGACGAACTTTCAGTCTAGAGTCATGCCTTAGTGGTCCTTGAGGTGGTTGTTTTTTTCCTCATCACTTTTTTCTCATCCTTTTTTTCCTCATCTCATCTCAGAAGTCAGGGCTGGGCTTTTATCTAAAAATCGGTCATGTGCGGACCTTTGATAGAACCCCGGGCCCGGTCGTGATCACCTCCCTTCAACAGGGTGAGGAGGAGCTCCAGACATCCCAGGGAGGAGAGGCTTATTCTTCCTGGCAGGCAAACCAGACGCACAGGAATCCGTTTGGGCAGTACTTGGGTGGGGAAAGCTAGAACTTGGGTGGGACCAAGGTTCCCTGCTTCCAGCCCTGAAGGTTTAGTACAACTCTTCTCTCTTTCTCCTTTAAAAAGAAAAAAATGGTATTAAACGCTTACTATCATGGCTTGTAATCCCACAGTAAACAGGCACCATCCCTGCCCTCTTCTTTTATTAAAAAAAAGGTATTAAATGTTTACTATCATGGCTTGTAATCCCACAGTAAACAGGCACCATACCATCCCTGTCCTCTCCTTTTTAAAAAAATATGGTATTAAACATGTACTGTCATGGTTTGTAATCCCACAGTAAACAAGCACCATCCCTGCCTTCTAAGACCATTCAATTTAGTGGAATTTATAGTATGGGGTGATCTTAAAGTGGAGGGTAAAATATAATAATGATAATAATGGTACCCGTTTAGCACCTGCTGTGTGACAAGCATTATTCTAAGAGCTGGGATAGAGAACAGGCAATTTAAATCGACCCTGGATACTTGTTTTAGTAAAAAGCCATGCTTTCAGATTATTAAGACCGCACCCTGTTCAAATCCCACCCATAAATTTGCAGGAGCACGATAGTGGTGTGGGCAGGGCACCGAATTTGGAAAATAGCCCTCAGCCGGATAAATGCAGTACACAGAAGAGAGCCAGAGAACTCCCGAGATCGATGGGGGCTAAGATCCGGTCGAAAGATTAGGCGGAGGAAAAATGTAGCAAAGAGTCAAAAACAATTTCCATAGCCCGGAAGGCATGGAAATGTTGGATTGAGCCAGCTTCTGGGCTTTTGGAAGGAATTGAGAAAGTGACTTTTTTTTTTAATCCTGGACCAGAGACGTTAGGCAATAGGTCAGATTCCTTTCCCAACTCCTTGTACGGTGCAATGTCTTTGTGGTTTAGCTCTTGAGCACTTCAACTCTAATCCATGAAACTGCATAAAGTATTTCACATTTACTTTCACCCCTCCCTCGACTACACAGGGCTTTTATGTCCATATCTGCCATTTAGTTGTTTCTGTGAATGTATATCTCCCCCTCTAGACTGTAAACTCGTGGGCAGGGAACGTTTCTACCCACTCTGTTGTATTGGACTCTCCGAAGCGCTTAATAGTGTGCTCTGCACCCATTAAGTGCTCAGTCAGTGCCATCAATTGATTGTCCAAAAAAGCACCGCCCTCCCCGAGCCAAATCATCTGGATTTTTTTTTAAGGTATTTTTTAAGCTCTTACTATGTGTCAGGCACTGTAGTAAGCACTGGGGTCGATATGAGATAATCAGGTTGGACACAATCTCTGTCCCATATGGGACTCACAGTCTTAATGCCCGTTTTTCAGATGAGGTCACTGAGGCCCCGAGAAGTGAACTGACTCACCCAAGGTCACCCAGCAGATAGAGCCGGGTTGAGCACCCAGGTCCTTCTGACTCCCAGGCCCGGGCTGTACCCGCTAGGCCACCCCGGGTTGTGCCGTTCCACCTTCGAGCGCCTCAACCAGCAGGTATTTAACTTGAGTGCTTTTTCCGTGCCGGGCACTGTACCAAACACCTGGGAAAGTGCGATACAGATGTGACACCTGCCCACAAGGAGTTTCCAGTCTCCAGGGGCTGCCCACAACAGTGGGAAAACAGTGGGAAGCGCAACGGTCCAGAGCAGGTGGAGGGGAGGCCTTTTCCTGGTGATTCGGAGGAAGCGGGGCGGCCAGGCCTGCCACCCAAGGTCCCTCGGGGTGAGGGATGGGGGCTTACATGCCCCAGACCTGTGCCTCAGTACTATTAAACGACCCCAACGTATGGTTTGTGGCCGGGGCCAGTCTCCCTCCGGACCCACTCCCCTCTTCAAAACCCTCACCTTCTCCAGGAGGCCTTCCCTGACTGAGCTCCCCTTTCCCTCTGCTCCTCCTCCCCTCCCCCCGGCCTTCCCTTCCCTTCCCTTTCCCTCAGCACTGTGCTTATTTGTATATATTATTTATTACGCTATTTATTTTAATAAGGTGCACATCTCCATGCTTCTATTTATCTTGATGATGTTGTCTTGTTTTGTTTTGCTGTCCCTCTCCCCCGTTTAGACTGCGAGCCCGTCATTGAGCAGGGATTGTCTCTACCTGTTGCCGAATTGTACATTCCAAGGGTTTAGTACAGTGCTCTGCACATAGTAAGTGCTCAGTAAATACTATTGAACGAGCTGGTAGGGATGTGGTAACGCAGAAGGATTCACGTAATAATAGTGGTAATAACAGGGCTGCCCACACTAGGTGCTCACCCTGTTCCCAAGTTCCCAAGCTACCCGCCGGGATAGGTGGGAGGTAATAGTGTTAATGACTGTGGGATTTGTTAAGCGCTCACTACCTGCCAGGCCCTGTATTAAGCGCTGAAAAAGATAGGTGATAATCAGGTTGGACAGACGTGGCGGCAACGTTCCCTTCCGGGATTTCTGTGAGTGGTGAAGGGATCGGACGGGGAGGCGTGGGGGTCGTTCCCACCTCCTGGCCTGGAAATGTACTTGAGCTCTCCAGGAGCACGCCAGCTGCTAGAATTCTCTATCAACGAGTGTAATGACCGTCCCCAACCCTCCCCCCCAGGACACGGCAGGGGTTAAATCCAGATTTTCGGTGTCGGTGCATTGGAGAGAGCTCAGTAGCTATGAACCCGTCCATAAGGCTTCTGGTCATTGGGGGAATTTTTACATTTATTATTATATTCTCATTGTTAGGTGCCTACTCTGTGTCAAGCACTTGTAAGCACTGGGGTAGATACAAATCAGATTGGACACACAGTACCCAGTCCAGGATTTAAGGAATTTTATCCCTTTTTTTTTTTTTAATGGAATTTGTTAAGGGCTTACTACGTGCCAGGTATTGTACTAAGCGCTGGGGTAGATACAAGTTGGACACAGTCCTTGTCCTACGGGAGGCTCACCGTCTTCGTCCCCATTTTTCAGATGAGGTCACCGAGGCCCAGAGAAGTGAGGCGACTCGAGCAGGGGTCACGCAGCACAGAAAAGTGGCGGGGCTGGGTGAGAATCCAGGTCCTTCTGACTCCCAAGCCCGGGTTCTATCCACTAATAATAATTATTGTATTGGTTAAGGGCTTACTCTGTGCAGAGCACTGTTCTAAGCGCTGGGGTAGATACAGGATAGACACTAGGCCACGCTGCTTCTCCCCTAGGGGATACTGGCTGTTTAAACCTGTGGGTAGTCTCAGAATATATCGGGGCTTACGGCACACGACCCTGGGAGTCATTTCAGACCCTGCTTCTCTCACGGACGTGAGCCGGGCAGACTTTCTGAGCACTCTGCCACTTGGTCATCCCAGACCCTGAGATGTAGTGGGGCCCAGCAGGTAGAGCCTGAACCTGGGAGCCGGAAGGACCTGGGTTCTCATCCCGACTCCACCACTTGTCTGCTGGGTGACCTTGAGCCAGCCACTTCACCGCTCTCTGCCTCAGTGACCTCATCTGTAAAATGGGGGTAAAGACTGTGGGACGGGGGACTGCCATCCAACCTGATTAGCTTTGTATCTCCCCTAGCGCTTAGAATAGAGGCTGGCACGTAGTAAGCACTTAACGAATACCGTTAAAAAACCAAAATCTATCAGTCCCAACATCAGTCCCTGCAAAAGAGGCTCTCAAAACTCCCAGTGAAATGTTCCAGAACTTGGCACAGCTTTTTCCCGAAAGCTTCTGAGCCTCTCACATGCCCTTTGCCATGGACTGTTGAAGCGGTTTCATTTCCAGATAAGACGCCAGCTAATACAGGGAAAGGTCATGAGAGAAAAGCCCGGGGCGAAAGACTGGGCCGCCTCAAACCTGTTGGGTTCAGCTGACTTGACGTGTGACTCTTGGACCCCTTCAAGACGGCAGAGAGGGAATCGGCGGTTGGGAAAAGGAAGCCATGCTTTCCCCTCGTGTTTTTTAGAAACTGGCTTGCTGTTTACAAAACAGCATTTCTTCATGGACAGTTCTCCCCTCTCCTCCCGCCCCCTCTCCCCCTATGCAATTTGACCATTTACTTAGTGCCTGTTAAAGCCTCTAATAGAGTTATTTATAGTAATAATAATAATAATATGTGTTAAGCGCTTAGGTGCCAGGCACTGTTCTAAGCACTGGGTAGATATAAAATAATCGAGTTGGACCCAGTCCCACATCCCACATGGGCTCACCATCTGAATCCCCATTTTACAGGGGAACTTGTAGAAAACAAGTCCTTTTTTAAAAAATGGTATCTGTGAAGCACTTACTATGTGCCAGGCACTGTACTAAGCGCTGGAGTAGGTACAGTGTAATCAGGTTGGACACAGTTCACGTCCCACATGGGGCTCACAGTCTGAATCACCACTTTTACAAATGAACTGAGGCATTGAGTAGTGAAGTGACCTGTCCAAGGTCGCCCAGCAGACAAGTAGCGGAGGTTAGAACCCAGGTCTTCTGACTCCCAGGCCCAGGCTTTCCTCTAGGCCATGCCTAGTACAGTGTCTTGCACATAGTAAGCACTTAAATACCATAAAACTAAAACAAAAAAAGCCCCGATAATCATAAACTGTAGGCTCCTTGCCGACAGAGCACCTGCCTACCAAGTCTGTTGTGTTGGACTTTCCCAAAGGCTTATTCCGGTTCTCGGCACACAGTAAGCACTCAATAATTGCCGTCGATCGAGCGTAATATCCTCTTGGCATGGTAATCGGCGTTACCTAAGATAAACTTGTGGAATTGCATTCTTTGGGAAAAAACCCGCCAAAAACAGCCCCCAAACCCTCGCACGCTTAGTAAGGCTGCTTTTTTAGCCCTTTCACGGGTGATTTTGGGGCATGGATGAAAAGCTGCCAGAAACACAGCTGGATCGGGTATAGTCTCCTGTGGAAATGCTTAGTCCCGCATTTCAATGATCTGGAAGGAGTAGGGAGTGGGTGAAATTTGACGGTGGCCCAATACTGTTAAGCAATTGTGAGTAGCGTTAGGCGGAGTGAAACACTCTCGGATTGAGCCATTTTTCAGCCGACAAAATGTAACTAGGAAAAAGGTTAATGCGATAGAAGGGTTTTTTTTCTACACTGGTCTCTTCTGGGCTTCAAGCTTCTTCCGAGAAGACGGTACTTTTGAGGGGGTGGAATTTGCCAAGCACTTGCTGTGTGCCCAGCACTATACTAAGCACTGAGGTAGATACGGAGTAATCCGGTTGGACACTGTCCGTGTCCCGCATGGGGCTCCCAGTCTTCATCCCCATTTTAAAGATGAGGGAACTGAGGCCCAGAGAAGGAAAGTGACTTGCCCAAGGTCACCCAGCAGACAAGTGGTGGAGCCCGGATGGGATCCTAGGTCTTTCTTCCTCCCAAATAGGCCACGTTGCTTCTCCAGCGGCGCCCGGCGGGAGCCCAGGAAGGATGGGCCGGAGCTGACGGTAGTCGGGTCAGCCAAGTCAAGAGTGGAAACTGAATTTCTGGGCTAACATCTTAGACCCCCCCCAAGACTGTAAACTCATCGTGAGCAGGGACCGTGTCCACCAACTCCGTTGTATCGGCTCTCCCCAGCACTCAGTACAGTGCTCCGCACACAGTAAGCACTCAGTAAGTATCACGGGTGGATCGACCTAGTTTGGACCATCAGAGCAGAGGCGGGTTTCATTCATACATTCATTCATTCAGTCGGATTTATTGAGCGCTTACTGTGTGCGGTGCCCTACACTAAGCACTTGGGAAAGTACAGTAAAACAGATAGACACATTCCCTGCCCACAATGAACTTACAGTCTAGAGCCAAGTTTGCTCCAAGCGAATGGAAATCTGGACCGTGTCCAGAGGGTTTTGGCATGCAGCTTTAAGCTCACCGCAGGCAGGGAGTGTGTCTCTTGTTACATATTGTACTCTTCCAAGTGCTTAGTACAGTGTCCCGCACACAGCAGGCGCTCAGTAAATACAACTGACTGACTGCGGGGTGAAATCGATGGCCAAGTGGCTTGATTTTTTTCTTTTCCCCCATGATCCATTTGCCGTCGGAAATGTGGGGACCATCCGGTCTGAGGGAGAAGTGACTCGGTCAGCGTTTAGCAGTGGGCGGGAAAGCCAAGTGGGATAATTCCAACTCCTCCAGGGAAACGAATTCATCACGCAAAATACCACAGTGCTTGGGGTTATTACTATTACGAATAAGCGATTCAGTTCTGAAATATGCTCCCCTCGTTCCCCAAGTGGCGATGAGGCATTGTTGGGGTATAAACCTTGTTTCTCCATTACCTCCCGCCCCTTAGATGCCCAAGTGGAAAGGTCTCACCTTCTTCCCGGACGTCACCCCACGAGACCCTCTAGACTTGTAAGCTTGTGATAGACACTGATTCTGTTGTATTCTCCCAAGTGCTCATTGCAGTGCTCTGCACATAGTAAATGCGGGACGCAGTGTGGCCTAGTGGATAGAGCGTGCTTTTGGGAGTCAGAAGGTCCTGGGTTCTAGTCCCAGCTCCGCCATTTCTCTGCCGGATGTCCTTGGGAAAGTCACTTCTCTGCGTTTCAGTTACTTCACAAGTAAAGGGGGGATTAAGAACGTGAGCGCCATATGGGACAGGAACTGTATCCCACCTGATGACCTTGTTTCTACCCCAGCGCTTAGCACAGCGCCTGGCTCAGAGTAAGTGCCTAACAAATACCAGTTAAAAGAGAGAGAGAGGTTGCGCTGTAGTAAATCACCACCACCGGTGGCTCTGACACAAGTCAGAATAAGTCAAGCGAATAAGTCAGTTTAAAAATAACATGAGTCAACCCCGGGCAGCAGGTGAGGTCTCAGGGTTGGGTCCCCCGGACCCTCCCCAAATGGTTAACGTCTCAGAGGGTGGGGCGACTTCGTCACTCAAGATCCTCTCCTCTGAATGGTCCAAGTCACTGCCCTTTTTTTGTTCTTTTGACTCACCGGCAGCTGGTTTGGATTGGGCCACTCTACCTAATTGGTCCAGTAAGTATGGCAGCGGAGGAAGAGCTTGGAGGCCTGGGCTCGGAAGGCCGCCTCCGCAAGAAAGTGGCGCCCGGCGACCTGTTCGGAATCCGCCCCTCAGTCAGTGGTATTTATCGAGCGCCGACCGGGTGCGGAGCACTGGACGAAGCACTCGTGAGAGGGCGGTTCAACAGGGTCGGTAGACGCGTCCCCGGCCCGCAGCGAGCTTACGGCGTAGAGGACGGAGCTTACGGTCCAGAGGCCCCCACAGTAAAGTTGGTTAGACGTGATCCCTGTCCTCGAGGAGCCGACAGTCTACTGTGGGCAGAGCGCTGGATGGAGCACTTGGGAGCGTCCAGTACAGTAGAGTTAGACACGATCCCTGCCCTCCGATTCTCTGTAGTGAAACTTAGGGGTCAATTGCCCAACCTGGGTTAACGAATCTGGCGGTTGGCAAAATGTCGTCCATTGGCGGAGATTCTTGAGTATGAGGGTGTGTGTTAACGAATCTGGCGGTTAACGGAGTGTCGTAGATTGATGGAGATTCTTGAGTAAGAGGCAATATGTAGACACTCGCATACCCCGAGTTTGCATTTGGCTAATACTTTTGGTTCTGATTTGGTAATTCCGAGGCGGGAAATGACTGTTGCCCGCTAGAGGTGGCTTCAGAAACGTACGACCTAGTGGAAAAGAGCCCAGGGTTGGGCGACGGGAGGCCTGGGTTCTAATCCCGGCTCGGTCGTTCGCCTGTCGCGTGACCTTGGTCGAGGCACGTCACGTCTGCCTCGGTTTCCCCAACTGTAAAATGGGGATGCGGTGCCCCTCCTCCCTCCCCCATAGTCTGGGAGCTCCATGTGGGGCTGGGACTCTGTCAGATCTGAATATGTTTATTCAGCGCCCGGCACCCAGTTAAACACATCACGAACGCTACCGTGGTAACGACAATAAAAAACGGCCCTCTAGACTGTTAGCTCGTTGTGGGCCGGGAATGTGCCCGTTCATTTTTGCACTGCACTCTTCCCCAGCGCTGAGTACCGTGTTCGGCACACAGTAAGCGCTCAGTAAATACGACTGGCTGATTGATCTGTAAGGAATGTGTAAATTGAGTGGACCTGTCAGAGATCCTGGATGGTTTCAAGGAACTGAAGTGGCGAGATGGGGCTCGTACAAGCCAAAACATCTCCTCTTTCTCATCCTGATTGTCTCTCACACCCTTTTACATCCTCGTCGGCAGCGCTATTTACTAAGTGCTTCCTCTGTGCAGAGGACAGAGTTGGCAGGCCCATTTCTCGCCCACCCGAGTTTACAGTCTAGAGGTTCCATCTATCAGTGGAATGCGCTGAGCGCTTACTCTGTGCAGAGCACTGGATTGAGCGTTTTGGGAGAGTTGGCAGACACGTTCCCTGCCCCCAGTGAGTTTACAGTCTAGAGATGCCGTCTGTCAGTGGAATGTACTGAGCGCTTACTCAAGAAGTTGCAGAACTGAGGTCTCTGGGTGCAGTCCTTGTGGGAAACCCAACAGGGTTATTGGTTATTGATCAATACCGAGGTCCCCTTACTTGCTAATCCATTTTTTCTCAGCGCCGCATCCAGCCAGTGAGAAATCCTTTATGGCTCTACAAGACCAACATGGCTTTAATATTTAATAGACTTTTCCCCTGGTAGAAAGAGAAACAGTTATCGAAGTGCAGAATTAATGAAAACAGTCTATTTCACAGCCTCACTTAAGTTCCTCTGATCTCCTCCCCCCTCCCCCCGGCCCCCCCAGGGGTCGGGCTGTTTAGAAACATAATGAAAGAGCAAATTAAGGCCCCTTTCAGAAACTGAAGTTTTCCCATCCCCTTGGCAGCCCTGCAAAGAAAATCATCGAGGAATGCTAAATGCATTTTGCGCTTAATGAATTTCAGGATGTTTTCTCATCGGAGTCAGGTAGCTTTTTAGTACACAGTTAAATGCACCTCTCACGGGTTAGCTCCCATATTTTGCCCCAAGCTGCCTTCAGGAAGTCTCACACCCACAATCAGCCAATCAGTGGTATTTATTGAGCGTTTACTGTGGGCAAAGCCTTGTGCTAAGCCCCCGGGAGAGGTTACTACAAGAGAGTTAGACCCGTTCCCTGCCCACAGTAAGCTTACAGACTAGAGGGGAAGAGAGACGTTGATATAAAAAAAGTCCTTTATGAGATCTAAAGATACACGGGAAGATCATCATGACATTCGGTCCTCGGATGTCCCCGTCCGCCAGGAACCTTGTCATCACTTCCCCACCTTGCCGGTAATTGTGGTTTTTGTGAGGCGCTTGGTGTGTGCCAAAATTGTACCGAACGCCAGGGCAGATACTGATCGTCAGGTCCCACTTGAGACTCACTGTCCGAGTAGGGGGGAGAACAGTTCTTGAATCCCCGTTTTGCAGACGGGGTAACTGAGGCCCAGAGAGGTGACTCGCCCAAGGTCACCCAGCAGACGGGTGGGGGAGCGGGGATTAGAACCTAGATCCTCTGACTCCCGGACCCGGCCTCTTACCGCTGGGCCATGCTGCTTCTCGGTTACGGAGCTGTCCCTGTCCAGGGCAGCGGAATTAGCAGACACATTCCGCTAGGCTGTCAGCTCGTTACCAGCAGGGAACGTCTGTGCTAATTCTGCCGTGTCGTCCTCTCCCGAGCGTTTAGTCCAGGGCTCTGCACATAGTAAGCACTCAATAAATGCGTGGCGTAGTGGCTAGAGCACAGGCCTGGGAGTCAGAAGGTCACGGGTTCTAGCCCTGCTGCTTGTCTGCTGCGTGACCTTGGGCAAGTCACTGCACTTCTCTAAGCCTCAGTTCCCTCATCAGGAAAATGGAGATTGAGACTGTGAGCCCCACTTGGGACGGGGACTTTGTTCAACCCGATTTGCTTGTACCCACCCCAGCACTTTGCACAGTGCCCGGCACATAGTAAGCGCTTAACAGACACCACAACTATTATTAAATACCATCGATCGACTGATCGACTCTTCGCCCAGAACGCCCCGTGCCGGGCCCCAACCCCCGCCCGCTTGCGTGCCGTGGGGCGGTTTTACGAGCGATGGGAACAAGCTCCCCGGGAGAGTCGGTGGCTCCCGCCCTCCGCCGCCGGGCAAGAGGCCTCTGGCCCGCAGGCAGTGGATGGGCCCCGCGACTCACGCTTGGGGAATCTGCCCCGATGAAGGATGACTCGCCCCGGAAACATCCTGACAGCCAGCCTCCGGCCCCCAGGCGCGAGGAGCAAATCCGGCCCACAGCGCCCGACCGCATCCTCTCAGCGGCGGCCGGGGAGCTGAGACTCAGAACGACAGTTGGGCTATTGGCTAAGCGCCTACCGCACGCCAAGGACCGCACTCTGCGCTGGGGCAGACACCGGATCATCAGGACTAACACAGTCCCCGCCCCGCTTGGAGCTCACTAGCTTAGCCCCCCATTTGCAGAGGGGGAAACGGAGGCCCAGAGGAGTGAAGCGACTCACCGGAAGTCGCCCAGCCGGCGGGAGGGCTCCTCCGACTTCCACCGGGCCACTCAGTTTCTCCAGGAGCAGAGCTTCCCTCCCTCAGAGTGTCCTGGACCTCTGCTGCTGGGATGGGGCTTCTTATGGGGCGATGTCCAGGGAACCCCAGAAGGACACGTGAGGGAGAGGGGAGCCCCACCAGTCAGAGCCGGAGCTACTAACCATCGGTCAGGCAGTCAGTGGTACTTATTGAGCACTCACTGTGGGCAGAGCACCACACTAAGCTCTTGGGAAGGTCCAATACAGCAGAGCTGGCAAGCACAGTCCTTGCCCACAAGGAGCTTCCAGTTTAGAGGGGGGCGACTGGACCCCGGGTCAGCCTTCCCTGACTAAGCCCTCCTTTCCTCTTCTCCCACTCCCTTCTGCGCCGCCCTGACTCGCCCCCTTTATCCATCCCCCATCCCAACCCCCCAGCACTCGTGTCCATATCTGCTATTTATTTCTGTTACTGTCGCTCCCCATCTAGACCGTAAGCTCGCTGTGGGCAGGGAATGTGTCCGTTTATTGTTCTGTGGCACTCTCCCCAGCGCCCCGCACACAGTAAGCGCTCGATAAATACGATAGAATGAATGGGCGCGAGGCCTTCAAAGCATAGCCCGGAAATCGGAAGGGGCCAGGAGAGCCGCGTCGCATACGCGATCTCTCCGCACACCATAGTGTCACCGCCAGCGAGAGTGTCTTGGGTCGCCGGCGCCTCGGGGACTCATCTGGCCAGCGGAGCCGGACCGGGTTCTGACTCAGAGGGCCAGGGCAAGACGGCTCTCCCCGTCGTCCCCCGGCTGACCGGGAGAGAAGGGAGGACGGGCTTAGGTGAATGAGACCGATCCGTTTCCTTAACCGGGTAAGATGAGGGCACCCCTTGGTCCCGTTGAACCCGGCCAGAGTATTTATCGCGCGCCTTCTGTACACAGAGCACAGGACTGAGCACTTGAGAGAATTCAGTAGGGTCCGCGGGTTCTCCGCCCTCAAGGACAGTCTCCTCTGTACAGAGCACTGGACTGAGCATTGGGGAAAGGACGGTAGAGTTCAAAGATACCATCCTTCCTCCTGTCACTCAGAGCTTCTTGTTTCCCCCACCCTTTCTGAATCCTCCAGCCAGGGGTGGCAGACCGATAGGCCAACAGGGTAATCTGCGGGCGGCCTGATTTTTAGCGATTATTATTGTTTCTTTTTTTAAAGCTTCCACTCCTTGCCCGGTCAATACAGGGGTGGGGAAAATAATCGAAAGGAAGCAAGGAGGGCTATTTGTGCAGTGGCCCGCAACCCTCGGCGAAGGACCAGAGGAAACTTTAAGGGACCATTTCCCCGGTGGATGTCACCCTGACCTCCCGGGGCATTTCCCATTCCCAACCCCGGGCTCAAGCTCCCGCCCCTGGACTCCGCCCATAGGCCACGAAGTGAGTCACAGACCGGTGGAACTTAGCCTTGCCTCATTTCTGCTGCGCGGGTTTTTTTGTTCATGCCATCTCCGGAGATCTTAAAGCGCCCGCTCTCCTTGCCCGAGACATCCCTTCTCCTCCTCGCCCTCCTCCTCCTCCTCTGCCAGCGCAAACCCTCCGACCCGGGAAACCCGAGAAGCTCTCGCAGCCAACCAAATACACACGTGGACCTTTCTCAGGGCTGGGGGAGCCGTGGGGCTGACCGCCCGAAGGCACCGTGAGAGGCAGGAGCCCACCCCCCGCCGCCCCCTCGGAGAGTTACGGTACGGTGCGGGGGACCGGCTCAGCGCCCCATGGCACGGGCACTGTGCCCATCCCACGGCGGTGGCCTCAGAGGGAGCCTGGAAGGTGTGGACGATGATCACCGTACTCTCGTCACACCGGGTGTTTGTTGTTAAAGTGCTTGCCCCGGGCCAAGCGCTGTGCTGAGCGCCGGTGTGGACCCGAGATGGTCAGGGCGGACGCCGTCAGGGGTCGTGCCGAGGGGGAGGGTGCGGGGCAGAGGTGATTTAGGTGAATCGCAGCATATTTCTCAGTCTACCCACTAAGGGCTTCAGGCCGCGTCTCTCTCTAGAAATGTGTCGTCCCCCGAGGGTTGGGGGGTTGTGATGGAGTTAGAGGCTTGTAGTAGGGTTCCCTGGCTTGCTTTGGTGACTTATGGTTCTCTGACGTCTTGGGGAGGGTCTCTTGTTATTTTGGGGGGCTGCAGTGGGTGGCCCAGGCTCAGACTATTTAGAAAATCAATCAGTGGTATTTATTGAGCACCGATTGTGTGCAGAGCACTATACTTAGCACTTGGGAGAGTACAGTACAACAGAGTTGGTAGACACCCTCCCCAGTAAGCCTCAGACACGCAGATACACACAACACATACGCAGGCAGACGTCGAAGGGTCGGATCTCCTGGTGTCACGCGTGTTCCGGGAGCGCCGCATACAGACCGCTTCCTCGGCAGGCTCCATTGGGAATTGCCCCGGCCCGGCCTGGACGGAGAAGCCAGCCGTTCTCAAGAGCCACGGGAGCGAACTCATTCATTCATTCAGTAGTATTTATTGAGCCCTTACTCTGTGCAGAGCACTGCACCAAGCGCTTGGAATGTACAATTCGGCAACAGAGGCAGTCCCTGCCCAGTGACGGGCTCACAGACTAAACTCGGAGAGTCTCGAGCGAGAAGGGCGCTTTCGGGGAAATCAGCGAGGACAGGACCCAGGAGAGAAACTTTCCAGGAGGGCTACAGCCCCCCTCGCCCCCCATCACACTCCTCCCGGGTCGGGCACAGAGACGCGGATCTAATTGTGGCCAGCGGAGCCGCACGGGCCCGAAGAGCGGACGGGTGAATCGAGAGCCGCATGCCACAAGCCCCCGGGGGGTGCCTTGCTTGCACCTCTGGCAGTGGCCGCCCGACGGAACGAGAGATGGCGATTCCCAAGCCCGCCCCTCATCCCCTGGCCGACAGCCGTTTTTGGCTCCCGACACTCGCCTTGGGAGGGAACAAATCTATAGGCCGCATTTAGCCGCTGCCCAAGAACAGCTTGCTGATAACAGCGGGGGATTTGCGAGCGCTTCCTACGTGCCAAGGCTCGTGCTGAACCCCGGGGAAGAAGCAGTGCGTTGGTGGCCGAGAGCCCGCTGGGGACTCCCAGTCTAAGGCGGGAGGGAGCCCGGGAGCGGAATCCCCATTTTACAGATGAAGAAACCGAGGGCCCGAGTAGGAAAACGGCTGGGACTCGGAGGAGAGATCCAGCGGGGTTGGGGGGGCGTCTCCGGGGTCAGGCCCCTTGGCACGAGAGGTGGCGGGAGCCCCGTTCTTCGGGGTCCATCTAAGCGGCTGCCAAAGGGGGAGCCCCCAAAGGTAGAACGACGGTTGGCGGGATCGTATTGCTTAAACGCTTACTAGGTGCCGAGCACGGTACTAAGCACCGGTGCGGAGCCGAGATAACCAAATCAGACCCAGGCCTCGTCCCAGAGGGACCTCACAGTCTAAGCGGGAGGGAGAGCAGGTATCTAATCCCCATTCGAAGGATGAGGAAACCGAGGCACAGAGAAAGTTACCCAGCGGGCCGGTGGCGGAGCTGGGGCCGAAACCTTATTTGCACAATGCACTGAACAGAGCACTTGGGAGGGTACAGAAGAGTAGATGGATATGATCCCTCCCTCAAGGGGTTTACCGTCATCCTCACTGACCAGTGTGCTCTGAAGGTTCCGGTTTTTCCTCCATATTCCCAGAGCGGGGCTCCTTCCCAGGCAGCGGTAGGGATGATGAGGGCATCAGGAAAGTCCAGGGCCTCTTCCGCTCCACGAACTTTGGTTTTCAGTTTGCTCATCTCCTCTCATCCGGTCCTCCAACCCCATCTCAGATCCCACAGAGGGCCCCCGCCTCCATTATCATCGTCCCTCCGGAAATTCGGAATTGGCTAGATTAGCGTATCTGACCGACTCTTGTATTGTGCTCTCCCAAGTGCTCTGCCCAGTGCTCTGCACACAGCAAGTGCTCAATAAATACCGTTGATTGATTAGCCTATCTTGTTGCCCACCCGGGTCGCCTCTGACTCTTCCGGTCATGGGCCTCTGGAGAGCACGGGGAAAGCTGAACAACCTGAGAGTGCCACGAAGACCACTTCCTTGAAGCTTGAAGATTTGTCCCTAGGAATGTCCCATGTGGGATGCGGGTCCTTCCTCTGGTTTCGGAAACAAACTGGGCCTATTCTGGACCCAGAGGGGTCGGTGTAGCCGTCTCTTTGCCATTTCTTCCAGAGGGTGGGCATCTCCTCCTATTCTCTCCCGCGTCCACCGCGACCCAGCCAAGCATGCCGGTACATGACTTAGAAGTAACCAGAGAAGTCTTCCAGGAGGAGGAGGGGTTTTTTTGTGGGTTGGTTGGTTTGTTTTCGATTCATTAGATTTGGGAACAGACCGGGGGAAACCGTTGCAGAAGGCCGGGAGACCTCGGCAGCCCCTAGAAGCACGTGATTTTCAGTGGCCCCTCTGAGGTCTCCCCCCTCTGGTCCTCTGGCTCAGTTTCCCCCTCTCCCTAGTTTCCCCTGTTCCCCTCCGAGCCGCCACCGTGGGGGCATTTCAGTCGAGCGGTCGTCGTCGTTGTCTCCTCAGGCGGCCGAGAGGCGGGGCGATCGGGGGAGACGCGTCCGCGAGAAGAAGGCCCCCGCCTCCCATGAACGAGCCAGCGGATCTCGGATCGGGGTGCACGAGGACTCCGGAGCCCGCGGCCGTGCGGCACCGCAAAGGGCACCGGCCGGATGCCGCCGAGGGCGGGCGGAGAGACGACGACCCAGCCACAGGCCCGGGGTCTCCGCCAGCGGGCCCCCTCCCCTCTCCACGCAGCACAGTGAGTATCCACCCGGCCAAGGGTCAGCCCAGCCCGAGAGAAGACCGTTGGAATAGGTCGCCCACCCTGGTAGTCCCGAGACCCGAGTTCTAATGCCGGCTCTGCCGTCGGCCAGTGGGGTGACCTCGGCCAAGTCATTTCACTCTTCTGACCCCCAGTTTCCTCACCTGCAAAACGGGGATCCGATACACATTCTCCCTCCCCCTTGGACCGTGATCCCCACCTGGGGCAGGGATTTAGTCCGATCGCTTAGATTTTTTCTACCCCAGTACGCGGCACAGTGCTGGGTATATAGTAAGTGCTTAATTATTATTATTGTTGTTGTTGTTGTTTGTTGATTTTATGAGGCAGGAATCTGGTGGCAGATGCACTCTGTCCCAGTTGTGCTGGTGGCTGGAGACTGTAAAGTTTTGGGCAGGGATTTTTTTAATTTTTCACTTTTTATTTAAATATGGTATTTGTTAAGCGCTCACTATATGCCAGGCCCTCTACTGAGCGGTAGGTACAAGCCGATCGGGTCCAACACAGGCTCTGTCCCACATGGGCCTCCCAGTCTTAATCCCCATTTTACAGAAGAGAGAACTGAGGCCCAGAGAAGTGAAGTGACTCTATTCAGGGTCACACAGTAGACAAGTGGCAGAGCCGGGGTTGGAACCCAGGTCTTTCTGACTCCCAGGCCTATGCTCTATCCATTACACCGTGCCGCTTCTCACTCTGTGCCACACACGGTGCGGAGCACTGAGCTGGATAGAGTAAAGCAAATCGGGCACACTCCCTGCCCCCCGTGAGGCTCAGAGATTAATATGGAGGGAGAATGAGATGGATGCGGCGTGGCCTAGTGGGTAGAGCACAGGCCTGGGAGTTAGAAGGCCTGGTATCTAATCCCGACTCTGTCACTTGTGTGCAGGGTGACCTTGGGCAAGTCACTTCACTTTCCCGTGTCTCAGTCCCCTTACCTGTAAAATGGAGATTAAGACCGTGAGCCCCGTGTGGGACAGGAACTGTGTCCAACCTGATTAGCTTACGTCTACCTCAGCGCTTAGTATAAATGCCGTTAAAAACAGAAAAAGGAAAGAAAACAGGACGTTTTATACCCAGGTTACCGATGAGGAAATGGAAGCGCAGTGAAGTTGTGACTTATATTTGGTCACACGGCAGGCAAGTGTTTTTGTTTTTGGTTTTTTTAAATTTTTTGGTTACTCACCCATTTGTTTCCGGGAGGGAGTTGAGTCTCAACTGCGAATGAGCAGGTCTAAACGGATGAAGCTATAAATATGTGTAAAGAACAGCAGGGAATTATAAGGGAGAAGTTTTACCTTTAAGCATCTCGGATCTCTGCACGCGTTCTCCGTGAGGCTGCTGGGTAATTAAGAGGAACCCTGTTGCGCGCCCATGATTTTGGACTACCGTGTCCCAAACTTTGGTTCCGAAGCGTCCCCGTCCCACTCCCAACTGCAATCTGATGTGAAGAATTGGTTCCTTATTGGCCTGACTGGTCCGACCTAATGATCTTGTAGTTACCCCTGTGCTTAGTACAGTGCTTGGCACATTATAAGCGCTTAACAAGCACCATAAAAAAATGGCTGGGGGGCGGTGCCTGTCCCAGGGGATTTCTTCTGAGTCTTGCTTTGCCCCCCCCCTTTTTTTTTTTACAAATAGTATTCGTTAAGTGCTTACTATGTGCCAGGCACTGTACTAAGTCCTGAGGTAGACACAAGTTTATCAGGTTGGACACAGTCCCTGTCCCACGTGGGGCTCATAGTCTTCATCCCCGTTTCACAGATGAGGTCCCTGAGGCCTAGAGAGGTGAAGTGACTTTCCCGGGGTCGCCGGCGGAGCTGGATTAGAACCCAGGTCCTTTGGACTCCCAGGCCCGGGCTCTGTCCACGAGGCAACACTGCCCTTCCGCCAGTCGGCCGGGCAGAGGGTGCTCGGCCGAGGGCCCCCGCCCATCCCACCCCCCGAAGTGTGGGCCGCGGCGATGTCTCCTCAAGGAGCCGCGCCGATTGTACCTTTGTCCCGCTGACACGGGATCTGGGTCATGTGAGCGCGCGGGGCTGATGAAGGGGCCCTTTGTTCCCCAGCCGGTCGAACCTTGGCCCCCGTCCCTCTCCGCTTAAACCCGTGAGCGACAGACGGCGAAGGAACAGCAAACAGGAAGAAAAAAAGAGCCCATTTCTCTTTGCGGCGGTTGCAACAGATGCAGCCTCCCGGCCCGGAGGAAAAGAAGAAACAGAGCGGGCCAGACCCCGGGGCCCGGAGCGAATCCTATCTGTGCTCTAAGGCGCAGGCGAGGCGTCGCCGGAGTGGTCTGGGTCTGGGGAGGCAGCTTCTTCCATCTTCCCTCTCGTGGTCGGGCCCGACTTGGCCGAGGCCAGGGGGCCGTGAGGGAGGGGAGCAGGGCGAGAGGGTGGGTGCAGATGGCACAGAAAAGGCCTCGAGGACCCCCCCTCAACCCGGCCCGAAGGTCTGAGGGAAACCAGTGCTGTGTTGGCCTGGGCAGGCGCAGAGGAGCTACCTCCGCGGTCCGTTCATTTATTTCCACTGATGCCCGCTAACTTGTTTGGATGGCCGTCTCCCCCCTTCTCGACTGTAAGCCCGGTGTGGGCGGGGATTGTCTCTTTATTGCTGAATTTTACTTTCCAAGCACTCAGTCCGGTGCTCTGCACACGGTTTAAATACGATTGAATGAATGAAGAGAAAGCTGTCAGCGCCTCGAGCGAGACATGGGCTCGAAACCTGGCACGTGGCTCTGTGTGCCATTGAGAGAGTGCACGTGTATATGCAGGTTGTGTTTCAGCAGCATAGCCTATGTGTGTATGTGCGAGTTACATTTCAGCGAGCCGGTGTTTAACCTCCCTTTGAAGTCCCCGGGACCTTGTGAGCCCACCTGCTTTCTGTTAACATCAGTCACAGGAAGACTAGGGGTGTCTTGGTTTCTTTTAATGGTATTTTTTAAGCGCTTACTATGGGTCAAGGACTGTTGTAAACGCTGGGCAGATACAAGTTAATCAGGCCAGACACAGACCCTGTCCCACATGAGGCTCCCGGGCAAGTAGGAGGGAGAACAGGTATTGAGTCCCCATTTTGCGGTTGAGGAAACTTAGGCCCAGAGAAGTGACTTGCCCAAGTTAATAATAATAATAATAATTTGGTATTTAAGCGCTCACTATGTGCCAAGCACTGTTCTTCTAAGCGCTGGGGTAGATACAAGGTAATCAGGTTGCCCCGCCTAGGGTTCACCGTCTTCATCCCCATTTTACAGATGAGGTCACTGAAGCACAGAGAAGTTAAGTGACTTGCCCAAGGTCACACAACTGACAAGCGGCAGAGCTGGGATTAGAACCCATGACCTCTGACTCCCAAGCCCGGGCTCTTTCCACCGAGACACGCTGTTTCATTTGACGTTACTTAGTCTGGCCCGGGAACCCTGTGGACCCACCTGCTTTCCGTTAATGTCGGCCACAGAGAGACCAGTGGTGTTTTGGTTTCTTTGAATAATATTTGTTAAGCCCTTATGGGTCTTCTAAACGCTGGGATAGATACAGATTAATCAGGCTGGGCACAGGCCCTGTGAAGAAAGAGGGAGAACGGGTGTCAGATCCCCATTTTGCAGTTGAGGGAACTGAGGCCCAGAGAAGTGAAGGGGATTGCCCCGGGTCACACAGCAAGCGGCCGAGCCAGGATTAGAAGCCCGCTCGTCTGGCTTCCAGGCCCTTACTTTATCCACTAGGCCTTGCTGCTTCCTTGCTGACCTCGGTTGGCTTTCCCAAGCAATAAAGGGAAGATGGAAATATCGACTCACACGGTGACCGGCATCCCCGCCCCGCTTCTTCCTTAGAGTTCGACATCTCCCTTTGAAGATGGGTCGTGCCCTCACCCCTTACACTCAACCGGCTGCAATATGTAGACAGTGAGCTATTCCTAAATGGTCGGTACCTCAGGCTGAGGCCCCACCTCTCTTCCCATCATTCCCGACCATTCCCAGTGTAACCGCCCAGCTTCGCCTAGCAGGGCCTTGTGGAAAGAGCCGGGACACCCGGGTTCTAATCCGGCCTCCCGCCCCTTCCCTGCTGCGTGACCTTGGGTAAGTAGTCACTTCCCCACCCCTCAGATGCCTCATCATAAAGTCAGTCAATGGTATTTATTGAGCGCTTACCGTGTGAGGAGCAGTGTACTAAGAACTTGGGAAGGGTCACCTTCTGGATCTCCACGGACCTGAACGGTCACTAGAAAAACCGCTTCCCCTGGTCCCGGCACCCCGGGGGTGTCGGTTGGCCGGTCGCGGCATCTGTCAAACGTGTCCCCCTCGACCCCGGCCTGACCGCCAGGGTAAGGGCTGGAGCCGCCATCCGATCGTAAGTGCAGACAAATCATAATAATAATAGTGTTGGTATTTGTTAAGCGCTTACTATGTGCAGAGCACTGTTCTAAGCGCTGGGGTAGTTACAGGGTAATCAGGTTGTCCCACGTGAGGCTCACAGTCTTAATCCCCATTTTGCAGATGAGGTAATTGAGGCCCAGAGAAGTGAAGTGACTTGCCCACAGTCACACAGCTGACAAGGGGCAGAACCGGGATTAGAACCCATGACCTCTGACTCTTAAGCCCGCGCTCTTTCCACTGAGCCACGCTGCAGTTCTTGGCATGAGTCATTGGCAGAGGGGCAGGACCGGGAAGGACAAGGAAGTCCGGGAAGGCTCCCCAGGAGAGATGACTGTTTCGGAAGCTTTGTCCATGCTCCGTCTTTGAGCAGTGGCCTCACCTCACCGCCCCCCGAAAAGGCGAGGCGGCGGTCCGCGGGGTTCGGCCTCGCCGCAGAAAAGGAGCCTTCCTGCCCTGCTGTGCACCTGGGCGCTCGTTCATCATTCAGTCGTATTTTTGAGCACTTACTGTGTGCAAAGCTCTCTACTAAGCGCTTGGGAGAGTACAATATAATAAACCAACGATCCCAGCATCTCCTCCCCAAGAGCCACGCAAACACAGCCAACGAGCGCACTGAACTTTGAAATTCAGAGTCAGCTGGACTCTGGCCCCGACCTTCTACACGTAAGCGTCGGCCCAGATTAGGCCCCGGACCTGAGCGGGTATCACAGCGTTTACACGAGAGCTGTGACCTCTGCCCTCCGTGTGGCTGGAGAGGAGCCCGGGAATTCTTAGTGAGATATCGTCCCCCCGTCTTGGCATCTCTGGCCAGGGATCTGGACCATCGTGGTGGCCCCTACTATTTCAGATTTCACGGGAGCAAAATTTTGTTTTATTTTGGTTTTTTGCCCTCCTTGATGTCGTCAGTGTCGCCCGTCGATTGGAAAATAGAGGAGTGAATGGCAGTGATAGTTATTGGGGAATTAGTTCAGCATCTACGGGCCAAGCACTGTGCTGAGCGCTGCGATAGATACATTACAATCTTTAAACTCTAAGCTCACTGAGGGCAGAGAATGTTTCTTCCAACTCTTCTAGCGGACTCTCCCGAGCGGTGCACTTAGTATCTGCACTCAGTAAGCACTTAGTAAATGCCACTGGTTATTGGGAAGGCAGAGTATTTAATCACCGCATTTCTGATGAGGAAACTCGGGCCCAGAGAAGTGACTTCCCCGGAATCACCCAGCGGGCCAGTGGCAGGGCCAGGATTTGAACCCAGGCCTCCTGACGCACCCCAGGTCCGTATTCTTTGCGCTAGACCACCTTGCTGTCCGTTAGACAAGGCAGCCTGAGGTCAAAAAATATCAAAGCCCCCCCCCCCCCCCCCCAAAATCAGGGAGACACCCGGGAGAAGAAAATTCCAGGAACAGGTCCAGGAGGAATATGTAGAGGGCTTCCTTGACCTCAGGGTCTTTTTCTGTTTTAGAGGCGAGCAGTTTGGCCTGTGAAATAATCCGCCCATTTTTGTGTAATGAAGGAGGGCGGCCAGCACTTTCAGAACACTGAATTTACCCTGCCTGTTGCTTCACTCTAAGCAGTTGGGGAAAGGCACCCTGTTGTAAGAATGTCCCAGAGGCATTTATGACCTTGAATAGGTCAAGGAGTAACCCACTTGGCTTAGTCCAGTGCCCGTCACAGCGCTTAACCAGTGCCATCGTTGTTACTATTAGTATCGGCTCCTCTCCGAGCCAAGGCTTTGATGGAGCCGCGATTCTGAGGGCCATCGATGGTAGCGGCACTCATTAAGCACCCGTCACCTGCCGAGCACTGTGCTGAACGTCGAGGTGGATACAGTGCCGTCGGATCGTACCCGTTTCCCATCCGACGCGAGGCTCACAGGCTTCAGGGGAGGGAGGACGAGGTGTTTTAAGCCGTTTCACAGGGGAGGAATCCGAGGCCCATTGAGGTAGCAAGATCCTCCGGCAGGCAAATGGCGAAGCCGGGATCTGAACCCGGGTCCCTTGCCGTCGAACAACCAGCGGGCTTTTCGTGGCCACGCTGGTCGTCGATGTTCTTGGGAGGCCTTAAATCCCCGGGGATCGATGGATGGATGGATCGATCGGAAGTCCCTCCAGTCTAGTCCTAAAGTGGACCCCGGAGGCCTTTGCCCGCAGGAGTTTGAGCCAGCCGCCCAAACCCACATCACCAGAGCCTAATACGCCTCAAGCAGCTAAATCGCGTACATCCTCCCACGCTGTCGAGGCGAGCCTGAGGCCTGCTGTGGACCTTTGGAGAACTAGATGAATTGAGCTCGTTGTGGGCAGGAAATGTGTCTACCGACTCCACTGTATTGTACCCTCCCAAGCGCTCAGATCGGTGTTCTGCACCCCGAAAGCACTCCGTGAGTACGATCGCTCGACCCTCTGCCCAAGGACACCGGGGCTCCTTCCCTGCCAGTAGCCCACGGGTCCGAGCGTCGGAGTAGACGGTTCTCTTGTGTTTCCCCTGCAGAACCCGGAGGAGCACGAGCACAAGGATGAGGCGGCTCAGGAAGACGAGGGCTTCATGGGGATGTCCCCCCTCCTGCAGGCTCACCATGCCATGGAGCGGATGGAAGAGTTTGTGTGTAAGGTAAGATGGCGGCGGGAGGTGGGGGCTCGCAGTGGAGTGTCAGCCGGAGGCCTTGGGTTCACCCAGTTCACCCATTCCTCCCTGTCCCCGGAGAGGCTTCTCTTCTCGCCGTCGGATGAGCGGGGAACCATTGATTTCTCCGTGTTTTATTCACCCCAGTGGGTCAGGATATGATCGTGCCCCCGGGGATAATTGTCATTTCTGGGCCTCAGTGTAACATCTGCCCGCTGCCTATGGGGTGAGAACAGGGCCCCTGGGCTGTAAGCTCGTTGCGGACAGGGACCGTATCTGTTCATTGTTCTAGCGTACTCTCCCAAGCACTTAATACAGTGCTGCGCACACAGTAAGCGCTCAATAAAGCCAGTTGATTGAAGTGAATGGATGAACGGGCCTTTGGCCGCTCTAGGGAGCTTTGCAGGGCACCCAAACCCTCAGCGGGCCCTCCGCCTTCTGGGTGACCCAGGCATGTGGGGTGGCTCTGCCCCGTAGTCCCCAGAATGCCCCCGCCTCCCCACGGTCCAGCGGCGAGTGCAACCCCAGGACCCCCGCGAAGCTGCCCGTTCCAGAACTGATCAGCGGGACCGCAGAGGGACCGGCCTCTTCCAGCGGGTCCCGGGAGATATCTCGGGAGTTGACCCGGATTCGGCCCTCCCACCAGAAGGGAGCCTCCGGATCTCGGGTTCCGCGCCGGCCGTTGGTTTTGGGGACGGAGCCGCCCCGTCTAGGAGCTTCAGAGGGGCCCGTTCCCCCCGCCGTCAGACCTAACGGTGCTCATCCCCGGCAGGTGTGGGAAGGCCGGTGGCGAGTCATCCCTCACGACGTGCTGCCCGACTGGCTCAAGGACAACGACTTCCTCCTCCACGGACACAGGCCCCCCATGCCTTCCTTCCGGGCCTGCTTCCGGAGCATCTTTCGGATACACACGGAGACCGGCAACATCTGGACACATCTCCTAGGTATTAGCGGAGCGGGGAATGTATCTACCGACTCTGTTATTAATAATAATATTAGTTGTTAAAGCACTTACTGTGTGCCAGGCACCGTAGTAAATGCCGGGGTAGATACAAGGTAATCGGGTTGGACACGATCCCTGTCCCACATGGGGCTCACAGTCTTCACCCCCATTTTACAGATGAGGTAACTGAGGTGCAGAGAAGCCAAGCGACCTCTGCCAGGTCACCCCACAGAAAAGTGGCAGAGCCGGGATTAGAATTCAGGTCCTTCTGACTCCCAGTCCCGGGCTCTAGCCACTATGCCGAGCTGCTCTGTTGTGTGGACTCTCCCAAGGGCTCAGTCCAGGGCTCAAATACGATGATCGATTGCTTGATTGGTAGTGGGAACCCAGAGAAGGGACTTTGAAATGCCCGTATCTTGGCTTCCAATTCTCCTCAGCCGCTCTCGGCCCCTTTTCCATTTGGAAGCATCCTTCCCACGTGTGGGAATGCCGTAATCGCCACTTGTGTTCCGGCGCCCGGCCGGGTCCCTCCCCCCGGAGCTGCCCACCTGTCCTTCCAGTGCCACAGCCCACTCCCCGCTGGTTCCCCACCAGCACCTGGGGAATCACTGCTGCGGTGCCGAGAGGGACCAACCCGAGACCTCCCCACTCCTCCCTCGGGGCCCCGATCTCCCGTGGACATCCAGGCTGTTGGGAAAAGAGGGGCTGGGGCGGCTGAGAGGGGAGGGACAGGATCTCTGGAGCAGCTGTGGCAAACGGGAAGTGTTCCCCGGGAGTGTGGCTCCATCTTGGACTTGGCGCCACTGAGAAGAAGTGTGGCCAAGTGGAAGGAGTCAAACGACCTGGGTTCTAATCCCGCCTCCGCCGCTTGTCTGCTGCGTGACCTCGGGCAAGTCACTTGGCTTCTCTAGGCCTCCGATTCCTCATCTGTAAAATGGAGATTAAGACCGTGAGCCCCATGTGGGACGGGGACAGTGTCCATCCCGCTTATCTTGGGTCTATCCCAGCGCTTAGCACAGGGCCTCGTTGGTAGTAAACGCTTAACAAATATCACAGTTATTATTGCCATCGCCCTGTCGAAAAGGCAAGGAGAGTCGGGCGCTCCGCCGGCCGGTCTGGCCCGCTCTAGTGGTTGGGCAGGGACCGACCGGGCACCGTCAGGAGACGGTGCAGTCCGGACACTTGTGGGCCACGCTCCTCTCGCTCCGAGACCCTGCCCAGAGGCGGTCGGCCAGCCGGCCTCATTGGCGTTAGCTTTCGGTCCGTTGCCTCGCCGGCCCCCCTGACCTTTGACCCTCTCTTCCCCCCAGGCTGCGTGTTCTTCCTGTGTTTAGGGATCTTCTATATGTTCCGGCCCAACATCTCTTTCGTGGCCCCCCTGCAGGAGAAGGTGGTCTTTGGCATGTTCTTCCTAGGGGCCATTCTCTGCCTGTCCTTCTCGTGGCTCTTCCACACGGTCTACTGCCACTCGGAGTCCGTGTCCCGGCTCTTCTCCAAGTGAGTGTCTGTGCGTGGCCCCCGCGGGGCGGATCGGGCTTGGGCGGGGGGTGCCCGCACCCCTTCCCACCCCGGAAAGGCTGCAGCCTTGGCGACTCCAGCCTCGTCCGCCCCCTCCAGACGGGAAGTGCCCGTCCGTTTTGTCTTATCGGGCTCTCTCAGGCGCTTAGTCCAGTGCTCTGCACACGGTAAGCGCTCGATAAATACCACTGATGGGTTGGTTGATGGGGCCTGGGGTGGGGGGTGGCCGGCGGGGAAGAGAGAAGGGGCTGCTCTCGGCCCGACCCCCAGCGTGTCGTCCTCCCAATCCAGGCTGGACTACTCGGGCATCGCCCTTCTGATCATGGGCAGCTTCGTTCCCTGGCTTTACTACTCCTTCTACTGCAACCCGCAGCCGTGCTTCATCTATCTGATCGTCATCTGCGTGCTGGGCATTGCCGCCATTATGGTCTCCCAGTGGGACATGTTCGCCACCCCGCAGTACCGGGGGGTGAGGGCAGGTAAGAGCACCCTTCTCCCCCGCCCTGCCCTCGCCGGGCTGCTCCCGGGTCCCCGATTCTTGTGGGGGTGCTGCGGCCGGGGAGGGTGAGTGTCCGTTTCAGAGGGAGGGGATCCAACCGTGGAAGCCGGGAGCCTCTTTGGCGAGGGCAGCTCGGGACCTGCTTTTAGACGGGCATCGGGAGAGCGGGCAGTGGCGGCTTTGCTGCCGGGAATGGGAGAGGCCAAGAGACGCTCATCCCCACCCCACCTGGCCTTCATCCACCGCACTGACCCTCCGTACCCCGCCCTGCCCCCTCTCCTCCGGCCCCGGAAGGCGTGCTGGGTTCGGGGGTCCCTCCCGGCCGATTCCCCCAAGATGGATTCCCGGTCCGGCGAGGGGCGGGACTGGCGGGCCGGGAACGGAAGGCCCTTGAGCCCTGTGGTCTCGCGGACGGCCAAGCCCGAGGCTCTTCACCCCGGCCACAAAAACCAAAGCCTCTTCCACACCTCTGGTACCCTCTACGGGCTCGCCCTTTTCTGCCTGTAGGACTCGGCTCACTCCGTGGGAGGAGGGCCGTCTCGGGGGCCAGGCAGATCTCCTCGGAGGGCGCTGAGGATGGGCGGTTGTGTTGGATCGGAGGGCTCACTTAGCCTAAAAAAGAGGGGAATCGTGGCCCACCCCTGGGGGGGCCCAGGGAAGAGTGCCTCTCTCCCCCACCCAGCAAGGGGCTCAATCGGCAAACGTCTGATGTACTCTGCCCCACACCGGCGACCTTCTAGACCTTCCCGGCACCTTTTCCTTCCTCTGGGAGCTCCATGAGGGCAGGGTCTGTTGGTCTGGAATCCCAGCGTTCAGTACAGTCCCTGGTGCTCGGTAAATCCCGTCGACAGAGTCTCCCCCTCCAGAACAAAGCTGCCCTAACACCCCCAGGTCCCGTCGAGCCCGGACCTTCCGCTTCCCACCCCGACTCACCCCCACCCCTTTCCTGTCGTGCCCCCAGGAGTGTTCCTCGGCCTGGGGCTGAGCGGGATCATCCCGGCCCTGCACTTCGTCATCTCGGAAGGGCTCCTGAAGGCTGCCACCATGGGCCAGATCGGCTGGCTGGTGCTCATGGCCTCCCTCTACATCACCGGGGCGGCCCTGTACGCCGCCCGTGTCCCCGAGCGCTTCTTTCCCGGAAAGTGCGACATCTGGGTGAGTAGCCCGCGGGGCCACCAGTTGGCCTCTGAGCCCCAGGTGCTTTATCCGCTAGGCTACGCTGCCTCTCTGGGCCTTTAAGTGGGGTAAGATTGCCTAGCCTAGGTTGGTTTTTGACCTTAGAGATGCCACCCCTCCCAAATTGCCAGCTGCCCTTGGGTATTGAGGTTCTTGTCATCTGTCCAAGCTCGCCCTGAAATTGGCCCCGGCCCAGCAGGGGCAGACACGGAGCGGACGAGTCCCGGCCGGGGCCTGGTCTTGCCTGGATCCCAAAGACTCGCCCAGCCCCTGGAGGCCGTCTGGGGGGGTTGTGTGGGCCGAGGCAGAGGTCACCTCCGGGAAAGGTTGCCGGGCGCCGCCCGGCCTCCCCGAGCGTGCCCTGTCAACCCCCAGGGCCGCTGGTCATCTGGTCCGCCTAGTGACCAAATGGCAGGGAAGGCGCCCTCCGGCCCGCCGAGCCCCGGCCCGCTTTGGGGAATGAGCACGGCTGCGGTCCAGGAGACGGGAGCCTCTGCCAGGGTGGCCCGGGGCCAGGATGGCCAGTGGCCAGGCCTCAGTGCCAGCCGGGCAGACGGTTCTGAGTCTGGAGCTCTCAGCTGTTCCCCTCCTAATTCCAAGGGGGAAGGGGCCGGGGTGTTGGGGGGGGCGCTGGGCATCTTTTGACCCTTCTCAGACCTCACAAAGCTGCCTACTGGGGGGGACTGTGCCCTGGGGGCAAACAGGGACCACCTGAGGCTGTTGTTCCCAGTCTTCACCACCCCATGACCTGGGCCTTATTAACCAGGAGGCTTTAAAGGCCCCAGCCCAGGGTCTCAAGGTAAGGGTCCTCCCACCCCCAAATAAAATCATAATTATAGGCGTGAAAAAATATGATATATGACTTAGGAGTATATATGGCTATTATTCTAAGGTACAAATTGAATCAAAATTGTATACTAGTCAGTCGGATTGAGCGCTTACTGTGTGCAGAGCACTATACTAAACGCTTGAGAGGATAACAATAGCGAGCTACTTGTTTTAAGGCAGAATTGTAGCCACTGAATGATTTCATATTAGCTCGTAGGCCAGTTTAGTGTAGAATGGTGATGATTTGATTTTAAGATAGGAAAAAGACTCGTGTGCGGGGGCCCCCCAAAACCAGTTAGCCCGGGGCCGAAGGACGGTCCGCGCCGGGCCCACCGACCCCATATCCCCAGGTCGTAAGGGGCCCGTCGGCTCTTCTCCTCCGATCTGTCCGCAGTTCCACTCACACCAGCTGTTCCACATCTTCGTGGTGGCGGGCGCCTTCGTGCACTTCCACGGCGTCTCCAACCTCCAGGAGTTCCGCTTCATGATCGGCGGGGGCTGCAGCGAGGAGGACACCCAGTGACGCGGTCGGCCCCTCCCCCGGGACTCTACGCACAGCCGGCGGCCCCCGCCCCCTCACCCGCCGACCCCCCGGGCTCAGGGCGCGACGGGGCCGAGGAGGAAAGGACTCCCAAGTCAATCATACCTCAGAGGAAGGAGCGCATCCGGAGGACGGAGCGTGATTCCCCAAGCCCGGGCCCAGGGACGTGGCCGGCCCCGGGCGGGACCGCAGGCTACCGGTCAAGGCCGCGATTATCCGTCCGAGGCGGGGAGGCCGCCCGGCCGTCGGTTATCCTTCCTCGCCTCTCTTTCCTTTCTTTCTTTGCCACTAGCCCCACCCTACAGACCAGCTGCCGTCCAGTTTGGAGATTTCTAACTGGCTAAGGGGGCGGATGGGGCGGGGGTTTAGATGCTCTTTGAGAGAACCGAGAAATCCGTGTAAATAAGATTTCTAACTTTCTGTCGGAATGAGAATTTATATAAACGTTTAAAACCGCGGGGGTGGGTGGGAAGGGCTAGTTTTGTAGAGAACGAAGCCTGCGGAAGCCCCGCACGGTTTCCATCGTCCGCAGAGGAACCCAACCCAGAGCATCCAGATTAATCCCGGGAGAGGACGGCCGGGTCCGCTCCGAGGTCCTGGGAAGCTTCCGGGATCCCTGGGGAATGGTGGAGCCGGGGGGGGAAACGTGTCCTCGGGTGAATGGGCAGAGGAGGGGGCCGCCCGAGTCTTGTGATTCCACCCCGCTGCAGCCGGGGCCTTTTTAACGCCCCCTCCCCACTCCCTCACCCCGGCCACTTCACTGCCCTGACCGCCGTCCCCCGCACACCTGGGGGCGAGCCCGGCAACCGGCTGCGTTTTCAGTTCTGACCAGGCCTCCGCCCCCACCCCAGCTTTCGGGGTCCCTCATGTTCCTTGTCGGTAACTTTCTGACCCTTGACCCGCTCCGAGCCTGGCCCAGCCACTCCCAGACACAACTTGCTGGTCTCTCCTCGGCCCGGAGCCGGTGGGCGCCCCCCACCCCCACCGATCCTTCCCCTGGGGCCCCTCGCTTTAGGGGAGGGGATGGGAGGGTCGGAGAATGGGGTCCAGAAGAGGATTTAGAATGAGGCTGAGCTCTATGTCACCCTGAAGCGGTGGGAAAGAGAACACGGGGCTTCGGATCAAGAAGCATCCGTCGTCTCGCGGTGCCGGGGCCCGTGTGGGTCAAGTTTGCAGGCCGGCCTGCCCCACCCTGCCCTCGGGCTCTCGGGTTTTGGACCCTGGCCAGCCCTGACGGACAGAGTGGAGAAGGGGTCCCTGCCCCTCCGCTTTTCGCCACCAACGACCTTCCCACACCTCTTGGGAAAAGGAGCCACACTCGAGGCCGGCGCAGGATACCCCGGGCAGGCCGAGGGGGAGGAGGAGAAGAGAGCACTGGACTGTGGGGTAAGGTTTTATGGTTGGACAGGCCAAGGAGGAGAAGGAGCGGAGAGCACTGAACTGTGGGTGAGATCTCAGGGCTGGACAGGCTAAGGTGGAGAAGAACGGAGAGCGCTGGACTACGGGTAACGTTTCAGAGCTGGACCAGGTTGAAGAGCGGAGAACTTTGGACTGTGGTTAGGGTTTTAGGACTGTACAGGCTGGGAGAGGAATGAGAGAGATGAGCAGTGGATTATGAGACTGGCTAGGCCAGCAGGAGTGGAGAACACTAGGCTGTAGGAAGTTCTCAGAGAATAACAGACCCAGTGGGGCCCGGAATGGAGAGCACTGGATTGTGAGTAAAGTTTCTGGACTGAACAGGCAGGAAGGGCAGTGTACTATGAATAAGGTTCCAGGACCAGTCGGGTGAGCGCTGGACTGGGGGAAGGATTTCCAGACTGGACGGGCGTGGGGGGAACGGGAGTGGAGAGGAGTGGACTGTGGCTAGGGTTTTCGGGACCCTGATGTCAGGCCGGCGTGGGGAAGTTTTTAGCACAGGTGGTAAGCTGCCATTAGCAAAGGGTCGGGCCAGAAGCGGGCAGAGGCCCGGCTCAGAGAGCCCAGCCCAGTCCACTTACCCCGGGGCATCACAGGGAGGGAGACGGCTACCCGTTCCACCGGAGCAGCCGCACAAATCCGAAACCCGGGCCCGCCCTTCAGGTACGTGCTCAGGGATACCCCCGTTTCGCCCCACGAAAGGTGACCACCTGGTCCACAACAGCACAAACTCTTGGGGGAAAGCCAGCCAGGTGAACAATAAACATTCCACCTAATCTTAATGCAGTGAAGAGTCCCTCTGGTTGTGTATACGTGGGTGTGCACTGGGGGAGTGCGGTCCCCGCTTAGACCCTCATTGCCCCCCCCCCCCCCTTTTTGTTTGCCAGCACTCGGGGAGAAGTCGAGGCCGGTGGGAGCCAGGGAGCCTTACTCTGCGGCCTCTGTTCCCTCTCCCCCCCCCGCCCCATTAAGCTGTGGTCTTTTGGGAGGATCCCCCCCGGTTCCCCTTGGAAGCCACAAGGTTGGAGGCGATTGCGGAGGCCGGCCGGGGGGCACGGGGGGCTGGCTGTATGTATTGATGAATTCCGCTGATTTCGAGGCAGGATGTGCACACGGCATTTCTCCCTTTCTGCTCGCCAGCACAGGTCTGGCTTCCCTGCTCGAGCAGAAGCTCCACGCGGGCAGGAGCTTGCCTTGTTTCCACTGGGCGTCCCGGCCGTTTAGTACAGAGCGCGTCTCCATCTGGAAACCCGGAGGGCAGCTGGCACAAGGGGGCAGCCACGGGGATGTGTCTGTTTATCGTTATATTGGACTCTCCCAGGCGCTTAGTTCAGTGCTTCGGACACAGCGCTCAATAAATACGAACGACCGCGCTGCAGGCGGGCCAATCTTGCCCGCGTGCCCGGCGGGAGCCCCGGATCGCTGAAGGAGCCCCACTCGATCTATCAAGGGCATTTATTGAGTGCTTACTGTGTGCAGAACGTTGGGAGAGGACAATACAATCGAATGAGTAGATCGGATCCCAGCCTTCGAGGCGATGGTTTAGTGGTCCCGGCCCCCGTGGTAGGCAGTGCCTCCCTTTTCCCCCACCCCGCCCCCCTGCCCTCCATGGACTAGGGAGTGGGTGTTGGTGGGGGCAGAGCTGGTGGGTCTCCTTGCCCAGAGACCCCGGCGAGGGGTGACACCCAAGGAGGGCCCGCATTTGTAGGGGTGGGGGGTCTCCCAGGCCTCCCCCTGCCCCCTCGTGCAGGCTTCAGGTGGGGGCCGGTGTTGGGCTGAGGTTCTGGCTGGAGGTCACCCCGACTTAGGTGATGGGGGGCGGCTAGGAGAGGAGGATGACGGACCGCAGAGGGACGCGAGGGGGGTGCCGTGCCGGGGGGCGCCGATGGGGAGGGGGTGAGTGGAGGCAAGAGGGCGGGTAGGCCGCGGGCGGAGCCCCGGGGGTGCTGTGAGGCTGGTGGAAGTTCGGGGGTCGCCGTTGGGGAGGGAAGGGGTGGCCGGTCAGGGCGGCAGCAGCAGCAGCGGCAACAGGAGCAGAGGCAGCGTTGGGGCCGTGTACGCGCCGCCCCCACAATCTTCCGCGTTCTCCTGGTCGCCCCGGGGTCGGTCGGTCATTGGGTGGGTGGATGGATGGATTGATGGATGAGTAGGTGGATGGATGGGTGGGTGGACAGAGAGACACACATCAGACCTCCGGGGGAAGGAAAAAAGGGGCAGGGGTCCCCCGGGTCCTGAGCACGGAGTGGGGCGACGACTCAGGGAGGAAGTCCCGAGGACGGGGTGGGGGGGAGAAAGAGTGCAGGAAGGGGAGGGGGCCTCCACGGAATGGGGAGGGGGAAGGAGGGGTCGTGTTGGGGGTGTGGGATACTAGGACGGCCTCCCGCCAGAACCCCGCGGTAAATTTGGTGTTAGGGGCGAGCGCATCCTCGTAGACAGGAGGGTGGCCGCCCCCGGCTCAAGGGTCAAGACCCCTCTCCTCCCCTCCCCGTCACCTCCGGGTGAAAGGCGTGGCACGTGTCCGGCCTGCGGCGCGGCTTCTGGGTCCGCAGTCGCTCGCACTTGACCGACGCATTATGTGGGATCCGTTAAAGTTCACGACTCCAACTTGGGGGGACTCCCCCCTCCATCCCCTCCCCTTTCTCCTTCCCTTCACCCCCCCATCCTCCCCACCCGCCGCACGCCCCCGGGTCCGGGCGCAGGATATAGCGGACTTGGGTGGGCTCTTGCAGGACTGGCGGGAAGCGGTCACAGCGGCAGGCGGCATCGGTCACCAGCAGGAGGAGGTTACTGCCGGGCACCTGTTGGGCTACCAACCCCCTGCCAGACAGGCCGGGGTGGGCTGTAGGCCTGGGGTGGGCTGCGGGCCCGAGGGTCACCCTGGGGCCCAGCCCCTCCACACCCCCCCTTCTCCAGAGACGGACCCGGCGTCCAGCTGGTGGTCCGGGGGAGAGGTCCCGGGGGTGGGGGGCCGGGGGCTGGCTCTCACTTGCGGCAGCTCCCGCAGTCGAGGACGCCGTGGGCCTCCCGCACCGACGTCTCGTGGGCGAACACCGGGTACTCGGTGTCACAGGGCTGCAGCTGCTCCTGTTTCCGGGGCCGGTGGGCTAAGGTGCGAGGGGGAGGGGGCGAGGATGGGGATGGGGAGGGGGCGAGCCGAGCCCGGGAGAGGGGGAGCGCCCAAGGGACGGACCCGCCGGGCAGGTGGGGTTCCCCCCCGGCCTACCACAACCATCGGGGGCTGCTCCCCAGAGTTGGGGCTGCCCCCTCCCCACCCCACCTCACCCCCCATAGTCGGAGCCACCCCGCCCCTCCCCCCCAGCCAGCTGAAGCTGGACCCCCAACCTTGGCCTGGGCTTAGTACAGGGGAGAGGCGCCGCCTGACCCTGACAGCTACCCAATCACCAGCGGCTTAATAATAATATTTGTTAAGCGCTTACTGTGTGCCAAACATAGTTTTAAGCACCGGGGTAGATCGAAGTTAATCGGGTTGGACACAGACCTTGGCCCACATGGGCCCACTGTCTCAATTCCCATTTTACAGATGAGGGAACTGAGGCCCAGAGAAGGGAAGTGACTTTCCCAAAGTCACACAGCAGACATGTGGCAGAGCTGGGACCGGGCCTCAGTTTCCACCCCCGGAGGTGTACCGAGCGGGCAGACCATCCCCACAGCCAGAGTGAGGAACTGGGGGTGGGGGAGACTGGTTGTCCAGGAGTCTGACTGTCTGTTCAGGAATTCATTCCCGCCCTGGCCACCCAGGCCAGAAGGTCCCGCCCCCGCCTTGGGCCCAGAAATGGCATCTGGGCTTGGGGTCTCCGAGCCAGACCACCCCACTCTCTTCTTCCTCCTCCTCCTCCTCCCCCTGCTCTCCCTCCTCTACTTACAGTGGTGGAACACGGCCTTGGCTGCCCGGGTCCCGCGACCGGGGGGGCCGTGGCCCCAGGATGGAATGATGTCACACGGGTGAGGATGCCGTGGGAGGACGTGATGTCACAAACAGAGAGATGGTTTCGTGCAGACCCGCAGGTGATGTCACAAGGGGGGGAGCGGGTGATGTAGCCCAGGGAGGTGATGTCCCAGAGCAGAGCGATGGGGTTGGGCAGAGACGCACAGGTGATGTCACCCAGGGAGGTCACAGAGGGAGGCGATGTCACAAGTGGTGTGATGTCGTGTGATGTCACCAGGCGGTGAGCAGGGAATGAGGAGACGGGGCAGAGGGGTGCCCCGTGGCGCGGGTGGGGAGTTAACACGGAGTTAACAAGAGGCCTACCCCTAGGTGACCCTCTCTGGACACCAGCCGGGCCCTCATTCCCACCCACCCCCTCCCCCAAGGGATTCCCCCATCGGTCTGCAGGGCCTCACCCTCGGCTCCTCCTCCGTCCCGGGCCGGGCCCCAGGCGATCCACTCCACGAGGACCCTGTGAGACCGGGTCCCCACCCGGACAACCGGAGCGCTCCTTCAATACCGGCCACTTGACCCAAGACCAGACCGGGGTCGGGGGGTGGCACACGACACGACGCTCTGCTCCCCACTCTGGGGCCTGCCCCCCGCAGAGGGGGTGACCACAGAGCCGGGACCCTACCTCCCCTAGGATTTATCCTGGACCCCCGACCCCCACCCCCGATCTCTCCCCTTGCTCCAACCCACCCACCCGGGGCCCCGCCGAGACAAGGGACTCACAGGAAAAGTTCCGTCACCAGCCACCTCACAGTAGCGGCCGCAGCCAAAAGGGGCTGAGGGAGACCAAGGGGCAAGGTGACCACCGGCCCGCTCTGCCCACCTTGCCCAGCCCCATCCTGACTCTTCCTGGCTCCTCTTCCTGTCTCTTTCTGCCACGCTCGGTCTCTTCATCTCTCTCTTTCCAGCTTCCCGACTCTCTCTGCCTCTTTCTCTCCATCTCGCCTTCCCTCTTCCTCTGTGTCCATCCATCTCTCTCCCTTCTCCTATCCCTGCCCTTGTGTCTCCATTTCTATCCAGCATCCTGTCTCTCCGCCTCCTTCTGTCTGTCCATCTCTCATTCCCTCTTCCTCTGTGTCCATCTCTCTATTAATCTTCTGTATCTATCTGGCCATCTCTTTCCCTCTTCCTGTCTCTGCTCCTGTACACAGTAAGCACTCAAATAAATGCCGGGCGGGCAGGGCCTGGGCAGACTTAAGGTGGGTAGGTCCTGGCAGAGGGGAGGTGGGCCAGGGCTGGTGGGCTCTCACGGGGGGCAGATACCCACACTGAGCAGGGTCCGGGCTCCACTGTAGTGAGGGGATGCCATCTTGCACATGGCCTGGTAGTCGTACATGGTCACCCTGGAAGAAAGTGGGCAGGCAGTGGGGCAGCAAGTGAGGAGGGACCCGTTCAACCCCCTCCCTAGGACAAGAGGCCCCAGGGCAGTGCCCCCCATCCCCCTATTTGCACCTCCCTCCCCGGTGCCCCCTACCTGCGGAACATCCCCATGGAGACGAGCTGGCTCATGATGGAGCCGTCCACCTCCCCGAGAAACCTTCCGGTCTGCAAGGGCAAGAGAGGGTCAGAGTCGGGCTGTTGGGGGCCTGTGAGGCTGGAAGATTCCCGGGGTCTCTGGCAGAACTGAGAGCTGCTCTCTCAGCCCGCCGGGAACAGAAAGGCTTCCTGTCCCTCTGTCTCTCCATCTCTCTCTTCATCTTCTGCATCTCTGTCTCCATCTCTCTTTCCCTCTCCCTCTGCGTCTGTCTCGCCATCTCTCGTCGTCTTCCTTGTATATCTCTCCATCACTCTTTCCCTCTCCCTGGCTCTGCCTCTGTATCTCCCTCTTCTGAGTCTATCTCTTCATCTCTTCCACGTCCTGTTTCTCTCTGCCTCTGTCTCTCTCTCCACCTCTCTTTTCCCCTCTTCCTGTTTCTGCCTTGGTCTCGCTCCAATCTCTTTCCTTTTTTTATTTTTTTTTTGTCTCTGCTCTCTTCGTCTTTGTGGGCGTGTAACCCTTTTTACTATTCACTTTTTCCTGTCTTTGTGGAACTCTTTATCTCTCCCTGCAAATCACATCTCCAGGATGCCCTCCCTGACTACTCTCTCATCTCCCTCCCTCCTCTTTTGCTACTTCAGCCTCACTTTAGCACTCACCCCACAGAGGTGCATATCTTTAAACCCCGTTGCTTCCCTCTACCTGCAATTTATTTCAGTTTCTGCCTTGCCCGCTATTGTAAGCTACTTTCATTAATTCCTTCGATTGGATTTATTGAGCGCTTACTGTGTGCAGAGCACTGTACTATGCAGTTGGGAGAGTATACATTCCCTGTCTCCTTGTGGGCAGGGATCATGTCTCCTAACTCTGTTTTATCACAATACCCCACGCGCTTGTCCCAGCGTTCTGCACGTAAGCACTCGGTAAATTCAGTTGCTTTATTAGTTGGATTATTGGCTCTCTGTCTCTCCAGGTATCCCTCTCTGTCTCTCCCCGTCTCTCTCTGTGGCCCCAACCTCCCGTCAAATTCGGACCTTCCCACTCGTGGTTGCTGGGTCCTCCCTCAACCGGCCACCTCTCTGACTCCCTGGGCTTCTGGGCAGAGGACTTTGGGGGGGTGGAGAAGTTGGTGGTCCTTGGAATGGATTATCCGCCTCCCCCCCCTCACACTGGGCAGTGTCCGGCACCTCTGGCCTCCCCCCACACCCCCGTGGTACCTCGTGGGGCTCCTTGGAGATGATGATGAAGCCGTTGTTATCGATGATGAAGCAAGTCAGGTCCTGTTGCGGGGAGAGGAGGGGTGGGGACCTGACTCTTGGGTCAGAGGGGCATTGGGCTGGAAGCTGACCCCAGGTGGGAATTGAGCTCTGAGGTCGAAAAACTCTCCCCAAGGCTTATTCCAGGGCTCTGCATACAGGAGGTGCTTAGTTACTCCTAGTGGTTGATTAATCCCGTGCTCTGTACTCAGAAGGCACTCGATAAATACCACCAGTTGACTTGTCAGTCCAGTGTTTTGTATGCCAAAGGTGCTCGAGAAATGCCACTAGTCGATTGATGCGTCTAGTGTGCTGCCTACAGAAGGCACTCAATAAATACCACGGGTTGACTGATTAGTTCAGTGCACTGCCCACAGGAGGAGCTCAGTAAACACCACGGGTTTTGCCAGGGGTTGGGTCTCCGGGGAGGGGGGCAGGGTCCTTAGTGCGGAGGTGGCAGTGGGAGTCGGGAGGTGGGAGGGCACAGATTGCCCCGAGTTGGGCAGAGTTGGCCCAGGCAGAGCTCTGTCCCCTGGCACAACTCATGCCCAGCTGGCATGACGAGCGATGGTGGAAGCGGGACATACTGGGAGGAAGAGCTTACACTGTCCTGGCAGCTCAGAGGGCAGCGTTCATCCGCACGGCTGCACTGCGGGATGAGAGAAAATCTGCAGGTTGGCGTGGGATGGGGAGGAGGAGTGAGGGGCGTGGTGGAGGGACAGGGAAGGGGGCGAAGGGGGGAGGTGACCACCCCACTACTCACATCTGTGTCACTGGGCTGGGGGCAGCCACGGGCCCGGGCACGGCAGGCAGCCCGGGGAGGGCAGAGGAAGAGTGAGAGAGGAAGTGTCCCTTCAGACGCCCACCAAGTAGGCCCAATTTGTCTTCACCACCTTGGCCCGCCCCACATGGATATGGTGGCTGGGATCGTCTCCGACCCGTCCACCCTGGCAAAATCCTGACCCATTGACCACCACAGGCCGGGCAGGATCACGGGCATGGGGAAGCTTGGACTTGCCACTGAGGGAGGGTGGATCTCTCACAGATTTCAGCGGGGAAAGCCCCCTCCCTCCCCTGGCCTGGACCCCCTCACCCCCACCCCCCAGCCCCAGCCCACCCCTTGGTGTGGCCCCCTGGGAAAGGTCAGATTTACCTGCCTCGTAGCAGCCCAGAATCTGCGCCTCAGGAACTCCAGCTTCATCTGCACCCCCACGGCTAGTGGGAAGACAGGGCAGGAGATGGGGTGTGGAGGGGTGAGAAAAAGGGGGAGAGCAAGCTCTAATAATAATAATAATAACTATTAATAATAATTATTAAAAGCTGTAGGGGCTGAGGGAGGGGTGAATAAAGTGCTTATTAACTATCTGCCAAGCGCTAAGGGCTGGAGTAGATACCAGATAATCAGTTTAAAGGGTAGGGAGAACAAATATTGAATTTCTAGTCCTGGCTCCAACCCTTGTCTGCTGTCTAACCCTGGGCGAGCCCCTTAACTTCTCTGGGCCTCAGTTCCCTCATCTGTAAAATGGGGATGCAGACTGTGAGCCCCATGGGGGGACAGGGACTGTGTCCAACCTGATTACCGTGTATTACCTGATTACCCAACACTTAGGACAGTGCCTGGCACAGAGTAAACACTTAAAACCGGAAAAACAAAAGCAAACGAAAAGAACTCTTTCAGGGTTAAGCTTAGATCAACATAGGCCAAGCAATCAATCAACCAGTCGGTAATATTTACTGAGCACTTACTGCGTGCCGAGCACTGTACTAAGCGCCTGGGAGAGTACAATATAGCAGAGTCGGTAGGCTCATTCCCTTCTCACAGGGAACTGGATGATAGGTTGGTCGGTCTGTGGAAAGAGCGTAGGGCTGGGAATCAACCCGACCCCATCCCAGAGCCCCCTTCACAGCCCCCCCACCCCCACCCCTTATCCTTTAAAGCCTTATTAAGATCACATCTCCTCCAAGAAGTCTTCCCTGACTAAGCCCCCATTTCCCCTACGCCGTCTCCCTTCTGCGTTAATAATAATTATGGTATTCGTTAAGCGCTTAACTATGTGCCAGGCACTGCACCAAGCACTGGGGTGTATACGAGCGGATCGGGTTGGACACGTCCAACGTGGGGCTCAGGGCCTCAAATCCCCATTTTAAAGATGAGGGAACCGAGGCCCAGAGAAGGGAAGTGATTTGCCCAAGGTCACACAGCAGACAAGTGGCAGAGGCGGGATTAGAACCCACGACCTTCTGATTCCCAGGCGTGTGCTCTATCCACTACTCGGGGCTGCTTCTCAACTTGAGCTTGCACTTTTAGTCACTTGATATTCACGCCACCCTCAGCTCCGCAGCACTTAGGTCCGCACCCGGAATTTATATTCATGTCTATCTCCCCCTTCTAGATTGTAAGCTCTTTATAGACAGGGAATGGGTCTACCTTTTCTGTTGTATGGTCCTCTCCCAAGCGCTCAGTACACAGTAAGCGCTCTATAAATACCACTGGCGGATTAACCTCCATGGCCCCCAGCCCCGTCCCCACCCCCTAGGTGGCTTGCTGGGAGGATGGGGGGATGGGGGAATAGGGTGGTGATGGGGGAGAAGGGGGATGGAAGGGGGATGGGGGAATAAGAGGCTAGGGGGAGATGGGGCAGATGTAAGCCCGTTTGGGGGCAGGGATTGTCTCTATCTGTTGCCAAATTGCACATTCCAAGCGCTTAGTACAGTGCTCTGCACTGAGTGAGCGCTCAATAAATACTACTGAATAAATGAATGGGGGAATAGGAGGGTGGGGCGAGATGGGGGTGATGGGGTATGGATGGGAGAACAGGAGGGTAGGGGGAGATGTGGGGGATGGAGGAGATGGGGGATGGAAGATGGATGGGGAAGAGGAGGGTAGGGAGAGGTGGGGGGGGATACGAACCCGTCATTGGGCAGGGATCGTCTCTATCTGTTGCCAAATTGTCCATTCCAAGCGCTTAGTACAGTGCTCTGCGCAGAGTGAGCGCTCAATAAATACTATTGAATGAATGGGGGAATAGGAGGGTGGGGGGGATGGGGGGGATGGAGGAGATGGGGGATGGGGGAATAGGAGGGTAGGGGGAGATGGGGGATAGAGGAGATGGGGGATGGAAGGGGGAATCGGGGGGATGGAAGGGGGATGGGGGAAGAGGAGGGTAAGGGGAGATGGGGGGATGGAAGGGGGTAAATGAGGGTGATGGGGGATGGAGGGGGATGGGAAGGGTGTTGGGGGGGGGGGGAATATGTGTGTGTGAGGGGGTGTGTGTGTGTGCCATGTCCCGGGCCGGCCGGCTCCCTGCCCCGCTCCCCCCCCGCCCCCCGTCCCGGGCAGCCCCCTCCTCTCCCGTTGGGCGGGCGCCGGGGCATTTGAAGGGCGACGACCTGGCGCTGGGGGGCGCTGCGGGGCGCTGCGGGGCGTGCGGGGCGCGCGCCTCCCGGGGCCCGGCCGCGCGGCCGGACCAGGCGGCGGAGGCGCGCACGGGGGGAGGCGGAGGCGCGCACGGGGAGGAGGAGGAGGAGGAGGAGGAGGAGGAGGAGGAGGAGGAAGAGGCCGGTCCCGTTGGCTCCGGGCCGGGTCCCCGTTGGCCTGCGGCGGGGCCGAGCCCATGCGCCCCCCTGCGCGCGCCCGCCCGGGGCCCAGGGGCAGGGGCAGGGCCGGGCCCGGGACAGACCCCCGGCGCACGGTGAGTGATGATGGGGGCCGGGGGGAGGGGCCCCACAGCACCCCCATCCCCACCCCCAGCCGGACGGAGCAAGGGGTCAGCACGGGGAGGGGGTCACCGGGGGGCCGGCCGTGGGTCTGGAGGAGCTGCGAGGGAGGAGCAGGAGGAGGAGGAGGTCCTCTGTGTGTGTGTGTGTGTGTGTGTGTGTGTGCAGCCTTGTGTCTGTGTGTGATGGCCTTGGGGGGTGTCATGGGTTTGGAGGACGGGGGGTCGTGGTGGGGAGTGGGGTCACCGTGGGGGGTTGCGTTGTGCGCTGTGTATGTGTCTCTGGGTCTGTGTGTTGGCGTTGGGGGGGGGGGGTGTCGTGGGTTTGGAGGACGTGGGGTCATGGTGGGGGGTCGTGTCGGGTTGTGTGTGTGATTGCGTGTTGACGTTGCGGGGGGTGTCATGGGTTTGGAGGAGGTGGGGTCGTGGTGGGGAGCGGGGTCACGGTTGTCCTCTGTGCATGCGTGCGTGTGTATGTGTGTGTGTGAGATGGCGTTAGGGGGATGTCATGGGTTTGGAGGAGGTGGGGTCATGTGGGGGTTTGCGTTGGGGGGGGGGGGGCGTCATGGGTATGGAAGAGGTCGTGGGGGAGAGTGGGGTCACGGTGAAGGGGTTGTCCTCTCTGCGTGTGTGTGTGTATGTGTGTGTGTGTGTGCGCGAGATGGCGTTGGGGGGGTGTCAAGGGTTTGGAGGACGTGGGCCCCGTGGGGAGTTGGGATCATGGTGGGGGGAGGGGTTGTCCTGTGTCTCTGTTTACGTGTGTGTGTGCGTGTTGGCGTTGGGGGGTTGTCATGGGTTTGTGGAGAGGTGGGGGGGCGGTGGGGAGACGGGGAAGGACGGTGTGTGTGACGGCGTTGTTGGGTCGTGGTTTGAGGGGAGGTGGGGTCACAGTGGGGAGTGGGAAGTCGTGTGTGTGTGGGTGTTTGTGTGTGTCTGAGGGGTGGACACACCGCCGTGGTGGGAGAGGCCGCAGGCCGGTCCCCACGATCGGAGGGGGCGGGGGGCAGGCCCTGGGCAGTGGGAGGTGGTCCCTTGGGGCGGGGGGTCAGACTGCAGAAATCACCCGCTGCCCACTGAAAAGCGCAGACGCCCCTCGTTTCCTGCCCCCCGGGCTGCACCAAAGGGAAAGCTGGGGGGGCTTGGGGGGGCCCGGATGGTCCTGGATGAGACCGGTTTGGGATGCGGGGCCCGGGTGGGGATGGGGGACGGTCCCCGGGCCTCTCGTCCCGGCCCCCATCCCCTCCCCCCGGTCAGCCTGGAGGCGCGGGAGATGCCCCGGGGGGTGGGGCAGGATTAGGCCGCCCTCCCATCTCCCCGCCCCCCCCCCCAGGATTAGCTGAGGCAGAAAATTACAGCTTTTGGGGGGAAGTGGCTTAGGAGCGGGGTCCGCCTCAGGATCGGGGGCCTGGCTCCCCCCGCCCCGTCCCTGCGAGGGGAGCCGGGGGGTCGGCGGGCGCTCCGAGGCCGCGGAGGGACGGTTGGGTCGGCCTTGGGCGGACACGGACTCGGCCCCGGGCCCCTGTGGCTCTCCATTTCTTCCAGCAGCCGGTTGGAGCCCGCTGCCGCCGCCGCTCCGGCCCCCCACCCCCCTATTTAGGTCACCCCTTTCTAAGGAGGCTGGGAGCTCCCCGGGGGCGGGTTCCCGCCCACGTGGGGGAGCGGGAGGGGAGGGGAGGAGGGGAGGGTCTCCGGCCCCCCCCCCCACCTCCTCCGGGACCGTCCGGCTCGGGCATCCCGGGAGAGCAGCAGACCGTCCGGGCTCAGGCCGGCCGCCCACCGGGACCCCCCAGCTCTGGGGAATTCCCACCCCCTGCCCCTTCCTAAGAAAGGCCGGCATATGCGGGAGGGGCAGAAGGGGCTGCAGGAACCGGTCCCGCGGCGGGGGGCGGCGGGGGCGGGAGGATGGGGAGGCGTCCAGCCGACAGCCGGTGGGGGTTTCCCCGAACCATTCTGAGCGGGCGGGATTCTGCCGGTTTTCTCCGGAGCTGGACCGGAGCCGCCTTGGCCCATCTGCCTGCTGGAAGCGGCCGCTGCCTCGGGACCCTCCCACCCCTCCCTCTCTCTCTTGCCCCTGCTGAACGGTGCTCAGCACATAGTAAGCGCTTAACAGATACCAACATTATAATTATTATTTTCCGAAGGCAGGGCAGGCGGTGGGCATCAGCAAGTAAACCTGAAGGGCCTAGGCAGAGGAGGTGCTTGTGTTTGTGTATATGTGAGGAGTGTGTGTGTGGGAGGAGTGTGTGTGTGTGTGTGTGTGTGTGTGTGTGTGTGTGTGGTGGGGGAAGGGCAGGACGAGGTGAGGGTTGACCGGGCCGATGGGGAGGGCCCGGCTGGGTTTGGGGGCTAGGCCAGCCTGGGCCCGGGAGGCGGGTCAGACGTGGTGGGGAGAGGGTCAAGACAGGCTGGGGGAGAGGACACAGGACGGTCGCGGGGAGGAAGACGTTAGGCCAGGCCGGGGGAGGCTGGTCCTACCCACGGAGGCCGGCCAGGCCTGCGGAGGACAGTTATGCCCCTGAAGGCTGGACGGGCCCTTGGAGGCCGGCCGGGCCTGTGGAGGCCGGTGAAGTCAGCGGAGGCCGTCCAGGCGGGGAGAACCAGCCGAACGCCAGGATCTCCAGCTCCCACCGCCTCCAAGGGCCAGGCCCCCTCCCCTGTCCCCCTCCCCGGCCTAACTGGACCCAGCTGGGGTCGGTTCTGTCAGCAGCCTCGGAGAGAAGCCGGACAAGGCAGAGGGGTCAGAGAGTCGCCCCGGGACGGCTGGACCGTCAGGGACCCGGGGGAGGGGGGAAAGGGGATGGACGGGGGGGGGAGGGCAGATGCTTTTTCCCTGCTTTTCGGTTTGAAGCAGACGCCCCCCTCCCCGCGCTCAGATGGCCTCTGTCCATCTCTGATGGCCCTTGTCCACCTGATCGGTGGCCGGATAAATGACACCCGGTGTCCTGCTCCCCCTGCTCTCTCCCTCACGCTCGGCTCCCGCGCAGGACCGACAGAAGGACCGGCCCGAGTTGACCACCACCATGCTGACCTTGGACGGAGGCCGGGCGAGGCTCCGGGGATCCTGTAAGTATCCCCTCGAGGGGCACGGGGCCTGGGGGTCCTAATCCCCCCCGCACCACCCTCCTCCTCTGCGATCCCGGAGCTCCTGGAACTTTCCCCTGTGGACTCGGTCTTCCCGCCCACCCCATGGGGAGAGGCCCCCGGCCCAAGAGTGACCCCCCACGCAGGTCGGCGCGTCCTGTGCAGGGCATCCAGGGAGGGGGGCGGGCTGAGGGTCGGGGCTACAGCAGGAGGAGGGGCAGGTCGCCCTCCCCTTCCCTCTTCCCGGCGCCCAGGGTCTTCCTCGCTGCATTCTCCGGGCTCCGGGAGGATCTGAATTATTCACCAGCCTCTCGGATCCCCTTACAGTCGCCCCCGCCCGACCCCCTCCACACCCCACTGCTTCGCTTCGAGTTCCCCAGGAGGAGGCTGGGGCGGGGGGCGGGGATGGATCAGCAGGTGGGGGTTTCCGGGGAGATGGAGGAGGTGGGGAGGGCCGGATGGATCAGTCAGGAGGGGTGGTCCTGGCCTAGTGGCAAGAGCACGGCCTTGGGAGTCCGAGGACGTGGGTTCTAATCCCCGCTCCGACACTCGTCTGTTTGGGCCAGTCACTTAACTTCGTGCCTCAGTGGCCTCATCTGGAACCTGGGGATGAAGACTGTGAGCCCCACGAGGGACATCCTGATTACCTTGTATCTACCCCAGCGCTTAGCCTAGTAAGCGCTTAACAAATACCGTTATTAATATTATTATTAGGGCTGGATGGATCAGCAGGTGGGAGTCCCGGGGAGATGGAGGAGGTGGGGGGAGGGATGGATGGATCAGTCAGGGGGACCCCCGATGGATCGGCCGATGGGGGGAGGGAATTCTAGGCGGGGGGGCGGTCCTGGAGGAGTCAAGGGAAGTCACGGGGAATCCGAGGAGGGGATGGAGGGTGGGGATGGACCAGTTGGGCTAACTCGGTCCCCGCGTGCGTGCCTCGGCCCAGGGCTGGCCTGCTGGCTGTCCCTGTGCGCCGCCGAGAGCCTGTCCTCCTGCCCGGCCCCCTGCAAGTGCGACGGCCCCAGCCAGGCGGTGGACTGCAGCGGGCTGGGCCTGTCCTCCGTGCCCCCGGACCTCCCCGCCGGCACCCGCACCCTCCTGCTCCCCAACAACCGGCTGAGCGTCCTGCCCGGCCGGGCCTTCGCCAACCTGTCGGGCCTGCAGCGGCTGGACCTGTCCAACAACTTCCTGGACCCGCTGCCCGCCGCCCTGTTCGCCGACCTGGTCAACCTGACCGAGCTGCAGCTGCGCAACAACAGCGTCAGAAGCCTGGATAGGACCCTCCTGGGCCGCACGCCCCTCCTGCGCCACCTGGACCTGTCCCTCAACGGGCTGGCCCAGCTCCCCGCCGGCCTCTTCGACGGACTGCCCGCCCTGCGCTCCCTGTCCCTCCGCTCCAACCGCCTGCACAGCCTGGACCGGGCCACCTTCGAGCCCCTGGTGCGCCTGCAGCTGCTCCAGGTGGGCGAGAACCCCTGGGAGTGCGACTGCAAACTGAGGGGCTTCAAACACTGGCTGGAGTGGTTCTCCTACCGAGGTGAGCGCCGCCGGGGCTGGGGCCTGCCCCAGTGGGGTCCCGGGCGGGTGGGAGGTCACCCGTCTTCCCTCGGGGTTTGCGAAATAAAGGGGGAGGGCAGGGCCCCGGGGCATCCCAGATGAGGCCCCAAGGAGCCCTCCTGCCGCCTCTGAAGAGGAGGAGCGACGAGGGTGGGCAGACAGCCGCGTACACACAGACACGCACACACGACACGTCTATAGATACACAACTGGGACAGAGCACACCCACAGGCGGCTCACAGACAGATCACACACGCCGTGTGAACACACCCACACGCGTAGACCGTACACACACGCCCCTACAGGCGCACACACACACCCACACACGCAGCATATACACATAACAGAGACAGCGGGCACCCCCCAACACACACACACACACACACACACCGACAGCGCCCACGGAGATGGCACGCACGCAGACGCAGCACACGTACACACACAGAGACACACACTCTGCCACCTTCCGAAAGCCAGAAAGCGATCGAGGGAGAAGCAGAGCCAGTGAGAGTGATGAGCCAGCCAGTCAGTCTCTCTGTCTCTCTCGCACACACACAAATCAGTCCTAGGGTTTCCCCATTCCAAAGATCAGATCTTGGAGGGTCACCTCAAAGCGATAGGTTATCTTAAACACTACAGATACAGTCCCGGTCCTTCCTCGGGTGGACCTCCCCAGGCCAAAGAGTGGCTGTCCGGGCCTGGCTCGCCAAAGGCCAACTTCCCCTGGGGAAACTCCTCTCCCAAGCGGGCAAGCCCAGCTCTGCAGTGTCTTGTCTCCCCACGGGGAATGGCTGGGCTCTGGGCTGTGGAGGGCCCCCTCTGCTCCTCCCCCGCAATCCCGGCGAGGGTCCACCCCAGCTCTCTGACCCCGCCGCCCCCTGGCTCTTGCCCAACTCTGGAAGAAACCCCTGCCTGGGACCGGCAGCTTGAGGGTGCTGGGAGCTGGATGTCCTGCCTCTGGAGAAAAGAGGGGTCTCCCGGCCAGGCCATTTTCCTCATCTGTAAAACGGGGATTCGATCCTACTCCCTCCCGCTTAGACTGCGAGCCCCGTGGGGGGACGGAGACCGTGTCCAATCTGGTCGTCTTGAATCTACCCCAGTACTTAGTACAGTGCTTGGCACTTTGTAAGCGCTGAACAAATATTATCAATACGGGGTTCTCGTAATCTCGGCCCCTACCCCTTGTCCGCTGGGGAAACTTGAGCAAGTCACTTCACTTCTCTGTGCCTCAGTTGCCTCATCTGTAAAATGGAAGTTAAGACCGTGAGCCCCATGTGGGACGTGGACTGTGGCCAACCCGAATAGCTTGCCTCTACCCCAGCGCTTAGGACAGTCCCCGGCACGTATGACGTGCTCAACAAATACCACTAAAAAATTACTTCCCAGTGAATGTGGCTGTCCGGTCCTGTGGACAGCTCGTCCTTGGCACCAGCCACCGGCCCCACTCTGCCTTAGATGTCCTGGCGGTGTGACCAGCCGGATCCCCCTTGCCCAGTGGGTTCGGGAAGGGGCTTGTTCACTCCCGACCCTTCCAGCCCCGTCCCTCGCTCCCTGCCCGGACGGTGATCCTGGGGCCAGGTGTGGGATGTGCCCCGGACCGAGCCTGGCACTTCCTGCCCCGGGCTGGAGGGATTGATGCCAACAGAGTTCACCTCCCGGCTCCTCCCGGGGGCGAGTTAGGGAGTCGTGGGTCGCCCAGGCCCCTTAAAGCGGGCACCCCTTAAACCCCGGGTGTGGAAGGGTGTGGAGCGGGAGGGGCCGAAGAGGGCCTGGTTCGCGCCCCCTTCCCATTTCTCTGCCGTGCAGGAGGCCGCCTGGATCAACTGGCCTGCACCCTGCCCAAGGAGCTGAGGGGCAAGGACATGAGAACGGTGCCCGTGGAGATGTTCAACTACTGCTCCCGGCTGGAGGAGGGGGAGGAGGGCGGCGGCGGGCAGGAAGCCCCCACCCCACCCTGCCCCCGGCCCGGCCCGGAGCCCGCCAGGCCCAAGGCCGCGGCCGAGCCGGAACCGGAGCCCGGCCCGGCCTGCCCGCAGAAGCAGCGGTACCGTCCGGTCAGCGTGAGAAGGGCCGTGGGCACCGTCATCATCGCGGGGGTGGTCTGCGGAGTGGTCTGCGTCATGATGCTGGTGGCCGCCGCCTACGGCTGCATCTACGCCTCCCTCATGGCCAAGTACCACCGCGAGCTCCGGCGACGCCAGCCCCTCATGGGCGAGGCCGGACCGGCCGGCCAGCGCCCCGGACAGAAGCGCATCTCCTCCGTGGCCTGACCCCGGCTCTAGCCCCCCCATCCCACGCCCGGGACGCCCCCTCCCCTCGCCCCTCCTCCCCCAGGTCAGCTCCCTAGCCACCCCCTCCGGCCACAGTGGCCTCTGAGGGGGGCGGGCGTTCCCCCAAACCAGAGAGATGGACGTCGAGGGGGTGGGGATTCGGAGCTCAAATCCCCGCCGGTCCCTTCCTCGAAGACACCCCCCGCCCCTTCCGCGCTTCCACGAGGGGCAGAGAGGGAGTCTCCATTACGGATCCCACCCCCATCCCCTCGGCCTCTCGCTCAGGCCCCACCTCCTGCTGCCCCCCCGCCTCTGGACCACCCCTAGATTCGCCCCTCGGGCGGCTCCTCTCCCCTAGCCCCCCGAAGGGCCCCCCTCCCCACGCGTCTCGGCCGAGAGTCTCAGACGGCTCCCCCGGGTGGAAGACCCCCCCCCCCCCCCCCCCGGCCGTCCCCACCCGGGCTCACACGCCTCCTCCCAGTCTCAGACTGCTCCCCGCGGCCTTCACACCTCACAGGCAGCGGGAGGAAGAACCGTCTCCGGGGTGACGGCCCGTCGCCATGGTAATCCAGCCCTCTGGGTACCCCCTCCCCCCGGGACTCTGGCTCTCACAAGGGTGCCTGGTTGGGGGGCTCGCCCCCACGCCACCCGGGGGTACTCCCTTCGGGTTGCCGGCATCGTTGGGCACGGGACTCTGGCTCTCACAAGGGTGCCTGGTTGGGGGGCTCGCCCCCACGCCGCCCGGGGGTACTCCCTTCGGGTTGCCGGCATCGTTGGGCACGGGACCTGAGGGCCGGGGGCTTGGGGGAGATAGCCTTGGACTATAGCCCAATGTCGCCTGGGCCAAATGAGACACCTCTGAGGAAACTGAGGCCCAGAGCCGGGCAGAGCAAGATGTACGCTGTGTCTGCCCTCCCCAGTGCAGATTGCTGCCCACTTTGGCGGGGGGGTGGGGGAGCTGCTTCAAGACGCGTGGGGAGCCTCTCTCCCCTCCTCCAACTTATCCCCCTCCTCCTCCTCCTTCTCCTCTTCTTCCTCCTCCTCCTCCTCCTCCTTCTCCTCCTCCTCCATCAGGCCGGGCAAGCACACGTTTGGGCTCAAGGGAAGTTCTGCAGTCCGACCCAGCACTTTTTCCTTCCCTCCCTGATCCAAAGCCGGAGGCCCCTGGGGACAAACGGGGAGGGGGAGAGGGGCAAGGGGGAACCCCGAGGAGGCCCAGACTTTCTCCTCCCTCCCTGCACCTCTACCTCCCCCGGTCTCCCTCCATCTCTACCTCCTCCTCCATCCTTCTACCTCTACCTCCTTCCTCTCTTCCCTCTCTCCCTCCACCTCTCCCTCCTCCCTCTGTCCCTCCTCCTCAACCTGTTCCCTCTTTGCCTCCACCATTACCTCCTTCCTCTCTCCCTCCACCTCGTCCTTCTCTCCGTCTAGCTCCTCCCTCCCTCCAACGCCTCCCTTCCTCCCCCTCCTCTCCCTCCTGCGCCCCAACCTGCTCCATCTCTTCTCTCCCCTTCATCTGTCCCTACCCTCTACCTCTTCCATCCCCCCGTCCCTCCCTCTTTCATCCTCTCACCTCTACCTCCTCCATCTCTACCTCCTCCATCTCTCTCTCCACCTCCTTCGTCCTTCCACCTCTGCCCCCTCCAACCCTCCATCTCTCCCCTCTCTGCCGCCCACGTCTCTCTGGGCAGCGGGACCAGCCTCCTTCTCGGGCCTTCGCCCACCCTCGGTCCCCGGCAGACAGTCATTTCCGGACACCCCACAGAGCGGCTGGCAGGGAGACAAGAGCTGTGGATGAAGCGTGTGGGGAATCAGGGTGGCAGGTGTGGAGAAGGGGGTCCCCAGGGGAAACGGGGCCAGAGGCCTGGGGACTCCCACCTGGCCCAGAGGGGTCCCTGTCTCCCAGCAGGGGGGAGGGAACTGCCTCTCTGTCTCCTGGGCCCAGGGGTCTGGAGGGGCGTTTCCTCGGGGCGGCGAGGGTAGGGGCAGGGGCAGGAGTTTTTAAAGGTAAAATTCTATTTCTGGCTTGTCGTTTCAGAAGAACAATAAAGACTGTATTTTCCTACGTCCCCCCAGGCTCCCGTGGGCTTTTTTGGGTGGGGGTGGGAACTGGGCCTGGAGAGAGAAGAGGGGAGGGAACCGGACCCCCGGGACTGCAGGTAGGCCAGTGATGATGAGGATGATGGTGCTATTTGTTAAGCACGTACTAGGTGCCAAGCACCGTTCTAATCGCAGGGGCCGATCCAAGCTCATCAGGTTGGACACGGTCCCCGTCCCGCGTGGGGCTCGCAGTCGTAATCCCTATTTTACAGATGAGGGAACTGAGGCCCAGAGAAGTGAAGTGACCTGCCCCAGGTCACACATCAGTCAAGTGGCGGAGCTGGGATTAGAACCCAGGTCCTTCGGACTCCCAGGCCCGTGCTCTAGCCACTAGGCCGTGCTGCTCCAGGGAAAGCCTCGACGGCTCTCCCGATCCACCCACCCAGCTGGCCGCCCCCCCACGGCACACACCGTACCTCTTTCCAGCCCCCCACCCTCCGCCCGCCTCAGGGTCCTCAGCTGCCACCCAGGGCAGAGCTCACGTGGACCACCATCCCCGCCCGGAGCTGAGCGACCGTGGAGGGTGACAGCCATCGCTGCGCTGAATCAGACCAGAGGCCTGGAAACCCTGTCGCCATGGCAACCCCTCCCGGCTCTGCTCGGCCAAGCGGGAAAAAGTGAACCCGGGCAGGGGAGAGCGGGGGAGAACAGGGGAAGGGGCTGGGCCTGGGAGGGTCAGATCCGGGCTGCGGAGAGGACAGGTAAGCTCACTGCGGGCGGGGAATGTGCCCGCCAACTCCGCTGCATTGCAGTCTCCCATGTGTTTAGTACAGAGCTCTGCACCCAGGAGGGCTCAATAATTACCACTGATTGATTGATTGAGGGAGGGAGGGGAGGAGAAAGAGGAGAGAAGATGGTGAGAAAGAGGAGGGGGGAAGGAGGGAGGGGAAGAAGGAGGGACAGGGGAAGGGGAGAAAGAGGAGAGGGAAAGGGGAGGAGACAAAGGGAGAAGAATCAATTGATCGATCAGTGATATTTATTGAGAGCTCCGAGTGTGCGGAGCACTATATTAAGGGCTTGGGAGAGTCCAGTACCACAGAGTCCGTAGAGGTGCTCCCTGTCCACAAGGAGCTTACAGTCTAGAGGAAAGGGGTACGGAGAAAGGGAGAGAGAGACCGTATAATGAGCTCGCAGCCCATCTGGGACCTTAAGTTGGGCGAGAATATGATTCTACCGTCCCTCTCGAGACGCACTGGCCCTAGACCCGCATTCCACGTCCTGGCCAGATCCCGCCTGCTGGATTCTGGTCACTCGGCGTTGGGAGAGAGATGACCCAAGGTCAGTTCACCAAGGCCCTTTGGCCCTGGGCCCAAACGGTCCAGGCCTCTTGGGTGGGCTCATGGTGACCAATCTCACGGGGGGTTGGGAGGAGAGTGGGCACGTCCTGGGGTCCCCCTGGGGAAGGAGACCGGACGGGGCCCTCTGGTGACCTCCGGTCCTACCTGCCGCGATGGCCGTCTTCCCGTCCACCGTCACTGCCACTGCTGTGCTGACCGTCACCACTGTAGGCTGGCCGTCGCCGCCGCTCTCTGGGGGTGCAAGGGGGAAGGGGGCTGTCACTCTCCGGGGGTCTGTGGGGAGGACCCCCAGCCCCCCTTCCCGGGTGGGCAGGACCTCTGACTCTGCCCGTTCACCTTTTCTTCCCCAAACTTCTCCGCCCTCATCTCTTTACCTCTCCCTGCCTCTCCCCATTTCCCCCTCCCCCGTCACTCCCCTTCCCACCTCCCCCCCGACCCCAGCCCCCTGAGGACTTTGGACATTGACTTTCCCCTGGGCAAAGAGAGGGCATGAGGGCTTTGCCCCACTCTTTAGGGGTCAGGGCAGGATTGACCTTCAGTTCTGACAGGGAAGGACGGACTCCAGGGGAGGGGCAGGGGCTCTACTATAGGACTTTGCCAATACATTATTATTATCGTATTTGTAAGGTGCTTACTATGAGCCAGGCACTGTACTAACCACTGGGGTTGGAGACCGCTAATCAAGTTGGACAAGGTCCCTGTCCTACACGGGGCTCCCAGTCTTAATCCCCATTTTACAGATGAGGAAACTGAGGCCCAGAGACGTGAAATGACTTGCCCGAGGTCACGCAGCAGACAAGTGGGGAAGCTGAGATTAGAACCTAGATCCTTCTGACTCCCAGGCCCACGCTCCATCTACTAGGCTATGCTACTAAGACTGTGAGCCTCACGTGGGACAACCTGATGACCCTGTATCTCCCCCAGCGCTTAGAACAGTGCTCGGCACATAGTAAGCGCTTAACAAAAAGCAACATTATTATTATTATTATTTTTAGCCCTTCCCCAGGCTGGTAGCCCACCGTCCGGTCACCTGGTGCGGAGGGGACGCTGAAGACAAAGCTGCCGGCGGGATGTTCGGCAGCGCGGCGGTACCACAGCGGGAAATGGTCCATGGTGAAGATGCTCGCCTTGTCCTGAAGCGTCAGGAACTTCCTGCAGGGGAAGACACAGGTGCCGGGATGGTCGCTCCCGCGGCCCAGAGATTTCATTCAATCGTATTTGTTGAGCGCTTACTGTGTGCGGAGCACTGTACTAAGCGCTTGGGAAAGTACAATACAACAGTAAACAGTGACCTTCCCTGCCCATGACAGACAGAAAACTGTAAACCCGTTGGGGGCAGGGATTGTCTCTCTATTGCTGTATTGTACTTTCCAAGCGCTTAGTACAGTGCTCTGCACACAGTAAGCACTCAATAAAAATCGATTGAATGAATGAACCACCAGCCGGGGACCTGCCCCTTCCCACCCTTACTGACCAGGGCCTTCCAGAGGTCTCCGGGGGCCGGAGGAACCAGAAGGAGGCTTACTAATTTCTATTCAAAGCCTCTCGCCTACCCGCAGCGGGGTTTCTTTCAGGGCCTGTCTGGTTTCTTTGGGGGTCTGGGTGGTGACATTAGACAGGGTGAGCGATTTTCACAGTGAGCTGACAGGCATGCTAGCCTCCTAAGACTGTGAGCCTCAACCCCCTTCACAGCCCTACAGCGCCTATGTCCATATCTGTCATTTATTTCTTTCTATTCATGTCCCCCTCTAGACCGTAAGCTCGCTGTGGTCAGGGAATGTGTCCTTTATCCCTAAGGGTCCAGGAGAATTGGAGAAGGCCCGGTCACATGCCCCCTCCCCAGGTTCCTAGAGTCCCAGGGATGACCCGTGGGCATAGTACGGAGGGGGACCGCCCCCCACCCCTGCCCATCCTCCCCGGGGCAGCCTCCCCCACCTGGCAGTCGCCCCGGAAGCGCCCCCAACCCCGGGGCCTGACCTGTCGGAGAGTTTCTCGGCCCCGACGAACAGGCTTCTCCTCATGAGGCCGGCCCGAGTGCCCAGGAACGCCATGTCCACCCCGTCCTGGGATGCTCTGCGGAGCGGACCCGGGCCTTCATTCATTCAATCATATTTATTGAGCACCTACTATGTGCAGAGCACTGCACTAACCCCTTGGGAGAGGACGATGGAACAGATTCCCTGCCCACAGCGAGCTTACAGTCCAGACATTAATAGAGATAAATGGCTTCCCTTGACCACCTCGCCTGAGGGTTGGTTTCCCTGGAAGGGGTCTTCCGCCACCCTCTCCCCGATCCTTTCTTGCCCCCCAAAGTCACCGGGAGGTGCCATCGCGGAGGCCCCTCCTGGGCCGGACATACTCGGACAGGTTGAGGGCCAGCGCCGTCCAATAGGCTTCCATGGGGGCGGTGACCACAGCGTCAAACAGGGCCTCCTGCACCAGCTCTTCGTCACCTAGGCCCGGGCCCCCACCCACAGGCCCGCAGTCGGTGAGTACGGAACTCCCACCCCTCGTCCCCCACCTCCCCGGGATCCTGCTCTGCCCCTGGCTCCGCTGTCTGAAGGACCCAGGTTCTAATCCTAGCTCCTTCACTCGTCTGCTGTGTGACCTTAGGCAAGTCCCTGGACCTCTCTGGGGGTTCCTCACCTGTCAGATGGGGATAAGATCTCTGCTCCCCCTCCGATTTACATCGTGAGATCCGGGTGACATCTGATCTGATCATCTCGTGTTTCCTTCAGTGCTTGGCCCTTAGTAAGCACTTTAATAGAGGCCAGAATTTTTTTTATGGTGTTTGTTAAGTGCTTACTATGTGCCAGGCACTGTATTAAGCGTTAGGGTTGATAGAAGCTAATCAGGTTGGACAACTGGACACAGACCCTGTCCCATATGGGGTTCACCCTCCTTATCCCCCTTTTCCAGATGAGGTAATTGAGGCCCAGAGAATAATTATTATTATTATAGATCTGTTAAGCGCTTACTACATGCCAAGCACTGTTCTAAACGCTGAGGTAGATACAAGGTCATCAGGTTGTCCCACGTGGGGCTCACAGTCTTCATCCCCATTTTCCAGATGAAGGAACCGAGGCCCAGAGAATAATAATAACAATAATAAAAATGATGGTATTTGTTAAGACCTTACTATGTGCCAAGCACTGTTCTAAGCGCTGGGGTGATGATAATGTTAATAACGTTGGTATTTGTTAAGCGCTTACTATGTGCCGAACACTGTTCTAACCACTGGGGTAGATACAAGGTAATGAGGTTGTCCCACGTGGGGCTCCCAGTCCTAATCCCCATTTTCCAGATGAGGAAACTGAGGCCCAGAGAAGTGACGTGGCTCACACAACGGGGTACGGGGTGGAGGCGGGATCAGAACCCAGGTCCTTCTGACTCCCAGGCCTGAGCTCCAGCCAGTAGCCCACCCTGATTCTCATGAATCAGAAGAAGCAGCGTGGCTCAGTGGAAAGAGCACGGGCTTAGGACTCGGAGGTCACGGGTTCTAATGTCGGCTCTGCCACCTGTCAGCTGTGTGACTTTGGGCAAGTCACTTAACTTCTCGGTGCCTCAGTTACCTCAACTGTAAAATGGGGATGAAGACTGTGAGCCCCACGTGGGACAACCTGATTCCGTTCTATCTACCCCAGCGCTTAGAACAGTCCATAGTAAGGGCTTAACAAATACCAACATTATTATTATGAATGAATGGATGGATGAATGAATGAATGCCACCCAGGCCGAGGCAGGAGGAGGGGCCTGGGGTGGGGGCGTGGCCGGGCAGAGCTCGGATATTAAAGGCTGAGTGAATGACCCCCCCCCCCCCCCCCCCCCAGACCCCTCACATTGCAGGTCCGGCTCTTGACCCCTTAGGAAGCGGATGACCGCCTCCAGCTGGCTGAGTTTCCGATGACCCGGATCGATATCGGTGATGCAGTAGATCCTGGGACGGAGGCAAGACTTCGGAGGTTCCCCGCGCTCACCCTGCGGTAAACCCCCCGCCCCCCGTCCGGCCGCCCAATCCCCCCACTCACCATTCATTGGCCAAACTGAGATCCGGCTGCAGTAGGTCATGCAAACCTGAAAGAGAACATCAGTCCCCCCCACTTCGTGTTCTGGCGTCCAACACGGCGCTTAGTAGAGTGTCTGGCTTCTAGTTTGCCGAAGCAGCGTGGTTTAGCGGCTAGAGCCTGGGAGTCGGAAGGTCCCGGGTTCTAATTCCGACTCCGTTTGTCTGCTGTGCGACCTTGGGCAAGGCGCTTCACTTCTCTGGGCCTCAGTTCCTTCATCTGGAAAATGGGGATTAGGACTGGGAGCCCCACGTGGGACAACCTGAATATCTTGTATCTACTCCAGTGCTTAGAAAAATGCTTGGCACGTAGTAAGCGCTTAAATAGTATCGTTATTATGATTATTCTCTGTTCCTCAGTTTCCTCTTCTGTAGAATGGGGATTAAGACCGTGAGTCCCATGTGGGGGCAGGTACTGCGCCTGACCTGATTAGCTTGTATCTACTCCACCGTTTAGAACAGTGCTTGACACATAATAAGGACTTAACAAATCATTATTTACGATCATTATTAATATTATTATTATTATTGTTGTTAGTCCCAGTCAGCGGGGAGGGAGAGAACAAAGTGCTTGGTACAGTGTTCTGCACAGAAGGAGTGCTCAATAAATACCACTGACCCACCTTCTTCCACTGAGGTGTTCCCCAGCAGAATGTATTCCCCATGGCCGCGGGACAGGACCACCCCCAGGCTGCCGAAAGAAAGAACTGTCTGTGTCTTCTTTCATTCATTCAATCGTATTTATTGAGCGCTTACCGAGTGCAGAGCACTGTACTAAGCGCTTGGGAGAGTACGATATAACAATAAACCGACACATTCCCTGCTCCCAACAAGCTTACCGTCTAGAGGGGGAAACCGTCCTGTGTCTGTCCATTACACGTTCACCCTCGTCATTCTATTCACTTCCCTCAACTCCCCACTGATTCTGGGACCCCCGACGACCCCCCCCTTCCACGGGACCCCACTTCCCCCTAGCCCTCATTGCCTTCAGAACCACCTGCCAACCCCCCTCCGGGACTCCGGGGCCCCCGCTGGGCGATCTTGGGCAAGCCCTTTAGGCAGGTAGGGCCTCAGTTTCCTCATCTGTAAAATGGGGATAAGATGCCCTTCCTCTGAGATCGAGCCACACGGTGGGGGCAAAAGGTGGGGGACACGACCTGGGTCCAACTAATTGTCTCTTATCAGCGGAGGAAAGGCCGCTGACCTGAACGGTGTCCTGGCGATGTCCGTGAAGAAGTAGTCGTTGGTCAGGAACAGAACTCGCTTCTGAAACGGCAGCCGGGGAGAGGGTGGGACCCCTGGGGCTTCTCCCCTCCCACCCGTCGATGCCAGGGTCCCCACCCCACCCCCTGCCTCGCTGCTCCTCTCACCCCTTTGTCTATGGGGACTTTCACATCCATGGCCAGGTAGCCGGTCTCGCCGTTAATCATGGCCGTCCTCAGCTGTGGGGAGAGGAGATGTGTCTGTTGTGCTTAGTAAAACGCTCTGCACACCTTCAGAGCTCAATAAATACGATTGAATGAACGAATGGCGGACAGGAGTTGGGGAGGGACCCCAAGGGACCACCCCCAAGAGGAGCCTGGAATCCCGCCAGCCCCTGGGCCTGCTTTCCCTGGAAAGAGCAGAGGAGAAAATCCCTCCCTTCACCCCAGACCACCACCTGGCCCCCAAGTTCTCATCTGCTCCTTCTCCACACCACGAAAGGGTCTTCTCCCCTTGGTTTGGGGGCTCAGGGCAGTGAAAAATTAATGTCAGAGCCCCCCTGGCTCCCAGGCCGGCCCAGCCTGGATCTCCCCATCCAACGCTCCCATCCCTTTCCCCGGTGGGGCCTCGGTTTTCCTTCTCTGTTGAATGGGCGCGGGAGTGGCCCGCACTCACTGTTCCGTCTCTGTCTTCCCACTCCAGCTCAGAGAGGTCCACGCTGTTGTAATTAGGTTTGGGCTTCAACTTCTGCGCTTCCTGGTACTGGGGGGCGGGGGCGTGATAGACAGTGGGAGGGTAAAGAGAGAGGTCCGAATCCAGCCCACCCTCATTCCAGCCCCCCACCCATCTCCAGAAAGACCCCTGAGCCTCATCCTCAGCTTCAGTTTTGGGGAAGGGGTCCAAATCAGAATGATAACAAAAATAATAATAATAGTGGTATTTGTTAAGTGCTTTACTTTGTGACAGGGGCTGTACTAGATAAGGGATATTCAGGTCACACATGGAACTCATAGTCAAAGTAGAAGTGAGAAGAGGAATTAAATCCCCGTTGTCAGATGAGGGAACAGAGCCACAAAGAAGTTTAGTGATTTGCCCAAGGTCCCAGAGATTTGAACCCACTTCTCTGGCTCCTAGACATGTGCTCTTTCTACTAGGCTGCGGGGCTTAATTCTCAGAACGTGGCCAGAGGATCCCCCCACGCCCCCATCTCTTCCCCCTTCCCATCCAGGCTGTAGAGTGCTGGGGGACCGTGGGCTGGGGAGACAGAGGGGAAACTGAGTCAGGGGTCAGTTTTACATGATCCCCTCCTCAAGCCCTCCCCAGATCCAGGACGCTCCCAGCTCTACCACAGACATTTCCATGGGGCCATGGGGCGGGGGAGCGACTCAGCCCCTCCGGACGCTGCCGGGCTGGGGTCTCCTACCAGGGGCTGCAGGTCAGGGTGGGAGAGGATGTAGCCGTTATTGGTGTTGAGGAAGGCATAGCCGTGGACGCCCAGCTGCATTGGAGTAGAGAGAAGGGGGTGTCCTCCCCAGTGCCTCCCCAACGCGGGCACTCCCGAAGCCCGGCCGACTCCCCTCGGCTCCACAGCCCCAGTGCAGGCAGGGCCTCAGCAGCCCCGGCGGGCCGGCCCAGACCGGAATGCCCGGCCGGATCCAGCTGAGTGCCCTCACCCTCCCACCCCTCCTATGCCCCCCGCCCCGGGGGTACCTTGTAGCGGGGTGCCAGCTTCAGTAGCTCCCTCAGGGGCACATCCGAGCCCACCACGCCCAAGAGGATGCCGTGAGACCTCTGAAACGGGTCGTGCGGAGGCATCAGCGAGAGACCTGAGTTGCCTGAGCACCTACTGCTCCCGGGACACTGTCCTGAGTGCCAACTGCTCCCAGAGCACTGTCCCGAGCACCCATGTCCATATCTGTAATTTATTTATCTCTCCTACTGTCTGTCTCCACCTCTGGTCTGTAAGGTCACTGTGGGCAGGGAATGTGTCTGTAATATTGTTCTATTGTACTTGGCCAGGCGGTTACTCTAGTGCCCTGCACACAGTAAGTGCTCAATAAATATGATTGACCGACTGATTACTGCTCCCAGGGCACTGTCCAGGGGGCCCATTTGTGACACCGAGTGTCCTTTGGCTCAGTGCTTGGGAACGTAAAGTGGAAGTTAGAGAAAAAGTCCGTGCCCTGGAGGAACTTACAATCAAATGGGGCAACAGGCGACCCCTCGGAAGCATCCAATTCCAAACCATTTCCTGTTTCTGAACGTCCAGGAATGGGCCCTTTTCCTGAACTGCCCGCAGTACTTCTGGGGGTGTGTGGGGGGGTCAACCTTTCAACTCAGAGGGCCTTATGCCCTATCGCCCTCAAAAAGTCTTGGTTTCTCTGGGACCCCCGAGATCTCCCCATCTCCTTCTCTGGGGCCGTGAGCCTGTAGATCTGAAGGCGAGACCCCAAACCGGAATAGATTTTGGCTGTCTCCCCCGCTGGACTGTAAAGTCTTCGAGAGCAGGGATCGTGTCTACTAATCCGCTCCTAAGCACTCAGTCCAGTGCTCTCCACACAATAGGTGTTCAATAAATGTTACTGATTGCATTAGGTAGCTGCAGGGCTCTGTGGAGACGGGGGATGCCCGGACTGGCCCCTTTAGACTGCTCCCCTCCCGAAGTTTCAAAGGTCACCAGCCACAGCCCAGGGAGCGGGAGGGCCACCCACCGTCTCATTCTTCTTGCTGAAGACCGGCATGGCCACGGTGGTCATGAGAAGCAGGCTCTGGGCCTGAGAGGCGAAAAGCTGCCAAGGGGCAGAGTGGGGAGGGTCAGGCCGCCCACCGGTGCCTGTATTCGCCCCCGCCCCAGCGCCAGCCCCCGCCGGCTCCCTCAGGAGTGACCGCCCGGTCCGCTGCTCTACGGAGACGGGGGGCCTAGGGGCAGCGGTGGTGAGGCCGGGGCATGCGCCCCAGGCGCCACGGTCTGACCGCTTACTGAGTGCTTGGGAGCATATTATACAAACGATTTGGTAGCCATGTTCCCTGCCCACCTCCAGCTCAGAGTCTAGGGTATGGGATTGGGGACCATCAATGGGGAGGAGGGGCCGGGCGGGACCAGAAGGATTTGGAAGGGAGATTCGCTGGGAACACTCCGGACAACCATGATGAACGCATGGAACACACGCATGACACACACGGGAACCCACAGGTGGTTACCTCCTCAGACTGTGGCAGCTAATGCGTGGTCGAAATGAGGGGGCAGGGGAGCACCCCGAGAGAAGAAGAGCATGAGACGCGGTGGTGATGGTGGTGGTGCGGGGGTAGAGAGGATGGAACACGGATACGAGAGGAGAGAAGAATCCCTGGGTCCCCCAGAAACCTCCCCAGATACCCAGCAGGGGCCCAAATGGGTGAAAAGTTTCATTCTCCCCTACCACCATTGGCACGGGGACCTCCTCCGGCCCCTAGATCCCTCTTCCATCCCCCCCAGTTCCCCGTCCTGGCCCTCCGGCCCCATCTTCCCATCACCCTTTGCTCTCCCTTCTGACTTTCCATCTCCCCCTTCCCACCACCTTCAGCTCCCTCTCCCGAATTCCCCCCACCCCCTCCGACTGCCGTGACTTTCCAGGTCCCCCGCCCTGTCTCCGAGCTCACGGTGCTGTCCATGTAGGCCTCGGTCCAGATAATGTCATGGTCGTGGTTGATGACCATGGGGCGGCTGAGCACGTGCAGATACTCCATGACGTTCTCCTGGACGTCCGCCAGCGTGGAGATCTGCGTGTAGTAGCCTGGGAGAGGGAGAGGGGGGTAGTGGGGCGGCGGGGGGACGGCCACCTCATTGCCCTTCCCTTTCTAACGATTGATTGATCGGTGGGTCCTAGAGCTCTCGAGAGGCGGCCGGAGGGAATTGTTGTGGACCTGGCTGGCTGGTGGTCTTACACGGGCTCATTCATTCATTCAATCAATCATATTTATTGAGTGCTTTCTGTGTGCGGAGCACTGTACTAAGCGCTTGGGAGAATAAAACAATAAACAGTGACGTTCCCTGCCCATAACGAGCTTACAGTCTAGAGGGGAAGACAGACAGCAATACAGATGAAATGACGGATAGCACGTCAGGTCTAGGCAAGCTCTCCCCATCGGCATGGGCTGGTAAGGTCAGTCTGGAAGCCAGAGGCCACGGGAGGGGTGGGGGAGTCCGTCGGTCCACTGGGCCGAGAGCAGGGAAGGCGTCTGCCCTCACCTTTGTTGTTGCACGCGATCCATTTCACGTTGGCCGCGAAGCTGACCTCCCTCCCGATGAGATAAGTGAACACCCGGACCTGGTAGAAGACACCGGCTGGTCAGCCCTGCGGCCGAGCCCCCGGGGGCCCGGCCGGAGACCCCTGCTCCGCTCGCCGCACCCTGAGGGACCCCGACGGACAGGGGCAGGAGAGCCCGAGGTGGGAGGCCCAGCCCCTAGAGCTGTAATCAACTCCTCCTCGTCCTCGGCAGGGTCACCGGCAGTGAGAACCTACAAGAGACAGCACTTTGCCTTGTGCCCAGGACAGGCCTCTCCCTGTTTCTCCTTGAGCGAATTCATCCCCTTCCCCGACAGCTAATCAAGCGGCGTGGCTTAGGAGTCAGAGGTCGTGGGTTCTAATCCCGGCTCCGCCACTTGTCGGCTGTGTGACTTTGGGAAAGTCACTTCACTTCTCTGTGACTCAGTTACTTCATCTGTAAAGTGGCATTAATAATGTGGGTATTTGTTAAGCGCTTACTCTGTGCAGAGCACTGTTCGATTAAGACTGTGAGGCCCACCTGGGACAACCTGATTGCCTTGTATCTCCTCTAGCACTTAGAACAGTGCTTGGCACATAGTAAGTGTTTAACAAATATCATCATCATTATTATTATTAAAAGGGGTACAGAGATGCTAACTGGTGTGCCCAAAGTTACACAGTAATGATAATAATAATTGTGTATTTAAGTGCTTACTGTGTGCCAGGCATTGAACTAAACACTGGGGTGGATGCAAGCAAATTGAGTTGGACACAGTCCCTGTCCCACAAGAGGCTCACAGTCTTCGTCCTCACAGAGCTCGGCACATAGTAAGCCCTTAACACATACCAACATTATTATTATGAGGTAACTAAGGCCCAGAGAAGTGAAATAACATGCCCACGGTCACGCAGCTGTTAAGCGGAGAACTCAGATCCTTCTGACTGCCAGGCCTGTGCTCTATCCACTAGGCCCCGCTGCTCCTCTTAGAGGCTGAGGGGAGATTTGAACCCAGGCCCCCTCTGAGCCGGATGTCCATCGAGCCCAGAAGCAAAGTGCTGGTGACTGACCTTGCGTCCCGGCCAATTGTATTTCTCGAAGATGGATTCATAGCCGTCCACTGCCCCGTCCGTGATCAGCATGATGGCCTGATTGCAAAGGGCCCCCTGACCGGCGTCCCGGACCTGCGTGGGGGAAGAACAGGGGAGGGGTCTCAGAGCCAGGCCTCCCACCACATCCAGACAGGTGAGCAGGGTCCGGGCTCGGGGTGGCGGTGATGGGCCGGGGGACGGGTCAGTGTTCTGCCTCCTAAGGGAGCTGGGAAAGTGTTCAGAGGCTGGGCCTCCAGTGGATGTGACCTTCAGGGGCTGTGACCCCCGGGGGCATGGCTTCTGGAAGCAGGGATCCCTGGGGGCGGGACCCCTAGAGTTGGCTTTGGGGGGAGAGGGGACTTCCAGTCAGTCAATTGTATTTATTGAGCGCTTACTGTGTGCAGAGCACTGTACTAAACGCTTGGAATGTACAATTCGGCAACAGATAGACACAATCCCTGCCCAACAACAGGCTCACAGTCTAGAGTGGGAGGCAGTCATTAATAGAAATAAATTATGGGGGCTGGGACAAATAAAAGGAGCAATTCCAATGGACTCTAGTGATGTCAAACCCTTCCTAAAGAAGGAGCTGCCAGTATAGTCCCCTGCTCATGGTGGGAAGCCCACAGAGCACTTCTCACGTGGTAGGCACTCAGCACAGTGCTCTGTATATAATAGACACCCACCACAGTAGGTGCCTGGCACACGGTAAGTGCCAGGCCCGGCACCCAGCCCACAGTGGACACCCAGCAAAAGGTTTTGCGCACAGTCAGCACTCAGCACAGCACTGAGGACAAGGCAGTCAGTCGTCAGCACTGGAAGGTCAGTGCGACAGAGGTCCCCGTCCCACCTGGGGCTCACAGTCTCAATCCCCATTTTCCAGATGAGGAAACTGAGGCCCAGAGGAGAGATGTGACTTGCCCTAGGTCACACAGCAGGCAAGTGGCAGAGCAGGGATTAGAACCCATGACTCCCAGGGCCCGTGCTCTATCCACTCCTCCATGCCGCAGTGAGCTCATCCAAAACCCCGCCTTCCTGGTGCCCTCCCAGCCCTGGGCCCCGGGCCCACCTGCTGTAGGACGGTGAAGGCTTCTCGCAGGGCTTTGCTGACGGAGCCCACCCCCTTCGCCTGGAGCTCGTCTAGCAGCTGCTTGAAATGCTGGAGGTTGGGGGAGCAGAGAGAGACCCCAGGTAGGTGAGTGGGTGGATGGGAGTTCTCGGAGCAGCCCCAGAGGTCATAATGATGGCATCTGTTAAGCGCTTACTAGGTGCCAAGCACTGTACTAAGCACCGGGGTGGATACAAGCAAATCGAGTTGGTCACGGTCCCTGGTGGGGCTCAGTCTCAATCCCTGTTTTACAGATGAGCGAACTGAAGCACAGAGGAGTGAAGTGACTTGCCCAAGGTCACACAGCAGACAAGCGGCGGAGTCTGCATTAGAACCCAGGACCTTCTGACTCCCCGGCCCGCGGGATGGGGAGAGGCGTTGCGCCAGCGGGATCAGATGTTTACCAGATGTTTCAGCCTTCTCCATGACTGCCCCCAACTGCCCCTCCGCCACCCCCGGAGACCCCGGGGCAGCTGGGGGAGAAGAGGACGGGGTGGTGGGCGGTCAATCAGGTGAAGGCTTCCCGAAGGAAGATTACCTCTCGGTTGTCTCGATCGGCCTGGACCAGGATCCCCTGGAAGCAGGGCTCGAGGTAGTGGACGTAGTCACTGTACTGTAGTGCGGGGGAAGGACCCAGGGTCAAGGATTTCCACCCGCCGCCCCGCCTGGGTAGTGACCCTGGGATCTCAAAGCACCTTCTGCCTGCCCCATTTTCCCTGCTCATCCTTGAGGCGGGGCTGCCCTGCAAAAGGGGGTCCAGGACTCACCCCCCTCTCACAGCCTGTGAGAGCAGGGTCAGCTCAGGCATGGGAGGGGGCAGAGGTCAAAGGGCAAAGGAGAAAGGAAGGGAAGAGGGAGGGGAGAAGGCAGAGGCTGGGCCGGGAATGTCAGCTCCTCAGGGCAGGGATCGTGTCCGCCATCGTGTCCGCTCTCTCCCAGGAGAAGAGCAAAAGAAGGAAGTGGAGGAGGGGGAAAAAGAAGAGAATGAAGAGGAAGAGGAGAGGCTGCTCTGGTTTCCTCCTCCTCTCTCTCCTGCCTCAGTGACTCCCAGCAGGAAGCCGCTCCCAGCCAAGGCCACTGTGGGAGCCCTGACTAGGCCCATCGGCGGTGACATTCCTGGCTGGAGTGGGCATCTGGTCAGGGCCCGGCTGGGCCCATGGGAGCGAGAGGCTCTCACCGCGATGATATTGACAAAGTCGTTCTCCCCGAGCGTGTCCAAGATGGTGGCGACGGTGTGCTTGGCGATGGTCATCTGTAGCCCTTTCATGCTCCCGCTGACGTCCACCACGATCACGATGTCCTTGGGGGAGGTGGCGGCCTGGATGTACCTGCGGTGGGTGGCGGGGGCCGAGAGACCCGGCCCCCAGAGGCTGCCCAGGTGGCTCCCCTCCCTGTCCCCGGTGGACGGCCCACCTGGGCCTGGTGCAAGGGCTGCTCAGAGCTGGATGGGGCGGCGGTCAAAGGCTGGACGGGTTTTAGGCTCTGGGTCTGGAACCAAGGTGGGTCCCGGCCGGGGGAGGTGGGAGCAGGGAGGACCAGAGGCGCTGGGGAAAAGGGGCGTGATGGGAGTCCTTGAGGTCTGGCCCACCCTCGCCCCTGAGATCTGCCACCCTTGAACACTGGGTCCGGGCTGTGTTGTGTGCTGGGTGGGGCTAGGTTGCTACCTCAGTGCTTAGCACAGCGCCTGGCATGTGGTAAGCAAGTTCTGGCAAAAGCCCAGATTTATTTATTCAGAAACCCCTTCCCCAGGACCCTCTCACCATCCGCGGTTCCGGCAGTCAAAAGAGATGACTCCCCGTTGGTCCGGTGTCCACTTTATCCCTGGAGGAGACAGAGCCGGGGACAGGGGAGTCCCGGGCACCAAACTGGGGGCTGCCCACCCTCTGGTACTTAGGAAAGCGGCACTCCACGGTGGGGCACAACTTGGATCTCTGTCCACTCTGCTTGACCTGGGACCTGTGTCCGTGAGGTGGTGCGGGTGTAGAGGGGGAAGGCCAGCCGAGGGAAGGATGGGGCCCAGCCCGTCCCAGTAGACCATCGCTGGGGTAGGAACCACCCTCCACCCCGAAGGTCGCTTACCCGGATAAAGCCTGAAAAAGCCAGTGGAGCTGCCAAAGTACTGCCAGGTCAGCGTGGGGTCTCTCTGGAAGTTCTCCACGAAGACGGGGTTCAGGGCTTCGGACATGTAGACACCATTCAGGATGTTGGGGTCTTAGGAGAAGGCAGAGGGAGGTGCAAGGCAGGTTTCAAATGGTAGGCGAGGAAAGCTGTTGCCTCAGGGATAATCCAAAAGTGACCACCACATAGTTGCTCTCAAAGTTGGCGCTTTGTGGCCCCTCTTAATGATGGCCATGGCACGCCTTCTCTCAAAGATGGCTGCCGTCCAGCCGCCCTCAAAGATGACCCCCATGAGGCGTCTCTCGAAGAAGGCCTCCATGAGGCATCTCTCAAAGAGGGCCACCGTGAGGTGTCACTCAAAGAAAGCATAAACTCCAAGAAACGAGAGGCGGTCTCGACCCTGGCAAGCTCGGCTTCCCGGGAGCCCCTCTGCCCTGGGGGTGGGGCCTGGTCCCACTATCAGCCAACGGGCAGGGAGGACCCTCGGGCTGGCCAGTCTCCAGAGGTGGGGCAGGGCGGGCCCCTGGTCCACCTTTGTTGTAGACATTGGTGGGCAGCTGCACGTTGCTGACCGACGTGTTGACCAACAGGTCGCTGAAGTGTTCGTTGGCCTCCAGCACGAACTCGGCCCCGAGCTCGACGAACTCGTCCTTCTCGTCCTTCTCGTTGATGAGCACCGCGTTGTAGTAGTCGAACTGTGGAGGGCCAGGGAGAGAGGAGCCACCCGGGGAGAGGGAGAAGCCAGCCGGGAAGAGAGGAGTGGTCCAGGGAGAGACCCGCCCAGTCTCCGTCAGGGATGGACCCGGGATGAGACTGGGGCAGATGGGCGCTGGGGAACAGGAGCCTGATGGGAGCTCTTGAGGTCTGGCCCACCCTCACCCCTGAGGTTTCTGCCACCCTCGGACACGAGCTCCTTGCTGTTTCCTGTGCTGGGAAGGGGCTTGGGGGCTTGGGCAGGATGACCACCGCCCGGGCAGGGCAGGATTTGGGTGGGCATGTGCCTGGCCGGTGTGGGGGACTGGTGGGGAAGTCTAGCACTCACCACCAGGGAAGCGTTGAATTCGTGATTCAGATCAGCCTCCTCCGCAGCCTCCACCAGCCGCTGACAGACACAAGCCGGTGAGGGGGAGGGTGGGGAGAGAGATCTGGGAGGCTGGCCAGGTCACCGTTGGGGATCCCTCCTCCAGGGGGTCTTCCCTGATTCTCTGCCCCCCCATTTTCCCTCTTCCAACAACCACCTCGGCACCTCCTACGAACTTGTGTATTCACGTCCATCAGTGACACTTGCGTACAGATCTTTACACACGCTCTGTTAGGCCAGACTCAGCAACACACACTATATTCCTTCTTCCTCCTATCAGGAGATGATTTTAGCATCCGTCTCACCCGCTAGATTGCAAGGTCCTCAAGGTCAGGGATCGTGTCTACTAACCCTATTGTCCTCTCCCAAGTGCTCAGTACAGTGCTCTGCACACAGTAGTGCTCAATAAATACGCTCGAATGAATATCTCTATTGGACTCTCCCAAGAGCTCAGTCCAGTGTTCTGCACCGAGTCGACTATAAGCTCCTTGAAGGCAACGAGGCACCTGAACGGCTTCGACCTTCCGCCCCAACATGCTCTCCATGTCCTCTGAGAACTGCCTGACCAGCTCCCAGCCGTCCACCTCCTTGATCTGCAGCGAAGGTTCCACGTCTTTGTACTTCTGCGGGAGGAAGCGGGCAGAGGGTCAGGCAGCCCGGCCTCCCTCTCCGGCCCCCACGAGACCCCTTTTGGTCCGGCCTGACTGTGAGGTTCCCCCCTCGAGGGTTCTTTCTCTAGGGGGACGCCTGGACACAAGTGGGCCCCATTTCAGATAGGTGGGCCAGCGCAGTGACCTCAGACAGGACATAGAGTAGAAACCTGCTCGAGTCCACTCACGCCTACATTGAGAATAGTAAAACCCAAAGAATGTGGAGAGCTGGTGAGGTAGGAAGAGGTGCAGAAGCTGAAGCATCATGGCGTAGGGGATAGAGCACAGGCCCGGAAGTCAAAAGGTCGTGGGTTTTAATCCCGGCTCTGCCACTTGTCTCCTGTGTGGCCTTGGGCAAGTCACTTAACTACTCTGGGCCTCATCTGTAAAATGGGGATTAAGACGGTGAGCCCCGTGTGGGACAGGGACTGTGTCTGACCTGATTGCTTGTAGTGCTTAGTATAGTGTCTGGCACATAGTATATGCTAAATACATACCACAATTATTATTATCAATGGGGCAGTGGGTGCGAGGGGAGCAGGTCCTGGGGGAAGGTGGGGAGCCAGGGGAGCTAAAGCATCACGGAGTCACGGGTGGAGAGTAGGGGGCCTGGAGAGGAAGGCTCGGGGTGAGGAGACAGAGTAGTCATTCTGAACAAGCTGTGGCAGGGAAGGAGAAAAGGGGTCCTACAGACTCCCATGGGCACCTCTCAGAGTTTCCCGGCCCGGTCCTTTCCGGGAGGCAGGGTAGGGCGGGAGTTGGGGGTTCACGTCAGCCTGGAGGAAAGGAAACTCTGGGGGAAACCGTATCCAGGAGCCCCCCATCTGCTCCCCCGGCAGAGCGGGTTCCAGGGCTGCCCAGACAGCGAACCACACCACCCTTGCCCACCTGATCCCGTTGTGGGGGGGCGGGGCAGGGGCAGGGGCAGGGAGAGACTCACTTTCAGCAGCAGAAGGGATCCAGAGTACTTGGTGACGAGGGCCTGCAGCTCCCCACCAAAAGAGTCGGCCCACCGCTTCACCCTGGGTGACGACAGACCCCGCAGACCCTGAGAGTCCCGGATCGGGGTGGGGAGGGATGCTGGGGTCCCCGAGGAGGGGAGATGGCAGTCCAAGGCCCAGGATGTGAGGCCTGAGAGCGTGTACCTTCTCTGGGTGGACTCAGGCCCGTGGGGACCCAGGTTGGCAGGTAAGACAGGTCAGTTGTCTCCCCGGGTGACAGGAAGAGGGACTGGGGAGGCAGGAGGCCAGTTGGCAGCCTCCCTCCCCTTCAGCCTGGGCGGGAGCAGGTGGTGGGCAGGGCTGACGTTGGACTGGCCGGCCTGAGAATCCCCCGGGATGGGGTGGGTGGAGGAGGGGACAAGGTGATCAGGCAGCCCAATCCCGGCTGGACAATCCCAGAATTTGAGAGTCCGTGCCACTGTCTGCTTGGGGATTTTTGGGATCCGTTTGCAGATGGAAAAAAGGGAATCAATCGATTGGAGCAGAACACTGTTCTAAGCACTTGAGAGAGTACAGTACAACAGAATTAGCAGACATGTTCTCTGCCCGTAATGAGCTTAGAGGGATAGAAAAGTGAATTGTCGCCTGAGGGAGGGATGGATGGCTGAGGAGAGAATAGCCCTGTATTCGGTGGCAAATATTCCCTCTTCCTTTTCTCCCCTTCCGCTTTTCCCTTCGTTTCTTTCTTCCTCTCCTCTTCTTCTTCTGCCCTGCCTTTCTTGCCCTCTCAGGCGTCACTTCATTCTAGGCCGCACCCTGCAGCTCCATCCCCTTATCAGGCTGGTCTTCCCCTGCCCTGGGACCAGGATTGCCATGCCACGGGGCAAGAAGTGCCCTGGAATCGTCACCTAGCCTGGGACTTGTCCCATGAGGAGAGCCCAGTGGAGCCGGGGCTCAACTCCAAACCGGGCTGGTAACGGACAGTCAGCTCACAGTCCACCACTGGAACTGGCTCCATGGAGAATGCTGATGGCCCAGTCCCAGGGTAGGTGTGGACAGGGAGGGGTTGAAGACAGGTACGAGAGGCAGCGAAGGGAAGGGGCCGGGGGATGAGGCCGAGGACCCCCGGCTAGGGGTGGCCCGGGACTCTAGAGGACATCTCATCCCTCCCCCGCCAATAGGGACCACCTTCCAGCCCACTGAGGATTTGACTTCTACCAGAACAGCATCTGGGGAGCGAAGCTTAGCACAGGGTTTGGCACAGGGTAGAGGGTTCGGGGGAGCCCCGCTCACGTGTCCAGGGGGATTCCGGTCTGGGCCCGGGCAGGCCGTGAGGAGGTAAGGAGCAGCAGCGGCAGCAGCAACAACGCCTCCGCCCGGGGCATGATGCCCGGAGCCAGAAGGGGCATCAACCTCCGCCCCCGGCTGCCACCCCGGGACCCTTCCCCGCAGCCTGCAGACCCCGGGACGGTCGTCGGCACTGCTCCTCCAGGAGTCCCCAGGGAAATGGCGGATCCGGGGCCGATGGAGGTGATCCCCCTAATCTCTCCCCTCCCCTCCGACGAATCCAGCCCCTTAATCCCCTGCCCGGCAGCTGGTGCGAAATCATCGGGAGGGATGACTCTGATTCCCGGGAACAGGCCGTAACCTTTGGCCCGGAGCTGGCGGGAGAGGGCGAGTCCAACTTTGAAGGAGGGCCCTCCCACCGAAACACCACCCCCTCCCCGGTCCAGATTCCCCCGAAGTCCATCCCGCCATTCCGATTTTTCAAGCTCCTCGACCATCATTCCTCAAATGGACAAATTGAGAAGCAGCAGGCGTAGTGGACAGAAAACGGGCCTGGGAGTCATGGTCATGGGTTCTAATCCTAGCTCTGCCACATGCCTGCTGGGTGGCCTTGGGCAAACACTTCACTTCTCTGTGCCTTGGTTACCTCATCTGTGAAAGGGGGATCGAGACTGTGAGCCCCCAGTGGGGCAGGGACTGTGGGGAGCCCGACTGGCTTGTGTCCACCCCAGTGCTTAGTACAGTGTCTGATAGTAAGCGCTTAATAGATATTATTATTACTAATAAATTCCTGCCTTCTGCTTCACCTGCTCTCCCCCCCCCCCCCCCCCCCCCGGGCTTGGCCTTTGTAAAACGATGCAGTGAGGGGGAGAAAGGCCAAAGCTACAGCACGAGGGGTTTAGGTTAGATATCAGCACCCAACGTAGGCTCTCAGTGTGACAACGGTCATGGGTTCAAATCCCGGCTCCGCCGCTTGTCAGCTGTGTGACCTTGGGCAAGTCATTTCACTTCTCTGTGCCTCAGTTACCTCAAATATAAAATGGGCATTAAAACTGTGAGTCCCACGTGGGACAACCTGATCACCTTGTATCCTCCCAGTGCTTAGAACAGTGTTTTGCACACAGTAAGCGCTTAACAAATGTCATTATTATTATTATTATTAATGGGTGAATCTCGGGTGTCTACGAGAGGGCGGCTTTCAATAGGACCGCTGCCTCTGCTTAAGCCGGCAGTGTCCGAGGCAGGAGGATGGACTGGATGACCTCTGGATTTCCTGCCACTCTGTACCCTGCACAGAGAGTGTCTCTAGAAACTTCTGTGCACAAAGGCTCCTTTCACCCTCCTGCAATACCCACCAACCCTGGGACCGGTCTCTGTGGGGCTGGTGGAACAGGACTAGGAGAAGCAACGTGGCTTAGTGGAAAAAGCCAGCTTGGGAGTCAGAGGCTGTGGGTTCTAATCAGGCTTCTGCCACTTGTCAGCTGTGTGTGACTTTGGGCAAGGCACTTAACTTCTCTGGGTCTCCGTTTCCTCATCTGTAAAATGGGGATGAAGTCTGTGAGCCTTATTTGGGACACCCTGATTACCTTGTATCTACCCCAGCGCTTAAAACAGTGCTTTGCACATAGTAAGCACTCAACAAATGCCATTATTATTATTATCCCCACCGGAGGGCTCAGCTTGCACTTTTAACCATTCCCTCAGCCTTTTTGTTTTGTTTTTTTTAACCTGCAAGGCCAGTCGTGGGCAGGTGGGGAGGGCTTCTGGACCCTGGAGGGAGGGAGGTTTGGTGGGCTTCAGCTCCCCCCCCCCCAACCCCGGGAAGCTCGGCTGTAGAGTCCCGGCTATTTGGAAGCAGTGCGTTCATTCATTCGTTGATTCAATCGTTTTTACTGAGCACTTACTATGCGCAGAGCACTGTACTAAACGCTTGGGGGAGTACAGTACAACAATAAACAGACGCAATCCCGGCCCACAATGAGCTTACATTCTAGAGCGGAAGAGACAGGTCTCCATAGAAATAAATAAATCACGGCTATGTACATAAGTGCTATGGGGCTGGGAGGGGGGATGAACAAAGGGAGCAAGTTGGGGCAATGCAGAAAGGAGTGGGAGAAGGGGGGGGGGGCTGAGTCAGGGAAGGCCTCTTAGAGGAGGTGTGCCCTCAATAACGAAGCAGCGTGGCTCATTGGAAAGAGCACGGGTTTGGGAGTCCGAGGTCATGGGTTCGAATGCTGATTCTGCCACTTGTCAGCTGTGTGACTGTGGGCAAGTCACTTAACTTCTCTGTGCCTCAGGCCCCTCATCTGTAAAATGGGGATTAAGACTGGGAACCTGACGTGGGACAACCCGATTACCCTGTATCTACCCCAGCGCTTAGAACAGTGCTCTGCACATAGTAAGTGCTTAACAAATACTAACAATAATTAATGAATAAGGCTTTGAACGGGAAGAGAGTAATCATCAGTCGGATTTGAGGAGGGAGGGTGTTCCAGGCCAGGAGCAGGACGTGGATGAGGGGTTGGCAGTGAGACAGATGGGACTGAGGCACAGTGAGTTTGGCATTAGAACAAGTGGCACCATGAGGGGATTCCCCTCGCCATCAAGATGCTTCCGGAGGCAAAATTTGCCCCACGACCGACTCGGAGCTGCCATCTTTTCCTCCAGGTGCCTCTAAGTGGGATCAGAAAGCACTGTCCCTTTATGGCCCCAAAGGCTGATGGGTCTTTCTCTGCCCTATATAAGGCTCCTGAGGGCTGCTCACTCCAGTTGGCATCTGGAAAGGAGACAGAACATGGCCCATTCAGGGCTCTGGTGAGTAGGGGGCTCTGGCTGTTTCAGCTATTCCCCCCCCCCCCCCCTTTTAGGGTGGGTTTGGGGCTGCTGATGCCTATTGTGATGATGATGAAAGTGGTGGGGGAATCCGGGGGGTGGGGGGCATGGGGAGGAGTTGATTCGATGGTTTGCAGAGTTGATTTAGTCATTCATGTTGTTGGGATAGGGAGGAATGAAGGGTGGGGGGCAAGGGAGGGGTGTTTGATAGTGAGGGGTTGAGACACTGATGAGTTTAGTACACAACTGTGTTCATTAAATGCTCTTAATGGGAAACCGGGCTCACCACATGGCATAGTGGATAGAGCTAGCGTGGCTCAGTGGAAAGAGCACGGGCTTTGGAGTCAGGGCTCATGAGTTCGAATCCCAGCTCTGCCACTTGTCGGCTGTGTGACTGTGGGCAAGTCACTTAACTTCTCTGTGCCTCAGTTCCCTCATCTGTAAAATGGGAATGAAGACTGTGAGCCCCACGTGGGACAACCTGATTCCCCTATGTCTACCCCAGCGCTTAGAACAGTGCTCGGCACATAGTAAGCGCTTAACAAATACCAACATTATTATTATTATTATTAGCTCGGGCTTGGGAGTCAGAAGGTCATGGGTTCTAATTTGGGCTGCGCCACCTGTCTGCTGCGTGACTTTGGGCAAATCACTTCATTTCTCTGTGCCTCAGTTCCCCATTTGTAAAAACGGGATTGAGACTGTGAGTCCCCCGTGGGACAGGGACTGTGTCGGATCCGACTTGCTTGTATCCACCCCAGTGCTTAGTACGGGACCTGGCACATAAAAAAGCGCTTAACAAATACCGTTATTATTGTGCTCCGAACAGCAAATGGACAGGTGGGCAGTCCACAGCCCTCGCTTAGGTGTGTGGTCCAGTGGCTGGTGGTGAGACCTCCCAGGGCCTTTCCCACACAGTGACCGCCCCTAAGGGTGGGACCAGAAGAACCTTGGACAGACAAAACCATAAATAATTATTTATGACAGATAATTGCTCTCCCCCATTTCAAAGCCTTATTGAGGGACCGTCTCCACCAAGAAGCCTTCCCTGACTAAGCCCTCCTCTCCTCTTCCCCCACCCCTTCTGCGTTGTCCTGATTTGCTCCTTTCATCATTCAATCATTCATCCTCCCTCCCGGCCCCACAGCACTATGTCCACATCTGTCATTTATTTATTTATGTGCATTCATCTCCGTCTCCCCCTCTAGACTCTGAGCTGGTTGTGGGTAGGGAATATGTCTGTTGTTAAATTGTAGTCTCCCAAGCGCTTAGTACAGCACTCCTCCCCCAGTAGGTGCTCAAGAAATACAATTGAGGGAATAAAAAACCTGAGACTCGGCCTAGCAAAGGTGCAACTCCAAAGGAAGAGTGGAATGTGGTAGCAGTATCAGAGTTCAACCTCCAGGCCTTAGAACAGTGCTCCGGCTCTTAGAACAGTGCTTGGCACATAGTAAGCGCTTAACAAATGCTAGAGAAGCAGCGTGGCTCAGGGGAAAGAGCCCGGGCTTGGGAGTCAGAGGTCATGGGTTCGAATGCCAGTTCTGCTGTCAGCCGTGTGACTGTGGGCATCACTTAACTCCTCTAGGCCTCAGTTCGCTCATCTGGAAAATGGGGGTGAAGACTGTGAGCCTCACGAGGGGACAACCTGATTACCCTGTATCTACCCCAGCGCTTAGAACAGTGCTCGGCACGAAGTAAGCACTTAAATACCAACATTATTATTAACATTATTATTACAGGGACTAGAAGCCTCTTGAGTGCAGGGATTATATCTCTTATTTATCTGCCCCCAAATCCCTCGGTGCTGTGAACATTCAATACCATATTACCCCTCTGGCTCTCCTGTTGGCTGGTGTCATTACACTGATTGCTCTCGGTGATCTATTGTACCTTTTATATAGTTATTTACATTAAGGTCTCCCCTGATAGACTGTAAACTCATGTGGGGAGGGAATATGTCTGTTATATTGCTACACGGTGCTCTGCACGCAGTAAGGGCTCAGTTATCATTGACTGACTGACTATAGATGTGCAGTCTGCCTCAGGCTGTCTCTGTGTGTTTAAATCGTAAATTCCGTGAGGACAGGGGCTCATATGCCTCTTCTGTCGGAGAAGCAGCGTGGCCTGGTGGACAGAGCACAGTCCTGGGAGTCGGAAGGAGCTCGGCGTCTCATTCCAACTCCACCACTTGTCCGCTGTGCGTCCTTGGCCAAGTCATTTCACTTCTCTGGGCCTCAGTTCCCTCATCGGTAAAAGGGAGATGAAGACTTTGAGCTCCATGGGGGACAGGGACTCTGTTCAACCCGATTTGCTTGGAGCCACGTTGGTGCTTAGTACAGGTGCCCGACACATAGTAAGCACTTAATAAATACCGTTATCATTTATTATTATTATTCCTCACCCCCGCCAAAGCATCAGGCCTGCACCACCCTCTGGTGGTTCAGAGTGGCATAGCGAGTGTCTGGGCGCTCCTGCTGGGAATGAGCTCCTCCACTGGAGCTCCACTGGTCAGCGCCTGCCAAACCCCCTGGAGGACCAAAACCACCTCTTCTACGCCGCAGTTGGGCAGAGACCCCGGCCCCGTTGCAACAGGACGACGGGATTAGCCCGACCCTTTCCGGGGCGACGCGCTCAATCTCCACGGGAAAGTAGAGGGGAGAGTAAGGCGGCCGTCGGGTGCCGGTTCCGGTCGGATCTTCAAACTCTCAGGGCTGGGCCACTGGAGGTGATAGCAGGGGCTCTGGAGCAAACCGGGAGGGGGGGGGGGGGGTCCTTCCCTGCTGAAGACGTGCCCTAGGAACCGCGGGCGTGCGGTTGCAAGACGGCAGCAGTGACATCACGTTAGGCACTGCTGCCTTATCAGCCTCCCTGCCTCCAGCCTCGCCCCACTCCAGTTCATACTTCACTCTGCTGCCCGCATGAGTTTTCAAAAAAAAAAAGTCTCCCCATGCCTCAGGAACTTCCAGGTGTTGCTCATCCACTTCTGCATTCAACCGAAACACCTAACAATTGGCTTTGAAACGGTCAAGACCTGATGGAGCTGGGATTCAAACCCCTGGCCCGTGCTCTGTTCCCTAAAAACCCAACATTTTGGTTGCTCGCGGCGGGAAGCTCGAGGCTCTGGATGGCGGGTGACAGGAAGGCACCTGGTGGGATGACCAGGGGTGGACTGGGTGACCTGTGGAGGAGGCAGGTGGAGGAGATGGGCTGGGGGTGGGTTCTGTGGAAAAAGAGCTGCTTGCTTCCCCTTACAAATTATTATACTGTACTCTCCCAAGCAGTGCTCTACAAACAGTAAGAGTTCAATAAATATGACCAACTGACAAATAATAATGTTGGTATTTGAGGTAACTGAGGCACAGAGACGTGAAGTGACTTGCCCACAGTCAGCTGACAAGCGGCGGAGTGGGGATTCAAACCCATTATCTCTGACTCCCAAGCCCGGGCTCTTTCCACTGAGCCAAGGGGAACTCAGCTTTCTCCGCTCCCCTGATGACCAGAGTCAGAGGTCGCTCCCAATCTTTCCGGCTGGGGTCCCGATGAGGAGACGCGGGGGCTCTGGGTAAAAAGGTGGGGGGCGTTTTATTGAATCACACATCCTTTCAGTAAAAAAACAAACAACAACAAAAAAAAACAGAGGCGGAAAAGTTTCGACACTGAGCTGGTGCTGGACCGCTAAGTCGCTTGAAGGTTTCCCGTTTAAAATTTCGGCTCTTTAGAGAGTCTTTTTCCTGGCTGGCCGGGTCGCCCCAAAGAGATAGGCTTCGTAGATGATGGTCAGGAAGTTGTCGTCGTTCTGAAAGAGAGGGACCACAGACCTCGGGTGAACTCTGGGGATATGAGGGGGACTGGCCGGATCCCACCCTGGCACCGCCCCCCCTCCCTGCCCATCTTGCACTCTCCACTGGTGGATGCCCGGATGGCCCGGTCTGCCCAAGGTGAGCCGCCCACCAACTCCTGGTTGGCTGGCAGCCTGGGCCAAGGGCAACGGCTTTGGAGGGGCAGGATTTGAAATCTTGTGAGCCCATGCCCCTTGGTCTTGGGGGAGGGGGACATCTCAAGTCACTTCCTGCCTCTTTGGTAACCGTTCACTCTCCAGTGCCTGGGAAATGTGCTCCGGACCCCCTTTCCAGCATGCCCCAGGGTGGGCTGGGTCTCCCCCGCTCACTTTCCTGCTGAGGATTCACGGTGAGGGAACCAGGATGGGCTCTAAGGGCAAGGAGCTTCCCAACTCCACCAGTCCATTTGGCTCTCTGGAATCCATAACAGAAGAAAAAGACAAGGTCCCTGTCCTTTGGGCGCTTAGGGTCTAGTTGGGGAGGCCAGCACCTGTGTGTGCAAACACACTCATGCACAGGCAAACTACACAGGAACTGAAGAGCTGGATGAGGAAACAGGGAAGAGAGGGTGGAGAGGAAGAGCCACGGGGGAACAAACACTGGTCAAGTGGTGAGGAGGTTTAGCGTGGAAAAGCCACCCTTTGATTCAGGGTGGCCATTGTGATAGCATGTCACTGAAAGTGTTATCCAATGTGGAAAAGAGGAAGATGAGGAGGAGGGAGCGGCACGAGGAGTGGGAAGAGTGAGAGGGAGAAGAGGACAGAGGCAGAAGTGTCTACAATTCCCCCCCCGGAGATGGCTGTAGCCCACTTACCTCCTGGACTAAAAGGGGCCGGCAGGGGCAAGAGCGGGCAGCGACTTCAAGGGCCAGGACAGAAGCGTGAGGGGCGGGGGCCCCCTTACCTGGAGGAGGTTGAGCAGGGTCTCCTGGAGCTGCAGCTTGGTCAAGGAGCTCCCACTCAGGGCGACAGGGTCCGGGCGGGTCAGCGGCAGCAAGAGGCCCGTGGTCCCGGCCTGGGGCTCCTGGGTGGGCAGGGGGAGCCGGACGCTCTCGGTGGCCTTGACGGGGGCGGGGGAGGGCTGGCTGAACACCATGGGTGACATCAGTAGGGCGGGTGCCACGGTGGCGGGGATGCGCTGAGGGGAGATCACCTGTTGGGGAGGAGAGACAAAGCCCTCAGCTGGGCTCAGGGCCTGCCGGCACCGCCGGAGGCGGAAGGAGACCGGCAACCGGCGCTCCCGGACTACGTCCGCCGCCGCCGGCCACAGAGGCAGACGGACAACCAGCCCCGGAGGAAGGTGGACAGGGCGGTCCCGATCCCCACCGGCTTGCTTGGGCCGTGCCCGCTGCCGGCAGCCGCGGAGGGAGACGGACGGGCTGGCTCACCTGGACTCCTTCCACCGCCACCGGCCGTGGAAGGAAACGGACAGTCCGCCCCAGAGAGGAAGCGTTCAGGGAGGATGTGGACCGTTGTCGGCTCCTCGCCGTGGGCTCGGCTCGCAGGTCCGACTCACCCCTCCCTTAGCCCCCAGCGGGCCGCTTTTTAGCCGGCCGTGGGGACGTGGATTTGCCCCTCTGGCACCTTGTGGAAGAGCCCCAAGGCCGAGCCACCCATGGGTTCTGACCGCCTGCCTGCTTATCATGGGCAGTGGGGAGAAGGGGGGGCCAGAGTCTCAGTAGCATCTCAGGGTCAGGTACTTGGGTAAAAGGAAGGCAGGAAGTCAAGTCCATTTTCATCAGTTTTACAAAGTTGTTGCAGTTATATAACCTACAAAAATTGATTTACACTGCAGGAGCAGACAAATTACATATTACATTTTTAATATTCCAAGCCCGGAGGCAAGACTGGCATGTGGCCCTGGGCTTGTGTCCAGCTCCCAAGACCCACCCCTAGGGAAGAGGCATGTCCAAATGAGGAGAGAGGATGGGCCGTGGAGGAGGGCTTTTGGCACCAGCAGTGGGCCACCGGGCCTTGAGGGGCTCCAGCCCAAGTTGCCGAAGCATCTCCGGGAGGGAGAGGTCCCATGGAGAAGCGCTGGGGCCTCCTGCTATTTCTGTCCCAGACTGAGGTTATTCCCACACAAGAACGCCCCCAAATCAAGGGTACGGGACAAATGTGGTTTTCCTCAGAAGCACTTGCTCAATTCCCTCCTGAAAGAGGGGAGAGAGGGGAGGAGGAACGAGAGGAGGATTGTGGAGGGATGGGAGACAGAGTGGAGAATGGAAGAGAGGAAGAGAGGAAAATGGGAGAGGGGCAAGTTGGGGGGGAGGATGCAGGGAAAGTAAAAGGCATGAGAGATGGGGGAGACGGAGCGAAGAGAATGGGGGGGAAGAGGAGGTGGGGGTGGAAGAAAGGTGGAGCAGAGAGAGCAAGGAAGGAGGGGAGGATGGAGAAGAGAGGAGGGGTCCTCTTGTAAACCGAGATGTTTCCAGGGACCTCTGCTTCTCGGCCCCGCCTGGGTCCACGAGTCTCGGGGCCGGACCCCTTCCCCTCCTGACCCTGGGCCTCCCCGGCCCCCTCACCTGGAAGAGCGGCGCCTGCCTGTCTGGCCTGGAGCTCTTGTCCGTCCAGGAGTCGAGGGGCTCGAGTGGCCGGGTGCTCTGCGTCACGAGCGGGAACTTGGCGGCCAGGGCCGGCCGGGCGGCGGCCCCGGGCAGCTGCTGGTCTTGTTGGACCATCTGCAGCTTCTTCAGCAGCTCCTGCGGGTAGGCCGCCCCGCCGGGGTCCCCCTGGCTGCCCGACAGGGGGGTGGCGGTGACGACGGGGGGAGGCGGGGGCGGTGCCCCGGGGAGTTTGGTCCGGTCCTTTCCCAGGGCCTGGGTCGGCAGGGAGCCGTTAAAGTAGAGCAGGGGAGCCTGGGCCAGGCCCTTGAGCGGGGCGGGGGGCGCGGTCCGGCCGAACAAGGGGGCCGGGGCGGGCTCCGGCTTGCTTCCGGTCACTAGCTGGGGCGCCTGGAGCTGGTCTAGCAGGCTCTGCGGGCCGGGGGCGGTCGCGGCGGGGGGCGGCCCCGCGCTCTGGGGCGCCACCGGCTGGAACAGGCCGGGGAAGAGTCCGCCGGCCCGGCCCCCGCCAACCCCCGGGCCCAGCCGGCTCTCGGGCAGCTCGGGCACGGGGAGCAGGTCCGCGCTGCGCACCATGAGCTTCTGAATGGCCGGGCACAGCTGCTTCTCGGTGGGGGGCGAGGGCCCGGCGGGCTCCTCGTAGGACAGCGAGCGCACGACCCCCTGCCTGCCGGGGAGCCGCTCCGGGGGCGGGGGATGACCGTCCTGGGGGGGTTCCGAGCTGTCGCGGAAGACCGCCCGCTCCTGCTTCCCGAAGAGGGCCGTCAGGGACAGGTGCTGAGGCTCCGGATCCGGGACCTGCGGAGACGAGGCCGGAGGGACTGAGGACGGCTCGGGGCGAGAGGCCGCCGGTCCCCCCCGCCCCCGACTCACCCGGGAGCAAGGGCACGGTGGGGGGCTCTACCCGCTCGGCCCGGGGCGAGAACGGGAGCCGGCCGGACCCCCTCCACCCCTCGGGTCTTGGATCAGTCAGGGCTGAGAAGACCCAAAACGGTGGCTTTGTGATCTGTCAGCTCACTGAAGCCTGATCCCTCCAGGCCCCCCGCCCCAAACTCAATCCCTTGCCCTCTTTTGGCCCTTGTGCTCTCAAAGGACGCTGGGTAATGGAAGCCTCTGGAAGGGGGTTGGGCCACTGCCAGTCCTCAGAATACTTGAAAGATTTTCTACCTCAAAGAAAAGTCATCACTCCCATACTAAAATTCTCTGTCTTCCCCAGTCGATGGCATTTATCGAGCGCTTACTCGGGAGACGGCGCTGTATTCAGCGGTTCGGAGAGGACAACGGAGTCAGTAAGCATGAAACCTGCCCTCGAAGAGTTTACGATCTAGACTAGTAAGCTCGTTGTGGAGAGGGAATGTGCCTGAATATTGCTGTATTGTACTCTCCCAACCACTTAGTTCAGTGCTCTGCACACAGTAAAGCGCTCAATAAATATGCCTGAATGAATTAGAGGGAAACCCCAAAATTTCCCCTCTAGACTGTGAGGTCGTTGTGGGCGGGGAATGAGTCTGATGTTGTACTCTCCCAAGCACTTAGTACAGTGCTTTGCACTCAGTAAGCGCTCAAATACAATTAATAATAATAATTAGGGTAAGGAGGAGCAGTTCCATCTCCCAGGGGGTCTAGTCCCACCTCGGCGAATGAAACCGCCTACCTGGCCTTGCTTAGTAGTGAGCTGCTGCTGCTGCTGCTGGTGGTTTTCGCTGGGCTTGACGGGGATAGGCTTGATCAGGTTGGGGTTGTCGTAGATGGCGGAGGAGTTGGCAATCTGCTTGGGCTCCGAGCACCGTTTACACTGCAACAGAAACGCTGGCCACTCGGGTCAAACTGGGGGGGGGTGCGCTCGGTCCCCTCGGCCCCTCCGGGGTCCCCAGACCATCTGTTCAGGCTGTGGGTAAGTCCCCCGTTTCGACCCCATTCATCCAGGAACGACCGTAACTCGACGGGAAGCCAGAGGAGGGTGCAAAGGGAGGTTGAGCTCGCCCCCGGGCCCAGCCAAATTGGTTTCTTTTCTGGACGATCCCTTCCCCAGTTCCCCCTCTCTCTGGCCTGGTTTTTTTTCCTCTGTCTCGCCTCCTCTTTCCTTTCCGTCTTCTCCTTCAGAAATGTCTGATAATTCCAACCAAGAAATGAGAAATGGAGGAGTCCAACTAGCCGGAGCCGGGTGGGTGGGGGGACTTCTCCCCCTTCTTTCAGGGGGGATCGTCCCCTGGCAGGCTCGGAGCCTTAAAAGGGGTCACTACTTCTAGCCCTCCGGCTGCCGGGCAGAGTCCGGCTCCCTTTTCCTAGATATCCGGAAGACCCCCTCTGAGTTGCCACAAGGAAGGAACCCCAGACCGGGGTGTGGACTATAGTTGCCTGAGGGATGAGGGGGTGGCCCTGGGAGACGGGTACGTGGGGGGCCGGGGGAGGATGAGTTATGGGGAGGGGACTACCTGGAAGAGAGCCAGGGAGGAGGGTGATGCAGAAGAAAAGGGAAAGAGAGAAAAGGAGGGAGGAGAACAGCTGGTGGGGAGAAAAAAATAGGAACAGGGGATGGGATTATGGGTGGGGACTGTCAGGCGGAGGCAGAGAGGTTGACGGGCGATGAAAGGCGCAGAAAGCGGAGCACAGACTTGGTGAGGAACCAAGGATTGGGGGGCTACGGGGAGAGGGTAGGAGCACTGTGATTCTCTGCCTCACGGTGGGCAGCCCCCCGCCCCGGTGCTCCGGCCTGGGCGGCGGAAGAGGAAAGGGCGTACCTTGGTGTACTCGTCTTTGGCCTTGGTGAGCATCTGCAAGATGTCCACCTCTTTGCCGTCCCTGGCGCTGAGGCTCATGGGAGAGATGCCGGCGCCGGGCCCCTGCCGGGCTCTCAGCTGCTCGTACTGCGTTAGGCTGGAAGGGCGGAGGGGGAGGACGGGGCAGGCGCCAGCCCCCAAACCCATCAGATTCAAAGCACTAGAAAACCAGCATTTCTCCCTTCACCCACCCCCGCCGCCCCCGAATCCATTGTAAACTTTGGTGAGCGGGGATCCAGGGTGAGGGAACCACCGCCCGCAAGCCTGCGGCCCCCGATCCCTCCTGGCGCCGGGCAGGGGTAACCTGTGGTTCCCGCCGCAGATAATGCTGGGAAGCGCCGGCTTGGCGTGTTGGGATGGATCGATGGTATCAGCAGAGCGCGCGCCTTGTGCCGAGCGCTCGGGAGCAATCCTGTCTCCCTCAAGGGGCTTAATTCAAGTCAATCAGTGGTATTTATGGAACGCTTACTGTGCAGAGCACTTGGGAGCGTACGGTATCACAATAACAGATACGTTCCCTGACCCCCACCAAGTTTACAGTCAAGTAATAACAAGAATTATGGTATTTATCAAGCGCTTACTATCTGCCAAGCACTGTTCTAAGTATTGGGATGGATAAAAGCTAATCGGGTTGGACGCAGCCCCGTCCCAAATGGGGCTCACAGTCCTGATCCCCGTTATACAGAGGAGGTCCTTGAGGCCCAGGGAAGTGAAGCGATTTGCCCAAGGTCACACAGCAGACACGTGGCAGGGCCGGGATTAGAACCGCCAGGCCGGTGCTCTCTTCTCTAGGCCATGCTCCTTCCCAGGGGGGTGCCTAGCTGGGAGGGGACCCCCGGAGGGCCGTATTGGGGTGTGGAACTTAGGTCTCAACCTGAGCAGGGGACACGAGCTCACCCCGGGGCGGGTGAGGGGGGTGGTAAGCCCAGCGGGGGCAGCTCCCTCCTCCCGCCCGCCCCAGCTGCTGGCAATTACCACCACCCCCGGACGTGACCAACGCAGTCTCTTGCTCTCCCGGCGGGCTATTTGTTCGTCGGTATGAAATGCTGCTATTATAAACGCCGGCTCCCAGCTTGCGAGAGCGGGGGTATTCTGAGAATGCGTCTTTATCGCAGCAAATAACCGGTTCCAGGGCCCTTAATCACCACCAACTGCAACTCGAGCTCGTTGAGGTGAAGTGGCTGTCACAGAGAGCATTCGTGGGGGCTGGCGGTTGGCAGGAAAAACCCATCCCTGGGGGTGGCGGGAGGGGAACCCATCTCCCTTTTGTCATCACGGCGGCTTTTACGGAGCGCGTACTGCGTCCCGAGAGCTGGGATCGAGACAAGGTTATCTGGTGGGACGACGAGAACCGGCGTGGCCTAGCGGAAAGAGCCCGGGGCCTGGGAGTCGGAGGACCCGGGTTCTAACCCCGGCTCTGTCGACTGCTTGCTGTGGGACTCTGGATGGGGCACGTCACTTCCTCGGGCCTCGGCTACCTCATCTGTAAAATGGGGATTAAATCTTCCAATTTAGACTGCGAGCCCCAAGTGGGGTGGGGACCGTGTCCAGCCCGATTTAAACTCTATCTTCCCCAGTGCTTAAAACCATGCTCGATGCACAGTAAGTGCTTAACAAGTACCGTCTGAAAAGGAAAAGAGAGATCAGACTCGACCTCCAAGGAGTCCGTCCCTCTATGGAGGCCCAATCAGTCTTCTAGAGGTGGAGATCCAGGGAGAAGTGAGTTGCCCAAGGTCACACGGCGGGCTCAGGGATGGGTCCTCTGATTTCCAGCCCCCTCCCCGCTAAGCCACGCTGCCTTCACCAACTGAAATCCTCCTCCCCGGGTGGGGGGCGAGAGCAGCCCACAACCCCAGAAGGAGGCAAAGGGGGCGCCCCGAGACTCGGGGTACCCCTCCCTCACCCGCCCCTCGAGCTAGGCTACATCGGGTCGACCCTTCCCTGCTTACTTTTTCATGAGCTCGGCGATTCTTTGGCACTCTTCCTTGTCGTAAAACCAAATTCCATAAATGGACACTGTGAAGGCACAAGCACAGTTGAGCGTTTCTCCCACAGCCCAGCCCGCTGGGGGGAAACGCAACCCGGGACCGCCCCGCCCCGGCCCCCTCCCCAACGGGTGGGCGGGGAGAGGCGACCCCTGGCAAGGCTGGACCGGGGAAGGAGCCCCACGTCTTCAGCGGCGGGATGCCAACTCTTCTGCTCACGCGGAGGCCCATTTACCGAGACAATCTACGCTTTTTTTTTATGGTACTTAAGCGCTTACTAGGTGCCAGGCACTGTACTGAGCGCTGAGGGAGAAACAAGCTGATCAAGCTGGACGCAGTCTAAGCCCCACGTGGGGCCTACGGCGCTAATCCCCATTTTACAGATGAGGGGACTGAAGCACAGAGAAGTGACGTACCCAAGGTCAGAAGCTCCTAAATCATTCACGTTTAGACTGTGAGCCCGTTACTGGGCAGGGATGGTCTCTATCTGTTGCCAAACTGTACGTTCCAAGCGCTTAGTACAGTGCTGTGCAGAGTAAGCACTCAGTAAATACTACTGAAGGAATGAATGAATTCACCCCCGCCCTCTTGGCTCTGTTAAAACCCAGGAACACCAGCCCCTAAAAGCCAAACCCAGAATTCGAATCCACCCGCGACCCCCAACCAGTCGGCCCGGTTGGCTGCCATTTTAAGACCGGCTTCCCCCTACACTCACCTGCCTGAAGGGGTGATGGAGGAGGGGGTGCGTTCCCCGTCGGGAGCCATGGAAGAGGGAATATCCCCGCCGGGGGCCACCCCAGCCCACTGGGAAGCCGGCCCCCGGCACCGGCCAAGGCGCCCCCCGCCCTCTGGATTGGGGGCTTGCCGGAAGGTGGCGCTACATGGGAGACGTTCTGCCTTTGTCCAACCGTTTTCTCACTGGGAATTTTCAACCGACGCATGCGTGGGGGGCGTCTCTTCCCGGTCCAGATCCCCTCACGCCCGCCCCCGGGGTTGGAAATCCAGACACGCATTCCTCCCCGGCGAACTCATAAACCCTACTTGGGCTCATGCGCCCATCCTCCCATGAGCCTCCACTCGGGTAGTCCCCTTTCATCTCAAGGTCACAAAAGCGGTAACTCGGGACTCGGCATCCATCACGGCGGTGGGGACCGCCGCTGGCAAATCCCCGGCTCGGGGCAGAGTGGGCTTGGGAGCGGGCGGGGGTGTCCATCTTTGCCCACCCCCGACCTCCGAGGAGAACAACTCTGCCCCGGCCAGAGATCCGGGTCGATTCCCAGACTGCGGGGGATTTAACCTCCGTTCTGAGGCCGTGGCGGGGGGGAGGGGAGGGCCGGCCTTCTGGCTAGAGGGAAAGTTCTCTTTCCCTGGAGAAGGAGTGGTGTGGGACTCTCAGGGGAGAGAGAGGAGCTATAAAAGGAAGAGGCAGCCCTGACCTGGGCACTGGGATCAAGGAAGGGTTCTTGAAACCCAGAGGAAGACGGGGTGGGAGTGGACCCCTGTCTCATTCTTAAAATACACTCCTCTTTGGAGCGGGATTTTTTTTTTTCTCCCCCCCGCTCTAAGTTTGACGCTACCGTTCCGGGATGCCAACGGTGCCAAAGACCTTCTGCAGATGCAATGCAGATGACAGATTTGACGCTGTCTGGACCACCAGGGGAATGCAGGTGTGAGAACAGTGTCTGTTGGAAAAAACCCCAACAAACCTCCCGGAAGCGGTTGGGGAGACGGGGAGTAAAGGACAGGGGAAGATTAGTTTCTGGATGGCTGTTGTCCAGGGCCTTCGGGCCTACGTTGGACTGATTCAAAACCCATCTTTAAATCCTGGGTAACAGGGAGGTGGAAGATGAAGATCGAAGGGCAGAGGGAGTGAACGGGCATTGAGAATGCAGTTTCTCATGACACTAAAAGTGACCCTCGACTTCCTGGTTTTTTACCAAGCGCTCGTGTTTTTCCAAAGCCCTCGGCTGTACGAAGAGGTCGGTCCTCTCCTCTTCATCCCATAGAGGAGGAAACTGAGGCCCAGAGGGGTGACGTGGCTTGCCCGAAGTCACATAGGGGCTTAGCTGGGACTAGAAGTCGGTTCTCCCAACTCTCTCCGCTAGGTCCTGCGGGGACAGAGGGGGCTGAAACAGGAGTTGGAGTCACCCACCTCTTTCCCAGAGCTCTGGCCTGCGAGTCGGAAGGACCTGGGCGCTAATCCCGGCTCCGCCACTTGTCTGCTGTGTGACCTTGGGCAAATCACTTCACTTCTCTGGGCCTCAGTTACCTCATCTGTAAAATGGGGATTAAGACTGTGAGCCCTAGGTGGGACATGGACTGTGCTGTCCAACCTGAATACCGTGTATCTACCCGAGTACTTAAGAGTGTCAGGCACATAATTAGTGCTTAAATACCATACCAAAAACACCTTGGACACTTGAGCCAGAAAGCATGAATTGCTCTCATGGAAAGAGCACGGGCCTTGGAGTCAAAGGACCTGGTTCTAGTCCTGCCTCCACCACCGGCTTGCTGTAGGGAATGTGGGCAAATGACAACTTTTCTGGGCCCTAGTTTCCCTCACCTGTAAAATGTGAACGGAGACTGTGAGCCCCATGTGGGACAGGAACCGTGTCTGACCTGATAATCTGGTATCCCCTCCAGCGCTTAGTACAGTGCTTGGCGCAAAATAAGCATTTAACAAATACAACTGCTATTATTATTATTGTCTAAAAGACCCCATTCCAGCCAGACTCTTCTTGCCCCCACCCACCCAACAGGCTGTATCAGAATAGCTGGTGATATATGTAAGCCAGAGATGGCCGCCTCTCTCTCTCTCTCTCCCTCTGAGGTGATGAGCTGACAGGCAGGGTCGGGGGGCCCCCTCTCTCACCTCCTCGATCCAAGTTTTCCCACAAGACTGCGGAGGAGGGGCTGGCCGGGGGAAAGCCGTAGTCCCGGAGGAATAGGCGGAGAGAGGCCGCGGCGGAAAGGGCAGACGCAGAGGGGACCCGGGAAGGGGTATCCCTCCCTGCTCCGGAGCAGGGGAAAAAGGGAAATTCCCAGGCAGAAGCCCGGCGTTTCCCGAAACCGTGCCCCGAGAGACCTACTACGCCGGGGGCCCACGTCTGGCTCAAGTGACGGGCCGCTCTGATGGGAGACTAGAACCGCCGAAAGGAAGGGCTCGGTTTGAGGATGACTGGTTTTTTCAATCCCCCTCAAACGCCCCAAGGGCCGTCGCCGCCGGCCCCGTCGGCCGACTGAGCGCTGTCCGTCTGGAAATTGAAAATGATTCCCTCCTTCTCTTCGCGGGCCGGTCCTCCCTACCGATCGCTCCCCAGTGTCCGGCCCGCGGAACCGGAGCCGCCCGGAGCCCGGCTCGCCCGCCTCTCCGTCCCGCCCAGAGGTAAGGCCCTCCGTCGGCGGGAAGGGGCGTCTGGTCCGCGGTCGGCTAAGAACGTCCGGTTCGCGGTCCCGCCTCCCCGCCGGTGACCTTTCGCCCTCGACTCCCTGCGCCTCGGCCTCGAAGACTTAGGGCCGCTCTCGGGTTGGGGAACTGCGTCGGGCGCCGGGAATTCTCGGCTCGCCGGTGCCACCCCCGACGGAATTCCGAATCCGGGGCACCGCTCGTTTGGGGCCCCCTCTACCCAGGAGGAAAAGGAGATGAGGAGAATTCGACTGGCTGACTTGCAGTCTAATACTGCGAGGCCGGGCATGGGGCCAATTATGTCTGGGTCGGGGAAGGATTTGGGGTTCGGGGGTGTTCCTTTTTGAGAGGCGGGATCGGAGGGAGGAGGGGAAAGAATTACGGGTGACCCTCCCCCCGTCTGCCCGTTGGGAGTTATGATTTCAAGAGAGAAAAGGCCTCTGGGGAAGGGAGCTCTAGGTTGAAAGGTCAACAGGTCCGTGGGCCTGAATTCTCGGCCAGCGACGCGTCCCCTCGTGAGGAGGGGCTTCTGGGGCTTGGTGAAGGGAAGGGTGCCGGGCCACCAAACGGGGCCAATGCCACCCCTCCCCCGGATCTCGCCGCCGAAACCCTGGAACCCACAGGGCAGTTTCTCCATACACGTGAGGCACAACTAAGAGGACCTCGCGGCGCAGGGGTCGAGCAAAATCGGCCCGGAGCCTGCGTTTTGTTTCGCAAATGGTATTTAAGCGCTTACTCTGTGCCAGGCACCGTACTAAGCACTGGGCTAGATCAAGTGAATTAGGTTGGACACAGTACCCATCCCATGTGGCTCACGGTCTCAATCCCCATTTTAGATGAGGAAACTGAGGCACAGAAAAGCGAAGCGGCTTGCCCAAGGCCACACAGCAGACAAGTGGCAGAGCTGCGATTAGAACCCAGGTCCTTCTGACTCTCAGGACGGGGCTCTAGCCACTAAGTCACCCTGCTTCTCTTATTTTCACTGATTCATCGGCTGGCTGACGTGACCTACTTCTGCCTCAAAGCCGGGGTGCATATTCACCCCGGGAACACCGGGAAGAGGCTGGTTGGGGTGGGGGAAGGGGAGGAGAGGTTAGGAATCGGCACCGATGATGGTGCCCTCTTGTTGGGGGGCGCCTATCTTATCTGAAAAAGTTGCCCGGAATCGGCCTCCCACTCGGGGCTGGTCCCCCGACACGAGCCCCCAAGCCCATATATGGGAAACGGCGCCGGGGCGGGGGGGCGGGCAACGCCAGATAACGCCGTCCCCCTCGTGTTCTGGGAGGAACGCCCCCTCCCCGCATTTCCGCCCCCCTCCGGCACGTTCAAAGGGGGAGGGCGGCCCTTCCGCGTAGGGCTCTCTCCCTCCCTCCCCTTCAGCCACGGGCCGGCTGACCAAACCGGGGCTTGGCCCGACGGCAAAGGTCCGGGAAGAGTTCCCGGCTGGGGAGGGCCCACATAGCACTGTTATCTCCGGCCTCCGCTCTGTTTCTTCTCACATGACGTACGCCTCTACTGCGACGCGCACACCAGCGGTCCCGTGATCCCCGGACGTCGGGTCGCTCGGAGCGGCTGGGGGGCATCGCTCTCCTCGGGGTCGAGGCCGGGCCGCCTCGCTCCGGGAATGAGGAAGTTGGGATTCGCCCTGGGGGGTGAGCGACGAATCCCTCTCCGGAGGCACAAGCTCCAGACTAAAGCCCCAGACGAAACCCCAACTGGGGCATTTTCCGGACCTGCTCTAGACACGCTGACCTCGGTGACCTCGGGCAAGTTATTGAATGCCCCCGTGCCTCAGTTTCCTCATCTGCAAAATGGGGATTCGATGCCTGTCCCTCCTAGTTAGACTGTGAGCCCCATGTGGGACAGATTTGATATCTGACTTATACCGATGCCAGAGATTAGTACGGTGCTTGGCACACAGGAACCGCTTAAATACCACCATTTTAAAAAATGGCATTACCATTAATATCTACTCTAAGCAATAATAATACTGGTTTTCATTAGGTCCGGACGCGGTGCTGAGCACTGGGGCATAGAAGGGGAATCAGATCGAACCCACGCAGGACCGAGTCTAAGACGGAAGGTTGGAACAGGTACTTTCTCCCATTTCACAGGTGAGGAAGCTGAGGCTCGGCGAGGTTAAATGACTCCTCCAGGGTCACACAGCAGGTCAGACAGGGATTAGAATCTGGGTCTCCTGCCTCCTGCCATCCCGTGCGCTTTTCACTGGGCCGCGCTGCTCATCTCAGCAATGAAGAGAATGACCGGAATCTGGGTTTATCCTCAGAGTTACCGTTTTGTTCTTAACCAACTGGGCCTCTCTGGACCTGCAAACTCCAGAGATCGGGGGTAGGATCGGGGCCAAACGAGTCAATCCCCTTATTCCCAGTTTTGCCATTTCCTTCCCCATCCATATTCCGTACCACTCTAAGCTCCGCCTCTCGCCTCTAAGTTCATCGTGGGTAGGGAACGTGTCGACCAGTTCTGTTATACTCTACTACACCCGAGCGTTTAGTACAGTGCCCTGCAGACAGTAAGCGTTCAATAATACCACCGATTGGTTGACTGAGTGGTGCCGATAGTTCCATGGTAGTTCCCTCCAAATCTCGTCATTTGATTTTTTTTTTTTTTGAGGTGGCAAATGGCAGTGCCCGTCAGCCTTTAGGGAAAGCCGCTAAAATTGGCAATTCTCCGTCTCTCCCCAGGTTTATGACTTGATCTAGCTACGTCTCTCCCTGACACATCTCTTGCGCGGACGGAATGATTTCGGGGCGGGGGCTGGGGGAGGGCCGGGGCTAAATGTAAAGTCCGAGCCAAACGCAGTCTGAAAACTGAATGATGCCTTTGTCCTTTTCCCTGAATATTCTTTTGTTATAGCGAGGCGCCGCCCGGGGGGATGGGGATGGGTTGGTAGGTGTCTTAGCCAATCAATGATTTCATAGTCTATTACCTCCAGGACGGAGCTTTTTCCGAAGTAGTGTGGCCTCTTCTTCGTGACGCGCTTACTCTGTGCAGAGCACTGTACTGTGCGCTTGGAAGAGTACGCTAGAACGATCAACACGTTTCCTGCCCACGACGAGTTTACAGTCTGGAGGGGCAGAAGTAAAGCAGGCCGCCCCAAAGGGATGCACTGAAGAGTTAAAAGATCGTGGCTCCGGGCGATCTCCGTCACTGCCCCCCCAAGTCCAGAATAAATAAGAACTGTGGTACTGGTGAAGGGCTTACTCTGTGCCAAGCACTGTGCCAAGGGTTGGAGGACAGCAGCCGCTGCCCGACACGGGGCTATCGGTCTAAGAAGGGGGACTGAAGGGGATAAAGGGAGGGAAGATGGGGAGCGCACAAGACTGGGAAGGCTCAAATAATAACAACGTTGGTATTTAAGTACTTACTATGTGCAGAGCACTCTTCTAAGCACTGGGGCAGATACAGGGTAATCAGGTTGTTCCACGTGAGGCTCCCAGCCTTAATCCCCATTTTCCAGTTGAGGGAACTGAGGCACAGAGAAGTGAAGTGACTTGCCCACGGTCACACAACTGACAAGTGGCAGAGCTGAGATTTGAACCCATGACCTCCGACTCCCAAGCCCAGGCTCCTTCCACTGAGCCACGCTGCTTCCCAAAGACGGAGGCCGAGCGTGGAAAGCGATAAAGGAGAGTCGGAGGGCGGGAGGGAGGCGGTCTCTGGGAGAGGTCCCGCTCCCGGAAAACAGAAAGCGACACCAGCAGAGAGCCCAGAGACCGGGGAAGTTTCTCCCATGCCCGGCGACGTAATAATAACTGTGATAGTCGCTAAGTGCTTACTGGGTACTAAACGCTGGGGTGGATACAAGCAAATCAGGGTGGACGCAGTTCCTGTCCCACGTGGGGCTCACAGTGTCGATCCCCACGTGAGGTACCTGAGGCCCAGAGGAAGTGAAATGACCTGCCCAGGGGCACACAGTCGACGAGCGGCGGAGCCGGGATGAGAATTAGGATACGCCAGTCCCGTGCCACGGGGGATAAACTGCGTCCTCTGTAACCTGGCCTGGTGTGTCCTTGAGTCGGAAACCAACGGCCCAGCCCGGGCCTGCCAGATCTGATAGTATCCCAGCCCAGAAAGACGCGAGGTTTAAATACCTCTGCAAAAATAGTCACACGTCCTCCTTGTGCGCTTTCTCGGGGAAATGAACTCGCAACTCCCGTGGCCTAGGGGCTACAGCTCGGGCCTGGGAGTCACAAGGACCTGGGTTCTAATCCTGGCTCTGCCACTTGGTTGCTGGGTGACCTCGGGCAAGTCGCTTCACTTCTCTGGGCCTCGGTTAGCTCAGTTGTAAAATGGGGATGAAGACTGTGAGCCCCTTGTGGGACAGGGACAGTGTCCAACCTGATAAGCGTGGAGGTAGATCCAAGCTAAGGACAGTGACTGGCAAACAAACAAGCACTTAACAAGTACGATAAAAACACAAACTCTGGCAAGAAGGGCCCTGGGAGAGGCCGGTCTGGGGCAGATAGTTTCTGAATCAAGGGCTCCCAAGGACCAAAGAGAAAGAGTTTCTCACGTCGGGCGTTGCGGTAAAGCAGGAAAGGGTCCTGGAGTTGGAAGTCCAGGTCTTTAGTGATGGGCTCCGTGCGGTTTTCCATGCTCAGCCTGTTCATGATGGTGAATCCGTGCTTGGGTGACGCCGACCTGGAAAATCGAGGTGGGGGGACAGGGGAGGAAGGAGGGGAGCGTGAGCTGGGCGAGGACGGGACCGGTCTCCCCCAGGACGCGCCCCTCCGCTCCGAGCTCCGGTGGCTCTTTCCTTCCTCGAAAGTGTTGGGGGGACTTGGGTGGGAGTGTTTGTGCCGCGTTTGGTGGGGAGGGGGGGGGGGGGGGGATGTGCCGGGTGGGTTCCTTTTAGGGACGAGACGCAACGGAGATGAGGAAACTGAACCCCGGGCAGCGTTCCACTGAAATGCTATGTGCCGTCGGGCTAGGACTCGGCGCTCGCTTGAGATGAGACGCCGATGGCGAGGGGTGGGGAGGGGTGTGGGGGCGTTCCTCCTCTCCCTCCTGGTCGTCTGGATTTGGTGTGGGCTTGGGGAAAAAAGACGGGAAGCGGCGTGGCCGAGTGGAAGGAGACTGGGCCTCGGGGAGGGTCAGAGGACCCGCGTTCTAATTCTGGCTCCGCCGCTTGTCTGCCGCGTGACTCTGGGTAGGTCACTTCACTGGGCCTCGGTTCCCTCGCCTGTAAAATGGGGATGAAATCCCTGTTCTCCCTCCTCCCGTCCCCTATGTGGGACAGGGAGCGTGTCCGACCAGATTATCTTGTATCCACCCCGGCGTTTAGAACAGTGCTTGACCCAAAGTAAGCGCTTAACAGATGTCACCCACACACACAAAAAACCGGGGCTCTGGAGGTTTGGTGCAAAGGGCACAATGCCCGGCTACCCGCCCTCCCAACCCACTCCGCTGCCTCGCTTTACCTACGGCTCTACTTTGGGCTTCAGGGACGGGAGGAGGGCAGAGGGGATGAGGCGGGATGACCGAGAACGATATCTAACATCCCGACGAGCTTGGGAGGGGGCGGGACTCTCCGATGGGGGTCGGGGGCATCCTTTACAAAACAACGTGCCCTCCCCTTTTGTGAAACTGGGGCCGGCCCCGCTGGGTCCAGGGCTCTGCGTAGAGGAAGCACTCAATAAATAGCAGTGATCCACCTCACGCCAACCGAGCGCCGCAACGGGACCGTTTCCCACTTAGCCGGGGGTTCTTCCTTCTCTCCTGGAACCAATCGGGATATGGGGGTGGCGGTGGGGGGGGGATCCCCGCCGGGCCGGAGACCCGGTGGGCCCGAGTGAACCCGGCCCTCGGAGACGAGCCCGGGGTGGAAATACCCTCACCTCGTGTAGACAAACAGCGTCCCTTCCACATCCGTCTTCTCCTGCAACACAACACGACACAACGGTGAAATGCCCGTACGCGCAGACCTGCCGCCACAGCAAAGACGTGTCTTTACACCTCACACGCAGGTCAGCTCCTTGAGGGCAGGAAGCGGGTCCACTGGCGCTATTACACTCTCCTAAACGCTCAGTCCGGGGGTCTGCACACAGTACCACACAGACAGGAAGGTCCTTGAGGGCAGAGATCTCGTGTACTAACTCTATTGAACTCTCCACACGGTGTGGAAAAGCAGTGTGGACTAGCGGATAGAGCCCGGGCCTGGGAATCAGAAGGACCCGGGTTCTAATCCTGGCCCAGCCACCTGTCAGCTGGGTGACCTTGGGCAAGTCACTTCACTTCTCAGTGCTTCTTACCTCACCTGTAAAATGGGGATTAAGACAGTGAGCCCCAACCTGACAACCTTGTATCTACTCCAGTGCTCGGTATAGTGCCTGGAACATAATAAGCGCTAAATACCTTTTTTAAAAAAAAAAACCAACCAGTGTAGAGCGGTAGACTGAGCGCTTGAGTGAGTCCAATAAAGCTAGCAAAAATGATCCCTGCCCTCCAGAAACTGACAATCTGAGTATTGACTGAAATCCTGGAAGAGTGCTTAGAAGCAGCATGGCCTAAGTGGTAGAGCCCGGGAGCTGGAAGGTCATGGGTTCTAATCCCAGCTCCACCGCATGTCCAGTATAACCTTGAGCAAGTCGCCTCATTTCTCCGGGCTTCAGTTCTCTCCTCTGTAAAATGGGGACTGAGACCGTGAGCCCCACGGGGGACAGGGACCTGATTTGCTTCTATCTCCCCGGCACTCAGTACGGCGCCTGGTACATAGTAAGCATTTAACAAATACCCCTTATTATTATTATTGTTATTAAGAGGTCAGCAGAGTTGGCAGACACGATCCCTCCGAGGAGCTTCTACAAGGCAGCTGCCCTGTCAGTGCCCTTTGGCCGCGATGCCATCTCTGTCGGGCCGAGATTCCTCGTCCTCGGGAGCCCTTCTTTTCAACTTCCTTGCTGAGGATACAGACCTCAGTGCTGCTCAGCCCAGTCTGGGTTCTCTGTGTTCCAAGAAAGCATCTGTTCTTTCCTTCCATCACCCGAGGAGACGGTCTTGCCCTCCCCCCCTCCTGCTTTTTTTTTTTTTTTAAATGGTATTTGTTAAGCGCGTACTACCGATTCCATTTCAGGGCGAAATTTGGGAGCGAAAGGCACGTCGCGTTGGCGGGTCCTTAGCCGGAGCCGCAGGAAAGCCTGGTGGGAAGGGCACGAGCCTGGCTCCTAATCCCGACTCGCCCGCTTTTTATTTTTATTTTTTTAATGGTATCGGTTAAGTGCTTACTATGTGCCAGGCACTCTACTGAGCCCTGGGATAGACACGAGTTAATCAGGTCGGACACGGTCCCCATCCCCCGTGGGGCTCACAGGCTTAATCCCATTGGACAGATGAGGAAACTGAGGCGGAGGGAGGTAGCGACTGCACAAGCTCACACGGCAGACACGTGGCAGAGCCGGGATTAGAACACAGGTCCTTCTGACTCCCACTCGTAGCCTGCGGCAGTTGGCAAAGGGGTCACGGCTCTAAAGGCTCCTGACAGAGGGAAAATGGGAATGACTCTCTGCCACCCGGATTTGACCGAGGTGGCCAAAGACACGTGCGCTCAACCGGAAACCACAACGTTACGACGTTGTGCCCGACCTGATTAACCACCCTCTGCCCCCACCCCTCGCCCCAGCGCTTACAACAGCGTTTGATCCGTAGTGAGAGCTTAACAGATACCATAAAAAAAAAAATGAGGGTGAGCTACTGTGATTTTCTGTCTTTGCTGAGTTGTCTGCAGGCTGTGCTGACGGTGCCTTCCCGGTTTGGGCCGTGAGCACTGAGGTTTCTGCCCGGTGAGCACTTTGCACGGTGAATAAGCACTTTCTCTGGCTGAGAGACCGCTGGGGGCTGAAGCCTTGGGAGGACACAACACACCCCCTTGTTTGGTTGGGGGCTGAAACCTTGGCGGGACAATAATTCACCCCACTCTTTGGTTGGGTGCTGAAGCCTTGGGAGGACACAACTAGCCCCACTTTTTGGACGGAAGCTGAAACCTTGGGAGGACACAACTCACCCCAGTTTTTGGCTGGGGGCTGAAGCCTTGGTAGGACATATCATCCCACTTTTTGGTTGAGGGCCGAAGCCTTGGTAGGACATAAATCACCTCACTTTTTGGTTGAGGGCCGAAGCCTTGGTAGGACATAACTCACCCCACTTTTTGGTTGAGGGCTGAAGCCTTGGGAGGACACCACTCGGCCCATTTTTTCGGTTGTGGACTGATGCCTTGGGAGGACACACCTTGCCCCATTTCTCGGTTACGGGGGGGCTGGGGCCAGACGTGCAACACCACTGGTCCCAGGTCGTCCTGTCTACACTCCCTGCATTCAGTAAATCGTATTTATTGAGCGCTTACTATGTGCTGAGCACCGCACTACGGGCTGGGAATGGACAAGCCGGGCCCTGCAGGCCCCGGTCGTCTTGTCTAAACACTCCGTAGGTGCCGGTCGTCCTGTCCACACCCTCCACAGGCCCCGGTCGTCTTGTCCACACCCCCTGCAGGCCGCGGTCGTCCTGTCCACACCCTCCGCAGGCCCTGGTCGTCCTGTACACACCCTCTGCAAAAGCTGTTCGTCCTGTCTACACCCCCTCGCAGGCCCCGGACGTCCTGTACACACCCCCCGCAGGCCCCGGACGTCCTGTACACACCCCCCGCAGGCCCCGGACGTCCTGTACACACCCCCCGCAGGCCCCGGACGTCCTGTATACACTCCCCGCAGGTCCCGATCGTCCCGTCTGCACCCCCCGCAGGTCCCGATCGTCCCGTCTGCACCCCCCGCAGGTCCCGATCGTCCCGTCTACACCCCCCGCAGGTCCCGGTCGTCCCGTCTACACCCCCCGCAGACCCCGGTCGTCCCGTCTACACCCCCCGCAGACCCCGGTCGTCCCGTCTACACCCCCCGCAGACCCCGGTCGTCCCGTCTACACCCCCCGCAGACCCCGGTCGACCCGTCTACACCCCCCGCAGACCCCGGTCGTCCCGTCTACACCCCCCGCAGACCCCGGTCGTCCCGTCTACACCCCCCCGCAGACCCCGGTCGACCCGTCTACACCCCCCGCAGACCCCGGTCGACCCGTCTACACCCCCCGCAGACCCCGGTCGACCCGTCTACACCCCCCGCAGACCCCGGTCGACCCGTCTACACCCCCCGCAGACCCCGGTCGTCCCGTCTACACCCCCCGCAGACCCCGGTCGACCCGTCTACACCCCCCGCAGACCCCGGTCGACCCGTCTACACCCCCCGCAGACCCCGGTCGACCCGTCTATACATCCTCCGAAGGTCCCGGTCGTCCCCTCTACATCCCCGCAGGCCCTGGTCGTCCTGTCCACACCCTCCGCAGAAGCTGTTCGTCCTGTCTACACCACCCGCAGGCCCCGGTCGTCCTCTACACAACCCCCGCAGGTGCCGGTCGTCCTGTCCACACCCCCTGCAGATGCCGGTCGTCCTGTACACTCCCTCCGTAGGTGCCGGTCGTCCTGTACACCCTTTCCGCAGGTGCCGGTCGTCCTGTCTACACCCCCTGCAGATGCCGGTCGTCCCGTACACCCCCTCCGCAGGTGCCGGTCGTCCTGTACACCCCCTCCGCAGGTGCCGGTCGTCCCGTCTACACCCCTCGCAGATGCCTGTCGTCCTATACACCCCCTCCGCAGGCGCCGATCGTCCTTTACACCCCCCGCGCAGGCCCCGATCGTCCCGCCCACCCCCGGCCCGTCCCGGCGGCCGCCCCTTGTGCACGCACCCACTCGCTGGCCCGGTGTCCGAAGGTGTAGAGGGCCACCTGGCTGGCCACGTCGACGATGCGGTTGATGTAGGGGTCGTGGCGCTGCAGGGCGGCCAGGCTGATGTCCCGGCCCTTGCCGGCGGGGCCGCCCCCGCCCGAGCCCGAGCAGCCCGGCTCAGCCGCCGCCATCTTCCTCCCTCCCTCCTCCCGGGCATCAGCACGCCGCCCTGCGCAGGCGCCGCCAATCCACCGCCGAGCGCGCCTGCGCGCCTCGCAGCCTACCCTCCCCGCCCCTCTGCGCCTGCGCCGCCCCCCGGACTTCAAAGGCGCCGCAGACAGCACCGATCGATCGCCGAGCCAGCGTCCGATCGTCCGCGCCGAAGCCGTTGCCACGGGCAACGAGGAGCGCCGAGCGGCCCCGCCCCTCCGCCCCGCCTCTATAAATAGGCCTCGTGGGCCACCTCCCCCCGCCTCTGGTCGTTGGGGAGCAGCTAATGCCATTTGGCAGTTGTTATTGTCATTATACAAGTGCAGAGCATTGAACTAAACGCTTGGAATGGACAATTCGGCAAGGGATAGAGATCATCCCTGCCCATTGACGGGCTCACAGTCTAATCGGGGGAGACAGACAAAAACAATAGCAATAAATAGAATCAAGGGGATGTACAACTCATTAACAAAATAAATGGGGTCATAAAAATGTATGCAAGTGATAATGTATTATATCATAATATATAATACATATATATCATATTAATATAATAATGATGGTGTTAAGTGCTTACTATGTGCAGAGCACTGTTCTAAACGCTGGGGGATATACAGGATCATCAGGTTGTCCCACGTGAGGCTCACAGTTAATCCCCATTTTAATAATAATAATGTTGGTATTTAAGTGCTTACTGTGTGCAGAGCACTGTAGATTTACAGGGTACATGAGGCTCCCAGTCTCCATCCCCATTTTACAGATGAGGTCACTGAGGCCCAGAGAGCTCAGTGACTCGCCCACAGTCACACAGCTGACAAGTGGCAGAGTGGGGATTCGAATCCAGGGCCTCTGACTCCTAAGCCCGGGCTCTTTCCACTGAGCCATGCTGCTTCTCAGTGATGGTGTTTGTTAAGTGCTTGCTGTGTGCCAGGCACTGTACTAAGCGCGGGGGTGGATACAAGCAAATCAAGTTGGACCCAATTTCTCTCCCATGTGGGGTTCACAGTCTCCATCCCCATTTTCCAGATGATGTAATAATAATGTTGGTGTTGGTTAAGCACTTACTACGTGTCAAGCACTGTTCTAAGCGCTGGGGGAGTTACAAAGTCATCAGGTTGTGTGGGGCTCACAATCTCCATCCCCATTTTCCAGATGAGGTGATAATACTGTTGGCATTTGTTCAACACTCACTGTGTCAAGCACTGTTCTAAGTGCTGGGGAGGATACAAGGTGAACAGGTTGTCCCACGTAGGCTCACGGTCTTAATCCCCATTTTACAATTGAGGTAACTGAGGCCCAAAGAAGTTCAGTGACTGGCCCAAAGTCACACAGCTGACAAGTGGCGGAGCAGGGATTAGAACCCACTACCTCTGACTCTCAACCCCGGGCTCTTTCCACTAAGCCACTCTGCTTCTCCTAATTGAGGCCCAGTGAAGTGATTTGCCCAAGCACACAGCAGATAACTGGCAGAGCAGGAATTAGAACCCATGACCTTCCGACTCCCAGGCCCTTGCTAACGGTTTTTATTGAGCGTTAACTGCGTGCAGAACACTGTACTAAGCTCTTGGGAGAGTACAGTTTGACAGTTGGAAGATAGGTTCTCTGACCACAAGGATGTTACTGGCTAGAGGAGAATCCATCACTCAGTGGTATTTAATGAGTGTTTTCTATGTGCAGAGCCATCAGTCGTGTTTACTGAGCGCTTACTATGTGCAGAGCACTGTACCAAGAGCTTGAGACAGTAGTTCAACAGAATTAGCGGACATGTTCCCTGCCCATAGTGAACTTACAGCGTAGAGGGGGAAACAGGTATTAATATGAGCACTGTACTAAGAGGGCATGAAGAGGAAGATGGATAATAATAGTAATAATAATAAATGGTATTTGTTAAGCACTTACACTGTGCCGAGCGCTGTCCCAAATGCTGGTGCAGATATGAGATAATCGGGTCCCACCTGGGGTTCACAGTCTAAGAGGGAGAGCAGGGATTGAATCCTAATTTTGAAAATGAAGGAACTGAGGCACAGAGAAGTGAAATGATTTGCCCAAGAACACAAGCAGGTAAGTGACGGAGCTGGGATTAGGTCCTCTGGAAATGCAGGCCTGGACTTTTTCCATTAGGCCAGGCTGCTTCTCTAATTAAGATATTAATATAAATGAATTACAGCAATGTACGTAAGTGTTTTGGGGCTGAGGGTTGTCTTCAAAGCAGTCCATCCCCTGGCCCCCTCTTCCTCACTTTCCTTCTCTCCTTCTCCATCCCGGCCCTCACACTCCGCTCCTCTGGTGCCGCTCGCCTCACCGGGCCTCCTTCTCGCCTGTCCCGCCGCCGACCCCTGGTCCACGTCCTACCTCTGGCCTGGAACGCCCTCCCTCCTCAAATCCACCAAACAATCACTCTCCTGCTCTTCAAAGCCCTCCCGAAGGCTCACCTCCTCCGAGAGGCCTTCCCAGACTAAAGCCCCTTTTCCCTCAGCTCCTCCTCCCCTCTGCTTCACCTCGATTTGCTCCCTTTGCCCTTCCCACACCACAGCACTTATATATCTATATATCTATGTATCTATAATTCTATTTATTTATATTAATGCCTGTTTACTTGCTTTGATGTGTCTATATCTGTAATTCTATTTATATTGATGCCTGTTCAGTTGTTTTGATGACTGCCTCACCGCTTCTAGACTGTAAATCCAGTGTGGGTAGGGATTGTCTCACTTTATTGCTGAATTGGACTTTCCAAGAGCTTAGTACAGTGCTCTGCCCATAGTAAGTGCTCAATAAATACGATTGAATGAATGATATCAAAGGCTTAAAGGGGACAAACCCATAAGTCAAAGGATCCGGTCCCCTGCCTCCAAACAGGCCAATGACTCGTTCAACCATTGGCAACCCCCAGCAAAGTGCCTGAAGCTGGCACTTGGGTGGCCAAATTTAGGCCGAGGGTGATGGTGCTGTGATTTTGGTCCCCCACCCACCATCTGGCATGAGGGGGCTCATTAAATTGGTGAGCCCAATGTGGGACAGGGACTACGTCCAACCTGATTAGGTTGTCTCTACCCCAGCGCTTAGTGCAGTGCCTGGCACGTAGTAAACCCTTAACAAATACCATTAAAACAAAATATTCTACTCTTTACATTGAGGGAGTTCCAGGTGGAGAGGGAGGGTGTGAACAAGAGGCCAGTGGTGAGAGAAACGAGAATAGGTGTGGTACAGTGAGTAAATCAACTGGAAGCTGTTAAGCAGCATGTTGCTTAACATGCTGCTAAACACGCTGCTGAGAAACATCTTGGTTTAGTGGAAGGAGCCTGGGTTTGAGAGTCAGAGGGTGTGGCTTCTAATCCCGGATCTGCCACTTGTCTGCTGTGTGACATTGGGCAAGTCACTTCACTTCTCTGTGCCTCAGTTACCTCATCTGCAGAAATGGGAATTAAAAAATGTGAGCCCCATGTGGGACAACCTGATTATCCAGTATCTGCCCCGGTGCTTAGAACAGTGCTTTGCACTTAGTAAGCGCTTAACCAATACCGTAATTATTATTACTATTAAACTCCTCTCCCTCTGTGAGTTCGTTGGGAGCAGGGAATGTGTTTACTATTGTATTGTACTCTCTAAGTGTTTAGTACAGTGTTTGTCACACAGTAAGCTATCGATAAATATGAATGAATGAGAAGAATAAAGAGTACAAACTGGAGTGTAGAGGAAAAAGAGAGTGGGTAAAAGCCCTAGAACAAAACCCCTCCTGTCTGATGTTAAACTGAATTTGTTTTGCACTGATCCACTTTGCGCTATCGTTTCTCAGAAGGCAAACTGGTCTAAAGAGTGAGAATGCTTGTGTTACCCTTCTCTGAGAGTCAGAGGAATCTCTGCAGGTTTTATAAAATGCATAACTTCGACTCAAAGGATTAAACTAAACGCAAAATCCACGCCTCAAGTCATTTCTGCCACCCTGATAAGAAGGCTTCTGGGCCGGGGGGTTCAGAAGTCGGCAGAAACCTCGAAAATCCCTTCAGGGTCCTTTCTCATCTAATCGATCGATCGTATTTATTGAGGTTTTACTGCGTGCAGAACACTGTATTAAGCCCTTGGAAGATTACGATATAACTAAATTGGTAGACACGTTCCCTGCCCGCAACAATTTTAAGCAACGTGGCCTAGTGGATTAGAGGAGGGGCCTGGGAATCAGAAGGACCCGGCTCTGTTATTTGACTGCTGTGTGACTTTGGGCAAGTCACTTTGCTTCTCTGGGCCTCAGTTCTCTCATCTGTAAAATGGGGATTAAAACTGTGAGCCACATGTGGGACAGGGACTGTGTCCAACCTGATCAGCTTGTGCCATCCCAGCTAGTATAGTGTCTGGCACATAGTAAACACTTAACAAATACCGTTAAAATAAAAAAAGAGTCTTCTCTGGCTTTAAGATGAGACACAGGAAAGTCACCACTAGGTGAAAAAAGGCCCAGCTTGCTCAACGAATCAGTTTCACTGAGTGTTTCTGAGTTCTATCTGGTGCTTCTCCAGATAAAAACATGTTTTTCCTGCTGTTTGGTCTGCCCACAGTTGGCAGAACGGCCAGGATTTTAGTCCTCCTTGGGCTTCGGTGACACTGTTTCAGAGAAGATCCAGCAGCTCCTTATTGCCGCTAATGAAGTATTAGAAGGCAAAAATAGAACGGCTGGATTTTCCCAGCTCAAGCTGGGATACACAGGCCGGGAGAATCGGAAAGATCGTGGTGGGTCTTGGAATCTGACCAATGGCCATTTTGTCCCAGTGAGTGAGTGACTCTGGACTGTAAGCTCGTTACGGGCAGGAAATGTGTCTGCTAATTCTGTTGTATTGCGGGCTTCCAAGTGTGTAGTAAGGTACTCTGTCCGTAATAATAATAATATTAATGAGAGTATTTGTTAAGCCCTTACTATGTGCCAAGCACTGTAGTAAGCGCTCAATAAATATCACTGATCGATTGACTCCCTAGGGCTTTGCTCTCTGGCTTGAGCACCGACCTTGGTATATATCTGAGTGCTTACTGTGTGCAGGGCACTGTGCTAAGCGCTTGGGAGAGGATGATATCACAGAATTGGTAGATATGTTCCCTGCCCACAGTGAGCAGGGAGGATTGAGATGTGGAAAATTGGTTATCCACAGGACCGGGGAAGGGGGTCCCACTGTGACCCCCATGTGGGACAGGGATTGGGGCCAACCTGATTAATTTATATCTACCCCAGGTACTGGATCATAGTAAAAGCTTAATCTTCTAGACTGAAGGTTTCTGTGGGCAGGGAACGTTTCTGCTAATTCTGTTATATCGAACAGTGCTCTGCACACAGTAAGTGCTCAATAAAAGATGATGGATTAATTTTTACAGTTGAGGAAACAGAGGCACAGAGAGGTGAAGTGAGTTGCCCAAGGCCATACAGCAAGCGATTGACGGAGTCAGGATTAGAACCCAGGTCCCCCGACGCCCAGGATCTTTCCACTAGGCCACGCTGCTTAATATAAAGCTTAGCATGTACTCTGTGCCAAGCATGATATTAGGTACAAGATAATCAGGACAGACACAGTCCCCGACCTCCCTGGGCCCCAAAATCTAAGGGGGAGGGAGAACAGGTGTCAAATCCCCATTTTACAGATGAGGGAGCTGAGGTCCAGAGAAGCTCCGTGACCTACCCTAGGTCACACAGCTGACAACTCAGTCTCGCACCTGCCAATCCTCAGCATTGCTTTTCTTTTTGCTTTAGCGAGCCTCGGATCTTGACCTTTTTTATGGTATTTGTTAGGCGCTTCCTGTGTACTAAGCACTGGGAGAGATACAAGATAATCAGGTTGGACACAGTCCGTGTCCCACATGGGGCTCACAGGATTAATTCCCAATTACACACTGAGTTCCAAAGACTTACCCAAGGCCATTCAGCAGACAAGGGGTTTGTGAGCTGAGGGTGACTTTGATGGCCTCACTCAGTGATGGACAGATCAGGGCGGGGAACGTGTCCCCCACCTCTCTTGTACTGTACTGTCCTAAGGGCTGAGCACAGTTCTCTGCCCAGAGTTAGCATTGAATAAAAGTCATTGATGGAGAGGAGAGGCTCTCATTTTGGGGTCCCTATTAATTTTAGCCACCTAATTGTTTCCAAGTGAATTGTTACGTAGGAGCTCAGCTTCCCTTTATTTTTAGCTCTCATTCTCTCTCATTTTCTCTCAATCTCTCTCTTGTTCTCTCTAATTCTTTCTTATTTTCCCTCTTCTCTTTCTCTCCCTCGTTCTCCTTCTCTTTCTTTCTCTTCATCTCTTTCTTTCTCTTTCTTTCTCTCCATCTCTTTCTCTCCTCTTTCTCTCCTCTTTATCTCCATCTCTTTCTCTCCATCTCTTTCTCTCCTCTGTCTCTCTTCTTTCTTTCTCTCCGTCTCTTTCTCTCCTTCCTTCTCTCTTTCTCTCCCTCATCCTCTTTCCCTCATTCTTTCTCTCCCCTCATTCTGTCTCCCCACTTTCTCTCACCCCCTTCAATCTTTTTCTTCATCTTCATTTTCTCTCCCCCTTCGTTCTCTCTCTCCCCCTTATTCCCTCCCTCTCTCTTCATTCTCTCTCTCCCCCCTTCATTCTCTCTCTCCCCCTCCTTCCTTTTCTCTCCCCCCTTCCTCCTCTCTTCCCCTCGTTTTCTCGTTCATAGACCATGTTACTCCCCAACTTCTTTTTTTAAGACTCCTATTAATGGAGTGCTAGCCTTTCAATGGTCTACTTATCCCTTTGGCTCGCTGATCCTGGGAATAAATTATCTTTATGTTATAGCTGCTATTAATATATTCAAGAGATATCGTCTCGGCCTCTGAGTTATGGGAAGCCTTCAGCCTTAGATGCTGGCTACAACCCCTTGTGTAACTGGTCAGCACTGCAGAAATCTGAAACTTGGAACTGGGGTTGAGGTGGGGCTGGAAGGAGAGCAAAAATTGGGCATTTTGAGGGAAAGCCAGGTGTTTTCCTGGGTTCTGCCTGTAAAACTTTCCTCCTAGTGGAAAGAGTGTGGGCCTGAGAGTCAGAGCACCTGGGTTCTAATCCCGGCTCCGCCACTTACCTGCTGGATGACCTTGGGCAAGTGCCTTAAATTCTCAGTGCTTCAGTTTCCTCATCTGTAAAATGGGGATTCCCTACCTCTTCCTCTTGCTTAGTGGGACAGGAACCGTGTCTGACCTGTTGTGTCTGCCCCAGCGCTTAGTAGGGAAGGTAGCGAGACCTAGCGGATAGAGCCCGGGCCTGGGAGTCAGAGGGCCTGGGTTCTAATCCCACCTCTGACACTTGCCGGTTGTGTGATCTTGGGCAAATCACTTCACCACTTTGGGCCCCATTTTCCTCATCTTTCAAATAGGGATTCAATACCCGTTTCTCCTTCCCCCTTAGATTTTGAGTCCCGAGTGGGACAGGGACTCCGGCCCTCCTAATTATCCTGTGTCTCCCCCGGTGCTTAGCACGTAGGAAGTGCTTAATAAAGCCAACTAAAAAAATAGAACACCTGCTCATTTTTAAAAGTGGTATTTAAGTGTGAGGCGCTGTACTAAGCGCTAGGATAATAAAATAAGAACTCGACTCCCTTTTAACAAGTTAAGACGCTTCAATTCCTCTTGGAGAGCTGGGCCCGGGCCATAATACAGCTAGGAGTATTCTTACTGCAGTTATTTACGGGGTTTATTAAGCACAGGCAACTGAGGAAGCACTGAGTTAGGAGAGTTACAAGATGATCAGATTGGACACGGTCCCTGTCCCACGGGGGGGGGTGCGGGCTTCACCATTTCTTTTGGAATGGGAAGGGCAGTATTTTCCCAGCTAACCACAGTCCTTTGCAGCGACCCTGAACCCTCGTGCCTCAGGAAAAGTGCCGCTCTCTGGAATACTGCCGACTGGCCCAGTGACAACTAAGGGGGTGGGGGGGTGGTCTCCATTACTCTGGGGACAAGCGAGTGCTTTAACCTCTTGGGTGGGAGACTGGCCATATGGCACGGAATCACTCTGAGCCTCAGTCTCTTCATCTGTGAAATGGGAGCCAGACGCCTGGCTCTCTCCCTTGTCGTAAGGACGTCAAAGCACTGCCCACAGGTAGTGTTATTGTGATGGGTTGAGGGCTTGGAGTCCAGTCATCTGGGTCCAATCAGAGTAGCTGGGACCAGACACTTATCCCTGATGCCTCCTCCCAGGCTCCACATAGGTTGGAAGCAATGAACTGTGGAATTGTAGAAGGGGCTTCCCCATAACCCACTCCCTAGACCCCTTTAATTACTTAATCGATTAATGGTGTTTATTAAGCAGCATGGTGCAGTGGATAGAGCACAGGCCTGAGGGTCAGAGGGTCATGGGTTCTCTTTCTGGCTCCACCGCTTGCCTGCTGTGTAACTTTGGGCAAATCACTTCTCTGGCCCTCAGTTCCCTCATCTGAAAAAGGGGATTGGGACTGTGACCCCCACGTAGGATAGGGACTGTGTCCAACCCAATCTGCTTGTATCCACCCCAGCTCTTAGTACAGTGCCTGGCACATAGTAAACGCATAACAAATTCCACAATGATTATTATTATCAAGCGCTTTCTATGTGCCGAGCACTGGACTAAGCCCTTGGGTGAGTGCAATACATCAGAATTAAGGACATAATGAGCTAGAGTGGGAGTCCCAGCCAATAATAAGAACACTTTGAGTTTATAGAGGGTATCCGCATCGCTTAGCTCATTCTATCTTCCTGCCCCCATTTTAAAGATGAGGAAACTGAGGCCCAGAGAAGCCAAGTGACTTGTCCGAGGTCACACCTGCCTGAAGTCAGAGGGGACTAGGCCCCAGGCATCCTGTCTCCCAGGTCCACATGCTCTCCCCCAGGCTTTCTGACACCAGATGCCTGAATTCGTCCATGCAGCAGGAGGGAAGGGGGAGAGAGAGAGAGAGGGAGAGCAGGGGAGACTCATTATCTCCTTCTGGGACCTCATAATAATAACTGTGATATTTGTTAAGTGCTTACTCTGTGCCAGGCACTGTACTAAGCACTGGGGGTGGGAGGGAGGGAGAAAGATTCACGCAAATCAGATTAGCACAGTCCCTGTCCCACATGAGGCTCAGAGTCTTAATCTCCATTTTCCAAATGAGGTACCTGAGGCCCAGAGAAGTGAAGGGAGTTGCCTGAGGTCCCACAGCAGACAAGTGGCGGAGCCGGGATTACGGCCCGGGACCTTCTGACCCCCAGGCATGTGCCCTGTCCACTAGACCACACTGTTTATCTGGGGAGGGTGGTCCCTACAGACAAAGGGATTCTCAGGGTGCCAAGCCAAGGCCTCTGGCCCAACTCTCCAAACAGACCCCCCTGGTTTGGGGGGACTCTGGTCAGTCCACGACAAAGCCTCCTGGACCACGGGTTTCTTGAAAGGATGGAGGGTCTTTATCTCAGCCCGGGCCCCAGTCCATCTTCCTCAGGGCTTGGATCCTGGCCCCGGGAGCCTCTGGCTCCCTTCCGCAGAATCGATTACAGACACTTTTCTCCCGTTTTACATCTTTTCCAGGAGTATTGTCCAGGGTCCGGTCTCACCCATCGGTGGTTTTCAGGGTGGGGAGGAGGAGGAGGAGAAAGAAAGGAGGAGGAGGAGGAGAAAGAAAGGAGGAGGAGGAGGTGGAAGAATGTGAGGAGGAGGAAAGTAAGGAGAGGAAGAAAATGAGAAAGAGGAGGAGGAGCAAGCTGTCTGGTCTCATTTCTCCTTTCCCCTCCCATTCTGGGCCTCTCTTGTCCCATCTTGGCCCCAGGTGTCAGGACAGAACTTGAAAAACCCTCCCCATCCGGTCTGCAGCAGGACACCTGGCTCCCTTGTGCAAAAAGGAACGGGAAAAGGACCCGCCCCGGTTGTAGCCTGTCAACATCATGGTCATTGCCCACGCTGTGAGTTGGCGGCCCTGGTGGAGTGTACCAGACACTGTACTAAGCGCTGGGGTAGATGCAAGGTAATCGTACTGGACACAGTCCCTGTCCCACCTGGGGCTCACAGTCTTAATCCCCCTTTTCCAGATCAGGGAACTGAGGCCCAGAGAAGTGAAGCGACTTGCCCGAGATGACACAGCAGACGAGCGGCGGAGCGGGGATCAGTCCTTCCGACTCCCTGCTCTAACCACTGGACCACACTGCTTCCCTGGGAGCCGGGGAGAATCCGGCCGTAGCATCCTTGCTGGAAGGTGTCCCGAGATGGCTTCGCCGCCGTCCATTCATCTTGTCTTCCCTTTTCAACCCCTATCCGGGGCAGGAGCGGAGGAGAGAATTGGCGGCTTGGGAAGCATGTGGAGAATTTTAATCTTCTGCACATGTACATGTAGGATGGTCAAATTCCTCCTGGACTTAATCGGTGTGATTGTGTCCTTGGTGTTGGGCCCCGTTATCAAGCTATAACTAAGCCTGGACACATTCTGCCTGAGCAGAAGCTGGATGGAGTGGAGTGGGACCGAGGGCTTTTAAAACGCAGCTTCGATCAATCCCTGGTATTTACTGAGCGTTTACTATGTGCGGGACACTGTGCCAAGCGCTCGGGAGAGGACAGTACCGCAGAATTAGTGGATACGTTCCTGCCCAAAATGAGTTTTTTACAGCCTAGAGACACAAGCTGATCAGGTTGGACACAGCCCGTGTCCTACACGGGGCTCACGGCTTTAATCCCCATTATGCAGATGAGGGAACTGAGGCAGAGAGAAGTGAAGTGACTTGCCCAAGGTTACTCAGCGGGAAAGTGGCAGAACGGGGATTAGAACTCGGATCCTCTGACTCTCAGGCACCGGGATCTAACCACTAGACCATGCTGCTTCCGTGGCCTAGAAGATAGAGGATGTTAATGGCCAGGTTTAGAGCTCTAAACGCAGCTATGAATGCGGCGTTCATTCAATTCATTCAATCGTATTTATTGAGCGCTTACTGTGTGCAGAGCACTGTACTGAGCGCTTGGCAGGGTGATGATGATAATAATATCTTAACCATGTGCGCTTGGGAGAGTAATAATGCTGGTATTTGTTAAGCGCTTACTATGTGCAGAGCACTGTTCTAAGCGCTGAGGTAGATAGAGGATAATCAAGTTGTCCCACGTGAGGCTCACAGTTAATCCCCATTTTACGGATGAGGGAATTTAGACCCAGAGAAATTAAGTGACTTGCCCACAGTCAGCTGACAAATGGCGGAGCTGGGATTCGAACCCATGACCTCTGACTCCCAAGATCGGGTTCTTTCCACTGAGACCTGGGTTGTAACTCCATTTCTGTCATTTGTCTGCTGTGTGACCTTGGGCAAGTGACTTCCCTTCTCTGGGCCTCAGTTCCCTCATGGGAAAAACGGGGATTAAGGTGGTGAGCCCTATGTGGGACGGGGATTTGTCCAATCCGATTAATTTGTATCTATTCCCAGTGTTTAGAACAGTGCTTGGCATATAGTAAGCGCTTTGCAAACACCATAAATAGTATTAGTATTATTAGTACGACCTGGGAGTCTGGACGCTTGGGGTTCCCATTGCAGCCTCGGCCCCCCAAGCCTGCTGGTGACCTCGAGAAAGTCTCTTCGGCTCTCTGGGCCTCAATTTCCTCATCTTTAAAAAGGGGAGAATAATCCCTGCCTCTCCCGACCAACCAGGGATGTCGTGAGGAGAGAAGGAGGTTGCGGGGAAGAGAGCCTTATGCATTTAAGGTATTATTCTTATCCCGTCATCCCTCCCTTCTCCAACTTCTTCAGTCCAAATTTCCCACTTCTCAGGTGCTTCTAAGGGGACCCGTTCCACAAGAAGAAGAATGGTGGTATTTTTGAAGAGCTTACTACATCCCAAGCGCTGTGCTAAGCTCCTGGAGAAAGATGCAAGAGACACAGGCCCGACACGGACCCTGTCCCACATGAGGCTCACCATCTAACTGAGACTGGGTCTCCAAACCTTGGGCCGCTCCGTCCGAGCCGGCGTCTCAAAGAGATCTCTATGCCAACGAATTGTAGTTGGGTTCTTGGAACGGAGGTGTGAGTTCGGGTCATGGGGTGGGGGCTGCAGGGAAGGGGCCCTGGAGCTCGGTGACGGTGAGGCGTGTGTGTTTGTGTGTTTGTTGTGTGTATGGCGGGCATGAAGGGTGGGGAGAGTGTGTTGCGGGCAGCGCAGTGGCGGTGAGTCAAGTCCATCCCTATCTCACCCTCCCATGCCGCCCCACCTGCGCCCTGGGATGTGGGGGACTCCTAATCTCCCCCCCCCCCGGCTGGTGGTCCTCCGTGTTGCATCTGAGGTGGGGGCTGTGGGCGGCGGTAGCAGGGATGGAAGTAGCCACAGCAATAGCAGCAGCAGCATTAGGACCAATAATAATAATAATAATGATGATGACGGCATTTGTTAAACGCTTACTATGTGCCGAGCACAGTTCTAAGTGCTGGGGTAGATACAGGGTAATCGGACTGCCCCACTTGGGGCTCACATTTTTTAATCCCCATTTTGACTGATGAGGTGACTGGGGGAACCGAGAAGTCAAGTGACTTGCCCAAGGTCACCCAGCAGACGAGTGGCAGAGCCGGGATTAGAACCCACGACCTCTGACTCCCAAACCACGCTGCTTCTCAGTTTTAGCAGGAGAAGCAGCGTGGCTCAGTGGAAAGAGCCCGGGCTGGGGAGTCAGAGGTCGTGGGTTCTAATCCCGGCTCCGCCACGTCTCTGCTGTGTGACCTAGGACAAGTCGCTTGACTTCTCTGTGCCTCAGGACCTCCTCTGTCAAATGGGGATGAAGACAGTGAGCCCCACGGGGGCAACCCGATGACCTTGTATTTACCCCAGCGCCTCGATCACTGCTTGGCACATAGCTAGCGCTTAACAAATACCGTAATTATATTTTCAGCGCTTAGAACAGTGCTTGGCACATAGTGAGTGCTTAACAAATATTATCATCATTATTACTAGCAGGCGTAATAGCAATAGTAATTGTAGCCGGAATATTAGCACATATAATAGTAGCAGGAACACTAACGCTAATATTAGGAGCACGGGCAGAACTATTAGTACGGTGAATAAAATTAGTATTTTATTAATGGTGTGTCCATATCTATGATTCTATTTATTTTGATGGTATTGATGCCTGACTACAGGTTTCGTTTTTCTGTCTGTCTCCCCCTTTTAGACCGTGAGCCCGTTGTGGGGCAGGGATTGTCTCCACCTGTGGCCCAATTGCACATTCCAAGCGCTTAGTACAGGGCTCTGCACCCAGGAAGCGCTCAGTAATTACGATTGAATCAATAGTAACGGCAGTTTTAGTATTAGCAGGAGCAGTATTAATACTAGTAGAATATCTGGAGCGGTGATAGCAGTAATATCGGGAGCAGTTTACTCTTAGGGGTAGTAAACATTCATTCAATCGTGTTTATTGAGCGCTTACTGTGTGCAAAGCACTGTACTATGCGCTCGGAGTGTACAATCGGGCAACAGATAGAGACAATCCCTGCCCAACAGTGGGCTCACGGTCTAAAAGGGGGACACAGACGACAAAACCAGTAGTCAGGCATCAATGCCATGGTAATAATAGTAATAATTCATTCGGTTGTAGTTATTGAGCGCTTACTATGTGCAGAGCCCTGTACTAAGCGCTTGGAGTGTACAACTCGGCAACAGAGAGAGACAATCCCTGCTCCACAACGGGCTCACAGTCTAAACGGGGGAGACGGACAGCAGAGCAAAACAGAACAAAGCAAAACAAGTAGTCTGGCTACAAATAACTGGATTATTTGTTAAGCGCTTCCTACGTGCCAGGCACTGTACTAAGCACCGGGGTAGAGACAAGCCGATCGGAATGGACACAGTCCCTGTCCTCCCTCCATCCAGGGGGCTCAGAGTTTTAATCCCCCTTTCCCAGACGCCGTAACTGAGGCCCAGAGAAGCAGAGCGAGGTCACGCGGGTCACACAGCCGGCAAGTGCCGGAGGTGGGATTAGAACCCAGGTCCTTCCGACTCCCCAGTTGACACCCTCCTAAGCCAAACTGCTTCTCCGGAGCACCAACCTCGGGAGGACCAGCAGGAGAGGCAACTCTATTCGAGTTGAAGGAGCGGCGGCCGAATCGGTGTAAGAGGTGGTAGTAATAAGAATCGTGATGACGGAATTTGGCTTACTCTGTGCCGAGCACTGTTCTAAGCGCTGGGACAGATCGACGGTTGTCAGGGGGTCCCCCTTGGGGCTCACCGTCTTCATCCCCATTTCCCAGACGTTACCAACATCAACACCGTCGACGAGGCCCAGAGCAGTTGAGTGACTTGTCCCAAGTCGCCCAGCGGCCCGAGTGGCCGAGCGGGGATTCGAACCCACGCCCTCCGACTCCCGAGCCCGGGCTCTTGCCCCGGGTCGTGCTGATGGAGGGCTGGCGGGGTGCGGGGCGTTGGGCTAAGCGTTGGGGAGGGCATCGAATAGGGACCCCCCTCTCTTGCCACCCGGGCCAGGTGCCGGTGGGGGTAGAAGGGGGTGGAGATGGGGGGATTTGGGGGAGGGGGTGGGGGGGAGGCTGGGGGGAAGGGGTTGGGGGGCTTTGGGGGGGTGGGGGAAGGGATTTGGGGGGGATGGGGACGGGGAATGTCGGTGGAGCATCTGACACATCTGGAAGCGCTCAGAGCGTCTGCCTCCGGAGGGAGGGGAGGGGGATGGGCGGGGGGAGGGGAAGGAGGAGGAGGAGGAGGAGGAGGAGGGGAGGAAGGGGATCCCGCCTAGGTCGGTCGGTCACTCTGCCCGTCCGTCCTTCTGTCCGCCCGTCCGTCCCTGTCCGGCGCCTTTGCAGAAGCGGGGTCGGGCTGGGGACCCCCCGACGGGTCCCCCGGCCCCGCCCCCCCAAGACAGGAGGGAGGAGGAGGAGGAGGGAGGAAGAAGAAGGAGGGAGGAGGAGGAGGAGGAGGAGGAGGGGGCATCCGGGGTCCGGGGTCCGGAGTGGGGCAGGCCCGGATGGGCCGAGGATGCGGTGCGGAGCCCCGGCGGCCGCACCTCCCGCACCCACACCCGCACCGGGAGGAGGAGGAGGAGGAGGAGGAGGAGGAGGAGGAGGAGGAGGAGGAGGAGGAGGAGGGGCGGGAAGCCCGGGGCTTGGCTGTGGGCTGAAGGCGGCGGGGGTCTCCTCCCCGCTCCCGCTCCCGCTCCCGCTCCCGTTGGGACGAAGAGGATGCACATTCCCCAGGAGAATCACCAAGGTAAGGAGGGACCCCCCCCCCCCATCACCTTTGCCTTCCCCTCCCGGGGGGCGTCCAGCCGGGGCCCGGGACCCCCCCTCCTCCCAAGCCCCCCGCGGGCTTCCCCCGATGGGATGGGATGGGGCCGGCGGTCCCCGGGGGGATCGGGGTCCGGAGGAAAGGGGGCACTCCCACAAGCTTTCCCTGTCCGGGAAGGGGAAAAGGGGGCAGAGGGGCGCTGCGCCGGACCCCCGCCCCGGACCTTCCCGGGCCCCCCAGGACCCCCCCAGGACCCTCCTCGGGTCTTCCCCGGTCCCCTCGGGACCCCCCGGATCCCCCCAGGACCTTCTTCGGGTCATCCCCGGTCCCCCCAGGACCCCCCGGACCCGCCCTGGACCCCCTCGGATGGTCCCCGGCCCCCCAGGACCCCCCGGCCCCCGCAGGACCCCCTCGGATGGTCCCCGGCCCCCCAGGACGCTCCCCGATCCCCCCAGGACCCCCCGGATCCGCCCCGGATCCCCCTCGGATGGTCCCCGGACCCCCAGCACGCTCCCGGTCCCCCCAGGACCCCCCCGGACCCGCCCTGGACCACCCCCGGATCGTCCCCGGACCCCCTGGACCCACCCCGGTCCCCGCCCCGGGACCCTCCCCGGCCCCTCCCCGCCCCCCAGGACCGGCCGGGCCCCGGGTCCCTTGGGCAGCCGGGTGTGGGTGGCCGACGGCCCCCCGGAGGCCGGGGTGGCGACGGGCGGGTTGCGGCTGTGTGGCCACACGAAAACACGCACTCACACAAGCGCCCCCAGACACGCACACACTCGCTCCCACACGCACACACTCGCCCAGACGCACACTCGCCCAGACACATACTCGCCCAGACGATCACCGTCAGATGCTTACACACACACACACACACACACACACACACACACACACACACACACACACACACCCCTACACCCCCATCACACATCTGAACCCTCGCACACGTATCCCCATCCACCATACAACCCCCACCCCCAGCAGGCACACACACACAGTCACACCCGCATCTCCACGTACACACTCCCTTCGTGCGACCCTGGGGGAGGTTGTCCGTGGTGGGGGGGCTCCAGGTTCCAATTGGCAGGGCCCAGCCACCTCCCTCTGGCAACGTTTGTAGGGCGAGCGGTCGGTGGAATTCTCTCTCCCGCGCCCAGGCCGCCGTGGCCACCCCGGTTGCCCCCTCGCCGACTGCCCCCCTAACCCGGGAACCAGAGGGGTCATCGGAGAACTCCTCTCTAGAGAAACTTTCTGCCCCATGCCCCCACCCCCCCAACCTCCAGTATCCCCCCCCATTCCAAAGCCTTGTCCCGACCTCCCCGGTTGATGGTGGTGGTCTTACTGGGAAGATTGAGAAGTCGGATGGTGGGGCGGAGTACTTGAGTTACCCTTCACCCTGCCTCCCCCCTCGGGGTGCCTTCGTGTGTGTGCGCGTGTGTGTGTGTGGTGAGTGGGTGGGTGTTTGGGTCTGTGACTCTATCTTCTTGCTGGGGACAGATGGGGTCACTCGTGGTCAGTTTCTAGTCCTCCTCCCGGGGCCGGTGGCCGATTGAGGCCTTCCCCCCCCGGCCCCCAGACTGGTTCCCCCCTAAATCCACCCTCCGGACTCTTCCCTCTGCTTGCTTTGCTGCCACCCTCTCTCCTGCCCCTGAGGCCACTGTGCCCATTGCCCCTCAGGACGAGGCCGGCCGGTCAGCGGGGGCGGCCAGACGGCAGCCTGTGGTCCCCTCTCCCTCCTCCCCCGTACCTCCTCCTCCTCCTCCCTCTCCCTGCTGAGCGGCAGGTGTCTGGGGAGGGGATGGGAAGGGGGTGATCTGGGTGGGATGGGGTGACCACATGACCCGGGGCCTTAATCTCCCTGTCTCACCCTGGTCCAGCACGCGGGGAACCGAGGGACCCTCCGGAGGGAGGCCACGGCATCCACGGTCGGCGGTGGTGTTCGTAGTGATGGTGGTGATGAGAGTTTAATCACCACCGGAGGTTGCCCCTTGGGCCTCTCGCTCCTCCGGCATCATCTCCCTCCACCTCAGATTCTCAGCCCCCTCCCCCAGACCCCCTCCATCCCCCCGCACCTGCCCCCCACCCTTTCCCCCTTCCCCACCGTGGCACACCTCCTCTCCCCGGAAGCGGAAACCCAGGCCGTGTGTGCGATCGAAGGTGTGCATGGGGGGGCTGTGCCTGTGTGAACGTATGTGCGGGTTTGCCCGTGCGTGTGTGTGCACGCTGGGTGTGAGTGTGTGTCAGTGGGTACGCGTGCCCATGTGTGTCGGCGCGTATGCCGCGCGGAGGTCGGTGGAGATGGGTGTTTGCGGGTGTGCGCGCCCGGGTGACAGAGGGATGGGGACCGAGCGATGGGGGGGAGACAGGTGAAGAGACAGAAGCAGAGACGGAGGGAGAGAACGGGGGGCGGGGGGAGAGTGACGGTGACCTGGGTTCCTTTTCAGCAATATGCCAACGCTATGGCAACCCTGAACCCAGCTCTCTCCCGAGCAGCTGCAGTGATTATATAATTCCAGGGAGCTGTTTGCCATCCATCCCCGGGTGCAGATTCTGTGGGGAAGAAGGGCAGCCCCCCTCGCCCGAGCCTCCAAGTCCTGTCCTTCCCCCAGCCCGGGCCCCCGGGCCCTCCCCAGAGGCCCGGAGGGACGCAGGAGGCCCAGGGAGGCCTACACGAGGAAGGGGGAGCTGTCGCTTAAGGACCGGAGCTTCAACCTGGGTGGAACAAGCAGGGAAAAGCCACTGGGCGTTTGAGGTCTCGGCTGGGGCGGGAGGCATCGACTGAGTCCGGTCCTTTCAGGCCTCGGGAGGTGGGCTGGGCCTGGGGTTGCGGGTCGGAGCCTGGCCACGTCCAGAAGTTGCTTTGGAAGGGCGGCGGGGGGATCAGACGGTGCCATCTTTCTCAGGATGAAGAGGAGGAGGAGGAGGAGGAGGAGGAGGGCCATTTGGTTCTAGGGTCTCAGATTTGACCAAGGCCTCACCGACCCCTCTTGGCTTCCCTGTTCCAATCCATCAATCAGTGGTATTGACTGAGTTGTGGGCAGGGAATGTATCTGTTTATTGTTTTATTATACTCTCCCAAGCACTCAGTGCACAGTAAGCGCTCAATAAATATGTTCGAGTGAATGAATGAATAGTGCTTAGTGGGTCCAGAGCACCGTACTAAGCGCTTGGGAGAGTACAGTCGATAGTACTGGGTGCTGACTGCGTTCTAATCCCGGCCTCACCACTTGCCTGTCGGGTTGCCTTGGACAGTTTCTCTGGGCCTCAGTTTCCTCATCTGTTCTTTCTCTCTTTAGACTGTGAAACCCGTGTGTGAATCTCAGGTGGGACAAGGACTTTATATGACCCGATTACCTTGTCTCTATCCCGGGGCAGAGCCCCGTGGGAGGTGCTTAACAAATAGTCTTATCAAGTAATTGTATTTATTGAGCACTTACTGCATGCAGAACACTCTGCTGAGCACTTGGGTGAATACGAAATAGCACTCAGCAGAGAGAGTAGTCATGTTTCCTGCCCACATTTAGCTTAGAGTCTAGAGGGGAGAGACAGACATTAATATGAATAAATAAATTATGGATATGTACATAAGTGCTTATGGGGGTGAGGGCGGCTGAATAAGGAAGCAAATTGCTGTTATTATTATTACTAACATTAATAATTATGGTACTTGTTAAGTGCTTATTATGTGCCAAGCACCGTTCTAAGCGCTGGGGCAGATACAAGGTGATCAGGTTATCCCACGTGGGGCTCACAGTCTTCATCCCCATTTTACAGATGAGGGAAGTGAGGCCCAGAGAAGTGAAGCGACTTGCCCCATGGTCACACAGCAGACAAGTAGCAGAGCCCGGGATTAGAACCCATGCCCTCTGGCTTCCAAGCCCGGGATCTTGCCACTAAACCACATGGCTTCTCTCATTAAGAATAGTCACTTTACCTCACCGGGTCTCAGTTTTCTCCACTTGAAATGGAGTTGGAACATCGGGTTGCCTCAGGGGGATGGGGTGAGGGGGAAGAAGAGATAAGTGGTGTGAAAGTAGTTTGGAAAATCAAAATATCACCGAAAAATAAAAACAAAGATAAGAGATGACGTGGATGGCTATAAGATATGACGATGAGGAAGGGGAGAGAATGGGGGAATGTTGGGAATGGGGATGGAGGTGATGAGGTTAATGGTGATGATAATGATCTCAGTAATTAACTTCTTAACTTCTCTGGGCCTCAGTGACCTCATCTGTAAAATGGAGGTTAAGACCGAGAGCCCCACGTGGGACGGGGCTGTGCCCGGCCTGATAAGCTTGTATCTATCCCAGCACTTAGAACAGTGCTTGACACATTGTAAGCGCTCAACAAATACCCCAAAATAAAAAAAGTCAATCAGTAGTATTTGTTGAGTGCTTACTGGGGGCAGAGCGGTGGACTGAGCACTTGGGAGAGTTCAATAAAAGAGTTGGTAGTCATTTTTCCCTGCCCACAAGGGGATGTTATCTATTACTCTACCTCAGCGTTTAGAGCAGTGACTGGCACATAGTAAGCGCTTAACAAATGTCACCTTATTATTATTATTAGATTGGAAGGTCCTTGAGGGCAGGTGGAAGGTGGGCTAGCCTTTTCCTTCTCCGGAACTTGCCTGAGCGGATTGGAAGCAGCAGGAGATGAGGGAAATGGAGATGGGGAAAAGGGAGGATTTCAACTGGGGGTGGTAACTTCAATCTAGAGAATGGGGAGAGAGAGACGGAGATGGGGAGACGAGGAGGGAACGGGGGAGCGTTTACTACAGTGCTCTGCACGTGGATAAGTCCCCAAATACCACTGATTGAGAGAGGGAGACACAGGGAGATGGGGAGTTGAGTAGAGTGCTCTTCACATAGTTAAGCACTCAGTGCCACTGAGAGGGAGATAGAGGGAGAGGGTCGGAGAGATGGGGAGAGGAGAGAGCATAGTACAGTGCTCTGTACACAGTAGATGCTCAAATCCTTTGAAAAAGAGAGGCGGGGGGGAGATGGGGAGAGGAGGAGAAAGCGTAGTGGAGTGCTCTGCACACAGTAAATGCTCAATAAATGTCACTGGTTGAGAGAGGGAGACGCAGAGAGAGAGATGGAGGGATGAGGAGAGCGCTGCACACAGTTAAGCGCTCAATACCATTGACTGGGGGGGGGAAGAGAGAGATGGGGAGAGAGCTTAGAACAGTGCTCTGCACACAGTAAGTGCTCGATACGTTCTATTGATTGAGAGAAAGAGAGCGACAGAGGTGGGGAATGGGGAGAGGAGGAGAGAGCTTAGCACAGTGCGAGGCACACAATAAGTGCTCAGTACCACTGAGCGAGGGAGACAGAGGAGGAGAGAACTTAGTACAGTGCTCTGCACACAGTAAGAACTCAGGAGAACAAGAAAGAAAAAAAGAGAACCTTAAGTGAGCAGATGTGGCCCGAAGGCTGAGCGGAGAGGGCTAACGGCAGATGGAAGCTGTAGTAGAAGGGCTCAGAGCCAGGGAGAAAAGACTCCACCAACTAGTAAGTGCTTAACAAGTACCAAAATTATTATTATTATTAGCCAGGGAGAATTACCCATCAGTGGCAGAAACACAGAGGGATCGAGACAGGTGGGAAAAAGGGGGATAAAGAGGAGGGAAAGTCCAAAAGCTTCAGCTTCCTGCATTTCCTCTGCAGGCCCCCTTTTGCAGGCCCGCAGCCTGATTTTTAACAATGACAACCATAATCATACTTGTGAAGCGCTTACTATGTGTTAAGCACTGTTCTCGGCGCTGGGGCAGATTCGAGTTAATCGGGTTGGACCCGATCCCTGTCCCACGAGGGCTCACAGCCTAAGTAGGAGGGAGAACTGAGGCACAGAGAAGTGAAGTGACTTGCTCAAGGTCACCCAGCGGACAGAGTGCTCTGCACGCAGTAAGCGCTCAATAAATAACATCGATTGATTAATTAAGAGAGGGTCCGCAGCTAAGAGATCTTTCTCTGGCCAGCGGTGGGGGACTGGACTGGTCGGTGGAGAGTCTACACAATAGGTCATCTAGTAAAATGGGGTTTAAGTCTGTGAGTCCCATGTGGGACAGGGACTGTATCCAACTTGATCACCTTATAGTCATTCATTCATTCATTCAATCGTATTTATTGAGCGCTCACTGTGTGCAAAGCACTGTACTAAGCGCTTGGAAAGTCCAATTCAGCAATAAAGACAGACAATCCCTGCCCACACCGGGCTTATATCTACCTCAGTACTTAAAACAGTACCTGGCACAAAGTAAGTGCTTAAAAAATGCCACAATTATTATTATCAGCCTCCTTGTAAGTAGAAACTTTTCATACTGAGGGTGTGTCGGGTCATGGGCGGAAAGGCAAGACTATTATTTATAATACTATATATTAATAATAATAGCATATCTTAAGCACTTACTATGTGCTAAGTGTTGCGGGAGGTACAAGAGAATCAGGTTGGACCCCGTCCCTGTCCCCGACAGGGCTTTCCACTCTAAGCGGGAGGGAGAACAGATATTTAATCCCCATTTTACCAACAAGGAAATCAGTCGGTGCTATTTACTGAGCGCTTACTGTGGCCAGAGCACTATATTAAGCGCTTGGGAGAGTCGATAGACAGGTTCGCTGCCCACAGTGAGCTTATTGTATAGAGAAGGAGAGAGATATTAAGATAGAGAAATAAGTTACAGATAGGGACGGAAGTGCTGCGGTGCTGAGGAAACTGAGTCCAGACACGTTAAGTGAGGAGAAGGGCGAGCGAGATGGGGTTTAAGGGGGCAGGCTGGGGTTTGAAGGGTGAACAGATGGGAGAGACCCGGTTTGGGGGTCTTAAAGCCCCTCGGACCCTCGGTTGGCGATACGGGAAAACTCAGAAGACTGGCTGTTTGGTGTTTTTTTTTTTTGTATCTAAGCGTTTAGTAAGTGTCAGGCTCTGTACTAAGCACTGCAGTAGAGGAAAGCTGATCGGGTTGGACACAGTCCCTGTCCCACATGCGGATCCCAGTCTTAACGCCCATTTTCAGATGGGGTAACTGAGGCACAGAGAAGTGAGGCGACGTGCCCAAGGTGACACAGCAGACAAACGGCAGAGCGGGGATTAGAACCCAGATCCTTCTGACTCCCATGCTCAATGCACTAGGCCACGCTGCTTCTCTATTTCCCAGAAGCAGCATGGCCTAGTAGTGGAAAGAGCCTGGGCCGGGGAGTCGGAGGACCTGGGTTCTAATCCCGACTCTGCCAGATGCTTGCTACGTGACCTTGGACAAGTCACTTAACTTCTCTGTGCCTCAGGTCTCCTGTTCTCCCTCCTACTTAGACTGTGAGCCTCACGTGGGACAGGGACTGTGTCCCACCTAATTCCCTTGTATCTACCTCAATGCTTAGAACAGTCTTGGACACATAGTAAGTGCTTAACAAATACTATTCAGAAAAAAAAGATCAATCAGGGTCACCACCGTGGCTGTCACCTTCCAGAATTCCCTCTGTGGGCCTGGAGCCTCTGGGAATAACCGGCCTCGACTTGGGTGTCCCCGGCTAGCGGGCGATGGAGGCGGGGGCCAGAGGGCCGGCGGTCTGCGGGCACAGAGCTCTGGGCACCCGTGCCACCCTGATCTCGCGACCTCTCGGAGCCTCCAGTTGACCGGCAACGATTTCTCCGCCGTTGCCCGCTGGAACCTAGCGGGACGCGGAGGAAGAAACATCTCGGGTTCCCAAATCCGGGTGGCGGAGGGGTGATCTTCCCCGAGGTGCCCAGGGCCCGAGCGCTGACTCGGTTTCCCACTTGGCACCGGCATCGCGATCGCCTCTGATATCACCTACCCACAGTCTGCCCTCCTCCTGTCTCCCGGAGGGTGGCATATTTATATGAGAAGCAGCGTGGTTCAGTGGAAGGGAGCGCAGGCTTGGGAGTCAGAGGACGTGGTTCTAATCCCGGCTCCGCCACTCAGCTGTGTGACGTTGGGCAAGTCACTTCATTTCTCTGGGCCTCAGCCACCTCATCTGTAAAATGGGGATGAAGACTGTGAGCCCCACGTGGGACAACCTGATTACCTTGTATCTACCCCGGTGCTTAGAACAGTACTTTGCACGTAGTAAGCGCTTAACAAACACCACTGTTGTTGTTATTATATGTGAAGGGGTCAGAGCGGGTAAGAACGAGGAGGGTTCGGTCTCTTGCCCACACATGGAACGCTGCGTGCTGTGTCCGCCCATGTGTGACCTTGGGCAAGTCACTTCTCTGTGCCTCAGGCCTCTCATCTGTAAAATGGGGATTGAGACCGTGAGCCCCATTTGATTGTGTCCACCCCGAGTATTACAGTACTTGGCACATAGTAAGCACTTAACCAATACCACAGTGAATAATAATAATAATAATAATGGTGGTATTGGTTAAGCGCTTATTAGAACACGATGTCAGATGGAACATACCGTGGAAGTCCGCCGGAAGCTACGTTGAGCACCCGCTAACAGTAATGACCAAGTTCTGGTGCTCCGAGTTCCAGTGCTCCACCCTCTCGTGCCCCATGTTCCGATTCACTGATGCTTCATGTTCAGATGCTCTGATGCTCCAAGCTCGGATGCTCCGAGCGCCTGTTTTCCTTTCTCTGTTGCTCCAAGCTCCAGTGCTGCACATTCTGGTGCTTCAAGGGCCAGTGGCTCCACGTTTTGATGCTCTGATGCTCCAAGCTCCAGTGCTCTGAGCTCCTCTGCTCCTTTCTCCGCCGCTCTAAGTTCCAGTGCTCCACCGATGCCAATATTCCATGTTCTGATGCTCTGATATTCCATGCTCCAGTTCTCCAAACTCCAACGCTCTATAATAATAATGATGGCATTTGTTAAGCGCTGACTATTGGCCAAGCACTGTTCTAAGCACCCGGGGAGATACGAGGTCATCAGGCTGTCCCACGTGGGGCTCACAGCCTTCACTCCCATTTTACAGATGAGGTAACTGAGGCCCAGAGAAATGAAGTGACACAGTCACACAGCCGATAAGCGGTGGAGCTGGGATTAGAACCCACGACCTCTGACTCCCAAACCCGGGCTCTTTCCACTAAGCCACGCCGCTCTACACTCGGATGCTCCCAGTTCAAACTTTCCGTGTTCTGGTGCTCTGCACCGTGCTCCGATGCTCTGAGGCGCCACGCTCCGGTGCTTTTGACGCTCTGATGCTCCACGTGCCGGTGCTCCGTCTCCTGATCTTCTGATGCTCCATGCTCCGGTGCTCGGGCGCTCCACGCTCCGATGTTCCAGACTCTCGGGTTTCCGAGAGCCGATCTCATTATGCCCCTCCGGAGATGGAGAAAGGGGCTTCCAGGTGCTGCTGGGAGAAAATGACAACTTCCAGCCTTTTCCAGCTGGCCCCATCCCTCCCCACCTGCCTTCATCTCCTGAAATATCTCTGCTTGGTCTCCTGCTCTCTCCACCGGTCCCGAGCACTGGCTAGAGCTCCCCTCTCTTCTGGAAAGATCTCCGGCTCTTTCCCCAGCCTGGAGTGCCCTCCCCTTTCCTCTTCACCTCCTTCAGAACTTAGTCCCAACCCACCCCCTCCTTGAAGTCTTCCCATCCCTCCTTTGGACAGTAAGAACCGTTGGTTATCTCGGCAAATGATTTCTCTTTATCAGATATATAATAATAATTATTACTGTGGGATTTAAGTGCTTACTCTGTGCCAGGCGCTGTACTAAGCACTGGGGTAGGTACAAGCTAATCAGGTTGGACACAGACCCTGTCCCACACGGGCTTCACGGTCCTAATCCCCATTTTACAGATGAGGGAACCGAGGCCCAGAGAAGTGAAATGACTTGTCCGAGGTCACTCGGCAGACAAGCGGTGGAGCTGGGATAAGAACCCAGCTCCTTCTGACTCCCGGTGCTCTATCCGCTAGGCTTCCCTACAGTCTGCGGGAGTGTGTTTTATGTGACTGGAGTCTTTGGGGGAGCGTGTATGTATATGTTTTGTGTGAGTCCAGAGGGGAGTGAATGTGTGTGTGTTTGGTGCGAGTCCATGTGCATTTGTGTTTTGTGTGAGTGTGAGTCCTCTGGGGAGTATTTGTATTTTCTGTGAGTCCATGTGTAAGTGTGGGTGTGTTTTCTGTGAGGACGAGTCCACGGGGAAGTGTGGACGTTTTGTGTGGATCCACGGGGAAGTGTGTGTGTGTGTGAAAATGTGTGTATTTGTGTGCATTTGAGGGTGCATACATGGGCAGATGCATACGTGCTCCCTTGTATCTGTGTCGGGTTGAGGGAGGGCATGTGTGCGAGTGTGTAAATGTGAACACGTGCGTGCATCTGTGCGTGCGTGGGCGGGGAAGGGCACGTTGGTGGGTGAGCGAGGCTGGGGCCGGTAACGACCGGTAACAACCGGTAACAACGAAAGGGCTTGAATGGGCTTTGGGGTAAACGGGCTTTTGGATTTTTAGCCAGGATCTGCAGAGAGAGTCTTAGGGCTAACCGGGGCCGGGCCGAGCGTGGGCAGCCACTACCAGGACGGCCCAGTCCCACATCCGGAGCCCCTGGCCGTCTATCAATCGATCGATCGATCAATGGTATTTATTTTATTTTATTTAAATGGTATTTGTTAAACGCTTACTACGTGCCAGGCACCGTTCTAAGCACCGACGTAAATACAAGCTAAACAGCTTGGACGCCGTCCATGTCCCTCGTGGAGCTCCCGCTCTTAACCCCCATTTTCCAGACGAGGTCACTGAGGGCCAGCGCAGTGAAGTGACTTACCCGAGGCCACACCTAGCAGATAAGTGGTGGAGGCAGGAATAGAACCGGATCTATGTATATATATCTGTAATTTTAGTTGTGTATATTAATGTCTGACTCCCCCTCCAGACTGTGACCTCACTGTAGGCAGGGAATGTGTCTGGTTTTTGCTGTATAGTACTCTCCCAAGGGCTTAGTACAGTGCTTTACACACAATAAGCGCTCAATAAATATGAATGAATGAACCCCGGGTCCTCTGACTCCCAGGCCCGTGCTCTATCCATGAGGCCACACTGCTCCTTTGTTATTTATTACTATTACTCATTACCGTCTATTATTTCTTCACGTTTCAGCACTTATGTGCAGAGCACTGCTCTAAGCACTTGGGAGAGTACAATCCAAGAGAATCAGCAGCCACGTTCCCTGCCCAAACCGAGCTTCCGGCCCTGGCTCAGCCCCAGGGCCGGGATCTCGGGACGGGGGGGAACAGGCGGTGGTCTCCCACCCCTGCACCCCCAGCCCCAGGGCCGGGACGGCCAGTTCCGACAGCCGCGTCTGTTTCCACTTGTGCGTCTCCCGCCGCCCCAGCCCTTGTGTGCTTTGAACGCCTGCCAGCGGGAGCCGATCAATCGAGCCCGGTGCACACGTGGCCTCTGGGCCCGGCTCCGGGGATGCGGGGAAGTCATTCCCGGAGCCGGGAGAAACCGCCCTTCCCCGGCTGGGCCTTCCGGGCCCGGGAGAGGGACCACCATATGGAGCCGCTCAATAAATGTCAACAGTCACAGAGGGAGAGCTCACCCCTGGGCTAGGGAAAGGCGGGCAGTCGGGCCCAGCGGGGTAGTCTCCTGCTCTGCCCCTGATGCCAGGCGGTCACTGAGGGGGTTTCACTCTCCCCTTCTCTCCAGACCAACCCCCCGCAACCTACACCCCGGGACCGGCAACCCGGGACAATCTGAACCTGCACCGGGGTTGGCAGGGTTGGACAAAGTGGCTTTGTTTGTTTGGTTTTACGGTATTTTGTTAAGCGCTTATGACGCGTCAAGCGCTGTTCTAAGCTCCGAGAAGCACGGCGGAGTGGGTAGAGCCCGGGCCTGGGAGTCAGAAGGTCATCGGTTCTTATCTTGGCTCCGCCTCTTGTCTGCTGTTTGACTTTGGGCAAATGACTTCATTTCTCTAGGCCTCAGTTTCCTCATCTGTAAAATGGGGATTGAGACTGCGAGCCCCACGTGGGACAGGGACTGCGTCCAGCCCGATTTTCTCATATCCACCCCAGCGCTTAGAACAGCGCCTGGCACATAATAAGATCTCAACAGATACCATAATTAATATTATTACTACAAGTTAATGAGGTCAGACACAGCCCCCGTCCCTCGTAGGGTTCGCAGTCCAAGTAGGAGGGAGACAAGGTAACGAGCTCATTGTGGGCAGGGAATGTGTCTGTTTATTGTTCTTTTGTACTCTCCGAAGCGCTTAGTAGAGTGCTTTGCACTCAGTAAGGCGCTCAATAAATGCGACTGAATGAATGAATCCTTATTTTGCAGTTGAGGAAACCGAGGCACAGAGAAGTGAAGGGACTTGCCCGAGGACACCCGGCACACAACTGACAGAGCTGGGGGGAGAACCCAGGTCCTCCGACTCCCAGGCGGGGGCTCTAGCCACTAGGCCAAGCCGCTTCTCAGCCGGAGAACGGCCAGGACGAAGAGGAGGAGGAGGGGCGTTTCAAAATCAGTGTGGCCTAGTGGGTAGAGCTTGGGTCTGGGAGTCAGACGGACCTGGGTTCTCAACCCGACTCCGCCACTTGTCCGCTGCGTGACCCTGGGCAAGTCGCTTTGCTTCTCTGGGCCTCAGTTCCCTCCCCTGGAAAATGGGGGTTAAGACTGCGACCCCGGTGTGGGACAGAGACTGTGGCCAACCTGATTAACCTGTATCTACCCCAGCGCTTAGTACAGCGCCTGGCACGTAGTGAGCGCTTAAGAGATTCCATTAAAACAAAACCCCATCGGGTAGAGGATTTGTTTCGTTTTGCCGTCCGTCTCCCCCTTCTAGACTGCGAGCCCGTTGTCGGGTAGGGACCGTCCCCACCTGTTGCGGAATTGTACTTTCCGGGGGCTCAGTACAGTGCTCTGCAGTAAGCGCTCAATAAATACGATTGAATGAGTGAATGAAAGGAGGAGGAATCACTGTGGAGACGTGCGTGCATGCGTGTGCGTGTGTGTACGAGTAAACATGCAGTCAGTGTACAACGGCTGTTTAGAGCAGCAGGGGAGTGCCCCGCAGAACCCCTCCCCACCAGGCCGCAGAGCACCTCCCACCCCCAAACGCCCCCGGCCTGCATGGGTTAACACAGAGGAGGGACACCACCCTGGCTCTTAGCAAATTCCCTTCAAAAACCTCTGGGATTCAGTAATGCAAGACAGTTGTCTGGATTGTCCCTGTGTCCCCCGTCCCTTCCCACCCCCCCTTCTCTCTCTCATTGTCTCTTTTTTGATATGTCTCTTTCTCGCTAGATCTCTGCCGTCTCTCTGTTTCTCTCTGTTTTTAATCTCTCTATCCCTCTCCCTCTTTCTCAATTTCTCTCTCTTTTCTCTCTCTTTTTCTCTATGTCTCTGTTCTTCTCTCTGTTTCTCTCTATCCCCCTCTTTCCCTCTCCCTTTCTATCCTTCTCTTCTTCACTCTTTTCTCTCTTTCTCTGTCTCAATGACTCCGTCCCTGTCTCACTCTCTCTTTTCCTCCGTTTTTCTCTTTCCATGTCTCTTCGACTCAATTCCTTTCTCTTTGCCTTTCCCTCTCCCTTTATCTCACTCTGTTTTTCTCTTTTCCTCTCTCTTTTCCTCATTTTTTCCATGCCTCTCTGACTCTGTTCCTGTCTCTCTATCCCTCTCCCTTTCTCTTTTTCTGTTTCTCTTTCAATTTTTCTCTTTAGGTCTCTCTCTTTCTCTCTATGCCTCTATGACTCAGTCCCAGTCTCTGACCCTCTCTCTTTCTCTCTGTTTTTTTGGGCTTCTTTCTCGCTTTCTCTCTGTCTCTTTTGTCTCTGACTCTATCCCTGTCTCTCTTTCTCTCTGTTTCTTTGGGCTTCTTTCTGTCTTTCTCTCTCTTTCTGTCTCTGACTCTCTCCCTGTCTTCTTGTCTCCCTTTCCCTCTTCCTTTCTCTTTCTCTTTACTCCCTTTCTCTATGACTCTCTCTCTCACACATACAATCTGTCTCTGTGACTCTGACCCTGTCTCTACCTCTTCCTCTCCCTTCTCTCTTTCTTTCTATGACTTCCTCTCTCACACACGCACACAATCTGTCTCTGACTTTGTCCCTGTCTCTCTCTCCCTCTTTTTCCCTCTCCTTTTCTCTCTCTTTCTCTCTATAACTCTGGGCAGGGATTGTCTCTATTCATGAATTGTACTTTCCAAGCACTTAGTACAGTGATCTGCCCATAGTAAGCGCTCAATAAATATGATCGAATGAATGAATGAGTTCTCACAAACACACGCACACAATCTGTCTCTCTGACTCTGTCCCTGGATCTCTATCTCTCTTTCCTTCTCCCGTTCTCTTTTTCTCTCTATGACTATCTCTGACACACACATACACCCAATCTGTCTCTATGACTCTTTCCTCGTCTCTCTCTCCCTTTTCTACTCTTTATTTCCTCCTTTCTCTCTCTCTCTGATTCTCTCTCACACACACATACACACAATCATAAATGTTTACGTAGGAGGCATAGCAATTTGGGGTGTTTTACACCTTTATTGAGGGGTTATGCTTTGACTGGGGAGCTGAGTCCGGGGACTTTGAGTTTTTGTTTCTCTGGAGTTTGGATGGGTCTTAAAGTCAGACCCCGGGCAAGTCGCTTCAGTTCCGTTTGCCTCAGTTCCCTAGTCTGTAAAATGGGGATTAAGACCGGGAGTCCCATGTGGGACGGTATCTACCCCCAATGGTTAGTACAGTGCCTAGCACATAATAAGCACTTAACCAATACCCATAAAAATAATAGGCATCTGTCCTGCCCACAGTGAGCTTATAGTGAGAATCAGTGTGGCCTAGTGTATAGAGCATGGGTCTGACAGTCAGAAGGACCTGGGTTCTGATCCTGGCACTGTCACATATCTGCTGTGTGACCTGGGGTAAGTCGCTTCACTTCTCTGGGCCTCAGTTCCCTCCTCTGTAAAAAAGGGGATTAAGGCTGTGAGCCCCAAGTGGGGCAAGGACTAGTCAACCTGATGAGCTTGTATCTACCCCAGCGCTTAGTACAGTGCCTGGCACAGAGTAAGCGCTTAACAGATACCACAATTAGCCGAGCTGAGGAGGCCTCAATGAGGTAATTAGATAAGAGCAGCCCCTCCCGCCTGTCCCCTTCAAGCCTCAATCTGGGGAAACGATGTGTCCCCATCTGGGGGGGTGGGGACTCCCCCCATCCTCTCCCCTCCACCCTGCTGCCGCCTAGATCCCTCAGTCAGGCAATCATATTTATTGAGCGCTTACTGTGTGCAGACCACCGTACTAAGTATTTGGGAGAGTTTGATACAACAATAGAACAGACACATTCCCTACACTCAGCAAGCTTACAGTCTAGAGGGGAAGATAGACAATATCAATAAATAAATTACAGAGAGGTACATAAGTGCTGAGAGGCTGAGATGGGGGATGAATAAAGGGAGCAAGTCAGGGTGACACAGAAGGGAGCGGGAGAAGAGGAAAGGAGGGCTTAAGGATGGCCTCTTGGAAGAGATAATAATAATAATAATAACCGTGGTATTTGTTAAGCGCTTCCTATGTGGCAGGCACTGTACTTAATGTTGGGATGGATACAAGTAAATCGGGTTGGACCCGATCCCGGTCCGGCATGGGGCTCACAGTCTTAATCCCCATTTTACAGATGAGGTAATGAGGCCCCGAGAAGTGGAGTGACTTGTCCAAGGCCACCCAGCAGACAAGTGGCGGAGGCAGGATTAGAACCCATGATCTTCTGACTCCCAGGCCCGGGCTCTAGTCGCTAGGCCGTGCTGCTAAATGCCTTCAATAAGGCTTTGACGGCGGGGTTGCCGGGGGAGAGTGAATGGGGGAAGCCCCCTGGCATCCCCGACTTCCAGTGGCTCGGGTGGACGGGACCAGGGCGGACAGGACCGGGACCGGGGCGGGAATCGAGCAGCGGGGAGGCTGGGAGATGGGGCCGAACTCCTTCTCGGTGGCAGCTTTTCAGCTGGCAGCTGGTTGTGGGCTTGGAATTGGCGTTTTAATTTGAAAATTGGGTTCCGAGCCCAGGGTGGTTATTTGCTGCTAAGAAAAGCCCATCAGCGACACCAAGCCTCAGGGCTCGCCTTCCTTGGGGGGGCGGTCCTCGATTTGAGGGGTGGGCGGGCGGGGGACCTGGGAACGGTGGGATTTACCGGGCCTCTTCTCTGGCCAGGAGACCCTCCCGCCTCACCCTGGAAGTGGTCACTCCTGGAGAGTCATGTCAAATCCATCTGTCTGCTGTGGGACCTTGGGCAAATCACTTTACTTCTCTGTGTCTCAGTTCCCTCATCTGGGAAATGGGGATTAAGAGCGTGAGCCCCATGTGGGACAGGGACTCTGTCCAACTTGATTAACTTGTATCTCTCCCAGCGCTTAGAACAGGGCCCGACACGTAGTAAGTGCTTAACAAATGCTATTACTGTATTATAATAAATCCGGGCGAAGCGACATGTCAGGCCGGAAAGATCTGTGACCTTTCAGCATTTGATATTTGCCCTACCCCAGCCCTCTTTTTTAATGATATTTCTTAAGTGCTTACTATGTGCCAGGCACTCTACTAAACACTGGAGTAGAAACAGGTTATCTGGTTGGACATATCTGTAATTTATTTATTTATATGAATGTCTCTCTCCCCCTCTAGAGTGTAAGCTCGTTGTGGGCAGGGAATGCGGCTATTTACTGTTCTATTGTCCTCTCCGAAGCCCTTAGTACAGTATTTTCCACACAGTAAGTGCTCAATAAATACGATTGAATGAATGAATGACACAGCCTCTGTCCCGCATGGGGCTCACAATCTTCATTCATTCATTCAATCATATTTATTGAGCGCTCACACACAGGAAGCGCTCAGTCATGCGATGGAATGAATGAATGAATGTGTGCAGAGCACTGCACGAAACACTTGGGAGAGTACGCTATAACAATAAACAGACACATTCCCTGTCCACAACGAGCTCACAGTCCAGAGGGGGAGACAGACATTAATAGAAAGAAATAAATTGCAGTTGTGTACCTAAGTCTTCACCCCCACTTTACAGATCGGGTAACCGAGGCCCAGAGAAGTGAAGCGACTTATCCAAGGTCACACAGCAGACAAGTGACGGAGCTGGGATTATGTACATATCTATAAATTACATATCATAAATTATTTATATCAATGTCTGTCTCCCCCTCTCGACTGTAAGCTCATTACAGACAGGAAAAGTGTCTGCTAATTCTGTTGCGTCGCACTCTCCCAAGTGCTTAGTACAGTGTTCCGCACGTAGTAAGTGCTCAATAAATACCACTGAAGGAGCACGAAGGAGATGTGGATTCTAATCTCAGCTCTGTCCTGGCCTGCCGTGTGATCCTGAATTAGTTACTTACCCTCTCTGGGCCTCAGTTTCCCCCTCTGTAAATTGGGGACAAGATACCTGCTTTCCCTCACTCTAGGATGTAAGGTCCCTGTGGGCCGGGACCTCTTCTACCAACTCTGCTGTACAGTACAGTGTTCTGCACACAGCGCTCAATAAATAGGATTAACTGATTGCCAAGAAGCACGTCCAATAATGATAATTTACGTGCTTACTCTGTGCCAAGCACTGTCTAAACGCTGCGGTGGATGCAAAGAAATCAAGTCAGACCAGTCTCCGTCTGCCGTGTCTGTTTGTCTGTACGTCTAGCTGACCGGCTAGCTACTTGCGTGCCTGACTGGCTCTCTGTTTTTGAGTCTGACTGTCTTTTTGTGTGTCTGACCGTTTGCGTGTCCGTCTGGCCGTTCATCTCTCCGACAGGCTCTTTGTCTCTCTGACTGGCTGCGGTGTTTATGTGTCTGAGTGGCTGTTTGTTTGTCCGCCTGTGTGTCTGATTTTGCGTCCGTTTCCCTGTGTCTGGCTGTCTACTTTCTGGCTGTTTGTGTGTCTGGCTGCCTGTCTGACCGTCTGTCTGTCTCCCGGGCTGTTTAATCTGTCTACGTGTCTGCCTGGCTGGCTATCTGATTTGTGTGTCTGACTGTCAGGCTATCTGTGCGTGTGTCCGATTGGTTGTTTGTCCGCCTGGGTGGCCGTTCATCCATCAACGCGCCAACCTGGCTGGCTGTCGGATTTGTGTGTCTGAGCGTCAGGCTATTTGTGCGTGTGTGTGTGTGTCTGACCGGTTGTTTGTCTGTCTGGTTGCCCGTTTATCCGCCTCCGTATCTGGCTGGCTATCGGATTTGTGTGTCTGACTGGTTGTGTATCCGTTGGCGTGCGTGAGGATCCGGCTATGTGTGTGTCTGCGGGTTTCTGTTTGTCAGTGTGTCCAGCTGGCTTTTTGTCTGCGTGTCTTTCCCTGTGTGCGTCTGTCTCCGTCGCTGGAGTCTCCCTCCGAGGCCTGCGGTTGAACTCTATCTCTACAGTCTCTGCCGCCGGTCAACCCCTGACGTCTCTGCCCCCAAAGCTCTCAAGAAGCAGTGCGGCCTAGCGGAGAGACCGTAGGCCTGGGAGTCGGGGCACCTGGGTTCCAACCTTCGCCGCTCTCCTGCCGCGTGACCTCGGGCGAGTCATTTGCCTCCTCCGGGCCTCGGTGACCTCCTCTGTAAAATGGGGATCCCCTGCCGGTCATCCGGGCCCCTTAACCGGAGAGACCCTCGTCGCCCGGGACCCGACGGCCTCGCGTCTACCCCAGCGGACGGCTCCCGGCCCGGTTTCGGTCCCGGGGTCGGGCGACGGTCTCTGACGGCCGCGCCCCCTCCCTCTCCTGTCTCCCCCAGGCTCTGCCCACGGGAGCCCCCGCCCGGCTCACGCCAACATGAACGCCAACGCGGCCGCGGGCCTGGCGCCCGAGCACATCCCGACGCCCGGGGCGGCCCTGTCCTGGCAGGCGGCCATCGACGCGGCCCGGCAGGCCAAGCTGATGGGCAGCGCCGGGCACGCCACCATCTCCACCGTCAGCTCCACCCAGCGGAAGCGCCAACAGTACGGGAAGCAGAAGAAGCAGGGGAGCGCGGCCACGACCCGCCACCCCCGGGCGCTGCTCTGCCTCACCCTCAAGAACCCCGTCCGCAGGGCCTGCATCAGCGTCGTCGAGTGGAAGTATCCTTCCTGCCCGCAGGGGGTGGGGCGGGGAGGGACGGGGGCCACCGGCCCTGCCTCCCGAGGGTCCCTCATCCATCACGGCGGGGGCCCGAGTGCCATCCCCGCCACTTTCGGTTAAGGGAAAGAATGGTGGGTTTCTTATGATATTCGTCCATTCGTTCATTCCATCGTATTTATTGAGCACTTACTGTGTGCAGAGCACTGTACTGAGTGCTTGGGAGAGTGGCATAGTAGATGGAGCCCAAGCAGGAGGTCATGGGTTTTAATCCCGACTCCGCCACTTGTCTGCTTGCCTTCTATGCCTCAGTTCCCTCATCTGAAAAATGGGGATCGAGACTGTGAGCCCCATGTGGGACAGGGACTCTGTCCAACCCGATTTTCTAGAGAAGCAGGATGGCACAGTGGATAGTCTGGGAGCCAGAAGGTCATGGGTTCTAATCCTGGCTCCGCCACTTGTCTCCCGTGTGACACTGGGCAAGTCACTTGACTTCTCTGTGCCTCAGTTACTTCATCTATAAAAAGGGGATTGAGACTCGTGAACGCCTTGGGAGACAGGGAGTCACACGCTCGTATCAGCCTCAGCGCTTAGAACAGTGCTTGGTACATAATAAGTGCTTAACAGATACCATCATCATTATTATTATTAGTGCACTGGAACTATAAACAGGCACGTTCCCTGCCCACAGCGACCTTACGGTTTTGCTTACTCTGTGCCAGGCACTGTACCGAACGCCGGTGTAGATGCAAGCTAATCAGGTTGGCCACTGTCCCTGTCCCACCTGGGCCTCATAGTTTTAAGCAGCGTGGCTTCGTGGATAGAGCCCAGGCCTGGAAATCAGAAAGCCCCGGGTTCTAATCCCAGCTTGGCCAGTTGTCTGCTGGCTGGCCTTTGGCAAGCCACTTCGCTTCTTCGGGCCTCAGTTACCTCAATCTGGAAAATGGGGATTAGGCCCGGGACAGCCATGTGGAACAGGGACGGTGCCCAGACTTGATAATCTTGTTTCTACCCCAGCACTGAGAACAGTGCCTGGCACATAGTAAGCGCTTAACAAATACCATAAAATATCTTACTTATCATTATTAGTTATCAATAATAGCAATTATGGCATTAAGCGCTTACTTATGTCGAGCCCTGTTCTAAGTGCTGGGTAGATACAAGATAATCAGGGCGGATACAGTCCCTGTCCCGCATGGGGCTCACAGTCTTAATCCTCATTTTACAGAGGAAGGAACTGAGGCCCAAAGAAGTGGGTTGACTTACCCAAGGCCACACAGCAGACAAGTGGCGGAGCCGGGATTAGAACCCAGGCGCCCTGACCTCCGGGCTCTTTCCGTTAGGCCACACTGCTTCTCGGCCCAGCCCTGCTCCGTGAGTGAGGCACCTAGAAGAGAAGGGGGGGCAGAGAGAGGGTTGGTTTGTCTCAGAGTCACCCAGATCACCCCCAGAACCCCTCCAGTTGTTCAGTACAGGCTTCAGAGGAGCATGGGGGCAGGGAGGAGGAGAGGGGTGTTGCTTGGGGCGAGCAAGGGGGGCAGAGAAGTGCTTTTTACCTTTGATTTTCCATTCCTAAGCCTTTTTGAACCTACAAGGCCTTGAATATTTGCTGGGGAGACAGGGGAGATGGGTAAAGGAGGTTGGAGAGGTGGTTAGGGATGGCAGAGCTGGGAGGCTGGAGAGGTGGGCAAGGCTGGCGAGGCTGGAGAGATGGGCAGGCCTGGTGGAGCCGAATCGGAGAAGGCCCGGAAGGAGGAAACCCAGACCGGAAAGGTTTTCGCCCTGCAAGAGGCAGGCTGACCGAGGTCTCTCTGTTTTGGAAATGCGGGGGCGGGGTCTGCCTCCTCGTTGGGAGGAGGGGGCGTCCAAGGAGGGCCAACGGCGACTGACCCCCGGACACCTCCGTGGGGCGGCCGACGGGGAGGGAGAGAGAAAGAGAAAGAAAACACTCTTAGCTCTCTTCTCTGTCTTCTGGGCGAGTGGAGTGTACTAAATCCTTTATCCTCTCCCCACCGCACAGTAAGCACTCAGTAAATACCGCTGAGGGGTCATCGGAGAGAGAGAGGGGTCAGGCCAGCGGTTGAGCAGAGAGGAAACTGGACATTCTGCCTACAGGAAGGTTGACCCAACCACCGAGGTTCTTAAAAGAGCCCCCAACTCCACAGGAGGGAAAGCAAAGTTGAAACGGAGCTAAATAAATAAAAGGAGCAAAAAAACTTTTTAGCAATCTGTGTTTACTCTGGCACGCGACCGACCTCCTCTACTTCTGACATATTAGGAAGAATTTTGGCTGGGACCTGTGAAAAACACTTAAAAAGGCATATGTTTCTTTTCAGGATACAAGGGGCCCGGAATTCCTTCTCCAAACAGAATTCTTCTCCGTCTCCGATTCTCTTTAATATCCAGGTTTGAGCAGGCGGGTGGAACCCCTCTACCCCGGTGAACTTCCTTAACTCCGCCCCCCCCCAGACCCTTCGAAATCATTATTTTACTGACCATCTTTGCCAACTGCGTGGCCTTAGCCATCTACATCCCCTTTCCAGAAGACGATTCGAACGTCACCAACTCCAACCTGGTAAGTGGCCACGTCCCCCGCTCTGCCCCCGTGGCCTCGGGCAGGCTTCCGGGCCTGCTGACGCGGACGGCGGGGGAGGAGGACTGACACGCGTGTTGGATTTGAACCCAGAGTGGGCTGTCGATGGGTTCCTTTCATTCTTTCATTCATTCGGTCTTATTTACCGAGCGCTCACTGTGGGCATCCACATGTGTGCCTGTCTGTAGTTCCGGCTAGAGGCTGGTGGGGAGTGTGAGTGTGCAGGGAATGCGTCTGTTGTTAGACTGTGTTCTCCCGAGCGCTTAGTAGAGTGCTCTGCACGCAGACCGTGAGCTCGTTGTGGACGGGGATTGTCCCTGTTTATTGGTGTACTGTTCTTTCCCAAGTGCTCTGGACACAGTAAATATCACTGAATGAATGAAGTAAGCGCTCAGTAAATACGATTGCATGAATGAAAGAGCGGGAGTGGATGAGCGTGTATGTGTTTGTGTGTGAACGTGTGTGTGCCTATGAGTACGCGAATTGGGTGAGAGGGAATTTGAGTGGGCGTGAACGTGTGAGCGAATGGGTGTATATATGTGCTGTGTGTGAATGAGCGAATGTGAGTTGGTCGATTGGGTGAATGTGTGTGCCTACGTGTGAATGAGTGAACGCGCGAGGGTGTGAATGTGAGTGTGTATGTGTGTAGGAAGTCGGTGTGAACGTGCGTGAATGTGAGTGTCGCTGTGAATGTTAGTGAATGTGTGGGAGTGTGTGGTGGGAATGTGTGAATATGAGCGTGTTTGTGTGAATATGAACGAGTGCGTGTGAATGTCAGTGAGTGTGGGCAACTGTGTGTGACCGTGAGTGTGCGGACCAGCCCCCCTGGGCAGTGGTGCCCTGGTCGGAGATGGGCTGCCGCGGGGCGGGAGGGGGCATCGGGGTCCGGGCAGTGTGCGCCGGAGGGCTCCGCTGGTCGCCGTCGGGTCACGGCTCTGGTCAGGGGAAGAGGTGCCACCCCAGAGGGGCTTGGGCCCGGTCCGCTCAGGGGACGCACAAAGGCTCAGCCCGTCGCCAGACTGGGTCTGGACAGAGTTCACCCTTGGCATCACAGTTGTCTGTTTGTGTGTGTATATGCTTTTGTGTCAGGGTTGGCAGGCGAGGGGGCATCTCCTCTCCCGGGGAGGAGCCGAGCTGCCCAGTGAGGCGGTGGGCCCAGCAGGGAAAAGAAGCCTCCATGAGCCGGCTGGAATCTCCCTCTCGGAGTCGGTCTTAATAGCGATTGTTGTGAGGTCTGTTCAGCGCTTACTACGTGCTAAGCACCGTGCCAATCAGGCCACGTACTTTCCCTGTCCCATGAGGGGCCCTAGGTCTATAGGGGAGGTAGAACAGGGATCGAATCCCCATTCTACAGAGGAGGTTCAGAGAAGCTCGTGACCTTGGGTAAGTCACTTCACTTCTCCGCGTCTCAGTTACCTCATCTGGAAAATGGGGATTGAGACTGTGAGCCCCACCTGGGACGGGAACTGTGTCCAACCTGATTAGCTTGTATCTACCCCAGCGCCTAGTACAGTGCCTGGCACAGTGTAAGCACTTAACAAATACCACAATTAATATTATTAAGTAACCTGCCCAAAGTCACACAACAGGCAAGTGGAGGGGCCGGGATTAGAACCCGGGTCCTCTGACTCCCAGGCCCCGGGTTTTTCTGCCAGGCCGCGTTGCTTCTCGCTGCTTCTGCTGTTTTCGGAGAGATTTCAATCCTCGAAGGCTTCTACCCTCCAGCCCCTCCCGTCGGGATGGGGTTGGGAGGGTTGACGGTTAGGTTTCGAAGAGGATCGATCAGTCGATCGATCGGTGGTATTCGACGAGGACTTCCCGTGTGCAGAATTGGCGGTTTCTCCTCTGCCTGGTTTCTCGTAGCCAAGGCCGGTGAGGCTCCTTGCCTGTTCTGACGACCACAGGCGAGAGCCACCTCAGACAACCCCCACCGAGTGACCCCCTCTGCCACCTTCCTCTTCCCTTCCTCCTCCCCCACCCCCAGTCCCGCCATTTCCCCGGAACCTCGGTTAGCGGCTCGTGTTACGGCCAGATCGATTTTTCTCTTGGAAACTCGGAAGTCTCGGACCGGGGGGCTGATGTGGCCGGGGGAATCGATGGGCGGAGGTTGGAGGGGGTGGCCGAGAGGCGGTGGGGGGGAACCCCGAAGCCTCGGCAGTCACTGGCTGGGGGTATGGCAGGGGTTCAGATCCCCTCCTATAAACACTGTTGGCTACGGCGTTGCTTTGCGTAGTGTGTGTGAGGAGGTAGGGCTAGAAAGACGTAGACTGGCCTGGGGTTCGAAAGGAATCGGGGGAAAGTCACCCACAGGGGCAGGAGACTAGACCATCATGGGGTGGATGGGTTACACTCCGGGGCCAACCGGGTCACGACCCAGGAGCCTCAGGTTTCGCGGGACTCGGACTTCCCCCAAGAAACCGGGCCTCATCTTGACCCTACCAACCTGCCCGTCGCTTGAGACATTATTAAGATGGCACCTGAAACAGACCGCCCCAAAACAACCACCACAGGGTCACAGAAGCCCTGGTATCGGCCTGCGGGCCCGCCATCCCCCCTGCCTCCTCCACTTCCCGTGACGCTCTGCCGGAGCGGTGGCCGTTTCTAATTCCTGCACTCTGTCGAGGAGTTGGCGAGGAAGAGAGCAAGAGGTGAGGGGTGGGTTTCCGTTCGATCCCTCCATCCTCCCAGCCGAGCCTAGCGTCAGACCGTAAGCTCGTCGTGGGCAGGGAGTGTGCCCACCAACTCTTTATAGTGTCGAACTGGCCTCCCCCAAGCGCTTGGTACAGTGCTGTGGACCCAGAAAGCGCTCGGTGAATACGACCCGCGTCCCCGGCCGCTCAAGGGGTGCTGCCCGACCTCCACTGGGCAGCGGATGCACGTTCGTGCCGAACTTTGTGTAAGGCCAGGCGTGATTGTCCGCCCCCTTCCAACCCGGCACATGTGTGGAGAATGAACCCCAGCAGGACACCCAAAAAGCTGTTTATACCACGAGCCGAAGTGGGGGGAAGCGGAAGCCTTAAAGAAGCAGAACAAAGCCTCGGATTTTCAGCTGGGAGACAGGTGTGGTGGACAGACCAGCGTGACGTCTTACGGGCAAGAAGGGAGCGTTGCCTTTGAAGCTGAAGTTCCAAGAGGATCGTAGGATGAGAAAGAGAAGCAGTCCGGCCTAGTGGAGGGAACGTGGGCCTGGGAGGGAGAGGACTTGGGTTCTAATCCTGGCTCCGCTACTTGCCCCCTGTATGAATCACTTCGCTCCTCTGGGCCTCAGTTTCCTCTTCCCTTCGACTCAGAGTGGGAGCCCCGTGGGGGTGAGGGACGGTGTCCAACCCGAGTATCTTGTGCATAGGACGGTTCTCGGCATGTAGTAAGTGTTTAACAAATACCGACGCTGTTTTTTATGCTATTTATCAAGCGCTTACCGTGTGCCCGGCACTCTTCCAAATGCCGGGAGAGACACAAGTCGGTCAAGTCGGACACAGTCCGTGTCCCACGTGGGGTTTGCGGTCTTAATCCCCATTTTACGGATGAGGTAACTGAGGCACAGAGAAGTAAGCGACTGGCCCAAGGTCACACCGCAGACAGTGGTGGAGCCAGGATTAGAACCCAGGTCCTTCTGATTCTCAGCCCCGTGCTCTAACCACGAGACCAAGGTGCTTCTTAAGAGAATATTCTCTTAGCACTTAGTACAGTGCCTGACACATAGTAAGCATTTAAAAAATCATAAAATATTAAATATTATCTTACTATTATTATTATTATCCTTGAATTTCACCACCACTTCATCCTCTGCACAGACTCTGGGCGGTAGAAGTGATGTAAGAGGGGCATAAATACCATAAATGCTTGGGTTAGGGACATAGTAAAGCAATAACGAACATTATGAGAAGCTACTGTACGTGAGTGTGAGATTGTGAGGCTGAATGTGTATGTGAAGGTGCGAATTCTGTAATGTGAGGGTCTGATTGTGAGTCTGTGAATGTGTATGCTTGTAGGTGTGAATACCGTTTAGGAATGTGTGATTGTGAGGCCACGAATGTGTGTGTGAATACCGTATGCGCGTGTGTTATCCCGGCTCCGCCGCTTGTCAGCTGTGTAGTAAGCGCTTAACAAATACCAGCATCATTATTATTATTGTGAGACTGTCAATGTGTGAAGGTGGGGATGCTCCAAGGGAGTGTGATTGTGAGATTGAATGTGTACGTGTGTAGGAGCGAATACTGCACGTGGGTGATTGTGAGTCTGCGTTCATGCGTAGGTGTGAACACTGTGTGTGATTGTGAGAACGTGAGTGGGGATATCCGTGTGTGCGAAAGGGGGAAAGAGAAACAAAAGATGAATTTATGACAGTGGAATTGAATTTTAAACTCTGTGCAAAAAGCAGATTATTCTCTTAGAGTATGCGTGTGTGTGTGTGTGTGTGTGTGTGTGTGTGTGTCTTGCTAACTGGAAGATTACCTGGTACCTAATTGAGTGGGTGATGTCTGAACAGCAAAAACTGACGTGTCCCATCTTTCTGTTTCTCTACAAGACGGATATACCGCGGGCAGGGAGGGGTAGCGAGTGGGAAGAACGGGGGTGGGGATGGGGGGGCCGGTCCAGAACTGGGGTCCGGGGGGGCTTGAGGAGGGCTGGGCGGGCCGAGTGGAAAGAGCGTGGGATTCAGGGGACCCCCCGTTTGAGTCCTTGGATCCGAGGAAGCCTCTCCTGCCTGTCAATTCCAAAGAAGGATCTTGGGATCCATCAGGGGAAACAGTGAGACCTAGAGGAACGAATGCAGGCCAGGGAGTCACAGGTCCTGGATTCTAATCCCGCCTCCGCCACTTGTCCGCTGTGTGACTTTGGGCGAGTCACTTCGCTTCTCTGGGCCTCAGCTATCTCATCTTTACAATGGGGATGAAGACCCTAAGCCCCACGTGGGACAACCTGAGAGCCTTGCATCTATCCCAGCCCTTAGAACAGTGCTTGGCACATAGTAAGCGCTTAACAAATACCATAATAAAAATTATTATTACTCTGATTACTGAGACTGTTGCTGCTGTTATCGAAATGACTAGGTCTACTTTCATGAGCATTACTAATAATGTTGGCATTTGTTAAGCACTCACTATGTGCGGAGCACTGTTCTAAGAGACGCAGGGTGGCCAAATGGGTGGAGCGTGGGCCCGGGGGTCAGAAGGACCCGGGTTCTAATCCCGGCTCCTCCGCTTTTCAGCTGGGTGACCTGGGGCGAGTCACTTCTGTGAGCCTCAGTTACCTCATCGATAAAATGGGGGTTAAGCCCGGGAGTCCCATCAGTGATTATGAATGAATAAATGGATCGGGTCCAACCTGGTCAGCTTGAATCCACCCCGGTGTTTAGTACATAGTAAGCGCTTAACGAATGCCATATATTAAAAAATAGCAGAGGAGAGGAGGCAACTTGGGGAGGCTCCGGTTGTTTCCCGGGCATCAGCTGGCTTATGCAACCTTGCCGCTCGGGGAGTTGTGTGCCAGGGAATCAGAAACAGAAGCCGCCTCGTGTGACTCTTTGAACGCCCACGGCCCCTCTGCCCTGACAGCATGCTCGCTCACACATACACACACACACAAATGAATGCACACATGTGCGCGCGCACACACGTAATAGTAATAATAATTAATAATCATAACTGTGGTATTTGTGAAGTGCTTTCTGCGGGCCAGGCACTCTCCTAAGCCCCGGGATGGATTCAAGCGAATTGGGTTGGACACAGTCCCCGTCCCAAGTGGGACGTCTTCCAGATGACGTCCCTGAGGCCCGGAGAAGTGAAGTGACTCACCCAAGGTCACACGGCAGACAAGGGGTGGAGCCGGGATTAGAACCCGTGATCTTCTGACTCCCAGGCTCGCGTTCGATCCGCTGTGCCCGCAGTTACCACCCACCCCGGGCACAATCCGGGGTCAGGGGTCACACTTTGGGTGGTCTCCGCAGGTGATGCTGCAGTCCCTCTCCGGGAGAGACCACCGGTCCCATCCCGGTAGCGGGAGTTTGAAATTTCAGGAAGCCGAACTTGCCAACGTAGGGAAAATAGCGAGCCCTAGTGGAAAAAACCCGGGCCCGGGAGCCCCTGGGTTGTTAAGCGCTTACCGTGTGCCAAGCACTGTTCTAAACGCTAATCCCTGCCTGTTGGGTGGGACCTTGGGCAGGTCACGCAACTTCGGGGGGCCTCAGTTTCCTCATCTGTGAAACAGGGAGTCCATACCTGTTCTCCCTCCTGCTCGGACTCTGTGCCGCTTGTATCTACCCAGCACTCAGCACAGTGCTCTGCCTGTAGTAAGCACTTAACACATACCGCGGGTTCACCAAGAGGCTGCCCGTTGGCGAAGCCCTCTGGGCGAGGAACAGAAGCACCCGCCAGCCTGGCGGCTTCTGGTGGACACCTGCAAGCGCTCAGTACAGTGCTCTGCATACGGTAAGCGCTCAATAAGTGCGATTGAATGAATGAATGAAGTCCGTCCTTGACATACCGTGATGATGTCAAAGGCGACAGGGTGGGTAGGCCAAAATCCCCTTCCCCAGTCTGGGGGGCTGGAGCCGGCCGTGGGACCACCCAGGTCTGAACGTCTGCATTCCAGGACAGCTCTAGATTATAAACTCGTTGAGGGCAGGGAATGTGTCCGTTTCTTGTTTTTCTATTGTCCTTTCCCAAGTGCTTAGTACAGTGCTCTGCGCACCGTGAGCACTCAGTAAATATGAGTAAATGGAGGAATGAATGACTACGTGTTGGGTTAGCTCCGGGGAAGGAAACAGAGATCTGCACAGCTGTGTGTGTGTGTGTGATTTCATAAACGGGGGTGGCGGGAGGGCGTGTGTGTGTATTCGTGACTGTGGGTCTGCATATAGGGGTGGGTACGTGCGTGTGGGTGTGGTTTGTGTGCACACAAGAGCAAGTGTGTGCTGGCGGGTAGGAGGGGGTGTATATTTGAGCATGGGTGTGCATATATGGGGTTGTACAGGTGGGTGTGTGAGCATGGGTGTGTCTCAGGATGTGTGTGCAGGTAGGTGGGCGTATGGGGGTGGTGCTCGCCTGTGTGCAAGCGTGTATATGCAGAAGCTTGTGTGTGTGTGAGAGAGAGACAGACAAAGAGAAAGTAGCAGCATGGCCTAGTGGATAGCGCCCGGGTCTGGGAGTCAGAAGGACCTGGGCTCTCCCACATGACTGCTGTGGGACTTTAGACAAGTCATTTCGCTTCTCTGAGCCTCAGTTCCTTCATCTGTAATATGGGCATTGAGATTGCGAGCCCCACGTGGGAAAGAGACTTTGCCCAAACTGATTAGCTTGTGTCTACTTCAGCGCTCGGGACCGTGCCTGGCACATAGTAGGCGCTTATCAAGTACCATAAAATAAAAGAAGAAGAGCCTCATGACTCTCAAGTGGTTGTGGGGAGCTTGGCTGCCCTTCCCGAGGTTGCCAACCAGCCCTGCCCAAGCCCAGAACCCCACTCTCGATCGTTTGGCCAAAGCTAAAGAATCCCTAATACTATTTTAGAAACACAATCCAGGGAGCCGAAATCGAAGTCACCGTCTTGAGCTTGAGAAAACACATCTCTGGAAATGGTCCACGGAAGGATATTTGTGGCCTTCCCCGCCCCCACTCCCCCCCCGACACACACATCCCCGGGGAGAGGCCGGGGGCAGAAAGCGAATCCGATTTGCCGATGTCGGTGGCTTCTCTAAAGGTTATCCTCGCGTTCCCAAGAGCCGTAACGGCTGTTTTGCTCTGGAGCCCAGAGCTAGCCGGACCCCCGCCTCCAATCTGAATCCTCGGCCCAAGTCGGGAGGTTCTCAAAATCCAGTCACGCTTGTCGGTTTCGAGCGCGGGGTCGGTGGTCGTTGGGCAAATGGCCAGGTGTTGGCCGTGCGGACACAGGAGCGGGAGACGGTGCGTCCGGAGATGGAGGAGGACCAAAGCCGGACCCTCCGGCCGAGGCCCGGAGAGTCCGTTTCTAAAAATGGCAGATGGGAAGCCAGAAACCGTGTTTATCTGCTGAAGGAAGAGGGCGACGGGGGGTGACGGAGGGAGACTTATTTTTATCTGGTGCTTTTCTCAGAACCTTCTTGGGTCCCCTTCCAGAAGCGTCTCCATGGTGGTGGTCCCTTTCATTCATCGATTCGATTGCATTTATTGAGCGCTGACTGGACTAAGCGCTTGGGAGAGCACAGTGTAGCGATGAACGGACACATTCCCTGTCCACAGCGAGCTTACAGTCTAGAGGGGGAGACGGACATTAATAGAAATAAACGACAGATATGGACGTAAGTGCTGTGGGGCTGGGAAGGGGGACGAATAAAGGGAGCGAGTCAGGGCGATGCAGAGTCGAGCGGGAGACGAGGAAAGGGGGGTTAGTCAGGGAAGGCCTCTTGGAGGAGATGGGCCTTCAGTAAGGCTTTGAAGCGGAGGGAGAGTTATGGACGTAAGTGCCCTGGGGCTGAGGGTGGGGTTAATATCCAATTTGCTTGTATCCCCACCCCAGCACTCAGTTCGGTGCCTGGCACGTAGTAGGTGCTTAACAAATACCGCGATTATTTATTATTATTGTTTTTACCAACTGCCGAAAGGTGACAGATCTGTAGCTTAGAGTCTAAGGTAGACAGACGCACACTGCTAAAATAATAGCTAGTGGACATCAGTGTTAAAGGCAAGTGGAAAAAGAATGAATGTGATTTCAAAACTGAGCCCCACCCCCCGGCCACTCGCAATCTCTTCCCGGGCCCTTGCCCCACAGAGGGCTCCCAGTCTCAACCCTCATTTTACAGATGAGGTAACTGAGGCACAAGAGAAGTGAAGTGACTTGTCTGAGGTCACGCAGCAGACAAATGGATTAGAACCCAGGTCCTTCTGACTCCCAGGCCCGGCAGCTGAAAGTGCAGTGGTGGGAGGCTCAGTGCCCCCCAACTCTCCCCTCTCCATCCCTGATTCTCCCTCCTTGACCTTACATGGACACTTCTCCCAATTTTTTTCCAACCCCCGGCCGGGACGTGCCGTGATTCCGGCTTCCCAGCCACCTGTGGGAGCGATTCCATGTGCTGACCTTTTATGGGCGGGAACTGTGGAGAAGGAGAGCGATCCGAACCCCAAGAGTTGTAGGGTCCCCGGAGGAAGGGGGAAGGGCGGGATGAAGAGGAGAGGGAAGATCTCCTATCACACGTGGACATCGATACGGGGGAAGAAGAACCATCGCTGCGACTTTTATTTTTAGGCTTTGCTAATTCTCACTCCTCTCCTAGTTCCCCGCTACCTGGCAACAGCCCGTTGTCACGGCAACACCAATGTTAATGAGTGAAGCGCTCAGTATGTCTGGTTCATCTGGCTCTTGGTGACAGACGCACGGCTCGGTCTGGTCTTCGCTGCCCTCAGAGCCTGCCTGTGCCCTTCCCGAAAGTCACAGAACAGAAAGGAGTCGGGTTGAGTGGGAATGATGGTTTGATGGAGGAACGCCCAGGTTTTCCTCTCTGGGAGGAGGGGGCCGTTTAAAGACGAGGGGGCTTCCCATCCTCCCGGCGCATTTATCCGTCGTAGCGTCGTGGAGCCGAAGTCGGCTCTTCCGCAGAGCGAGGGCCTCAAAATTCAGACAGCAGAGCTCTCCCCCGTTGGAGTGGAAGCTTCTTGAGGTCAGGGGAACATGAGGTTTCTGGGGTATTTGTTCGGTGCTAAGCGCTGGGACTGACGCGTGACAATCGGATCGGACGCGGTCCCTGCCCTTAAGGGGAGGGAGGACAGGTATTTCATCCCTGTTCTGCACATGGGGAAACTGAGGCCCAGCAGTGCGGGGACCGGGCTGTGAATCCAGGTTTATTGATGCCCAGGCCCGTGCTCTTTTTTTTTAGTAATATATAATAATAATAATTGTGGTATCTGTTACTATATCCCAGGCACTGTACAATGCTCTTGGTTAGATACAAGGTGATGGGGTTGGACACAGTCCCTGTCCCGCGTGGGACTCATAGCCTTTATCCCCATTTTACAGATGAGGTAACGGAGTCACAGAAGCGAAGTGACTTCACACAGCATGCGAGTGGCTATCTGTTAAACACTTACTATGTGCCCAACATTCTTCTAAGCACTGGGGTAGGTAAAAATTAATTAGGTTGGACATAGTCCCTGTCCTGCCTGGGACTCACAATTTAAGTAGGAAGGAGAACAGGCATCCCCATTTTACAGTTGAGGAAACTGAGGCACAGGGAAGCTAAGTGACTTACCCAAGGTCACACAGCAAGTACTTGGAAGATATGGGATTAGAATCCAAGTCCTTAATAATAATAGTAACAGCAATAATAAAAGTTGTGGTATTTGTTAAGCACTTACTGTGTGCCAAGCACTGATCTAAGCCCTGGAGTAGATACAAGCTAATCAGGTTGGTCACGGTCCCTGTCCCACATGGGGCTCACAGTCTCAATCCCCATTTTACAGATAAGAGAACCGAGGTCCTGAGGAGAGAAATGACTCGCCCAAGGTCATCCAGACATGGGGCAGAGCGAGGAGTAGAACCCAGGTCCCTTAGACCCTCTATCCACTAGGCCAGGCGCAACTCCTCTTCCCGGATGGACAAACTTGAGGGTGAAGGAAGAGTGGGAGAGTCGGGGCACCACTGACCCCTCGGGGGACCCCCTGAAATCTCTTGGATCCCTCAGAATCTCTCAGCTTCCAAATAGACGGGGTCCGCAGGCTGCTGCTGGGAAGGAAAATCGAGTTAGGCGGGCTTGTTCCAAATAAAGCGAGGTATTTAATTTGACTCAGGGAAGCATTTGACGGCCAGGCTCAGGCAATAAGTGGAACGTGTTTAAGAAGATCTATTCTGCTGGAACCACATGAAGGACGATGAAATGACAGCCAGAAATCCGATCGTTAACGGTTTTCGCCGTCTGCCCGGACCTCCTGGGGAATCTGTCCCCCTCCCACGGCTACCGCTACAGTGAGAGGGACAAAGGGAACAGCGTGGCCCAGTGGGAGGAGCCTGGGGCTGGGAGTCAGGAGACCTGGGTTCTAATCCCGGCTCCGCCACCGGCCTGCTGAGAGACCGTGGGCGAGTCGCTTCACTTCTCTGGGCCTCGGTTTCCACATCTTAAAAATGGAGAAAAGATACCGGATCCCCCTCCGCCTTTCAAGGTGGCTCCGGGGGGGGACAGAGACTGTGTCCAATCTGACCATCCGCTATCTGAATGCTGGAGTAGATACAAGATAGGCTGGATGCAGTCCTTGTCTCACACGGGGCTCTACTGTTAAGCGCTTACTATGTGCCAGGCACTGTATGAAGCGCTGGGGTGGAGCTCTGCCACTTCTCAGCTGTGTGACTGTGGGCAAGTCACTTAGCTTCTCTGTGCCTCAGTGACCTCATCTGTGAAATGGGGATTAACTGTGAGCCTCACGTGGGACAACCTGATTACCCTGTATCTACCCCAGCGCTTAGAACAGTGCTCGACACATAGTAAGCGCGTAACAAATGCCAACATTATTATTATTACAAGAAAATCGGGTTAGAAAATCCCACGTGGGGCTCACGGTCTCAATCCCCACATTTTGGATGAGGTAACTGAGGCCCGAAGAAGTGAAATGACTTGCCCAAGATCACGTCGCAGACAAGCGGCAGAGGCAGAATTAGAACCCGTGACCCTCTGATGCCCAGCCCCAGGCTCTAACCACTACACCATGCTGCTTTTCGGTACTACTCCCGATCCCACTCTTTTACTATTGCGACCGTTAATACCACAACTATTATTATTATTATCATTGTTATTATTAATACGATTTGAAAATAAAGGACTTATATAAGTGCACTAGTCCTACTTAGACTGTGAGCCCCATGTGGGACGGGGACCGTGTCCAACCTGATAAACTCGTATCTACCCCAAAGCTTAAAACAGCGCTTGACACACAGTAAGCTCTTCATAAATGCCATGAAAAAATACATTTTCAAAAATGACTTACTTAAAGTGTCTTACTCCTGGTCCATATTTGTGTTTCTACTTAGGTTTTTATGTTTTATATTGCGTTTCTGTCACTGAATATATTTTTGAGGCTCTGGCTGGTCAAAGTTTGGGATCTGGTGAACACATTAATGGCCTTTACGTGGTTTCCTATGGGAAACTAGGCTTCGTTTAGCACTGTCTCCCTTAAATTCCGTTTTCACGAAAGCAAGTGCGAGCACAAACTTCGGGCGAGCTGTCGTGTGGCTGCAGTCACTAACTCACAACTGGGAGTTCGGGGTCAAATCTCAGCCGTGCAACCGAGGCAGTCGATACGGTCCAAAGCAGCCAACGTAGGAAAACCCTCCAATTGTTGTGGTCTCGTTGGCAGCCCCGCACAACCCACATATATTTTCAAGTACGTTTTCCTTCAGTAAAAGCTCGCGATCGTTTTTGAGCCTGAATCACCACAGCAAACACTCGAGCCTTTCCAGAAAGCCAGCCTTGCCTGAACTGGGAAGAAAACCAGTTTTTTTTTTGTGTGTGTGTGTGTGTGTGTGTGTCTCTTTTGTACCGAGCTGTGGCTAGTAAGGTAAGCCCCATCCAGCTCCTCTAGATTCCCAGGCTGGTGTGGATAAAGGTTTTTATGTCCGTCTCCGCCATTAGAGTGTAAGCTCCTTGTGGGCGGGAAAGTGCTGCTTTGTTTCATACTTCCCCAGCGCTTAGTACAGTCACTCGCGCCGAGTGAGCTCTCCCTCCTCATAATGAGTTCACAACCTGGAAGGTTTGGAGGATTTGGAATGGGTTTAAGGGAGAAAGATGAGGGGGACTATTTTAAATATATCGAACCTGAGGTATCAAAGTTGAGCCTCTCCCCCCTCCCCGGGGTGAGGGGACGGGTCGAGCCCAGAGGGGGCAATGAGGCTAATTAGGGAGCCTCCCCGACCAGGGGTCGTGTCGAGAGGCTCGACATCTCTGCTGGGTAAAGATTCGGCAAGCGCTTAGTACAGTGCTCTGCACGCAGTAAGCACCTCAGTAAATACGATTGAATGAATGAATCGCAACGGAGAGATCACTCCTCTTCCCTAGTGCTTTATCTAATGCTCTGCACACAGTAAGTGGTTCCGTGATAGACTAATTGGTAGATTCTCCCTTCCCAAAACATCGCGGGGAAGACCCAACTGTCTTGGACTCTCCCAAGCATTTAGTACAGTGCTCTGCACCGAGAAGACTGTAAGATCCTCGAGGATAGGGATCATGCCTACCAACTGTAATGCGCTCTCCTAAGAATTTAATACAGTGCTCTGACTGTAAGATCAACCGGTGGTATTTATGGAGCGCTTACTGAGTGCAGAGCACTGTACTAAGCACTTGGAAGAGTACTAAATAAAAGAGTCGGTGGACACATTCCCTGCCCAAAACAAGCTTACAGGGGAAGCAGCGTGGCTCAGGGGAAAGAACCCGGGCTTCGGAGTCAGAGGTCATGGGTTCGATTGCCGGCTCCGCCGCATGTCGGCTGTGTGACTGTGGGCAAGTCACTTAACTTCTCTGTGTCTCAGTTACCTCCTCTGTAAAATGGGGATTAACTGTGAGCCTCATGTGGGACAACCTGATGACCCTGTATCTACCCCAGCGCTTAGAACAGTGCTCTGCACATAGCGCTTAACAAATACCAACATTATTATTAACATTATTATTACAGTCTAGAGGGGAAACGGACATCAATATAAACAAATTAATTCATTCAGTCATCCAGTTGTATTTATTGAGCGCTTACTGTGTGCAGAGCACTGTACTAAAGTACATTTCAGCAACAGATAGAGACAATCCCTGCCGACAACGGGCTCGCAGTCTAGAAATGACGGGTATGGACGTAAATTCTGTGGGGCCGAAGGGGTGGTGATAAAGGGAGCAAGCCGGGGTGACGCAGACGGGAGTGGGAGAAGAGGAAAGGAGGCTTTAGTTAGGGAAGGCCTCTTGGAGGAGACAGACCTTCGATAAAGCTTTGAAGGTGGGGAGAGTCGGTTGGATATGAAGAGAGAAGGCATAAAACGTCGGTTTGAAAGGAGCGAGAGCTGTTTTGAGGGTTCCGGTCGGGAAATCCCTGTCTCAGGATCTGGGTAATCTGAAAATAAGAGCAATCTGTTGGTTCAGGAGAAAGCATGGGGCGAAGTGGGGGTGTTTCCTCGGTAAGCGGAGAAAACCCCGACAGAACTTCAACAACCCGCGTTGCCGTTTTCCTGTATGGATCCCATCTGGCGGTGATTAATGGCACCCAACTCGGACGTCACGGATCCGCTCCAGATCTCCGGGTAAATCCCGGGGAAACCCCCCTGCCCGTTTCGGCGTCTAGAATTTGGCAGAAGTCAAGATCGGGGCCCAGAGGACTCTCATCTCGGAGGAATCGGGCAGGACGGTCCCGGAGGCAGGGGGCTGGAGCAGATGACCTTCCCCCCTCGGGGTCATCGTGTCCTTCCTCAGAAGGCCCCTTCTGCTTGTAACGGAGGATTTAAAATTAGTCGACCTAGATAATGGGACCATTCCAATCAGAGGTGAGAGCGGGGAGCGGTAGGCCCGTGTCTAGGGACTGCCGGACCCCTTCTCGGGGAGGGGGAGGCGGGGTCCCGCCGGACCACCCAGGCCGGCCTGAAGTCCGGCGGCAGGCCGGTTGTCGACACCCCAGGGTGATAGCCCGGTCCCCGCTATCTCTGTCCATCCTGCGCCGCTGACCCATTTCCCGAGAATGAAATCCGCTGGCCAAAACCCAGCCCCTCCCCAGGGCTCAGACCGCTCTCCCCCCCACCCCGGCCTGTCCCAAAGGTCACCCGGCCCTTCCAGGCCCCAGCCGGCCCTCCACCTCAGCCTTGGCTAGTGGGCAGAGCCCAGGCCTGCGAGGACCTGGGTTAGAGAAGCAGCATGCCCTAGTGGCAGGAACACGGACTCAGGAGTTGGAAGATGTGGGTTCTAATCCGGCTCAGCCACTTGTCTGCTCGGTGACCTTGGGCAAGTCGCTTAACTTCTCTGTGCCTCTGTTACCTCATCTGTAAAATGGAGATTAAGACTGTGAGTGCCATATGGGACTGGGACTGTGCCCAACCTGATCACCTTGTGTCTATCCCCAGTGCTTAAAACCGTGCTTGGCGCATAGTAAGCACTTAACAAATACCAGTATTATTATTATTATTATGATTACTTGGGACATGGACAATATCCAACTCGATTATCTTATATCTACCCCAGCACTTAGTCTGGTAGCTGGCACATAGTGAGTGCTTAACAAATACCACAAAAACAAACAAAGCTTATCAAGTACCCAAATCAAACAAGGAATTACTTAGAAGCAGCATGGCTTTTTGGATAAAGCACAGGCCTGGGATTCAGAATGACTTGGTTTCTAATCCTGGCTCCACCACCTGCCTGCTGTGTGACCTTGGGCAAATCACTTCCCTTCTCTGGTCAGTTCCCTCCTCTGTAAAATGGAGATTAAGAGTGTGAGCCCCACGTTGGACAGGGACTGTGTCCGACTTGATTAACTCGTATCTGCACCAGTGCTTGGACGAGTGCTTGGCACGTAGTAAGTGCTTAAGAAATACAATCATTATTATTATTAGTCGGTCAACGCTGCTGGACCACAGAGCTTCCCACCCAGCTTTCTGGTTTACTCCAAATTCGATAGAGTCTCCTGGACGAGGCCCCGGCCGGGCCGGAGGGGCTTCGGCCCGCAAAACCCTGTCATTCGTTCATTCAGTGGTATTTACTGAGTGCAGAGCACTGTACTAAGCGACTGGGAGGGTACCAGGCAACAATAAACAGGAGGGTCAGACTCCCAAGGTCTCCCAGGCCACTTACAGGGCGATTCCTGACATCATTCAGGATGTTCCCGGCACACTTCTCTCCAGCAGCTATTCTTAAACACCTCTAGGGCTGGGGCTCCTTTGCCCTCCCTAGGGGCCCGGTCTTCTCGGCTGTAGGGGGAGAGGTTTTTTCTCCCCCCCAAATGTCCAGTTCTTCCCATCTCAACTTCCAGACTCAGCCTCTCTGCCAGGGTGAGGTTTCAGTCAATCCCGATCCAGCGTTTCTCATCTTATTTCTTCCAGAGGGGCCGGGCTCTCGCCCTGCTGTTCCCAAATCACCCCATCTGCTCCTCTGGCTGACAGCCTACGGCAGCTGTGGGGAGTAATGAAAGCTCAAACCACCAGGAAGGGAAGGGAGCCTAGGGGAGAGAGCCCAGGCATGAGAATCAAGAGACCTTGGTCCTGCCACCGGCCTGCTGTGTGACCTTGGGCAAGTCACTTAAGTTCTTTTTTTAAAAAAAAATTATGGTACTAAACACTTACTGTGTGTCAGGCACTATATTAAGCAGTGAGTTAGAGACAAGCTAGTCAGGCTTGTTGCGGGCAGGGAGTGGTCTGTTTATTATTGTACTCTCCCAAGTGCTTCAACAATGTTCTGCACAAAGTACCCACTCACTAAATATGATTGACTCACTGACACAGTCTATGTCCCACATGGGACTCGGTCTTAACCCCTATTTTTACAGATGAGGTCACTGAGACCCAGGGAAGTGAAGTGACTTGCCCAAGATCACACAGCAGACGAGTGGTGGGGCCGGGATTAGAGACTGTAGGGTGGTTGGGGGCAGGGGATGTGTCTGTTTATTGTTGTATTGTCCTCTCCCAAGCGTTTAGTACAGCGTTCTGCATATAGTAAGTGCTCAGTAAATATGACTGAATGAATGAATTCATTCATTTATTCAATAGTATTTATTGAGCGCTTACTATGTGCAGAGCACTGTACTAAGCGCTTGGAATGAACAAGTCGGCAACAGATAGAGACAATTCCTGCCCTTTAACGGGTTTACAGTCTAATCGGGGGAGACAGACAAGAACAATGGCAGTAAATAGAGTCAAGGGGAAGAACATCTCGTAAAAACAATGGAATGAATGAACCCAGGTCCTCAGACTCCCTGGCTCACGCACTTTCCAGTAGGCTACGCCTCATCCCATTAGCAGCCTCTCTCAGTGTTCTCATCTGTAAAATGGGGATGAGATCACTGCCTTCCCTCCCTCTTAGATTGTGAGGTCTTTGAAGGACGGGGACTGTTTCAATCTGATTCCCTTGAATCTAACCGAGCGCTTGACGCGAAGCAAGCGCTTACTAAATAATAAAAATAATAATAATAATGTTGGTATTTGTTAACGCTTACTATGTGCAGAGCACTGTTCTAAGCACTGGGGTAGACACAGGGGAATCAGGTTGTCCCGCGTGGGGCTCACAGTCTTAATCCCCATTTTACAGATGAGGTAACTGAGGCACAGAGAAGTTAAGTGACTTGCCCACAGTCACACAGCCGGCAAGTGGCAGAGCTGGGATTCGAACTCATGACCTCTGACTCCAAAGCCCGTGCTCTTTCCACTGAGCCACGCCGCTCGATAATTACTATTATGCTGAGTCGAGGGGAGAGTTGGGGGGTGGTTCAGGGTGGGGATAGAAGGAGCTGACCACCATCTTGGGACGGCCAGTCAATCAATCGTATTTACCGAGCACTTACTGTGTGGAGAGCACTGTATTAAACTCTTGGGAGAGTAAAATACGACAGGAACGTTCCCTGCCCACATTGAGCTTACAGTTTAGAGGGGGAGACAGACATTAATATAAATAAATGATGGGTATGGACATAAGCGTTGTGGGGCTGGGAAGGGGGATGAATAAAGGGAGCAAGTCAGGGCGATGCGGGAGTGGGAGAAGAGGAAAGGGGGGCTTAATCAGGGAAGGCCTCTTGGCGGAGATGGGCCTTCAGTAGGGGGCAGGTCCTTCCACGCCCCCACCGCCCCCTGGCCAAAAGGACCCGTCCTAGGAGAGGAATCGGGAAGAAAAAGAAAAAAGAAAACAGCGATAGTCATAAGAGCGATCGGTGAATTATTAAACAAATTTCTTTCAAGCTGCTCCATTACTCATAGGAATTGTATCAATCAACAGTGAGAGCTAAATTACTGGATCAGTCAGAAAATATTGTTGCAGATGAAGAATCAATGCTAATTGAATCATTAGGGCATTAAAACGTGAAGCACAAATAGCTTGGAACAATAAGTCAAAGAAGACCAAAAATTGCATCCAGCTGATGGATCTGCTTCCCGACAGGATCTCGCTTCAGTTATTTGTGTTTTCTTCTGTCAAGGTGGGTGGTGGTTGTAGGGTTTTTTTTTTCTTCTCTTTAATTTAAAAAAAAAAATTCTCCAAGCCAGTGGATTTAAACCACCTCCCTGATTAAGTCTGGACAGGTCCATCTGTTCCACTTTGGAAATCCTCCTGGAGGTGGCGGGTGGGCGTAGGGGAAGCTGCGCCCCATGCGTAAGTACGAGCCCGTCGTTTGGATAGTGATAATAATCGTGGTATTTGTTGAGGACTTACTTTGTGCCAAACGCTGTATTAAAGGTGTAAGATATGAGTTCATCAGAGAAGACCCAAAGCTCACGGTCTCAGTAGGAGGGAGCCTGAAGTCCCCGTCAAAGGTCCTGGGTTCTAATCCCGGCTCCGCCACTCGTCCGCTCTGTGACCTTAGGCGGGTTGCTTCACTTCTCCGGGCCTCAGTTCCTTCATCTGTAAAACGGGGATTAAGACTGTGAGCCCCACGTGGGGCAGGGACTGCGTCCAACCTGATTAGCTTGTATCTATTTCAGTGCTTAGTACAGGGCCTGGCACTTAGAAAGCGCTTAAACAAATACCATTAAAAAATGAATAATAATAACCGTGGTATGTGTTAAATGCTGACTATATGACAAGCCCTGAACTAAGCATTGGGGTAGATAGAAGTATATGTCGATTTGACCCACTCTGTGCCCACTAGGGCCTGTTCCCTGAGTGTCTGTCCCCCCCATCCCTCCCCCTGGCAGGAGCCTCCGTTTCCCTGGTTTCCCTCCTGGCCCGGATCCCAAGACATCCGACTTCCAGGGCAGAGAGGGAGGGAGAAGCAGCAGGGCCTAGTGGATAGAGCACGGGCCCGGGAGTTGGGAAGTCCTGGTTTCCAGTCCTGGCCCCACCACTGGTCCCCTGTAGGCTGTAGCTCACCCTCTAGACCGTTACCTCACTGTGGGCAGGGAGCCACGTTGTTTTGTTGGAGTGTACTCTCCCAAGTGCTTAGTACAGTGCTCTGCACGCCATAAGCCCTCGATTGACGGACCGACTGCTGCGTGACCTTAGGCAAGTTGCTTCACTTCTCTGGGCCTCAGTGACCTTATCAGTAAAATGAAGATTGAGACTGTGAGTCCCACGCGGGACGTGGACTGTGTCTAACCTGATCCAGCTCGTATCTACCTTGTATTTAACCCAGTGCTTAGTACAGTGCCCGGCACTTTAAGCGCTTAACAGATACCATTTTTTTAAAAAAGGGAGGTGGCCATAGGCTCAGAAAAAGGCAGTGAAGGCCAGCAGGGTCCGGCTGGGCGGCGATAGGGTGGAGAGCAGTCTTCTCTTGGTCTGCCCCTCTCTGCCTCCGGGACCCCTCCCCGCCCCCTGGTCCAGAGAAGTCTTCCCGCACCGATTTCCCTCGGCACGGGTTTAACTCCAAAGTTGGGCTCTCCTGATGCTGTTTACAGTAAGCATTCCCTCCGTGGCCTTCAGCCAGCTGCCGGGCTTTCCGTGAGTGGACCTCTCTGGCCTCCCTTCCCCCCTCGCCCTCCGTCCCTTCCCAGGCCCACTGAGGCCCGGGTGCCGGGTCTGGAATGAGGAAAATCTTTCTCATCTGCTTCCAGGGAACAGTTCCTTGCCACTGGGCCAAGGATCTGGGAACGTTCCAGGCTCTGGAGTTGGGCGTGGAACCCGCCGTTCCCCCCCACAACACACACAACGCACACTTGCCCTCGCCCGTGCCTCCAGGGATGCGGGGCCCCCGTTGCCGTGGTAACTGGCAGGTGATGCGCGTTGCTAGGTGACGTCCCAGACCAGGAAGAGAAAGGAGAGGCGGTGGTTCGCAGAGACGAGCCAGTGTGCATTCCCGTCCCGCCCACCTCCCAACCTCACTCCGCCCCAGTCCGGCGGCCCCTGAACCCGACCGGTCACTGCAGGGGGTCTGAGAACGGACCATGAGGTCACCCAGCTCCGAGTTTTTGGGCCCCTGGAGTTTTCTGAGGATGGTCCGTGCACTGAACGGAGTCCACTTGCTCTCATTTCTGGACACAAACTTGCCCTGGGGAACTCGGGTGGGCCGTTCACATGCTGGGTCAGAGGTCATTGAATCCATCCTCCTGCCTCCGGCCTGGGCCACGGCCCAGAGTCGCCTCAGAGCACCTCAGAGTCACTCCTGGCAGGCGAGGGCTCCTCGGCTGTTTAAAATCCTCTGTAGAAGGAATTACCTCCCTTGGTCACTCACTCCAGCAACCACAACCCGTACAGAAGGTCTGAGGAAGCCAGCGCTCTAGTTGCCAGGCCTCCCTTTATTCACGCCCCTCTCCCAGCCCCACGGAACTTACGTGCATATCTGTATAATTTATTTATTTCTATTGATGTCCGTCTCCCCCACTAGACCCTCAGCTCGGCGTGGGCGGGGAATGTGAATGTTTACTATGTTGTACTCTCCCAAGCGCTTAGTACCATGCTCTGCACACAGTAAGTGCTCACTAAATACCATTGAATGACCGGCTGACCTCTCCCCACGGCCAGATCCGGCCCTAGAATGCCGCTCGCTTGGTTCGCTGTCTGATCGGGGCAGCCGGAAGCCGAGAGCGCCAGCGTGTAAATATTCAAACCGGGAGAAAGAGAAAGCCCTAAAAGGGACTGCTCCGGGCAGAAGCCTCTCCACGATGCCCGCTCATGTCATTCACGGACATCAACGCTGGCTCCACGTAGGGGACCCACGGGGGCGGATCCGGGGGGCCGGGGGCGGTGAGGAGGAGCCAATCACTAGGTTGTATTGAGCACTTACTGTGTGCAGAGCACTGGACCGTAAGCTCCCTCTAGACCGTAACCTCACTGTGATTGGCAGGGATGTGTCGGCCGACTCTTGTTATATTGTCCTCTCCTGAGCATTTAGTTCAGTGCTTCACACACAGTGAGCGCTCAGTAAATACCGTCGATTGATGGATGGTAGACTGGATCTCTCTCTAGGCTTTAAGCTCACTGTGGGCACGGAACATGCACTACCAACTCCGTATTATTGTTCTCTCCCAAGCGCTTAGAATAATGCTCTTCATGCGGTAAGTGCTCAATAAATGCCACTGATGGACCGATTAGGCCTGACTGCATTAGACACGTCCGCCTTCCAGGAAAGGCTGCTTCCCAGAGTGGGTCCAGCCAGGAGCATGGGTTGAGTGGGACTGGGAATTTGGCTCTTCCAGAGCCTTGCTGTGAGGGCTTCTATAATAAGAAGAAGAATATTGGTTAAGCGCTTACTATGCATCAAGCACTGTTCTAAGCACTGGGGTAGATTCAACGAAATCAGGTTGTCCCACATGGGGCTCACTTAATCCCCATTTTCCAGATGAGGTCACTGAGGCACAGAGAAGTGAAGCGCCTTGCCCAAGGTCACCCAGCAGACAAGTGGCAGAGCCGGGATTAGAACCCATGTCCTCTGACTCCTAAGCCCGGCGCCAGACTTCTCTGTGCAGAGCCAGGTCCCTGCCTCCTCCTCCCCTGGATCCCTTGAGCTCTGTAGAAATTTTGTCATATGATATCTGTTAAGCGCTCACTAAGTTTCAAACCCTGTACTAAGTGCCAAAGGTAAGTACAAGTGAATTAAGTTGGACACAGTCCCTGTCCCACATGGGGTTCAAAGTCTTAGTGGGAAGGAGAACAGGAGAACTGAGGCATAGAGAAGTGAAGTGACTTTCCCCTGCCCACAACACACTTGCAGTCTAGAGAACCTGGCTTCTAATCCCAGCTCTGCCACCTTTCTGCTGTGTGACCTTGGCCAAGTCACTTCCCTTCTCTGTTCCTCAGTTCCCTCATCTGTAAAATGGGAATTAAGACTGTGTGGGACGGGGACTGTGTCCAACCCTATTATCTTGCACTACCCCAGCGCTTAGAACAGTGCCTGACACAGAGTAAGCATCCAACAAATACCATAATAATTACTATTATTATGAGTCATATTCTCTGTGCCTCACTTACCTCATCTGTAAAACAGGGATTAAGACTGTGAGCTCCATGTAGAACACGGACTGTCCCCAACCTAATAACCTTTGTACCTACCCCAGTGCTTAGTACGGTGCCTGGCACATAGTGAGCGCTTAAATACCATTGAAAACAGATAAATCTTGTCTCTCGGAGCCAGGTCGGGCACGAAGGACGTTCTGTGCTGCCAACGGGGGCAGGCAGACCTTACGGGGAAAAGGGATGAGGAGAAAACAGCAGCCAGAAACGTGGGGAGGATCTCAGCAGATCGGTGGAGCAGATCGGTAGTCAGGAGGGATCCGGGGAGCTTCGGGGCTGGGGAATGGAGTGTGGGCATCGGTCAGTTAGCCGACCAGGGTGGAGAGGGTCCAAGGGGTCTCTGGCTGGACAAACCTGGCTCGGGGAGCTCCCAGACTCCCCCCAGACTCCCCCTGCCAGAAAATCAATCCATCAGTGGTATTTATTGCGTGCTTTCTGTGTGTGTACCTGAGAGAGCACAATATAACAGAGTTGGTAATCAATCAGTCGCATTTATTGAGCACTTACTGTGTGCAGAGCACTGTACTAAGTACTTGAGAGAATGTAATATAACCAAGTTGGTCTACCTATTTCCTGCCACAAGAGGCTTACAGTCTAGGGGGGTAATTGTGGTCTTTCTTAAGCGTTTACTATGTGCCAAGCATTCATCTAAGAAGACTCGTCTTCTAGGTCTGGCATGTCGCCCCATCCCAGGAAGACTCTTTTGTTGTTGTTAAGCACTTACTATGTGTCAAACACTGTTCCAAGTGCTGGGGAAGGTGCACGGTAATTAGGTCGGACTTGGTCTCTGTCCCACATGGGACTCACAGTCTAGGAGGAGGGAGAACAGGTATTTAATCCCCATTTTACATTTGAGGGATATGAGGCTCAGTGAAGTGACTTGCCCAAGGTCACACACCAAGCAATTGGCAGAGCTGGGATAAGAACCCATGTTCTCCGACTCCCAGGCCTGGGCCCTTTTCACTAGGCCGCATTGTTTCTCGGCAGTATTTTCACGGCGGTCGAGATCCCGGCCTTCTGAATCGGAGTGGCGATGTCTGTTTTCCAAGGCTCCCTTCCCTCCATCCCCTTCTTCCCCCCTCCCTCCATCCAGGTCCACAGGGCAATATCCGCACTTAGCTGACTATCTAATCTCCACGGGCGATTAGATAAGTGACTTGGGTCCGGGTTAAGTCTCTCCAGGGAGATGGAGGATGGGAAATTCTGGAGAGAAGGAGCGGTTCTTTGGAAGGAACTCCAAGAGGAAGTTTTCGGGCTCAGGACAGTGGGGGTGGGCCGGAGAGCTTGCTTGGAAGCATTGTCGATCCCCCCTCCACCCACCCCCGATCCGTTTAGCACGATGTCATTCCGTCAGGAGGAGCAGCGTAGCCTAGTGGATAGAGCCCCGGCCTGGGAGTCAGAAGCACCTGGGTTCTAATTCCGGCTCCGCCACCTGTCCACTGTGTTACCTTGAGCTAGTCACTTCACTTCTCTGAGCCTCGGTGATCTCACCTGTAAAATGGGGATGAAAACTGAGATGAGAGGAAGATGAGCCCATGTGAGACAGGGACAGCGTCCAACCTGATCAGCTTCTCTCGGGTCTTGGTACAGAGTACAGTACAACGGAATTAGCAGACACATTCCCTGCCTATACTATCGATCAAGCGCTTAGTACGGTGCTTTGCACATGGTAAGCGCTCAATAAATATGAATAAATGATGATCTACCCCAATTCTTGGCACATAGTGCTAACAACATAGCATTATTATTATTATTGTTGTTACCAGGGAACATGTTTACCAACTCTGTTGTATTGAGCTCTCCCAAGTGCTTAGTTCAGTGCTCTGCACATCGTAAATGCTCAATAAATCCCATTGATCTCAGGAACGTGGAGCAGAGGGTGGGCGCCCAGTAACCAAAACACCACACACATGACGCCAGACACGCAAGCGAAGCATGATGTCATCACCGTAAGAGTTGGAGGCCATCTGTCCGGGTCTGCTGGCCCAAAGGCCTGCAGCTGGGGGAGGGGGGGTAAAAGGGAAAGGGGGATCCGGGGGGAGCCTGTCGCCCCCCCCACCCCCCGCCCCCATCATCTCTCCAGAGACGTTTGGCTCCCAGCCGACCGGCGGGATCATGGAGGAGCCGGGATGAATCATATCATCCCATTGCGGGACTTGAATCATTTTACATTTTTCTTCAAAATCAAGCTCTTTGTTAATTGGTCTCAGGGCATAAATGCAAAATAAATGAAAATACAAGGAATGTGCAATAAACGTTAAAAACCCTGGCAGCAGCGGGAAAACAACAAATGAAACCATTAAATAACCACTACCAGCCACATTGCATTTCTCCTTTTCAATGGTCCCCATTTCCCCCTTCTTTTCCTTCCTCCTCTTTCTACCCCTCCTCCTCTTCTTTCTCCTCTTCCTCCTCCTTCTGTTCCTTTTCCTCTTCTCCTCTCCTCTTCTCCTTCTCTTTCTTCTCTTTCTCCTCCTCCTCCTCTTCTTTCTCCTCTTCTTCCTCCTCCTCCTATTCTTTCTCCTCTTCCTCCTCTGTCTGGAGCTGACTGAAGGGTCCTGGGAGATAAAAGGGAGAAGGATTATTGGAGGGGATGGATTTTAGGAAGGATGGGAAAGTGGGGGCAAGCTGGGGTCTGATGTTGAAAGCGAGGGTGTTTCCCTTCTCCTTCTCCTCTTTCTCCTCTTCTTCCTCTTCCTTCTCCTCTCCTCCTCAGCCTCCTCAGCCTCCTCTTCCTTTTCTTTTTTCTCCTCCTACTCCTTTTCCTCTCCTCCTCTGCCTCCTCCTTTTCTTCTTCTTACTCTTCCTCTGCCTCCTCCCCCTCCTCCTCCTCTCTCCTCCTCCTCCTCAAGCATGAATCAAGTAGCCCAGTCCCCAGGGATTAAAGTCACTGTAGTGGATGATACAGATTCGGTCTAATAATACTTAATGACACTGTGTGTTTGCAGGGTGTTTTCGTTTTTCCAAAGCTCTGGTCTCACGTGACCAATCTCATCTTGTCTTCCCAACATCTCTGTGAAACTTTAGTCTTCCATGTGAGCCTCGGTCCTGAGACTGAGATGCTAGGGCAGAGAGAACCCTGTGTGGAGGAGTTGATTATAGTACTTGTGGCTGGCACAGCATCACCTGTGCCCTCTCTGATCTTTGCCCACCCTGTTCCCGCCACGGCCCGGTACATTCCATCGATAACGGATGGTTTCGTGGACTGTATCCTTCGCCGTGGACAGGGAACGTGTCCGCTAATTCTGTTGTGGCCTCCTCTCCCAAGTGCTTAGCACAGTTCTCTGCACACAATAAGTATTCAATAACTACCCCTGATTGATTGACCCCAGTGAGAAGGATAATCGACTGAAGACCAAGGAAGGGAAAAGGGTGCAAATTACAGCAGGGGAGATTTCAGTCAGACACAAGGAAGAACTTCCCAAACGTTGGGAGGACCAGGGGACCTCGTGGTGGGGTCTCTACCTCCGGATTCTGGGTTCCTCTCAACTTCTCCAGCTCATGTTTTAGCTCGTGGAGGCCAGTGCTCCTTGGAGCTGCCCGGTGGACCCCGCCTTGGCTAGCAAGCAGGCCCTGTTGCCTCACTCACCCTGGAGGGGGAGGAGGAGCCGAGGGGGAACCCGAGGAGAGGCCTGTAATTACCTCTTTACACATTTCCACATTTCCCCCCCCGTCAGAACGGTCTTGTTTTGGGATTTATTTTGATCTTCTGGAAGATTAGTTACCCCGCGGGCTTGGAAAGGGATATTTGTCCTGTTGCCTAGTAGTGGTTGGCTATGCATCAGTGCTGGCTGGGAAAATGGACGGGATAGCAGAGGGAGGGTGAGCCGGGAGAGCTGGCTGGGAGAGCGAGCTGGGAGAGAGGGTCAGGAGAGCTGGTCAGGAGGCTGAACTGGAAAAACGAGCCAGGAGAGCGAGCTGGGAGAGCTAGTTGAGAGACCGGGCCGGAAGAGTGGACGGGAGAGAAGGCCAGTTGGTTGGTAGGAGGGGGCAAGGGGATCGAGTGCTTTAAAGTGGACGGTAAGGAGTTTCTGTTTGATGCAGAGGTGGATGGGCAACCACCAGAGGTTCTTGAGGAGTGGAGAAAGATGGACTGAACACTTTTGTAGAAAAATGATCTGGGTAGCAGAGTGAAGTATGGACTAGAGTGGGGAGAGACAGGAGGCAGGGAGGTCAACAAGGAGGCTGAAACAGTAATCAAGGCGGCAGAGGATAATTGCTTGGATTAATTTAGTAGCAGTTTGGTTGGAGAGGAAAGGGCAGGTTTTAGCGATATTGTGAAGGTGGAACTGACAGGATTCAGTGACAGATTAAGTATGTGGGTTGAATGAGAGAGATGAGTCAAGGATAACGCCAAGGTTACGGACTTGTGAGACAAGAAAGATGCTGGTGCTGTCTACAGCGACAGGAAAATCAGGCGGGGATAGGGCTTTGGGGGGGGGGGGAGATAAGGAGTTCTGTTTTGGACCTGTTGAATTTGAGGTGTTGGTGGGACCTCCAAGTAGAGGTGTCTTGAAGGCAGAAGGAAATGAGAGAGTGCGGAGAGGAAGAGAGATCAGGATGGGAGATGTAGATTTGGGAATCATCTGCATAGCGGTGGTAGTTAAAGCCATGGAGCAAATAAGTTCTCTAAGGGAGTGGATGTGGATGGTAACTAGAGGGAGACCCAGAGCTGAGCCTTGAGGGACCCCCTCGCCCCAATAGAGGGAGAGGAGCCCATAAAAGAGAGTGAGAATGAGCAGTCAGAGAGGCAGGAGGGGAATGGTGTCAGCAAAGCCAAGATTGGATAATGTTTCCAGGAGGAGGGGGTGTCGACACGGCGTTGAAGGCAGCCGCGAGGTCGAGGAGGAGTAGAGGTCATTGGATTTGGCAAAAAGGAGATCGTTGGTGACCTTTGAGAGGGCCGTTTCTGTGGAGTGAAGGGAACAGAAGCCAGATCGGAGGGGGGCAAGGAGAGAATTGGAGGAGAGGAACTTGAGGGTAGGTATCCTGTCTCCTAACTCTATTGGACTCTCCTAAGTGCTCAGTCCAGTGCATCTAAAAAGCACTCAGTAAATTCCATTGACTCTTTGGTTGAGCCCCCACTTTTTAATGGGATTTGGTTAAACGCTTACCGTGTTCCAGGCACCGTGATAAGCACTAAGGTAAATACAAGGTAATCAGGTTGGACACAGTCCGAGTCCCTCATAGCCTTAATCCCCCATAATAAGCGCTTAATAAATACCATAAAAAATAGAAAGAGATACAGAGAGACAGAGCAGAAACACATAGGGAAAAACCCAGAGGCTGAGAGATAGAGATAGACAGAGAGATAGACAGCATTAGACAGAGAAAGAGTTAAAGACACAGAGGCAGAGACACAGAGACAGAGGCAGTGAGATAGACAGAGACAGAGCAGAAACGCAGAGTGAAAGAGTCAATAGCAGAGAGATAATGATAAAAATGATAATAATGATCCTATTTGTTAAATGCTTACTATGTGCCAAGCACTGTTCTAAGCGCTGGGGTAGATACAAGGTAATCAGGTTGTCCCACATGGGGCTCACAGTCTAAATCCCCATTTTCCAGATGAGGTCACTGAGGCCCAGTGAAGTGAAGCAGTGTGGCTCAGTGGAAAGAGCATGGGCTTTGGAGACAGAGGTCATGAGTTCGAATCCCAGCTCTGCCACTTGTCAGCTGTGTGACTGTGGTCAAGTCACTTAACTTCTCTGGGCCTCAGTGACCTCATCTGTAAAATGGGGATTAAGATTGTGAGCCCCATGTGGGACAACCTGATTCCCCCGTGTCTCCCCCAGCGCTTAGAACAGTGCTCTGCACATAGTAAGCGCTTAACAAATACCAACATTATTAAGTGAAGTGATTGCCCAGAGCCACACAGTTGACACGTGGCAGAGTCAGGATTAGAAACCATGACCCCTGACTCCCAAGCCCGGGCTCTTTCCACTGAACCACGCTGCTTCTCATATAGACGGAGAGACAGAGAGAAACACAGAGCAAAAGGCCCAGACTCTGAGAGATAGAGATACAGATACAGAGCAAAAGGTCCAGGGGCAGAGAGATAGAGAGACAGAGAGACAGAGCAGAAACAGAGTGGAAGAGCCAGAGACAGCGAGATAGAGATAGAGACCGAGAGCCCGGCCTGGCTATTGTTTGGACCACTTGCCGACGTCCTCGGCCGTCCAGCGACAGGCCCTTCCGGCCACACCCTCCCGGCCCAATGACCATGCAGGAAACGCCAGGCCCCGATTGCCGGACCGTGTGAGGACACGACCTGGCTCGGATGTTTGTGGTTTCACTGGCACCACCAGATCCCATCAGCCGGTGGGCCTCAGGCTGGAGCAGAGGCAGAAGTTTCTCCGCGAGCGATGAGCAAGTGCTTGGGGCGGGGATGGCGGCGGGCGGGGGAGGCCGCGGTCCCCCAGAGTCCGGGCTCTGGAGCCACTTCCAAGTAGCCGGAACCGAGTGACTGGAATTTCTGGGGAATTAAAAGGCAAACAAAGAGTTTCTTGCGGTTTCGGTTACACAAGAGGACCCGCTGCTGAGGCAGGATGGATGGGGAGCCGGCGGGGGGGAAAGGGGGCCTGGTCAGCCCGTGCTTGGGGCGAGAGAGAAGGGCGCGACTCCTCGTTTTGGGGAGGCCAGCTCCCACCCAGTCCCATCGTGGGGATCAGCAGGCTGGGACGGGGGGTCAACTGGGAGCAGGATACCGCCCTCTCCACCAGTGTTTTCCCCATGTCCGGCCTCAGCCCCCTCCGGCTCCCCCTCAGGCCTTTCCACTGACTGAAATCCTCAGGGTCCGGCCCGCTCCCACCTCCCCGAGGGTACTGAGTCAGGGGCAATCCTGGGCCTTTCTCACCCAACCGTGATTTGGGGGCTCGGTCAGGCATGGCGGGGAACGGGGTGGGGAGTTGGGGGGGGTTTAGGGGGGAAGGGACCTCCCCCACTCCTCCCCCACCCCGTCCCCCGACCCTACAAGTGTCAGCTAGGGGAGGGGAGGAGTTCAGGGCAGAGAAAGAGTCCAGCCGCTCTGGGGACACGTGAGGGTGATGGAGGGAGAAAGAAGGAGAGACCTGGACCGTTAAAGGGCAGAGATACACAGAGAGATAGAGATAGATATGCAGAGAGAGAGAGAGAGACATAGATATATACACAGAGAGTTAGAGGCAGAGATTCATAGAGAGACACAGAGACAGAAATACAGAGAGTGAAAGTCCTAGAGGCAGAAATAGTTACACAGACAGATCGACAGGAATGGACAGATATCAAGGGTCAGAGAGTTAAAGATGCAGAAGCAGCATGATCTAGTGTCCGGAGCCCGGGCCTGGGAGTCAGAAGGATCTGGATTCTAATCCCAGCACTGCCACTCGTCTGCCCATCTAACCTCGGGCAAGTCACTTCACTTTTCTGGGCCTCAGTCACCTCAACTATAAAGTGGGGATTAAGACTGTGAGCCCCATGTGGGACAGGGACCGTGGCCAACCCGATTTGCATCTATCCCAGCACTTAGTACAGTGCCTGGCACATAGTGAGCACTTGACAAATTCCACAATTATTATCATTTTTAGGAGCAGAGAAGCAGAGAGAGAGGGAGGTAGAGAGATAAAGTAAGAAGAGATCCCAGCCCTGTCCTGCTCCACAGTCTGGCCAGAAGCGAACTCGAACTCGTGCCCGACCGGTCCCGATGTGTTTCCAGTGAAGGACTGGTCAGTCCACAGGGCCAGGGCAGCATTTCCCAAAATGTCGTTCTCCCTCCACACACACACACACACACACAGGATTGGGAAGGGCAGGCTGGGCTTTGCTGGTAAACTGTCTGCCGCTTCCTGCTGACACATCCACCCACCCCCTCCTCCCCTCCTTGGCCACCACCCTTCCCAGCAAGGCCATTAAGGGGCTTTCAGGCGGTGCCCGTGGGGAGAGGGGAGGAGGAGGCGGCGTGGGGTGGGAGAGGCGAGGCCAACGGAAACCCCAGCGGGCCGTGGGCCGGAGAGAGCCCGGAGCTTGGCTACACTCCCAACTCTGTTGGTTTGGACATCCCATCTGCTTTGTACAGTGCTCTGCACATGGTAAACGCTCGATAAACACCATTGATTGATCGATGGATCACTTCCCCGAAAGAGCCAGGCTCGCCTCAGGGCACTTGTGAGGAACTCCCAGGGCAGTGGGAGCCGACACCCCTTCCCCAAGGCCTGGGGGCAACTCCCTTCTTCTTCAATAGTATTTATTGAGCGCTTACTATGTGCAGAGCACTGTACTAAGCGCTTGGGATGAACAAGTCGGCAACAGATAGAGACGGTCCCTGCCGTTTGACGGGTTTACAGTCTAATCGGGGGAGACGGACAGACGAGAACAATGGCACTAAACAGCGTCAAGGGGAAGAACATCTCGTAAAAACAATGGCAACTAAATAGAATCAAGGCGATGTACAATTCATTAACAAAATAAATAGGGTAACGAAAATATATACAGTTGAGCGGACGAGTACAGTGCTGTGGGGATGGGAAGGGAGAGGTGGAGGAGCAGAGGGAAAAGGGGAAAATGAGGCTTTAGCTCAGGTCCCAGCTGCCCGGTTCGGTCCTGGAGGCCCCGGACGGGCTTCAGAACCGGTGGTATTCGCTGTGGAGACTGTGAGATGCTTCTTGTGTGCCAAGCACTGTGCTCAGCGCAGAGGGAGATGCGGAACGTAGTATGTTTTGAGCTCTGTGTGCAGAGCACTGTATTAAGTGCTTGGGAGAGTACAATACAACAATAAACAATAGACACCTTCCCTGCCCTCGGGAGGTTTGCAGTCTAGAGTGGTAGAGATGATCAGCTCAGACGCAGCCCCTGTTGCTCAGAGAGATGGCCCCCATAGAGTCCCCCCATAATCCTAACTAATAATCCTCCCCATTCGCACCCCCCACCCCCCAACCTCTCCGGATTAACAGAAGTAGCGTGGCTCAGTGGAAAGAGTAAGGTTTTGGGAGTCAGAGGTCTAATCCCGGCTCCACCCCCTTGTCTGCTGTGTGACTTTGGGCAAGCCACTTCACTTCTCTGGGCCTCAGTTACTCCGTCTGTAACGTGGGGATTCAGACTGTGAGCCCCACGTGGGGCCACCTGATTACCTTGTAACTCCCCCAGCGCTTAGAACAGGGCTTGGCACATAGTAAACGCTTAACAAATACCATCATTATTATTATGGGAAGCACTGTGGCTTAATGGAAAGAGCACGGGTTTGGGAGGCAGAGGACATGGGTTCTAATCCCGGCTCCACCATTTGTCCGTCTGTCTCCCCCGATTAGGCTGTGAGCCCGTCATTGGGCAGGGATTGTCTCTATCTGTTGCCGAATTGTACATTCCAAGCGCTTTGTACAGTGCTCTGCACATGGTAAGCTCTCCATAAATACTATTGAATGAATGAATTTGGCTGCTGTGTGACCTTGAGCAAGCCGCCTCACTTCTCTGTGCCTGTTACCTCATCTGTGAAATGGGGATTCAAACTGGGCCAACCTGATTATCTTGTATCTACCTCAGAGCCTAGAACAGTGCTCAGCACATAGTAAGCGCTTAACAAATGTCATTATTATTATTATTATTGTTATCCGCCCTGGACCAGAGGAGGCGGGTACTTCCCCCACCTACTGGCCCTCTCGCGGGGTGCGAGCATCTCTGGACCACTCTGCCTCTTGAGAGATGGAGAGACAAGGTAACTAGAGCTTTGCCAACTGTTTTGATCGTTTCCCGTCGAGATGTTTGTAAATACGACGCTGGAGGACGGGGGGGCGGCGAGGGGTTTGTTTTGTCTGTTCCCAGGATGAATAAGGTGATACTAAAATTTTCCACCGTAGCATCCGCAGGTATGTATGTGATGGAGAGCTGGAGGAAGCAGATGGGCTCAACCTAGTTCGCTCGGCTTCCAAATGTTTCAGAAGCCCCGGCCTCAATCAGTCCACCAAGAGTTTGTTCTGAATGCCTACCGGATGCAGAGCAATGTCCTAGACAGGACAGCCTGGCACGTAGTAAGCGCTTAACAAATACTCTGCTCATCGTTATTATTATTAAACCCTGAGGGAGAGGGAGAACAGGTGTCAAATCCCCATTTGAATAATAATAATAATAATGTTGGTATTTGTTAAGCGCTTACTATGTGCCGAGCACTGTTCTAAGCGCTGGGGTAGACCCAGGGGAATCAGGATGTCCCACGTGGGGCTCACAGTCTTAATCCCCATTTTACAGATCAGGTAACTGAGGCACAGAGAAGTTAAGTGATATTTTACAGATGAGGAAACTCAGGTGTGGTTAAGCGACTGGCCCAAGGTCACTCAGCTGGACTGGGATTAGAACCACTAAGGCACTCTGCCTCCCTGATTTGGGGTTTCTTTTTTTTTTAAAAAAATTTGAGGTTGTTTGAGAGTCCAAGAAGTAGAGAAGATGATAAAATAGGGTTTCAATATCTGTTCTCTTAAACTCTGAGGGCCGAGTACCTACCCCGGTACTTAGTACAGTGCTTGGCACATAGTAATCACTTAATACCACTCTCATTATTATTAGTAGTAATAGCAGTATTGTTATTATTATTGTAAATGAAAAGTGGTTAACCTCCACCACTCTCATACACATTTCTTCGTTCTCACTTCTCCGGTAGAACATCTTGGCAAACGTGTCCAATAAACACTTTAAATTTCTCCAAGGATTTTCTGTAAACAGGTCTCAAGGGTAACATAGATAATAGGTGGGATCCTTCCAAATCCCCGCCCCCTGCAAAAAAGTCTCAGAACTGTTAACTTCTCAGCCTGAGTTTTGGGTTGTTTGAGAGTCCAAGAAGTACGGTAGACTGTAAAATTGGGATTCATTACCCTTTTCCCCTCCTTCTAGACCGTGAGCCCCAGGTGGGACCTGGCGATCTTCAACCCACCCCAGCGCCTAGTCCATTGCTTGGCACATAGTAGTCGCTTAACACTATCATTATTAGTAGTATTATTATTATCATTGTAAATGAAAGGGGGTTAACACTCCACTCCTGGGGTACAGTGCTTGGTTCTCACTTCTCCAAGCAAGCATCTTGGCAAACGTGTCTAATAAACACTTTAAGATTTCTCCAAGGGCTGTTTTGTAAACAGGCCTCCTGGGTAAGATGGCTAAGAGCTGGGTTCCTTTCAAACTCCCCAGAAATGAATCCCAGAACCGTTAACTTTTAAGCCTGAGCCCAGCTGAGGTCCCCGGAGAGTAGAGCAGGAGAGCCGGCAGGAGCAATAGTGGGTGCTAAGCATATACCGTGTGTGGAACACTGAGCTAAGCATTGGTAGATGTGAGATAATGACGTCGAGACCAGTCCCTGACCCTCGCAAGGCTCGTGGTCTAATAGGAGGGAGAACGGATATTGAATCCCCATTTTACAGATGAGGAAACTGAAGCTCGGAGAAGCTAAGCGAGTTATCCAAGTTCACGCAGCGGGCAAGTGGCGGAGGTGGGATTAGAATGAATCCCTGCCCTCAAGGAGTTTACAGGACATCGGCGGAAACAAGACGCTGCAGGTAGAAGAAACAACTACCTATAAGGATATGAGCATAAATTTGGTTCCTATTTAAATCTCCGGCTTTCAGGAGGGCTAAATACCCCCAGCATTTATTCATCCTAATGTATCCAGACCTATTTCTGGTGCCGTGAAAAGTTGACTCTTACATAAGATTCGTTTAGTATATATAAATGCTTTGGTAAATATTCCCACACGAGCCGCCTGGTATTTTGGTCTGTTTTGTTTCCTTGCCCTTCGAAGTCTAATCTGGGGAGCCTGTCTAAGGCCTCTCCCCTCGGCGCTGGTTGCTTTAAAGATAACTTGAAAAAAAATGGTATTCGTTAAGTGCTTTCTATGTGGCAGGCTATGTACTGAGTGCTGGGGTAGATAGATAGAAGCTATTCAGGTTGGATACAGTCCATGTTCCACACGGGGCTCACGCTCCAAATCCCATTTTACAGACGAGGTAACTGAAGCACAGAGAAGCGAAGGGACTTTTTTTATAATGCTATTTGTTAAACACCTACTATGTGCCAGGTACATAGTAGGCATTTAGCACAGTGGTCTGTACACGGTAAGCGTTCACGATTGAACTGTACCAAGCGCCGAGGTAGGTACAAGATGATCAGGTTGGACACAGCTCCTGTGGGCTCAGTGTCTGAATCCCCATTTTACAGATGAGGTCACTGAGGCCCAGAGAAGTGAAGGAACTTTTTTTATGGGATTTGTTAAGCACCTACTACGTGCCAGGCCTGGGCACTTACTATTAAGCTCTAGGGTAGCTACAAGATCAGCAGGTTGATTCACAGTCTGAATCCCCATTTTACAGATGAGGTGACTGAAGCCTAGAGAAGTGAAGCACCTTGCTCATTGTTACCCAGCAGACAAGTTGCGGAGCCAAGATTAGAACCCAGGTCCTTCTGACTCCCAGGCCTCTGCTCTAGCCATTAGGCCGTGCTGCTTCTGTACCTTCCCAGGCTGGAGCCCGTGGCCTGAGGGCCGGCCGCAGGGGGCCCCGGGGCTGATTTGTAAACGGGCCACGTGGAGCAAGCTCGGGCAATCGGGGAGGAAGCCAAGAAGCACATCCCTACGCTGAGGAAATGGCAGCCTGCTTCCTGGGTCCAGATGGGTATAAACTCTGTGGGCCTCCCTCTGTACCTCTCTCCCTCCCCCTTTCTTCCTCCTTTCCTCTCTCTCTCTCTTCCTGTCTCCCTCCCTCCTCTTCCTTCCCTAATTATGCCTCTCCACCCTTCTTTGACCCTACTGTCACCCTCAGCCTCCTTCTTACCCTCTCACTCTTTCTCTGCCCCCCTTTTCTCTCCCTCGCCTTATTTCTCCCCTTTTTCTCCCCTCACTACCTCTTTCTCTCCCCTCTTTTCTCCCCCTCGCTCCATCTCTATCCTGCTCCCTCTTTCTCTGCTCCTCCTTTTTCTTCCCTTCACGTCTTTCTCTTCCCTCTCCGTCTCCATCTCTTTTCCCCCCTCACTCCCTCTCCTCCTTTTTTCTCTCCCCTCCTCTTTTTCTCTCCCTCTTTTTCTTCCACTCATTCCGTTTCTTCTCTCTCCTTTCTCTCCCCCCTCTTACTCCATCTCCCCTCTTTTTTTCTCCCTCTTCTCTTTCCTTCTCTTCCTCCACTTTCCTTTCTCCTCTATCCTTTATCTCTTTCCCCTCTCTCTTTTTCTCCCTCTCTTCTTTCTCACTCCTCTGTCTCTCTCCTCTTCACCCCACTCCTACCCTCTCCCCAGAGGGGAAAATCATCTCAAGGTCCCCCAGGGAGCATCTGGTTTCTGGCCCTAACAGATGGCAGTTTTTGACACAGGGGCTGGGCGGAAGGAAGTGAAAGGTCAGTGCCAACTCCACGGTGGGGGTGGGCCATGTCTCTGAAGTTCCCCTGGCCTCGGAAAGGTCTTCCGGTTGAGAAAGTAAATAAACAATTCGTGGGTGACCTTGGCCACTTATGTAACAGGTGATTCGTCAATGGATTGTTTGAAGCGAAGCGGCGGCAAAGGGGCAGTTCCCAAAATGTCTCCGGCGTGTTTTATGGGCGTCACGGGGAGTTACAGCAGGAGAGAGTTCTCCTTCTGAACCCCAGTTCCAAGATGCCTCACCTTCTCCCAGCCCAGATCAGTGAGAGCCCGGCTTCCTTGGAGCCCTGGAGAGGAAACTGGGGTGGGAAAGGCTGGGCTGTGTATGAGGTGTGACAGGAAGAAATTAGGAGAAGAAGCGAGCCTTAATGGTTAGAGCCCGGGCCTGGGAGTCAGAAGGACCGGGGTTCTAATCTCAGCTCTGTTGCATGTCTGCTTTGTGACTTTGGGCAAGTCACTTCACTTCTCAGTGTGCCTCAGTTACCTCACCTGGATGAAGATTAATTAATAATAATAATAATAATAATGTTGGTATTTGTTAAGCGCTTACTATGTGCAGAGCACGGTTCTAAGCGCTGGGTAGATACAAGGTAATCAGGTTGTTCCATGTAAGGCTCATAGTCTTAATCCCCATTTTCCAGATGAGGTAACTGAGGCACAGAGAAGTTAAGTGACTTGTCCACAGTCACACAGCTGACAAGTGGCAGGGTTGGGATTCGAACCCATGACTTCTGACTCCCAAGCTCGGGCTCTTTCCACTGAGCCACGCTGCTTCTCCTAAGACTGTGAGCCCCAGGTTGGACAGGGACTGTGTACGACCCAATTACCTTGTATCTACCTCAGCACTTAGAACAGTGCCTGGCACATACTAAATGCTTAACAAGTACTACATTTATTTAGGGAATCTCCAAGCACGACAGAGAAGCAACGTGGCCTAGTGAAGGAAACACTAGCCTGGGAGACTGAAGACCTGGCTTCTCTTTTTTTTGTTGTATTTAAGTGCTTACTATATACCAGGCACTTACTAAACGCTGGGGTAGAGACGTGTTAATCAGGTTAGACACAGTCCCTGTGGGGCTCACAGTCTTAATCCCCATTTTCCAGATGAGGGAACCGAGGCCCAGAGAAGTGAAGCGACTTGCCCTAAGTCACACAGCAAACAAGTGGCGGAGCCGGAATTAGAACCCAGGTCCTTCCGACTCCCAGGCCCGGGCTCTAGCCAATAGGCAACTCCGATTCTCCTGAATGCCTGCTCAAGTTCTTGCTGTGGATGGCTGGAACAACTCATTCCGTCCAGCATGAGATGCTTTGGCTTGGAGTGGCCACTCGGTTGGTTGCCATGGAGACCCCAGCAATTGTATAATTGCCCAATCCTCTTTTTCAGCTGAGCAGGGTCAATAGCCTAATGGCTCTGGATTTTATTTGGGTAGTAATATTAATAATAATAGTAACAGTAGAGGAAAAGGTAGAATAGTAGTTATAGCACCACTATAATAATAATAGTAATGATGATGGTATTTGTTAAGCGCTTACTATGTGCCAAGCATGTTCTAAGCGCTGGGTTAGATACAAGGTAATCAGGTTGCCCCCCGTGGGGCTCACAGTCTTCATCCCCATTTTCCAGATGAGGTCACTGAGTCCCAGAGAAGTGAAGCGACTGGCCCAAAGTCACGCAGCTGACAAGTGGCGGAGCAGGGATTAGAACTCGCGACCTCTGACTCCCAAATCCGGGTCCTTTCCACTAAGCCACGCTTCTCTACCGTGCACACAGCAGACGCTCAGTACTGTGCTGTTGCCAGTAGGCACTCAGTACAGGATTGTGCTCGCGATGGTGCTCAATAAAGTGCTGCACAGTGAGCACTCAGTGGAGGGCTGTTCACAGTGGGGGCCCTCAGCACAGTGCCATGCCCAGACCAGGTGCTCAGCCCTGTCGAGCCGGAAGCTGCCTCTGTTGCAGTGCTGTTCCCACGTCCACACTCGGACCGGCCGCCCACCCCAGGAATTGCCCTTCTCCGCGAGGGAAGAGACGGCCTGGGTCTCTCCAGGACTGGACTCCAGCTGAGCCCGAGGGGCGACTGGGCCCCAAGCCCGGCCATCGGCCCAGGAGGGGGCAGAGGAAAGGGCAGAGCTGGGAACCGTTCCAGGGATGCGGGCCCGATTCCAGAGCTCCAACCCCGGGCCTGCCAGGGAGCTGTCATCCAGTGCCCGGAGAGTGGCTCCCCGGCAGCTGAGCGGGCGGTGACTGTGGTTGGAACCCCCCCGGCCAGACAGAGCAGCTTGGCTTAGTGGGCAGAGCACGGGTCTGTGAGTCAGAAAGACCTGGGTTCTAATCCCCACTCCACCACATATCTGCTGCGTGACCTTCGGCAAGTCACTTAACTTCCCTGGGCTTAATTTAACTTACCTCATCTGCAAAATGGGAATTATGACTGTGTGTGGGACAGGGCCTCTGGCCAACTTGATTAACTTGTATTTACCCCAGTGCTTAGAACAGTGCTTGGCACGTAGTAAGCACTTAACAAGTGCTTTTCACACAGTAAGCGCTCAATAAATACGATGGAGTGAACGGATAAAGTACTGTAATTATTATTATTATCATTACAAACCAAAACAGCTGTGGGTGGTGACTCTGGCAACGGGAGGAAATCTGGTTTAATCGATCGATCAGTCAGTCAACCACTCATTTATTTATGGAGCACCTCCTGAGGGGAAGGAACAAGTGAAGCGGACCACCCGTCCTTTCTCCTTTTGGGCTTGGGTCCCGTGGTGGGAGATAAACAGGCAGAGAAAATGATTTTCGCTCAGGAGTCTACGAAACCCATTTGTGTCTGATAGTCTTTGCCGTTGTCAGTGTCTCCGAGGAATCGGCAAGTTCTGCAGTGAACGATCATGGTGGTATTTGTTAAGCGTTTACTCTGTGTCAAGCACTAGGGTCGATACAGAATAATCAGGGTGAACATGGTTACTGTCCCACATGGGGCTCCCGAGCCAACTGGGCGGCAGAAGAGGATTTTTCTGGATGAGGAAGCACAGAGAAGGAAAGTGACTTGCCCTCGGTTCCACGGGAGGCATGTGACGGAGCTGGGATTCGGTTCTCTGGCTCCCAGCCTGTGGTTTTCCCACCGGTCATCCTGTTTCTCCATCAGTGGAGATTCCATTTGGTATCAGTGAGGTAACAATCTCCTGTTTTTGGATCCGCAAGAAGGTCGTAATTTTTCTAATTTGGGGAATCAATAGGAGTAAGACTCCCTCATTTAATGATTCCAAGTGGTAAAATTGGGTGGTTTCTTAGTCTCAGTGCAACTGACAACAGCTGTTTCCCCCCATATTCATGGGTTCCTACTTGCATTGGGAAGATCCGCTCCCTAATTTACAGCTGAAGGTGGCCCCTCTGGAGAGAGGGGGATGGATTGTGGGGGTGGGGGAGGTAGGGGTGCGTGTGTCCAAGGAAACCCATCCCCCAGGGAGGGGATCCGTTGACTTGCGTGGCCCTTGTCATCAATGACATTTTCCTTCTGCCTCTCCTTGTATTTCTTCTTAAAGAGAAGATAGTAACCTGAGTTGACCTAGGAAACCTTTCCATCCTTGCCCCCGCGAGGCAGGCTGGGTCTATTCACACCCCTGGCTTTGGCCCTGACTGCCTTCATTCCTGCAGGCCCAAGTTTTCACTCCAGAGAGAGATTCCGAGTTGGGCGAGGCTCCCTCAGACCACTTTGGGGACACCGTCCATTTCTCTGAATCTGGGAGACCACGCATCGTTCCCGGCCCCCGGACTGCCCGGGATTGATCGGACACTGTGGCCGGCCCGGGCGGGGTGAGGCGGGCACAGCCCCTTATGGGCATTCACTTGAGAACGTGTCATCACAGGGGAAATTCTCAGCCGGTTTGCTCATAGACTGTGAGCCCCCGAGGGGACGAGGTCTGTGTCTAATTCCCACCTGTGACCTCTCTCCCAGGGCTCAATACAGTACCAGTCTGATTTATTGCAGAACCCAGTACTGAACACTTGAGTTCAGTGGCAGAGACACAATCTCTGCCCTCAAGGAACTTACTATCTTTCTTCCTCGTTAGATAGGAAGAGAGAACGGAAAGATAGAAATTGAATCCATAGTGGAGTATGTACACAGCTGAAATTTCTGGCCAAATTCACCCCGCTGTTCAGTAGGGGTGGCTGGGGGGAGAGGGGGCTGGATCCCCATCCTGACTTAGACTGTAAGCTCGTCAATGGGCAGGGATTGTCTCTGTTGCCGAATTGTATATTCCAAGCGCTCAGTACAGTGTTCTGCACATAGTAAGCCCTCAATAAACACTATTGAATGAAACAATGAGTGATTTCCAGGCCCGTGATCTTTCCATTAGGCTATCCTGCTTTTCTTGCCCCCATCTCTCCTGCTCTGCTCATCCCCAACCCACTTTTTCAGTCTTTCTTTAGTAGTATTTGTTGAGCCTTACTATGTGCCAGGCCCTGTACTAAGCGCTGGGATGGATACAAGCAAATTGCATTGCACACAGTCCTTGTCCCTCATGGGGCTCACAGTCTCAATCCCCATTTTAAGTGAGTGGTCATCCAGCGTCCAGAGCCTGGTTTGCCCTCCTTACTGCCCACTGCTACCTCCTGGCATTTTTTTAGTGGCATCTAAGTGCTTACTATATGCCAGGCACTGTGCTAAGCGCTGGGGTAGATACAAGTTAATCAGGTTGGACACAGTCCACGTCCCACATGGGGCTCAGTCTTAATCCCCATTTTACAGAGGAGGTAACCGAGGCCCAGAGAAGTGAAGTGACTTGCTCAAGGACACAGAGCAGTCGGATGGTGGAGCTGGGATTAGAACCCAGGTCCTTCTGACTCCCAGGCCTGTGCTCTCTCCGCTGGGCCCCGCTGCTTCTCTAGGCCCCGCTCTCCTCACTAGCCAAGCGCTGGTTGACCCCCGACGCCGTCTGCTCTCGGGAGTGGTTTGGGCATTTCCAAAAAACTCTGAAGTGGGTTCCTCCTGCTGATGCTGCTATCTCCAGGATTACCATCGAAACCCTCTCGCTGTCTCCTCCCTGTCTGTCTGCTGGTCATTCCTCCCTGCAAGCCCCTGGTCCACGCTCTTCTCCTCCCTCTCCTCCCCATCCCCTGGTCCAACCCCCTTCCTCTCCGTTCTCTAGTCCGCTTCCCTCCTTTCTCCTCCTCGGGCCCTGGTTTTCCTGCTCCCCCTTCTCCCCAGCCCCGGACACCCGAGTTCCCCTTGCCCGCCGGGGCCCCCATATTCCTCCTCGGCTCTCCGATGGGAAATTAATGAACTCTGGGCCCGCTGGTATGAACTTGCCGCTTAAACAAACATCCAGAAAAGTTGGGGAGGGGGCGTTTCCAGGGAGACGGCGGGGTGTTGACCGTCTTTGGGCTGGTGCAGTGTCCTGTCCCCTGGATTGATGGGTCTCTGCCACAGAAGCTCCTCCGTTCGTCCAAACAGCCAGGGAACACTTTGGGAACAGGGTTGTTTTTTCTTTTTCTTTTTCTTTTTTTTTTTTTAAGTCCTCCCAGGGACAGAGAGTTCAAGATGAGCCCTGCGATCAAAGAGAGCTTTGGGGAGTTGGAGACCGTTGAAAGGCAAGCAGGACACTGATTGAAGGGCTGGGAAGTACAAGCTATGAGCGAAAAGGGAAGGAATCTGGATTGTTTAGCTGGGGGAAGAGGACACTGAAAGGTTCTGGGCTCTCCCTGCCTCTGCCCTCTTCGATCTGTCCCACGAACTCCTACCCGGATCATCTTAAAAAGCTGCTTAGAACACGGGGCTCCCCTCCTCCAGCCCCTCCCTGCCAAGGACCGTCCACTTCTCCCTATGTTAAACGGAAACTTCTCACCATCACCTTAAAGGATTGAGCAGCAGTGTGGCCTAGTGGATAGAGCCCGGGGCCTGGGAGTCAGAAGGACCTGGGTTCTAATCCCCACTCTGCCACTTTTCCGCTTTGTGACCTTGGGCAAGGCCCTTGATATCTCCGTGCTTCAGCTCCCTCACCTGCACAACGGGGATTGTGAGCACAAAATAGATTGTGAGCCCTACGTGGGACCTCGTAATCTTGTCTCTACCCCACCGCCTAGTGCAGTGCTTGGCACACAGAAAGTACTTAATAAATACCACAGTTATTACTATTACTGGACTGTAAACTCGCTTTGGGCAGGGAATGTGTCGGTTTAATTTTTGTATTGTCCTCTCCCAAGCGCTTAATACAGTGCTTGGCACACAGAAAGCACTTAATAAATATCACAGTAATTACTAGACTGTGAACTCGTTATGGGCGGGGAATGTGTCATTTTAATTGTTGTATTGGCCTCTCCCAAGCGCTTAATTCAGTGCCTGGCACATAGAAAGCACTTAGCTTTAAGTGTGAAGCTCTGTGACTTAGTGGAAAGAGCCCGGGTTTGGGAGTCAGAGGTCATGGGTTCTAATTCCGCTTCTGCCACTTGTCAGCTGTGTGACTTTGGGCAAGTCATTTACTTTCTCTGGACCTCAGTTCCCTCATCTGTAAAATGGGGATTAAGACTGTGAGCCCCACCTGTGACAACCTTGTATCTCCCCTAGCGTTTAGAACAGTGCTTGGCACTTAATAAGCGCTTAACAAATGCCATTATTTTTATTATTAATAACAAGTATCCCAATTATTACTGTAGACTCTAACCTCGTAGTGGGCAGAGAATGTGTCTAATTGTTGTACTGTCCTCTCTCAAGTGCCTAGTAATAATAATAATGATGATGGTATTTGTTAAACGCTTACTATGTGCCAGGCACTGTTCTAAGCGCTGGGGGAGATACGAGTTTATCAGGTTGTCCCAGGTAGGGCTCAAAGTCCTATTCCCCATTTTTACAGATGGGGTACAGAGCTCGGCACACAGTAAGCGCTCAATAAATACGACTGACTACTAGCTGTCTCCCATTTTGCCTTAGCTTGCACTCTTCACTTCTCCCAAGCTGACTTCTTAACCCTACAGTGATTTTACCTGTCCTGCCTCTGTCCTCTTCCTCAAGCCCTTCCTCTAATATGGAACTCTCCTCCTTCTCCCTCTCCACCTTTAAAGTCTTCTAAGAATCCACCTTCTCCTGGAGCTCTTCTCAGGTCTCACCATCCCATTCCAAGCGCTTAGTACGGTGCTCTGCACAGAGTAAGCGCTTAAAAAATACGATTGAATGAATGAATGAATCAACCTCCTTAGCTTGTTTGTGCGGGTTTTTTTTTTTAATTATGGTATTTGTTAAGCACCAACTACGTGCCAGGCACTGTGCTAAGCGCAGGGGTAGATACAAGCTAATAGGATTGGGCACAATCCATGTCCCTCCCGGGCCTCATCTCTATTTTACAGATGAAGTAACTGAGGCCCAGAGAAGTTTAGTGACTTGCCCAAGGTCACACAGCAGGCCAGGGAGGAGCTAGGAATGGAACCCAGATTCTTCTGACTCCCAGGCCCGTGCTCTCTCCACTGGGCCAGACAACTTCAGATCTGCTCAGATGGGGTTTTTTTTTGTTTGTTATCTGTGTGTTTAATTGCTCACTTTTGTCACCGTGCTTGCTATATAAATTTAGTCTTTTCCTCACTGTACATTCACAGTTGGTTTCTCAGAATAAATCGGAATGAGGCAAAATACCCCGCTAGATTGTAAACTTCTCGAGGGTAGGGATCGTGTCCGCTAATTCAGTTGTACTCTTCCAGGTGTTTTTTACAGTGCTCTGTACACCTAAGACGGTAAGCTCTTTGAAGGCATGGATCGTACACATTAACCGTCCTACTCTCCCAAATAATTAAGTCCGGTGATCTGTGCACAGTAAACGATCAATACTATTGATTGATTGACCGGTATGCCATTATCTGCCAACGGCGTGCTGTGCCCTCTTATTAAAACTTGGGGGACACACCAAAGAAGGAAGAGTCCCTGTCGTCTAGGAGCTTACCCCTAAGGGGGTGTTTGAGAGCCATCTCTACCCTCTCTCTCTCTCTGCCTCCCGGGAACCTCCCAAACCCAGGGCACCCAGCGATCTCACGGACCCAGGCCTGGGCATCTGGAGGTCCAAAGGGCAAGCCTGCCCTGCAGGGACTGAGAAGGACCCAAGCTCGGGGCCTGGCAGAAGGGGAGCCACCATTTTGTTTCTCCACGGGGTGACGGAGCAGCATCGAAAGCAACCAGAGGGCTTCCCTTCATGCACAGAGCCACACGCTCTCCTATAGATCCTCACTGTGGCACTGGCTTCATTGTATCAGGGAACATGTGGACCAAGCTCTCCGAACATTTGTTCGAAGTACGTAGATTTGGACTCTACCTTGTCCTTTTCCTCTCTTCTCCCTCCCCTTTTCCTCCTCTCCCTCCTCTCCTTCTCTTCGTCCTCCTTTCCCCTTCTCTTATTCTTCCTCTTCCTTCTCCTCCACCTGCTTCTCCTCCTCCACCACCTCCACCTGCTCGCCCCCCCTCCTCCCCGCTCCTTATCTCTCACCCCTATCTGGCGGCAGGTGGTGCCCGGAACACACTGGAGTCGGTTGCCGTGGCAACGCGGAAGATTCGGGTCCCTATGGCAACCGGCGGCCGACTCGCGGCCCCTCGCATCTCCCGCAGACGGGCGTGGTGACTCGTTTTCACCGGCCGCTGGCTCCTCGGGCTGCAGATCCGGGGTGGGGGGCTTCCGGGCCCTGCCCCTCACCCCGCTCTGGTCCTTTGCTTTCTTGGGCGGATTAGCTCGTTGCCATGGAGACAGCGCTGCCTCTCTCTGCCCTTTCAGAGCAGGCCTTCTGTTTGGGGGGGCCGCTCGGCTTGGGGGTGGGATCCCGCCATGGGCCCGGACAGCTTGGGTGGGTGGGTTTCCCTGGCTGCAGTAAGCACCCTTATCCCCACCAACTGGGTCTCTTGTGCTCTCCCAAGAGCTTATTACAGGGCTCTGCACACACTAAGGGCTCCATAAATGTCTTCCCTTCTAGACCGTGAGCTCGTTGTGGGCAGGGAATGGGTCTGATGTTTTATGGTACTCCCCCAAGCGCTTAGCACAATGCTTTGCACTCAGGAAATGGTCAATAAATGCAATCGAATGTATGAATAAGTAAGATTGAATGAATGAATGATCGGCAGGTTGTCCCTGATTCAGGGCCCTGCTCAGGTCGGGCACAAGTCAGAGGGCAGCACCGGGATAAATAATAATAATAACAATTGTGGTATTCGTTAAGCGCTTACTATGTGCCAAGCACTGTACTAAGCGCTGGGATAGATGCAAGCCAATCGGGTTGGACACCGTCCCTGTCCCACGGGGGGCTCACAGTCTCCATCCCCATTTTCCGGATGAGGGAACCGAAGCACAGAGAAGTGAAGTGACTTGCCCCAGGTCACAGAGGAAGGAGGCGAATAGGGTCCGTGCGGCTCCAGCAGGGCCGCTAAGTGGTTTATTTTAGAAGTGAAGGAGGTAGGAGATGCAATACTGTGTAGTGCACTGTACTGGGCACCTGCTGTGTGGGCAGAATTACTTACTAGGCACATACAGTGTTAAGAGCATGACGGTGGGCATCTACCGTGTACAGGATGCCATACGGTGCACCTACTGTGTGCAGAACACTGTACTGAGCGCTTTGGACTCTGGGAGCGTGGAAAGGGTAGAACTTGGCCCTGGAAGTGGGGTCATTTCTCAATTTGAAATTTCTCAATTTGGGAGCAGGGAACATGTCTACCAACTCCGTTGTATTGTATTCGCCCAAACGCTCAGCACAGTGCTCTGCCCACAGTAAGTGCTCAATAAATGCTACCGATCGATTGGAAAAGCGATCCATTTCCTTAAAAAGCAAGTAGCTGGGGGGTTCTCAATTTGGCTTTCGCTCTGAGGCTTCTGGAAGTGGTTCAAATTGGCGAGCTTGGGGACTTGGCCCTTCTTGGGCGGAGAGCTACTTAATAATGACTTGTGTTAAGCGCTTACTATGTGCCAGGCGCTGTACTGAGCGCTGATTCTGGCTAGAGCTTGCCCTCGCTTCTAAAGCAAGTCCCAAGCGCAGAGCCGAGACTGGGACTCCTGGGTCCCTGGCACAGACCAGACTTAATGGGCCCCAGGCCTCAAGGAGAAGTGCACCAGAGGTTGACACCCAGGTATCCCTCCCACCCCCAGCTACTTGCTTTTTAAGGAAATGGGTCGCTTTTCCAATCGATCGGTGGTATTTATTGAGCACTTACCGTGGGCAGAGCACTGTACTGAGCGTTTGGGAGAATACAATACGACGGAGTTGGTAGACATGTTCCCTGCTCCCAACGAGCTTACAGTTTAGAGCTGATAAACGCAAAGTTTGTTGTCAAATTTCTAAGTGCCCTTTGCTTAAAACTTTCCTTTCGCCTCAGGTCAGAAATAAGTCGATTAGCCCTGCAATTAGCAGGTGGCCCACTTTAAATCGTGGATTTTCAGAGGCATTTTAGTTGATTTCAAAGTTAATGATATTAAACGTCCCCATAGATCCCTCAAGCGATAGGGGAAATGGACACTTATGTATTAGTTTTTAAATTTTTCATCATTTTTCTCGTTCTTTATCGTATTAGTCATTCTCCCATGACGGAATTTTTTAATGTTGTTCTTTTCCATGGCTTCATAAATGACCCTTTAAACAGCTCACACGTTAGGTGAACGGGGCACTTAAGTGTTAGAGTTTACTTTATTTTTCATCTTTTTATTCATTCTCCTCTTGCCATAGAGTTTAACTTTCTCATGTTGATGTTTTGCGTCGAGTTTATAAATGTCCCAGTTTGGAAAATAAACTATAAGTATCCCAGTCATATTAAAACTGGAAACTGTCTGGCAGGCTTAAAACTGCCGCAGTCCCTATTTTCAGAGTTGTTCCCACACTTGACTTTTGGCATAGTTAATTATCCGTCCATCCGTGGTATTTATTGAGCGCTTACTGTAGTAAGCGTTCGGGAGAGTAGAATACAACAGTTTGTAGACCCGTTTCCTGCTCCCATCGAACTTGCAGTCCAGAGCGGGGGAAGCAGACAATATAAATAAATTAGGGCTATGGACATAAGTGCCGTGAGGGTTAGGGTAGGGTGACTATCAAGTACCCAGAGGGGACATCTGTGAGTACTTGGAGGCCACAGAAGGGAAAGTTGATTACTTCTAACACGACCACAGAAGGCCCTTGTTAAGGCGATAATTGCTTTGATAACGCGATTGTGATTAGGCTAACACTTGCGAATCAACACCTGTCTCTTGGGTCTTTTCAGGAAAATTTAGTCCTTCATGATCGTGGTACCTGTTAAGCGCAAACTAAGGGTCAAGCGCTAAAGATAGGGGATAATAATAATCATGATATTCCTTAAGGGTTTGTTAGCATACCATCCCCGTCCCACGTGGGGCTCACAGTCTCCATCCCCATTTTACAGATAAGGTAACTGAGGCCCAGTAAAGTGACTTGCCCAGGGCCACGCAGTTGACGAGTGGTAGGGGAAGGATTGGAACCCATGGCCTTCTGAGTTCCAGGCCCTTGGTCTATCCACTAGATCATGCGTCAAGTACTAGCGTGGCTTACAACTTAATCGGGCGCTCATCTCCCTTGGGGCGCGCAGTTCAAATGCCAAGGAAAAAGGTACAAAGAAGCAGAAGCAGCTTGGCCTAGTGGCAAGATCACGGGCTTGAGGATCAGAGAATGTGGGTTCTAATTCTGCCTCCGCCTCCTGTGGGCTGTGTGACCTTGAGCACGGGCCTGGGAGTCAGAAGGTCATGGGTTCTAATCCCGGCTCCACCACGTGCCTACTGGGTGTCCTTGAGCAAGTGACTTCACTTCCCTGGGCCTCAGCTCCCTCATCTGTAAAATGGGGGTGAAGACTGTGAGTCCCAGGTGGGACAAGGACTGTGTCCAACCTCATCACCTGGTACCTACCCCAGCGCTTAGAACAGTGCCGGGCACATAGTAAGCGTTTAACACGTGCCGGTACTATTATTATTATTGCTATTAAATCCTCATTTTTGCACGCGGGAAAACTGAGGCCCAGTGAAGTGACTTTCCCAGGGTCACACAGCAGGCCAGTGGCGGGGCTGGGATTAGAACCCAAATCTCCTGACTCCCTGCCCCCTGTTCTTCCCCTCCGCTGCTTCCCACCCCGGGCTTCGGTGAAACGCTTCTTTGAAAAAGGAAGCCAAGGCCCGAAACCTCCTAGCCAAACGACAGAGAGGCCGGGACGCTCCCTAGTCGTTGTTCCCTGTTCTGATGGATAAATTATGGGGCGTCTTTGGGGTGCTCTGACAGGCAATTTTCCCGGGGAGCAGTGATAAAACCCGCTCCCATCCTCGGCTGAGTTCATCATCTAACCCTTTATTTAGATTTTCTCAGCCTTCAAGTCGTAAGTAACCGTTCTTCTCGCCCCCCCACACCGCATCTTCATCAGTTTTCTCGTCCACATTTTCCCCTAAGTGGAACAAGCTTTCAACCTTGAGTTTCCTGCCTGCCCTTCAACGGGGCGTGGGAAGGGCGGGGGGAGCCGCCAGCCTTGGGAAAGAATAATAATAAAAAAGAAGAAGAATGGTATTCGTTAAGCGCTTACTATGTGCCAGGCACTGTGCTAAGCGCTGGGGTGGACACAGGCCGATCGGGTTGGACACAGCCCCTGTCCAGCATGGGGCTCACAGTCTTAATACCCATTTTACAGATGAGGGAACGGAGGCCCAGAGAAATGGAGTGACTTGCCCAAGATCTCCGGGCGGACCTGGATTCGAACCCATGACCTTCTGACTCCCAGCTAGAGCACGGGCCTTCCTAGAAGCACGGGCTTGGGAGTTAGAGGTCATGGGTTCGAATGCCGACTCCGCCGCTTGTCAGCTGTGTGACTGTGGGCAAGTCACTTCACTTCTCTGTGCCTCAGTTACCTCACCTGTAAAATGGGGATTAAGACTGTGAGCCTCGTGTGAGACAACCTGATGACCCTGTATGTCCCCCAGCGCTTAGAACAGTGCTCTGCACATAGTAAGCGCTTGACAAATACCGACATTATTATTGTAAATTATTGACTCCCTAGTTTGGACACGACGGTTACCCCCCACCCTCCTCCCCGTTCCCCAGTTCGAAGTGTACGCTCCTTGTGGACTCTCCGAAGCGTTTGATACAGTGCTCTACACAATAAGCGCTCAATAAATACCAATGTTTGATTGTAGACTGCAAGTTCCCTCTGGACGGGGAAAGTGCCTACTAATTCTATTAGAGTGGACTCTCCCTGACAGCGCTTAGTAAAGTGCTCCGCATATTAAGCGCTCAATAAGTACCACTGATTGTGGACTGAAAGCTCCCTCTTAGACTGTAAACTCGCTGTGGACAGGAACGCGTCTATTAATAATTACGGTATTTGTTAGAGAAGCGGCGTGGCTTAGTGGAAAGACACCGGGCTGGGGAGTCAGAGGTTGTGGGTTCTAATCCCGGCTCCGCCGCTTGTCAGCTGGGTGACTTTGGGCAAGTCAATTCACTTCTCTGTGCCTCGGTTCCCTCATCTGTAAAAATGGGGATGAAGGCTGTGAGGCCCACTTGGGACGACCTGATCACCTTGTATCCTCCCCAGCGCTTAGAACAGTGCTTTGCACATAGTAAGCGCTAACAAATGGTGTCTACAGGTTGGTTTGACTTCTCACCACGCTCACCAAGAGCCAAGTTCTCCCACCCGGGTGGCAGAGAGGGTAGAGGGTGAGATTGGCAGAAAATCGCTTAATTGCTCCAACCTCCCTCCGCCGTTCTGTACAGTCCAGAGAGCGGCTTTCTATTTTTATCAAAAATGGTGAAGATTTCCTCTCATCCCAAGATCGCATCAACGCCCCCCCACTCAACCCGAAGACCATTAGACTATAATAGACCGTGTCTTTTTCAAATTAAAAAAACCCCCCACATATGTAAAAAAAGAAAGAAAGAAAGAAGAGGATCATTTCTGCCAGATAATTGCCTATTTACTGTTCGCTCCCAGTTACCATGGTGACTATTTCCATCTTATAATTAGCCCCTGTGCTCCTGCAGGAACTTAATTTTTCCCAATTTCCCCCCCCCCCCCGTTATTATTTGCATATCGTGGCATTTCGGCCGGGTGGTCTGCCCCATCCTCGAGCTCGGGGATCTTCTAGACCGTGAACCCGTTGTTGGGTCGGGATTGTCTCTATTTGTTGCTGAATGGTACTTTCCAAGCGTTTAGTACAGTGCTCTGCACACAGTCTTCCCCGGCCACTGGCCCTGAGACCCGTGCCGTCCACGCCGGGGGCCCCAGCTGAAACTCTCAGGCCTTGCCAGAGCCTTGAGATGGGTGAATGTGTCCGCTCAGTGTTGTATCGTGCTCTCCCAAGCGCCTAGTAATAATGTTGGTATTTGTTAAGCGCTTACTATGTGCAGAGCACTGTTCTGAACGCTGGGGTAGATACAGGGCAATCGGGTTGTCCCACATGAGGCTCACAGTTAATCCCCATTTTACAGATGAGATAACTGAGGCACAGAGAAATGAAGTGACTTGCCCAAGGTCACACAGCTGACAAGTGGCAGAGCTGGGATACAGTGCTCTGCACATCCTAAGAGTTCAGGAAATACAGTTGAATTAGTGAATTAATATTATTATTATTATTATTATGGTATTTGTTAAGCGCTTACTATATGCCTTGCGCTGTTCTAAGCGCTGGGATAGATGGAAGCCGCGTGGCCTGGAGGGAGAGCACGGGGCTGGGGGTCGGAAGGACCTGGGTTCTAATTCCGGCTCCGCCACTTGTCTGCTGTGTGACTTTGGGCAACTCACTTCACTACTCTGGGCCTCAGTTACCTCAACTGGAAAATGGGCATTGACTGTGAGCCCCACGTGGGACACCCTGCTCACCTTGTAACCTCCCGGCGCTGAGGAACAGTGTTTTGCACATAGTAAGCGCTTAATAAATGCCATTATTATTATTCTCTTTGCCTCAGTTCCTTCATCTGGAAAATGGGGATGAAGACTGTGAGCCCCATGTGGGACAACCTGATTACCTTTTATCTACCCCAGCGCTTAGAACAGTGCTTGGCATATACTAAGTGCTTAACAAATACCGATTATTATTATTATTATTATTCGGAACAGGGTCCCTGTGTCCAACCTGATTAGTTTGTATCTACCCCAGCGCTTAGAACAATGCTTGGCACATAGTAAGTGCTTAACTTACTATGGGGAACTTAACTTTGGGGAAGCAGCATGGCTCAGTGGACAGAGCCTGGGCTTCGGAGTCAGAGATCATGGGTTCGATTTCCGGCTTTGCCACTTGTCAGCTGTGTGACTGTGGGCAAATCACTTAACTTCTCTGTGCCTCAGTTACCTCATCTGTAAAATGGGGATTAACTGTGAGCCTCACGTGGGACGACCTGATTACCCTGTATCTACCCCAGCGCTTAGAACAGTGCTCTGCGCATAGTAAGCGCTTAACAAATACCAACGTTATTATTATTATTAACAAATACGGTTATAATTGTTATTATTATTACTTGGGACAGGGTCCCTGTGTCCAACCCGATGAGCTTGTATCTACCCTAGGGCTTCTCTGCCTTCTTGGGACTATTGTTATTCAGCCCAGAGTGGCTCAGCAGGAATGATTAGGAACCCTATTCCCTCCAGCCATCCCTCAATCAATTAGTGGTATTTATTGAGCACTTACTATAAGCAGAGCACCGTACTAAGCGCTTGGGGGTGGATAATACAATAGAGTCGGAAGACGCAACCCCTATCCTCAAGGAGCTTACAGTCTAGCAGGGGAGATGGATACTGAGATAATTCTGGGTTGTTGTCGAACTGATATTCTTCTGGTCTAAGTCCTCAGCCCCAGATGGGATTCCCGGTTGAATCAATCGTATTTATTGAGCACTTACTGCGTGCAGAGCACTGTACTAAGCTCTGGGAGAGTACAACAGAACAATAGAAGCATTCCCTGCCCACGACGAGCTTACAGTTTAGAGAGAGAGGTAGACATTAATATAAATACAGAATTAACATCCTTGCTCTTGTCCCCAGTGTTTAGAATAGTGAGAGTGCACAAAGAAAGTGTTTAACAAATGTAATAATAGTTAAACACTATTAATAATAATAATAACGATCGTGGTGTTAAGCGATCACTATTGTGCCAGACATTGGATTGGACCCAGTCCCTGGCTCATAGTCTCAATCCCCATTTTGCAGATGAGGGAACTGAGGCGCACAGAGAAGTGAACTGACTTGCCCAAGGTCACACAGCAGGCAAGTGGCAGAGCCGGGATTAGAACCCAAGACCCTCTAACTCCCAAGGCTGGTCTCTTGCCACTAAACCACGCTGCTTCAGTAATGATAAGGATAATAACAGCGGTGATAGATGATGATGAAGTCTTCCATCGCCGACAGCATCCGTCCAGTCCCGATGATTTCAGGACGGAGAGCCTGCGGGGAGGAATTGATTATTGTGCTGCTGGCTTGGCGAGGTGCCACTCATGCCCTCTCTCTTGTCCCTACCATGGCCCAGTGTGCAACAAATCGATGGGCAAGCAGCAATGCAGCTTATTGCCAAACTCTTCTTTTTTATATTTTAAATGGTATTTGTTAAGGGCTTACTATGTGCCAGGCACTGTACTAAGCACTGGGGTAGATAGAAGGCAGCCAGGTTAAACACGGTCCGTGTCCCATATAGGCCTCAAGTCCTAATCCCCATTTTACAGAGGAAGCAACCGAGGCCTAGAAAAGTGACTGGCCCAAGGTCACTCTGCCCATCCCCAGGCAGGCTCTCGCAAATGGAGACTTCCAGGAGTCGGAGCTGGGGTAGATACAGCCCCCATCCCGTCTCCCCCGACTTTAAGCGGGTGTGGGCAGGGATGGCCTCTCTTTATTGCTGAATTGTACTTTCCAAGCGCTTAGTACAGTGCTCTGCACACACTAAGCGCTCGATAAATGCGATTGAATGAATGAATCCGTAGACGTCCTCCTTGCCAATGCCAACGGTCGTCCAGCTCGGGCCTCTCGATGGAAAGAAACCGCAGCCCCAGCCTTGGCCTGCTTCCTCCTGTCTCTTTCCCTCCTTTAATTAATTTCGACTTTCCGATTAAGTGACAGCTTTCATCGCTCCTGGCAGCTGCTGGGTGACAAGGTAATTATAGACGGTTGGCACTGTGTGATCGGGCTGGGGACAGCCAACAGCCGGGGGAGAGAGGCATCTCGGGAGACTCTGGTCCACCTCCCTTCTGCCAACTGTTGGGTTGTTACGTTGTCCTCTCCCAAGCGCTCAGTACGGTGCTCTGCGCACAGAAAGCGCTCAGTAAATAGGAATCGATTGATTGATTCCTCCCTGGGGTCCCTCTAAATGGACGTGGGGATGGAGGAGAGGGTATTTCCGGGGGATGCCAGGACTCTGAACACCCGCTGCTCTCCCGATCCCCGAGGGAGCCGATCGCAACTCGTGTAGGAGTCGGGCTCTCCCCTCTGGGAAAGTGGTCCTCGCTGATTCGAATCTGATACCCGTGGGAATGGCAGTACATAGCTCCAGGGTCCCTGGGATTGGCAGTTCATAATCCTGGCACCTGTGGGATTGGCCGTTCATAGCCCTGAAACCGTTAGGATTAGCACTTCCTAGTCCTGGCATCCGAGATATTGGCAGTTCATAGCACTGACGACCATTAGGATTAGCACTTCCTCGCCCTGGCACCTGAGGGATTGGCAGTCCGGGCATCTGTGGGATTGGCAGTTCCTAGCCCTGGCACCTGAGGGATTGGCATTTCATAATCCGGGCATCTGCGGGATTGGCAGTTCCTAGCCCTGGCACCTGAGGGGTAGGTAGTTCCTAACCCCAGCTTCTGTGGGATAGGTAGTTCATAGCCCTGGCACCGGAAGGATTGGCAGTTCATAACCCCAGCATCTGTGGGATTGGCATCTCCGCATCAAACCTTCCTTTGGCTTTAGAGCACTCAAGCGACTCTGACGTAACACTGCAAAGAGAAGTGGGTAAAACCCTAAATTGGGAGTCAGAAGAGCTGAACCTTATTCCCCAGGTGGGCCCCACAATCCCTCTAGCCTGTAAACCTGTTGTGGGCAGGGATCGTCTCTCTCTATTCCTGTATTGTACTTTCTAAGCGCTTAGTACGGTGCTCTGCACACAGCGCTCGATAAAGTCGATGGAATGAATGAATAACCCCGGTATCTGTGGGATTGGCAGTTTACAGCCCCTGGTAGGGGAGGGATGGGCAGTTCGAAACCTTGGCGTCTGTGGGATTAGAAATTCGTTGTTCTGGTACCTGAGGGATTGGCAGTTCGTAATCCCTGTACCTCACCAGCCAACTCAGTTGTGAAGCTAGAAGCCCAACCTGATCCTTCGACTTGGAGCCCTCTGATCGCCCAGGCTCCATCCAGCCCAGTACCCACGGGCTACTCTCTCCACCCAGCGGGCCCGTTCCTTCTGGACCGCGATGCCCTTGATTGGGAACACTGGCAAACCTGCCGCCACACACCCCAACTGGCTGCTTGTTGGAAATGTAAAATGGAGCCCCCGCTCCGGTCCCATCCTGGGGACGGGGGGGGGTCCCAGCAAGGGGTCCCAGCTCATCGTGGGAGCCCTGTGGTTGTCCAGTCCTTTCTGAACCCTGGGTTAACCAGCCTCTTTCTCTCTCTCTTTCCATCTCCTTCCCTTTCTTTCTCTTTCTCTCTCTCTGCCTCTCCTTTGGTCTATCTCTCCCTCTCTTACTCTCTTTCCTTCTCTGTCTCTGCCTCCATTTCTCTTTTCTCTCTCCCTCTGTCTCTTTCTTTCTGTCTCTGCCCATTTTCTGTCTGCTTCTCTCTCTGTCTCTCTCCACCTATTTTCTTTCTCTGCTTGTCTCTTTCATTTTTATCTCTGCCTTACTCCCTCTGTCTTCTTTCTCCCTCTCTTTTTATCTCTGTCTTCCTCTGCCTCTTTCTCCCTCTCTTTTTTATCTCTGTCCCTCCCTCTGTCTCTCTGTCTCTCTTCCTCTGTCTCTATGTCTTTTTTCTTCTCTCTCCTCTCTCTCCCTTTCTGTTCCCCTCTCCCCAGGAACGAGTGGAATACCTCTTCCTCATCATTTTCACAGTGGAAGCGTTTTTAAAAGTCATAGCCTATGGACTCCTCTTCCACCCTAATGCTTACCTCCGGAACGGCTGGAATTTACTTGATTTTATCATCGTGGTGGTCGGGTGAGTACCTCCCTCATTTTTCTCTGTCATTCCCCCACCGCCCGTTTCTCCAACCCCGCCTCTGGGGCTGAGTAGAAGCCACTGGAATTGCTTCTAGGTTTTGGGTTCGGGGTTCAGGAAGCTGCTGGACTGGGGAAAGGACAGAGGAGGAGGCTGCTTGGATCTATTTTTTTATGATGTTTGTTAAGCGCTTACTATGTGCCAGGCATCGTACTAAGCACTGGGGTAGATAAAAGCCAACCAGGTTGGACACAGTTCATGTCCCACATGGGGTTCACAATCTTAATCCCGTTTTATAGTTGAGGTCACAGAGGCACAGAGAAGTGAAGTGACTTGCCCGAGGTCACACAGCAGAAAAGCGGCAGAGCAGGGATTAGAACTCCGGTCCTTCTGACTCCCAGGTCCGTGCTCTCTCCACTGGGCCACACTGCTTTCCTGGATGAAGACCTAGGGAGACTTTTGGGAAAGGAGCAGCAGAAAAGCTGGTCCTTCCTCTGTCAATTGACCAATTATATTTATTGAACGCTTAGTGAGTGCAGGGCACTGTACTAAGTGCTTGGGAGAGGACAGTGTAAAAATATAACAGACACATTACCTGCCCACAGTGAGTTTATAGTCTAGAGTGGGAGACAGACGTCAATATAAATAAATTACGGATATGGTCGTGAGTGAAGGTGCATAAAGGGAGCGAGTCGGGGCGATGCAGAAGGGAGGAGGAGAAGAGGAAAGGAGGGTTCGGTCAGGGAAGGCCTCTTGGAGGAGGTGGATCTTCACTAAGACTTCGAAGGTGGGGAGTGTCATTGTCAGATATGAAGAGGGCGGGCGTTCCAGGACAGAGGCAGGATGTGGGCGTGAAGTCAGTGGCAAGATACATGAGGTTGAGATACGTTGTATTATATTTTATCCTCCTGGATAATAATAATAACTGTGGTATTTGTTAAGCCTGTACTCTGTGCCAAGCACTGTATTAAGCACTGGGGGTAGATACAAAATCATCAGCCTCCACGAGGGGCTCACAGCCTAAGCAGGAAGGAGACCAGGTATTGAATCCCCATTTTACAGGCGAGGTTCCTGAGGCAAGGAGAATTGAAGTGATTTGCTCAAGGTCACTGGGTAGGTGCATGGAGGAGCTGGAATTAGAACTCAGGTCCTCGGACTCCCAAGCCCGGGCTCTTTCCACTAGGCTGCACTTCTTCTCGATGAAGAAGACAGAGCTTAGTTCCCTTGCTTCCTAGTGGTTCAAATTGTTGTTGCCCTTGGCAGTATAATTATTGTTCCATTAAGCACTTACTATGAGCCAAACCCTGGGCTAAGAGCTGGGGTAGATATAGTTTAATTGAATAGACCCAATCCCCGACCCAAGCAGGGCTCATAATCGAAGAGGGTGGTTATCCCCATTATTCTCATTAAAGAAACGGTATGGTCTTATGAATAAGCACCAGGTTGGAAGTCAGAATGACCTGGGTTCTAATCCTGGCTCCTCCACTTGTATGCTGTATGACCCTGGGCAAGTCACTTCACTTCTCTGTGCTCAATCCCTTAACTGGAAAATGGGAATTATGACTGTGAGCCCCACGTGGAACAGAGACCCAACCTTGTACCTACACCAGTGCTTAGTACAGTGGCTGGTACATAGTAAGCACTTAACAAATACCATTAAAAGAAGAAAAAAAGCAGTGTAGCCTAATGGGAAGGGCATGATCTTAAAGTCAGTGGACCTAGATTCTAATCCCAGTTCTGCCACTTGTCTGCTGTGTGATCTTGGACAAGTCCCATCACTTCTCTGTGCCTCAGTACCTCGTCTCTAAAATGGAGATTAAGACTCCAAGCCCTGTTTGGGACAGGGCTCTCTTATCTCGTATCTACCCCAGTGCTTAGCACAGTGCCTGGCTCATAATAAGTGCTTAACAAATACGCTTAAAAAAATTATACAGATGAGGAAACTGAAGTTCCAGAGAGATGAAGCGAGTTTCCCACGGACATTCAGCCTGGGTGGGGAGGGAACCGGGACTAGAACCCGGACTCCCCAGCTCCCGGGGCCTGGTTCTTTCCGCACCGCCCCGGCTCCTGTTTCCTCCAGCTCCTTTTCTCTTCCGTTTCCCAGCCTCTTCAGCGCCATCCTAGAACAAGGGACCAAGACAGACGGGTCCAACGCTCTGGGCGGGAAAGGCGCCGGCTTCGACGTCAAGGCTCTGAGGGCCTTCCGGGTCCTGCGGCCCCTGCGGCTGGTGTCCGGAGTCCCCAGTAAGTGACCGTCCGCCCTGGCCGGCCCCTGCCCCGGCCCCGGGGGGAGAGATCCGAATCGCCTCCAGTCGGGACGACTGATTCCCCTTGTATATCCTTGTTCTGCTTCCAGGGATGAGGTTTTGAATCCTCATTCTGGTTCAAGATGGGGTCTGGCCTGTAGGTCTGGGTCAGAGATGGGGGTCTGGATCCTGGTTCTGGTTCCAGATGGGGACTGGTTTGTGGGACTATTCCAGAGATGGATGGATGGATGGATCCTGATTCTGGCCCCATCTTGGGTGTGGCTCCTTGGTGTGGTTCCAGGTGGACTTGGCACTGTGGGTCTGGATCAGAGGAAACCCGATTCTGGTCCGAGCTCGGGTTCGGATCAAGGATGTGGGTCTGGATCGCGGTTTTGATCCCAAACAAGTTCTAGAATGTGGCTCTCCGCTGACACCTAAGATTCAGTGCGTCCCAAGGCAAACTCCTCATCATCCCTCTCCCTAATTCCTCTCCCAGTGACCCCCTGATCCACAATTTCACAACCTTCATTCTTCCTCCTCCTCTGACTGCTCCTGGGTTTGCTCCACGATCATATATTGGCACTTCTTGTCATCCTCATTAGATCGTCAGCTCCTGGAGGGCAGTGGTGCTTGGGTCTCGAATACAACGCTGTACCTACAGGCACGCCCAATAAATAGAGAAGCAGCATAGCTTAGTGGAGAGAGCATGGGCCTGGGAGATAGAAGGACCTGGGTTCTAATTCCGGCTCCACCACCCATCGGCTGTGTGACCTTGAGCAAGTCACTTCGCCTCTCAGCGAGCGGACACGTGACGGACCTGGGATTAGAACCCAAGTCTTCGGACTCCCAGGTCCATGCTCTTTCCTCAAGGCTACGATGCTTCTCCGAGTCTTCTTCAGCTGCCAAGCATCACTAATAGTAATAGTGTTATTAAGATTATTCAGATTATTATCATTGCCATTATCAATAATAGCAATATTGCCACTTCGGTGGGCGATGATGACATTATTGTTATATGGGGATTCTGAAGTAAGTGATTATCATTAATATATTATGATAATATAATTGTTATCATCACTATCTTTTGAAGTGGCAAAGCCCTTTTATTTTCCCAGAGTTCTTTCACATCAGCCTGGCCTTCCAACAGCCCCCCTGAGTTGACAGGTGCAAATTCGATTAACCCCATTTTGTAGAAGAGAAAACAAAGGCCCAGAGAGGTCAAGCGACCCACCCAAGGTCACGGAGCCGACCAGCGGTGGAGCGAGGACTCGAACTTGGGACTGCTGACTTCCAGCCCATGCTCTTTCCACTAGGCTACGTTGCCATCCACTGCCTCATCAAGCTCTAAGTCAATCAGTCAACCAGTGGTATTTATTGAGCGCTTACTGTGTGCAGAATACCGTATTTAGCACTTGGGAGAGGGCCATACGACGGAGTTGGTTGACACGTTCCCTGGAGGAGGCTTCCTGGAGGAGGTGGGAATTTCAGAAATTTCAGATAACAGGAGGTGGAGAAGGACCGTGACTTGGAGAATGCTTTGAGGACTGAATAACCTAGGGACGTGAGGTTTGATTGTGCGGGACCAAATTGATAGGGTGTGGATGGAACCAAAGACAGGCAGGTGGGCGGATGGATAGCTGGGGGGATGAGGAGGTGGATGGATAAATGAAGGTGGGGAGGTGAATAAATGGGTGGGTGGGTGGATGAAAGGATGGAGGGGTCGGTGAGCGGGTGAGTGGATGACCGTTCTCATCCCGGCTGTGCCACATGTCTGCTGGGTCACATTGGACAAGTCATTTTACTTCTCTGTCCCTTGCCATCTGTAACATGGGGATTGAGACTGTGAGCCCCAGGTGGGACAGGGACTGCGTCCAACCCCATTTACTTGTATCCACCCCAGCGCTTAATACAGTGCTTGATACATAGTAAGCACTTAACAAATACCATTATTATTATTATTACTGTTACAGTGCTTGGCACATAGCCCTTAAAAATACCAGAATTATTATTATTATGAATGGATGGAGGGGTGGAAGAAAGAACTCTTGGACAGGCTGGTAGTGTTTGAGGGGTGGTGAAGAGATGACAGTATATGGATGTGGAAGAAACGGAAGGTGACCCGGGATTAGTTGGAAGCACGCTCTAGACTGTAAATTCGTTGTGGGCAGGGACTGTGCCTGTTTATTGTATTGTACTCTCCCAAGCGCTTAGTATAGTGCTTTGCACACAGTATGGACTAAAGAGATCCAGTTGAATGCGTGAATGAATAAATAAGGAGACTTTTTCAGTCCCACTGTGGGATTTCAGTCCCTCTTTCTGAAGCACATGAGAATCCTGCAGCGTCCGTAATTCAGTTTACTCGATGCACCTGGGCCCCGAGAGGTCCCGAGAGAGAACAGGTGCCGTCTCGCTGCCGGTCCTCAGGGAGCCTGGGAGAAGGTGTCCAGGGGCTCAGGGGAAGGAGGCCTCTGTGTCCCCTCCTGCACGAGATCGATCCCCACCTGGGCTGGGCCTCCCCCCGAGCGTGCCGTTGCCTCTCTGTGCCCCCCGCAGGCCTCCAGGTGGTCTTGAATTCCATCATCAAGGCCATGGTCCCCCTGCTGCACATCGCCCTGCTGGTGCTGTTCGTCATCATCATCTACGCCATCATCGGTCTGGAGCTGTTCATGGGGAAGATGCACAAGACGTGCTACAACATCCAGGAGGGTCTGACAGGTGAGTGTGGGCTATGGCCCAGGGCCGTTGGGATGGGAGTCTCCTAGGGTCCCCTGGGGCAACTGAGGACAGGGGCCCTGGGGGATGAGATGGGAGTTTTCCGGGATCCCCTGGGGCAGCTGAGAGCAGGGGCCGTGGGGTAGATTTTTTCCCAGGACCCTTCCTCGGGACAGAGTAGAGGAGGCGGGTGGATTGTAGGGGTTCTCCGGGACCACCCCGCAGGGGCAGCTGAGGGTAGAAGCCATGGAGGGGAGATGTGAGGGTTTCCCGGGGTTCCCCGGGGACAGCCAAGGGCAGGGGACGTTGGGGGAGAGGATGGAGTCTCCCCAGGACCCCCCTCAGAGGCAGCTAAGGGCAGGGGAAGCTGGAGCAAGACCGCTCCGCCCCCCCCCCCCGGGGTGAGGAAACCGAGGGGAGGAGCCACGGTGGGGGTGAGGTGGGAGTTTCTCAGGATCCCTCTGGGGCAGCTGAGGGCAGGGTCCATGGACCAGAACGACCCCGCGGGCCGCTGAGGGTAGGGACCACAGAGTTGGGGGGGGGGGCAGGTGGGACTCCCCAAGGGTAGCCGAGGGCAGGGGCTGGGCTGGGAGATGGAGGTTTCCCCGGTCCCCCCCCCCATATCCGAGCAGGCCGTGGGCTCCTGGTCCAGCACCCCCCACCCTGCACCTTAGAAGCTGGGTCGGGCCCACCCGGCTCCGGGGCCGCGGAGGGGGTCCCCTGCTCCCCAGGGCCGATGGTCTTTGAGTGCTCCCCAAGTTTCGCGGCCTGCTTCCCCTAACATTTGTGCCCTCGTCTCGGGGTCCCCGCCCGCCTGGCTCCTCGACCCGGGGAAGACGCCCCCGTGGAAGACGACCCATCGCCCTGCGCCCTGAGCAGCGGGCACGGCCGCCAGTGCGCCAACGGCACCGTGTGCCGGGCCGGCTGGGACGGGCCCAAGCACGGCATCACCAACTTCGACAACTTCGCCTTCGCCATGCTGACCGTCTTCCAGTGCATCACCATGGAAGGCTGGACCGATGTCCTCTACTGGGTACGTGCCCTCGGCGCCCGCTCTGCCCGCCGCCCGGCCCGGGCCTGGAAGACTCTCTGAGTCGCCCCTGGCTGTCCGAAACCCCCAGCTGACCTGGGGGTGGGGGGTGATGGTGGGTGGAGAGGGTCCCAGGGGTGGGTGGGGACGCCTGGGGCCATCGTGGGACCCCTGGGTTTCCTGCTCGGCGTCCGGCATGGACGGAAGGCCCTTCATGCCTGCCTGGGTCCTGATGGTCCCCTTGGGGTCGGGGTGCCCGGTGAGAGCCATGCCATTTCCTGGTGGAGAGCGTCTGACCCTGGGGGGAGGGGGGAACCAGCTGACCGACAGGGCTTGTGGTGACCCCCGGGCGGGAGTGGTGGCTCAACTGGCCTCAGGGCACGGGAGCAGGGCAAGGACAGGCTGGCACCCCTTGACCAGCTCTGAAGGGCCGGAGAGCCATCTGGTCCGATCCCAGGAACCCAGCCGAGGGGGTAGAGTCCGAGGGGCTGGGGTGGGGGTTCGGGGACTGAGATTGGAGACTCCCTGAGTTTGTACGTATGTGTGTGTGTGTGTGCATGCGTGGAGTCACGGATGCGTGGTGTTGGCAGGTACGGGAGTGTGTGTGTGTGCATGAGCATGATGGCGTGCGCATTGAAGAATGGGGGACGTGTGCATGGGTGTGGGTTTGTGTGTGCAAGGGGAGTATGTGTGCATATGTTGGGGGTGTAGGGGGGAGGTGAATGAGTATTCGGGTATGTGGGTGTGCGTGTAGAGTGTGTGTGCATATGGGGGGGTGTGCGTGCAAGGGGGTGTGAGCATGGTGGGGGGCGGGTGTTTGAGGGTGCCCGTGTGCATGTGTGTGCCGGGAAGCTGACCGGATGAAGTGCGGATGCTGAAAAACGCTAATAACAGAAGGAGAGAGAGAAAGATGGGAAAGGGAGAGGAGGAGAGATTGAGAGATACAAACCCCTCCGCCCCCCACCTTGAAGGAGGCTTGCCCACCTACCCCCGATCCGGGCAGGGACCCCTCGGGGGTCCTCCGGAGCCGGGCTGGGTGGAGGAAGGGAACGGAGCACTCTGCCCTGGAGCCGGTCCTGCCCCCCGGAAGGCTCACTAATCCCCCTGACCTTGCTGCCCTGCTTCTCTCCCCCCCCCCGCCACTCTCTCCTCCCACTCTCCTTCCCTCCTTCCTTGCCCTCTTGCCTCTGGCTCTCCTGTCTCCTCTCCCTCTCTCTGACTCTGCCCCAATCCCAGTTTTCTGCCCACCCAAGCTCCCCGTCCTCACACGCCATCCTACTTCCCGTTTTCTTCCTGCCGGTCGGAGGCCCGAGTCGCCCAGTCATTCTCCCCTCAGGGCTCTCGTGCCAGGCAAGCGTTGGCGGAAAGCGGAGGAGTCCTGATAATGGTATTTATTGAGCCCTGACAAATGCCAAGGACTGACTAGTCGTGGGGGCACATGCCAACGTGCGGGAACGTGATCCGAAAGTGAGGGGAGAGCGGGGTTCTCGCCCCTATTTTACAGAGGCTCAGAGAGGTCAAGCGACCGGCCCGAGGTCTCACAGCGGGAGAGAAAGGGCCCTCTGCTTGGTTGAAGACAGGCTAAGAGCCGGTCTGGGTTGGTAGGCCTGGGCATAGAGAGGGCTGGGCTTGGTTGGGGGTGAAGTGGAGTCTGGTGCTGGTCTCGGCGAGGGCAGTGCACGTCCTGTGGTTGAAGGGATGTCCCCCGGTCCCCCCGCCGTGTCTGGACTGGCACTGGGCAAGAGACTGGGGGGTGAGGAGGGCAGGCCCAGATGAGGCACCGGGAGAGGGAGACCGGCCCCCCGCCCGGCCCCCGAAGGGATCCCCGAGGGGACGGGGGCCCGGCCAGCCACGCCCCGGTGGACCGAAGCGTCCTGACCGTGCCCCGCGGGGGAACGAGACCCCCCGACCCGGCCCCCAGACGCGATCAGTCTGGGCGATGACTCTGTCCCCCGTAAGAATCGAGGCTTGCCCTTGGGGTCTGAGCCCACCCCGACCCCTCCACCATCGTGGGAGAGGAGGAGAGAGCCGGGGATGGAGGGTGGTCCGTCAGCAGGCCTGAGCCTCACAGTCTTGCCACCATAAGCCGTTCCCTCCTACCCAGCTTGCCTGGCGGTGGACCCCAAGGGGACCCCCACCCCCAGCACCGACTCCGCCAGCCGGGGCTTCCTGGTCCAAGTGGGCACCGAGTTTGGTCCGAAACCACCTTCCCGCCCGTCACTTTCCAACTCCCCTCCGGCTGGTTCCGGGCCCTTCAGCCCCCGGTGGCCGCCCCTCTCGGAAGGCCAGGACCCCCTGCCGGGTGGGGTCATCCTGGACGGACAGGCGGATGGACGGGCTTCTCCTCGCTCCCCCCACCCTTTGTAAGAGCCGAGGGCGGATCCGGGGGTTGGGCTGAGGTCCCTTCCCAGAAGGCCGTGGCGGTTTCGTGTTTTCCAGCTCGGTTCGCAATGTTCCCTTCTCGGCGTTCTTGGAAGCATTTGTGTGGTGTGGCAGAGCGACCCCCTCCCCCAACTCCCCCCCCAACACGATCCCGGCTCCATTTCAGTAGCAGATGGCACCATCCTCACGTGGCTCTCTGTCCCGAGGGGCTTAGTCTACTGTGGGCAGAGCACTGGGCCCAGCGATGGAGAGTCCGACAGAGGAAGTAGACAACCATCCCTGCCCTCAAGGAGCTCCCAGTCTACCGTGTGCAGAGCGCTGGACTGAGCACTTGGGAGAATCCAAGAGAATTAGTAGACACCGTCCCTGTCCTAAAGGAGCTTATAGTCTACTGGATGCAGAGCCCAGTACTGAGTGCTTGGGAGAGTCCAATACAGTTAGCAGACAGGAGTTTACAAGTGAGCTTAAAATGGAGGACTCCGTAAAGTAGATTGGAACTAGATCAGCTCGAAAGCTCCTCGAAGGCAGAGAATATGTATGATTTGTAGTTGTCGCCCTCCTCCAGATGCTTAACATATCACCCCACCCCCCAACTCAGTAGGGGCTCAGCAAATAGCGGCAAATAGACTGAGAGGTAGGGAATCAAACCCTGCATGGGTAGGTGTTCCTTGGGAGATTCCATCTGGTCTGCTGTGCGGGAGCCTGGGGTAGGGGTGGGATCTGGAGATGGGTGATGGGGGTGGAGGTGGGGGGCCGGGGAGAGGGGAAGGAGCCTGCAGGGGAGAGAAGGAACAGTTAGAAGTTACCCCAGAGGACGGGTATAGGAACCAAGGCCGGAGAGCGTTTCGAGGGGCAGAGGGAGACCTGAAGCATGGAGGGCAGAGACAACAGGGAGGATGGGAGTGATTGACCCTATGACTCCCGGGCCTTTCTAATGACGATAATAATAATAATCACGGTATTTGCTAAGCGCTTACTATATGCCAAGCACTGTTCTAAGCCCTGGGGTAGACACAAGGTAATCAGGCTGTCCCACATGTGGCTGACGGTCCTAATCCCCATTTTACAGGTGAGGTAACTGAGGCACAGTGAAATGACTTGCCCAACGTCACACAGCAGACAAGTGTGGAGCGGGGATTTGAACCCATGATCTCTGACTCCCAAGCCCAGGCTCTTGCCACTAGGCCATGCTGCTTTCTCTGGCCTGCAGGATTGTGGCCACCATGGGCCTTGTCTCTGTACCGCCCTTGGTCACCCACCCTGGGTGGGGCAGAAGAGAGTAGCCCTGGCTAGATCCAATCTCACTAGCCCCTGGTGCTGGACACGATCGAGGATGGGAATGGGAAACATGAGGTGTGACTTGTAGTCAGTCAGCCCTGTTAGCGTTCTCCTGGTCCCTTAGGGCAGTGTGGTGCACACAGTGGATGCTCAATAGATCCCATTCCTGCTATACTAGAGCGGGAGAAGGGTGTGGGGAATTTGGTGTGCCAGGGGAGGGGAAGACGCAGGGAACAGGACGTGGTCAAATCTGGTTTGTGTGAGGCCACCGTCCACCCGTGCTGAGAGGCCATGGCGGAGGAGGGTTCCGGGTTAGGATCCAGAAGGAAAAGTCGAGGAGAAGCGGGGCCCTCCTTCCACGGGAACAGGAAGAGGGTGAAGGGAGAGAAGGGAAGAAATGGGAATCTGGGCGACCCAATCTGTTTGCACAGTCCCCACCCACCCTGGTACTTGGATCCGTTTCCTCTCTCTCCCGCTCTCTGTCACTGTCTCTCGCTCTCTCTCCTAACTTTCCTTCATCTTTCCAGGTGCAGGATGCTATGGGCTATGAGTTACCCTGGGTATATTTTGTCAGTCTGGTCATCTTTGGATCCTTTTTCGTTCTAAATCTGGTTCTCGGTGTGTTGAGCGGGTAAGCTGCTTCTTTATGCGTCCCTCCCCCGGCCCCCTCGCAGCCTGGCGGGGCTCCAGGCACCCCCTCCCCAACCTCGACCCCTCCCAGGGAGCTCCCCCAAAACCTCTCCAGTGACTCTCGGGCGCCGCTATCGATCAATCCATCAGTCGTATTTACCGAGCACTCACTGTGTGCGGAGCACTGGGCCGAGCGCTTGGGATAGGACGATACGATCACGTTAATTCTGGTTCACTCTTCCAGGTGAATGACGCAGTAGGACGGGACTGGCCGTGGATATATTTTGTTACGCTAATCATCATAGGGTCATTTTTTGTTCTAAATTTGGTTCTCGGTGTCCTTAGCGGGTAAGCAGCAATGAGGGAAATGGCTTCATGTGTCCCGTTTGTCTCTCTTTCTTCGCCTCTGGCCTCCTCTCTTTCTCTTGGGCCACACTGGAGCTGATGTAGGCACGCAGCCGCGTGTATTTAAGAGGAATCCTCCGCCTGGCTGAGAAAGGGGCACCGAAAATAAGAGTAATTGTGGTATTTGTCAACCACTCACTGTGTGCCAAGCACTGTACTAAGCACTGGTGGAGATCCAGAATTATCAGTTTGGACACGGTCTTTGTCCTTCAAGGAGTTCACAGTCTAAGGGGGAGGGAATACGCCCCATTTTACAGAGGAGGAAGTCTGAGGCCCAGAGAGATGAAGCGACTTGCCCAAGCTCACCCAACAGGCAAGTGGCAGAGCCGGGATTAGAACCCGGGTCTCCTGACTCTCGGGACCCGTGCCCTTTCCACTAGGCCATGCTGCTTCTCAGTAATAATTGCGACAGTTGTTAAGCACTCACTACGGGCTGAGCATTGAGGTAGGTCCAGAATAATCAGTTCGATCACAGTCCCCATCCCACCCGGGGCTCACAGTCTAAGTAGGAGGGAGAAGTATAGATTCCCCATTTTACAAGGAGGAAACGGAGGCCCAGAGAAGTGAAGTGACGTGCCCAGGCAAATGGCAGAGCTGGGTTTAGAACCCAGCTCTCCTGACCCTCAGGCCTGTGTTCTTTCCACTAGGCCACACTGCCTGAAGAGTCACCGGCCTGGAACTGGAGGCCGGTAGCCCTAGGGAGAGCCGGACATGAAGCAAGTAGTTAGTCTTGATTGGGCACCTCAGAGGGCAGGCCCAGAAGCCCGGGGACGGGAGGCCTGCCCGAGAGTTGGCCATTTTGGCTACTCCCTCTGGGCTGATGGCTAGGTCTGGGGGCCCACCAAAGATGGCCTGGCCTTCTAAAAATGCCCCCGCCCCCTCAGAAGAAGGCTCTCTCTGACCAGGTCTTTGAGGAGGGGCCCGGGAGGGGGAAGGGAGAGTTCTCCTTTAGCCGGGGATAGAGATGGGCAAGAATTAGCTGTGGTCACAGAAGGAGGCCTACCCTCCGTACCCTCAGTATCCTCAGCAGCCCCACAGCCCCCTGTGTGGTACAGGGCTCCGCTCTCTGCCCGAAAATCTCACTCAAGAGAGACTCCGGTCCTGCCAACTCCCTGCCTCTGTCTCTGCTGACCTTTTCCTGGGTGGGGGGTGGAGGGGGGCACAGATGGTCGTGGGGCTCTGGGGGGCTGGAGGGGGGGTGGCCTTGGGGCGTGGTTTGTGGGGTTGTCAGGCCTGAGCGGGGAGTGCATTTTCTCCATCCAGAAGCCCCTCTGGCCTCCTAGGGTCTGATCTCCCAGTGCCTGGTCAAGTGGTCAGGCGCCCTGGTCTGGTCATTCCCCCGGCAGCTGGTCAGGACCCTTTTGTCCGAAGGACAGCTTGGCCCTTTCCTTATCTCATGTTGCAGCACAAGAAAATGCCCCCCGTTCCTCCCCGGGACCCCAAGGGTCCTACTCAGGCTGGGCCTCCCGGAACCAAGGTTGTGGCGGGTGGGTTCCTAGGGGTTCTGCTATTGCATCCCCCCCCCTTTCCTCAGGGGCTTCAGGGGGAGCTGGCAGGTCATGGAAGGAACAGGAAAGCAATTCTTCAGTAGCCCACGCTGCTTCCCAGCCTGGATCCCCCTCCCCATCCCTCACTAAGACCCTCCATTTGCCAACTCCCAGCGTCCACCTCTACAGTGACTCCTTCCCTGAGACCAGCACCCACCGTCCAAAGGAGCCTGCCCAGCTCCAGAGTCCCCCAGACCAGCTGAGGTCGGACCCCGGTGCCTGGCCCGGCCGTCCGTCCGACCCCAATCCCCAAATCCTCCGGGCCAGCTGAGGTCGGACCTCAGTGCCTGGTCCAGCCATCTGTTCAGTCACAAAAGCCAGAGTCCCCCAGCCAACTGGGTCTTGTTGGACCTCAGGGCCTGACCCCGCTATCTAGCCGGCCCCATCCTCGGAGCCCTCCGGGGCGGCTGAGGTCGGTCTTCATTACCTGGTCCAGCCATCCATCCGGCCCCAGCCCGAGTCCCCTGGGGCAGCTGAGATTGGACCCTGATGCCTGGCCCAGCTGTCCATCTGGCCCCAACCCCAGAGTCCCTCGGGGCCGCTGAGGTTGGACCTCGGCGCTTGGTCCAGCTGTCCCTCCAGCTCCAACCCTAGAGTCCCCTGGGTCGGCTGAGATCAGACCTCGGTGGCTGGTCCAGCCATCCATCCGGCCCCAGCTCCAGAGTCCCTCCCCACCCCCCCGAGGCCAGCTGAGGTCGGACCTCAGGTCAGACCTCGGTCAGACCTCGGTGGCTGGTCCAGTTGTCCTCCCAACCCCGGAGTCCCCTGGGGCAGCTGAGCCTGGCCCTCAGTGCCCGGCCAAGCCGTCTGTCCAGAACCATTCTAAGCACTTGGCAGAGTAGAATACAATAGAGTTGGTGGACACTATCCCTCCCTCAAGGCTACTATGTCTACTGTGCATAGAGCATCATACTAAGCGCTCTAGGAGCCTTGAAAAGGGCAAGTGGCTTTATTCATTTATTTCTGGTATCTATTAAACGCTTTCTCTGCGATAAGCACTGGGTCGATGCAAGATAATCAGAGCACTCACAGACCCTGTTCCCACACGGGTCTCACTCTCTAAGGAGGAAGAGCAGGGATCTTCCCATTTTACAGAGGGGGGACCCAAGGCTCAGAGAGGTTAAGCGACTTGCCCGAAGGCACACAGCTGCCGGAGCCGGGATTAGAACCCTGGACCCCCCACATCCCAGCCCTGGGTTCTCTGTTCTAGGCAGCGCCCCCCTGGGAGTTCAGTCACTCTGGAGAGGCTGAGACCTCTAGCAGACCCCCCGCCACCACCCTGGATACCCATACTAGGGCCAGGAGACACCCCCAAGGTTCTCCTTTCAAAGACAGGGACATTTTCTTGTGCTGCTGTGCCGGCTAGCAGAACTCAAAACTGATTCCCGATCAGAGCCAAAGAACTTTTGACCTCAGAGAAGTGGGGAGCCAGGACTCCTGGGTCCAGATTCCTTTCCCCCTGCTTCCCTGTCCCAACTCCTGCCTGGGGCTCCGAACTGTCAGAGGGGGAAGGGGCGGGAGGGAAATGGCAGGTGGAGGTGAAAGCATGGTCCTTCCAGGGGTGGACTGAAGCTTCTGGGGTGCTGCTGCCAGTCAGAGGGAGTTTGGGGGGCAGGGCAGAGCGGTGAGCCACGGACGGACGTTCAGTGTTCACGACAGAAATCATCTAATCCTAGTGTGTTCTACTCTCTCGACCCGACTCTCTGACACACCACCCTCCTGCTCCTCTGTCCCTTTTGGTCCCCCTCACCGCCCCTGGCACGTCCCTCCCTCGCCGCCTCTTGCCAGAGAGTTCTCCAAAGAGAGGGAGAAGGCAAAAGCACGAGGAGACTTCCAGAAGTTGCGAGAGAAGCAGCAGCTGGAGGAGGACCTGAAGGGGTACCTGGACTGGATCACCCAAGCGGAGGACATCGACCCAGACAACGAGGATGAAGGCATGGAGGAGGAGAAACCCAGAAATAGTGAGCCGCTGCCCACCGCTTCACGGCCCGGGGCGGGGACCAGGGGGTCGGGTCAGTCAGTCGTATTTATTGAGCGCTTACTGAGTGCAGAGCACTGTACTAAGCGCTTGGGAGAGTACACTGTAGCAACAGAACAGATACATTCCCTGCCCACAGTCTAGCCAGGGAGACAGACAAATATAAAGAAATAAATGGCAGATATGGACATAAGTGCCATGGGGCTGGATGAATACAGGGAGCAAGTCAGAGAACGGAAGGGAATGGGAGGAGAGGAAAGGATGGCTTAGTCAGGAAAGGCCTCTTGGAGGAGATGAGCCTCCTCTTGGAGGAGATGAGCCTCCTTTTGAAGGAGGTGACCCATGGGAAAGCCTTTCTGATCCTGCAGATGCTTTTTTTTTCTTTTCCTGGTATTTGTTAAGCACTTACTATAAGCGCTGGGATAGATAGAAGCCAATCAGATTGGACACAGTCCATGACCCATATGAGGCTTAAAGGCCGAATCACCGCAGCATCGCCACCAACCCCATCGGCCACCCCGAGGAAGCTCAGTTCTGAGACTCCTGAGGTGTGCGCCGCTAGGACTCCTTCTGTCCTGCTGCCACCTTGGAGAAGGAGCTGGTGGTGTCCATCTTTGGAAGGTCCAACATAGCCATTCCCCGCTGCGGGATCCATTGGAAAAGCGGAAGGAGCTGGGTGCTGGGAGCTTTAACCTTAGACCAAGTGAATGGTCTCTTCCCGGCCCTCTTGGAATGGCGAGTAGATTTCCATAGCATTAACATTCCTGCCTCGGGCAGACCTGCGCCCCAGGCCTTCTGTCTATCTCGAGCCTCCGCCCCAGTTCTCAGAGGCTCAAAAACCCTTTCTCTTCTGAAAGGAGGACGAGCCAAGCCCTCGTGAGAAATGACAGCAGAATGCTAATGGGAGGAGAAAAAGGGAGCTTAAATAGAGCATTTGATTCAGGTCCAATCATGAAAGGAAGACTCTAGAGAGGAAAGGTGTTCAGGGGGGATATTAAGAGTCCCAGACGTAAGGATCAAAACGCCTCCATCCGCGAGAGTTTCTCCCGAGTTGGTCTCGGTGTGAAGTCAGCGGGGCTCCAAAATGCTGCTGATGCGAGGCAGATCCCAGCTGGGGGCCTGGCAACAGGGCACCTTGCCCATCCCGAGGGCTGCTGGCCCTGGAATTTCCCAAGGTGCTTTGGAGGGGACACCGGAAGGAGGCCCCAAGGCGAATCGGGGTCGGGGTCCATCCCCAGCCTCTGAGGGGCCTGCCTGGGCGTCTGGGAGCCTGGCAGAGAGGTAGCAGATGGCAGGATGACATCCAAGATTTTTCCCAAGATGCTTTCGGGAATACTCTGGAGGGATGCTTCAAAGAGGGCTGGGGTCCTTCCCTGGACTTTTAGAAAGTGGGTCGGGGGTAACCCACTTAAAATCATTTTCACTCACGATCCTGAATCATTTGGGGACCAGGGGTCCAGAGCGGTGGGGCAGCGGAGATATCTTGGGGGCTTTCCAAAGGAGGACGGCGAAGCCTCTTAATAAAAATAATTGCAATAATAACTGCGGTATTTATTAAGAGCTTATTGTGGGCCAAACACTGTGCCGAGCACTGGGGTAGATAAATATGATCGTATCGCAGTGCCTCGTCTCACACAGGGCTCACAGTCTAAAGGGGAGCGAGAACATATATTAATTCCCCATTTTACAGATGAGGGAACTGAGTCCCAGAGTAGCAGAGTGGTTTGTCCAAGATCACGCGGCAGGCCAGTGACGGAGTGGCCGGGAATTGCCACTCTTTATTTTTTTATTGAGCTTTCCCGAGTGCTTAGTAGAGTGCTCTGCACACAGTAAGCGCTTAATAAATATGATTGAATGAATGAAGGAATGAATGAGATTAGAACCCAGGCGTCCTCACTACCAGGGCAGGGCTCTTCCTACAAGGCCACATTATCTTCTCCATACCCATACACACTCACACGCTCCTTTGGTGTCACTGCAGAGGAGCATTTTGGAAGCCTCTCTCCACCTGCTGCCCCACCGCCCAGGGGCAGCAGGGTCCCCTGTGGGTCCTTCCCTCCCTCCTCTCCCCACCGACCTGACCACCGGCCTCCCCCGCCCCTCTTGCAGTGAGCATGCCCACCAGCGAGACGGAGTCCGTCAACACCGAGAACGTGGCCGGCGGCGACATCGAGGGCCAGAGCTGCGGGGCGAGGCTGGCGTGAGTATGACCGGCCCGTGACCGCGGGAAATGGGAAGCGAGAGGTCGGGTTGATGCGGCTGCAGGCAGGGAGCAACCAGAGAATCCGGCCTCAGGCAGAGCTGGGGCAGGGGGCAGGGCCGAGGCATGGAGGAGGGCGGGACTGGGGCAGTGCCAGGAGGGTGTCCCCACGTAGCTCTCCCTCCCAGGGACCCTCAGTCACAGCACTGTGGAATAACACCTGCAGCTGCACGGCTCTTGGGTGGAAGCTTCGTTAGGAATAGGAGACTAAGGGTATTGCCAGCAGCAAGTGGGACAGCCTCCACGTGCAGGTGAGGGTGTGGTGTGCAGGGGGGCACACGTGTGTATCTGTGTGCATCCAGGCAGACGATTGGGCCTCGTGTGTCCCGCCTTCGCTTTTCCAGGTAGAGTCCTAGGGAGAGCCCCTCCCCAGGACCCCCGTGGCGTTGGCCCAGCCTCCTCGGGCCTTCCCTCCTCAGACCTCCCTACCTCAGCTTTCCACCCCTCAGCCTCTCGTCCTTAGAGGTTTCCCCAGCTCAGACCTCCCTTCCTCGGGCCTCCCCTCCTCATGCCACCGTTCCACACGCCGGCGAGGGGCTGGAGCCGGAAAGCTCAGGGGGAGGGGGCCGTCTCAGCCAAGGTTCTCCAGCCCCCAACCCTCAAGGGGCTGCTGGATCTGGGGCGGGGCCGGAGACAGCTGCCTCCCATATTGATTTTTCTATCTCCTCTGCAGGCATCGGATCTCCAAGTCCAAGTTCAGGTGAGCGAGATGCAGCAATTTATTTCTAACGTCCCAACCACTGTGGACCCCCCTTCCCCCCATTCTCTGAGGGTGGTCCCTCTCTCTCAGCTGTTCACACCCGGTGTTCCAATCCTAGCCCACACTCTGAAGCTAAGCAGTTTAGCCCTCTGCTAATAATGATAATAATAATGAGCGTGTTATTCCTTAAGCGCTTACGCCACCCGGTCTGGGCTGGGAGACTCTGGGCCTGGGTCCGGGAGGGCTCACGACCAATCCTAGGAAAGCCCACTCCCCTGCCCAGCCGATGAGCCGCCTGGAGTGAAGCAGGGGGCCGGACCAAGTGGAGAAGGAAGGGAAATCCCTCTCCCCAGTTTGTCATTCCAATTCCATTTCCTCTGAACAGCCATACGGACACACACGCACACATAGGTGCATCTGCAGCTGCACACATGCACAGCAGAGATGCACACATGCCACACACACGCAGTCACACACAAACACCATCCCATCTGTGAGACGGTAAAGAGAGTTGCGGAGACTCCATTTCCCTAAGCGTGTTCTCGTTTGCAGAGCGGGAGGGTATAATTAGCTTTAAATACCTTCTCTGGTGAATAATTACCCTCCCCCACGTGTCCCGCCCCCCCGCAGCCCCCACCAGCGTGACAGGCCACGGAGCCATGTCTGTGGCAGGCCGGCGTGGAGGGGGATGTATGCAGTCAATCCCGGGCTCCCAGAGGCGGGGGTTGCGGGAGGGGGCTTGAGGGAAGGGCTGCCAGGGAGTGACAAGTGTCTGGCCGGTACCTGCCCCCGAACAGAAAGTGCCAAGAGGGAATAATAATACTATTTATGCCCTTACCATGGTGCCAAGCACTGTACTGAGCGCTGAGGTAGATACAAGTGAATCAGGTCAGATATAATCTCTGTCTCGCATGGCTCTCCCAGTCTGAGGGGGAAAGAGAAGAAGTATTGAATCCCCATTTTACAAATGGAGAAAGTGAAGCCCAGAACAGTTATGTGACTTGCCCAAGGTCACATAGTGGGCAAAGAGAATAAAACAGAACAGAGAGCCCCCCCGCCCCGGCTGACAATCTCTGAGGAGAGTGAGGGGCTCCAGCCCGGGGAGGGCCGAGTACATGGAAGAGGACTTAGCCGAGGGGCTCCCAGAGGGATCCCCAACCCATCCCTGGAGCCGCAACGGAAGCCCAGGCTGCTGACACCACAGACTGTGCCTCGATTTCCCTTAGCAGAGAGCATGGTCAGGTCCCTTGCCTCCTGGCAGCAGGGCAGATGACTACTATGTTCAGTCCTTGGCAGGGCATCTGCAGGGCCCAGGGCGGGTGGACGGACGGCATCGGGGCCTTCTGGTGTCACCCGGGCTGTAGAGGGGCCGGTGCTGACCCCAGGCCACCTGCCCACCCTGACTCTGTCCGGGGACCACCCCGTGTCTGCCTTGAGGAATCTAGAGCATCTGTCCCCTTAGTCTGGGGGGAGGGAGTGGGGCAGAGGCCTGGGGATTGATGGGTTGGTGCCGGGGCAGGGGGAGAGGAAAACCCACGCCTCCTGATATGGAGGGGGTGGTGTCTGTGGGGCTGACCGGGCAGTGGCCATAGCCAGGTTTCCCAAAGCCCACCCACCCACACCTTGACCCCTCAACCTCCCCGGCCCCCATCAGGAATGTCAAGCCCTGGGGGTTGGCTGGGGTGGGGGACGACGACGACGACAGTCTTCACTCCCCCCATCTCTCCCAACCCTCTCTTGCAGCCGCTACTGGCGTCGGTGGAATCGCTTCTGCCGGCGCAAGTGCCGGGCGGCGGTCAAGTCCAACGTGTTCTACTGGCTGGTCATCTTCTTGGTCTTCCTGAACACTCTCACCATCGCCTCCGAGCACTACAACCAGCCCGACTGGCTCACCGAGGTCCAAGGTGAGGGGCTGATCCCTTCCTCCACACACCCCCGCTCCTCTCCCCCACACACCTCCCTGCACCCCTTCTTCCTCGCCCCTTGCTCCCCGCCCTCCTCCTCCCTGTCCCCGTCCCAGCCGCTTAAAGACCAGGGCTGGGCCAACTTAGAGACCGAATTCATTCATTCACTCGTTTAATCGTATTTGAGTGCTTACTGTGTGCAGAGCACTGTACTAAGTGCTTGGGAGAATTCAGAGTTGGTAGGCACAATCCCTGCCCACAACAAACTGAGAGTGTAGAGGGGGAGACAGTAATGTAAATAAATAAATTAGTGTCATGGAAAGGGCTAAGGGAGGGTTGAATAAATAGAGCGAATCAATGGTTTTGATCAACGGTATTGATGGATGGCATTGATTAGGCGCTTTCTGCGTGCAGAGCGCTGTACCACTAAGCGCTTGGGAGATGACTCTGCAACAGAGTTGGTAGATCGGTCAGTCTCAAGTCCCCGGCCAACACCCACCCAGTGACCTCCGACCAGCCCCCGCACACACACGGCTGCCGCCCCGGGCAGGAGGGGAGGGTCGTGGGCACCCCCCACTCACGGACGTTGGTCTCGCGTCCCCCCGGCCAGACACGGCGAACAAGGTGCTGCTGTCGCTCTTCACGGCCGAGATGCTGTTGAAGACGTACAGCCTGGGGCTGCAGGCCTACTTCGTCTCCCTCTTCAACCGCTTCGACTGCTTCATCGTGTGCGGTGGCATCCTGGAGACCATCCTGGTGGAGACCCAGATCATGTCCCCCCTGGGCATCTCCGTCCTCAGATGCGTCCGCCTCCTGCGCATATTTAAGATCACGAGGTGAGAGGGGAAGACCCGACCCTCCGACCCCCCGGGCCGCCGTCCAGAGGGAGCTGGGGTTTTGACTCCCTTTGCCCACCAGAAGCCATCAACCACTCTATTCACCGGTCGTGCTTATTGAGCGTCCACTGTGTGCACAGCAGTGGAGTGAACACCTGGGAATTAGTAGACAAGACCCCTGCCTTCGAGGAGTTTCCCGGCTATTGTTGACAGAGCGCTTGGGGGAGTCCAGTACAGTTAGTAGACAAGATCCTTGCCCTGAGGGAGTTTCCAGCCTCCCGTGTGCAGAGCACTGGACCGAACACTTGGAATAGTTCAACGGAGTTGCTAGCCGCGTTCCCGGCCTTCGCAGAGCTTCCGGGCTCCTGTGGGCCGAGCACTGGGCTGAGTGCTGGGGTGAGCACAATGGAGTTGTTAGACATGATACCTGCCCTCAAGGAGCTGACAGTTTGAGGGGGACACGACGCCAAAATAATCTACAGGTAGTAGAAGAGGAAGGAAAGATGGGTGTGTAGATAACAATGATAGTATTTGTTAAGCGCTTAGTATGTGCAGAACACTGTTCTAAGCGCTGGGGTAGATACAGGGTGATCAGGTTGTCCCACTTGGGGCTCAGTTTTAATCCCCATTTTACTGATGAGGTAATTGAGGCAGAGAGAAGTTAAGTGACTTGCCCACAGTCACACAGCTGACAAGTGGCAGAGGCAGGATTCGAACCCATGACCTCTGACTCTCAAGCCCGTGCTCTTTCCACTGAGCCACGCTGCTTCTGAGTTGGTGCTAATAGATCCGGCGGTGCGTGCAGTAATATCAGTAGTGAAGAAGTGCGTGGTTTGTAACAAGTGCTGGAGGTGAGTGTGGAGAAATGGCCTGGGAAAAGGTGAATACTTCAGCCGGAATAATAATAATGATGGTCTTTGTTAAGCGCTTACTATGTGCCAAGCACTGTTTTAAGCACTGGAGTAGATTCCGGGTCATCGGGTTGTCCCATGTGGGGCTCACACTTTTAATCCCCATTTGACAGATGAGGTCCCTGAGGCCCAGAGAAGTGAAGTGACTTACCCAAGGTCACACAGCCGGGATTAGAACCCATGTCCTCTGACTCTCAAGCCCCGGGCTCTGGCCACTAAGCCACACTGCTGGAAATGAAAAAGCTTCGGTGGCTGGAGGGTGGGAATACGGAGGAGGTGGCAGGAAATGCAGGACACAGCCGACCCCTCTGGCCTCCACCCATCCCCATCCCCATCCCCGCAGGCTTCCGCTGACTTCCCCCAGTCCTCGCTAGCCTCCACCGCTCTCCAGCAGTCGCAACTGGCCTCCACTGGTCCCCACCAACCTCCATCGGTCCCCCTACGCCTCCGCTGGTCTCTACCGATCCCCATTCGTCCCCGCCAGATTCCACCAGCCCCCTTCGGCCTCCACCACTCTCCACCAATGTCTTCCAGGCCTCACCAGCCTCCACTGGTCCCCACCGACCTCCATTGACCTCCACTGGTCCCACCCATTCCTTCATTCGTATTTATTGAGCACTTACTGTGTACAGAGCAATGTAGTGAGCTCTTGGGAGAGTAGAATATAACAATAAACAAAGTCACTGCCCACAGTGAGCTACCGGTCGTCAGCAGCCTCCACCATCCTCCACCGACATCCTCTACCGGTCCCCACTGACCTCCGTTGACCTCGGCTGGACCCCACAAGCCTCAACTGTTTTCCACCAGCCTCCGCCAACATCCTCCAGTCCCCTCCAGCCTCCAGTGGTCCCCTCTAACCTCCACTGACCTTCACCAGCCCTCAGCAGCCTCCACTAGCCTCCTCCAACATCCCCCAGTCCCCACCGGCCTCCACCAATCCCTGCATGGACCTCCACTAGTCACCGCAAGCCTCCCCTGGTCCCCAGGGGTCCCCGCCTCCCCCCCACCCCTCCCTCCGAGCCTCGGGGGCCCCGGTGTCTTGGCTCCATGGCGCCTCTGGGTCCACAGGTACTGGAATTCCTTGAGCAACCTGGTGGCGTCGTTGCTGAACTCGGTGCGCTCCATCGCCTCGCTGCTGCTCCTGCTCTTCCTCTTCATCATCATCTTCTCCCTCCTGGGCATGCAGCTCTTCGGCGGCAAGTTCAACTTCGACGAGATGCAGACGCGGCGAAGCACCTTCGACAACTTCCCCCAGAGCCTCCTCACCGTCTTTCAGGTGCCCACCGGGGGCCCGGAGCGGCCGGCGGGGAGGGCCAGGGGCCGGGGAGGGCAGAGGGAGCCCGTCCTGGGCTTAGGACCCTGATCCTGCCCGGCGATAGGTGGCGGGGGGCGCTCTGCCCAACTTCAGGACCCAGACCCAGGGGCTCTGAGGGTCAGGGATCCCCACAGGGGGGTGAGAGGTCCCCAAGAGAAGGACCCCCAACTACACCCCACCACCCTGGCCGATACCAGGCCTTCCAACCCCAACGCCAGTGGGCCAAAACCATGGATCAGACTTCTCCATTCCCCTCCAGCTTGCAGGGAAGACCCTGTAGGGGTCTGGGTCAGGCCAGACCACACTGCCTCTCCTCAAGGGATTATGGCAACAGGGAGCAGGGCCAGGCCAGAACCACCAGCATCCCTCCATTCAATTCAGTCGTATTTATTGAACACTCACTGCGTGCAAAGCACTGTACTAAGTGCTTGGGAGAGGACAATGTAACAATAAACAGTATCTATTCCGTCCTCTTCCCTCACGTGGTCTGGGCCTCAGGTATTTCATCTGGGAAACAGGGAGGCTTATATCTGCTCCTCACCACCCTCTGCCTGCTTTCTAGCCAGGCTGGGAGCTGGGGGTTTGGGGGAGGGGGGCTTCCTGGGATTGAGAGAGATCAGCGGGAAGTGGAGCGGGGGCTGCGGAACTGGCAGCCGGAGATCCGAGGAAGAAGGAAATCAGGAGAGGAAGACTGAGGCTGGTTCGGCAGTGTCCTGCACACGAGAAAGGAATGTTTACTGACCATGTACTGGCTGGAAATCCAACTAATTGATCCATCAATAGTATTTATCAAAACTATTTATCAGAGCACTGGACTGAGTGCTTGGGAGAGTCCTGTAGAGTTAGCAGTCACGATCCCTGCCCTCGAGTAGCTGACGTCGTCCTTGAGCAGAGCACTGGACTGAGCGCTTAGGAGAGTTAAGCACAATCCCCCCCGCCCCCCGCGCTCGGAGAGCTCACAGGGGACCCTCAGAAGCTGCCGCTGACCCTCGACCTCCCCGCCAACTGGGATAGACTGTTCCAGGCCCCGGGCGGTCAGCGGTCCACCGGTCCTGGCCTCCTCTCGGGGCGTGTCGGAGGGCGTAGGAGGGGAGGGGCTGGGAGGTGCGGGGGGAGGTCTCAGGGGAGGGGAGGGGCCTTTCCAGGTGTGCTGTGTGGTCTAACGCTGTGTCCCATTGGCGGGAATGTGTCATTCAGATCCTGACGGGGGAGGACTGGAATTCGGTGATGTATGATGGAATCATGGCTTATGGCGGCCCCTCTTTTCCAGGGATGTTGGTCTGTATCTACTTCATCATCCTCTTCATCTGTGGAAACTGTATCCTTTGCCGCTGCCCTCCTTCCCCCTCTTCTATTCCCCCCCCGACCCCCACCGGCCACCCCCACCGGCCACCCCTCCCTCACTGCCCAGACCGGGCCTCAGTTTGGTCTTTCTTGATCAAGGGGTAAACCAAGGCAGGAGCAGCCGAAGCCGGGTGAAAAGGGAGGAAGCATGGCGGTTTTGCAGGAGGGAGGGGGTGGAGGTGGTCCTGGCCCGCTCTGCTCCCAACTTTCCCTCTTCCCTTGGGGTGTCTCCGTCCCCACGTTGCCCCCGAAACCCGCCATCCCATGGCCCCCTCGCCGGGCAACTTGGAGAAAGCCCTCACTTCGCTCTTCCAGCCCTGGTGCCTTTTGGGAAGTAGCCTTAACTTAGTGAAAAGAGCCCCGGGGCTAGGATTCAGGACCCCTGGGTTTCCATCCCAGCTCCACCCTTGTCTGGCTATGTGGAAGGGGGCCAGTCGCTTGATTTCTCGGGGCCTCGGTATCCTCATCTGTGAAATGGGGATTCAGTACCTCTTCACCCTCCCTCTTAGACCGTGAGCCCCGGGTGGGACAGGGACCGTGCCCCACCCGATTAACTTGTACCTAACCCCAACGCTTAGCTCATGGTGCGTGGATAACAAATACCATGGTTGTTATTAGTGATTAATGGAGGTACTTATGATTAATGATTATCCATCCACTGACCTAACTTTTCTAACCAACGGGCTTCCGGTCTTTCCCTTCTGCTGTTACTCTCGACCTGGCTGAAATCACAGCCAGCTCTATCAGCTATGTTCTATCAGCTCCAAATCACCTGTGCGGGAGGAGTTTTCTACCAAACGCTTAGCACGGTGCAGTGCATTCAAGGAATGCTCAGCAAATCCTCTTCTACTATTGTCACTATTTCTACTACTGATATTACTACTTATATTGCTTCTACTCTTGCTTCTTTTAATCAGTCATATTTATTGAGTGTTTGAGTGACCCTGGGCAAGTCATTTCACTTTTCTGGGCCTCAGTTCCCTCATCTGTAAAATGGGGATTGAGACTGTTGACCCTATATGGGACAGGGACTGTTTCCCACCCGATTTGCTTGTATCTTCCCCAGCGGTTAGAACAGTGCCTGGCTGATAGTAAGTGCTTAAAAAACACCACAATTATTATTATTATTAAAAACTTGCTCACCCTTCTTGACCTCTCTCTAGGACAGAGGGGAACCCCTAATTCCTGCAGGAATAGGGCTGGGGGATCACATGGGAGTCTGGGACTCTAGTTCCACTTCTACTGTGTGACCTTGGGAGAGTCACTTCCCCTCTCTGGGCCTCAGTTTCCTCATCTTTAAAACGAGGGTATCCACCTCTCCCCAGAAATGCAGCAAGGATAGATGGATTCTAATCCTGGCTCTGCTAATAGCTTGCTGTGTGACCTTGAGCAATTCACTTAACTTTTCTGTGCCTCAGTTACCTCATCTGTAAAATGGAGATTAAATCCTCCTCCCTCCAATTTAGAGAGCCCCGAGTGGGACAGGGGCTGTGTCCGACCTGATTAACTCGTATCTACCCCCTAAATGCTTTCAAAAGTGCTTGACATGTAGTAAGTGCTTCATAAAATACTTTTTTTAAAAAAAAGACATAACCAGGTTGAAAGCGAATAGGGAAAATGGAAGTCGAGAAGCGGTTATCTTCGGTGTTGTCGGGACCCCCCCGCCTCCTTCCCCACCCCCAAGAACCTCTGCCCCAGATCCGTTTTCTTTAAGTGTTGCCGCACGCAGATATCCTGCTGAATGTATTCTTGGCCATAGCAGTGGACAATCTGGCTGATGCCGAGAGCCTCACGTCTGCTCAGAAGGAGGAAGAGGAGGAGAAAGAGAGGAAAAAGCTAGCTAGGTAACCCCCTAAGCTAAACTACCTCAGGAGGGAGGGGGAGGCCGGGGGTCAAAGCAGCCCCGTTAGGAGCCCGGGGACCCTAAGGACTGGCGGTTGCCAGGCTAGTCCCGTGGATGGCTGCTGCATCTCCTGCTGTATAATTAGGGGCTGGGGGTGGCTGGGGGCTGGGGAGTGGGTAATCAGCCATCATCCCGCATCCTTCCTTCGTGGAGTTCCTGGAGACCCCCTGTCCTGGGGAGGGAAATCCTGGCTGGACACCCCTTGAGGCTCCAAGAGTCATGGATAACCACTCTCCTGGGGTCTCTGGAGCAGGGAAACAGTCCCTCTGGGCACCACCCCCCCCCCAACCTTATAGCGGGACCCCTTTCCGGGACCTAATTTATGCAAGCCCTGCAGAGGTGCAGTCGGTCAGACAAGAATGAGTTCTGGTTGAGGTTAGGGATAGGAGTTAAGGGTCGGAGATTAGGCACAGACTCGTGGAAAGAGCATCGGCCTAGGAGTCGGAGGACCTGGGTTCTAATCCCAGCTCTGCCACAAGTCTGTTGTGTGTGACCTTGGGCAAGTCGCTTTGTTTCTCTAGGCTTTAGTTACTTCATCTGTAAAATGGGGATTAAAGCTGTGAGCCCCATGTGGGACATGGACGGCGTCCAATTTGGTGATTTTGTATCTACTCCAGTGCTTAGTTCAATGCCTAGTACATAGTAAGTGCTTATCAAGTATCATTTAAAAAGGGTGAGGTTGAGGGTTAAGGTCAGAGCTAGGGATCAAGGTTGGAATTAGAGGGCCAGAAGCATGTTTGGTCTAGCAGACCCCATGGTTAGGATTTGGAGTCTGACTGAAATTATGGCTGGTTTAGGAAACGCGTGTGTTGAGGCTAGGCTGGCGTCAGGATCATGGTTGGGTTAGAGTTTGGGAAATGCCCAGGAACGCTGTCAGCAGGCCATATCAGATGGAGTTGGGCCCATAGAACTTGACGTGATTTCATCAGGCTCAAATCCCAGCCTGCCCACGGGTGGCACTCCAGAAAAATCCAAAATTCTCCCTCATCTGGCCTAGTGAAAGAACCCAGGCCTGGGAGTCAGAGGACCTCAGTTCTCATCCCGGTTCCTTCACTTGCCTGCTGTGTGATCTTGGACAAGTAGTTTTGCTTCTCTGTTTATTTTGCCATATGTAAAATGGGGATTCAATGCCTGTCCTGCCTGCTACTTAGATTGGGAGCCCCATAAGGGGCAGAGATTGTGTCTGGCCCGATTATCTTGTATCAGCTTCAGAGCTTGGCACATACTAAGTGCTTGTTAAATACCATTTTTAAAAAATCTGAGTTCCAAACCCTTAATCCGTGGCAGACCAGAAGAAGGGGCATCTGGGGAGGACTGGCCAAGGTCACCCGTGATAGAGCTGTGATCAGAGGGGCCGGGGAGGAGCAGGGAGCTGGGTTTGCACCCAGAAAGGGATATTTTCCGGGGGCAACGTGGGCAGCAGGGGTCTCCGGGGGCAAACAGTCTCTACCTCTTCACCCCAGTAAATGTGTGTTTGTTCTTCCTCCTGCTGACCGGCCAGGACCGCCAGCCCCGAGAAGAAGCAGGAGGCGGAGAAGCCGGCCGTGGAGGAGGACACCAAGGAGGAGAAGATCGAGCTGAAGTCCATCACCGCTGATGGAGATTCGGTGCCCGCCACCAAGGTCGGTAGCTGCAGGACCGTTTTCTCGCCCTCGGCTAGAGCAGGTCAGGGCGGTGGTTATGGATGAGCTCCCTGAAAACCGCTCTGGTCTCCTTCTATTCTCCCCCTCTGCCCGGTCAGGGACTGCCTACGTAGCAGAATTTGGTGACGGCTTTGAACAGTTTGGGTCGTGAAAAGAGCTTCTCCAGAGTGGCCCGATTCGTGACTTTGTTTCTCTTCTGGTTTATTGTCAGTCTGAGGAACTGGGTTGAATCTGCAGAACAAGTCAGAGTGGCTTGCATGTTTTCTTGGGCGTGTCCACAGCCTTCTGCAGAGAGTAGTTGGGGCATTGCTGTGCCTAGGGGATTGAGGCTTCCCCTGGCTCTGGAATCAGTCAATCAGTAGTATTTATTGAGTGCTTACTGCCTGCAGAACACTGTACTAAATGCTTAGAAGGTGTAGGCTTATTATGGGCAGGGAACGTATCTGCTAATTCTGCTAATTCTCTCAAGTGCTTAGTACAGTGCTCTGCACATAGAAAATGCTCAATAAATACCACTGATTGATCGATCAGTTGACAATGCAAAAGAGTTGGTAGGCATGATCCCTGTCCACAAGGAGCTTATGGTCTAGAGGGGAAGAGTTTCCTGGTGCTTCAGGAGGAAGGAGGAGCACACAGTAGGTCTTCGAGCTTCCTTCAGGGGAGAAGGGGAGGTGTCTGGCCCCCTGGGTGGCCCGAATCCACAACAGAAGACCCAACCAGTTCCCAGAACAACCTTGCCTACAAATCCCCTCTCAGCGGCGGGACCAGCTCACCAGCGATGAAGTCCCGGTCCAGCTCATCAGGATCAAAGCAAAGCTCAGTCACCCAGCTCCGCCGGAGGGGACACGAGCGGGGAGTGGACATGACAGAGAGACCCGATCATCTGCCTTGTGGCCTGCCAAAAGGGGGCTTATACAAGCCGAGAGGGAGGAGGAGAATATTTAAAGACTCGGGGCTTCATCGCTGTCAAATAGCGCATCGTAAGAGCAAACAGCTGGGGGACCCCTGTAGCTGACGGACCGGCCTGGCGGGAAGCAGAAGGGAGATGTGTGGTTCTCTTCAAACAAGTATCTCGAAGAGATCTGGATCTCAAGAGACCGGGATCCCGGAACGGGCTTAATTCCGTTAGTCCTGCAAGGATCTAGAGGGCGAGCAAAGCAGGATGCCGTGATGGGCACGTCTCAGCTCATCAGCCCCGGTCGGGGGCACGGATGGGATCTCTCCACAGTAGCTTTTAAGTTCTGCATGCCACAGCAATATGAGGTCCTGACTGGGAGGACTGGGGGAGAGGAAACGTCACCTGGGAGCTGTCAGAGACGGCTGGGGTGGTCGGGGGGAGCCTCCGTGGGTGGAGATTGGGAGGGTGAAGGGGAGAGGGCCAGGGTTTGGGAGACGTTGGGGGAGAATTGGGAGGAAAAGAGAAGGATCGATGAGGATGTCTCTGCATCTTGACAGTAAATGACCAGCATGTGCAAGGTAAAAGTGCAACTCCAGGTCAGTTAGGATTTGTGGTGATGGGGTCACCAGGCACTTCCTGAATGTGGTCTGTAGCTGGGGCCTCAGCCTACGGAATAGTGATGAGCCGAGTTCTCCTTCCTCTCCCCTCCCAGATCAACATGGAGAACCTGCAGCCCAATGAGAATGAGGAGAACACCCCCTACGCCAACCCGGAGGCTACAGGTACCAACCCGCTGATCCCGTGGCCTCTGACTGAGGGAGAGAGAGGTGTTGAAGCCGGGGGAAGGGAAGCAACTGGTTCTGTCTCTGCCTCTGCCTTGCTGGGCAAGCACTACTACAGCCCGCCTACCCTCTCTCTTCTCCCCCTTCCCCCCAACTCGCGCTCTGCAAACGGCCCGCCCCTCCGGACTGTTCCATCCCCATCCCATCAGAAGCTCCTTGGGCCCTCTTCACGGGCCACAGATGCCACACATCACAGGCTTTGGGCTGACCCGGTGGGGAGGGACCGGCAGTCCGCATTCGCAAGAGTGCTTAGTACAGCGCTTGGCCCTCGGGAGGTGCTCAATAAACCCGATAGATGGATGGACTTGGGGGGACCAGGGGATCCCATTAACCCAGAGCCCGCCCCTCCCCAGCCTCTCTCTCCACCACCAATTGGGGAGGAGGGGTGGCAGGAAGACAGAGGGACCAGAGGCCTGATTTTTCTCTTCTGGCTGAGCTCTCCCGGCCCTTGAAATCCTCAGGGGTTGATTCGGCTTCGATTCCACGTCTTCCCACCTTCCCCTTCCACTGCCACGGCTCTGACACTCCCCCAGGCCCCAGCTGTCTTTCCAGATCCGGGCCCCAGACTCCCTCAGGGTCCCGTTGGTGGGGTGGGGGTGGAGGATGGGGAGGAGGCAGCCTGCCACCCGGCTCTTTCACCCCTCCCCCCCTCTCTCTGGAGCCCGACGGGGCAAAGCGGTACCCACCTCCCCCCTCAGTCCACTCTCTCCCACCCCAACCTGCCCCCCGCCCTCCTTCCCTCCCTAGGGGTGTTTCTTACTCCTCAAGGCGGAGACCACGGTCTGGCTGCCTGACCCTTCCCCGACTGAGCCCCGAGTCAACTGGCAGGCTCGGGGCAAATTGCCTGGGTCAGAAGACCCTCCTTGGGGGGGGGCTCTCCAAGGGTGGTCAGAGATGGTGTCCAGGCCCGGGGGGCATCTTTGCCAGGAAGGGCTCCCCGCCGGCCATGGCCCACCAGACCCGAGTTGACAGCTCCCTTCTCGAGGGCAGGCAGGGGCAGAGGGCCGAGCTGGGTGAGGAGGGAAGCTGGGATTCCAGTAAGAGAGAGGCTGACACCAGTCCTTCAGCAGAGCAGGGCGAGGGCTGTGATGAGCTGCAGGGAGAGGGGCCTCTGGCCCCTGGGAGGCTGATACCAAAGGGACTGACAGAGGGCTTTGAGATCCCTGGAAGAAGGAGCTGCCATAATTTCCCATCACTTCCCGGTGTGTGTTTTCTGAAAGTGAACGTGGGGTGCGCGGGAGTCCCCCAGCTCGGTTCAGGCGGGGAGGGACCTTGAACTCAGGAGTCCCCACCACCCTGCCTTGGGTCCTGGCTGCATCTCAGGGCCCTGAGGGTCTGAGCTGGGCCGGACCAAGGCATCCACAGCCCCCGTATGTCCATCTGTGCGGACAGAGGTGAGGATGAGAGGTGCTCAGTTCAGCCCTATCTTCTGCAGGGGAGGAGGAAGAGGAGGAGGAGGAGCCCGAGATGCCGGTTGGCCCCCGCCCTCGCCCGCTGTCGGAACTGCACCTCAAGGAGAAGGCCGTGCCCATGCCGGATGCCAGCGCCTTCTTCATCTTTGGCCCCAGCAACAGGTACGGGGGGCGACACCCACACGTCCCCCGCTCCCCCTCGGTGGCCGCCGGCGCTCGGAGCCGACCGCTGTCCCCCTCCGTCCGTGGTAGGTTCCGTCGCCAATGTCACCGCATCGTCAACGACACCATCTTCACCAATCTGATCCTCTTCTTCATCCTGCTGAGCAGCGTCTCCCTGGCCGCGGAGGATCCCGTCCGCAACTCCTCCTTCCGGAATCAGGTCCGCCCCCACGCCGCACCCCCAGGTCCTGGGCCTAGACCGGTCGTAGATCCGAGAGGGTGGGCGGCTGGGAGCCAGTGCTCTGGTGGGGTCTGGGGATCGTTTTCAAGGGGGCTGACAGGGAACACTTCCATTGCTGAATCCGGCTACCTCCAGGTGAATTTCCTGCACCTTGGATTGAGTCTGTTCCATGCCCAGTCAGCCCTAGAGGTTGGCCCAGGAGATCCCCCCACCCCGGCACTCTCACCCCCAACTAGGCAGCTGTTAGCAATAGGCCCAGGGTTAGCAAATCCAGGACCCACCCTCTGCCTCTCGAGCTGGGTCGAGAGTCCCGCGGATCTGGGCTCCCCTTTCTCCCCACCACACCTCCCTGGGCTGGGGGGCGGTCCTGTCTTGTTTCTCTTTTGAGTTCTGCCCTCTGGGATTTTCCAGTAAAATGAGACGTCTGGGACCCCCGTCTTTACCCACCTCCCCTTGGGATTCTTCATTTTTCCCAGAGCGGAAGGCCGGCCCTAGGGGTGGTTCCATTGCCCCTTGCATGTCCGGGGTTGCCAACTTTGTCATCGGGGAGACCTGAGGCCATAGATGTTCCTCTCCCTCCAGCAGGGAGGGGGAAGGAGTTGGGGGACCCGGCCCGGCTCCGGGTGTTGGCCACTGGCCCATCCCCGGCTGGCTGTGGCCTCCTGTGACCAGAGGCAGGCTGTGACCTGTGCCCACAGAGACCCACCGAGTGGGGTGGATTCTGGGGCCCCACATTCCCAGCTCCCGGGTGTCTGAGCCCTGGGCTCCACCAGTCCCTCGGTGGGTTTTAACCGTTCCCTTGGGGCTTTCCAATAGCCCAGAGGTTCGTTCCCACGAAAGCGGACGGGGCCGCCGGCTGCCCCGGGACCTTGGCTGGGCCCCGGGCGAGGGTACTAAGCTGGGTGCCGGGGGGCGTGGTGGCGGCGAGGGTGGATGCCTCTAGGGTGGTATCCGGCTCAGGGAGGGGGGGACCCGCTTCATCCCTCTCCCCTCAGACTCCGTGGAACGAACCCACTGGGCGGTTGGAAGGGCGAATTATACATCGTGTCCTCCCAGGGCTTACTGACGCCGGTCTGGGCTGGAGGGAGAGCGAAGCCTGCTCCCCCTCTAAGCCCACCCCTCAACACACACCTCTCCTGCTCCTCCACGCCCGCAGGGGACATTCTGTAGCACCCTCAAACCGGTCCAGCCCCAGGAACTCATCCCTTTCCCTCCCCACCCCCTCTAAATCCCCCCAGATGATGTCACAGGTGTGCACACTCCTCCCCATTCCCTGCCTTCCCTGCCCTCTGCGGCCGGAAAGACTTGCCTGTGAACCGAGTGTAACGTGTAGCGTGTAAATCGCATGCAGCTGGTGTAGCGTGTGGCCCGAGCAGGAACGGCGTGTGAATCTTGTGTAGCGTGTGCGGCCGGTGGTCCACGTAAAGGGTGTGAATCAGGGGTGAGGTGTAAACTACGTACGGTGAGTGCGCTGTGTGTAACGTGTGTAGCCTGGGAAGTGTGGGCAGCGTGCGGAATGTGCGTGGTGTGTGCCCGTTGTGGCTTCTCATTCCAGTGAGCCCTCAGATTGACAACCTCCTCCTCTCCCCACCCCCGTTCCTTTTGTTTTGCAGATTTTATTTTATTTTGATATAGTTTTTACTGCCATTTTCACCATTGAAATTGCTCTGAAGGTAAAGTGGCCGTGGGCCTCCGTCCCCTCTCTCTGTCCACCCCCCTCCCCGACCCTCTTGTCCACACTCTCCGCCGCTAACACGCTGGCCTTGGTGGCCGCCCGTCCTCTTCCCCTTCCGAGCCACTAACTCACCTGTGCTTGTCTTGCAGATCCTAGGCAATGCAGACTATGTCTTCACTAGTATCTTTACATTAGAAATTATTCTTAAGGTAATGCCCTCTGAATAACACCCTGTCTCTCTCCTCTCTCTCCCGCTCCATCCTCGGCTCTCTGCCTCCGCCTCTCTCTCTCCTGTGGTTGGGAAGTGGCCCGGAGACGGAGCAGTGGTCAGCCCCCTCGTCTGCCCACTATGGGGGGGGGGGCAACAGAGTGGCCTCAGACAGTCGATTAATTGACGGTATTTATTGAGCGCTTCCTTTGTGCAGAGCACTGGACGGAGCTCGGGGGAGAATCCGGTAGCGGACCCGATTCCTGCCCTCGAGGAGTTTTCCGTCTACTGTGTGCATAGCACTGCACTGAATACTTGGGAGATTCCTCTAGGGAAGCGGCGTGGCCTAGTGGAAAGAGCACAGTCTCGGGAGTCAGAGGACCCGCGTTCGAATCCCCGCTCCGCCACTCGTCTGCTGTGAGACCTTGGGCGAGTCACTTCACTGTGCCTCGATTCCCTCATCCCTCACCCGAGCCCCGTGTGGGACGCTGACTGTGTCCGACCTCATTGATTTGTTTCTGTCCCGGCTTTTTAGAAGAGTGTCTGGCACAGAGTAAGCGCTTAGCAAATGCTACCGTTACCCTAGCGCTTAGTACAGTGTCCTGCACTTAAGAGCATAAAAATAAAGACTTCATTCATTCACCGTCGTGTTTATTGGGCGCTTACCGTGTGCAGAGCACTGTTCTAAGCGCTTGGGAAGTGCAATTCAGCAACAGAGACATTCCCTGCCCACGACGGGCTCTCTGGTCTTACTGGATAGGGTCCCTGCCTTCAAGGAGGAGTTCTTGGCCTATTGTGGGGTGGGCTGAGCAGTCGGAAGAGTCCAATAGAGTTAGTATGCATTCATTCATTCAATCGTATTTAGTGAGCGCTTACTGTGTGCAAAGCACTGTACTAAGCACTTGGGAGAGTGCATTATAACAATAAATAGACATATCCTCTGCCCAAAGTGAGCTTACAGCCTAAAGAATGAGCTTACCCTTGCCCTCAAGCAGTTTACATTCTAACCAATCCAGGTCTGCCCAAGGGCCCAGCTGGACTCTGAGCTGAGCCAGGCCGAGGGGCTAAACGCCCCCTCCACCCGGCCTGGATTTTGGGGGAACTCGTAGACCTTCAGGCTCTGGGCCGTGGGCGAGGGACCCCACGGATGGATGTTGGGGATGGCTTTCCTCCACCTCCGAGACAGATTGAAGCCCTCACCCAGTCTGCCCCTGCCCAGGTGTGGCTGGTGAAGGCACCCGTTAAGCCCTTACTCTGTGCCAAGCTCTGAGGTCGCTGCAGATGTAACGGAGCAGACCGGGCTGTCTGAAGGAAGGAGCAGGGTCCCCCTCCCCCATTCCAGACCTCCCACGCCCTTCCATCGCTAGAGAATAGGAGTCCCCGGAGCCTCAGAAATCCAGGGGAACCGCTCCAGAATGCAGCTCTGTGGTTGCCCAGCCCCCTCGGCCCCCTGAGGGCTAGCGAAACCCACGTCCTAACTGGAAGAACCCAGCCTGGAACTCTGGCACCCTGGGTCCCCTTCCTGACTCCATTTCTCTGGAGTTGCGGGGGGCGGGGAGAGACATCCCCCTCCAAGCTTCCCTTCGCTGCCCCCCACCCCTGGAGGAGCAGTGTTGTACACCCATTTGGTGGAATCTTGAAACCTCTTTTGGATCTTTCATATCTCTCTCTTTCTTTCTTTCCCCCACCCCCGATTTCAATGGTGCTGACCTTTGACGATGACAGCCATACACAACCTCGTGTGTCATGGCAGGTCCTCTCACCCCGTCCCTCCACCACACTCCCCTCCCATGTCCCTGAGTATAAATTCTCAATTCCCACCAGAGTTTATACTCCCTCCCCACCCCCAGTTCTGTTCGGCCGGTTTGGCGGGGGCGGGATGGGGGTGGCCAGGCTGGACACTGCCAGGGAATCCAGACTTCAGCAGGCAGCGGGACCCAGGAGCTGAGAATGATGGTGTCCCTTCATAACGGGTCTAATGCCCGGATTGTGGGGCCATAAAGCAATTCCCCCCCCCCCCATTCTCAATTCCCTCTCTCCCGAGGGGTGAGGGGCCCTGACCTGGCCCAGCCTCACTCTGGGGACATTGTCAGAGGGGCAGGGTGAACTCCACGCTCCTTGGGGATCCACTCAAAGGGCCCCATGGGCTGGGAACTAATCAGGAGGAGGAGGAGGAGGAAGCGGGGAAGGATGCTCACTAGATCCAGATGGTCCCTTTCAGCTCTGACCAGGGACCAATCAGGAGGAGGGGGGATGCTCGCTGAGGCCAGTTAAAGGAAGGATGATAGGAAGGAGGAAAAGATGCTCTCTGAGTCGCAGGCCAGCAGGAGGAAGCTTAATGCCCCCAAAGGGAACCAGAGAAGAATTGGCTCAGCTGAGGGAGGTGCAGAGAGGAGAGAGAGAGAGCTTCCACGTTTGCCTGAAGGGCAGATCCCTGGCCCACCTGTTCAAAAATGGGTTGAGTTAGAGAGGGGATAGCCGCCTACCTCGAGTGGTCTCGCGTACCCCCATTCCGGGCCCCGTCTCCTCGGCTTCCCCATTTAACCCACCCGCATCCCCAAATCTCTGCAGCAAATCTGCCTGACGAGAATGATGCGTGGACAGAATTATTATTAGTAGTAGTAATAGTAGTAAAAAAAGAAATAGTGGTACTCACTGAGCATAAAGACAGTACTAAACGTTCGAAAGTCTGACTGCAGGGATTCATGTTTCCTCCCCACAGGGAGCGTACAGTCTAGCGAAGGAGCTCACAGTCTAATCTAAGATGGTGGGGCTACTGACTCTGCCTGGGTTTCCATAATAATTGTCGTAATAATAGTACATTATTGTACTGATATTAAAATACTTCTAATTCATCACTGTCAGATTTAAGCACTCACTATGTGCCAGACACTGTACCGGGCACTGGGGGAGTTACAAGATAATCAAGTCGGACACAGTCCTTGCCCGACAAGAGGCTCGCGGTCCAAGTAGGAGGGAGAACAGGGATTGAATCCCCACTTTACGATTGAGGAAACCGAGGCCCAGAGAAGGGAAGTGACTTACCCAGGGTCACCCGGCAGACAAGTGGCGGAGCAGGGATTAGAACCCAGAACCTCCGACTCCCAGGCGCGTGCTTCTTTCCACTAGGCCACGCTCCTTCCCAGAATTGTCTCCCAGGGGGCCGCTTCAGGCCCACTCTGGTTTCTTCGAGCCCCCGACGACGTCCAGCACTCTCCCCGTTCAGCCAGCCCTCCCGCTCACCCCCGCTCCTCAACCCGAAGGAGACTCACCGGCCCCGCTCAGTTCCACACTTGCGGTTTGGGGAGACGAGCCCCTCCAGGAGCCCCATCCTTGTTCAGCCTGGCTGGGGGCTCCATGGGGTGGTCTGGGGCGGGAGGACGTTGGGACAGCAGCTGACGGCAGAGCTGGCTTGTGTCTCCCTGTGCTCTTCTTGCCAGATGACGGCCTACGGGGCCTTCCTTCACAAGGGCTCCTTCTGCCGGAACTACTTCAACATCCTGGACCTGCTCGTCGTCAGCGTGTCCCTCATCTCCTTCGGGATCCAGTGAGTCCCCTCTCGCCGGGCCGGAGGAAGGGGTTCTCCTCGGGATGCTAGGCTCCCCACGAGGGTGGCTTCAGCCACGGGGAGGTGTCATAGGAGGGTTGGCTTGCAGCGGGGAAGGAGGGAATCTTCCTAACATGTTTTGCTCCTTGATAGGATGAGACCATGGGGGCCAAAAAGGACTTCTGGCAGCAGAGAGAGAGAAACTCTTCCCGGCATGTTTTGCTGTTTGTCAGGACAGGTCCAGGGGAGCATAAAGAGGTCTTGGCAGCAGTGGAGGCTTCTTCTTAGCGTGCTTTCCTCTTTTTCTATTTTTTTATTTTATTTGTTAAGCGCTTCCTACGTGCCAGGCACCGTACTAAGCCCTGGGGTAGATAGAAGACAATCAGGTTGGACACAGTCCCCGTCCCATGTCGGGCTCGCAATCTCAGTCCCCGTTTAACAGATGAGGAAACTGAGGCACGGGGAAACGAAGTGACCTGCTCACGGTCACGCAGCAGACGAATGGCAGAGCTGGGATTAGAACTCTGGTCCGCTGGCTACCGGGCCCTTGTTCTTCCCACTGGGCCATACTGCTTCTCTATGGATTAAAAAAAAAAAACAAAATAAATGATCTGTTAGGGATGTGAGGTGACTCAAACGCAGGGTCTTGTAGTCTAATAAATACACCATTTCATAGTTTGGTAATTAAACTAGATTTTGGACTGGGGAACATACCATTATATAGCCTAAAAATGCACCATTTTACGGTCCGATAAATATACCACCTCACAGTCCAATAAATACACCATCTTATAGTTCAATAAATACATCGCCTTGGAGTCTGATAAATACACCATTTTATAGTTTGGTAAATAAACTATCTTTTGGACTGGTAAATATACCATCACATAGCCTAAAAATGCACATCTTACAGTCCGATAAATACGCCTCCTCGCAGTCCAATATGTGCACCATCTTATAGTTTAATAAATACATCACCTTGTAGTCTGATAATTTTATAGTTTGGTAAATAAACTATCTTATGGACTGGGAAACACACTTATAGTCTAAAAGAAGCAACATCTTATATATTTTATGGTCTAAGAAATAAGCCATCTTATGGGCTGGTTAAGTACACCATCTTATAGTCTAAAAAATATAGCATTTTACTGTCCAAAATATACACCACTTTATAGTCCAATAAATAATCCACCTTGTACACTGATAAATACACCATTTTATAGTTTGGTAAATAAACTATCTTATGGAATAGCAAATACCCTATCTTATGGCCTAAAAAAAAGCACCGTCATATATTTTATGGCCTAAGAAATAAACCACCCTATGGACTGGTAAATACACCATCTTAATAGTCTAAAAAATATACCACTTCACAGTCCAATAGATACACCACCTTATAGTTCAATAAATACGCCCACTTATAGTCCGATAAATATGCCATTTTTTAATCTGCTAAATACATCATCTTATAGTCTGATAAAGACACTGTCTTATAATCAGGTAAATACACCTTTGTTATTATCATTATTATTACGATTGTATTTGTTAAGCATATATTAGACTTTTAAGTGATTATAAGCACTGTTCCAAGCTCTCAAAAAGACCATTTTATACTCTAAAGAACCCACCATTTTATAGTCCAGTAAATGCACCACCTTATAGTCCATTAAATATCCCACTGTTGTGGTCATTAGTATTATTATTATCATTGCGTCTGTTACATGCTTACTATGTGTCCAGCACTGTTTTACACTATCTGAAAATCTGATAAATACACAAATTATAATCCGATAAATACTCCATCTTATAGTCTGGTAAATACACCACCAAATGGACTGGAAACATGCTATTTTGTTATATGGTAAATACACCATTTGATAGAGAAATATACCATTTTATAGTCTGGCCAAGAGACTCTCTGATGGATTGGTAAACACGCCATTTTATAATCTGGAAAATCACATTTTATGCCCTGGTAAATAACCGTGTAACGGACTGGTGAGCGCACCATTTTACGATCTAATGAATAAACCATCTTATCATTTAAAAGGATATTTTCTTACGGCCCAGTAGCCACCCATCTTACGGCCTGGTCGCCTTCTCGGCGGCCGTTAACGGCGGGGTCAAAGATCAGGGAGCCCTAGCCGCTGAGGAAGTGCCTCCGGGAGCTCGGAGTTTCTCTCGGGGTGCACGGTAGCCTTGCAGATAAGAACCAAGAGGCCAGTGGCCCCCAGAGCTCCTTTACTAGCCCGACCGCTTCCCCCGAGACCCTCTTTCTGCAGTAGAGAGGGCAACCCAGGAAAATGGGTTGGGGGGGTGGCATGGACAGGGAATGTTTATTGTTCTATTGTACTTTCCCCAGCGCTTAGTACAGTGCTCTGCACACAGTAAGAGCTCAATACGATTGAATGAATTTATTTCTATTAATGACTGTCTCCCCCTGTAGACTATAAGCTCATTGCCGGCAGGGAATGTGTCCGTTTATTGTTATATTGAATTCTCTCCAAGCGCTTAGCACGGTGCTTTGCACACAGTAAGCGCTCAAAAAATGCGATCAAGTGAGCGATTGAATGAATGGAAGATTGAGCTTAGGCCGGGAATCCAAGGCCGGTGTGTCAGGGGCCCGGTTGAGGGGGGCAGCGGGGCAGCTCTGGGGTCCCAACCGCGCCGTCTCGGCCCCACACCCAGGTCCAGCGCCATTAACGTGGTGAAGATCTTGCGGGTCTTGCGTGTGCTCCGCCCCCTGAGGGCCATCAACAGAGCCAAAGGCCTGAAGGTGAGAGAGAGAGAGACAGACGGGGTGGGCGGCCCCTGGCCCGGAGGCAGGAGGATGGCCCAGGTGACCTTTCTGACCCTGGGGGACCCAGGCGTTGGTCCAGACCGAGCTGGGCCGGGGGGACGGTCAGGGGCAGTTGGCTCCCACCGGCACTGGAGGGTCAGGACGCCGCTACGCCTTCCAGCTTGTCAGCTCCTCGAGGGCAGGAATCATGTCTACCAACTCTATTAGGCTCTCCCGAGCGCGCAGTCCAGTGCTCTGCACACAGGACGGTGTCAGCTCCTTGAGGACAGGGATCGTGTCTACTAACTCTATCGGACTCTACTAAGTGCTCAGTACAGGGCTCTGCACCCAGTGTCAGCTCCTTGAGAGCAAGAGCCAAGTCCGCTGACTCTGTCGGACTCTCCCCAGCGCTCAATCCGGTGTCCAGGGTGACACAGCAGGCAAGCGGCGGAGCTGGAGCGAGAACTCGGATTTCCAAACTCCCGGTCCACTAGACCACGCCGCTTCTCTGGGTCACTTTTGGAGGGGGCTTCTCCCCGCTCCCCACCCCGGGGGCTGGAAGCCATGGGGCAGAGGGGGCTGGGCCTGGTGAATCCTTTGCGGGCGGGGGCAGTTCTGGAGCTTGTGGTCCAGCCTCTGACCCCTGGCTCCCGGCCCGTCCGCCCCCGCCCTCCCCGCAGCACGTGGTGCAGTGCGTATTCGTGGCCATCCGCACCATCGGGAACATCGTCATCGTCACCACCCTGCTGCAGTTCATGTTCGCCTGCATCGGCGTCCAGCTGTTCAAGGTTAGAGAACGGGCCGCCACCCCCGGCCCTGGGGAGGGGCTGAGCGGGAAGGAGTCTGGGGGTGGTGCAGGGGGAGCAGAGGCCCCCCGCCGTGGCCCAGCTGGCTCCCCCGGCCCTGATGGTGATGACGGTGTTCGTTAAGCGCTCGCTCTGTCCCAAGCGCTGGGGTGGATCCGAGCTAATCAGATTGGACCCGGTCCCTGTCCCGCGTGGGGCTCACGGTCTTCGTCCCCATTTTACAGCCGAGGGAACTGAGGCCCAGAGAAGCCAAGTGACTTGCCCGAGCTCCCACACAGCTGCTATTAGACCCAGTTCCTTCTGACTCCCAGGCCCGGGCCCTATCCGCTAGGCCACGCTCCTTCTTAGAGCGGACCGTGGGCCCGCCAGCCTCCGTGGGGACCCCCCAAATTGGGAAGGGGTTGGGTACCCGGGGAGCGGTCTCCATCCGCCTTGGAGGTCGGGGAAGGCTGTGGCGAGGCCCTCGGTCTGCCGACTTTCCCGCCCTGAGGCCCCACGGGGTCCGCTGGGAGTGTGGACCACGGTGGGGTGGTGTCCCCCTAACCCTCCCCTCTTTCCCTCTCCTCCCCGCGCCCGCCCCAACCAGGGCAAGCTGTACAGCTGCACCGACAGCTCCAAGCAAACAGAGGCAGAATGCAAGTGAGTGTCGTGGGGCTGGAGGAGCTAGTCTTCCTAGAGTGATTTGCTCCCTGCCAGGCTGGGTCTGTGGGGTGGAGGAGGGTTCTGGCAGCTGGTGGGTGGGTAAGGGGTGGGGTGAGGGAGTAATTCTCCCCAGCATGCTTTGCTCCTTGTCAGGTTGGTTCTGGGATGAGTAGGAGGGCTCTGGCAGCTGGTGGGGGGGATTCTTCCCGGCACGCTTTGCTCTGTCAGGTTGGGTCTGGGATGAGTAGGAGGGTTCTGGCAGCTGGTGGGGGGGGATTCTTCCCAGCGTGTTTTGCTCCTCACCCAGGAGGGTCAGTGGTGGGGGGGTTGGGGGGTGTCATCGGAGGCCGCGGCCATGTCAGAGTTAACATCCACCCTGTCCTCTCAGGGGAAACTACATCACGTACAAGGACGGCGAGGTTGCCCACCCTATCATCCAGCCCCGCAGCTGGGAGAACAGCAAGTTCGACTTCGACAACGTCCTGGCCGCCATGATGGCCCTCTTCACCGTGTCCACCTTCGAGGGCTGGCCCGAGTGAGTGCCCCCGGGCCCAGGAAGGGGGTGGCACGCTGACGGGACGGGACACAACAGTTCCGAAGCGTCTGGGCCGGGTGACACCGAGATCGGAATAAATCAGTAACAGCAACAGTAGTGATGGTATTTGTTGAGCGCTTACTATGTGTCAGGCGCTGTTGGAAGCGCCGGGGTGGATACAAGCAAATGGGGTTGGACACAGTCCCTGTCCCACGTGGGGCTCACAGTCTCAATCCCCATTTTCCAGATGAGGTAACTGAGGCCCAGAGAAATGAAGTGGCTTGCCCAAAGTCGTACGGCAGACAAGTGGCGGAGCCGGGATTAGAATCCATGACCTTCTGACTCTCAAGCCCGTGCTCTATCCACTAGGCCATTGTGCTTCTACTAAATCAACTGACCGTATCTAGTCAGACAGACGTACTGAGAGAGGGTACAAATAAAGGAATATGTAAGTACGAGAAGTTGCTGGTGGGTTTGGGGAATTATTTGAGGAAGACTTCTTGGAGGAGGAGGGCTCCAAAAGCGGGGAGGCCTATCGTCCATCTGACTAGCGGAGGGAGGGAATTGCAGGGAAGCAGTGTGGTCTAGTGCAAAGACAACAGGCCTGGAAGTCAGGACGCATGATTTCTAATCCCAACTGTGCCACTTGTCTGCTGTGTGACCTGGAGCAAGCCTCTTCACTTCTCTCTCCGTTTTTTCCTCTAAAACGGAGATAAAAACATCCGTTTTCCCTCCCTCTTAGACTGCGAGCCCCACGTGGGACAGGGACAGGGACTGCTATCGTATCTTCCCAAGTGCTTGGCACACAGATGTTATTAATGGAAGTAGCGGTAGTCAAAAAAATACATAATATCAGGCAGTCGATCAATCAGTGATATTTATTGAGGGCTTACTAGCTGCAGACCACTGAACTAAACGCTTGGGAGAGTACAACAGAATTAGCAGACGCAATCCCCGCCCATAACGAGTACACAGTCCGGAGGGGAGACGGACATTAATGCGAATAAGCAATTTGTAATATATAATTTACAAATATGTACTTAGGTACCGTAGGGTTGGGGCAAATATCAAATGTCCAAAGGTCACAGATCCTAGTGCATAGGTGATGCAGACTGGAGAGAGAGTCAGAAAAAAGAGGGCTTCAGCGGGGAAGGCCTCTTGGAAGAGATGTGACCTTGATAATGCTTTGAAATCAGTCAGTCGTACTTATTGAGCGCTTACCGTGTGCAGAGCACTAAACTAAGCACTTGGGAGAGTACAATATAACACTCCGCCAGACGCATTCCCTGCCCGTGATGAGTTTACAGTCTAGAGGGGCAGATGGACATTAATAGAAAAGAATAAATGACAGATATGTACCTAAGCGTTGTGGGGCTGGGAGAGGGAATGAATAAAGGGAGCAAGTCAGGTGACGCAGAAAGGAGTGGAAGAGAGGAAAGGAGGGATTAGTCAGGGAAGGCTTCTTGGAGGTGGAGAGAATGGTGGGCGGGAGAAGCAGCACGGCGTAGCGGATAGAACCCGGGCCTGCAAGAACGTCATGGGTTCTAATCCCGGCTCCGCCGCTTGTCTGCTGTGTGACCTCGGGCAAGTCACGTCACTTCTCTGTGCCTCAGTTACCTCACCCGTAAAATGAGGAGTGGGAAATGGGGAGTGAGACAGTGAGCCCCACGTGGGACAGGGACTGTGTCCAACACAACTTGCTTGTATCCACCCCAGCGCTTAGTAGAGTGCCTGGCACATAAAAAGCGCTTAATAAATACCACAATTATTATTATATGGAGTGGGATTGAGTTCAGACTAGGGGGAGAAGGTATTATTACTGGTGGAATGGATCTCCAGTAGCCCCAACAGCGAGGCGGACCCCCAAGGCCTCTCTGCCTCCAGCGGGGTCTCCGTGGGACCCTGACCCGCCTGCTCCTCGTCCTCCCCGATTCCCAGACTCCTGTACCGCTCCATCGACTCCCACACCGAGGACGTGGGCCCCACATACAATCACCGGGTGGAGATCTCCGTCTTCTTCATCATCTACATCATCATCATCGCCTTCTTCATGATGAACATCTTCGTCGGTTTCGTCATCGTCACCTTCCAGGAGCAGGGCGAGCAGGAGTACAAGAACTGTGAACTAGACAAAAACCAGGTTATTCACCGGGACGGGGACCCCGGGGGGGGGGGGGGGGGGGTCGGGTGTAGGCAGAGAGGAGAAGGCTGGGGAGCCGTGGGGCCTAGGGGAAAGACACTCGGGCCTGGGAGTCAGAGGACCTGGGTTCTAATCCCGGCTCCTCCACCTGCTTCCCGTATGACCTCGGGCGAGTCACTTCCGGGGGCCTCCATTTCCCCATCTGTCAAGTGGGGGTGTGATTCGTGCTCTCCCTCTTACTGTGGGAGGCAGGGACTGGTCCGATCGTGATTTCCGGGGTTTAGCACAGTGTTTGGTCGTGTGTGCGCATGTGCCCGCTTGTAACTGTGGGTGTAGATGGGGGGTATCGTGGGTGAATCTGTGTGAACACAGATCTGTGCTTGCCCAAGGATGGGAGCATAGGTGTATCCGTGTGAGAGTCAGTGGGCTTAGTGGATAGAGCTCGGGCCTGGGAGTCAGAAGGACCTGGGTTCTCATCCCAGCTCTGCCACGCGTCCAGTGTACGACCTTGGGCAAGTCACTTCGCTTCTCTGGGCCCCAGTCGCCCCAACTGTAAAATGGGGATTAAAGCTGTGAGCCCCACGTGGGACAGGGACTCTCCCCAACCCAATCTACCCCGTGCTTAGAACAGTGCTCGGCACACGGTAAGCGCTTAACGAGTACCGTGATCATCCTCATCCCTGCCCCTGTGCGTGTGTATGCGTATGTATGTCTACGTGTCCGTGACCGTGGATGGGAGTGTGGGTGCATCTCTGTGCATCGGTACACCTGTGCATATGTGCGTGTGCGTGGACCTGGAAGGGAGCACGGGTGTATCTGCGAGGGCGTCTGAGAGTCCGAGTGGGACTATCCGCGTGAACACGTGCGTAGGGGTGCTTCCGCACGGATGGGAACGTATACACCCAGTGGGCGCCCGTCTCTGCACGTGCATGGGGGAGCCTGGGTGCGCGCGCGGGTCGGCGCGAGCCCCCTGGGCTGACCGCGTGTCCCTTGGCAGCGCCAGTGTGTGGAGTACGCCCTGAAGGCCCGCCCCCTCCGCCGTTACATCCCCAAGAACCGGCACCAGTACAAGGTCTGGTACGTCGTTAACTCCACCTACTTCGAGTACCTCATGTTCGTGCTCATCCTGCTCAACACCATCTGCTTGGCCATGCAGGTGAGCGGGGGCGCGGGGCGGCCGGGAGAGAGAGCGGACTCTCTTTCTTTCATCGGTTCAGGCGGTCGGATTTATTGAGCACTTACTGGGTGAAGAGAACTGTACTGAGCGCTTGGGAGAGACCAGTAGAACGATAAATAGACACGTTCCCCGCCTGTAACGAGCTGACAGTTTAGGGAAGCGGCGTGGCCTGGTGGGTAGAGCCCGGGCCTGGGAGTCAGAAGGATCTGGGTTCTCATCCCGGCTCCGCCGCTTGTCTGCTGGGTGACCTTGGGCAAGTCACTTCACTTCTCTGGGCCTCGGGTCCCTTAACTGTAAAATGGGGATTAAGACAGCAAGCCTGATGTTACGACAGGGACTGTGTCCGACCCGATTTCCTTGTATCTACCCCGGCACTCGGTAAGTGCTTAACAAATACCACAGTTATTATTATTATTAGAGGAAGAGACGGGCATTAATGGGAATGTCCCACCCCCTCCCCCAGCACCGTAGGAGGAGGGAACTCCTGGGGATTGAGTAGGTGGTCCCGGCGGGCACCGGGGAGGAGAGGCTGACCTCTACCCGCCCAGCGTGGAATCCCTGGGCTGCGACCGATCCCCGGGGGTCATCCGGTCCACGCCCCTGCCTCCAAGGCAGCACGGAGGCCAGCCCGAACCGGGAAAGAAAGCTCCGTCGGTCTCTGGAACCGGGCCCTCTGGCTGACTGTAACCAGGCCTGAGCAAGACTCCTCCCCTGGCCTGAACACATCCCGGGTTCAGCAGGGGGTCCCCGGGGGGTCGTGGCCCCTGACCGGGCCACCGGATCCCCCGGGCAGAGGGGGATTCTGGGAGGAAGACGGGCCCGGCGGGGTCTGGGGAGGACTTGTCGCTCAGGGGGGGTCCGTCTGAGGCCGTGTCTCTCCCCGGCAGCACTATGGTCAGAGCTGTCTCTTCAAGCAAGCCATGAACATCCTCAACATGGTCTTCACCGGACTCTTCACCGTCGAGATGATCCTGAAGCTGATCGCCTTCAAACCCAAGGTGGGGCCCGGAGGAGGGCTTGTGGAGGCGGGGCGGGGTGGTGGTCAGGGCACAGGGGCTGGCCTGACTCCGTCCCGGCGCCCACGGAGGGGGACGCCGTGGAGCTCAGGAACGCTCAATTATGGTCCTTTGACCTGACTGGCCCCGAGTGACCAGGCTGACAGCGGGGCAGCCCCCTTCCCACCATAGAATCCACACAGTTTCCGTTCAGGGAGAGAGGATTCAAGGGGAAAGGACTCGGTATCCTTGCGATCCTCTCTTCCCCCTCCGACACACGGTCCGCTCATAGGGGAGAGCCTGGCATAGGAGTCGAAAGGACCTGGGTTCTAATCCCGGCTCCGCCACTTGTCTGCTGTGTGACCTTAGGCAAGTCACTTCACTTCTCTGGGCCTCAGTTCCCTCATCTGGAAAATGAGGAAAAGAGTATAAGCCCTGTTTGGGACAGGGACGTTGTCCAACCTGATTAATTGGTATCTACCCCAGCTCTTACGACAGTGCTTGGTACATAGGATGCACTTGACAAGTACCATAATTATCATCCCTGGAACGGGGGGGACACTGACCCTTGACCCCTGGCCGGGCAGGCCTGGATGGAGGCCGAATGTGAGCCCGATGTGGGACGGGGACTGTGTCCAACCCGATTTGCTTGTATCCATCCCAGCGCTTAAAACAGTGTCTGGCACATTGTAAGTGCTTAAAAAATACCCCTATTACTATTTTACTTATATATATATGTATATATATATATATAATATTATGTAGTAATAATAATAACCTCCTAGCATCTCCTGCCCAGTTTCCCGGATTTTGGGAAGACTTGACCGTACATCCCAGCTCGTCAGGGATGGCCCCGGATTTTCGTCGGCCACCCCTGCGGAGTGAAAAAAATGTCACCTCCTTGGGGCTGGGCCAGGTCATCTCCTCAGTTTCCTTTGCTCCCAACTCCCCAGCTCCCGTCACTCACTTTCAGTGCTTGGACTTGGGCTACAAAAATAATAATTGAGGCATTTTTTTTATGGCATCTGTTAAACTATCGCTATACGGCAGGCACTGGCTTAAGAGCTGGGGTAGATCCATGTGAATCAGGTTGGACACAGTGCCTGTCCCACAGAGGGTTCACAGTCTTAATCCCCATTTTCCAGATGAGGGAACTGAGGCACTGAGAAGTGAAGTGTCTTGTCCAAGGTCCAACAGCAGACAAGTGGCGGAGCCGGGATTAGAGACCAAGTCCTTCTGACTCCCAGGCCCGTGTTCTATCCACTAAGCCATGTTGCTTCTCTACCCACAGGCATTTGCACTGTACTAAACACTGGGTGGAGACAAGATCAGCAGGTCGGATGTAGTACCTGTCCTACAAGGGGTTCACAGTCCAAGCAGGAGGAAGAACAGGACTTGAATCCCCATTTTACAAATGAGGAAACGGGCACAGAACAGTGAAATGAGTCACCCAAGGTCACACAGCAGACAAGTGGCAGAGTCGGAATTAGAACTCAGTTCCTTCTGACTTCCAGTTCTGGGCTGTGTCCACTAGATCATGTTGCTTCTGCGAGAGACAGCGTGGTCAATCTGCTTTATGGCATGCCGGGACTTGAGGTCCAGCTGCCTCTTCAGTGCACTGAAGGAAGATGTTTCTTCCTTTTTTTTTTTTAATGATACTTATTAAACACTTACTTTGTGCCAAGCACTCTACTAAGCACCGGAGTAGATACAAGATAATCAATTCGGTCTCTGTCCCTGTCCCACATGGGGCACCCAATCTAAGACGGGAGTAGGATTTAATCCGCATTTTACAGATGAGGTAAATGAAGCACAGAGAAGTGAAGTGATCGGTCCAACATCACCCAGCAGAAAACCGGGATTAGAACGCGGTTCCTCTGACTCCCAGTCCCGTGCGCTTTCTACTAGGCCAAGCCGCTTCCCCGCTCGCCCCGGTGTTCGCCAAAAATAGTACGTCTGGCCTGGTTTTCACCGGGGCTTCGGGCCAGCGAGGAGGATCGATCGCGAAGGCCGGATCTATCGGCATTCTTCCAGCTCCACTCTGACCTCTGCTCTTAATTCTTCCTGTCCCCGGGTTTCCTCCAAGTGCTGACTTCACAGTCCGCTCAGATCCAGGTCCGGAGCTGGATTGGATGCGATGCGTCTGTGTCCGGATCGGCGGCTAAACTGGGTCGCCAGGCTTAAAAACTTTTGATTCAGTTGGGAAGGATTTTCTTCAGCCATGAAGGCACCTGTGAACTGCTTTTTCTTAACTTTTCAATTTTTTTTTATTATATTCATTAAGTACTTACTATGTTTCAAGCACTGTTCTAAGTGCTGGGGTCGATGCAAATTAACCAGTTTGGACACAGTCCCTGTCCCACATAGGGCTCACAGTCAGGGGGGAGGAGGATTTAATCCCTATTTTACAGATGAGGTAACTGAGGCACAGAGAGATTAAGCGACCTGCCCAGTTTCCCAGGTTCTGGGAAGACTTGACCATACAACCCAATTTATCGGGGGCGGCCCTCGGGAGTTGGGGGACCGGGTGGAGTGGGGGACGGAGGGGAGACCGAGGCGGCGGGACCTGCGTTCCCACTGATTCCGGTTCGGGCGGTGGCCGCTGGTCAGTCCCTCCGGACACTCCCTCCAGGGAGACGTCCAGCTGGAAGAGCTGGGGCATCCCTTTCCCATGAATCCCCCGGAGAGTACGGTTGGGCTTAGCTCCTCCCGGCTCAGCCAGGTTGGGGGCTGCGACTGGAATCTGTCACCTGATCCCTCTCGCCCTCTGCCCTGCCCTTCCCTGCCCTCCCTGAGCGTAAGGGGAAGAAGGACGGGGCCGACGCCAGTCGACCTTGGCGAGGGGATCAGGAGTTTGCAGGAAAATGTCAATCTCCCACGGGCCGGCCCTACCGAGGTCGCTCCTTGTCCTTCACGAAACAGCACCCCTTCCCCCGCTCCCAGAATCCACTGGGGTGGGAAGGAGGACGCCGGGCGGCCAGAGAGGTCTCCGGGGGGCAGTTGTTCCGTCAGGCCCCTGCGGGGCAGTCAGGAAGGCGCTTGTCGGATGGGAACGAGCTGGCAAGGGCCTGGCGAACCGACCCGAGAGGAAGGGGCAGAAAGGGTGGGAGGGCAGAGAAGAGGGGGACCAGCCGCTCCGTAAAGGGACACCATCCTTTCCTGTACTCGAAGTCGGCCTCGCTACCCCAGAGGCCTGGAATGACTTGGGTCGACACTCGCTCTCCTCCCGGAAGGCCGTGCGTGGCTTTCCCGAGGCAACGGGGCTCCCCGGCAGGCCGCTCGCTCGCCCGCCCGCCCGTCCGCCCACCCACCCACCCACCACTCCGTGGTGCAGTAGTGGGCAGCGCGCACAGTCGTGCTCGCCTGCTGAGGGACTAATCATCCAGCCCCATGTTGAGGCCCAGACTCCCAGCGTGCTCTGGTGCCGGGGAGGTGGGGGGAAACGGCGGGGAGGCTCTGGTGTCCCTTTGAGTGCCAGCTGGTCCCCGGGTAGTCAGAGCTGACGCCGGCTGCCGGACTGGGTTCTCTGTCTGTCATCACCACGTGCCTTGGCAATGCCCACCTCCTCTCTTCCCCGGGCCGCGGCCGGGCGCCTCACTCTGTCTATTCCAGGTCCCTCCCGCCGGCTGACCGGTCCTGGCTCTTTCCGCTGTTAACCCTGGGGGGGGACCACCCGCCCTCCCGCCTCACCCCCCCCGACCCCATAACATTTTACTACACCCCTCTCTAGGCTGGACGTCGACCATCCTGCTCCCAGATTCTGCTCTTGCTCCTCTCTGCCTCCCCAACAGCCCTGCCCCTCCTACATTCCCTCTCCCTCTGGATCGGGCTTCGGAACCACTTTCCATTATAGGGCTTTGGGGAGGGAGGGGAAGTCACGCACTTTGTCCGGGAACACTTGCTGGTGTTGTTAAAATCCCACCCCTCCCTCCCTCACTGCCCAATCCCATTTAGAGACCAAGGCCCTCCAAGGCCGGAAATCAGAGAGTTGAGAAGGGGCCATTAGCGATTTCTGCTCGGGACCCCCTAGACTTTAAACGGGTGAGTCCCTGGGGGTCTGGGTCAGAGAGCCGGAGAAACCAAGAAAAAGAGATTGAGAGAAACACTAAAGGAGATGCGGAGAGAGAGACAGAGAAAGAGACAGAGAGAGGAACAAAGGGAGATGCAGAGAAAGGGGAGATATACTGAGAGAAAAAAGGAGACTGACTGAGAGAAACAGCAACTGAGAAAGAAACAGAGACAGAGAGAGAAACATAAAGGGAGATGCAGGGAAAGGGAGAAAGGGGAAATAGGGAGACAGAAACTATCAAAAAAACAAAGATGGAGAAACATAAAGGGAGGTGCAGAGAAAGGAAGAAAGGGGAGGAGAGAGAGAGAAACATAAAGGGAGAGACAGAGAAAGGAAGAAAGAGGGAGAGACAAAGAAGCATAAAGGTAGATGCAGAGAAAGAGGAAGAAATGAGGAGGGATACACAGAGAGAAACAGAGCTCTCCCAAGTGTTTAGTACCAGTGCTCTTCATAGAGTAAACGCTTAATATCATTGATTGAAAAAGGAATAAAAAATAGAGGGAGGAAGAAGGAGAAGGAAAGAGAGGAATAGACAGAGGGAGACAGACAGAAAGAGAGGAATAGAGAGACAAGAAGGGAGGCAGAGAAACAGAGATAGAAGCAGGAAGAGAAAGGGAATCAGAGGAAGAGAGAGAGAGAGAGGCAGAAAGAGAAGAATAGAGACAAGAAGCGAGATAGAGAAACAGAGGTAGAAACAGAAAGAGAGAGACAGAAAGAGAGCGATAGAGAGACAAGAAGGGAGCCAGAGAAACAGAGATAGAAGCAGGAAGAGAAAGGGAAACAGAGGTAGAAACAGAAGAGGAGAGAGAGGAAGGGAGTCAGAGAGAGAGGGCAGAGCAAACCAGAGGTCCCGTGGCCTCCGTGATCCAAGCGGCACAGGAAATGTCCTCACCACTGCCACGACCCATCTCACCCTTCCTAAAGTCAGGAGAGCAGGGACGGGTGGGGTCCTATCGCCCTCTCGGGGATCAGCCCCCCCCAGCCCGTACGGGGAGGCCTGTGAGATGGGAAGGTCGAGGAGCCGGAAGGAAGAGGGCGTCCGGGGCCTTCTACCTCCCCCACCCCAGATTGGGCCCAGGCGGCCCCCCAATCCGGAGAACCAAGTCGCACCCTGTCCAGACGATGCGAATAGTGATGTGAGAATGTTCTGTCTGTCTAACATTCCTTTTCAATCCCCCCTCCCCATCCCCGCCCGCCCCTTCCTCATGTAGGATTACTTTAGTGATCCTTGGAATGTTTTTGACTTCCTGATCGTAATTGGCAGCATAATTGACGTCATTCTCAGTGAAACTAATGTGAGTATCACCTCTGCCTTCTCAGGAGTCCTCCTCTTCCTCCCCTTCCTCTTCCTCGTCTGCTTCCTCTTTCTCTCTCTCTCTCTTTCTCTCTCTCTCTCTCTCTCTCTGTTTCCCCCTCTTCCCCTTCCTCCCCGGCTCCCATCCCACCAATCAACGCTTCTTCTCTCCAACCGGCCGCCGTCCCACTCCTTGAGGGAAAAAAAGCGGGACGACACCCTCCTCCTTTTTTTTTTTCCTAAGGCCCCGGCGGGGCCCAGATTTGGGGCAAGCTGGGGCCCGCTGACCCCCACACCCGGCCGGGGCCGAGCTGGCCTGTGACTAACCTGGCTTTATCAGTCCTCTCCGTGTACGCCAGGTACCCAGGGCCGGGCCTCCAGGACTGTACAGTGGTAAGAGATGATTTAATGTACCCATGTAACCTCTTTCTTTTCTTATTTTTTTCTCTTCTCTCCCCTTTCATGCTTTTTTTTTTCTCTTTTCATTTTCCCTCTTTGCTTTTGTTCTCCTTTGGTTTTGCTCTCTCTGTCGCTCTCTGTCTCTCTCACTCTCTGTTGCTCTCGCTCTCCGTCCCTCTCGCTCTCTCTCTGTCGCTCTCTCGCTCGCTCTCTCGCTCTTTTTCTCTTTCTCTCTCTGTCCCCCCCCCCATGCAGCACTATTTCTGTGATGCATGGAACACATTTGACGCCTTGATTGTTCTGGGTAGCATTGTTGATATAGCTATCAGCGAGGTGAACGTAAGTAGCTGTCAGCAGCGTCTTTCTCTCTTTCTCTTTCTAACATCAATGCCTGCTCTCTGACTTTGGTTTTCTTCCCCCATTTCTTTTCCTCTATTTCACATTCCTCCCCTCCTCCCTCTCTCCTCCCCTTGGGGGTTTGGAGTTCCATTGGGTTTGCATTTTTTTTCCGTTCTCCAAACCTTTATTTTTTTCCCCTTCCCATTTGGATCGAGTCAGGGGTGATTTTTTTTTCCTTTTCTTTTTAACTTTTGCACTCCCCCCCCTTTTTTTTTTTAACTCCTCGCTCTCCTGCCCTCCCCTTCCCCCGCCCCCCACCCCCGGTCATAACCCGCCTGGCATGAGGCAGATTGAATGGCTGGAGGCAGCCGTATTTGAAATGGAGTTACGAAGGGATGGGATGTTGTACTGGGTCACGGTCTGCCCTTCCCCACCCCGCCGCCGGCTCGCCCCCCTCCTCGAGGAGGGCCCGGTCTGCCCCCCGCCCATAATCTCCTCCGCATCCTCCGTTCCGCTCCTCTGCACGCTGAAGGGGGATTCTTTCGAGGTGGGCCCGGCTGGAGGAGACTCCAGAACCTTCCACATAACACCACCCCCGCCAATTTCTCCCCTTCCCCCCGAGCCCCTTTCCATTCGAGACCGTGTGTCCGACGGGGCCTTGGAGTGACCGGGCGCTCCGGACGCTGGAGGGCAAGGATTGTCAGGCCTTTCCCTCCTGGGGGCCTGCGGATTTGGGCCTTCCGCCCAGTGGGCTAGGCAGGGAGCTCTGGAGAAGCACTGGACCCCGAGCCCTCCTCCCCGACTCCGGCCCTGAACCCCCTCCAGCCTCCATGGCCTCCCCTCTAAAGAATCCCCGGCTACCGTGTAGTTCTTCCTGACTTCCGCCCCGTCTTCCTGTTCCCTGGCATGTGGAAACCTTCTGTCTTTATGAGAAGGCCCGCCTTCTCGCCACCATTCCTTAACGTGTGGTCTTCCCCCTCCCCTGTCCCCAATTAAGAAGCTCGATTCCGTTTGCCTGACCCTTGCGTGCGCTGAGCAGTCGAATAACCCAGCGAGCGACAGCATGGGTTTCGATCCCAGGTGTCCGAGTGTCCCCCGCCCGCCTCCTTCCCACCCTGCCTTCCGTCTCCGTGCCCCCGGTCGGGTTGCGAGAAGCTGGTGCCCGGCCACCGGGATGCCCGCGTCCTCGCTCCCCGCGACTCGGTCCACCCCCTGACCCTTGCCCTCCCGGCCCTTCCCTCCCTGCTGGTCCTCTGGTCTGGGGTGGCGAGGGGGGGCCCTCCAGACGCCCCTCCCCCCGCGGATGGGATCGCCCAGGACTCGGCCAGGTCAGTTTGGGAGTCAGCCTGGAACCAGCCCGAGGAGCCCGGGTCCATTGGCGTGAGCTCTCAGCCTGTGCAGCTTCTCTCTCATCCATCCGCGACGGGTCCCCGGGGGGCTTCGCGTGGGGGGGACGCCCCCCAGCCCCCGCAGGGTGGGATCAGGTGGCCGCTTCCTGGCTGAGGCCCGGCGGGGAGGCGAGAAAGGCAACCCAGGCACCCGGTGTACGTGGGTGCAGGTGTGGGTACGTGTGGCCGTTTGTATGTATGTGCGTGAGTGTACACGTGTGAATGTGAATAAGTGTACCTGGGAGAAGATGAGTCTATGTGTAGGTGTCTGCATATGGGTGTAAAGTGGGTGTTTGTGTGTGTGTGCGTGTGGGTATAATTATATCAATCCATCAGTCGTATTTATTGAGCGTCTACTCTGCTCAGAGCACCGTACTAAGAGCCTAGAAAGGTTCGACAGAACAATATAGCAAAGTCGGTAGACACATTCCCTGCCCGCAACAGGCCTACAGTCTAGAGGGGACGACAGACATTCATAAAAAGAAATAAATGTCGGATACGTACGTAAGTGCTGTGGGGCTGAGAGAAGGGCGGTGAAGGGAGTAAATCAGGGCAGATCTGAAGGGAGTTGGAGGTGTGGGAGTTGGTGTGTATAGGAGTGAACGTGTGTATTTATGTGTCTACTTGTACATTCGTGTGTGTTTGTGTGTGTGTGTACCTCTTGGTGGGGGGCCAGGGTGAGCCTGTGTCCCCTGTCCCTGTACAGATCTGGGTTCAGACGTGTTCCTGATCTGGAGGGGGGCAAGGGGCCGGGGTGGTGGGGGAACCCCCAGGGCCAGGAGAAGAGGACGGGGGTGTGTGTGTGTATATGTGTGTGTCGGGGGGGGGGGATCCCTTAGTCTCCAACCCTCTGCCTGGCAGCTCTATGGGGCCAACCAGACCCTTTCCCCCATGGAAGTCCCTTCCCCAACCAAGCCAGGACGAGCCCCGAGGGACCCACGGAGGAGGGACGGAAATGTCCCGGACCCCTCCCCGGGACAGCCCCCCAACCGCCTCGGAACCCCCAGAGTTCCCAAAGAGGGGCAGCTGACGGCCCGACCCTAAGCCGGCCTTCCCGCCCCCCAGCCCGTCCGTCCCCCGGGTCCACCCGCCCACCTGCCTGTCTTCCCCTACACATCCAGAGGGTCTCTCTCAGGTTTCCCGGGCGGGTGGGGGGGACGAGGGCTCGGATGTCTTCGTAGGTGTCTTGGTGTGTTCTCATGGATGTGTGAGAGCACTTGGTGGTATGTGTGTGTTTACAGGGGGTACGTTAATGGGGGGCTGAAGGGGTGAGTGTACATGGGGGTGTCTGTAGACAACAGCATTCTTGTGGGTCTACGTTTGGTGGGCTATATTTGTGTTTATACACTCATGAGCGTCTGTACACTCAGGTCTGTGTACGTGCATGAGGATGTGTACATATGTCTGGGTACACTTGGCGCACGTGTGGTTGTATATTATAAATATGCATATTTATATATACACATATATGGGGGGGTGTACACGCGTGTGGGTTGGCGCTTGGTGGGGTGTGTTTGTGCGTCTGTACGCACACGCGTGGGTGGGTGTGAGTGTCTGCTGGACGTGCCTGGGTGCCTTTGCACGTGTTGAGTGTGTGTCTGTGTATGTGTGTGAGTCCGTGTGTGTGTGTTTATGCCTCTCTGTGGCCAACAACCCCCACTCCCCAAGAAGAGAGATCGGCCGTCGGCTCGGTGCCCTCCACCCTACTGGGGACATGAGGCTGCAGGGCCATTCTCCCATCTCCGGCCTCCCTTCCCCCGCCTCCCTCTTCCGGCCTCCTGTCTCCGCTCTCCCATCTCCGGCCTCCTGTCTCCATCCTCCTTTCCCGGCCTCCAATCTCCAACCCTCCCATCCCGGCCACGGCCGAAGGATCAGTGGTATTTACTGAGGGCCCACTGCGTGCGGAGCACTGGACTGAGCACCGGACGCTCTTCCGCCACTGTCCCGTAAAGAGAGGAGAAGCCCGGCCCCGGCCCAGGAGGCGGCCTGACCCCGTGCCCGGGACTCCCGCCCCCGACTCCACCACCCCAGCGGGTGGACGGCCGTGAGGGACCCCACCCCGGGGATGAACCGGGAACGAGGAAAGGGCCGCCGGCCAATCCTCCTGGAGCCGGGGCTCCCCGAGCGTCCTCCGCCCCGGCTGTTCCCTGGGAGAGACGTTCCCCCCCAAACCTCCTCTGTTCCACGTCTCTGTCTGTCTCTCCGGCCCCGCTCCCCCATTGTGTCACCCCAATGTTAGCCGAGCTCTAGAATCCCGGGGCTTCTCTGTTCGAGACTTATCACATCTTATCTCTGTCTGCCTTTCTTTAAAGCCAGCTGAACATACCCAGTGCTCCTCTTCCTCTGTGGTAAGACCGAGCTTCCGACCCTCCCTCCTCCCAGCTTCCGGGACGCACCTCCTAACACACTGCTCTGTCGCGCCCCTGCCCCGGACACAGGACTCTCCGACCCGCAGCCTAATTTCTTTTGCATGGAGCCGTGGTGTCGTGTGTGGGGGTGGGACGGGATGGAGGGGAGGGGCGGGGGAGGGGGAGAGGCCGGGGTCACGTCGCCCACGGACTGCCGTGTGCCCCCAGCTCCCCTCTCGGCGACGTTAGGCTCGGGCCCTCCTTCCTGCCGAACAACCGGGAGAGAACGGGTCGGGCCCCAGTAGTAGAATTCATTCATTCGGTTGTATTTATTGAGCGCTTACTGTGGGCAGAACTCTGTGCTAAGCGCTTGGAAAGTACAACTGGGCAACAGATAGCTACAATCCCTACCCAACGACGGGCTCACAGTCTAGAAGGGGGAAACAGACGACAAAACAAGTAGACAGGCATCACTATCATCAAAGAATCATCACGGTACTCTTCTGGAGCGCTGTGTTAAGCGCCGAGCTAGATCCAAGGGAGTCCGAGCGGACCCGGGCTCGCAGTGAGGAGCCCGTGGGGGTCTTGCCCCCGTATCGCAGACGAGGAAACGGAAAGGCGAAGTGACGCATCCCACGGCCGGGACGTCGAAGACCCGGGCTCGAGCCACTAGGCCGAAGTGGAGCCTCTCCCTGGGCGGTGGAGGAGGGGGACCCCGGGACCCCTGGCGAAGGCCCACAGGGAAATGGAAAGGGAATATCGGGATTCTTCAGGAGAGAGAAGGGCGAAGAGACGTGAGGGAGATCGGGTGGGAAAGGGCCGGCCCAGCCCGGGGGCAGGGGAAGAGACTCAGTGGCCTTTGTTAGGTGAAACAGGGACCAAGAGGGGCCTTGGCTTGTCCCAAGCGTCACCCCGTGGACCTAACCGATGCCCTCCCCGACCCCCGATTCCCCAGAACGAGGAGGAAGGGTGTGGGGCTCCAGAGAGCAGCCGAGGCTTTGATGGAAGGAACGGGAAATGTGAAGGGCCCGTTCTCTCCTGGCGTGGGCGGCGGAGGTGGGGCAGAAAGGGCATCCGGCTGTAGTAGCTTTGTGTCGGGGGGACTCCGGCAGGGAGGGGGAGAAGCCCCTCGGTTCGTGCTACCCTTTGTTCCCCGATCAGAGCTTCCGGGTCCCTCGGCCCCGGACCCGGCCCCCTCAGCCTACCGGGGACCCTCCTTGGGGGGAGGGGGCACCTCCTTACGCTGGCACTCCCTCTGGGCTCACGCTCAGGGTCCCCCAACCCTCCCAGAGCTGTTGCTGCTGCTTCCCATCGTGGGTCGCCCGGAGGGGCTGGGGCAGAACCAACCGGTGACTGATCTCCCCCCGGCCCCCCCGCCCCCAATTCTGAGAGGGCTGGCTCCCTGGACCGAGCCCTTGCCAGCCTCCGGGGATGGAGGTGGAGGCAGGCCTGGGCTGGAAGGGGGTAGATGGGAACAGTCCAGGAGAGCCATCCCCAGAACCCAGGTTGGGGGTGGTGGGTGTCTCCCGGCTCCCAGCCCCGTGTGCTTTCCACCGGGCCGGAGCCGGAATTCAGAGTGCCGGGGGCCTGTCGGGGAGTTCTGGGGGTACCCGGGTTGCCGCCCTCCTCTCCGGAGGTTGGGGGAGGGCCACGGGGAAGTGGTCAAGGCAGCCCGGACCGCAGAAAGAGGAAGGGCAGGAGCTAGTGCAGTGATCCCCAATCCGCCCCCCGGGCCGGGTGTCCTGCGGGGCAGAGCCCCCCACCCCCTAGCCCTGCCCCCACCCCCACCCCCACTGTCTCTTTCTGTCTCTCTCTATTTTTCTCTCTCTCTCTGTCTCTCTCTGTCTCTCTCTGTCTCTCGTCCTCTCTTACCTGCCGCTTCCTGTGCCCGCCGGCTTGCAGAACGCAGAGGAAAATTCCCGCATCTCCATCACTTTCTTCCGCCTGTTCCGGGTCATGCGCCTAGTCAAGCTCCTGAGCCGCGGGGAGGGGATCCGGACGCTGCTATGGACCTTCATCAAGTCTTTCCAGGTGACCCTCCGGCCTCCCGCCCCCTCACGGCCTCTCTCCGCCCCCTGGGTATCCACAGCCAGGGCCAGTCCTCCCTCGATCAATCGATCAATCGCTTGTATTTATTGAGGACCTACCACGTGCACATCACAGGACCGAGCGGTCAGGAGAGTCCAGGAGAGCGGAGTTCCCTGCCCACAGCTAGCTTCCAGGCTACGGGGTGAGGGCAGACGGTAATAGAAATCGGTAAATTATAGAGATGGCCACAGGTTCTGTGGGGCCGAGGGAGGGGCTTTTGGGGTCAACTCACCCGAGGGGAAACAGGAGGCCCAAACGGAGCTTCTGACTCCCAGCATTCTGTGGAGGGGCTGTGTGACTCCTACCCGGTGGCTTACCCTCTCTGAGTCTTGGCCTGGAGAGGGGAGGCCCCAGTTTCCCGCCGTCTGCCCACCCCCTCCGGGTTGGGGGTCCGCACGGTGAATGAGGGAGTCGTGATACAAACCCAGTAAAGCATTCATTCAATAGTATTTCATTCAATAGTATTTATTGAGCGCTTACTATGTGCAGAGCACTGTACTAAGCGCTTGGAATGAACAAGTCGGCAACAGATAGAGACAGTCCCCGCCGTTTGACGGGCTTACAGTCTAAGCAGGGAGAGACACCCCCCCCCCGGGTTTCTCTGAGGACCGTCCAAGAGCACCTAGGGGTTCTGACTTGGGGCCGCAGGGCCTTGCCTGCCGGGTCCCGGGGGTGGAAGGTGGGAGCAAGGAGAAACCCTGGGGCCGGGCCAGACGTACCCGCTGACCTCCGACTCCCGGGGGCCAGCAGACTCCAGAGGGGCAGCTCCAAGCCCGAGCCAGCTCTGCAGCTAGTCAGGCACCCCAGAGCCGATCTCCCTCCACGGGCCCAAACTTGGTGGCTTTGGGGAGCGAAGGGAAGGAGGAAGTCGGGTAGGCAGGTAGGCTGCCCACCCTGGGGCCCAGCAGAGCAGAACCGCAGCATGGCAACTGAGGCCAGCCCGGGGAGGTGCCAGAAGGAGGCTTGGAGGCCCGCCCGGGAGGTGACCAGAATGGCGTTGGACAGGTCTGTCCAAAGGCCATGCAAAAGACAACCGAGCACCTCCCTGCCCAGCCCGGAGTCCCGGACCTCTACCCGGTTCGCCCCCCCTCCCTCCTACGGCCTCTTTCGGAGTCCCGGTGCTGTGGTAGGGGGCCGGGCCCGTCTCAGAGACGCCCCTCGACCCCCTCTTCTTTGACAGGCCCTCCCTTACGTGGCTCTTCTGATCGTGATGCTGTTTTTCATCTACGCCGTGATCGGCATGCAGGTAACCTACCTCCCCGCCCCCTCTGCTCTGATCAGTAAAAACAAGAAGAGGGACATTGGTAGTTATTTAGCACAAACACTGTGCCCAGGACCGTGCTAAGCCCTGGGGCCGACCCAACGTAAGCAGCCCGGACACAGGGACACCAGATCTCGTCCCGACTTTACAGATGAAGAAACTGAGGCCCGGGGAGGTGCTGTCGGGAGAATGAATTATGGTAGTTGTAGCCAAGCGCTGTGCTGAGCACTGGGGTTAGAGTGAAACCATCTGATCAGACACAGTGCCTGAACTTCGTGGAGCTCCCAGGGGAAGGGGGAACCGATGTTGAGTCCCCATTTTACAGATGAGGAAACTGAGGCCCGGAGAAGTTAAGTGACTTGCCCAAGGTCACACAGCAGGCCTGGGGCCAAGCAGGAACAAGAACTTAGATTTCCCCAGAGCAGGTCCCACGCTCTTTCTCTGGCGGGGACCCCTGAGGGAGGCTAGCTGCCTCCATTCCTGAAAGCCCTTTTTATTCTTTAGCGGTAGTTCTTACGTACTCACGACGTGCCAGGCACTGTACTAAACGCTGGGGTGCGTACAAGTTAATCAGGTTGGACCCGGTCCGTGTCCTATATGGGGCTCAAAGTCTTAACAGAGACAAGCGGCCCAGCCGGGATTAGAACCCAGCTCCTCCTGACTCCCGTGTTCAGTCCGCTAGACCGCGCTGCTTCTCGTGTGTGCTGCAACAGGACGGACTTGGGTTAGACTCGAGGAGGGACTTTTGCGGGAAAGACCCAGTTGGACGGGCTGGGGGGTGGAGATGCCAGCTGCCTGGGCTCCCACCCACGCCTGGTGCGGTCCTCCTCTCTCCTCTCTCCCCCAGGTGTTTGGAAAAATCGCCCTGAACGACACCACCGAGATCAACAGAAACAACAACTTCCAGACCTTCCCGCAAGCAGTGCTGCTGCTCTTCAGGTGGGGTCTCTTGGGACGGGGGGGACCCCCTCCCCCGGACCCCCCCCCCAACCCCCGTCAGGCACCCGGCTGCAGGAGGACTTGTGCTTCCCAGTGAAGCCCCCCGGCGTGGGCGATAGGTGCAGGTGCCGGGACCAGAGCAGAGTGGGGGAGGTGACCTGACCTTCGATGGTGATCTTGGATTATTTTTATTTTTATGCGGTTTAGCGCTTATTATGTGCCAGGCGCTGTACTGAGCGTTGGGGTAGATTCGAGCTAATCAGGTTGGACACAATCCCTGTCCCACCCGGGCCTCACAGTCTTAATCTCCACTTGACAGATGAAGGAAATGAGGTACGGAGAAGTGAAGCGACTTGCCCAGGGTCTCACGGCAGCGGAGCCGGGATGAAGTGGGGTCCCGTTCCCTGCCCTGGATCTTGGGCGTTCAGATAACAAAGAATTTAGCAGCTGCTCAGTCTGTGCCGGGCACTGCGCTTAGCACTGTCGATTAGATTCAAGATAATCCAGTCAGACACAGTCCCTATCCTACGTGGGACTCACAGTCTAAGAGGGGGAGGGAACAGATGAGGAAACAGAGAGGTTAAGTGATTTTCCCAAGGCCACACAGCGGGTTAGTGGCAGAGCTGGGACTAGAACACAGGTCTCCTGACTCCTAGTCACAGGCTCTCTCCACCAGGCCATGCTGCCTCCCTTCAGAGAGGGAAATGCCCCTTCTGGAGTTTCAGGGGGTTGGGGGGGGGGGGAGTGGGGGGGAAACATGTCTTCCCTGGGCTGAGGTTTCATTCCATCAGGGGCAGGGGCCGGTGGGGGGGCGGGGCGGTGTTTGTTCCCCATTCCCTGCTTTGTTCCCCTTGATGGTAGCTGCAAAACATGGCAACTGCTGCCATGGGCCTGGACTGGATCGGGCTCCCTCCGCTCCTAGCCTCCATTTCAGGCCTCCATCCCGGCCCCCGCCGGTCTAGACCTCCAGCTTGTCCCCCAACCTGGATCGCCTTCCCGGCCTTGTTCCTGGCCTCCATTCCAGGCCTCCAGCTTGTCTTTCTTTATGGGACTCCATGCCTAGCCTCTCTTCGCGGCCTTGGTTGCTGGCCTCTAGCCTCTCCTCCTGGCCTCTAGTGTGGCTTGTGCCCCTGGCCTTCATTTCTGGCTTTCAACTTGGCCTTTATTTTTGGTCTCCATTCCTGGCCTCCAGTCTGGCCTCCAATGAATGAATAGTGTGTACTGAGCATCTGCTACGTGCAGAGCACTAGACTGAGCATTTGGACTTAACGCTGTGCTGAGCGTTCGGGTAGGTAAAAGTCATTCATTCATTTGATCGTATTTATTGAGCGCTTACTGTGTGCAAAGCTCTGTACTAAACGCTCGGGAGAGTATAATACAGCAACAAACGGTCACATTCCCTGCCCACAACGAGCTGACAGTCAGATGACATACCATCGCTGTCCCATATGAAGCTCCCAGCCCGAGAGACAGGAAGGTCAGGGATCTTTTCCCCATCTGACAGATGAGGAAAGTGTCCTCTGCCTTGCCCGAGGCCAAACAGCCGAGCCGGAACTCCAACCCAGGTCTCCCGACTCCCAGCCCCGTTTCTCCTTCGCTGGCTCCCATGCCTCTTCCCCCCACCCCCCCAACACCGACCTCCAGACTGTAAGCTCACTGTGGGCAGGGAATGTATCTGTTCAATGGCATACCGTCCTCTCCCGAGCGCTTAGCGCAGTTCTCTGCGCACAGTAAGCGCTCGATTAATCTGATCGACTGACTCTCCGTCCCCCGACTCCTCTCTCCAGGTGCGCCACGGGCGAGGCCTGGCAGGAGATCATGCTGGCCTGTATGCCGGGCAAGAAGTGCGCCCCGGACTCGGACGTGCAGAACGCCACCGCGGCCCCCTCCGCTGACCCCACCGCCCTCACCGAGGCCGAGCCCCCCTGCGGGAGCAGCTTCGCCGTGTTCTATTTCATCAGTTTCTACATGCTCTGTGCCTTCCTGGTGAGCGGGGAACGCGGGAGTGCCCATCTCCCAGCACCCTCACGGCAGGCGGCGGGGTTGGTTCCGAGCAGAAAGCCCTGAACCCGAGGAGGCGCCAGCCACCCCCTCCCGCCCCGGCTTCTCTGAGCTGTACCGGGCACCCGGCAAAGATGGAAATAGTAACAGTCATTCGCAGTTGTATAGTTGAACAGAAGATGGAAATATTCCCAAGTATGCATGGGAATATCTGATGGAAATATTTACGGGAATTCACGATCATACAGCTGAATATGTGATGGAAATACAAGTATTCACGGTTGTACACCTGAATAGATGATGGAACTGTTCACAGATACTGCAGCCGTACGGTGGAATATTCGATGAAAATATTCCCGAGTATTCACGGCTGAAAGGCTGAATATAATGATGATAATAATGGCATTTGTTAAGCTCTTACTGTGTGCCACATACTGTTCTAAGCGCTGAGGTACATACAGGGTAATCAGGTTGTCCCACGTGGGGCTCACAGTCTTAATCCCCATTTTACAGATGAGGTACCGGAGATACAGAGAAGTGAGGTGACTCGCCCAAAGTCAAACGGCAGAGTGGCGGAGCCGTGATTCGAACCCACGACCTCCGACTCCCAAGCCCGCGTTCTTTCCGCTAAGCCACGCTGCTTATATACGATAGAACTATTCCCAAGTATCCGCGGCCTTCTGGCTGAATGTGTGATGGAAGTGTTCAACAGTGCTCACGGCTGTAGAGTTGAATACGTGACAGAAATATTCAAAATTATTCACAGTTGTGGAGTCGAATCCACAGCGGAAGTATCCTCAATTGTTCACAGCCATTCAGTCAAGAAGAGCGCAGAAATAGGCAAAATTATTCACGGTCATGTAGTCAAATGTATGACTGAGATAGTCACAAGTATTCACGGCCGTGCAGTTGAGTATGGGGCGGAAATAGTCACGATTATTCCGAGCCGTACACGACGGAAATGTTCACGATCATTCACGGCTGTGCGGCTGAACGGGAGCCGGAAATCGGCCCGGCGATTCCCAGCTGCACGGTAGACTGTAGGACGGAAACGTTCACGATTATCGTCGGCCGGAGGGTGGAACATCCCCGTATTTCCGCAGCGCCCCCAGCTCAACCCCTGCCCACTCCCGGTGCGGTGGCCAAGACCGTTCAGAGGGACGCTGGCCCGCCGGATGGGCGGTGGGCAGTGGTCCCCGGGGACCACGGTCCCAGAATGAAGGATGAGGGATACCTCCCCGCTTTGCCACCGGCTCAGAGCAGTCCTCGGGGTCTGGGGGGATCCCCAGAGGCGGAGCGAGCGGCTTGAGGGTCCCCGCCCCTCCCCCTGGAGCGCCCCTCGCCGACTCTTGACCCCCCGACCCTCAGATCATCAACCTGTTCGTGGCCGTCATCATGGACAACTTCGACTACCTGACCAGGGACTGGTCTATCCTGGGCCCGCATCACCTGGACGAGTTCAAGCGGATCTGGGCCGAGTACGATCCGGAGGCCAAGTGAGTGTCCGGCCGGGCGGGTGGCTCCGGAGGGGGGACCTGAGGAAGGCGTGGGTGGAGTAGAGCACAGGTGGGGAGGGGAGGAGGACTCAGCGGGGAGGGGGTTGAGGCCTGGAAGATCCAGATGGGGAGGGATCCGCGTGCTGGAGAACTTGTGGTGGGACGAGGGAGGGGATCTGGGCGGAGAGGGGGCTGGGGGCTTGAGGACTGGAAGATTCAAGGAGGGGAAAGAGAGAGAGATGGGGTGGGGGCATCCCCTAATCGCCCAGCATCCCGCCGTAACCCTAACCCTGACCCCTAAGCCCAGCCCGACCTCCGCCGGAACCAGCGCCCACCCTCCCCCCTCCCTAAGTCCTAGCATCCTCTTGCCCCCGCTCCTCAGGGGACGGATCAAGCACCTGGACGTGGTGACGCTGCTCCGAAGGATCCAACCTCCTCTGGGGTTTGGGAAGCTCTGCCCTCACCGGGTAGCTTGCAAAGTAAGACGCCGGGGAGGCCGGGACGGGGGCGTGGGGGAAGGACGGAGAAGGTGGGAGGCAGGAATGAGGGAGATGGGCAGGAAAAAGAGGGCAGGGATGGTGGATATGAGCGATAGAGCTAGGGGGCGGGCATGATGGAGAGGGGGTGCTAGAGACACAAGGGAGAGAGGATGGAGCTCCATCAGTCACTCAGTGGTATTTATTGAGAGCTTTCTGTGTGCGGAGAGCTGTATCAAGTGCTTAGAGGGGATAATATGTCCAAGGTGGTAGGCACGTTCCCTGCCCACAAGGAGCCGACAGTCTACGGGGGGAGGTGGGGTGGGAGAGAAAGGGGACAGGGATGACGGGGGCAGGGGGAGGGGGACCGGGAGCCGAGAAGACGGAGGAAGGGTGATAGAGACAGAGGGCAAGGGTGATGGAGAGATGGAGCCAGGGCGCAGGGAGGATGGACACAAGGTGAGAAGCAGCGTGGCCTAGTGGATAGAGCCCGGGCCCGGGAGTCGGAAGGACCTGGGTTCTAATCCCAGCTCCGCCACTCGTCTGCTGTGGGACCTGGGAAGTCACTTCATTTCTCTGGGCCTCAGTTACCTCAACTGTAAAATGGAGATCAAGACCGGGAGCCCCCTGTGGGGCACGGCCCGAAGCCAGCTCGACTCCCAGGTCACACGGCAGGCGAGGGGCGGAGAGGGGCTCCTTCTACTGGGCCGCTCTGCCTCCCGGTGAGCCGCTGAGGGGTCCGGGCCTTCCCACCCCCGGCGCCCCTTCCTCGGGTGGGGGCGGGGGCGTCCCTGGGAAGGGGGGAAGCCTCTCACCCCCGCCCTCCCGCCCCTCCAGCGTCTGGTGTCCATGAATATGCCCCTGAACAGCGACGGGACGGTCATGTTTAACGCCACCCTGTTCGCCCTGGTCCGCACCGCGCTGAGGATCAAGACCGAAGGTAAGCGTCCGCCGCCTGCAGAAAAAGCCCCTTGACCGCCCATCGGTCAGCACCCGCCATGCGCCAAACACTTTTCCAAGCGCTGGGGTAAACGCCGGAGGCTCCGTTCGGGGGTGAGGCCGTGGCTGGCCACGTCAGCGACATTCCCTAGAGTACCGGGATTGGGAGCCGGTAGCAGAACAGGCCTGAGATCAATCCATCAGCTGGGAGAAGCAGTAGGGTCCACCGGAAGGAGCTCGGGCCTGGGAGTCGGAGGACCTGGGTTCTAGTCCCGGCTCTGCCACTTGTCTGCCGGGTGACTTCGGGCAAGTCACTAAACTCATCGGGGCCTCAGTTGCCTCATTTCTAAAAGTGGGGATGAAGACTGAGCCCTGTGACAACCTGCTTACCTTGTATCTCCCCCAGCGCTTAGAATAGTGCTTGGCACATAGCGCTTAACGAATACCATCATTATTATTTACTGAGCGCTTACTGTGTATAGAGCACTAATCCCGGGTCCGTCGCTTGTCAGCTGTGTGATCTTGGGCCAAATCACTTCACTTCTCTGTGCCTCAGTTCCCTCCTCTGTAAAATGGGGATTGAGACTGTGAATCCCACGTGGGACAACCTGATCACCTTGTATCCCCCCCTGCACTTCGCACATAGTAAGCGCTTAACAAATGCCATCACTTTATTATTATTATTGGGAAGTCAAATACAAAAGAGTTGGTGAACGCTATCCCTGCTTCAAGGAGTTTATAGTCTAGGGGGAGAGACAGACACCAAATCAATCAATTAATCAATCGATGGTATTAATGGAGCCCTCTGGACTGTAAGTTCCCGACGGGCTGGAAACATCTCCGCTAACTCTGTTGTATTGTACTCTCCCAAGCGCTTAGTTCAGTGCTCTGCACATAGTAAGTGCTCGGTGACCAACTCTGATATACCGTCCTCACCCAAGGGCGTAGTACAGTGCTCTGCACACAGTGAGCACTCAGTAAATGCCGCCGATTGATCGACTGAGTGCAGAACACTGGACCAAGCGCTTGGCAGAGTCCAAAACGACAGAGTTGGTAGCCACGATTCCTGCCCACCAGGAGCTGACAGTCCAATGAGGGAGACAGACGTTCATAGTAAATCACGAATAGGGGAGATGGCAGAGTTCGGATGAAAAGAACTTAAAATCCCCCCACTTTACACTCACCGGGGAGAAATTCGGACTCACGGCGGGCAGTGGCCGTCGGCGGGGCCAGCGACCGGGCCCCCCGATTGGATTTCTCACGGCAGGAAACCTGGAACAAGCCAACGAGGAGCTCCGGGCCATCATCAAGAAAATCTGGAAGCGCACGAGCATGAAACTGCTCGACCAAGTCGTGCCCCCCGCGGGCGGTGAGTGCCCTCCGACGCTTCCCTCCCCTCGCCCGGGCCCGGGGCCGCACCGGGCCAGACGGGCGAGCCGGGGATGCCCCTGGCCACCTCACGGTTCGAGGCGGGAGCCGAGGGACGGGCGGAGGCACGCACGGGGAGGGCATGGGGTCACAGCTCCTCGGTGACGATGCCTCTCTTGGCCCGCCCCCCACCTCGCTTCCCCCCCACCCCTCCCCCTAGACGACGAGGTGACGGTGGGGAAGTTCTACGCCACGTTCCTGATCCAGGAGTATTTCCGGAAGTTCAAGAAGCGCAAGGAGCAGGGATTGGTGGGAAAACCCTCCCAGAGGAACACTCTCTCCTTGCAGGTAATGGGATGGTGGGGGTTGGAAACGAGGAAGGAATAAATGACATCATTCCCCTAAGCCTTGGGTTCCAGTGGGCAACTGGTGTACCATAAACCTTGGGGTTGCGGTAGGGAAATTGTGTAATTCTCATAATCCCCTGGAGTTAGGAGGCAAGGCCCATACCGTAATCCCTCGGGGCCTGCTGGGCACTGCGTAGTTCCCATAGGCCTTTGAGTTCCAGTAGAGAGCCCATCACACCCAAAAACCCTAGGGTCCCGGTACGTTCTTGGCATCATTCCCATAAGCAGCGTGGCTCAGTGGAAAGAGCTCGGGCTTGGGAGGCAGAGGTCATGGATTCGAATCCCGGCCCCACCACGTGTCAGCTGTGTGACTGTGGGCGGGTCACTTCACTTCTCTGTGCCTCAGTTACCTCATCCGTAAAATGGGGATGAACTGTGAGCCTCACGTGGGACAACCTGATCACCCTGGATCTCCCCCAGCGCTTTGAACAGCGCTCTGCACGTAGTAAGCGCTTAACAAATACCAACATTATTATTATAAGCGCTTGAGTTCTGTTGGGCAAATTACATACTTCCCATAAGCCCGTGGGGTCGGGTAATAATAATCATAACGATGGTATTTGTTAAGCGCTTTTTATGTGCAAAGCACCGTTCTAAGCGCTGGGAGGCTACAAGGTGATCAGGTTGTCCCACGTGGGGCTCACAGTCTTAATCCCTATTTTACAGATGAGGGACCTGAGGCCCAGATAAGTGACTTGCCCAAAGTCACACAGCTGACAAGTGGCGGAGCCGGCATTCGAACCCATGACCACCGACTCCCAAGCCCGCGCCCTTACCACCGAGCCACGCCGCTTCTCTAGGCAAAGCACTTTCCGAAAGCCTAATTGGAGCAGTGTTCCCCGCTGATGGAGCACAGGCCTGGGAGTCAGAGGACCTGGGTGCTAATCCTGCCTCTGTCGCTTGACTGCTGTGTGATCTTCGGCAAATCGCTTTATATCTCTGGGCCTCAGTTCCCACAATCGTCAAAATGGGGATTAAATCCTGCTCCCTCCTGTTTAGACCGCGAGCTCCATCCCAGCGCTTAGAACGGTGCTCGGTACATAGAAAGCACTTAACAAGTGTACTTATACCATTGGTATACCATTATATATGTATTTATTTATGTATATGTGCAGGGCATTGTACTAAGCACTTGGGAGAGTGCAATTCAGCAATAGAATAGACACCTTGTAATAATAATAACGCCAAGGGACCTCTCTGCCTCCCGAGAGAGAGCTCTCCGGGGTCGGGGGTCACCCAGCCGGCCCTTCCCGGGGAGGGGCGAGCCTGACCGGTCCGTCTGTGGCGCTTCAGGCCGGACTGCGCACCCTACACGACATCGGGCCGGAGATCCGCCGGGCCATCTCCGGGGACCTCACGGCCGAGGAGGAGCTGGACAAGGCCATGAAGGAAGCCGTCTCCGCCGCCTCCGAGGACGACATCTTCAGGGTAGGAGCCCGGGCCTGGGAATCAGGAGGACCTGGGTTCTAATTCCGGCTCTGCCGCTCGTCTGCTGGGTGACCCTGGGCGAGTCACTGCGCTTCTCCGAACCTCAGTTCCCTCATCTGCAAAATAGAGATTAAGGCTGGAAGCCGCATGTGGGACCATGGATTGTGTCCAACCTCATTGGCTCGTATCTACTCCGGCACTTGGTGCCTGGGACATGAAAAGCGCTTAAAAATATCATAAAACGGAGCCCCCTCCATGGCTGCCATGCCCTTTCCTGGCTTCCTGGGCTTCTCGGTGGAATGAGAAGAGCCTGCATCTGGGGGTCGGACCAGTGGCCCTGAGGGATGAATGCTCTCTCTCCCTCTCCCTCTCTCTCCCTCTCTCTGTTTCTTCTGTGTGTCTCTCCTTCTCTCTCGCATTCTTTGTCTCTGTCTCTCCCCTCTCTCTCCCTCTCTCTTTCTCTCCTTGTCCTTCTCTCTCTCTCCTCTCTCTCTCTCTCTCTCATTCTCTATCTCTGTCTCTCCTCTTTCCCTCTCTCTCCTCTCTCTCATTCTGTCTCTCCCTCTCCTCTCTCTCATTCTTTCTCTCCCTCTCTCATTCTCTCCCTCTCTCTCATTCTTTCTCTCTGTCTCTCTGTCTCTCCTCTCTCTTTCTCTGTCCGTCTCTCTGTCTCTCTCTCTCCTCTCTCTTTCTCTGTGTCCTCTCTTTCTCTCTCTTTCTTTCTCTGTCTTTGTCTCTCTCTGTCTCCTCTCTTTCTCTCCTCTCTCTTTCTCTCTGTGTCTCTCATTCTTTCTGTCTCTTCTCTCTGTCTCTCACTGTCCTCTCCCTCTGTCTCTCTGTCTCCGTCTCTATCTCTGTCTCTCTCCCCGATGCCCGCCGCAGAGAGCCGGTGGCCTCTTTGGAAACCACGTCAGCTACTACCAAAGCGACGGCAGGGCCTGCTTCCCCCAACACCTGGCCACCCAGCGGCCCCTACACATCAACAAGGCGGCGAGCGGCCAAGGCGAACCGGGGTCTCCCTCCCACGAGAAGCTGGTGGACCCCACCTTCACGCCCAGCAGCTACTCCTCGTCGGGCTCCAACGCCAACATCAACAACGCCAACAACACGGCCCTGGGCCGCTTCCCCGGTCCCACCGGCTTCCCCAGCTACGCCAGCACCGTGTGCGTGGTGGAGGGCCCGGACCTGCCGCCGTCGCCCGCCCCCCGAGGGCTCGAGGCTCCGTGGAAGCGCAGTGCCAAGAGGTAAGGTGGCAGCAGGAGGAGGAGGAGGAGGAGAAGATAGGGGCCTTTTTCTGGACTAATCAGGCCCACGGTCCCTCTGCTGGGTTTTTTCTTTTATGATCACGCTGTGTGCAGAGCACTGGACTGAGCGCTTGGGAGAGTCCAATAGAGATAGCAGACACGATCCCTGCCTTCAAGGAGCTTCCAGTCTAGAAGAGGAGCCGGTCGCTAAAATATAGGACCAAGCCTGGCTGGGCGGGGCGTGGGGCAACCCCCCGGGAAACCTGCGTCGGCTCCTCCTCTCTCCCACCCGTCCGTGCTCTCCCATCCCGCTCCCTTCCCTCCTCGCTCTCCCCCACAATACCCCCCCCCCAGACCCTCCCCTCTCTTCCCTAAACCCTCCCCCTCCCCTCCCATCGTCCCCGTCACCTCTCTCCCCGGATCCTTCTCTCCCCAAGATCCTTCCCCCTCTCCCCAAAGCCTTCCCTCCCCCAGACCCCTCTCTTTCCCCAACCCTCGCCCTCCACTGACCGTCCCCCAAACCGTCCCCCTTACCCCCAGATCTTCCCCCCTCCCCAGATCCTTCTCCCCAAGTCCTTCCCCCTCTCCCCAAAGCCTTCCCTCCCCAAGACCCCTCTCTTTCCCCGGCCCTCGCCCTCCACTGACCCTCCCCGCTCTCCCCCAAGCCGTCCCCTTTACCCCCCGACCCTCCCCTCTCTCCTCCGGTCTCTCCCCTCCCCGCGGCCCCTTCCCCACTGCCCCGAGGCCTTTCCCCCTCTGAGATCGATGGGGGCGGGGGGCCCTCTCCTGGGCCCGGTGACCCCCCTGACGGCCCCTCTGGTCCGGCAGGGGCAGCTCGCGGCGGCTGGGGGTGGCGGCCCAGCCCGAGGAGCGGGGTCCGGGCGAGGCCGGCCAGGACCACCTGGACCCAGACGTGGCCTACTGCAACGTGTGAGCTGAGGGGCGCGGGGGGTCACGGCGGGGGGAGGAGAGGCCGGGAGATGGGAGGGATGGGTAGGTGGGCTTCCCGGATCCCGGATCCCACATCTGAGCGGTCCTCGTCCCGCCCGTGTCCAGGCTGTCCTCCCGGGATGAAGAAGGCCGCCAGCGGACCCCGCCGCCCCCGCCCCCGCCCCCGCCGCCGGACCCGCGCCCCGCCCGACCCTCCCCAAAGCGGGGCTTCCTCCGCTCCGCCTCGCTCGGTGCGTGGAGGCCGGGGGACCCCCCAGAGACGGACGACCCCCAACCCCCCGCCGGGCAAGGGAGCGGGGACCCCCGGGGCCGGGAGTGGGGGAGGGGGGGCCCGGGGGACGAGGGGAGTTGCAGAGAGGGGCTGTCAGGGCCGGGGGGCTGCTAGGAGACTGTCCAGTTCGGGGGTCGTCCGGGCCCGGGGGCTATTGGGGGGCTGTCCAGTCTGGAGGCCGTCCGGGTCTGGGGGCTGTTGGGGGACTGTCCGGTCTGGGGGCCGTCCGGGCCTTGGGGGTTATTGGGGGACTCTCCGGTTCGGGGGTCGTCCGGGCCTGGGGGCTATTGGGGGACGGGCCGGGGTGGGATCTGTCTAGGGCGAGGGTCGGTTTGGTGCGGGCGGTCCGGCGACCCTGCGTTTGGGGGGTTTCAGGCCGGAGAGCCTCCTTCCACGTGGACTGCCTGAGACGGCCGAGGGAGCAAGGAGCCGAAGCCGGAGCGGACGCCCCCCAGAAGTCAGCGCTGCCCCTGCACCTGCTGCGGCACCAGGTGCGACGCCCCCCGCCCCCAGGGCCCCGCTCGCCCCCCTCCCGGCCCACCGCACTGGACGTCTACCAGGCCCAGGCCGCCGGGCTGAGCCCCTTGCGTATTTTGGGCACTCGGTAGGACGTCTGCCATATGCAGGGTGCTGTACCGAATGCCTAATGTGTTGAGTGCCTTCCGTGTGAATTACAATAATGGTTACGGTGCTTTTAAGCGTTTACAATGTGCCGAGCACTGTTTTAAGCGCTGGGCTGGATACGGGGTACTGTACTGGATGGCTGCTATAGTGCCTACCATGTGAACAGTCATGATAATTAGGGTACTTTTAAGCCCCGACGCTATGCCCAGCACCGTTCTAAGCGCTGGGGTAGATTGAAGTGGATCAGGTTGGACCCGTGGGGCTCACACTCTTAGTCTCCATATTACAGATAAGGTCACGGAGGCCCAGAGAAGTGACTCGTCCGAGGTCACGCAGCGGACATGTGGCGGACACCTATCACAGGCAGGATGGTCCACTGGGCACTTACCGTGGGTAGAGAGCTGAACTGGCTCCCTGCTGTTTCCAGAGCTCTGTCCTGGGGGCTGGGAAATCCAGGAGAAATAATCTCCCCGGTCCCCGCCTTCGGGAATATTTACTGTCTCCTAGGGGATTGTCTATCCCAAGATTTAATCCCTCGGGAAGTTTAACAGCCAGCCAACAGTCAACAGGTCACGAGAAGCAGCGTGACCTAATGGAAAGAGGACAGGCCTGGGAGTCATGGGGAAGTGGCTCTGCCACTTGTCTGCCGTGTGACCTTGGGCAAGTCGTTTCACTTCTCCGTGCCTCAGTTACCTCATATGTAAAATGGAGAATAGGTCCATGAGCCCCATGGGGGACTTGGACTGCGTCCTACCTGATTGGCTCGAATCTACCCCGGCGCTCCGAACGGTGCCCGGCACATAGGAAGGGCTTAACGAACACCGTTAAAAAAAACCACGATGCCTTCGATCTAGACCCAGTCAGTGTTTGAGGGGTTCCTGGAATCAGTTAACAGATGCCCTGAAAAGGGGGAGTTCCAGAGAAGAGGAAGGGTACGCGTCAGGGTGGGAGATGGGAAGGTCAGGAAGGAGACTGAGAGAAATGGAGAGCGTGAGCTGGGGTGCAGTGGGAGAAGAGAGTAGACAGAGAAGGAGGAGAGGACGGAGAGAGGAGTACCTTAAAGAGAATGGAAAGGGAAGAGAGGGAGAGGACGGAGAGGGGCGTATCTTAAAGTCCAAGGAGCAGGAATTTCTGTCTGTGGGGAGGAAATCGAAACCCCTGGACGCCGCGAAGGAGAGTAGACTCGAAGCTTGTCCTCTAGACCGTAAACTCTTCGGAAGCAGGGAACTTGTCGACCCGTTCTATTGTATGGCTATACTGTCCTCTCCCAAGCGTTCGGTGCGGCGCTCGGCACGCAGAAAGGGCTCAGTAGATACAAACGATGGGGTCGAATGAGCGGGAGAGGGGCGCAAAGCAAGTTTCGGACTGGAAAGGCTAGGGGCCGGGCACGGGTGGAACCGTTTAGTCCGGCGCTGTGCAGGCGGTAAGCGCTCGGTAGATAGGGCGGAAGGCTAACTCCGGCCTCTCGTGTGTCCACAGGCTTTGGCGGTGGCCGGCTTGAGCCCCCTCCCGCAGAGAAGCCATCCCCCGGCCGCCTTCCCTCGGCCTTGCGCGACGCCCCCCGCGACGCCCTGCGGTCGCCCCTGGCCCCCGCAGCCCGTGCCCACCCTGCGGCTGGACGGGGTGGCGTCCAGCGACAAGCTGAACAGCAGCTGCCCCTCGGTGCACCGCGGCTCCAGGAGCCCACGGAGGGCCAGGCCTGTGTCCCTGACGGTGCCCGGGCCGGTGCCCGGGCCGGGGGCCGGGCCCTTCCACGGGAGTGCCAGCAGCCTGGTGGAAGCGGTAGGTGCCCCGGGCCCCGGGATCGTAATAATAACGTTGGGGTTGGTTAAGCGCCTACGGTGTGCAGAGCACCGTTCTAAGCGCTGGGGGAGATACAGGGTCATCGGGTTGTCCCACTTGGGACTCCCAGTTAATCCCCATTTTACAGATGAGGCCCAGAGAAGTGAAGTGACCGGCCCACGGCCACACAGCTGACAAGTGGCGGAGTCGGGATTCGGACCCATGACCTCGGACTCCCAAGCCCCGGCTCTTGCCACCGAGAGCCACGCTGCTTCTACAGCACTACCTGCCCACCGGTCCCCTTCTTCGATCGCCAACCCGCGGAATGAGCCGTTCCCGGGGCCGATTCGCCCCTGCCCACCGGCTGGCCTCCCTTGCCAGGCTGCGTGGATTAGCGGAAAGGGCACCGGCTGGGGAGTCAGAGGTCATGGGTTCTAGTCCGCCGAGCGACCTTGGGCAAGCCGCTTCGCTTCTCTGGGCCTCAGTGACCTCATCTGTCAAATGGGGATGAAGACTGGGAGCCGCACGTGGGGGCAACCTGATGACCTTGTATCTTCCCTAGCACTTAGAACAGTACTTGGCACAGAGTAAGTGCTTAACGAATACCATTATTATTATTATTCTTTATTATTATTATTCTCCCTCTCCCTTCCCCAAACCACTGCCAGGTGGCCAGATGGGGGCGCGAAAGCCGGGTAAAAGGGACCCGGGGATGCACGGGATCCGGGAACGGATGGAAGATGGATGAGACTTTAATAATCATAATTATAACGGTATTTGTTGAGCGCTTACTATGGGCCGAGCAGTGTTATAAACGCTGGTGAAGATACAGAGTAATCCGGTTGTCCCACCTGGGGCTCCCACTCTTAATCCCCATTTTCAGATGAGGCCACTGAGGCCCAGAGCAGTGACTTGCCCAAAGTCACACGGCTGACAGATGGTGGAGCTGGGAATAGAACCCACGACCTCCGACCGCCAAGCCCGGGCTCTTTTCCACTAAGCCACGCCGCTTCATGAGGCCCGGGGAGGGGACAAGGGGGTGCAGGGGAACGAGCTCGTTGTGGTCAGGGAACCTGTCGGTTTATTGTTGTATTATCCTCTCCCAAGCGCTTAGTACAGCGCTCTGCCCACAGTAAGCGCCCCATAAATACGATTGAGTGAATTGGGAGGGGATGGATGAGGACCCTGGGAAGGGGGAGAAGCGGAGAGGAGGACCACTAACGTCCCCCTGGGTGGTGGGGATGGGGGGGGGGGGTTCCCCTCGAGCGCTTAGTGCGCGGTAAGCGCTCAATCCATCAACGAAAGCCCCTCCCACCCCCTCGCCGCAGGTGTTGATTTCGGAAGGACTGGCTCAGTTCGCCCACGACCCCAAGTTCATCGAGGTCACCACCCAGGAGCTGGCCGACGCCTGCGACCTGACGATAGAGGAGATGGAGAGCGCGGCCGACCGCATCCTCAGCGGCCGAGAAGGGGCAGGGGGAGGCCAGAGCCCCCAGGACGGCCTCCTCCTCCTGGTGGACTGCAGGGCCCCCGGCCCGGACAGCGCGGGGGAGGACCAGGAGGAAGAGGACGACGACGAGGAGGACCAGCCGGAGGAGGAGGCCCGGGATGGGGGAGAGGAGGCCTCGGCCTCCCCCGGCAGGGCCGAGGGTCCGCGGGGCTCCCGGGAGCGGGAGGAAGAAGACGGGGAGGGTCTTCAGGACAGCAGGGTCTGCATCGGCGGCCCGTAGTGGACGGCGCTGGAGCCATGCGGTTTTTATTTGTTTCGATGTTCCTAAGGGGTTTGTTTCTGAAGTGCCTCACTGTTCTCGTGACCTGGAGTTAACCTGAACAGCGTTCTTCATTCATTTCGCAGAGTCGGGCTGGGCCGGGGGGCGGGAGGGGGCGGGAAAAAAGAAAAAGGGGGGGGGGTGGAGAGAGGTCGAGGAGGACCCTCCCCCTCCCATCGACTCCCCCGAGGAGGAGGAAGAAGGGGTGACGGGGTGAGGCCCGGGTCGATTTCCACCCCCCCCCCCCCCCCGCAAGAGGGGAAGAGGAGGCCGATGGCTGCCTCCCACCGGGGCCCCCCGCCCCCAGCGGGGGTCCGTCCACTTGGCCGGTAAACGTTTTGCACATTGTCGTGGTGGAGACGGAGCGGGAAGGCCGCACTCGAGGAAGGGGGAGGACGCCGCTCGGAGCATCCTTCGCCGAGGATCCCGCCCGATGGGGGAGGAGGAGGAGGAGGATGGAGGAGGATGGAGGAGGATGAAGGAGGAGCGAGAGGCCGGGGTCGGGGAGACCCCGGGGTGGGGTGGGGGGACCGAGGCAGACCCCCCGCATCGACCTGCCGGAGAATCAGGGCCTGGGGGTCGGTGGAAGAGGGGCGGAGAAGCCGCCAGCTGGACATCTTTCTTCGTTTTGGCCGTTTGCTATTTCTTAGACGCACGTTCCGACCTTTCGTTCCCATTTCGGGGGGCTGGGAGTGGAGGGGGGGAGGCGCCGGTGATGCGGCCCCCGGGATTGCCGGGAGCACCTTTTTCATTTGGTTTTTTCCTTTTCTTGGATGGAAAGTGGGTCTGGCTCCATCCTTATCGTTTCGACTTTCCTTTCCCGTGGGAGAGGGGGGAGAAGTGGCGGTGGGAGCGGCCCCCACCCAGCCCGCACAGTCGCCCTTCTTTGCTAGTACCGGAAAACCCGTTTTGGTGTGTTTGGAGGTGGTTGGTTTTCTTCCCCCCCCCCCCCCCCCCAATTTAAAGGTAATAATGAGGTGCGTTCTTCTTTAGGCCCTGGGTGGCCAGGCCGGGGTCTGGGGGTGGGAAAGTGTGAACGTGTGTTTGCGTGTGCGTGGGTGCGGGGGGTGCGTACGCGGACGTGTGCCGGCCGGCTGACACTTCGGTGAACGCGGGTTCGTGGGCCCGTCCGTGTACAATTCTCCGCTTCCTCGTTTCGCCCGCGGCAGTTCCGAATCCGGGGCCGTCGCAATGCCAAACCCACCGTCTCTGCTTCTGGAAGAGGGGGGGAGGGAGGGAATCGGTAAAAATCTTTGCATTTTCCGTTCCACGAGATATGCAAAAACAATGCAATAATCTTCATTTTAAAACTACAGTTGTGAGTTGTGTAGGCATTAACACTGTATAGAAAAAAAGAAACCCAAGACGAAGACACACACACACACCCACGAAAGACAAAGAAAACAAAACCCACCCGTGGAGGAGTTATGCTTCAATCTATTTCTGTGTGACGTTTTATTGCATTGATAATGTTTCTGTCGAAGAAACCGTAATACTTGAATCCAGGTCAGTTTCAGTATTTTTCAAATATTTTTTTAAAACGGAATTGCAGTTGTGCCAAGCGAATATAACGAATCGAATTGAGTCTGTCTCCGAATTCACTTGTATATTTTGCTGCATGGAAAGTAAATCATTTTGTATTGGAGTTGTGCCAAAACTCTTCGGTGGTTTTTCTGTGTACGGTCCGGGAGGAGGGGGAAGGGGCAGCTTCGGGGCATCGTGCGGAGAGAGGGCGGCCCCCTCCCCGCCCCCCGGGGATGCTAAATTGGCATATCTTGTGCCCCGCCCCCTCCTTTTCCACCCTCCGCCTGCTTTCTTTGAGACCCGCCCCGACGAGCAGCGGGAGGAGCCGGAGGGCGGCCTGGAGGAGGCGGCGGCCATGCGTGCGGTGACGTCAGGGGGCAGGGCCTCGCCAGGGGTTATAAAACGTTGGTATTTGCTAAGCGCTTACTACGTGCAGAGCGCTGTTCTAAGCGCTGGGGGAGATCCAGGGTCATCAGGCGAGGCTCCCTGTCTTCAACCCCATTTTCCAGATGAGGTCGCTGAGGCCCAGAGAAGTGACTCGCCCACGGTCCCACAGGTGACAAGTGGCAGAGCTGGGATTCGAACCCATGACCTCGGACTCCCCAGCCCGGGCTCTTTCCAATTATGTGTGCAGTGACGTCATGGGGTGTCGCCTCGCCTGGGGGGGGGTGCGCGGTGACGTCAGGGGTGGGGGGCACCGACAGCGGTGGTGACGTCAGGGGCGAGGCCCTGTCTGGTCCCCCCCCCCCCCCCCGACCGTGCGCTCCCGGTGGGCCGGGTCTCTCTGTTGTTGTGGTGTCCTCTCCCGAGCGTTTAGCACAGCGCTCTGCGCACGGTGAGCGCTCAGTGAATCCGATCGCATGAATGACGGCGGGGGCGGGGTTCCTTGGCGATGAAGTAGAAGGGATTCAGGGCGGACTGAGGCATCCGAGACAGCCGGCGGGGTCAGCGTTGAGGGGGGTCACTACTGCTGTATCCCACTTTCCCGATCGCTTAGCGCAGTGCTCGGCGCACCGTGAGAGCCTAATCGATACGATTGAGTAAATGAACGAAACAGAGACAGTGGAGATAGCAGGGAAGCCAGAGACAGAGATAACGGAGACAGCGGATGGAGAGACCGTCAACCCCACTGGGACGGTCATCCGGAACCACCCCATTAACTTGTATCTCCCCCCAACGCTTAGAACAGCGCTTGACACGTGATTATGGTCTTTGTTAGGCACTTACTATGTGCCAAGCACTGTTCTGAGCGCTGGGGCAGATACCAGGTGAGCAGGTCGGACCCCGTCCCTGTCCCGTAAAGGGCTCGCGGTCTTCATCCCCATTTTACCGATGAGGGAAACTGAAGCGTAGAGAGGCGAAGTGACCCGCCCAAGGCCCCACAGCAGACCAGCGGCGGAGCCGGGATTGGAACCCGCGACCTCCGACTCCCAGGCCCGGCCTCTAGCCATCGGCCGAGCCGTACATTCCAAGCGCTTGGCGCAGCGCTCCGCACGTAGTAAGCGCTCAATAAAGACGACCGAATGGATTAGGCCTTGCTCCGGCCCACCCACGCGCGCACGGGACTTTTTAAAAATTTCTTTTAATTTTTTACCGTCTTGGCCCCGTTGCAAGCCGACCCGTCGCTTCCCCGGGCCCACCCCCACAGCCTGGGTCTCGACGGAAGGGTCCGGGGGGCTTCCCCCGCGTTTCACACCCTCCGCACACTTCTCCAGGGGAGGGGGCATCAGTGTCGGCGGAGAAACCCCCCCTCAAGTAGATGTTTGGCGCGGACGATGGTGGGTCGGGCGGTCCTCCGGGCCGGGCAGGCCTGGATGGGGATGCTGTTTTATCCGCCCAACCCCGTCTCTTCCCCTTCCTCCCAGAAGTAGGGGCGACCCAAGGCCCGGAGAGCAGAGCAGCCCCTGCCCCCCGCTTTCTCCCCAGGCCGGGGTCACGGTGCCCGTCCTCCCCCCGCTTCCCTCGGTCCCGCCGGCCGGTCCCGTTCCCCTCCGTTGACCAGAGGCCCGAGCTCTTCCCGAGGCGTCGATCAAACCGCAGAATTCCGGATCCTTCCCCCTCCTCCTTCCTGACCCCGTGGGGGTCTCCCTCCGGGCCCAGGGAGAAGCCCACCCATCCCGCTCCTTGGTCCCCTCGATGTAAATAGCGCTGTACAGTCGGTAATCGGCACAGAAGCCGGGAGTCCCGAGACGCTCCTCTCCCTTCCTCCTCCTCCTCCTCCTCTCCATCTTTCTCCTCTTCCTCCCGTCCATCCCTCCCTGCTTCCCCCTCTGTCCCCCTCCCCGCTCTCCCTCTCCCCCGTCTTCCCCTCCGCCTCAGAGGCGGGGGAACTCGAGAAAGGAACAAAATATGAGAAAGGGGCAGGGGTCATCTCTGGGGGCGGGGGCGAAAGTATGTATATTCCTGTAAGATTGCATTTTTATCCAAGGAATGATGTTATTTAAAAAAAACAAACAAAATCGCAAATAAATTTCTTAACGATGCCTAGATCGGTTTTGATTCTGCCCAGCTCCTTCCAGCCGTCCTTTGCTCAGAGGAAACGGAAAACCCCACTTCATCCCGGGATTATCTGCGCGAGCGGGAGCAGGGAGAGATCGGTTAAAAAAGACCGTAAGCTCGCCGCGGGCAGGGAACGTGTCCGCCCATTCTGTTGTACTGTCCTCTCCCGAGCGCTCAGTCCAGTGCTCTGCACACGGGAAGCGCTCAGTAAATACCGTGGACCGACAAAGGAGACCCGCGGGTGATCCGAGATTCTCGTTTCGCTCAAGCGATTGGATTCCCGCGATCGGCGCTGTCCCGGAACCCCCTACCAAACTGTCGATTAAAGGGAATCGGCCGATCGAACGTATTTATTGAGCACTCACTGTGTGCGGAGCACCGTACCAGGCTCTCGGAAGAGTCTAATACGACAGACACGTTCCTCGCCCGCCTTGAGTTTACAGTTTAAGACGACCGGTTCCTCCCTCGGCCTCTGCCCCCGGCCCGCTGTGGGACCTTGGGCCAACCACCTGACCCCTCTGGGCCTGTGTTTCCTCATCCGAAAAAGGGGAAGAGTCCAAACCCTCATCAAGATGTGGTAAAGACGTGGGAACTGAGGCCCGGGGAAATGACTGGCCTAAGGTCACACAGCAGACAGGTGGCAGAGCCGGGATTAGAACCCAGGTCCTCCTGACTCCCAGGCCCGGGCTCTTTAGACTAGGCCACGCTGCCTCTCTAAGGATAACGGTGGGATGAATTAAACGCTGACACTGCGTTAAGCGCCGGAGGGAGGTAGCGTACAGGGAGGTTGGACACAATCCCTCTCCCACCCGGGGCTCCCGTCTGCCCTCGAAACAAGGGCGGGGGGAGTCCTGCTGACCCCGATCCAGCCACGGGACAATTATGATAATAACGATAATAACGATGGTATCTGTTAAGCGCTTACTCTGTGTCGAGCACCGTCCTAAGCGCTGGGGTGACTACGAGGTCATCAGGTTGTCCCCCGTGGGGCTCCCGGTCTTCATCCCCATTTCACGGACGAGGGAACCGAGGCACCGAGAGGTCAATCGGCTCGCCCGAGGTCACCCAGCAGACAAGTGGCGGAGACTCCACGGTCACCCCGGTGGCCCCGACGGTTTGCCCGGGGGGCCCCTCCCACGCCACGGCCCAGACCCCCCGGGCGGAGACCTCCCTCCCAGCGGCGGGGGGGATTCCGAGAGAAGCGGCGCGGCGGCGACAGCCCCGGCCGGGGAGCCGGAGGTCGTGGGTTCCAATCCCGCCTCCGCCGCTTGTCCGCCGTGAGACCTGGGGCGGGTCACTTCACTTCTCTGGGCCTCGGTGACCTCCTCTGTCAAATGGGGCTGGAGACCGCCGCCCGGGACAACCCGATGACCTCGTATCTCCCCGGGGCGCCCGGCACATAGTAAGCGCTTAACGAATCCCATCCTTATCAGCGTCATTATCGTCGCCACGCTCTAGGAAGTCACCCCCGACAGCCGGTGTGGGGATATTTATTGGGGGGAGGGGGGTGCGGGAGGACCCGGTGGGGCGAAGCCCCCGGGCCCCGGTGGGTCCCCTCGGTCCCCCCGCCGGCCCCCGGGGCCGGGGCTCAGTCCGCCCAGGGGCTCCTTCCCGGGCCGTAGGCCACCCCGCGCAGAAAGTAGTGGTGGATGCTGTAGGCGAAGAAACAGGAGCAGAAGACGAGGATCATGGCGGCCAGCGTGAAGAGCGTGTAGATGGACATCCGCTTCTCCTTGGAGCCCCTGACCAGGCAGCTGAAGGGGCCGGGGCAGAGCGGGGTGCTGCAGCGGACGGGCGAGCCGTCCACCAGGGGCAAGTGGCCCAAGACCAGCAGGGTGGCGAACAGGCCCTGGCTGAGGAGCTGCAGCAGGAAGTAGAGGAGGTAGAGGTCGAGCATCATCTTCTCGCGGTGGAAGTCCAGGATGGTCCTCTTCTGGCTCTGGGCCTCCTCCCGGACGCCCATCACGGAGCTCCTCTCGCAGTCGTCCCGCTGGGCCTCCAGGGCCTTGAGCTTGGCCTGCTTGTGCCGCAGCTGGGCCACGAAGAACTCCAGCAGGATGAAGAGGGCGAGGAAGGTGAAGCAGAAGAAGTACCAGACGCCGACCACGGGCCGGTCGAAGTGGGCCTCGAAGCACTGCACGAGGCACGGGGTGGAGATGTTCCCGTGGCACCAGAAGTCCTGGTGGAGCAGGGCCCAGGGCAGGCGGACCACGTAGACCACCAGCCCGTACAGCCCCGTGAAGCCGAACCACATCTGCCGGCCGATGTAGTAGCTGGTCTTGTCGCCCGCCACCGAGTGGACCACGGGGATGAGGCCGGCCACGGCCGCCGCCGCCATGGCTCCCCGCCCCGGGGGCGTCGCGGGCCGGGGGGCCGCCCGCCTCCGGCTCCTCCTGGGACAAGGGGGACAGCGGAGTCGCCTCTCGTTTTCGACGGTAGCCGCCGAGGGGCCCCTCGGCTGCCCCCCCGGGGCCGGACACCGGGCCGCACGCCGGGACGGGGCCGGCGTGGCTTAGGGGAAGGGGCGCGGCCTCGGATGTCAGAGGACGTGGGTTCTGATCCCGGTGGGCGGCCCGCTTCGCTCCTCCGGGCCTCAGTTCCCTCATCTGGAACACGGGGGTGAAGACCTGCTGACCTTGTAGCTGCCTCAGCGCTCAGAACGGTGCTTGGCACAGAGTAAGCGCTTAATAAACGTTATTATGCACATCATAAATATGATTATCATATAACACCATCAGGGCAGACTGGCTTCCGCTACCAGGGGAGGGCAAACAAGTATGCGATCCCCATTCTACAACCTATCGATGGCATTTATCGAGCGTCGATTTATACTGACGCCTCTTTCCTTGTTTTGACGTCCTTCTCCCCGCTTCTAATAACAATACTACTAATGGTATTTGTTGAACGCTTACTATGTGCCAAGCACTGCTCTAAGCCCTGGGGCGGATACAGGGTCATCAGGTTGTCCTACACGGGGCTCACCGTCCCAATCCCCCTTCGACAGACGAGGTCACCGCGGCACGGAGGAGCGACGTGACTTGCCCGAGGTCACCCAGCGGACGGGGGGCGGAGCCGGGATTAGAACCCACGACCTCCGACTCCCAAGTCCCTGCTCTCGCCATTAGGCCACGCTGCTCCTTGGGACCTCCACCCCCCCAGACTGTAAACCCGGTGTGGGCAGGGATCGTCTGTCTTTATCGCTCGGTTGTACTTTCCAAGCGCTCGGTACAGTGGTCTGCACGCAGTAAGCGCTCGACAAATATGATTGAAAGAATGAACGAGCAGTAAACCCTCGAGAAATACCATCGCTATTATCGTTATTATTACTGTGTGCAGAGCACTGTACTAAGCACAGGGAAGCAGCACGGCTCAGTGGAAAGAGCCCGGGCCTGGGAGCCAGAGGTCACGGGTTCGACTCCCGGCTCTGCCACCGTCAGCTGTGTGACCGTGGGCGAGTCACTTCACTTCTCTGGGCCTCAGTTCCCTCATCTGTCAAATGGGGATTAACTGTGAGCCTCCCGTGGGGCAACCCGCTGACCCTGAATCGCCCCCCGCGCTTAGAGCAGTGCTCCGCGCATAGCGCTTAACAAATCCCAACCTTATTATCCTCTGGGCCTCAGTCTCCTCATCTGTCAAATGGGGATGAAGAGCGGGAGCCCTGCGTGGGGCCAGCTGATCACTTCGTATGCTCCCCGGCGCTCAGAACAGTGCTTGGCACATAGTAAGCGCTTAACCGATGCCCTCGTTATTATTATTATCATCATCCCCCCACGGCCCCGGGGGGGGGGGTCCTGACCTGGGGTGACCAGCTGGGCCGTCGTGGCCCGTCCTCAGGGGGTCTGCCCCTTCCTTCCTTCCCTGCGGTCACCCCCCAACTCCGCCAACCGCCTCTCCTTGGAATCCCGCCCTCGCCCCCCTTCGACGCCCCATTGGCCGGGACGGATGTCAATCCTCCTTTTCTCTCCCTTCCCATTGGTCCCCTCCTGGGGGGGGCCCAAGGGGATGGGCGGGACCGGGGGGCAGTGGGGGGCAAGGGCCTGGCAGCTCGGTGGGCGAGGTGGGGGTGGGGAGGGGGGACCTCCGGGCATTCATTCAGTCAGTCATTCAATCATATTCAATAATGTTGGTATCTGTTAAGCGCTTAACTCTGTGCAGAGCACTGTTCTAAGCGCTGGGGGAGATCCAGGCTCATCAGGTTGGCCCAGGGGAGGCTTACAGTTCGTCTCCATTTTAGTAATAATAATAATAATGTTGGGATTTGTTAAGCGCTGACTACGTGCAGAGCACTGTTCTAAGCGCTGGGGGAGATACAGGCTCATCAGGCTGGCCCGGGGGAGGTTCACAGTTCATCCCCACTTTAGTAATAATAATAATGTCGGGATTTGTTAAGTGCAGAGCACTGTTCGAAGCGCGGGGGGAGATACAGGGTCACCGGGTGGTCCCAGGGGCGGCTCACAGTTCATCCCCATTTTAATAGTAATAATAATGTTGGTATCTGTCAAGCGCTCACTATGTGCCGAGCACCGTTCTAAGCGCTGGGGAAGATCCAGGGCCTTCAGGTCGTCCCACGTGAGGCTCACAGTTCATCCCCATTTTCCAGAGGAGGGAACTGAGGCCCAGAGAAGCGAAGTGACTTGCTCACCGTCCCACAGCTGACAAGTGGCAGAGCCGGGAGTCGAACCCATTAATGATGGCATCTGTTAGGCGCTTACTCTGTGCAGAGCACTGTTCTAAGCCCTGGGGGAGCTACAGGCTCATCAGATGCTCCCCCGTGAGGCTCACAGTTCATCCTCATTTTAATAGTAATAATAATGTTGGTATCTGTCAAGCGCTTCCTAGGTGCAGAGCGCCGTGCTAAGCGCCGGGGGAGATACGGGGTCATCGGGTCGTCCCACGGGAGGCTCCCAGCTCATCCCCATTTGACAGATGAGGGAACTGAGGCCCAGAGAAGTGAAGCGACTTGTGCACAGTCACCCAGCTGACAAGGGGCAGAGTCGGGATTCGAACCCACGACCTCGGCCTCCCAAGCCCGGGCTCCTGCCCCCGAGCCAGGCTGCTCTATGGAGCGCCTGCTCTGCGCCCAGCCCCGTCCTAAGCGCCGGGAACGGACCGTTCGGCAGCCCCTAGGGACCGTCCGCGCCCGCCCGGGGCCCCCGCTCTCATCGCCGTGGCACGCATGAGGGCGGGGAAGGCGCGGAGCGGCGGAGCGAGCGGCCCAGACCGGCGGCGGGGGCGGGATTCGAACCCGCCACCTGGGACTCCCCGGCGGGGGCGGGGGCGGGGGCGGGGGCGGGAGCCAATCGGCCGCGCGGAGGATCTTCCGTCAGGCCGCCCCGCCCCTGGCCCCCTGGCCCCGCCCTCTTCCCTGGCCCCGCCCACTCAGGCAAGTCTGACCCCGCCCACTGAGCCCGGGCCCCGCCCCCTTCCCCTCCGGACCCCGCCCCCTTCCCCTCCGGACCCCGCCCCCTTCCCCTCCGGACCCCGCCCCCTCCCCCCGGCCCGGCCCGGCCCGGCCCGGCCGGTCCTGCCTGCGAAGAAGGAGGAAGCGGCGGAGCGGGCCGGGTCGTCGTCGCCGCCACCGCCGCCTCCACCACCACCGGGAAGCCCTCCCCGCTCCCGCCCCGCTCCCGGCCCATGGGGGGCCCGGGGGTCCCGCCGCCGCCGCTGCCCCTGCCCCTGCCGCTGCCCCTGCTGCTGCCCCTGCTGCTGCCGGGCCCGCCCGCCTCGGCCCTGTGGCTCCTCCACTTCCCGACGCCCAACTGCTCGCAGCCGGTGAGACCCCCCCCCTCCCCCTCCCCCTCCCCCCCCGTGCCCCCTCCCGTCCCATCCCCCCCTCCCATCCCACCCCCCGCAAGGGGCCGGGGCTCGGGCCGGGGCTCAGCCCGGGGGCTCGGGGGAGGGGGGGGGGGCCCGGCCCAGACGCACGGGGGAGGGAGGAGCCGCAGCCACGGGCCCTGCCGAGGGGGAGGGAAGGAGGTGGGGGGCCGGAGCTCGAGGGTCTGCCCGAGGCGTAAGGAAGGAGACGGGGGCCGGCGGACGAGGCCCGGAGGGTGTCGGGGTCAAGCGGGGGGCTCCGGCCATCCCCTTTTAAATAGCATCGATAATAGCGACGGGATCCGGCGGGCCGTTTACTTTGTGCCGAGCGCCGTTCCATCCGCCGGGATCGAAACGAGGTCACCAGGTCGGCCCGATCCCCGTTTTACGGATGGGGAAACCGAGGCCCGGGAAAGTGATTAGCCCCGCCGAGTGGCGGCGCGGGGATTCGAACCCACGACCCGTGACTCCCCGGCCCGGGCCCTTTCCGCCGAGCCGCGCTGCTCTCCTCTCCTCGCCTTCATCCCGGCCTCAGTGGCGAGAGCCCGGGCCCGGGAGTCGGAGGTCGTGGGTTCTAATCCCGGCCCCGCCGCTTTAGAGGAGCGGCGCGGCGCGGCGCGGCTCGGCGGAGAGAGCCCGGGCTGGGGAGTCAGAGGTCCCGGCTTCGAATCCCCGCCCTGCCACTCGTCGGCTGTGTGACTGTGGGCGAGTCACTTCACTTCGCCGGGCCTCGGTTACCTCATCTGTAAAATGGGGGTTCGGATGGTGAGCCTCCCGTGGGACGACCCGATGACCCCGGATCTCCCCCGGCGCTTAGAACGGCGCTCGGCGCGTAGTAGGCGCTTAACAGATACCGACGTTATCATTATCGGCCGGGTGACTTGGGGCGGGTCGCTTCACTTCCCCGGGCCTCGGTTCCCTCGTCCGTAAAATGAAGACTGAGCCCCACGGGGGACGATCTCATTACCTCGTGTCTGCCCGGCGCTTAGAACGGTGCTTGGCACGTAGTAAGCGCTTAACGGATACCAAAATGATGATGATGATCATCACCATTTAGCGGGTGAGGGAAGTGGGTCGGCGGGGGCGGGTGGGTCGACCCAAGTGGGGAAGCGGCATCCCCGAGGGCGCTCGGGGAGGGCGGGGAAGCCCGGGTGGGCAACTTTATGAGGGTTCCTCCGAAGCGCCCCCGTCCCCGACCCCCATCCTGGATCTGGGGGCTTCTTATACGTTTTTAGAAAGCTTTTCATAAATGCAATTAGCGTCGGTATCGAGTATCTCTGGGGCCAGTCAGGTTCTTCTCTAGACGGTCATTATCCTCTTCTTTCCTCCCACCCCTCCCCGGCCCCCATCCTGCTCATCCATCCGGAGCCCGAGAGGTTTCACCTGGAAAAAGCCCGAGAGTTTCGGGGGTCGGGGGCCGCGGGACCCTCGAAAGTTGTCTTTCTCACCCCTCGGGCGGCGGTCGTGACCACGGTATTTATTCAGCGCCTACTCTTTGCGAAGCCCCGCGCTGAGGAAGGAAGTTTTTGGAGGGACTATAGACACGGTCCCTGGCTCCCGCAGGGCTAACGATGATGATGATGATAATAATAATAATAATGGACTGTGATATTTAAGCGCCCGGTAGGTGTCCAGCACAGTGCTAAGCGTTAGGGCAGATAGCGAATCATCAGGATGATCGAATCCGCCCCCGCAAGGGGCTCACAGTGTATGGGGGAGGGAGAACCGAATCCCCATTTTGCCGACGAAGAAACCGAGGCCCGGGGAAGTGAAGCGACTTGCCCGTGGTCACCCGGCGGGCAGGCGACGGAGGCAGGATCAGAACCCCGGTCCTCTGGGGCCCGGGCCCCCGCTCCTTCCGCTAGTCCACGCCGCTTTTCCTTCCTCCGAAGAGGGCGGACGAGCTTCCGGGTCTCGAGGCTCTTTTCCTGACTTTCCGCCCATCCCGGAGGGGCCGAGGCCTCGCCTCCTGTGCCCATTTCCCCGCTGGAGAAACTGAGGCCTCGGGACGCTCTCCGGGTCCGTCATCTCCGAGTCCCGTCAGACGGCGGCCCCCCGGGCCCACCGTGCGGATGGTAGCCCGGTCCGGGACCCCGCACGGGGGGGTCTCCGTCCTCCGGGTGCCTGGCAACCGATCGGTCGTATTTATGGAGCGCTCGCTCTGCGCGGGGCACTGTACTGAGCGCTCGGGAGAGCCCAGTACAACAGAATCAGCAGACGCGTCCCCTAACAAGCTCACCGGGCCACACGTTGGTGGGATCGGTAGGAGTTTAGGGGCCGTCGGGGGGGGGGTGACGGGGCCTGGTCGAAGGAGCCCCAGTCCCGGAGTCTGCTCTGCCCCTAATAATAATAATGTTGGTATTAAGCGCTTACTATGTGCAGAGCACTGTTCTAAGCGCTGGGGTAGATACAGGATAATCGGGTGGTCCCACGTGAGGCTCGCGGTTAATCCCCATTTTCCGGATGAAGTCACTGAGGCCCGGAGAAGTGGAGCGACTTGGCCACAGTCCCACAGCTGACAAGCGGCGGAGCCGGGATTCGAACCCGTCACCTCCGGACTCCCAAGCCCGGGCTCTTTCCACCGAGCCGCGCCCCTACAACCGCCGGGTGACCTTAGGCAGATTCCTCTCTGGGCCTCGGTGTCCTCATCTGGAAAATGGGGATAAAGTGGAGTAGCGGGAGCCCCTTGGGGGGGGACAGAGACTGCGTCGGATCCGGCGGACTCATCCGCCGCCACAGCTTACTGAGCGGGCTCGGCGCTCAGCACACAGCGAGCTTTTTATAAATGCAGTTATCGTCGGTGTTGAGGATCTGTGGGGGCCAGTCGGGGTCTCCTCTGAGCCGTCATTATCCTCTCCTTCCTTCCATCACAGGGCTTGGACTGCAACGTCAAGAACAGTAAGTGTGTGTCTCTCTCCGTGTCTCCGTGTCTCTTTTTCTCTTTCTCTGCGTCTCTTTCGCTTTCTCATTCTCCTCCCTCCTCCCCCTCCGGCAGATCTGATTACAAACAACCCCAGTCTTCCTGCTTCTTCTACCTGCCGGGAAGTGCCCGTTGGCCTCTCCCGTCACCCGACCGCACGGGTCGCACGGTGACGCGTGTCACGTGGCCACGGATGTCTCAACCGAAGGTCACGCCGATCCGTCCGGGCTCCTCTCCGGTCAGGGATCGGCCTCACCCCGGAGCGGAGCCGGAACTCCCCCGAAACCCGATTTTTTTTCATAAGGCTCCCACCCGCGGGCGGGGGGGACGGCTCACGCCCGTGTCCCCTGCGGGATCCTGGGCCCAGCCGGCCCCCCCGGGGCGACGTGCGGATAACCGAGAGCCGCGGATGATCCCCAGGACCTCCTTTCGGGACGCCTCGGTCCCCCTCGGGCCGGCACGGTCGACCTCGGGCCGAGCCCGGGACCGCCTCCCGCCGAGAAGAGGGAGGCGGGAGGCTTGCGGGGGCAAATCGTAGACTCCCAGCGGCCTGGGGACGTGTCCCCTCGGCCCGTCGAACTGCCCCAGGTGCTCGGTGGCGGGATGCGTTCCGTGTTCTGTCATTCGGTCGTACTCATCGAGCGCTCACTGTGTGCGGACCACCGTGCTTAGCGCCGGGAGAGAAAGGTGCGACGATAAAAAGACACATTCCCCTGCTCCAGAGGTGGGAGGGGAGATGGGGAATGCCGTGCCGAACGCCGGGGTAGATCCAAGCTGATCTGGTCGGACACGGTCCCCGCCGCACGTGGGGCGCGCCGACTTAAACCCTCTAGACCGGAAGCTTGTTTCGGGCGGGGAAACGTGTCGGCTAATTCTGTTATAGCGGGCTCTCCCGAGCGCTTAGGACAGTGCCCCGCACGCAAGAAGCGCTCAGTAAATACCAGCGATCGATTGATTGGGAAACGCCTCTCTGGGAGAAGCGAAACCTGCAGGTAATTCACGGCTCCGATGCGTTGAGAATCAACAGCCCCTAGCCCGAGAAGCAGCGTGACCTGATGCATAGAGCACGGACCTGGCAGTCAGAAGGCCCTGCGTTCGAATCCCGGCTCTAGCGCTTGTCTGCCGTGTGGCCTCGGGCGGGTCGCTTCTCCGTGCCTCAGTTCCCTCCTCTGCAGAAAGGGGGTTAAGACCGTGAGCCCCGTGCGGGACCAGGGACTCTGTCCGACCCGATTTACGCGTATCTATCGCAGGGCTTGGAACGATCGGTCAGTCGTATCTCTTGAGCCCTTACTGGGTGCAGAGCACTGTACTAAGTCCTGGGGAGAGTACAAGCAGCGTGGCTCGGTGGAAAGAGCCCGGGCTTTGGAGTCAGAGGTCATGGGTTCGAAACCCGGATCTGCCACGTGTCAGCCGTGTGACTGTGGGCGAGTCACTTAGCTTCTCTGTGCCTAAATTACCTCATCTGTAAAATGGGGATTAAGACTGTGAGCCTCACGTGGGACAACCTGATTCCCCTGTGTCTACCCCAGCGCTTAGAACAGCGCTCTGCACATAGTAAGCGCTTAACAGATACCAACATTATGATTATTATTATTACAGTCAGCACGCGTGTTCCCTGAGTACAGTGAGCTTACAGTCTAGAGGGCAGAGCACCGTGTTAGCACGTAGTAAGCGCTTAGCCAATATTATTTTTGCTGCGGTTGCTGTTATTATTTATTATTATTATTATTATTATTAATCACGCACCCCGCTTTGCCCCGTACCAGGTACCTGTCTGCACCGGAGCTGGCATCAGCCACCCAAATGGACCCCCACGGCCCCCAGACGCCTCAGCGTCACCCTGGGCTCGGCCCGGGTCGGGGCCGGGGACCTGTACCCCGTGCTGGAGATCACGTGGACCGTGGCCACGGACGGTGAGCGGGGCGACGAGGCGGGGGCTTCCCTCGCCAGGTGGAGGGGGCCGGGCCGGGAGACCCTCGTCACTCGGCTCGAGACCCTCCGCGCCGCGGCCCGGGGGGCGGAGGGTCCCGGACCCCGCCGCTCGGGGCGGCGGGCGGCGACCGCCCGATGCGGGAGGCGGGGCTGGACTTAATAACGATGGCATCTAAGCGCTTACTGCGTGCGAGGCACTGTTCCAAGCGCAACTGAAGCCCGCCCGCTGCGTGTTGCCTGGGTGACGGTCAACGCGCGTGCCCCCGGACTTCCAGAGCCGTTGCGGCCACGCGCTCCACGCGAGCTCTGGGGATCCAACTTTTTCCAAGTAATTGATCCAAGTCCAAGTAATTGATTCCCGGGGAATCAAAGGAATCGCATCCCGGGGGGGCCGCGGGATTTCCCCCGCCCCCACCAGAGGGGCTCCGGCCCCAAAAAGTGACCGTCGGTGAGTCCTGGGACGCCCCCTCCCCAGACCCGGGCGGCCGCCTTCCGGGGGCGGCCGGGAAGCGCCGAGGAGCCGCCGCCGCCGAGCGGGACGTTGCACAACGTTCGACGGTTGCCACCCCGGACCGGGCACGCAAACAGGAAAGCCCTTGACCCCTGAGGTCGACCGTGGCTAACTGCGTTCTGCCCTCTCATCCTCCTCTTTCCTCATCCTCTCCCCCCCGCACCCTGCCGTCTTCCCCTTCCTTCTCCCCGCCTCCTCTCTCCGCTCCCTCCTCCCTCCCGGCTGCCTCCTCCCCTCTCCTCCCCCCCAGGAAGCATCGTCTGTCTCCGGGGGGCGGAGCTGGCCGTGCTCCAGGTGAGCACCAATGAGGTCCTGTGTGCCGAGTTCGAGTTCCCGGACAGCCCGCCGGACCAAGTGGGGCCCGATCGAAATCCGGTGAGGCCCCGGGCGGGTGGGGGCCATCCGGGCCGGGACCCCCTTGCGGGGGAGGTGGCCGTGGGGGTCGGAGCCGGTTTGGACCCCGGAGCCCCCGAAGGGTGATCCGGGTAGCAGCCGGGGTCGGAGAAAACAGAACGAAGGCCCGATCCCTGCCCGCAGGAAGCTTGTAGTCTAGCGATTGGGCGGGACTGGGATGAGGACCCGGGGCTCCTGACTTTCAGGCCCGTGCCCTTTCCGCCAGGCCCCCGCCGCCCCTGAAAGAGTCGGGGAGTTAATACTAACCCCGGTGCTTTGTGAGCACTTACTGTGTGCCAAGCGGGACTCTAAACGCTGGGGTCGACGCAGGTTGATCGGGTTGGACGTAGTCCCTGTCCCACGTGGGGCTCACCGTCTAAAGAGGAGGGAGGAGGACTTAATCCCCATTTTACAGATGAGGTAACTGAGGCACAGAGAGGTTAAATGACTTTCTGGAGGTCACCCGGCAGACCGGTGGCGGAGCCAGGATTAAGGACCCGGGTCCTCTGACTCTTTCCACTAGGCCACGCCGCACGGGGGGCGGTGGGCAGAGTGGGAACCTCCCCCGCTATTTTTGGGAGGCCGTGGGGCGGGGGGGACGGAGACCCCCAGCGCGCCCCCCGCGATTCTAGGAGCGGACACGGGGGTCCCCCGGGGAGGGACCCGGATCTCGGCGGGGAGCCGGGGAGGCCCGCGGGAGGAGGAGGAGGAGGAGGCCAGACCAGGCCCGGGACTAAGCCGGAGTCCTCGCTCCGCCCCACTCTCTCCGCGTCCCCCACAGTGGCGCTTTTCCTTCAACCGTTTCGTGGTGGAGCCGGGGCAGCTGTACGAAGTGACCGTCCACCACCTGCCCAAACTGGGGACCGACGGAGACGACAATCACCATTCAAAGCGCCTGCGGGTGCCGGGTGAGAGACCCCTCCCCTCCCCCCCGCCCCCCGGCCTCCCCTGGGGGCGTGGGTCCGTCGGTGGTATTGATTGAGCGCCGCGTGCAGAGCGGTGCACCGGGCCCTTGGGAGAGGAAAATAGAGTCGGCAGATGTGATCCCGGCCCTCAAGGAGCTGACGGTCTAGCAGGAGAGATGGCGGACAAAATCGTTTTCCGTTAGGGGGAGGAATAAGGTTTCAAAAGAGAAGGGAAAGATGGAAAAGTGAATTTATTTATCTATTTATACTAATGCCCATCTCCCCCTCTAGACCGTGAGCTCGTTGTGGGCGGGAATGTGTCTCTCTGTTGGTACAGTGTACTCTCTCGAGCGCTCGGTACGGTGCTTCGCGGACAGTAAGCGCTCAGTCAATACGATCGAATGAATGAATAATAAGTGAAGAGATCACTGCAGATGTTAGGGCTCAGGTGGTTTTAGACCGTGAGCCCACCGTGGGCGGGGATCGTCTCTCTCTCCTGCTGGATTCTACTTTCCAAGCGCTTAGTACGGTGCTCCGCACACAGTAAGCGCTCAGTAAATACGAAGACGCGAGCGGGGAGAAGACGACGAATCCAGGAGGGCTTCCTGGAAGATGGGGGAGGGTATTTCGTGGAGATCCGAAGCGGGAAGGGCTGGGGTCTGGGGGAATTAAAGGGAAGGTGAGTTGCAGGGTGGGAAGAAGGAGCCAGCGAGGATCCGAGGTGGGAGGGGCCCGGGGGATCACGCTTTCTCAAGTCGGGGGGCCCGGGGTCCGGGACCCTCACTGACCTTGGGAATCCCCCGGCAGACTGCGGGGACCCCAAGATGAGGACCACCACTCCCTGCGTCGTCTCAGGTAATGGCCTCCGGCCCGGGGACGGACTGGGGAGGGGGTGGGAAGTGGGCATGGAAGCGCGGGGGGGGGAGGCCGGGGGCCGGGGCGGGGAGGCGGCCAGGAGGGGCCCTGACCGGCCCGGGTCCGCGCCGCCAGGCAGCCTGTGGGAGCCAGACCTGACGGCCGAGCGCCTGGAGAACCGTTCCCTGCGGGTGACCTTCACCCCGTGGACTGAGGCGTCGGCCCACTACCAGATCCTCGTCGACGGCTTCCCGGAAACCTCCGACAAGAGCTGTCACCAGGAGTTTCACCCCGTAGCCCCGGTAGCCCCGCCCTCCGCCCCTGCCCGCACCCCGGGGGCGGGCGGGGGGGTCCCGAGTAACGAAACGGGGGCTGTCCCGCGAGGGGCCCCGGGGGATCGGAGGTAGGAAGGTCCCGTGTTCTGATCCCGGCTCCGCCACTTGTCTGCTGTGTGGTCTGGGGCAAGGCACGTCACTTCTCTGGGCCTCAGTGACCTCGTCTGTAAAATGGGGATCGAGACCGCGAGCCCCACCCGGGACGGGGCCCGTGTCCGACCCAATTTGTATCCGCCCGGCGCTCGGGACGGTGCCGGGCACGTAGTAAGCGCTTAATAAATCCCACAGTTACTGTTAATATCAACCCCCCCCCACCCCCCCCATCCCGAATCCCCTCGGCTCAAACACCCCCCCAGCGGAAACGTCTCCCGCGGGGCTCGCCCCGCTCCCCCTCGGTGCACGTGAATTCCGTTTCCTTCCCCGTGAGAGGCCGGAGACCAGCCGCCCGGCCCACCCCCGGGGAGAGCCCTCGGGGTCGTACGGAGACCCGATCTTCCCCGCTCCCACCCCCCGGCCGGGGCGCCCCCTTCAGGAAGGGTGAGAACAGGATCCGGGAGACCGGCGTGAGGCTCGGGGCCCCCGGACAGCACGGCGGGGGACTGGGCTCTGTCCCCGGCTGGGCCGGGGCCCTGACCTCCCCCTCCCCGCATTCCTCCCTCGCGTTCCAGGTGGAGCGGCCCCCTCGGCGCCTGTCTGTCACCGTCCCCCTGGGGAGTGTACGAGCCTGCTGCCGCTACACGGTGCAGGTGAGACCCCCCCCCCCCGACCCTGTCCCCAACCCCCTTCCACCAGTCCCCCCCCCCATTCCTCCTCCTCACCCTGATGAGCGTGCAGACATGCTGCAGGAGAAACGGCGTGGCGTCGTGGAAGGAGCGCGGGCTTGGGAGTCCAAGGATGTGGGTTCTAATCCCGGCTGCTTGTCTGCTCTGACCTTGGGCGAGTCGCATCCCTTCTCCGTGCCTCAATTACCTCATCTGTAAAGTGGGGATCTAAAGGGGGAGCCCCACGTGGGGCAACCTGATGACCTGTATCTACCCCACCGCTTGGAACGCTGCTTGGCACATAGCGAGTGATCAACAGATATCGTAATCGTTACTACGATGGGGAGACCTCCCCCCGCACACATCTCCGACACCGGCCCCCTGGTTACAAGGTGCAGGCGAGCGCCGTCGCCCTCCAGCCCCCCAAGTGGCCTGTGGTGTGGCAGTGTGGGCAGCCCCCCCGGCTCTCCCTCGGCCCCTCCGTCCTCCCCTTCTCCGTCTCTCCTCCCGCCCCCGACCCGCATCTCCTCCCCCACCGTCCGCTCTCTGTCCGCCCCTCAGATCCAGCCGTTCTTCCAGAGCTGCGGCAGCGACTGCATCCGGCACGTCGTGACCGTCCCTTCCCGGGGGGTCCCCCCCACCCTCTTCCCGCCTCCTCTCACCCCTCCCGGTAAGAGAACTACCACGGGGCTTCCTTCCTCTCCGCCTCGACCGCCGCGGGCGGGGAGCGGGGGGCGAGGCTGTAGGGGCGGGGACCGAGGGGAGGCGGCCACGGGCCCGGATACGGGGTGGGCCCAGAGGGAGGCGGGGTGCCGGGAGAAGCGCCGGCCCCTCCACGTTAAACCTCGTCTCTGTCTCTGTTCCTCTGTTGCAGTGGAATACCCTTCAGGTGAGCCCAGGAGGAGCCCCCGGGGCGGAGGGGGGAGGGTGAGCACCCCGACCTACCCCCTCGTTTGCCCCGAGCCTCAGCGGGGTGTGGACCCGGGGAGAACGAGGGATCGGGGCGGGCGGTCCCGGACCCCGGGGTCCGCCACGGCCTCTCCTCTGCCTTAGATGACGTGTCGCTCTGGGTCTACTGGGTCATCACGTGCGTCTGCGTCCTCCTGGTGGGTTCGGTCATCCTGACGGCCGTGTGCGTGGCCCAGCGGAAACCCGGTAAGTCATCCAGTCGGTCGTGTTTCTCGAGCGCTTACTGTGGGCGGAGCACCGTACCGAGGACCCGAGAGGGTACGATATCAGACACGTCCACGGGACCGACCGAGCCCTTCCCTCCCCCGGCCACGGATGCCCCTCCCGGGGGGCCCGGAGGGGGGCACGGCTCCGGGGCGCCACTCCCGGAAAGGCCGAGTGCCAGAGGAGGCGGCACGGGCCGGGGCGGCCGGCGGCCGAGCCTGCCGCCGTCCCGTGCCCAGCAGAGAGCGGTGCCCCGGTCGCCCACGGAAGGAAACCGAGGCCCAGAGAAGTGGGTCGCCCGACAGGCCGGGGCCTCGGGCCGGGTGGCGGATCCCGCTCTCCCAACTCCCCGCCCGCCTGACGCGTCTGGCGCGTCGTCTCTCCCTGCAGGCTCCGGTTCCGGCAAGTCCACGGATGCCGCCGTCTATTCAGGTAGGCCCCGCCGGGCGGCGGGGGAGGCCGGGCGGGGGCGGGGCCCCGGGAGCGACTCGGCTCCCCGCGGCGTGGCCCGGAAAGTACCCGGCCCGGGGGCGTCCGGCCGGGTGAGCGGCGGGAGGTGCTGGCGGCGATCCCGGAATATTCCCCCGGTGCCTCGGCCAGAGAATGAACAGGGGTATTTAAGCGCCTACCGTGTGCCGGGCGCCGTGCCGAGCGCCGAGGTAGGTAGGAGCGGCCAGAGTCGGACCCTGGGAGGCACGGGAAGGAGAGGGGAGGCACAGAGACCCCCAGGGACCAGACCCCCCCCCGTCCCGAAACGGTTTGGTCAGGGAGCCTTCGGGGCCCTGAATCCCGTTCACGCAACGGGAGGGGGCCTGCCTCCGAAACCGTAGTTCTCCACGGAGCGCCTACGGCGTGCAGGGCACTGGACTAAGCGCTTGAGAGAGAACGGTAGAGCTAGACACGTTTCTTGCCCACCGGGGGCTCATAGTCTACGGCCTCCGAAACAGGCTCCGTTTCCCCGTTCCCCATCCGCCTCAGATCGGGACCCCCGGGTGGGCCGGGGACCGCCTCCGACCTCATCGTCAGCCAGTCGATTCGATCGATGGTATTTATTGAGCGCTTACTGTGTGCGGGGCGCTGGACTGAGCACTTGAGAGAGAATACATCAGAGTTGGCAGCCGCGGAGCGGCGCGGCCTAGCGGATGGAGCCCAGGCCCGGGAGTGGGAAGGACCCGAGCTCTAATCCCGGCTCCGCCGCGCGTCTGCTGGGTGACCTCGGGCCCGTCGCCTCACTCGCCTTTTTCTCGGTTCCCTCATCTGTAAAATGGGGATTAAGACTGTGAGCCCCACGGGGGACGGGGACTGCGTCCAACCCGATCGGCTCGTGTCTTCCCCAGCGCTTCCAACGGTGCCCGGCGCCTAGTAGGCGCCCGACAGATACGTTTAAAAAAAAAAAAAAAGGTTCCCTGCCCACGACGGGCTTACGCCCTCCCGTATCCACCCCCGTTACAGTGCTTTACACACCGTACGCGCTTCACAGAGGCCGCTGGTAAGAACGACGGTATCTGTTAGGCGCTCACTAGGCGCCGGGCACCGTTCTGAGCGCCGAGGTAGATACGAGGTTCCCAGGTTGGACACGGTCCCCGTCGTGCGTGGGGCTCACGGACTTAATCACTGTGATTATCAGTGGGCTCGCTCCCCCCGCTCCCTGCTGATCACACCATGAAATAGGCCCGGACCGAAACCCTTCCGTCCCAGAGAACCCCTTCCCCGGGCCGGTCGGTCCCCGGCCCCGGGGGTCGGCGGGGGGTCCTGCCTCCGGCCGCCGGGGTCGGCGGGGCCGGGGGCTCACGCCCCGGGGCCGTTCCCTCGCAGGGATCCCGCCCCCGGCCCCGGCGTCGCCGCCCCCCCTGAAGCCCCGGAAGGTCTGGGTCGTGTACTCGGCCGACCACCCGCTCTACGTGGACGTGGTGGTGAAGTTCGCCCAGTTCCTGCTGACGGCGTGCGGCACGGAGGTGGCCCTGGACCTCCTGGAGGAGCGGGAGATCTCGGAGGTGGGGGCCCTGGCCTGGATCACGCGGCAGAAGCGGGCGGCCGACGCCGGCGCCTCCAAGATCGTCGTGCTGTGCTCCCGGGGCACGCGGGCCAAGTGGCAGGCCATGCTGGGCCGCGGCGGGCCGGCCGCCGGCGGGCTGCGGGGGGACCGGCGCCGGCCGGCCGGGGACCTGTTCACCCCGGCCCTCAACGTCATCCTGCCCGACTTCAAGAGGCCGGCCCGCTTCGGAGGCTACGTGGTCTGCTACTTCTCCGACATCTGCGCCGAGGAGGACGTGCCCGAGCCGTTCCTCATCACCTCCCGCTACCCGCTGATGGGCGCCTTCGAGGAGGTCTACTTCCGCATCCAGGACCTGGAGATGTTCCAGCCGGGCCGCGGGCACCGGGTGCGGGAGCTCTCCGCCGACGGCTACCTGGGCGGCCCCGCCGGGCGCGGGCTCGAGGAGGCCGTGCGACGCTTCCGGGAGTGGCAGGCCGCGCACCCCGACTGGTTCGAGCGGGAGAACGGCGGAGCCTCCGACGAGGAGGAGGAGGAGGAGGAAGAGAGGATACCGCCGGGAGGGGAGGAGGCCACGGCGACGGCCGTCGTCCGACAGGAGCCGCTCCTCCGGGAGCCGGGCCTGGCGGAGGGCTTCCGGGTGGACCCCCTCCCCGCCCGGACCGACGGGGGCGCCTTCAGGGTGGCCCCTCGGCCGCCCGCCGGGCCCGGCCCGGCCCCCTCGGCTCTCCAGACGCCGGTGGCGGCCGACGAGCGGCGGCCGCCCTCCCTCGCGGTCACCCCCGTCCCCCGGGCGGCCGCCACGGCGGGGCGGCTGGTGCCGGTGGAGGAGGAGGGGCGGCCCCTGTTGGACCCCGTCGCCGCCGCCCCGGCCGTCGGGCCGCCGAGCCCCCTCCCGCCGGGCCGGCTCGAGGAGTGGGTGCGGTCGCTCTTGGGCCCGGGCGAGGGGGAGACGCGGACCCCGGCCGGAGGGGAGCAGAGACAGTCCGTGCAGTCGGACCAGGGGTACATCTCCCGGAGCTCCCCGCAGCCTCCGGACGGACCGGAGGAGGACGAGGAGGAGGAGGAGGACGACGACGACGACGGCGAAGGCGAGGACTTGGAGGAGCCCCTGTCCCCGGCCATCTTGGCCAGCCTCAAGAATCTCCAGCAGCATCTACTCTTCCACCACCTCCGGCAGGAGTCGGGGCAGACGCCCGGGGCCCGGCCGGCCCCCTCCTAGCGTCTCCCGCGGGCCCGTCCGGGGGGGTGGGGGACGGCGGTCCCCCTCCACCGACCCCGCGGTCGCTCAGCCGAGGATGCGGACGGTCGCCGGTTGGGTTGAGGAGCCTAGAGGGAAGAGCGCGGGCCTGGGACACGGAGGACCCGGGTCCTAATCCCGGCCCTGCCGTGCGACCTGGGGCGGGGCACTGCTCTGCGCCTCGGTTTCCTCATCCGTAACGTTCTCCCTCCTGCTGGGATCGTGAGTCCCACGTGCCTGACCCGATCATCTCGTGTACACCCCGGTGCTTAGAAAAGTGCTTTTTTGGGGTATTTGTTTAGCTTACTATGTGCGCATTTTGGAGGATGCCCCCGACTGGTCCCCGCCCCTTCAGCGGGTCCCAGGGGTCAGTCTGCCAGTCGGTCGTATCTACTGAGCGCTCACCGAAAGCGCTGCGCTAAGCGCTTGGGGGAGAGTACGGTATAACAGTAGTCAGTGAATCATATTTATTGAGCGCTTACTGTGTGCAGATCGCTGTACCGAGAGCTTGGGAGAGTACAATGTAACGATAGCCAGTGAGTCATATTTATCGAGCGCCTACCGAACGCAGAGAGCACGGAGTGTTTGGGAGAGTACAATATAACGACAGTCAGTGAATCACTCATTCAATAGTATTTATTGAGCGCTTACTGTGTGCGGAGCACCCTACTAAGCGTTTGGAATGTACATATTTATTGAGCGCTTACTACACGCAGAGCACTCTACTGAGAGCTGGGTGGAGGACAGTATCACGGCAGTCAGACGATATAAGAGACACATTCTCTGCCCACAGCGAGCTTAGAGTAAGCGCTTAGCACATACCAGAATAAAAATAATTCCAGAGTCCAGACTGGTAGAGGTGTAGACCGTCTCATCTCTTAATTGGGGCTCGCGCTCTCCCTCGGTACTCAACGTTCCCCGAGTTTCGATCGCACCCTCGGGGGGGCTTCTATTTTTGTATCATTTTAAAACACGATTAAACATTTTTAAACTCGTAGGCCCCAGTCACGTGCCCGTTTTGCTGCCTGTCTCCCCCCGCTTCTAGCCTGTGAGCCCCGTTGTGGGCAGGGATCGTCTCTATCCGTTGCTGAACTGTACCTCCCGAGCGCTTGGTAACAGTGCTCCGCACACAGTAGGAGCTCGATAAATACGACTGAACGAATGACTCTCTCTGCCTGGGAAGATTCTGCCCGGGGCAGATGGACTGAGCTGGGCTGCCGAGGGGGTGAGAGAGGGCAGACAGGACGGCCCCGGGGGCTGACGGAAAGAGCCCGGGCCCGGGAGTCACAGAGACCCGGGTTCTGATCCCAGCCCCACCGCTTGTCCGCTGGGTGATCGCGGGCAACTCCTTTGTGCCTCGGTTCCCTCGCCTGTAGAATGGGGATTAAGACTGGTGAGCCCCCAGTGGGACGTGGACTGGGTCCAGCCCGATTAGCTTGTATCTACCCCAGCGTTTGGTCCGGTGTCTGGCACACGGTAAGAGTTTAACAGATACCACTTAAGAAAAAACAAATCATTTCACAGGGGAGGAGAAGGTCCTGTCCGCAAGATCTCAACCAAATGGTTTTCTGCCCTTCCGGCGGTGTGACCGAGGCAGGGATGGTGTCCAGCCTGACCGGCCGTGCCCCTCGGCCAGTACGGGGTGGGAGAGGGCCGCGTGGCCCAGCGGATAGAGCGCCGGCTTGGGCGTCGGAAGGACCCGGGTTCCAATCCCCGCTCTGCCACGCGTCTGCCGTGTGACCTTGGGCCGGTCGCTTCACTTCTCCGTGCCGCAGTTCCCTCAGCTGTAAAAAAGGAGGGTTAAGCGCCAGCCCCATGTGGGCCCGTGTCCGACCTCGTTAGCTTGTTTCCACCCCAGCGCTCAGACCCCCGCTTGGGCACAGAGTGAGCGCTGGGGCGCTTAGAACAGCGCTTCGCACATGGTAAGCGCTTAACCGATGCCGTCGTCATTAACAAGTACCGTGATCATCGTCAATTAGGTCCCGGTGGGCATCTTCGATTAGCCGCCCCTTCCCCTGTGGTATTCGTGGGGGCGAATCCCCTCGAAGGGGGCGGAGCCAGAGGCGGAGGGGGGAAAATCCTCAGTTCTCCAGCCGAGAAGCAGACGCCCCTTCCTCAGGTGAGGGGTCGGGACCCCATTTTTCGAGCCTGGTGGTCTCGGGGGAGGGTCTCGGACAGCGGCAGCCTCCCCGGGAGGCGCCACGAGTCCCAAGAGTTTTATTTTCGGGACACTTTAAATCAGTTAAAAAGAAAAACCCATCTGCGATGGGCTGGGATTTGGGGAACGGGAGGGTGGGTGGGGTTTGAACAGACTTTTTTTGGGTGGGGGGAGATGGAGGGGGTGCAGATGGCATTCTGTCCGAGCTTGTCGAGACACCCCCCCCCCCCCCCCCCCCGTTTTCCTCTTCCCCCTCGGGCCCGGGCGGAGGCGGAGGTTGCCGGATTTGGGATGGCGGGTTTTCCCGGTGGGAAGGCCTCCCTTCCTCCCTCCCGGCCCCGAGGGGGTCTTCCCGGCGGACGGGGGGAGGGGCGGGTCCGGGGGGCCTCCCCGACCCTCCTTTGGCAGCCCCTGGGGGTGAGGCCCCCGGGGAGGAGAAAGAGGGCGGCGAGGAGGAGCCGCCCCTTCCCTTTAGAAAATGGAGGGGAGAGGGCGGGGAGAGAAGGAGAGAAAACATCCCTCCGGCCCCCCTGGAGACCCCAGTGTCCGTGGGGAGCGGCAGGACCCCCCTCTCCGGGGCTTCCACCGCCCGGACACACCCCTGGGTGACCCTGGATAGCGGGGAGAAGGGCAGCACCTCGCCTGGGGGCTCCAGGCCCGTGAGCTAGTGGTCGGTTGCTTTGGCACTTTATAATAAAAATAACGATAATTAAGCGCTTATGTAATAATGTACTCGACGAGTACTTAGTTCTCCCCCGCCCGGGCAAGGGAATCTTGCCGGGATCGGAGGACCCCGGCCCGGCCGGAGCGAAAGATGCTTCCGCCGTGCTTTCCTCCGAGGCCCGCTCCCCGGGATGATGATGATGATGATGTATTGATGAAGCGCTTATTATGTGCCAGGCCCCGCGGTGGATACCAGCCAAGGGGGTTGGACACGGTCCCTGACCCACGCGGGACTCAGTTTTACAGCAGGTTAAGTGAGGCCCAGAGAAGCGAAGTGACTTGCCCAAGGTCACCCGGCAGGCAAACGTTAGAGAGGGGATCGGAACCCGTGACCTTATGACTCTCGGGCCCGGGCTGCGGCCACCGCCCCTTGACGGAAAGCCGGACGGTGGGCCCCGGGAAGGGGGGACCGGTGGGTTGCCGGGGAGAGGGTCCGGGGCTGGAGGGCGGGGGCGGGAGGACTCGGGGACCCTCGGGTGACGCCCGTAGGGCGGGGGATGGGGAGGAGGCCCTGCCGGGCGAGGGAAGGGGGCGAGGCGAGGCCCGGGCCGAGGTCAGTCCCGAGGGGCCCCGGCCAGGGCGTCGGCGTACCCGTGGGGGCCGGGGTCTCCCTCGGGGAGGCAGCGTCCGAACTGGGCGGCCCCCCGCGGCGGGGCGGGCGGGGGGTCGGGGGTCGGGCCGGCCGGGGCCCAGCAGCCCTCCAGCGCCTCCAGCCCCCGGCCGCCCAGGAAGAAGACGTTCTTGAGCACGAAGACGGAGAGCGGCTGGCCGTGGGCGACGGCCAGCAAGCAGCGCAGGGCCAGCAGGGGCACGTCCACCAAGCAGCCGGCCAGCAGCCGCAGCAGGGGGCCGCAGGCCCCGGGGGCCGGGGGGTCGTGGAGCTCGTAGAGCCAGAGCACGGGCGAGGCCAGGGCCAGGAAGTAGACGGCCAGGACCAGGGCCCGCAGCGGGGAGGACAGCGGCGCCCGGCCGTCCAGCAGGAGGTCCAGCAGGGAGAAGCTGTCCAGCAGGTCCAGGCAGGTGGCCAGGAAGCCTCCGGCGGCGCGGTGGCCCCGGGGCTGCAGGAGGAGGGGTCCCCCGGGCTCGCCCACGGCCCGGACCAGGCTGTAGAGCAGGGGCGCCGACAGGGCCAGGGTCAGGCGGAAGCCCGCCGACCCCAGAGGGGCGCGGCCCTGGAAGAGCCGCAGGAGGTCGGGCCTGGACGGGCCTAGCACCAGCCCTACTTTCGGGGCGAAGGCGATGGAGTACATCAGCCAGGCCAGGTAGGCGAAGGCGAAGCCCCCTCCTCCTGCTCCGGCTCCTCCGGCTCCTCCCGCTCCCGCCGGGAGCCTCCCTCTCGCCCCCCGCCCCCGGGCCTTCCCGCCTGCGGCCGAGCACGTGCGGGCGGCCCCTCGACGCCCTCGCCGGTGCTTGGCGAAGAAGACGGTCCAGCCGGCGACGACGGCCAGGTCGGTGGCCACCCAGGAGCACCAGTACGGGTCGGTGACGGCGATGAGGTAGAGGTCCAGCAGCCCCCCCTGGGCCAGCAGCAGCGCCACGGACAGGGCCTGGAAGCCCCCCGCCCCGCCGCCCCCGCCCCGGCCGCGGCAGCAGGACCGGCCCGGGCCGCCCCCCGGACCCCCGGGCCCCCCGGGCCCCCCCGCGGGCGGGGCGGTGGGGGAGGGGGCCGGGGGAGGGGGCACCAGGGGGCGGTTGAGGCCCAGCCTCTCCTCCTCGGCCCCCCCGCGCTGGGAGCCCCCGCCCCCGCCGCTGCTGCTGCTGCTCCGGCTGAGGGGGGAGGGGGACCCGCCGCCCCCCCGCCCCAGCCCCCCGCCCCTCTCCTGCAAGGCGGGAAGCCTGGAGGAGGCGGCGGCGGCCGTCGCCGGGGGGGCCGAGCGCGGGGCGGGGGGGCGGCCCGACGCAGGGCGCATTGTAGCCCGCCGACCCGCCCCCGCTCCCCCCCCCCGGCCCCTCCTCCTCCTCCTCCTCCTCCGCCGCCGCCGCCGCCGCCGCCCCCTCCCGGGCCGCGACACGGAGAGATCCCGACTGGACGGGGAGGACCGGACGGCTGGAGACGAGCCCCAGCCCAGCCCGAGCCGAGCCCGAGCCGAGGACAGCCGAGCCCAGCCCGAGTGCCAGCCGAACCCGAGTGCCAGCCGAGCCCGAGCCCGAGTGGCAGCCGAGCCGAGCCCGAGTCCAGCCGAGCCGATCCCGAGCGCCAGCCGAGCCGAACCCGAGTGCCAGCCGAACCCGAGTGAGAGCCGAGCCGAACCCGAGTGCCAGCCGAACCCGAGTGAGAGCCGAGCCGAACCCGAGTGCCAGCCGAGCCCGAGCCCGAGTGGCAGCCGAGCCGAGCCCGAGTCCAGCCGAGCCGATCCCGAGCGCCAGCCGAGCCGAACCCGAGTGCCAGCCGAACCCGAGTGAGAGCCGAGCCGAACCCGAGTGCCCGCCGAGCCCGAGCCCGAGCCCAACCCGAATCCGAGCCCAACCCGAATCCGAGCCGAGTGAGAGCCGAACCCGCGGTGGGGGCGGGCGGCTCCGGGAAAACCGGGACTGGATCAGAGGGGGCGACGACGAGGAGGAGGGAAACCCTGCACCGCCGGATTCCCGAGCCAAGGCGTGGCGTGTTGGTATTTGTTAAGCGCTTACTATGCGCCGAGCACCGTTCCAAGCGCTGCAGTAGACGGGAGGTCGTCGGGGTGTCCCCCGTGGGGCTCACGGTCTTCATCCCCATTTTACAGATGAGGGAACCGAGGCCCAGAGAAGTAATAATAATGTTGGTATTTGTTAAAGCGCCGACTATGTGCAGAGCGCTGTTCTAAGCGCTGAGGGAGATAGGGGGTCATCGGGTTGTCCCACGTGGGGCTCACAGGCTTAATCCCCATTTGACAGCTGAGGTAACTTGAGGCACCGAGAAGTGAAGTGACTCGCCCACAGTCACACAGCTGACGGGTGGCAGAGCTGGGATTCGAACCCATGACCTCTGACTCCCAAGCCCGGGCTCTTTCCACTGAGCCACGCTGCTGTGACCTGCCCAAGGTCACACGGCTGAAAAGGGGCGGAACTAGAACCCAGGACCGCTGACTCCCAGGCCCGTGCTCTTTCCACTAGGCCACGCTGCTTCCGAAGGGGGGTCCGGGGGATGGGCCCGGGGGTGCTGAGGGGGCCTTCCTGCATTGGGCGGACCCCAACCCACGAGGACACCACACTCGGGGTCACGTGAGGTCTTCCGCTTGTTGATTCCAGACACACCCTGGGGAGAAAACGCCGATTTTGCCGTCTGTCCTAGCCAAAATAATGATGTCGGTATCTGTTAGGCGCTCACTATGTGCCGAGCACTGTTCTGAGCGCTGGGGGAGATACGGGGTCATCGGGTCGTCCCACGTGGGGCTCACGGTTAATTCCCATTTTACAGATGAGATCACTGAGGCCCAGAGAAGTGAAGTGACTCGCCCACAGTCACACGGCTGACAAGTGGCAGAGCCGGGATTCGAACCCATGACCTCTGACTCCCAAGCCCGGGCTCTTTCCACTGAGCCACGCCGCTTCTCTAATGTTCGCTGCTTCAAAACGTGTAATGAAAACGTCTTTTGGAAGTAGTGTGCATATTTATTGAGCGGTTTCTCCAGGTAAAACTCTGTACGGTGTGCGGAGCGCTGTACTGAATGCCTTCTGTGTGTAGAGCTCTGTACTGATAGCCTTGCTGGGTGCGGGGCACTGTATTGAGCACCCGCTGGGTGTAGAGCTCTGTACTGAGTGCCTGCTGGGGGCAGGGCACTGTACTGAGGGCTTGCTGGGTGCAGGGCACCGTACCGAGTGCCCGCTGGGTGAGGAGATCTATACCGAGTGCCTACTGGATGTGGAGCTTTGGACTGAGGGCCTGCTGGGTGCAGGGCACTGTACCGAGTGCCTGCTGGGTGTGGAGCTCTGTACCGAGTGCCTGCTCTGTGCTGGGCACCCTAGTGGGTCCCGACTATGGGCAGAGCTCCCTAGCCTTTTGTGTTCCAGGAACCACACCGAGCGGTCACTGTGGGCGGAGAGCGGCACTGGGTGCGACTGTGGGCGGGGAGGGGCCGTACTGAGCGCCCGAGAAGATACGTGTCAAAAAGGGCGGCGGTGACGGCGGGCCGGGAGGCAGCCGTGCAGGGCAACCCCGAAGGTGTGGTGACTTCGGGGTGCTGGACGCCCCCGACTTCCGTGCGGTAGGATGGAGGTTTGTGGGCGCGTTTTTCCCGGAAACATCCGGCAGGAGCCGGCGGGGCTCCGCATCCGGCGAGCCCCGAGGAATACCACCGACCGATCGGCGGGTCGATCGATCGACACCCCCGGGGCCGAGCTCCAGAGCCCCGATGGAGCAAAAGCTCCTTCGAGACTGGTAATAACGCCGTCTTGCTCGCGGCCGCCTGCCCCCAAGCCCTTTCTAAGCTCCGCGCTCTACACTCCGTAGGCGCTCAGCCCACAGCACCGGCTGCTTACCTAACACCCCGTACCACCCCCGGGCCAAGAGACTGGAGCTTCCATCCCGTTTCTGTCGCCTCCTTTAATTTTTCGCTTTTTCAACGGGCCCCGGGTTCCCCGGGGCTAATTAAAAACCGATTAAAAGGCGCCCTCGGTCCTAATCGCACACCGCCCGGCCGGAGGGCCGTCTTCCACCTCCCCGGTAAGAGGCGGCCCTGCCCCCCGGCACCAGAAGGCGGGGAAACGGAGGTCCGGAGGCGGCGGCCGAGCGGGGGCCGGGCCCTCAGTCCGTCTCCCAGCCCTCCTTCCGCAACACCAGGCGCACGGCCTCGTCCACGTCCCGGACCACGTGCGCCGCCCGGGCCAGGCCGGGGTCGTCCGGGAAGTCGCGGGGCCCGTGGAACGGCCGGTCCGACGCCGTCCGGGGGCCGAACACCCCCGTGCGGACCAGGATGGCCTCGCAGGTCTCGGCGTCCCCCGGGACCCCCGGCCGCAGGGACCGGTGGAAGAGGTTGGCGCCGTAGACGTCCGACATCGGGTTGTCCCTGGGTGGGGAAGGGCCCGGGGTCAGGAGGGAGGCCGGGGGGGGGCCCGCGTCCGGCGCGGGGGTCCCGGGGGGGGGGGGGGGGCCTCACCCGACGGCGTAGAGGGAGCGGATGGGGGCGTGCCAGCCCCGCGCCCGGGCCTGCTGCTGGATCACGTGCTGGGCGTAGCGGTAGGTGAGCAGGCTGGGTTTGCCCGCCAGGGCCTCGTAAATCAGCTCCCGGCCCGTCACTTTGCGATAGATGCTCTCCAGGCAGAGGAGGAAGGTGCCGTGGCCAAACCTGACCGGAGCGGGGCGGCGAGTACGCTCCGCTCAGGGGCCGCCCCGGGCCGCCGCCCCCCACGCCCCCCACCACACACACAGACGATGACCCTCCCGAGGGCCCACCGGGAGGGTCCATCCTAACCTCTGACCTCGGGCCAGAGATCACAGACCTCCCCTCTCCCCCCAACCCCCAGTCCAGGGGTCTGCGGGGCAGGATGGGGGTCGGTTGGTCCCGAGAAGCTTCGGGGCTGGAGCCCGGGCCTGGCAGGCGGAAGGTGCTAAATCCCCTCTCTGCCACTTGTCTGCTGTGTGACCTCGGGCAGGTCACTTCACTTCTCTGGGCCTCGGTTCCCTCCTCTGTAAAATGGGGATTAAGACCGCGCACCCCTTGCGGGACGGGGACCGTGTCCGACCCGATTATCTTGGATCCACCCCGGCGGGCGCTCGGTACAGTAAGCGCTTAACGATCACCGTTAAAAAACCAAAAGAAGAAAGAGCCGGCCCCCGGTCCCTTCCGGTCCCGCCCCGGACCGGCCCGTCCCCACCCCGACCCCCGGGCCGGGGCACCGTCCCGGGGGGGGGCGGTCGGATGGGGGGGCCGGTCCGGCTCGGATCGGGGGGGCCCGGGAAGCCCCCCCCGCGGAGGGCCCTCACCTGGGGGTCCCGGCTTCGGCCATCCACAGGAGGTCCGTGTTGCAGGCCAGGACGGGCAGGTGCGGGTAGGGGGTGGCGTCCGGCACGCCGCCGGGGCTGCCGTGGCTCAGGAGGACGTCCAGGATCAGCTGCAGGCTGGTCTCCCAACGGACCGGCTCCCCCAGCAGGACCACCGCTGTGCCCGGGGAGGGGGCGGCCGCCGGGTCAGGCTCCGGCCGGGAACCGCCAGCCCGCCCGCCCGGACGGGGGGCTGAATCCCGCCGCCGGCTCGGGGGTCCGCACGGGGCCGAGACCCCGGCGCGGGCGCTCGCCGGGAACTGTACTGGGCGCCCGGGGCCCACACGAGGACGGGGCGGGTAGGCTCCCTGCCCTCGGGGGATTCCGGGGATCCGGAACGACGGCATCGTTAAGCGCCGACTACGCGCGGAGCACCGTCCCGAGCGCCGAGAGGCTCCGAAGGGGGCTCACCTTCAATGGGGCGGAAGCCGAGGGTCGGGGGAGGCTGCGGGGGGAGGAGGAGAGGGGGACGGGTCACTGGGACGTGCGGGCGTCGTCCGCCCCGTGGGCGCCGCTCGGCCCCGGAAGCGGAGGCCGGAGCCGCGGCGGGAGGGACTCGGGCGAGATCCCGGCGCGGGGCGGGGTGCCCGGGGTACCCACCGTGGCCTTGGGCCGCCGCTCGAGGTCCACCGTGTCCAGGAGGGGGAAGGCCAGGCGCAGCTCGTCCACGGTCACCACGTCCCGGAAGCCCAGGCTGCGGGGGGAGACCCTGAGGCCGGGCCCCGGGCCCCGGCCCGCGCCCGCCCGCCCCCGCGCGGAGCCGCCCGGCCTACCTGCGGGCGTTCTCCGCCACCGGCCCTTGGCCGGACACCAGCACGCGGCGCTCGTGGAAGCGCGAGAGCAGGCGCAGGGGACTGTGGGAGAGGACCACCTGCTCCGGGCTCACCTGTCGGACCGCCCGACTCAGCGCCCCTCCGAGACGGGACCCCCCGCGCCCGCCCCGCGCCCTCGCCCGCCGCCTCCCCCCGGCCCCCCGGCCGCCGCCCGGCCCACCTCCAAACCCAGCAGGCCGGACAGCTCCCGGGCCCTGTCGTGCCTCCGGCAGTTGCCGGCGTTGGTGACGAAGACCACGGGCGCGCGGAGGCGGCCGCGCCGGTCCGCCAGCCTGCGGAAGGCGGCGGAGGCCGCGGGGATGACCCTGTGACCCCGGACCAGGACCCCGTCCACGTCCAGCAGGAACCCGAACGTCGGCGCGGCCTGCGGGCCCGGGGAGGGGGCGATGCCGGTCATCCGCGCGGAGGGGACGCCCCGGGGGCCGGGCCCCTCCGTCCCGTGTGACCTCGGGCGAGTCCCTCCTCCTCCCCGGGGCCTCGGCTTCCTCCGCCGCCTCCTCCCACGTGCCCGCCCCCGGAGACGGGCATCACGCCCTCTCACCCGGCAGCGGCCGCCCCTCGACCTGTCCTCCCTCCTACTTAATAATACCGGTATTCGTTAAGCGCTTACTACGTGCAGAGCGCATACGCCGACATTATTATTAATAATAAAAATAGAGATCGTAAGAATGATGTTATTAATAATAATAATAGGAGAAGCAGCGTGGCTCAGTGGCAAGAGCTCGGGCTTGGGAGTCAGAGGTCATGGGTTCGAATCCCGGCTCCGCCACTTGTCAGCCGGGTGACTGTGGGCGAGTCACTTCACTTCTCCGGGCCTCAGTGAACTCATCTGGAAAATGGGGATGAAGACAGTGAGCCTTACGTGGGACAACCTGATCGCCCTGTATCTCCCCCAGCGCTCAGAACAGTGCTCTGCACATAGTCAGCGCTTAACAAATACCAACATTATTATTATTATTATAAAGTCACTTCGCTTCTCTGTGCCTCAGTTCCCTCATCTGTAAAATGGGGATGAAGACTGTGTGCCTCACGTGGGACAATCTCATGACCCTGTATCTCCCCCAGCGCTTACAGCGGTGCTCTGCACATAGTAAGCACTTAATAAATGCCAACATTATCATTATGATTATTGTATCCTCTCCAGCGCCTAGAACGGGGCTTGCACATAGTAAGCGCTTAAATACCAACATCGTTATTATTAACAAATACCAACATGATTATTATTGCGCCTCCCCCAGCGCTTAGAACAGTGCTCTGCACATAATAGGCGCTTAATAAATGCCAACATTATTATTATGATTATTCTATCCTCTCCAGCGCTTAGAAGAGTGCTCTGCACAAAGTAAGCGCTTAATAAATGCCAACATTATTATGATGATGATTATTGCCTCCTCTCCAGCGCTTAGAACAGTGTCCTGCACATCGTAAGCGCTTAACAAAGACCAACATTATTATTATTCTTATTCAGCGCTTAACCGAGGCCCCTGCTGCGGTGGGGATTAGAAGGCAGGACCGGCCGGGCCCCTGTGTGGGGGAGGGTCGGGTCCTCACCTGGTCGGGCCCCCCGGCGGCGAAGGCCCTGGAGGCAATCCGGCCGGCGGCCCGGAGGAGGCGGCCCCGCAGCCGGGCCCAATGGGGAGCCCGGCCCGCCGCCATGCGCGCTCCCGCTCCCGCCGCCATGCGCGCTCCCGCTCCCGCCGGCGCGCGCGCCCCGGCACGTGCCGCCGGCCCCGCGCGCGCGCCCTCCCCCCGCTCGCCAGCCAATCCCCGCCCGACCCCGCCCTCCCGCCAGCCAATCCCCGCCCGGCCCCGGGCCTCGCGCGCAGCCCCCCCTCCCTCCCGCGCGGGGCATGGTGGGAGTTGTAGTTCCCGCGCGGGGCGCGGCCGGAAGTGGAGGCGGCTCGGCCTACCGGAAGTGAGAAGGCGCTGCGCCTCAGCGCCCAAGGGCAGGGGAGGCGAGGGCCTGGGTTCTAATCGTCCCAGCTGTGGGGACTTGGGTCGGTCACTTCTTCCAGCCTCGGGGCTTCAGTAGCTCGTGGCTCAGTGGAACGAGCCCGGGCTTAGGAGCCAGAGGTCGTGGGTTCTAATCCCGCCTCAGCCACTTGTCATCTGTGTCACCTTGGGCAACTCACTTGGTCCAGCCTCAGTTTCCTCAGGGATTCAGTACCGAGAGCGCAGGTCTAGGAGCCAGAGGTCGTGGGTTCTAATCCCGGCTCCGCCACCTGTCAGCTGTGTGACTTTGAGCAAATCATTTCACTTCTCTGTGCCTCAGTGACCTAATCTGCAAAATGGGGATGAAGACTGGGAGCCCCACGTGGGACCACCTGATGACCCTGTATCTACCCAGCGTTTAGAACAGCGCTCGGCACATAGTAAGCGCTTAATCAATATCGACATTATTATTACCTCCTATCCCTCACTTCACTTCTCAGGGCCTCAGTGACCTCATCTGCAAAATGGGGATGAAGACTGGGAGCCTCCCGGGAGGCCACCTGATGACCCGGTATCTGCCCCAGCGCTTAGAACAGTGCTCTGCACATAGTAGGCGTTTAACAAATGCCATCCCGGCTCTGCCACTCGTCGGCTGTGTGACTGTGGGCAAGTCACTTCACTTCTCTGGGCCTCAGTGACCTCATCTGGAAAATGGGGATTAACTGTGAGCCTCACGTGGGACGACCTGATGACCCTGGATCTCCCCCAGCGCTTAGAACAGTGCTCTGCACATAGTAAGCGCTTAACAAATGCCAACATGATTGTTACATTATTTGTCAAGCGCCGACTATGTGCAGAGCACTGTTCCAAGCGCTGGGGGAGATACAGGGTAACAAAGGCCGTCATTATTATTATTATCACTTCACTTCTCTGGGCCTCAGTGACCTCATCTGGAAAATGGGGATGAACTGTGAGCCCCCACGTGGGACAACCTGATGACCCTGGATCTCCCCCAGCGCTTAGAACAGTGCTCTGCACCTAGTAAGCGCTTAACAAATACCAACATTATTATTATTGTTATTATTTTGTCCTCTCCCAAGCACTTGGTTCAGTTTCGTTCACACAGTAAACGCTCAGTAAATACGGTTGGGGGAATCTACCACAGCACTTAGGCCCAGCGTCTATCACATAGTAAGCACTTGACCGATACCACAAAAAATGGGGTAAACTCAGCAGGAAAGGGCTTTGTCTTTGGGAAGAGCACTCACTAAGCGCTTTGCACGTAGTAAGCGCTTAAATAGATTATTATTGTTAAATAGTGTGGATTCATTTTTTCTCCTTTTCAGTTTCCTCTTCCGACTGCCCAAGTTTAAAAACACAACGTTCCCTTTCTCTCAAACCTCCAGGGGTTACGCATTTCTCTCGGCCCTAAACGGCAACTCCTGGTGGTTTGCTTCACCTCGTACTTTTAATGGTGGTACCGGTTAAGCGCTTACTACGTGCAAAGCGCCGCTGTAAGCGCCGCGAGAGATACAAGGTGATCGGGCTGTCCCACGTGGGGCTCCCGGTTTTTAATCCCCATTTGACAGACGTGGGAACCGAGGCACAGAGAAGTGAAGCGACTTGCCCACGGTCACCCGGCTGATAGGAGGCAGAGCTGGGATTCGAACCCATGACCTCTAGACTCCCCCGGCCCAGTCACCCCCGGGACTGGGTTTTAATTTTGGATCCGCCACTTGCGATCTGAGGAAATGCCCTTAATTACTCTCGATCTTATTCTCTCCTCTGCAAAATGGGGACTCGATACCCGTCCTCCCTCCCCGCTTACTCTGCGAGAGCCGTGTGGGACCTGACAATCCTCTGCCTACCCCAGCGCTTAGCACAGACACCACGATTAGCCGTCAATTAATTGAGTTGAAAGTGTGCAGGGAACCGTTCTAAGTGCCCGGGCGAGAACCCTAAAATGGAGTTGATAGACGTTATTATCCTTTGCCTAAAATGAATTTCGAATCGTCGACTTGCCGGGAACGGGGAGATGTGACGGTTGACCGTGGGCGGGTATCATTTGATCGGTCGATCGGTGGTATTTATTGAGTGCTTTCTGGGCAAAGCACTGTATTAAGCGCTTGATATAGTCCAACTGTTGACCGCAAGTCTCCCGGGCACTCGGCCCGGTGTCCTCACACCGTAAGCGCTCAATAAATAGCGTGACGTGATCGACGGGCCCGCTCGTCTCCTCCGCTGCCGTAGGTAGCAGGGCGGTAAAGCGGTCCGGTGCCGTTATGGGGGCGTCGGAGGCAGTGGGGTCCAAAAGATAGATCCCTGGCCCGGCACTCGGGAGACCTGAGTTCCGATTCCGACCCCCCGATTGTTTTGTTCCCTTAACTTCTCTGGGCCTCGGTTTCCTCGCCTGTAAAATGGCGATTCATGATCGGTTCTCCATCCCCGTGAGACTGTGAGCCCCCACGTGGTGTCCCGCCCGATTAACTTGTGTCTAACCCCAGCGCTTGGCACATAGCAGGCATTTCGATACCGGGACCTAAATGCCAGCTCCACCGCTTGTGGGCCGCGTGACCTGGGGCGAGTCCATTCGCTTCTCTGGACCTCAGTTGCCCCTTCGGTAAAATGGGGGTCGAGACGGGGAGCCCCAGATGGGCACGAGGACCCTGGCCAACCTGAGCGGGGTCTATCTACCCCAGGGCTTAGTACAGCGCCTGGCACGTAGTAAGCCCTTACCGACTACCATAAAAAAACAAAAAACCACAAAACCAAACACGATGAGGAGGAATATTTCGGCGCGGCCCGCCCCCGCCCCTCTCTGCCCTCCTGAGGGCATCGGGCCGAACCCCGGGCCGAGGGGCTTCGCGAGGAAGGCCGGAGGTCTTTCCGCGCCAGGGTCCGGCCCGGGGGGACGGGACCCCGGTCCACGGAGGGTCAGTCGAGGCAGTCGGGGATCTCTGTGTCGTTGGCCAAGACCTCGACGAAATGATCCCATTTCTTCTGCCACAGCCGCTGGGCATTGGCTCTCTCCTCGGGCAGCAGGGCGCTGTACCTGAAAGAAGGGAGGGGCCGGGATGAGGGTTGGGTAAATCAATCCCGTTTCTTAAAAGCTAAATGGGTGCAGAGCACTGTACTAGGCGCTTGGGAGAGTTGGCAGAGAGGTTCCCTGCCCGCGGCGAGCTTACGTTCTCGAGGGTTGAGCCGGGGGGACCGAAGGGGAGGGCCAAGGGGGCGCCGGGGGGGAAGAGCAGCAGCTGACCGACCGAAATCATATATTATAAGTTTATTTATACGAATGTCTCTTTCCCCGTAGGCTCGCTGTGGGCAGAGAACGTGTCTTCCAACTCTACACTGGACTCTCCCCGGCGCTCAGAACAGTAAGTGCTCGATCAATGCCACCGATCGACGAGAGGAGAATCAAGGGGGCCAGGGTGCGGCTGGGGTCGTCTCGTGGCGGAGGGTGGCCCGGAGGAGGGGAGGGTTTCGGGGCCGGGGCTGGTGAGAGTTGTCGGGGAGCGGGAGGGGGGTCTCACTTGAGGGAGTTGAGCGCCAGCTGTTTGAGGGTCCTGAGGTCGGCTCTCCCCCCGCCGATGCCCATGAAGGCCTCGTAAAAGTCGTAGGACAGGCCCCGGGCCCCGAACAGGGCCGGGTCGTCGGAGCTGATGACCATGGGCTGGCCGGCGGCCATCAGAGAGGCCGCGGGGTGGTTCCTCATGTCGGACACGAGCTTCAGGACCTGCGGGAGTCGGGGGTCCCGGGGGTCCGGCGGGGCCCCGCCTCCCCTTCCCCCCGGGACTCCCGTCGCCGGGGGGAGAGGGGGTTTGGGGTGCCCTGGCCCCAGCTGACCCTCCAGGATGGGAGTGACCGGCACAGAGCCCCCCCCGGCGGGGTCCAGGCCTCCCTCCGCCCCGTTTCGGGGCCGCCACGGAGCTCAGCCCGGTCCTCTGCCCGTCCCCCGTCCCAGCAGCCGCACCTGGTTGGAGATGGGGCAGACTTCGACGGGGACGTCCCGCCTCAGGGCCTCCTTCTGCGCCACGGGATGGCGGGCCAACGCGAACCCGTGCCCGATCCGGCTGGTGTTCAGATGCAGCGCGTCCAAGAGGTTCTCGTCCACGTCCGTGCCGTGCCAGTCTGGAGGGGCGGGCCCGGGGGCTCAGGGGGTGTGGCCGGTGGGCCGCGGGCATGGTGCCACCCCGGGGGAACGATTTTAGGGCTCCCGGGAGGAGCTGGGCCGGCTCCTCGTCGAGGGCAGGGAACGTGTCTGTTACATGCTACTCTCCCAAGCGCTTCGCACGGTGCTCGGCCCACAGTAAGCGCCCGGGAAATACCACCGATCGACTCCCTGCCCCTTTCCGGTTCCACGTTAGCGGCGAACGGGTGACCCTCCTCTGCCCGAGTCCCGGCTTACTGGTCTCGCCAGCGTGGAAGAAATATGGCAGCGTGAAGCCTCCGGAGGACCGGGGGGTCAACACGTCCTTCAGCTCCCACAGGGCTTGACCTTTGTCCTCCTGACCCACCTGGGGAGAGCGAGGGCCCGGACCGTCGGAGGCCGTCGCGGCCGGGGGACCCCAAACCGGGCCCCGGGAAGGCCACGAGGGGACGGGGGGCGAGGGTCAGGGCGCGGAGCGCCGGGGTAAAAGTCTGTGGGAAGCTACGTGGCCTAGCGGAAAGCCCTCAGGGCCGGGAGATGGAGGACCTGGGTTCTTCCCATCGGTGGCTCTGGGGGTCGGGTATCGGGGGGACCCCGGGGTTACCAGGTCGAAGCCCGCGACGAGGTCTGGAAACTTGGCCCAGAGGTCCATGGTGCTCTGAAGCGACGCGTTTATCTTCTCTACGCTGTGAGTCCTGGCGGAAAGACACGGACACGGGGCTCCGTCCCGGCTCCCTCTGTCATTCATTCGGTAGTATTTATCGAGCGCTTACTGCGTGCGGAGCCCTGGACCGAGCGCCTGGAAAGTACAGTGATAGGGACCGTCCCTCCCCCACGACGGGCTCACAGTCTAGAAGGGGGAGACGGGCATCAAAACAAGCAGGCGGGCATCGATAGCATCCAAATAAGCAGAATTACAGATGTATGCACATCACGAATAAAATAAAGAGAACGATAAATATGCAGAAATACACACGGGGGCTGTGGGGCGGGGAAGGGGGAAAGAGCGGAGGGAGGGGGGCTCAGTCGGGGAGGGCCTCCTGGAGGAGGGGAGCTCGCAGGAGGGCTTCGAAGGGGGGAAGAGAGGATAATAATGCAATGATCGCAATACTCCAGCGGGGATGTGACGAGAGATTGTACCAGCAAGGGAGCGGTTTGGGTGGAGAGGAAAGGGCGGATCTCGGCGACGCGGTGAAGGTGAGAGCGGCAGGTTTTGGCGACGGAGGTGCGGGGCGAACGAGAGAGCGGAACGGAGGACGACACCGAGGCGGCGGGCCCGGGAGACGGGAGGGATGGGAGCGACTGGAAAGTCAGGGACGGGACGGGAGAGGGAAGGAAAGGAGCTCGGGCTGGGACGTGTGGAGTTATAGGCGGCGGGCGGACATCCAGGCGGACATGTCCCGAAGGCAGGAGGAGATACGAGCCTGGAGGGAGAGGGAACGGGGGAGGAGATGGAGATTTGGGGGTCATCTGCGTATTCATTCGTTCGATGGTATTTACTGAGCGCTTACTAGGCGCGCAGCACCGGACTAAGCGCTTGGCATGGACAATTGGGCAACAGAGAGAGACCGTCCCTGCCCAGCGACGGGCTCACGGGCTGATCGGGGGAGTCGGACGGACAGAGACGAGACCACGTCATCACGATAAACAGAAGAGATGATAGTCGACAGGTGATAGATAATGATTCTTCCCCCACTTCAAAGCCTTATCGGAGGCCCGGCTCCTCCGGGAGGCCTTCCCTGATTAAGCCCCCCTTTCCTCTTCTCCCGCTCCCTTCTGCGTCGCCCCGACTGGCTCCCTTTATTCATCCCCCGCTCCCAGCCCCGCAGCACTCGTGTCCCTCTGTCATTTACAACGTCACTTATATCTGTCATTTATTTACAGTCACGTCTGCCTCCCCTTGTAAACGCGCTGTGGGCAGGGAACGCGTCGGTTATGTCGCACCCTCCCAGGCACGTAGTACGGCGCTCTGCTCACAGTAAGCGCCCGATAAATACGGCTTGGCCGTCTCCCCGCGGTCCAGCCAGCCCACGCCCAGCGCGGCTCGGCGGCGAGAGGCTTGGGAGTCCGAGGTCGCGGGTTCGAATCCCGGCTCGGCCACTTGGCAGCCGTGGGACCGCGGGCGAGTCACCTCACTTCTCAGTGACCTCGTCCGTCAAATGGGGATGAGATGAAGGCTGGGAGCCCCACGTGGGACCACCTGATGACCCCGTATCTCCCCCAGCGCTTAGAACAGTGCCGTTCACAAATGCCAACATCGTCATGATTATTACCGCTGTTTCGTTACGATGATCTTGAATCCGATGAAGTCGGGGTGATCCTCGATGAACTCCTGGGTGATATTCTGGTAGATCTGCAACAACCACTCTTCGTCGTGGTCCTGTCCGTCCAGCTCGTAGATCTGGAGGGGGCAGAGGAGGAGGTGGACCAGGATCTGCACCCTCCCTTAATAATAATAATGATGATAACCGTGGCCTTTGCTAAGCGCTTACTGTGTGCCAGGCGCTGTACTAAGCCCCGGGGTAGATACACTGTGATTGGGTTGGACGCAGCCCCCGTCTCTCCCGGGGCTCGCGGTCTTAATAATAATAATAATAATAATGTTGGTATTTGTTAAGCGCTTACTATGTGCCGAGCACTGTTCTAAGCGCTGGGGTAGACATAGGGGAATCAGGTTGTCCCACGTGGGGCTCACAGTCTTAATCCCCATTTTACAGATGAGGGAACTGAGGCACAGAGAAGTTAAGTGACTTGCCCAGAGTCACACAGCCGACAAGTGGCAGAGCTGGGATTCGAACTCGTGAGCCCTGACTCCAAAGCCCGTGCTCTTTCCACTGAGCCACGCTGCTTCTCCATCCACGTTCCACATAAGGCAACCGAGGCGGGAAGAAGCCAAGTGACTTGCCCAAAGTCACGCCGCAGAGGCGTGGCGGGGCCGGGATTAGAACCCACATCCTTGAAGACTGTGACTTGGGACATCCCGATGACCCTGGATCTACCCCAGCACTTAGAACAGTGCTCTGCACATAGTAAGCGCTTAACAGATACCAATATTGTCATTATTATTATCATTATCATCCGGATGAAGGAGCGCGGGCCGTCGGATAAGGGGGATGCCCGGCCTTCGGGCGAGCGGGCTCCTGGGGGTGCCGTCGGAGGCTTAGTAATGATGACAATATTTATTAATTATAATGGTATCTCTCATTTATTTCTAATAATAATAATGATGATGGTGTTTGTTAAGCCCCACGTGGGACAACCCGATGACCTCGTATCTACCCCAGCGCTTAGAACAGGGTTTGGCACATAGCGCTTAACAAATACCATAATTATTGATTATTATTATCAGAATTAAATGAATGAGAGATATGGACATTAGAGAAGCAGCGTGGCTCAGTGGAAAGAGCCCGGGAGTCAGAGGTCACGGGTTCGAATCCCGGCTCTGCCACCTGTCAACAGTGTGACTGTGGGCAAGTCACTTAACTTCTCTGTGCCTCAGTGACCTCATCTGTAAAATGGGGATGAAGACTGCGAGCCTCACGTGGGACAACCTGATGACCCTGTATCTCCCGTAGCGCTTAGAACAGTGCTCTGCACATAGTAAGCGCTTAGCAAGTCCCAACAGTATTATTATTATTATTATTATTATTATTATTAAAGGGAGCGAGTCAGGGTGAGTGGTGCCCCCAAGCCCCGGGCCCTTTTAAGAAGATGTGGAAGGTGGGGAGGGGCGCTTACAGGGGTCAGCATTGTCCTGAGCTCCATGTACTGGACGTTGTCGTCATAGAATTCCTTCAGGGCCCCGGCGAAATATTCTCGGAACACGGGGGCGTAGCGCACCAGGCCCGACAGCGTGCGGAAGATGCCGTTGAACCTCTCCCAGACCACGGCCTGATCGGGGTACGCCTTCTCCGGCTCTTCCGTCTCCAGCGTCATGTTGCGCAGCACGCTGTGGCCAGAAAAGGGCGGCATGCTGAGGTGGGGGGAGACCGGAGGCCATGCTGCGGCTAATGATCGTCTCTAGGCTGTGAGCGCGTTGTGGGCAGGGAATGTGTCCGTTTATCGTTGCGGTGTACTCTCCCGAGCGCTCAGTACAGGGCTCTGCACGCGGTAAACGTTCCGTAATGTCATCGAATGAAATGCGATTGGCTTAGTGGCAAGAGCCCGGGCTTGGGAGGCAGGGGTCGTGGGTTCTAATCCCGGCTCCGCCACTCCTCAGCTGTGTGACTGTGGGCGAGTCACTTCACTTCTCTGGGCCTCAGTGACCTCATCTGGAAAATGGGGATGAAGACTGGGAGCCTCACGTGGGACGACCCGATGACCCTGTATCTCCCCCAGCGCTTAGAACAGTGCTCTGCACAGAGTAAGCGCTTAGCAAATACCAACATAATTATTATGATTATGAAATGAAATGCCCACGATCGCAAAGGAGAGGATGAACGCAGATCTCCCGAGTCCCAGGCCGGTGTCCTTCGCATCAGGCCCCCCTGCTGCCCCAGCACGTAGCGCAGTGCTTGGAACGTAGTCAGCGCTTAGTAAATGCCGCTCGGCGCACACCGCGGCTTGGACGGCCCACCCAGCTTGGGTCGGCCTGGGGGTCTGTGAGGGCCGCCGGGTGCCGTGGACCACCCCCGACGGCGGCCCCCCGCCCCGGGCCAGCCCCGGCCTCCCAGAGCCGGGTAACTCCCCTGCCTCCGCGCACCCCTCGTCAAACTCCGTGACGTTCTGCAGCTGCTCCCGGAACCTGGCCAGCAGCACCCAGTCGGAACAGGCTTCGGTCGGAGGGGCCGGTGGGCCCGGGTGGGCAAACCTGAACCGTAGGTGGCCCGCCGGGGTGAAGCAGGCATAGCAGTGCGGCCTGTAGGTGACCTCGAGCAGCCACTGGACGGTCCGGATGGCCGGGTTGTGGACGTGCAGCGCGCCCCCTGGGAGAGGGAGAGGGGGCCGAGGGATGGGGGCGGCCGGCGGCCTCTCCCTGGGCCTCGTAGCCGACCGGTTCCGCTCCGGTCCCGACCGTCGTCTCCCACATTCCGGTCCCCGGACCCTCTGGAGACACCCCTGCTCCTGGCACGCCCCACCCCACCCCCGGCTTGGGTTCTTTCCCACAGTCCCCCCCCGGGCCCCCTGCCCCAAAAGGCGGGGCCGACCCCCACCCCGTGCCTGAGTCGGGGCCACGGGCTGTCCGGCCCGGGGCTCTGTCTCCAGCCAGGATGCTCGGAGCTAACCCGGGACTGGTTCCCCTCTGGTGACCCAGCACGGACCGTCCAACTCCGCGACTCTCCCTGTCCATCGCTGACTCTGCCCCGGTGACCGGCACGGACCGTCCAACCCCCCGACTCTCCCTTGTCCATCCCTGACTGTCCCCCAGCGACCCAACACGGACCGTCCACCACCCCCGACTCTCCCCTGTCCATCCCTGACTGTCCCCCAGCGACCCAACACGGACCGTCCACCACCCCCGACTCTCCTCTGTCCATCCCCGACTTGTCCCCCACGGACACTCACCCGTGGATCTAATTGACCCCCTTTTCAATCCGATTTTGAGCCGCCCGTTTTCCCGAGGTCATGAATCCCCCGCTTCTCCCTTACTGGAGGGGTCTTCCTTCTGGCCTCCTTTCAACCCCGGCGGAGGCCCCCGCCTCGACTGGGAGGGGTTTTTCCGAACGACTCCGTATCCCGTCGATCCACCCCGTCCCGTCTGGCAACCTTCCCAGTTGGGTCAGCCGCCGGTCTCTAATGTCGCCTTGTTTTCGTTTCGTTCTGTTTTGCTCTGCCGTCCCCTGTAGACGGTGAGCCCGTCACTGGGCGGGGACGGTCCCTCTCTGGTGCCGGACTGTCCCTTCCAAGCGCTTAGTCCGGTGCTCTGCACACGGTAAGCGCTCGATAAATACTATTGAATGCCTGGCTGGCTCTCTCCTTGGCATCTCCCTGGGATGCCCGGGACGGGGAACGGAATCACTGGACCACCTCTCTCCCTCTCACCTTTGGGCATGTCCTTCAACACCCGGAACACGTGGCTGGCGTCGATGAACCGCTTGGCCCGGAAGAAGTGGAGGCTGGGCGGGAACGCGGCGTTCTCGCTCCAACAGGCCCACTCGGCCTCCTTGATGGCCACGAGCCTCTCGTTGGCCTCGGCCTCGCGGGCCGTGAGGGGCAGCGCCCCTCCGACCCGCAGCCTGTTCTCCTCTTCCCTCATGCGGGTGTCCCGTCTCGCCTCCCGGGACGCGGCCGGGCGGGGGGCGGCCGCCGCGGCGGCCGTCAGCAGCAGGAAGAGGAGGGCCGACCGTCGAACGTGGGGGAGCGGGGCCGCTCTCCGTGGACCCTCGGGAGTCATCTGGGGAGACGCGGGTCACCGGCTGTGGTTGCCTGGAGTCGGGGACAGTGGACGGTTGGCGAGTCCGGGGTGGTGGACACGTGTGACAAGGACCCCGAGCGAGGCTGGACCGGGGAGGACGCTCGGGTGGGGAAAGTATGGTTTTTTTTAATGGCATTTAAGTGCTTCTTATGTGCCAGGCACTGTAAAGTGAGAAGCGGCGTGGCTCAGTGGCGGGAGCCCCGGCTTGGGAGTCAGAGGTCATGGGTCCGAGTCCCGGCCCCGCCACCTGTCAGCCGCGTGACTGTGGGCGTGTCGCTTCACCTCTCTGGGCCTCAGTCACCTCGTCCGGAAAATGGGGATGAAGACTGTGAGCCCCACCTGGGACGACCTGATCACCTTGTGCTTTGCACATAGTCAGCGCTTCACAAATGCCGTAGTCATTATTATTCCTGGGCCTCAGTTTCCACTTCTGTCAAATGGGGATTCAATTCCCGGCCCCCCTCCCTTTCAGCCGTAGGATTCCTTGCAGGGCAGATCTGACGGGATGCGGTCGGCTCCGTCCGGGACCATCTCAGCGGGGTTTTCCCCTCTCCCCGAGCCCACCCCTCAGCCGGAAATTCATTCATTCAGTAGTATTTATTGAGCGCTTACTACGTGCGGAGCACTGTACCGAGCGCTTGGAATGGACAGATCGGTAACAGATAGAGACAGTCCCTGCCCTAATCTGGCAGTCCACCCCGTGGGCGGGAGGCTTGGGAGTTTTGGAAGCCGGGACGGGCCCTGCCCGCTCCGGGAACGATCCCGTGTTTTCCTGATCTTTGCCCTTGTTCCTGCGTGGTTAACTCTTCCCGTCTTGACTGTGGCCTCTCCTCGTCAACGGCACCGGGCACCCCCCTCCCCGATTTAAGCTCGTTGCGGGCGGGGATCGTGTCTGCTGTATGGTTCTGCTGGACTCTCCCGAGCTCCTACTACAGTGCTCGGCACACAGTTGGTTGGAGAAGTTAGAGAAGCAGCGCGGCTCAGTGGAAAGAGCCCGGGCTGGGGAGTCAGAAATCATGGGTTCGATTCCCGGCTCCGCCGCTCGTCAGCTGTGTGACTTTGGGCCGGCCGCTGAGGTCATGGGTTCGAATCCCAGCTCTGCCACCTGGCAGCTGCGTGACTGTGGGCGAGTCACCTCACTTCTCTGTGCCTCGGTGACCTCATCTGGAAAATGGGGATTAACTGCGAGCCTCCCGTGGGACGACCTGATGACCCTGAATCTCCCCCAGCGCTTAGTCCAGTGCTCTGCACACGCTAAGCGCTTAACAGATACCGACGTTATTATTCTGTGTGCCTCGTTTACCTCATCTGCAAAATGGGGATGAGGACTGGGAGCCCCCCGTGGGACAACCTGATCACCCTGTATCTACCTCAGCGCTTGGGACGGTGCTTTGCTCATGGTAAGCGCTTAACGAAGGCCAGCGTCATTATTATTGTTATTACAGTGCCCGGCGCGGAGGAAGCGCTTGAGAAATACCGTAAAAAATTAGAAAAGGCCACAGCCTGGGGGCCTCCCAAACCTCTAGCGAGACCCCAGCAGCCCCCGGGAGGTCCTTCCTCTCTCTTTATCTCTCTCCGTCTTTATCTCTCTCTCTCTCCAGCTGCTTCTGTCTCTCCCGGGCTCCTGGACGGACAGAAAACAGGCCAGCGGATAAACAACTCGCCATCTGCTCCCTCTCGCCTGGGAACTCACCCCATCGCCAAATCCCTCCCCTTCCAGGCTCCAGTTGGCTACCGCCTCCCCCGCCGCCCCAGCGGCAGCTGCGGCCGGCTCCTTCTCCCGGGCTCCCCCTCCGCCCTCCTCCGGGACTGGGGGGCACCGGGCCGACTCGGGGGGCGTCCGTCCCGGGGTCCGCTCCTCCCCAAGGGCTCGGCCGTCTGCCCCCTCCGGAACCGCCCCCCGGCCCCAGCCCCGGCGACGGAGTCCGGCGGACCCTTCGGTGCCTCAGTTTCCCCACCTGCCAGAGAGCCCGGGCTCCTCTGCCCCGAATCCCACCTCCCCCAACTGCCCGGGCGCCTCACCGGGTAGTGGGACAGAACACGGGCCCGGGAGTCACGATGATAATAATGACGTTGATGGTATTTGTTAAGCGCTTTCCACTGTACTAAGCACCGGATACCAGCAAATGGGGTCCCAGGAGGGGCTCATCTTCGCGATCCCCATTTTACTGATGAGGTAACTGAGGCCCGGAGAAGCGAGGTGACCTGCCCAAGGTCGCCCAGCGGACAAGTCGTGGAGCCGGGGGTAGAATCCGCCACCTTCTGACTCCCGGGCCTCGGGCTCTCTCCGCTACGTGGCTCGGGGGAAAGGGCTCGGGCGCGGGAGTCCGAGGTCACGGGTTCGAATCCCGGCTCCGCCACTCGTCAGCTGTGGGACTGTGGGCAAGTCACTTCTCGGTGCCTCGGTTCCCTCATCTGTCAAACGGGGACGAGGACCGTGAGCCCCGCGTGGGACGACCCGATGACCCCGTCTCTCCCTCCGCGCTTAGAACGGCGCTCTGCCCGTAGTAAGCGCTTAACAAAGGGCAACGTTATTATGACACCACGCTGCTCCTCAGAAGGTGATGGGCTCCGGTCCCCTCGCTTCTCCGCCGCGTGACCTTGGGAAAGTCACCTCACTTCTCTGGGCCTCAGTCACCTCATCGGGAAAATGGGGATTTTAGGGATGGTCCCGGCTCCCAGGCCCGCACCCGAGCCTCTTAGCCTCCCCGCCGCCCTCTCGCCCCGCCGCCCCCCGGCTGGACGGAGAGTGGGGCGGAGGGAGTCGGGGGCGAGCGAGCCCACACTCACGGAGGCGCAGAGGAGGGTGACCGCCGGCCGCAGAGGCTTCGGGGGTCCCGGCGGGCCCGTCGAGGCCGGAGGCGGCAGGAAGCGGGCCGAGGCTCTCGGCGGGGTCGGGGAGGACTTTAGCCGCGGAGAGACCTTGATCGGGTTATTTACTCCCCATCCTACCGGCCCTCGGCGCCCGCCCTCTCTCCCCGCTCGGGAGGCGTCCGGAGGATCGGGTGCAGAGAGGGAGGGGGGTTTTATGTTTTTGTTTTCATAGGGAGCAGCGTGACTCAGTGGAAAGAGCCCGGGCTTGGGAGTCAGAGGGAGTTCGAATCCCGGCTCTGCTGTGTGGCCGTGGGCGAGTCACTTCGCTTCTCAGCTCCCTCATCTGTAAAATGGGGATGAAGTCTGGGAGCCTCACGTGGGGCAACCTGATGACCCTGTATCTCCCCCGGCGCTTAGAACAGCGCTCTGCACAGAGTAAGCGCTTAACAAATACCAACATTATCATTATCGTCGACCGCCAGGCTCTGGGCGGCCTGGCCCCGGGGACCTAACTCCTCCTCCTCCCTCCCGCCCCTCCGATCCCAAAGGGCCCCGTTGGTCACCCTCCCTCGTGGCTACTCATTACCCCCCGGCCTAATTAGGGGGACCGGAAGGAAATGCTTACGGCCGTCGGGGCGGCCGAAGGGAGAGACCTCAGCAGCTCGACTTTCCGGAGGAGGGGACGGGGGGCGGAAAACCCCCAGCCGCGGGCCCGCGGAAGCCGGTCCCGGGGGCCGCCATCCCGGCCCGGGGTCCCTCCCTTCCTTGGAGGCCGAGGACCCGTCCCGGTCTCCCGACTTCCTCGGCTCGCGCCCCCCCACCCGGGGGGGAATAAATAAATAATGACGGTATTTGTTAAGCGCTTCCTAGATGCCGAGCACCGTTCTAAGCGCTGGGGAGGATACAAGGTGATCAGGTTGTCCCACGTGGGGCTCCCGGTCCTCAACCCCGTTTTCCAGACGGGGTAACTGAGGCCCACCTCTCTGGCCCAAAGTCACCCAGCTGGCAAGCGGCGGAGCCGGGATTCGAACCCAAGACCTCTGACTCACCAGCCCGGGCTCTCGCCACTGAGCCACGCTGGGGAAGAGGTTCTGGGCGTCGTTGCCGGAGGGGCGTGGGGCTTTGACCTCCGACCTCAGAGGGTCTTTGGGCGGGATCGGAGCCCAGCTCCCCCGGCCTCTCCCGCCTCCCCAACGTCTAATAATAACGATGGTATTTATTAAGCGCTTAATCCGGGCTTAGGCAGCGGGGGGCCGCATCTCCCCCCTATTTCTGGCCCTCTCGGGGGGCCGGTTTGAGGGTCTGATCCCCCCAGGCCCCGGGTTAGGTCCTTCCTGCGCTGTAAATATGATTTATTACCCCATTTATTTTGTTAATGAGGTATATATCTCCTCGATTCGGTTTATCTCGATGATGTTGTCTTGTTTTTGTTTCGTTCTCTTTCGCTCTGCCGTCCGTCTCCCCGCTTTAGCCCGCGAGCCCGTCGTCGGGCGGGGACGGTCTCCGTCGGTTGCCGAACTGTCCGTTCCAAGCGCTCAGTCCAGTGCTCTGCACGTAGTAAGCGCTCAATAAATACGCCTGGAGGAACGTATATCTATGATTCTATTTTTCTGTTTGGATGGTTTCGATACTTGTTTTGCTGCGTATCTCCTCCGTTTAATAATAATGTTGGTATCTGTTAAGCGCTTACTATGTGCAGAGCACTGTTTGGTATCGATACTCGTTCTGCTGTCTGTCTCCCCCGTTTAATAATAATAATGTTGGTATCTGTTAAGCGCTTACTCTGTGCAGAGCACTGTTCTAAGCGCTGGGGGAGATACAGGGTCATCAGGTTGTCCCCCGTGGGGCTCCCAGTCTTCATCCCCATTTTCCAGATGAGGTCACTGAGGCCCAGAGAAGTGACTCGCCCACAGTCACACAGCTGACAAGCAGTAGAGTCGGGATTTGAACCCATTCATTCATTCATTCATTAGTATTTACTGAGCGCTTACTATTCATTCGATAGTATTTATTGAGCGCTTACTATGTGCGGAGCGCTGGACTAAGCGCTTGGAATTGTCAAATCGGCAACAGAGAGAGACAGTCCCTGCCCTTTGACGGGCGCACAGTCTAATCGAAATAAATTGTGGTATTTGTTAAGCGCTTACTGTGTGCAGAGCACTGTTTTAAGCGCTGGGGGAGATCCAGGGTCATCAGGTGGTCCCACGGGAGGCTCCCAGTCTTCATCCCCATTTTCCAGATGAGGTCACTGAGGCCCAGAGAAGAGACTCCCCCCCAGTCACACGGCTGACAAACGGCAGAGTCGGGATTCGAACCCGTGACCTCTGACTCCCCAGCCCGGGCTCTTGCCACTGAGCCCCGCTGCTTCTAGACTGCGAGCCTGGCGTTGGGCAGGGACTGTCTCTCTCTCCGTTGCCGAACTGTCCATTGCAAGCGCTTAGTCCAGGGCTCCGCCCGCAGTAGGCGCTCAATAAATAGCACTGAACGAAGGGATGGCCCCGAGGGCCGCCGGGAGGAGGAAAGGGGCCATTCCCGGGAATGGCGATGTGCGATTCCCTCCAGCAGAGGACGACAGCCACCGGACCCCATTCCCAGGCCGATCCCGGCCTCCATTCGCTTTTCCAGAAATTCCCGAAGGCCTCGGGCATCTCCCTGCTCCACGCGTCTGATATTGAACCCTCCCCAGCGTTTAGTACGGGGCTCCGCCCCCCCAGTAAGTGCTCGGTAAATACCATCGACTGACCGATTTCCCGGCCTACGTTGTTGGGTAGGGATCGGCCCTCTCTGTCGCCGGATTGTACTTTCCGAGTGCTCGGCGGAGTCCTCCGCACGCAGTGAGCGCTCAGTAAATACGACCGAAATAATAATAATAATAATTAGGGTATTTGTTAAGCGCTTACTACGTGCACAGCACCGTTCAAAGCGCTGGGGGTCATCGGATGGGCCCACGGGGGCTCACATTTTTCAATCCCCATTTTTACAGATGAGGTAGCTGAGGCACAGAGAAAAATAAAATAAATGGTGGTATTTGTTAAGCGCTTACTATGTGCAAAGCAGCGTTCTAAGAGCTGGGGGTTACAAGGGGATCAGGTTGTCCCACGTGGGGCTCACGGTTTTAATCCCCATTTTACAGATGAGGTCACTGAGGCACAGAGAAGGGAAGTGACTTGACCAAGGTCACAGAGCAGACGAGGGGCAGAGCTGGGATTCGAACCCGTGACCTCCGCCTCCCGAGCCCGCCCTCTTTCCACTGAGCCACGCTGAGAACGAACATCCTAGGCGCAAGGGCTCCCTGCAGCGTGAGCACTGGGTCGATTTGATTGATCGATCAAATGGGGGGGGGTGTCTTTTTTTACAAAATGATGTCTCTGAAGTGCCGACTGTGTGCCGGACACTGTACTAAGCACTGAGGTAGATCCGAGTTAATCAGGCGGGTTAGGGTCCCTGTCCCCCCCGGGGGCTCACAGTTTTAATCCCCATTTTACAGATGAGGGAAATGAGGCCCAGAGAAGTGACGTGACTTGCCGCCCCCCCCCCCGGAAGCAGCGTAATAATAATGTTGGTATTTGTTAAGCGCTTACTATGTGCAGAGCACTGTTCTAAGCGCTGGGGGAGATACGGGGTCATCGGGTTGTCCCACGTGAGGCTCACAGTTAATCCCCGTTTTCCAGATGAAGTAACTGAGGCCCAGAGAAGTGAAGTGACTCGCCCACGGTCACCCGGCTGACGAGTGGCAGAGCCGGGAGTCGAACCCATGACCTCTGACTCCGAAGCCCGGGCTCTTTCCACTGAGCCACGCTGTAGACCGTGAGACCGTGAGCCCGTCGTCGGGCAGGGATCGTCTCGATCGGTTGCCGGATCGTACGTTCCAAGCGCTTAGTCCAGTGCTCTGCGCCTAGCAGGCGCTCAATCAGTACGATCGAATGAATGAATGAATGAATTTCACTTCTCGGGGCCTCGGTTACCTCATCTGTTAAACGGGGACAAGAGCGATTAGTGGAATATCTTGTAATAATAATAATAATTCATTCAATAGTATTTACTGAGCGCTTACTATGTGCAGAGCACTGGGGGAGAGTGATTGGGGGCGAGTCACTTCACTTCTCTGGGCCTCAGTGACCTCATCTGTCAAATGGGGATGAAGACTGAGAGCCTCCCGTGGGACAACCCGATGACCCTGTATCTCCCCCAGCGCTTAGACCAGTGCTCTGCACATAGCGCTTAACAAATACCAACATCATTATTTGTCAAGCGCTTACTATGTACAGAGCACTGGTCTAAACGCTGGGGGAGATACAAGGTAACAAAGGCCGTCATTATTATTATGACTTCACTTCTCTGGGCCTCAGTGACCTCCTCTGGAAAATGGGGATGAAGACCGGGAGCCCCACGTGGGACAACCTGATGACCCTGTATCTCCCCAGCGCTTAGAACAGTGCTCTGCACATAGTAAGCGCCTAACAAATGCCATCATTATTATTATTATTGCTTCACTGCTCCGGGCCTCAGTGACCTCCTCTGGAAAATGGGGATGAAGACCGGGAGCCCCACGTGGGACAACCTGATCACCTCGTATCCCCCCAGCGCTCGGTCAGGGCTTCGCACATAGTAAGCGCTTAACACGTACCACCGTCACCGCCTCGTATCTCCCCCAGCGCTGAGACCGGCGCTCGGCACATAGTGAGCGCTTAAATACCGTTCTTACGACGATTACGAGCCCAGGGTGGAGCGGGGATTGCGTCTGGCCCGATGACCCCGTGTCTACGTGGGTGCTCGGCGCATAGTAAGCGCCGAGCAGATAGAAGGAAAAAAATCAAATCTCCAAATGCCCCGGGTTCGAGAGTTCGCGGCCGCCGCCTCCCCCTCGGGCCCCGGGGAAGCCCCGCTCCCCGCCTGTCGGCACCTAGGCCGGGATGGGATTGAGTCTTCCCAACCTGATTGCTGGAAGGCGGCTAGGACCGGCTCTCCCACCGGGGTCAGGGGTCAAGACGCCTAATCGTTCCCACATGGCCGGCTCTTTGGAAAAACGACTGGAAGACGCAGCTCTGGGGTCCAGGAGGGAGGTTGTCGCTTGCCCAGGATCCCCCCCTTTCCGAATCCCGGAAAATCGCCCCGTTCGTTCAGTCATTCGCTCATTCATTCATTCATCCATTCGCTACTATTTATTGAGTGCTTACTGTGTGCAGAGCACTGGACTAAGCACTTGGCACGTCCAATTAGGCAACTCATAGAGACAATAATAATGTTGGTATTGGTTGAGCGCTGACTAGGTGCAGAGCACTGTTCTGAGCTCTGGGGAGATACAGGGTCATCAGGTGGGCCCACGGGAGGCTCACGGTCTTCATCTCCATTTTAGTAATAGTAATGTTGGTATTTGTTAAGCGCTGACTAGGTGCAGAGCACTGTTCTAAGCGCTGGGGGAGATGCAGGGTCATCGGGTCGGCCCACGGGAGGCTCCCAGTCTTCATCCCCATTTACAGATGAGGGAACTGAGGCCCAGAGAAGTGAAGTGACCTGCCCACGGTCACCCAGCTGCCAAGTGGCAGCGCCAGGATTCGAACCCATGACCTCGGACTCCCAAGCCCGGGCTCTTTCCACCGAGCCACCCTGCTTTTCTATTAACTCTGTTGGAGGGTATTCCTCTAAGTGCTTAGTCTATTGTTCCGCACGCCGGAAGCGCTCAATAAATACCACTGAGTGATAAATCACACTTATTTCTTCCCCCATTAATTGCTGGAATTACCGGGTGCAGAGCACTTTACTAAATTAAGCCACTGAACTTCTCTGGGCCTCAGTTCCCTCATCTGGAAAATGGGGATTAAGTCTGTGAGCCCCACGTGGGACAATCCGATGACCCTGTATCTCCCCCAGGGTTTAGAACGGTGCTTGGCACATAGTAATCGCTTAACAAATGCCATTGTTATTATTATTATTATTATTATACTCCCAACCTTAAGGCCGTCGTTGGGCAGGGATGGTCTCTATCTGTTGCCCAATTGTCCATTCCAAGCGCTTAGTCCAGTGCTCCGCACATAGTAAGCGCTCAGTAAATACGATTGAATGAATGAAAGAAGGGGGAGGACAAACTAGGCTGCCGTTCGGAGAGTAAAACCAGGACGAATATTTGTCTTCGGGAGGAGGAAGAGGGAGAGATTAGGTTCGAGGAGGCTTTTCCTGATTTCCTCCCCCTTATTAAGTAGTCATCAAGACCCGTTCAAGGGTTCTTTGTTTTAGGAAGGAGGCCGGTGAATCCCCGTTCTCCCGCAGGGAGCTGAATTTACAGGTCTCTGCTTCCAGGTTGCTTTTGCGGGATTCTCTAAATTTCCAGTGGACGAGGCCGAACTCTCCCCGACAGTGACTTTAAGAACCGCTGGTGTATATCCAGTATATATCGATAATTCAATTTATTTAAGTTGATGCTATTGATGCCCGTCCACTGGCTTTGTTTTGTTTCGCTGTCTGTCTCCCCCCGTCCTAGACCGTGAGCCCGTTGGGTAGGGATTGTCTCTATCGATTGCCGAATTGTACTTTTAATAATAAGAATAATTAAGGTATTTGTTAAGCGCTTACTCTGTGCAGAGCGCTGTTCTAAGCGCCGGGGGAGATACGGGGTCATCACGTTGTCCCATGTGGGACTCACAGTCTTCACGTTTGGCAGATGGGGTCACTGAGGTCCAGTGAAGTGACTCGCCCAAAGTCATACAGCTGATATAAGTGGCAGAGCCGGAATTCGAACCCACGACTTCTGATTCCCAAGCCCGGGCTCTTTCCACTGAGCCCCGCTGCTTCTCCACTTAACTTCTCTGTGCCTCAGTTCCCTCATCTGTAAAATGGAGACTGGGAGCCCTAAGAGGGACAACCTGATGACCTTGGATTCTCCCCCCGGCGCTTAGGACGGGCGCTTTGCACGTAGTAAGAGCTTCACAAACCCCTTTATTATAATGATCGTTATCATTAAGCACGGAAACACCTTGAAAAAATACTATCGATCGATGGATTGAATTAGAAGTGATTAATGACGGGCCTAAATAAATCCCTTCGGGTCCTCTCCTGGGAAAAAGAGCAAGGGAGCCGCCGAAGTTTCTTCCCGTGGGATAGAAATATCCGTGCTGAAAGTGACCAAAAAAAAAAAATGGAAATTTTTAAAATTAAGCCCCACGTAAAGGTGGGCGGCGCACCCTATTTATTTTGTTAATGAGTTGTGCATCCCCTTGATTCTGTTGATTGTTTGTCTTCCCTGACTAGACTGTGAGCCCGTCAGTGGGCAGGGATTGTCTCTATCTGTTGCCGAATTGTCCATTCCAAGCGCTCAGTACAGTGCTCTGCACAGGGTAAGCACTCAATAAATGCTATTGAATGACTGAATGGGCAGGGATGGTCTCTGTTGCCGAATTGTCCGTTCCAAGCGCTCAGTCCAGTGCTCTGCACATAGTAAGCGCTCAATAAATACTATTGAATGAATGAATGGGCAGGGATGGTCTCTTTCTGCTGCCAAATTGTCCATTCCAAGCGCTCAGTCCAGTGCTCTGCACATGGTAAGCGCTCAATAAATGCTATTGAATGAATGAATGGGCAGGGATGGTCTCTTTCTGCTGCCAAATTGTCCATTCCAAGCGCTCAGCACAGTGCGCTGCACATAGTAAGCGCTCAATAAAATCGAATAGACTGTGCGCCCGTCAAAGGGCAGGGACTGTATCTGTTACCGATTTGTCCATTCCAAGCGCTTAGTCCAATGCTCTGCACATAGTAAGCGCTCCATAAATACTACCGACTGAATGAATGAATGATTGAACTACGATGGACCGGACGAATGACTGAGGCCTTGAAGGCGGCGGACGCGGCCCCGAGCGCCTTCTGAAAAGAAGCTCAGGGGACCAAAAGCGGGAGGATGGACGGAGGAGCTAAATTAATTTAAAAAAAAACAGAAGAGGGAGAGAAATTAAGGATGGGGGCTCCTTTGAAAAAGAGATTAGGGGGAGACCTCATTAAGATTCAGCGGATTTTGAATGGCCCAGTTTGGATGCTACAAAGCTGTTTGACCTCGTGTCAAGAACAAGGAGAGATGTGACAATCAGATAAGCCACAGCTGGACACTACGGGAATCCAGGGAGGAATTTGGGAAACGGCGGGGAAAAGTAAAATGCGGCCCAAGGAGCTCTCCGGGATGCAACAGGCCAACTCCCCGCCCGCTTGCGCCTTCTCCGAAAATTAGAAACCTGCCCTTTCAGGGCTGCATGTCTCTCTTTCCACCGCCCCCCAACAGAATAATAATAATAAAAGCGGTATTTGTTAAGCGCTTACCATGGGCCAGGAACCGCAATACTAATAATGTTGGTGTTTGTTAAGCGCTCACTATGGGCCGGGAACCGTAATAATAACAATAATAATGTAGGCATTTAAGCGTTTACTATGGGCCGGGAACTGTAATAATAATGATAAAAATGTTGGTATTTGTTAAGCGCTTACTATGGGCCACGAACTGTAATAGTTATAACGTTGGTATTTGTTAAGCGCTTACCATGGGCCACGAACCGCAATAATAATAATGTTGGTGTTTGTTAAGCGCTCACTATGGGCCGGGAACTGTAATAATAATAATAATAATAAGGTTGGTATTTGTTAAGCGTTTACTATGGGCCGGGAACTGTAATAATAATGATAATAATGTTGGTATTTGTTAAGCGCTTACTATGGGCCGGGAACTGTAATAATAATAATAATAATGTTGGTATTTGTTAAGCGCTTACTATGGGCCACGAACTGTAATAATAATAATGTTGGTATTTGTTAAGCGCTTACCATGGGCCAGGAACCGCAATAATAATAATAATAATGTTGGTGTTTGTTAAGCGCTCACTATGGGCCAGGACCTGCAACAATAATAATAATGTTGGTATTAAGCCCTTAGTATGTGCCGAGCACTGTTCTAAGCGCTGGGGGAGATACAGGGTTTAATGTAATGTTGGTATTTGTTAAGCGCTTACTATGTGCAGAGCACTGTTCTAAGCGCTGGGGTAAACACAGGGGAAGCAGGTTGTCCCACGTGGGGCTCACAGTCTTAATCCCCATTTTACAGATGAGGGAACTGAGGCCCAGAGAAGTGAAGTGACTTGCCCACAGTCACACAGCTGACAAGTGGCAGAGCTGGGATTCGAACTCATGAGCCCTGACTCCAAAGCCCGTGCTCTTTCCACTGCGCCAAGGGTCATCAGGTTGTCCCACGGGAGGCTCACGGTCTTCACCCTCATTTTCCAGATGAGGTCACTGAGGCCCAGTGAAGTGACTTGCCCAAGGTCACACAGCTGATAAGGGGCAGAGTCGGGATTCGAACCCATGACCTCGGACTCCCAAGCCCGGGCTCTTGCCACGGAGCCCCGCTGCTTCTGTACTAAGCGCCGGCGTGGGTGCAAGCAAAGACTAGGACAGTAAGGGCGTTGGGGGCAGGAAATGTCCCCGTCATCCTCATTATTGTTATCATTATTAGCGCTTAGAACAGTGCTTGGCACAGAGTAAGCGCTAATATTATTACTCTATTATTATTAATGATAATGATCATTATTAGTAGGAGCGCCGCCTGGAGGCGGTGGGTGGGGAAGCGCGGGCGGCTGGGGCGGGCGCGACCATTTTTGCGGCGGAGGGGGGGGGGGGAGTCCCCTGAGCCCCGTGCGCCCGTCCGCCCCGTCCTCCGACGAGGACACGCCCCCCAGCGGCGGAGGACACGCCCTGCATATGCATAACCATCGCGCCACAGGGGCCAGCCCCTAATATGCATAGCCACGCCCCGTTATGGCACCGCCCACACGCGCCAACCCCGCCCTCTTAGTGCGCAGACCCCACCCCCTCTCTGCACAGCCCCGCCCCTTTATGCAAACACACTCTATTACGTAGGCCCGCCCCCTATGCAAATCTCCCTTCTCGCGTAGCCCGCTCCCTCTCTGCATAGCCCCGCCCCCTTTGCAAATATCCCTTACACGTAGTCCCCTCCCTCTACATAGCCCCGCCTCCTATGCAAATCTCCCACGTAATCCCTTTCCCTCTCTGCATAGCCCCGCCCCCATGCAAATCTCCTTTAACGCGTAGTCCCTTTTCTTTCTACATAGCCCCGCCCCTATGCAAATCTCCTTTAACGCATAGTCCCTTCCCTTTCTACATAGCCCCGACCCTTATGCAAATCTCTCTTCTCACGTAGCCACTTTCCCTTTCTACATAGCCCCGCCCCTTATGCAAATATCTCTTACACGTATCCACTTTCCCTTTCTACATAGCCCCGCCCCTATGCAAATCTCCCTTACGCGTAGTCCGCGCCCTCTACATAGCACCGCCCCCTATGCAAATCTCCTTTATCGCGTAGCCCGTTCCTCTGCATAGCCCCGCCCCTATGCAAATCTCCCTTATCACGTAGTCCGCGCCCTCTACATAGACCCGCCCCCTATGCAAATCTCCCTTATCGCGTAGCCCGAGCCTTCTCTGCATAGCCCCGCCCCCTTTGCAAATCTCCTTTACACGTAGTCCCCTTCCCTTTCATTCATTCAATAGCATTTATTGAGCGCTTACTATGTGCAGAGCACTGTACTAAGCGCTTGGAATGAACAAGTCGGCAACAGATAGAGACGGTCCCTGCCGTTTGACGGGCTTACAGTCTAATCGGGGGAGACGGACAGACGAGAACAATGGCGATAAATAGAGTCGAGGGGAAGAACATCTCGTAAAAACAATGGCGACTAAATAGAATCGAGACGATGTACATTTCATTAACAAAATAAATAGGGTAATGGAAATATATACAGTTGAGCGGACGAGTACGGTGCTGCGGGGATGGGAAGGAAGAGGGGGAGGAGCAGAGGGAAATGGGGGGGAAAAGAGCGTTAAGCTGCGGAGAGGTGAAGGGGGGGTGGTAGAGAGAGAAGGGGAGCTCTACATAGCCCCGCCCCTATGCAAATCTCCCTTACACGTAACCTCCTTTTCTCTCTGCATAGCCCCGCCCCCTATGCAAATCTCCCTTATCGCGTAGCCCCGCCCCTATGCAAATCTCCCTTACACGTAACCCCTTTCCCTTTCTACATAGCCCCGCCCCTATGCAAATCTCCCTTATCACGTAGCCCGTTCCCTCTCTGCATAGCCCCGCCCCCTATACAAATCCCCCTTACACGCAGCCCGCTCCTTCTCTGCATAGCCCCGCCCCTATGCAAATTCCTTTAACGCGTAGTCCCTTTCCCTTTCTACATAGCCCCGCCCCTTATGCAAATATATCTTATCACATATCCGCTTTCCCTCTCTGCATAGCCCCGCCCCTATGCAAATCTCCCTTCCGCGTAGCCCGCTCCCTCTCTGCATAGCCCCGCCCCTATGCAAATCTTCCTTATCGCATAGCCCCCCTTTCCCTTCCTACATAGCCCCGCCCCTATGCAAAACTCCCATATCACCTAGCCCGCTCCTTCTCTGCATAACCCCGCCCCTATGGAAATCGCCTTTATCACGTATCCCCTTCCCTTTCTACATAGCCCCGCCCCCTATGCAAATCTGCCTTATCGCGTATCCCCGTTCCCTTTTCCACATAACCCCGCCCCCTATGCAAATCGCCATTATCACATATCCCGTTCTCTTTCTACATAGCCCCGCCCCTATGCAAATCTCCCTAATCACGTAGCCCCTCCCTCTACAAAGCCCCGCCTCCTATGCAAATCTCCCTTACACGTAGACCGCTCCCTCTCTACATAGCCCCGCCCCCTATACAAATTCACCTATTGCGTAAGCCCCGCCCCCTGTGCCCAACCCCGTCCCTTCGTTGGGCAGCGCCGCGCCCCGCCCCCTCATTGGACAGAGCCCGCTCCATCCTTGTTTATTCATTCATTCTATAGCCTTTATTGAGCGCTTACTATGTGCAGAGCACTGTACTAAGCGCTTGGAATGTACAAGTCGGTAACAGAGAGTCCCTGCCCTTTGACGGGTTTACGGTCTAATCGGGGGAGACGGACAGACAAAAACAATAGCAATAAACAGAATCAAGGGGAATATATAGAATCAAGGGGGGGAGCAGCGTGGCTCGTGACTGTGGGCAAGTCACTTAACTTCTCTGTGCCTCAGTTACCTCATCTGTCAAATGGGGATGAAAACTGTTAGCCTCATGTGGGACAACCTGATAATAATAATATCGGTAATTTGCTTAGCCCCGCCCCGTTGCCCTTATTACATAGACCCGCCCCCGTGCCCGATCCCACTTCTCATTGGGCAGCGCCGGCCCCCCGCGGCCCGCCCCGTCCCCTCATTGGCCAGCGTCCACCCTTCTTGCTTAGCCCCGCCCCCTCCCTTATTACATAGACCCCCACCGCCCCCGTGCCGCCTCCCTCCTTCTCATTGGGCAGCGCCGGCCCCCCGCGGCCCGCCCCGTCCTCTCATTGGCCAGCGTCCACCCTTCTTTCTTAGCCCCGCCCCCTCCCTTATTACATAGAACCCCCCCACCGCCCCCGTGCCGCCTCCCTCCTTCTCATTGGGCAGCGCCGGCCCCCGCGGCCCGCCCCGTCCCCTCATTGGCCGGCGCCCGCCCCCTCTCTGCTCAGCCCCGCCCCTCCGCCCTCATTACCCGGGCCCCGCCCCCTAGCCGCCCAGGCCCCGCCCCCGCCCCATCCCCGCCTGCTGATTGGGCCGCGCCGGGCCGCCCCGCCCCCTCATTGGCCGGCGCCCGGGCCGTCCCCGTGGGGCCCCGCCCCCCGGCCCCATCTGGTGGGCGGGCGCGGAGCCGATTGTAGTGTCCGGAGGGGGGTGGGGGGGGGGGGGCGGCCGCCGCCGCCGCGCCATGGGACCCCGCCGCCGCCCGCCCCGGAGCCCGGACCGAGGACCCCCGACGCCCGGGCCCGGCCTGGCCTAGCGCCGTCCGCCCCGGGACCCCCGGGACCCCCGAGACCCCCGCCCCCGCAGCCCCCGCCGACGGGCGATGCGGCCGGAGGAGGAGGAGGAGGAGGGCGGCGGCGGCGGCTCCCGCTCCCGCTCCCGCTCCCGCTCCCGCTCCCCGCCGGCCGGGCTGGGCGAGCTCCGCTCCTGGTGGGAAGTCCCGGCCATCGCCCACTTCTGCTCCCTCTTCCGCACCGCCTTCCGCCTGCCCGACTTCGAGATCGAGGTCAGACCCGGCCCCCCCCCCCCTCCCCGCGACAGCCACCCTGAGCGGGCGCTCCGTCCACACGTGTGTGTGTGTGTGTGTGTGTCCGCGTGCGCGATCCTCGGGGGGGGGGGGCGGGTGTGACCGACAGAGGACACACACACACACACACACGAGGGACCTGGGGGGGAGGGTCCCGGCCGGGGGGTCGATGAGAGGGGATTGGGCCTTTTGGGGGGACCGAGCGCTCCGCACAGTGCTCTGCGCATAGTAAGCGCTCGATAGATGCTAACGGCCGTGTGTGTGTGCGCGCGCGAGAGGGACCCCCCCCCCCGGGGGGCGAGCGGCAGTGGGGGAGGGTCCTGGGCGGGGGTCGTCGGCAGAGACACCCAGAGACACAGAGAGACACAGAGGCAGAGACCCCCCCCCTTCCCAAGGGGGGCGAGGGGCATGGAGGGGGGTGGGGGGGGGCAGGGAGCGCGACCCTCTGTGTCTGTGTGTGTCCGTGTGTGTGTGTGAGAGACCCTCCCCCCGGGAAAGGGCTCGGATGAGTGGGTGGGGTCAGGGGGAGAGACGTGGTGTGTGTGTGTGTGTCGCACGAGGTCCCCAGGGACCGAGGCGACTCGGGGGAGGGTCCCGGCGGGGGATTCCGCGGGGACCAGGGAGGGAGCGGGCGTCGGGGGGTCCGAGACGGAGGGAAAGGGGGAGAGAGGACTTGGGGAGAGACGGGGAGGCCCGCGGAGGGATCCGAGAGAGAGGGTTGTGTGGCTGTGGGTCTGGGAGAGAGAGAAAGAGACCCCCAAGGGGGAGAGGGAACCGGGGAGAGAGGGGGAGGCCTGGGGGGAGATCAGAGACGGTGTCGTGTGTCTGTGAGAGACGGAGAAAGAGAGAGAACTTGGGGGAGAGGGCGGGGCCCGCAGAGGGATCAGAGAGAGAGTGTGTTGTGTGTGTGGGGGGGGGGGTGTCTGTGAGAGAGAGAGAAAGAGACCCCGAAGGGGGAGAGAGAACCGGGGAGAGAGGGGGAGACCTGGGGGGAGATGAGAGAGAGACGGTGTCGTGTGTTTGTGCGTGTGTGGATTGAGAGAAAGAGAGAGAAAACTTGGGAGAGACGGAGGGACCTGGAGAGGGATCCGAGAGTGAGTGTGTGTGTGTGTGTGTGTCTGTGAGAGAAAGAGACCCCAACGGGTGGAGAGAGACCCCCCAAGGAGGAGAGACACCAAGGGGGGAGAGAGACACCAGGGAGGGGAGAGATCCCCCGAGGGGGACGGAGACACCGAGGGGGGGAGAGAGAGTGAGTCCTGGATGGAGATCAGAGACAACGTTGTGGGTTTGTGTGTGTGTGTGTGTTTGTGTGAGAGAGAGAACTTGGGAGCGAGGGTGGATCCCGGGTAGTGATCAGAGAGTGAGTGTTGAGTGTTGTGTGGGTGTGCGCGTGTGTCTGTGAGAGCGATACCAAGGAGGGTGCGGGACCTTGGGGGAGGGTTCTGCGTGGGGTGTGGGCGGCTCAGCCCAAAGAGAGGGGATGGGATCCCAACTGGGGCGCAGAGACAGAAAGCGTGTCTGTGGGTGTGGGTGTTTTGGGGAGGGACACTTGAAAGTCCTGCCCCAGGGGGTCAGGGTCAGCTTGGCTCTCTCCTCTGCCTCGTTTTCTTCATCCGCTTCTTGGAGGTGGATGGACGCCACCATCCCCGTTGCGGGAAAGAAGGGCCCCGGGGTCCATCTTGGTCCCTCTTCCCTTTTCGGATTCCGGGGCCGTTCCTTAAAGCCCCGGCCTCGGGATGATCCGCGCCTCTTAGCGGGGCCCGAACTGCACCGGTCCTTGGAAGTATTTCTCCCCCCCCCCGGAGCCGTTGGGCCGGAGAGACCCCTTCCCCGAAACTTGGGCTCGGTCCGTTCCGGACGGACGGTCCTCGGGTTCGGAGGGCGAGCCGAATGAAAGGACGCATTGTCATCTCGGCCTCCGTCCTGGCGCTTCCTGTGTCGGGAGGGAGAGCCGGCCCGCCCCGCTTTTCGAAACGGGGAAGGTGAACTCCGAGGGGGGAGAGAGATGTGTTCCGATAAACCCCCCGCCCCCCCCGTCCTCGCCTCCCCGCTTCCTGGGCCTCCGTCTTAGATACTTCCAGGTCCTAAGCCGCTTATAACGATGTGATTAAACCCGGTGTTTCCCATCTGTTTCCAGCAGATGGGATAATTTTCGTCTGACGCCGAGTGTTTTCAGACTCCAGAGTGGATGTCGGAAAGTGGATTTTCGGGCACCGCTTGCCCTGGGGCGGGGGTCACCCCCCAACCCGGGACTCAAGTAGCCTCTAGACCCCGAGCCCTCCGCGGGCAGGGACGGTCCGCTACGTCCGTTCGTGTATCGAGCGCTTGCCGCGTGCCGGGCGCCGGGCCAAGCGCGGGGAACGTACGGTCCGGCGACGGACGAGAGATGACGGGCTCCCGGTCTAAAAGGACGGTACCGTTGGGTCGGACCGTCCCGAGCGCTTAGGCCGGCGCTCCGCACGGCCGACTGAAGTTGGGACGTGGCGGTCTTCCGACTGGATGAGGGGAAATCCCGGTCTTCCGAGTGGCCCCGGAAGCGGTCGGTAAAGGGAGAGGCCGAGACGCCCCCCTCGAAACGCTCCTCAAAATGGAGGGAGGGCCGGGGGTCCCCGAGGTCTGGCGGGACCGTCTCGAGAGACGTAGGTCGGCGCGGCCGGAAGGGAATTAGCGCTCCTAAGACTCGAGCCGCCCGTAAAGATCTCAGCGGTGGGTGTGGAATCACTCAAAGATCTCGGGGCGTTTTACGGCCCCAAGTGCCGAACTCCAGGGGGATCTAGGGCTGCCGGATTTCTGGGACTTCCGGCGGCGAGAGCGTCTGGGCCCGAGGGACGAAAGCTCCTCGAACTCGGGGGAGAGGCGCTCTCGGCCCTCGGCTGTTAGCGAGCGCTGGAGATGACATCGATTTCCTTCCCCCCCCGCCCCACCCGTACGCCCGGTGTTTAAAGTATCCGCTAAAAGCCGACAGCGTTTTACGTGAAGACGACGGCGGCCGCGCCGTCCGCGCCGGCCGGTAAATCACGCGTTTTTCAGGAGGGGTCCTAGCCGCCCTGGCGGAGCCGTTAGAGTCGACGGACGGAACCGACGCCGTTGCGAGGTCTTGGGGTTTCCACCGGTAAATCGCATCCTCGAAAGTTGCCCAACGGCGGCCGTTTAAAAAGGGACCACCCCCCGCTCCCCGGGGAGTGGCGACGGAGGTGATCGACACCCCCCCGGGGGGAGGCCGTCCAGCTGGACCGCCCCCCCACCCACGCCCCCGGAAGCGGCGCGCCACTCTCCCCAAGGGCGACCCCCTCCCCGCCGCCGTGCGCCCGCCAACCCACCCCTTCCCGCCCTGGGTCGCCGCCCGCCGTTTCCGCCGGCCGGCGCTGGCCCTCGGGAGGCGAGGTAGACGAGGGCGTCTCCCCCAGTCCCCGACCCCGGTCGGACTCCCTCCCTGCCCTTCCCGTAGCCTCTTCTTTCCAACAGATAGCCCTTCCCCGCCCTCCGGAAACCCCATCTCTCCCGCAACTCCGTGAGCCCTCCTTCACCCAACTCCCGCACCGTCACGGAGCGCTTCTGCGATAGTAGTGACGGTATTTACTAAGCGCTTCCCGGGCGCCGAGCGGGAATGCGACGCGATCTGCAGCACCGACTCCCGTTCGCGGCCGCCCTCTCCCACCTGGACGTTCATTTCAGCGTTTGGACCCCCACCCGCCCCGACTCCGTCCAACGTCCGTGGCTTACTAGCTCCGTCGGACCCTCCCGAGCGCTCGGTCCAGCGTTCCGCGCGTAGCGAGTAGGCCGGAAGCTCCTCCGGGGCGGGGAGCGGGTCTACTGACCTGACCGAACCCTCCCGAGCGCTCAGTCCGGTGCCCCGCACAGAGTAGGCGATGAATATTCATCGGTCGACCTGGGGGCCGGGGGCGGAGGTAGTCGGACTGGGGTCGCACGTTGGCCCTCGTCTGGAGTTGTGCCCGGTGGCAGCCCCCCGACCGGACCCCTTCCCGGTGCCCCGGGAAGCGACCCCGTGGGGGGCCGGGAATCGAGGAACCCGGATAGAGCCCGGGCCCGGGGAAGTCCCCGGGACCTGGGTTCTAATGCCGGCTCCTCCGCTTGTCTCCCGGGCCGAGTCGCTTCACTTCTCGGGGCTCCGGCCTGTGAAATGGGGATTGAGACCGGGTGGGGGCAGAGATCGGGTCCAAACTGATTAGCTGGAATCCACCCCGGCGCTTCGCGCGTATCGGACGCCCGACCGGTGCCGTTAAATCCTTAAAAATCAGTCGGATGAGGGAGGGTGGGTGGGGCGGAGAGAAGAAGGCCCGGTTTCGCGGGGCACGGCGACCTCCCCTCTCTTTCCGGGGGACGCACACCCGATCTGTAGCCCGGTTCCGTCGCAACCCAGGCCGGAGGGGGGAGAACCCCGGAAGGGGCCTTGGCCGGGGGAGAAAAGATCGGAGGGCGGAGGTGGGGGGAGGAGACCCCGGGGGTTTACTTAGAGGAGAGGCTGAGAATGTCCCAGTTGGTTTCCAGGGCCAGCTGAAGAGATTGTTGAGATTGTTTGAAAGCCTCTGCCGCTGCGGCGGCGGCCAGGGGGTTGACCAGAAGGCCCACCGCTCCTTTCTTCCTGTTTTCCTTTGGTTCTGTGATTTAAAGCCGCCCTTCTCTTCTCCCTTCCCCCCCGGGGCGGGTTTTGGGGAGGGGGGGGCGTCTTTCCAGCCAGCTGGGAACCAACCCCCTCGGAGTACGCGTCCCAGGGGCCGGGAGAGGGGCCGGATGGGCTTCTCCCATCCCCATCCGCGGGCGGCCGCACCGCGGGACTCCTTTTTGATTTTTTTTTGATATTTATTCAACACTTACTACGTTCCAGACGCGCGTAGGTTCAGGCTGGACACGGTCCCCGTCCCGCACGAGGCTCACGGTCTTAACGGCCTCTGTGCGGACGAGGGAACGGAGGCCCGGAGAGTAATAAGAAGAGTTGTGACGTTCAAGCGCTCGCTGCGTGCCCGGCGCCGTCGTGAGGGGCGGAGGACGTACAAGCTGATCGGGGTGGACCCGGTCCCCGTCCCACTCGGGGCCCGCAGACTCCGTCCCCCTTTCACAGAGGAGGAAACTGAGGCCCGGAGAAGGGGAGCGACTTGCTCGGCCGAGCGGCCGAGCCGGGTTTCGAAACCGGGTCCTTCTGACCCCCAGGCCCGGGCTGGAGCCGCTGAGCCACCCCGCTCCTCTCCGTAAAGGATTCCTGGGGAGGCGGCCCGGATCCGGCCGTCGGGAGAGGGAAAGCCGGGCTTTAATCCCGGCTCTGCCGCGGGCCTCTTTGTGTGACTGGGGGCGGGTCACTTCACCTCTCCCGGCCTCCGTTTCCTCAGTTTCCTCATCCGTACCGTGGAGATCCAGTAGCGATAATAGTAATAATGTTGGTATTTAAGCGCTTACTGTGTGCAGAGCCCTGTTCTAAGCGCTGGGGGAGATACAAGATCATCGGGTTGTCCCGCGTGAGGCTCACAGTCTTCATCCCCGTTTTACAGATGAGGGAACTGAGGCCCAGAGAAGTGAAGTGACTTGCCCACCCATTTCCCAGGATGAGCCCCAGCTGCCACGGAGACTGTGCCTGTTCCGTTTCATTCATTCATTCATTCATTCAATAGGATTTATTGAGCGCTTACTACGTGCAGAGCACTGGACTAAGCGCTTGGAAGGTACAATTCGGCAACAGATTATGCTGTACCTACCCCAATCCGTCGTATTTACAGAGCGCTTACCGTGTGCAGAACGCTCTGCAAGAGAAGCAGCGTGGCAGAGTGGCCAGAGCACAGGCCCGGGAGTCGGAAGGACCCGGGTTCTAACCCCGGCTCCGCCGCTTGTCTGCTGTGTGACCTTGGGCAAGTCACTTCACTTCCTCTGTGCCTCAGTTCCCTCATCTGTAAAATGGGGATGAAGACTGTGAGCCCCACGTGGGACAACCTGATTCCCCTGTGTCTTCCCCAGCGCTTAGAACAGTCCTTTGCACATAGTAAGCGCTTACCGAATGCCATCGTCATTCTTATTATTTGGACACGGTCCCCGTCCCGCACGGGGCTCACGCTCTCCATCCCCATTTTACAGACGAAGGGATCGAGGCCCAGAGAGGTGAGGCGACTTCCCCCAAGTCACACAGCAGACGGGTGGCGGAGGAGGGTCGAGAAGCCCAGGTCCTTCTGGTTCCCGGGCCCGGGCTCTAACCACCGGGCCGCACTGCTCTGCTGCTGTTTTCTGCTCCCAAGCCCTGGGCGCAGCTGGCCTCCCTCTCCCAGATGCTTCACGGGGTCGGATGAGACCACTGGCTCGGCCGTTACAACGGTTTTTATTAAGCGCTCCTTCTCTGGCCCTCGGTGGGGGGTAGAGAAGAGAGGCAGGGTGGGCCAGCGGATAGGGCCCGGGCCCTGGAGTCGGAAGGACCCGGGTTCTAATTCCGACTCCTCCGCCTGTCCGCTCCGTGACCTGGAGCGAGTGGCTTCGCTTCTCTCGGCCTCCTCTGTAAAATGGGGATTAAGAGCGGGAGCCCCGTGCGGGCTAGGGGCCGGGTCCAACTTAATTTGCGGGTAATAATGTCGGTATTTGTTCAGCGCTTACTAGGTGCAGAGCACTGTTGTGAGCGCTGGGGTGGATACAGGGTGATCAGGTTGTCCCACGTGAGGCTCGCGGGCTTCATCCCCATTTTACAGATGAGGGAACTGAGGCCCAGAGAAGTGAAGGGACCTGCCCACAGTCACACAGCTAAGCGGCAGAGCCGGGATTCGGACCCGTGACCTCTGACTCCCAAGCCCGGGCTCTGTCCACTGAGCCCCGCTGCTTCTCCACCCCAGTGCTCAGTACGGTGCCGGGCGCAGAGCAAGCGCTTAAATGCCGCCCTTGTCATTATAAGTGTGACGATCCGACTGGACGCAGTCCCTGACCGTTCGGGGAAGACCGGGCCTCGGTCCCGTTTTGCGGATCGGGAAACCGAGGCCGGGAGAAGTCAGGAGGGTCCGCCCGTGGGCGGGGGGTGGAAACCCAGGCCTCCTCACTCCCAGCCCCGGGCTCTTTCCACCAGGCCACACTGCCGTCGGGGCATCTGGAGCGCGCACCTCCGCTCCACGCCCCTGCCCCGCCTATTTATTGAACGCCTGCTGGGTGCGGAGCACTGGACCGAGCGCTTGCCGAAAGTAAGGTACGACGGAGCGAGAGGCGTCCGAGAAGCGGCACCTTGAGAAGCGGCGCGGCCTAGCGGGTCGAGCCTGGGAGCCGGGAGGAGCTGGGTTCTAATCCCGGCTCCGCCGCCCGCCCGCCGACCGTGGGCACGTCAGAGGAGCCGCCCGGTCACGGGTTCTAATCGTGGCCCCGCCGCTTGTCCGCCGCGTGACCTCGGGCCTGTCGCTTCTCTCGCGGGCCCGTGGCCTCATCTGTAGAACGGGGATGGAGACCGTGAGCCCCGGGCGGGACGGGGACCGCGTCCCGCCCGGTCCGCTCGTTTCCGCCCCGGCGCCCGGCACGTAGCGAGGGCTCAGCGGGGACCGTGATCGTTATCACGGTTATGATCATTAAGTCTCTTCGCTCCTCCGGGGTCCCTCGTCTGCAAAGCGGGGCTCAAGACCCCGAGCCCTACGGGACGACGGACGGACGCGTTGCCCGCCCGCGGTCCAGAGGGTACCGCGTCCGGGGACCGACCGGGGGGAGTCTCCCGATATCCCCGGCGCGGCGGTCCGTAACGACGGCGGTGTCGATCAGGCGCTTCCCGGGGGCCCCGTCCCCCTCTTCCGGGGGAGGAGACCGAGGCCCGGGGCGCCCCCGAGGACTCCGGCGGGGCGAGGGCCTTCCCCGGCTGGAGGACGGAGATGGAGGAATGCCCGCCAAAGTCCAGCTGGGACTAATTGGGCCCGGGGAGGGGGAGAAGAGCGGTGGGGCAGGAAGCGAGGGAGGGGGTACGGCCCTTATGCGGTGTGAAATCTTGAAAGTGGCTCCGGCGGCCGGGCCCCTCTAGGAAATGGGGGCTCCCCTCCCCCCTCCTATTGATACAGAAATGTTGAAAGGCCCCCCCTCGGCCAATCCCGGGGCCGGGGCTCTGAAAGGAACGGGGATTTACAATGATAAAGGACCAATCGGCTCCCCTTTCACCTTTGGGGGGCCTTCATTAGCATCTGGCTTGCCTCACCGCTCGCTCGGCCTGCCCATTAAGTCTCTCGGGGCCTCCCGAAGCCTGAAATACAACTCGGGCGGGACCGGGGGCCGCGGGAGGGCCGCGGGGGGGGGGGGGGGGGGGGATGGAGGGGGTGGGGGGCTTTGATCCGGAGGCGCTCGGGCCCGGCGGCCGGACGGAAGAACAAAGGTCGAGGGGGCAGTCGGTCCTGTCGATTGAGCGCTCGCCCGGTGCGGGGCACCGCGCTGAGCGCCGGGGGGAGGTCCGTCCCGCGCCATTAGCCGGGCGCCTCCCCTGCCCGACGCCATCCGGAACTAAAGGTGGATGGGGCGGTCGGTCCTATCCGTTGAGCGCTCGCTGGGTCCGTACTAAGCGCTGGGGAGGGGCCCGTCCCGCGGGATTAGCCGGGCGCCTCCCCTGCCCGACGCGAGCTAGAACCGGAGGTCGATGGGGCGGCCGATCCCGTCGGTTGGGCGCTCGCCGGGTGCGGAGCACCGTGCCGGGCGCCGGGGAGAGGCCCGTCCCGCGGGATTAGCCGGGCGCCTTCCCCGCCCGTAACGATCTTACGGTCTAGAGGATATAACGGAAGATGTCTGTTGTTTGCGGGGGGGTCTCCCCGGCGCTCGGCACGGTGCCCCGCGCCCAGCGGGCCCTCAGTAAATGATGGATTGATTGGCAGAGACGGACCCCTCGTGGAGGGAGGGGGCCGGGAATAGGCCCAGGTGGGAGGATGGCGTGCGCGCTCTTCCCCGTTGCCCCCGACTCATTTATATTTATGGTATCCGTTCAGCGCGTACTGTGTGCTGGGCACTCTGCTAAGCGCGGGGGTCGATACGGGCCAATCGGGTCGGACCCAGCCCCCGTCCCACGTGGGACTCGCGGTCTTCATCCCCGTGTTGCAGACGGGGGAGCCGGAGCCCGGAGGAGCGACTTGACCGGGGTCGCGCGGCGGACGAGCGGCAGAGCCGGAATTAAAAAATAAGGACGTAATTTAGGATCCGGGGGTGGACACCGGGCCGAGTAGGGGTTTAGCTCCGCGTGCGATTATCATTACGGTGGTATTAAGCGCTTACTATGTGCCGAGCACTGATCTAAGCGCCGGGGTAGGTACAGGGTCGTCAGCTCGTCCCACGTGGGGCTCACAGGCTTCATCCCCGTTTTATAGATGAGGGAACTGAGGCCCAGAGAAGTGACGTGACTTGCCCAGGGTCACGCGGCGTCAAGGGGCGGAGCGGGATTTTCCCCTCCCCTCCTGGCTTAGGCGGTGAGCCCCCCTCCCGTGTCCAACCTCATTAACTCATATCGTGCCCCAGTGCTTAGAACAGCGTTGGACACACGCTGAGCGCCGTGAGCCCGTCGTTGGACGGGGATCGTCTCTATCTGTTGCCGAACTGGACGTTCCGAGCGCTTAGTACAGGGCTCCGCACGTAGTGAGCGCTCACTAAATACTATCGAATGAATTCCAAGAGCTCAGGACGGTGCTCTGCAGTAGTAAGCGCTCAATAAATAGGATTGAATGAATGAAGCGCTTAACAGATACCATTAAAAAAATAAAATAACCCCCCCCAAAGCTTTGCCGAGCAAGTTGTTTTGTGGGCTGGCAATCTGTTCTCTGCTAAGACCCCCGGGCTGCCAGAGAGAGCTAATTCGGGGGCCATAAAACAGAACTTCAATTATCCTTTCCTCCCCCCGGCCCTAAGCGAGGCCGAAGGCCATAAATGAGATCACGCGGGCCTCCCTTTCCCCCCTTTCCCCCGCTCTCTCACGCTTCCCATCTCTTCCTCTAGCCTCCTGGTCACTTAATGGACGCCTCACCGAGTGCAGGACATGGCGGGGAGCACCTTAGCTGGCAAAGGGCCCGGCCTAGTAGAAAGAGGCAGGGCCGGGACGCCTGAGGACCTGGGTTCCAATCCCGGCCCCGCCACTTGTCTGCCGGGTGAATTTTGGCCCCTTCACCCTGCCGGGCCTCAGTTTCCTCATCCGTAAAACGGGGATCTCATCCGACTCCCTCCTACTTGATAATCATGTTGTTAAGCGCCCGCTGTGTGCCGAGCACTGTTCTGAGCGCCGGGGTAGTTACAGGGTAATCAGGTCCCACAGTCTTCATCCCCGTTTTCCAGATGAGGTCACTGAGGCCCAGAGAAGTGACTTGCCCAAAGTCACCCAGCTGACAAGCGGCGGAGCCGGGATTAGAACCCGCGACCTCGGACTCCCGAGCCCGGGCTCTTTCCACCCAGCCACGCCGCTTCCGGAACCCCTGCGGTGCCATCCCGTTCGATGCCCTGATTATTATTAATAGTTGGGTTTGTGGAATATCCTTAGCAGTGACTTGGATCGAGGAGGTTTTTTTTAAATACATTAAATGACATTTATTAAGTGCTCACTATGGCCCAGGCACTTTTATTAAGCACCGGCGTAGATCCGAGCTAATCGGGTCGGACACCGTCCCCGTCGCGCAAGGGCCTCGCGGTCTTAATCCCCATTTTTCTGATGAGGGCCCGAGAATAGTAATCATAATGTTGGTATTTGTTAAGCGCCAACTATGTGCAGAGCACTGTTCTAAGCGCCAGGGTGGACACAGGGGAATCAGGGTGTCCCACGTGGGGCTCACGGTCTTAATCCCCATTTTACAGATGAGGGAACTGAGGCGCAGAGAAGTGAAACGACTCGCCCGAGGTCACCCAGCAGACAGGCGGCCGAGCCGGGGGCGAGAGATCACGTCTTGGCGACCACGATCGATTAGAGGGTGGCCCTGTTGGAGCGGGAGGGAACCAGGGCTTAGGACGGTGCTTGGCACCTAGGAAGCGCTTAGCAAATACCATCCTTATTATTCTTCAGCCGGGGGAGGCGGGGGTCGCCCTCCTGGCCAAAGTGGCAAACACCATTTGAGGGAGGGTAGTCAATCGCTTGTATTCTCTTTGTATCTGTAATTTTATTTATTTTTATTGATGTAATAATAATGTTGGTGCTTGTTAAGCGCTTACTATGTGCAGAGCACTGTTCTAAGCGCTCTGGTAATCAGGTCGTCCCACGTGAGGCTCACGGGTAATCCCCATTTTCCAGGTGAGGTCACTGAGGCCCAGAGAAGTGAAGGGACCTGCCCACAGTCCCCCAGCTGACAAGTGGCAGAGCCGGGATTCGAACCCATGGCCTCTGACTCCCAAGCCCGGGCTCTTTCCACTGAGCCACGCTGCTTCACTCCCCTCTAGACTGTGGGCAGGGAATGTCACTGTTTATTGTTGTCCTCTCCCAAGCGCTTAGTACAGTGCTCTGCACACGGTAAGCGCTTAATAAATACGACCGACTGAACGAATGAATTGGATTTATTGAGCGATTAGTGTGTGCAGAGGACCATCCCAAACCTGGTGGAAGGACCCCGGGCCTGGAAGTCAGGGGATCCGGGTTCTAATCCCGGCTCCGCCACTTGTCCGCTGCGTGACCTTGGGCAAGCCACTTCACTTCTCCGTGCCTCAGTTCCCTCCTCTGTAAAAATGGGGATTAAAAAATGTGAGCCCCACGTGGGGCCATCTGATTATCCTGTATCTCCCCCAGCGCTTAGAACAGTGCCCGGCACATAGTGAGCGCTTAACAAATACCAACGTTATTGGCTCAGAGGAAGGAGCCTGGGCTTGGGAGTCAGAGGTCACGGGTTCGTATCCCGTCTCTGCCACGTGTCAGCTGGGTGACTGTGGGCAAGTCACTTCGCTTCTCGGTGCCTCAGTGACCTCATCTGTAAAATGGGGATTAAGACTGTGAGCCTCACGTGGGACAACCGACGACCCTGTATCTCCCCCAGGGCTTAGAACAGTGCTCGGCACATAGTAAGCGCTTAACAAATACCAGCGTTATTATTGTTTTTACTCCCCTGCTGTGTCAACTTGGGCAACTGACCTAACTTCTCTGTGCCACAGTTTTAAAATAGGGATTCAATATCCCGTTGGGAAGCAGCACGGCCCAGCGGGTGGAACGCGGGCCTGGGAGCGAGGAGGACCCGGGTTCTAATACCGACCGGCCTCTTGTTTGCTGTGCGGCGCGGGGCAGGTCTCTTAACTTCTCTGTGCCTCAGTGACCTCATCTGGAAAATGGGGATTAAGGCTGTGAGCCCCTCGAGGGACATGGACTGTGTCTAACCCGATTAGCTTATATTTACCCCAGCGCTTAGTGCCCGGCACAAGGTAAAGCGCTTAACAAACACCATAGATCTTTTAAAAAAATCTGTTTTTCCTCCTACTTCTGCCGTGTAGGAGAGGGATTGTTCTCGGCCTGATTAGCTTGTACCTACCCCAGCTCTCGGAACAGCCCGTCGTTGGGCAGGGATGGTCTCTCTCTGTTGCCGAATCATCCGTTCCAAGCGCCCGATAAGTGCTCGGCACCTAGTAAGCGCTCAATAAATACCACTGAACGAACGAACGGTGCTCGACACCTGGTCAACGCGTCACAGATATTATTTTTTAAAAAATCCGATACTCGTTCTCCCTCCCCCTTAGGCGGCGAGCCTCACGCGAGACAGGGATTGTGTCCGAGGCGATCGGATCGCGTCTACCACGGCGCTCGGCGTGTAGTAGGCGCTTAACAGATACCGTTATAGAAGGAAACGATGAGGGGGAGCATCGTAGCTGACAAATTTTATTAATGATGTGTAGATATCTATAATTCTATATCTGTTTGGATGGTATTGATGGTCGTCTACTTGTTTCGTTGTCCGTCTCCCCACTCCCCGTCTGGACCGTGAGCCCGCTGTGGGGCAGCGATGGTCTCGATCTGTCGCCGAGTTGGACTTTCCAAGCGCTCAGCGCAGAGTAAGAGCTCGACAGATACGCCCGAGCGAACGCACAGCCAGAAGAATCGGCCCCGCCGCGCCGGTTGTACCGGCAGGAGGAGGGCACGTACCGTTAAGGTCGTGCTCGCCCGAGCTCTGGGCACAGTGTTGCGCGCACGGGAAGTGCTCCGTAAATACGACCGAATGAATGGGTGAACCGGCGAAGCCGCCCGACCCTCGGTGGGGATTTTGAAAGTCGGGGAAGGAGGCGGAGAAGCCGGAGAGGGCCAAGGAAGAGGGAAGAGGATGATGACATCGAAAGAAAATAGGCCCCGTGGGACGGGCTAAAATTAGGTTCATTAAATAATCCGGTGTAAGGAAGGCTGGGAGCTGGGGGGGGGTGGTTATTTGGCAATGGCTGCTTAGTCTTGCTCCCTGATAGGAAGCAAAGGAAAGGAGAAGCAGTGTGGCCTGATGGATAGAGCGCGGGCCTGGGAGTCAGAAGGACCCCCTGCGCTGCCCGTGTGACCCTGGACAAGTCACCTGACTTCCCTGGGCTTCGGTTCCCTCATCTGTACAATGGGGCTGATGATGATGATGATGATGTTGGTGTTTGCTAAGCGCTTACTATGTGCCAAGGACTGGGGTAGATAGAGGGTAATCAGGTTGTCCCCCGTGGGCCTCCCGCTTTTAATCCCCATTGTACGGATGAGGTAGACGAGGCCCAGAGGAGCCAAGTGACTCTCCCAAGGCCACACAAGCGGACGAGGCGGAGCCGGGATTAGAACTCACGTCCTCCGACTCCCAAGCCCGGACTCTTTCCACCGAGCCATGCCGCTTTTAATGTTAATGTTAATGTTGGTATTTAAGCGCTTTCTATGTGCAGAACACTGTTCTAAGCGCTGGGGGAGATAGAGGGTCATCAGGTCGTCCCACGTGAGGCTCACGGTTAATTCCCATTTTCCAGATGAGGTCACTGAGGCCCAGAGAAGTGAAGTGACCTGCCCACAGTCACCCAGCTGACAAGACCCCCGACTCCCAAGCCCGGGCTCTTTCCACCGAGCCACGTGGGACAAGGCCGCGGCCAACCTGCTGGCTTGCATTTACCCCAGCGCTTAGAACAGTGCGTGGTACGGAGCGAGCGCCCCATAAATGGCGTAAAAGAGAAAGGCAGGAGAAAGAACCTCTTGGCTTTGGGATTGACTGTAAATCCCCGGGGGCTTGGGAGCATCTCCACCCTGTGCGTAGTTAAGAAAAGAATAGGCCGCTATCGGTCCTAAGTGGCTTTAGCCTGCAACTGCCCGGAGGCAGGGGGCTGGACTAGAAGACCCCCTCCTGAGTTCTGCAGGGTCTCACACACTCCTGGAGATCTACTTTCCTATCAGTGGTATTTATTGAGCGCTTTCTCACCGAACTTGGGAGCGCACACTACTGCAGAATTAGCAAACGCCTTCCCCGCTCGTAATAATAATAATAATAACGATGGCATTCGTTCAGCGCTCACTACGCGCCAAGCACTGGTCTGAGCCCCGAGGGGGATCCAAGGTAATCGGGTCGTCCCACACGGGGCTCTCCGTCTTAACCCCCATTTTACGGATGAGGCCCAGAGATGTGAAGCGACTGGCCCAGAGTCACACGGATGACAAGTGGCGGAGCTGGAATTATTCATTCATTCGTTCAGTAGTATTTACTGGGCGCTTACTATGTGCAGAGCACTGGACTAAGCGCTTGGAATGGACAATTCGGCAACAGATCCGGACGATCCCTGCCCGATGACGGGCTCGAAGTCTAATCGGGGGAGACAGATGGCAGAGCAAAACAGAACAAAACAAAAACAAGACAACATTATCACGATAAATAGAATCAAGGGGACGGACACCTCATTAACAAAATAAATAGGGTGATAAATAATATATACAAATGAGCACAGTGCTGAGGGGAGGGAGGGGGGAATTTGAACCCACGACCTCCGACTCCCGTGCCCGGGCTCTTTCCGCCGAGCCACGCTGCTTCTCGTGAAGCACATGGGCCCGCTCTATCTGAGAAATGAGAAAGCTTCGAATAATCGATCATTTATTTATTAAGGAGCCGTAGTAATCCCGGGATGAATGTGGGCGAAGGATGCCGAGCACTGGGCTGAATCTTTGGGAAGTTACAGCAGACGCAGGGGACACGTTCCTTAATAATAATGTTAATAATCAGTGTGGTATTTGTTAAGCACTCACTGTGTGCCAGGCACTATAGTAAGCGCTGGGGTAGATAAAAGCTAATCGGGTTGGTCACAATCCCCCTCCTGTAAAGGGCTCACGGCCTTAACCCTCATTTTACAGATAATAATAATGGAATTCGGTAAGCATTTACCGTGTGCCAGGCGATATGCTAAACGTTAGGGGAGGCACAAGGTAATCGGGTTGGACACGGACCCTGTCCCACGTGGGGTTCAGTCTCGACCCTCATTTTCCAGATGAGGGAACCGAGGCCCAGAGAAGTGAAGCGACTTGCCCGGGCTCACACAGCCGACAAGTGGCGGAGCCAGGATTTGAAACCAGATCCTCCGACTCCCCGGCCTGGGCTGTTGGCGCTGGGCCACGCTGCTTCCGAGCACTAAAGATACGGACCGCTGGTCGTAGAGCAAGAAAATGTCTTGTGCCAAAGTATTCGCCAACGCCACGGTACGCTCCCAGGCGTTCAGTACGGCGCTCTTCGTACTGTAGATGCTCAGTGAGTACTAACGACGGGCTGGTTGATTGAGAAGCGGTGTGATCTAGCGGATAGAGCCCGGGAGTCCAAAGGTCCCGGGTTCTAATGCCGACGCTGTCGTCGGGCAAGTCGCCTCATCTGTAAAATGGGGATTAAGGCCGCGAGCCTGTATCCGCCCCAGCGCTGGGCCTGGGCGCGTAGTAAGCGCCCAGTAGAAACGACTGAGTGAAGGAATGAACAAATACCGTTTGAAAAAAAGAAAGATGAAAGGCGTCTTCGGAGCGGCTCCGGCCGGGGCTCGAGGAAAGTATGTGAAAATGTAACCGGGGCCCTTAGACCTTGGGGAATCCCTCTGTCTTTCACACTCTCACACCACGGGAGTGGTTTCTCTGCTTTTGAAGGCCACAATCCCTTAAAAAAGGCCGACCGGAATGGAAAGAAGGCCGAGCTTCTTCCAGATCAGCGGCTGAACGCGTTGGGGGCGGAGGGGGGGAGACGTCGTCGTCGTCGTCGTCATTTCTCTCTTGGATTTGATCCTCTTCCCGGCCGGCGAGGTGAGGGTTGGGGGAGATGGGCGGGAGGGGGTAGGGGGCTGGTTGACTCAATTAAAAAATGCATCCATCAAAGGCCGGCTGGTGGGGGCGGCCGGGGGCGAGGGGGGCATTGTTATGGGGAAAGAAAGTTGAAGAGTAACCCCGGAGCCCCCTGCCCGCCTCCTGACCGGGCCCAGCGGGTCACAAGTTCACCGGGACGGGGGGCCGAAGCGGGGGCCCGACACGCGGGGACCCCGACCCCGGAGGGAAGTTACGGGGTGAAGCCGGCGAGTCCGCTAAGCGGCCCGGCGGTCGGCCCCGCTCCCGTGCCTCGGTGGCCCCGAAATGGGGCTTGAGACCGGGAGCCCCGCGTGGGACGGGGACCGGGTCCGACCTGAGTAGCTTGTAATAGAACAGTGCTCTGCACGTAGTAAGCGCTTAACCAATACCACCAGTATTATTATAAGAAGAATTATGGTATTTAAGCGCTTACTATGTGCCAGGCACTGTAATGATAATAACCGTATTTAAGCGCTTACTACGTGCCAAGCACTGTAATAATAATAACGGCATTTAAGCGCTTACCACGTGCCAAGCACCGTTCCAAGCGCCAGGGTAGATACAAGGTGATCGGGGTTGTCCCGCGCGGGCTCACAGTCTTAATCCCCATCTTACAGAGGAGGTCACCGTGGCCCAGAGAAGTGAAGCGACTCGCCCGAAGCCACACAGCCGGCACGTGGCGGAGCCGGGTTTAGAACCCGCGACCTCGGACTCCCCGGCCCGGGCTTCTCGCACTAAGCCGCGCCACGTGCTGGGCGGATACACGCAAATTGGGTTGGACTCCCCGTCCCACGTAGGGCTCACGGTCTCGATCCCCGTTTTACAGATGAGGTGGCTGAGGCGCGGAAGTGAAGTGACTCGCCCAAGGTCACCCAGCAGACAAGTGGCGGAGCCGGGACTAGAACCCACGACTCCCAGGCCCGGGCTCTATCCCGTCTACCTCCAGCGCTCGGTACTATTTATTGAGCACTTAACCGTGTGCAGGGAGCCCCGCTAAGCACTTGGGAGGGTCGGTAGACAAGATCGCCGCCGTCAAGGAGCTTCCAGTCTACCGTGTAGAACAGTGCTTGGCACATAGTAAGCGCTTAACAAAGATCATCATTAATATTATTACCGGATGCAGGGCACTGGACCGAGCGTTTGGGAGAGGACAGGGGCAATCGGATGCAAAGGACACACCGGTCCTCTTATGCACCAAGTACTGTGCTAAGCACTGGAGTGGACACATTCATCGGGGGTGTTCACTGAGCGCTTACTGCGCGCGGAGCGCCGTACTAAGCTCTCGGGAGAGTACCGTGTAGCAGAGCTGGTAGGCACGAAGCAGCGTGGCTCAGTGGGAAGAGCCCGGGCTCGGGAGTCAGAGGCCGTGGGTTCGAATGCCGGCTCCGCCACTTGTCAGCTGGGTGACTTTGGGCAAGTCGCTTCACTTCTCTGAGCCTCAGTTCCCTCATCTGTAAAATGGGGATTAAGACTGTGAGCCCCATGTGGGACAACCCGATGACCTCGTATCCACCCCGGCGCTTAGAACAGTGCTGGGCACTTAGTAAGCGCTTAATAAATACCATTATTATGATTATTACTAAATATCGTTGATTCCAGGGTTAGAACCCAGGTGTCCTGATTCTCTGTCCCTCTCTCTAGGCTTTGTCCTGATATTATTATAAATGTTTTCATCGCCTCCCCATGGACCGGGGGCTGGGAGCTTGTCTTATAAAATCCTCAGCCCAAATCAAAGAGATTTTTTTCGAGCGTATTTGAAAATGAAACGGATGATTAGGGCATTCGTTAAGCACTGACTACGTGCTAAGCACCGAGATAGATAAGAAGGTATCAGGTTAGACCCGGTTGCCGACTGCTCCCGGTCCAGGTAGGAGGAAACTGGATTTAATCCCCGTTTTAGAAGTGGGGAAACCGAGGCACAGAGAAGTGACCGGCCCCAACACCCAGCAAATAGGGGGCGGAAGGGGGGTTTTGAACCCAGGGACCTTCCGACTTCCAGGCCCGGGCTCCGTCGGCTGGGCCACGCCGCTTCCCTAGGGGAAATCGTATTCATTTGGAAGAGCTTGGAGTTTGGAGGAGGAAAGGGGCTGGTGGGAATCGGAGGGAAAATTCCCAGTTCCTTCCCGGGACTTCTGGAAGGCTTTTGCGGAAAGGGCCAAGCTTGCCCTCCTGGGGCCTAAACTCCAAACAGAAGGGATTTGCTGGCCCTTTTAGCCGGCCTGCCAACCTAATCCCCTTTCTCCCTTGTTGAATTTATCCCCACCGGCCCCCCAGGCGGAAGATAAGGCTGGGCCAATGGATTCCCTCAATCGGTAGTATTTATTGAGCTCTTACTGTGTGCGGAACACTGTCATAAAATAATTATGCCGTTTGTTAAGCGCACACTATGTGCCATTCATTCATTCAGTAGTATTTACTGAGCTCTTACTATGTGCAGAGCACTGTACTAAGCGCTTGGAATGTACAGTCATCGGCCCTTATAATAATAATATTATTAATTATTGCTATTGTTCTTGTCCGTCCGTCTCCCCCCGATTAGACCGTAAACCCGTCAAAGGGCGGGGACTCTATCTGTTACCGATTTGTACATTCCAAGCGCTTAGTCCAGTGCTCTGCACATAGTAAGCGCTCAAATACTATTGAATGAATGAATGAATGAATGGTATTTGTTAAGCCCTTACTATGTGGCGGTATTTGTTAAGCCCTTAGTATGCGCCAAGCATTGTTCTAAGCAAAGACTGGGGTAGATACAAGGTAATGAGGTTGTTCCCCGTGGGCCTCCCAGTCTTCATCCCCGTTTTCCAGATGAGGCCCAGAGAAGTGAAGCGACTTGCCCCAAGTCACCCAGCTGACAAGCGGCGGAGCGGGATTAGAACCCACGACCTCCGACTCCCCAGCCCGGGCTCTTTCCCCTGAGCCGGGCCGCTTCTGTAGTTATTCGTTCATTCGGACGAATTTATTGAGCGTTTACTGTGTGCAAAAAGCTTATTAAACACCATCCGGGTGCAGAACATTGCGGAAGGAACCTTTATTGAGTGCCCACTTGATTCGGTGCCCTGTAGTAGGCGCTTAAAGTACGGAATCACAGTGACTCTAGAACGAAAGACTATCGGAAAAATACTAACAGCCAGAGTACTTATAATGAATCGAATAAATTTGGATACCAGGGTGGGTGTCAATAAGCTCCCAATAATAATAACGATGAAGGTATTTGTTAAGCGCTTACTATGGGCCAAGCACTGTTCTAAGCGCTGGGGTAGATACAAGGTCATCAGGCTGTCCCACGTGGGGCTCACAGTCTTAATCTTTACATCTGTAAAATGGGGATTCAGACTGGAGCCCCGCGAGGGACGAGCTCATTACAACCTCACTGCCTTGTAGCTGCCCCGGCGTTTGCTTAGAACAGTGCTTGGCACATAGTAAGCACTTAACAAATAGCATTAATATTATTATTTTTATTATAAGTGCCCAGGTTCGGGGCTTAGTACAGTGCCTGACACATAGTATGTGCTTAACAAACACCAAAATTATTTTATCCTCCCCTTGTATTCCTTTGTACCTTGTATCTCTTGATGACCAAAAATAATAATAATGGTATTTATTAAGCGCTTACTACGGGCCGGGCACATAAGCGCCAGGGTGGATACAAGCAAATCGAGGTGGACACGATTCCTGCCCCACGTGGGGCTCCCAGTCTCAATCCCCATTTTCCAGATGAGGCTACTGAGGTATCTTGTATCCCCATGTATCCCCCCAGCGCTTAGAACGGTGCTTGGCACATAGTAAGCGCTTAACAAATGCCATCATTATTATTATTCTAATCCCGGCTCCGCCACTTGTCCGCTGTGTGGCTTCGGGCGAGTCAGTTCATTTCTTCGGGCCTCGGTTTCCTCGTCTGTAAAATAGAGAAGCAGCTCGGCTCAGTGGAAAGAGCACGGGCTGGGGAGTCAGAGGTCATGGGTTCAAATTCCGGCGCTTAACCAATGCCATTATTATTATTATTAAAATGGGAGTTAAGGCTGCCAATCCCTCACGGGACAGGGACCGTGCTCAGTCCGAGCAGCCTGTATCTATCCCGGTGCTGAGTACAATGCTTGGCACATAGTAGGCGCTTAACAGATAGCCTGTGTTTGCGTGTGTGTGAAGGTGGAGGGGGGACTATAACCGGATTAGGAAGTGCCCAAACTGACAGTTGAGCCAAGCCGGCCTAAGGGCGGGGAGGAGTCGCGGGATGGGACGATGAGAAAGTTTCGGCAGATGGAATCTCACTTTGGATTTGTGGGCAGGGAATGCGACTGGGTATTATTTATGATTCTACTGTGCTCTCCCAAGTGCTTATGGAGAGTGCTCTGCAGACAGTAAGCGCTCAATAAATACCAGCCGATGAAAGAATGGATCGATGAACTTGGCATTTAGCGAGGACTCACCCAAGAAACGGATTGGAAAAGGAATCTGAGAAGAAAATCTTATAGTTTCTTCCATTTAATAGCAGCGTGGCTCAGTGGCAAGAGCCCGGGCTTGGGAGTCAGAGGTCATGGGTTCGAATTCCGGCTCTGCCACTTGTCAGCCGGGTGACTGTGGGCGAGTCGCTTCACTTCTGGGCCTCAGTTCCCTTATCTGTAAAAGGGGGATGAAGACTGTGAGCCTCACGTGGGACAACCTCATAACCCTGAATCTCCCCCAACAGTGCTCTGCACGTAGTAAGCGCTTAACAAATACCAACATTATTATTATTAATAATATGATTAGTCCCATAACTGTGGTATTTATTAAGGGCTGAGCGCTGGGTTATGTTCCAGGTACAAAGAGCGGGCGCAGTTCCTGTCCCACAAGGGACGTCACGGTCTAAACGGGAGGGAGAAGTCGGCTTAGTGGATAGAGCCCAGGCCTGAGAGTCAGAAGGACCTGGGTTCTAATCCCGGCTCCGCCGACTGCTTGCCGGGTGACCCTGCGCAAGTCACTTAATTTCTCCGAGCCTCAGCCTCCTCACCTGTAAAGTGGAGATAACTGTTTCTCTCTCCTACTTAGACTGTGAGCTCCATATGGGACCGTGTCCAACCTAATTAACTCGCGTCTGCCCCGGCGCTTAGAACGGTTTTGGACACATTCAATGCAAACACCGTTAAAAAAGATAAAATAGTTGCACTGGGGCTGGAACCCGGGCTTCTTTCCATCCGTGTAAAACAGCACCCGTCCGTGTTAAGCTGAATTTTGAGGCACAGAAAATAAGCGCGTCGTCTTTGCCTCGGCCGATCTGTTTTGTCTTCGAAACATCCTTGAGAGGCACGCGGGACCATCCCCATTTTGCAGATGAGCAGACGGAGGCCCAGAGAGGTTCAGCCCCTGGCCCGAAGTCACAGAGCAGGCCGGGGGCAGGAGCGGGACCCCCACCCAGGCCCGGCAGGGGCTCCCCGTACGTTGACGGAAATGGTTTTAAAACCCATCCCCGGGTCGATTTTGACAAGGTTTGTGTCGGCCAGGGTGCTGCAGCAGGAAAGTACGGTTCGTTCCGCGTGTCTGCCGTGTGACCTCGGGCAATCCACCTCGCTTCTCCGGGCCTCAGTAGCCTCATCTGGAAAACGGGGATTGAGGCCGTGAGCCCCACGTGGGGCAGGAACCGTGTCCACCTCGATCCGCCTGGGCCCGGTAGTAAGCGCTTAATTAATGCCGTCGTTATTATTTTCGGTTATTTTCTTCCCCCTTCCCCGGCTGGGGCGCCCCGAGGGCCGGCCCCGCCCCACCTCGGTGGGCTCGGGAGTCTGTGGGGAACGGGCGACTTGGCGGGAGCCGAGACCACCGACAAACCCCAACTCCGGCCCCAGAGAATCATTTAGCCTCGGCTGGAGGGAATCAAAGGCCCTCAAGTCCCGAGGCCTCTCTCTAGGCCCCCCGTCCTTTGAAAGGCAGCTGCAGCTGGACCGAGTGGATTAGCCACCGGCCGCCTCCCCCCACCCGCCCACCTCCCGTGTAGAGCCGGGGGCGCCTCGGCCTCTCGGAAAAGCCTACTCCACTGCCGCGGCCTCCAGATTTCGCCCGAAGACTCCCGTCAGTCGATGCTATCCGCTGAACGCCGCACTAAGCGCCTGGGAGAGGACGCTGGAGTGGAGTCGGGAGACCCGTCCCCTGCCCGCCAGGTCTACAGTCACGTTCCCCGCCTTCACGCGTGTCCTGGGAGAGTGTGGGAGTGGGGGAAAACAATAACCAGAAGCCGCGCGGCTCAGTGGAAACAGCCCGGGCCGGGGAGTCAGAGGTCCCGGGTTCTAATCCCGGCTCCGCCACTTATCAGCTGTGTGACTTGGGGCGAGCCGCTTCACTTCTCTGGGCCTCAGTTACCTCATCTGTAAAACGGGGATTAAGACTGTGAGTCTCACATGGGACAACCTGATTACCTCGTGTCAACTCCAGCGCTTAGAACGGGGCTTGGCGCAGTGTCAGCGCTTAACGGATACCGTAATTATTATTAATCACAAGAGTAATGATATATATTAATGACGGTATTTGTGATGCGCTTTTATTTTGTATCTGTGCCGGGGCTTTGGATCATCAGGTCCCTGATCCCCAAGGGGGAGACAGTCCTAAGCAGAAGAGAGGATGGGGATTTCCGCCACCCCCGTTTTACAGATGAGAAAACTGAGGTTCAGAGAAGTGATTTACCCAAGGTCACACGGCAGGGCAGCGGGAGAAGAGGGCAACTCCCGTTGCCCCCCACCCCGGGGGTAGCTCCAAAGCGTTCAAATACGATTGATCCGGGGCCTCGGTCTCCTCAGCTGTCTAACAGGGATTGAGTGCCTGTCCACTCTCTTCCGTACACTGGGACAGGGACCCGCTTAGCCGCTGCCACTTGTTATTAAATAAATAAATAAATGGTGGTATTTGTTAAGCGCTTACTATGTGCAAAGCACCGTTCTAAGCGCCGGGGGCTACAAGGCGATCCGGTCGTCCCACGTGGGGCGCACACTTTTAATCCCCGTTGTCCAGAAGAGGGAACTGAGGCCCAGAGAAGCGAAGTGACTCGCCCGACGTCACACAGCTGGCGAGCGGCGGAGCCGGGATTCGAACCCACGGCCTCTGACTCCCGAGCCCCGCTGCGGGGGCAGAGATGTCAGAGCTCAGGGGGTGGCCCCGAGGAGCCCCTCGCCAGGCGTAGGGCCCACCTACAGAGGGGGAGGAAGAGGAGGCAGGTAGAGTCGGCCGGGTATGGGGGGACCGGGTGGAGCCCGAGAGGCCCAGCTAGCGGCCGGCCCCCCATCCGTCGATCGGCGGGATCTGTCGAGCGCTTCCTCTGTGCGGGGCACCGTCCTAAACGCTTGGGAGAGTACGGTCTTCCAGAGTTGGTAGCCTCACGACTACCGGACAGTCCAGAGGGACCCCCGCTCCCAAATCCCCGTGCCGAGCGGCGCCGACGCCCTCCGCGTGGCCGGCCGAGGGGCGAGGGGGTCCGCGGGCAGCGGGCGCCGTCCACAACGGGCATCCCGCCGCCGGGAAGGGAGGAAGTCCGGCCTCGGCCCATCCGTCCGGCCGGCTTTTCCTTCCCGCCGAAGGACGCTCTTCCCCCCGCGGAGGGGGACGGCTCGGCTCGGGGGGCTGGAAGACTTTATTTCATTAGGGGCGGATCAGCTGCCGAGATTACCGGATCCGCTACTTAATAATGAAATGAAGTTGCCGTTAATTCTTTAAGCACACACGGAACTAATTCAATTAACCCTTCGCTGCCCCCGCAGGGCCCGGACCCCGCCGGGGGAGGGGGCCGCGGCCGGTGGCCGTCGCCTCCCGGGGGTCTCCCGCCGGGTCCCGAGGTGTCCGAAGGAGTCCGGAGTCTATTTTAGGGAAGACGACGGGAACGAGGGGAGCGGGAGATGGAGCCTCGGGGAACTCGGATTCCGATTTATCGCCCGGTCAAGCGGGGGGGAGGAAAATAAAGGCCGTCGGGTCATTCTTCTTTGAACTCGTCGGTCCCTCAGCGGGGCGGAGGTTCCCGGGGGGGCGAGATTGCCAGCTGTTGGTTCCCGGAGGGGGAGATGGCCAGCTGTTCATCGGGAATTACCCCCACCGGCTTCCCAGGACAAGCGAGGCGGCGGACGCCACTTTGAGGTTTCCAAACGGGGAGACTGCCGGGGAAATCAATCAACCGGTCAACGAGTTCTGTGTGCAGCACACTGAGCACTTGGGAAAGTCCAGGGGAGCTAGTTAGACACGGTCCCGGCCCCCGAGGGCCGACGGCCTACACCCGGCCCGAGCACCCGGGAGCGTCCGGTACGGTGGAATTCCAATCCCGGCTCCGCCGCCTGTCTGCTGCGCGACCTCGGGCACGTCGCTTCACTTCTCTGTGCCTCAGTTTCCTCCTCTGGAAAGTGGGGATTGAGACTGTGAGCCCTGAGACGGGGACCGCGTCCAACCCCATCCACCCCAGCGCTTAGTACAACCCCTGGCACGTAGTAAGGGCTTAACAAATACCATGATAATAATAATAGCAATGATTATGATTATCAGAGTTAGGAGACACCCTACCCTCAGGGAGTCTGCAGTCTAGTGGGGGACACGGTTACAAAAATAAAATTCAAGTAGAAGGAGGTGGGGGGGGTTTGGTGGTAGGTGGTAAGTGCTAACTTCGAAAGAGATTGTATGAGAGGGGTGAGGATTCGTCTGTATCCACTCCGGCGCTTAGTACAGTGCTTGGAACATAGTAAGCAGTTAACAAATATCATTAAAAAAAGAAGGGGGGGAGGACGTAAGCAAGGGGCTCGGGGCCGGAGAGCCGAGCACAGGCCGGTCAGCCTCTAGTCGATGGTATCTGAGCGCTTACTGAGGGTCGAACGCCGTACTCAACGCTTGGGACAGTATGACGACGTGATCCCGGCTTATCGGTCTACGGGATGATGATATGATGATAATTGTGGTATTTCTTAGGCACTCACTGCGGGCCAGTCACTGTACTAAGCGCCGGGGTGGATAGAAGAAAATGGGGTTGGGCACAGTCCCTGTCCCATATGGGGCTCCCGGTCTTCATCCCCCTTTTACAGATGAGGGAACTGAGGCCCAGAGAAGTGAAGTGACTTGCCCAAGGTCTCTCAACTGACAGATGGCGGAGCCGGGATGAGAACCCGGGTCTTTCTGACTCCCAGTCCCGGGCTCTACCCACTAGGCCACGCTGCTTCTCAAGGGGGCACTGACCGCCGGGTCGAGCGGTTGGGAAACATCGCACTCAGCGCCAGGAGGAACGGGAGCGAGCCCTGGGAGCCCGGGCTTGCGAGTCAGAGGTCGTGGGTTCTAATCCCGGCTCCGCCGCTCGTCAGCTGTGTGACCTTGGGCGAGTCACTTCACTTCTCAGTTCCCTCATCTGTAAAATGGGGATGAAGACTGTGAGCCCCACGTGGGACAACCGGATGACCTTGTATCTACCCCAGGGCTTAGAACGGTGCTTGGCACATAGTGAGCGCTTAAGAAATACCAACATTATTATCATTATGTTTGTACACTGCCCCCCATCTCCAATCTCTCAGTTTGGCCAGTGTCTGGGGACAGAGATGCCCTTATCTCCGCTCCCGCTTCTGGCCACACCCGCCTTCTAGCTCCCAGGGGGCAGGCCCGGGGGGTCTTCCTCTTCCCCAAAACACCAAAACAGCGCAGGACCGAGGAGGAACCCGTGCGGGGTGACCCTCTAGTAGTCCGTAAGCTTGTGGTAGGCAGGGAATGTGTCTGTTGATTGGAAAGGCAAGAGCACGGGCTGAGGTCATGGGTTCTAATCCCGGCCCCGCCTCTTGTCAGCTGGGTGACGTTGGGCAAGTCACTTCTCCGTGCCTCGGTTACCTCATCTGTAAAATGGGGATGAAGACTGTGAGCCCCGACAGCCCGATTACCCCGTATCTACTCCAGGGTTTAGAACGGTGCTTGGCACATAGTTAGCACTTCAAAAATACCATCATTATTACGATTAAGACGGTGAACCCTAGGACAGAGACTGTGTCCAACCCAAATACCTTGTGTCTACCCCAGCGCTTAGAACAGTGCCCGGCACATAGTAAACACTTAATAAATACCGTCGTCATTATTCTTTTCATGCTCCTTTGGCCTTGTTGCTGCGGGGGGGGGGGGGGGGACAAATGATACAAGATGGAGTCGCTCTTGCTCACTGCAGTTCTATTGCATTCTCCCAAGCATTTAGTACATGGCGTTTGTTAAACACTTAATATGTGCTGAGTATTGTTCTAAGTGCTGGGAGTTGCCTGACTACTTGTTTTGCTGTCTGTCGTCCCCGTTTAGACCGTGAGCCCGTCGTGGGGCAGGGATGGTCTCTATCTGTTGCCGAATTGTACACTCCGAGCGCTTAGTCCAGTGCTCTGCACACACAGTAAGCGCTCAATAAATAACGATTGAATGAAATGAACGAATGAAAGCTAATCAGGTTGGACACAAACCCACATAGGGCTCGGGCTAAAATGGAGGGAGAGGGATTTTAATCCCCATTTTACAGATGAGGGAGCTGAGGTGGAGAAGTTAAGTGACTTTCCCAAGGTCACACAGCAGACAAGCGCTCAATAAATGTGATTGAATGAATGAATGAATGGTATTTACTGAGTGCCCACTGAGGGCTAAGGACTAGGAGCCTGGGAGAGTCCAGCAGAAGAAAGACCCTTTTTTGGTTTTTCAGTGTTATCTATCAAGCGCTTACCATATGCCAGTTACTAAGCCCCGGGATGGAAGCAAGTTCATCACACTGGACACAGTCCGTGTCCCCTGTGGCTCTCACAGACTTGAGGTCCATTTGCAGATGAGGTAAACTGAGGCAAAGGCAAGTGAGGCGACTTGCCCAAGTTTACACAGCAGGCGAGGGGCAGAGCCGGGATGAGAACCCGGGTCTTCTGACTCCCAGGCCCGGCCTCAGTGGAAAGAACCCGGGGTTGGGAGTCAGAGGTCATGAGTTCGAATGCCGGCTCCGCCGCTTGCCAGCTGTGTGACTTTGGGCAAGTCACTTCACTTCCCTGTGCCTCAGTGACCTCATCTGTCAAATGGGGATTAAAAACTGTGAGCCCCACGTGGGACCACCTGATCACCTCGTATCCCCCCCGGCCCATAGAACAGCGCTCTGCACAAAGTAAGCGCTTAACAGATACCACTATTATTATTACTAGATCAGGCTGTTTCTCCCAGGAGGAGCTGAGGGGTGTCCACCCTGGGGAAGTGGCGCTTAGCCAGCGGGAGGTTCCAGTTCTCCACCTTTTGGGCCACAGGGCCGGGCCCCGCTCATCCTCCTTAGACCCGATATTCATTCGTTCAATAGTATCTATTGAGCGCTTACTATGTGCAGAGCACTGTACTAAGCGCTTGGAGGGGGGCCAAGTTTCAGTATCCTCATCTGTAAAAGGGGGATCGAGAGCGCGAGCCCCACGTGGGACGGGGCCCGGGTCCAACCTGATGAGCTTCTATCCGCCCCAGAGCCTAGGATTCATTCAGTAGTATTTACTGAGCGGTTACTACGTGCAGAGCACTGTACTAAGCGCTTGGAATGGACAAATCGGTAACAGATACAGTCCCCGCCCTTTGACGGGCTCACAGTCTAGAGCGCCTGGCCCGGAGTAAGCGCTGAACAGATACTATTAAGAGAATAAAAAGGGGTTGTATTTTAGCTGGCCGTGTTCATTCGACAGTATTGATTGGGCGCTTACGATGTGCCTATCTGGTTGCGTGGAAAACGACCCGGGTCCATCCTCCTCCTGAAGATTGTCTCCCCATTGCCCCGCCAGGGCGACCGTTGACAGGTTCCTACCCTCCTAGGCGCTCTGCTTTCGGCCCCTAAGCTTCTTAAGCCCCCCCCCCCCGCCCCCAACCCTCCCGGAGTGGCCAGCCCCGAGTAAGCATTCGATAAATACCACTGATCGACCGATCGATAACCATCGACTACTTCCAGGGGGCTTCAGATGGGGCCTAAATTCCTCCCCAAGGCACCTCCTCCACAGACCGCAGGCTTTCAGTGGAGGCGGATGCGGGTGGGGGGCGGTTGCCGAGCTCCCTCCTCGCGGGCCGGGAGTGTATTGGCCCCCCTCCCCGCCCGGCCTGCGACTCCGAGAGGGCAGGGATGGCCTGGACGCCCCCACCCCACCCCCCTCCTCTCGTCTGGGGGCTGGCAGGAGGGGATTAGCATTTCAATGGTCACCGGGCTGTTCCGCGGCCGAGGCCCCCGGGTGTGCTGATAATTCTGCCCGGGCAGTTTCAGATTGCAGACCTCGGCCTCCCAAGCCCGTCCCCTTCCCTCCCCGCCCCCCAGCCCCATCCCCGAGCCCCCCGCTTCCCGGCCGTCCGACAGCCGGGCCCCGCATCGAAACAACAGCCCCATTGTCCCGCGGGCCGCCGCACCGCCTTTGTGGCCTCCCCTTTCCTCAGTTTACCCATCGGCCAAAGGGCCGGGTGACCCATTCCCAGTGGGAAGGCTGAGGCTGCGGTGGAGGGGGCGGTGGGCCGGGGGAGGGTTTTAAATCCCACCGTCCGGTTTTCAAATCTTTGTAGAACTTATCTGGCCATCCCAAGCGCTTAGTACGGTGCTCCGCACATAGTAAGCGCTCAATAAATACTTTTGAATGAATGAATTTAGAGAAGCTTCCGGGCCTGGGCGTCAGAGGACGCGGGTCCTAATAATAATGTTGGTATCTGTTAAGCGCTTACTATGTGCAGAGCACTGTTCTGAGCGCTGGGGGAGATCATCAGGTTCATCAGGTTGTCCCATGTGAGACTCAGTCTTAATCCCCATTTTACAGATGAAGGAACTGAGGCCCAGAGAAGTGAAGTGACTCGCCCACAGTCACACAGCTGACAAGTGGCGGAGTTGGGATAATAGTAATAATGTTGGTATTTTGGTTAGGCGCTTACTGTGTGCAGAGCACTGTTCTAAGCGCTGGGGGAGATATCAGGTTGTCCCACGGGAGGCTCCCAGTCTTCATCCCCAATTTACAGATGAGGTCACTGAGGCCCAGAGAAGTGAAGCGACTGGCCCACAGTCACACAGCTGCCAAGTGGCAGAGCAGGGATTCGAACCCATGACCTCTGACTCCCAAGCCCGGGCTCTTTCCACTGAGCCGCGCTGCTGCTTCTCATCCCGGTTGATAATAATAATAATAATGTTGGTATTTGTTAAGCGCTTACTACGTGCCGAGCACTGTTCTAAGCGCTGGGGTAGACATAGGGGAATCAGGTTGTCCCACGTGGGGCTCACAGTTTTAATCCCCATTTTACAGATGAGGGAACTGAGGCACAGAGAAGTTAAGTGACTTAATAATAATAATGGTGGTATTTGTTAAGCGCTTACTATGTGCAGAGCACTGTTCTAAGCGCTGGGGTAGACACAGGGAAATCAGGTCGTCCCACGTGGGGCTCACAGTCTCAATCCCCATTTTACAGATGAGGTAACTGGGGCACAGAGAAGTTGAGTGACTTGCCCACAGTCACACAGCTGACAAGTGGCAGAGCTGGGATTCGAACTCATGAGCCCTGACTCCAAAGCCCGTGCTCTTTCCACTGAGCCACGCTGCTTCTCGTGGCTTCTCGGTTCAGCTAGGTGACTGCTGTGTGACCTCGGGCAAGTCACTTCACTTTATTTCCTTTATAAAGCACTATTATATGAGACCGTGAGCCCCTCGTTAGGCAGGGATGGTCTCTGTTGCCGAATTGTCCATTCCGAGCGCTTAGTCCAGTGCTCCGCACATAGTAAGCGCTCAATAAATACTATTGAATGAACATAGTGAGCGCAGTGACCTCATCTGGAAAATGGGGGTTAAGAGTCCCTGTCCCAACCCGATTACCTCGTATGCAACCCAGCACAGTGTTTGGCACATAGCAAGCACTTACCAAATACTATTATTATCCCGGGGGCCTGTTCTCTAAAGCATTTAGTACAGTGGTCTGTCCGCAGTAAAGCGCTCAGTAAATACCACCCATTACTGGGAGGTAGAGGTGACTGGGATGAATCCATCAGGGGTATCGACTGAGTGCTTTCTGGGTGCAGAGTGCTGTACTAAGCGCTTGGGAGAGAACGCGTTCCTGGGCTGGACCTGTTGGATGGGCAGCCCTTCTTCCGGTGTGCTGGGTTGTCACCCGCTGCGTGACCTTGGGCAAGTCACTCAACTCCTCTTGCCTCAGTTTTCTCATCGGCAAAATGGGGTTCTTCCTTCCGGAGACGGCGACCGGATCCAATCTGGTAATCGATCGGTCGGTGGTATCTACTGAGCGCTTACCGTGTAAAGAACACTAAGCTGAGCCGCGTGCTCAGTGGAAAGAGCCCGGGCTTGGGAGTCCGAGGTCATGGGATCGAATCCCGGCTCCGCCGCTTCTCTGCTGTGTGACTTTGGGCAAGTCACTTCACTTCTCTGTGTCTCTTTTACCTCATCTGGACTCGTTTTTTTTGTTGTCTGTCTCCTCCGTTTAGACAGTGAGCCCGTCGTTGGGCAGGGATTGTCTCTATCTGTTGCCGTATTGTCCGTTCCAAACGCTTAGTACAGTGCTCTGCACATAACAAGCGCTCAATAAATACGATCGAATGAATAAATGAACGAATAAAATGGGGATGAAGACTGTGAGCCCCACGTGGGACAACCCGATCACCCTGTATCCTCCCCAGCGCTTAGAACAGTCCTTTGCAAATAGTAAGCGCTTAACAAATGCCATCATCATTATTATTATTATTAAGCGCTTGGGAGAATCCAGTACAACAAAGCCGTTCCCTGCCTACAGCGAGCTTAAAATCAAGAGGAGGGTGGTAGGCGTTAATAATTAGAGATTTGGACCTCCTTAGTTGAGTGGTCAGCACACCCACTAAGGGCTCAGTAAATAAAGGATTAATCCCCCGCCCCAGCGCTCAGTACAGAGCAGGACATAGAGGAAGCGCTCAGCAAATACCACGGATTCTGTGGCCCGCCGGGCCCGGGGATGGAGTTTCCCACCGAGGCCGGTTTCTCGAGGCCCTGGGCAAATTGCTTTGGCTGGCTTGTGGTTTTGTCCCCGTCCCCTCCCCCGACCCCCGTCCCCCGTCCCCTCCCCCACAGCTCTCTTTCTTTGTCTGGGTGTCCCCAGGGCCAGGACTCTCAGCTCTCCAAAATAATGGCTCATCCTTCCCTCCGCGAAGAGGAGGAGGAGGAGTCAGGTGGGTTGTGGGGACCCCCCTGGGCTGCCGTGGGAGGGGGCCCCCCCACCCCCTTTCCTCCCTCCCAGGGCCTCTCTGGTGGACAGCGATTCATTCATTCCTATTTACCGAGCGCTTCCCGCGTGCAGAGCACCGTCCCGAGCGCTTGGAATGGACAGTTCGGCCACGGAGACGGACCCGCGGTCCAGAAGGGGGAGACGGGCGGCGATCCCAGCAGAATAGATCGATAGAATCAGAGCTATAGACACGTCGTTAATAAAACAGCGTAATAAATAATATAGACAAGTGCTGCAGGGAGGGAGTGGGGCAGAGGGAAAGGGAGGGCTCGGGCCGGGATGTCGGGCATCCCCGACGGAGGACAGAAGACCAGTTGCGCGCTTACTGTGTGCCGAGCGCCGGACCGAGCTAGCCGGGCAGGTGTGGCCACGCCGTCCCCCGGCCTCTCGGAAGGCCCTGCCGCAGCGGAGCAGAGCCCGGGGACCTCTGGACCGTTTATCGGGGGGCCGGGGGGGCAACTTCACCCTCTCCTCCCCCTCCTTCCCCTCCCATCTCATTAGGAGACATCGTTAGGAAACCCGCCGGGGCTTCTGGGTTTTGAACGGGGTCCAGATGTGTTCACCTTTACGGGCCGAAGCCCCCGCCGTGTGCTTGGGGTTCAAAGGAGTCCTCTCATTAGGCTTGATTTTCTTTAAGTGGTATTTGTGAAGCGCTTACTATGTGCCGGGCACCGTACCGAACGCCGGGGTAGGTCCGAGCCGCTGAGGTCGGAGACAGTCCCCGTACTCCCCCTTTTACAGAGGAGGCGAGAGAGGCCTGAAGGAGCGAAGGGACTTGCCCAAGGCCCCCCAGCAACAGGCAGGCGGCGGGGCCGGGATTAGAACCCGGGGCCCCGCTCGCTTATCTCATAATAATAGCATTCATTAAGCTCTTCCAAGCACTGTTCTCAGCGCTGGGGTAGATACAGGGTCATCAGCTTGTCCCATTTTACAGAAGAGGGGACTGAGGCCCAGAGAAGTGACTTGCCCCAGGTCCCCCAGCAGACAAGTGGCGGAGCCGGGATTAGAACCCGCGTCCTCCGACTCCCAAGCCCGGGCTCTTGCGACTGAGCCACGCTGCTTCTCTGTATCCACCCCAGTGTTCAATACAGTGCTTGGCGCCTAGTTCGTGCTTAACAAATGCCATCATCTATTGTTATTATTATTACATTCTGCAACTGCTGTATTAGGCATCAGAACTACTAAAGGAGCCTGGAAAGGTGATAGACAAGTTGGAAAATGGGAAGGAGTGTGCCCCAGTGGCTGGAGCTTGGGTCTGGGAGTCAGAAGGACCTGGGTTCTAATCCTGGCGCTCAATAAATTCCATTGATTGACAGGGCCTCCGGTGGATCCAATCAATGTGTGTAGTGAAGCAGCTTGGCCTAGCGGATAGAGCCCAGGCCTGGCAGTCAGCAGGTCATGGGTTCGAATCCTGGCTCCTCCACTCGTCTGCTGTGTGGCCTTGGGCAAGTCACTTCCCCTCTCCGTGCCTCAGTTTCCTCATCTGTAAAATGGGGATTGGGATCGTGAGCCCCACGTGCGACAAGGGATTGTGTCCAACCCAGTTTGCTTGTATCCACCCTGGTGCTCGGTACGGTGCCTGGCACTTAGTAAGCGTCAACCATATACCATCGTTATTATTATCTAACCCAATGCTTAGCGCATACTTGGCACATCATAAGCGCTTAACAGTTACCCCTAAGGAGCTGACTATCGAGAGGAGATTAAAAACAGCATTGAAATAGGGGGAAGAAGGGCCGAAATAGGTGTGTCAAAGGCGATTGGAGGAGGTGCCCTGAAAAGGAGGGAGGTCACAAGTCTGGCGAGGGGAAGACTTCCCAGAGGAGGAGGAGGAGCTGGAGCCAGAGGGCAGAGTGGAGACCAGGACCCAGGGAGAAGGGGAACTTGGGTAGCTCAGAGGGTGCGAGCCGGGGTGCGGTGGGAGAAGAGAGTGGCTAGGGACGAGGGCGAGCGCCTGAAAGCTCTCCGGCCTGTAAGCTTCCCTCTAGACCGCAAGCTCGCTGCGGGCAGGGAGCGTACCGGCCGACGAAGCCCTCAAAGAATACCATTGACCGACCGGTCGCGTTTATTGAGCGCTTACTGTGTGCAGAGCACTGTGGGCGAGGACAATGCAACAATAAACACACAAGGACAACTTGCAGTCTGAAGGATGCCAAGAGATCAGTGATGACTGTCCTGCCGGGGGCTAAGGATGGGGACCCCCCCCCTCCCCACAGCCCCTGCCCCGGCCCCCACTGACGAGGGTAATTCCTGGAAGCAAAGCTACAAACTGCCCTCCCTCCCTCCCTCCCTCCTGCCACCCCCGAGGACCCAGGGACCAGTTCTGACCCCCTGATAATGATAAGAATAATGGTATCGATTAAGCGCTTACTCTGTGCCAAGCACTGGGGTAGATGCCAGGTCATCGGGTTGTCCCTCGTGGGGCTCACGGACTCCATCCCCATTTTACAGATGAGGTATCTGAGGCCGGAGAAATGAAGTGACCTGCCCGGAGTCACACGGCCGACGAGTGGCGGAGCCGGGATTAGAACCCACGACCTCCGACTCCCAAGCCCGGGCTCTTGCCACTGAGCCACGCCGCTTCTCTGAGCTCATCTCTTCCCCCAACACTCAGCACAGTGCTTGGCGCAAATCCTGGAACTCCCTGCTCCCTCCCTCCATTGTCGTCAGACCACCACTTTCTCCACCTTCAAAACATTACTTGGGAGCAGGGACTGTCATTGTTCATTGCCGTGTGGTACCCTTCCAAGTGCTTAGTACAGTGCTCTGCACACAGTGAGCACTCAGTAAATAAGGATGAACGAATGAATCTCCTCCAAGAGGCCTTCCCCGATGAAGCCCTCTTTTCCCTGGCTCCCTCCCCCTTCTGCCTCATCGACACACTTGGATCCGGGACCTTTCATTCAGGCGTATTTATTGAGCCCTCACTGTGTGCACAGCACTGTACTGAGCGCTTGGGAGGTACAATTCAGCAAGAGATAGAGACAATCCCTGCCCACAACGGGCTCACAGTCTTCCACGTTTGACTATAAGCGATTTAGGTGTAAGCTCATTTTGAGCGGGAGCGTTACTCGTTCTGTTGGCCTGCCCCCTCCCAAGCGCCCAGGACAGTGCTCTGCGCGCAGTGCGCGCTCAAAAAATACCGTCGATTGTTGTGATATTCCTCCCACCTCCAACCCCACAGCACTTGGGTACATCTCTTTCAATCATATATTCGAAATTATTCACAGTCATGTCTGTTTCCCCCCTAGACTGTAGCTCGTTAAGGACGGGGAATCTGCTAATTCCGGCAGATCGTACTCTCTCCAGCGCTTAGTACAGAGCTCTGCACATAGTAAGCGCCTAAATATCATCGACGAGTTGAAATCTCACCCTTCTGGTACCCCTTCAGAGTCAACACCAGGAAGCAGAAAGGCTCAGCCGATCCATCTCCGGCACTTTGTGAGCGCTCACTGTGTGCTGAGCACTGGGAGAGGACGATGGCCCAGAGCGGGTAGACACTCCGGGGTGCCGGAGAAGCAGCGTGGGCGCAGTGGTTAGAACACGGGCCCCGGCTGTCATGAGGTCAAGGGTTCTAATCGCGGCTCCGCCGCCGGTCCGCTGTGTGGCCTCGGGGAGGTCACTTCGCTTCTCTGGGCTTCAGTTCCCTCACCTGTAAAACGGGGATTGAACCCCACACGGGACCGGGACTGGGTCCAACCCGATTTGCTCAGCGTTTAGCACCCGTGGTAAGCGCTTAACAGATAGCACAGTTAGACGCGATCCCTGCCTTCGGGGAACGGACAGGCCAATGCCCTCCGGCCAGTCGCCCACCACAAGGGGCCCCGGAAGGGGAGGTGGGGGCTTTCAGGCCCAGGGGCAACAGAGGGCCCAGCAGTAGCCAGTGCCTGCCCTCCCGGAAGGGAGGGAAAGAGGAGGAGGGGGAGGGAGGGAGGGAAGGAGGAGGAGGAGGGAGAGGAGGGAATTTTCCAGAGTGTCAGGGCCCCAGCTGTGAACTCCTCTTGTTTTTGTTTTAGGGTAATTAATGTTCCCTTGAAATAGACCCCAGGCTCCGGGCCCCTGTTTCTCTCCAGCTTTCAATACTGCTTGTGCATGGACAGACACAGGGTGGGGGCTTGGTGGGAGGGGAGGAGGAGGAGGAGCGCCGTTGGGGTCTTCCGACACCCCCAATTAGTGGAGGCAACTTGAGCCACGGATGCCGGCCTCGGGGCTTGATGTGCAGGGCGGCGGGGGGGGGGGGGGGGGCGCGCGTATCTCCCCCCTTCCCCTCCCTCCCGCCACCCCCAGAAATTCAGAGCACCCACCCCTGACCCCGTGCTTCCCATCTCAGCTGTATTCAAATTGTGGCCGGGAGAGAGGGGGGAGGCTGGGGTTTTCTCCCCTTTTATCTGCTCCACAACCTACTTGTGCACTTGATAAGGGGTGGAAGTCTGGTCCTCAACCCCCACTCCCTCTCTCTTATTCTCTCTTCCTCCCCCTCTCTCTTTCTTTCTCTCTCCCTCTCCTCCCCTCTCCCACCCCAACCCTGCTGTCCGTCTCACTGGCCTCTCTGTCTCTCTTTTCTGACCGTCTCTCCTCTGCCTCTCCGAGCTCTCTGACTGTCTCTCCGGGCCTTCTATGTGTGTGTTTTTCTCTCTCTGTGTGTCTCTCTTTTCTGCCTCTCCAGGCTGTCTGTGTCTCTGTCTTTCTAATCTCTGCCTCTCCACCCCATCTGTGTGTGTGTGTCTCTTACTGTCTCTCTTCTTTGCCTCTCCAGGCTCTCTGTGTCTCTCTTTTCTGCCTCTCCAGGCTTTCTGTGTCTCTGTGTCTGTCTTCTCTGCCTCTCCAGCCCATTTGTGTGTGTCTCTTACTGTCTCTCTTCTTTGCCTCTCCAGCCCATCTGTGTGTTTCTCTTACTGTCTCTCTTCTCTGCCTCTCCAGGCTCTCTGTGTCTCTATGTCTCTCTTCTCTGCCTCTCCAGCCCATCTCTGTATGTGTCTCTTACTGTCTCTCTTCTTTGCCTCTCTAGACTCTCCGTGTCTCCGTGTCTCTCTTTTCTGCCTCTCCAGGGTCTCTGTGTCTCTCTCCTCTGCCTCTCCGGGCTCTCTGTGTCTCTCTTCTCTGCCTCCCCGGGCTCTCCGTCTCTCCCCTGTCCAATTTCCACCTGTATATTCTTTCCCAGCGCTTAATACAGTCCGCCGCATACCCGGTGAGCGCCTACGACTCTGTCTCTCCGGGCCCGTCCGTCCCCTACCCCTCCGTCGTCCCCTCCCGGCCCCCCCAGCCCCGCGATCATCTATCAAGCGGTTTCACGCGTTGTCTGGGGAGGGGCGCGGGGGGCGGGGAGTCGGTTCGCTGGCTTTGTTGGGTCTCCACGGGACGCCCCGGGATGGCCGGGCCCCCGCCTCCGGCCGGCGCCTCCCGCCCGTCGGGGCCCGGGCTAGCGTGGGGCGTCCGGGGCCTGCCGCACTCGCCTCCCGGGGCGGTGGGCCGTGGTTATCCGAGCGAGGCCGTTCTCCCTCCTCCTCCTCCTCCTCCTCCTCTTCCTCCTCATCCGGGGTCCTCCGGCTGCCAGCTCCTCTCGCTCCTTCGTCACCCCATCCCCCGACCCGAGAGCGAGTCCAGCGTTGCCTGTCGCCTCGGCACTGTTAGCCCTGAGCCGGACCTGCCTCGAAGGCTCGTGGGAAGAAGGCCCTGGGACTCAGAAGGTCGTGGGTTCTAATCCCAGCTCCTTCACTTGTCTGCTCGGTCACCTTGGCCAAGTCACTTCTCTGGGCCTCAGTTCCCACACCTGTAGAATGGGGGTCGAAACCGTCGGCCCCGCGAGGGGCGGGGACCGTGCCCAACCCGATCTGCTCCTGTCCACCCCAGTGCTCGGAAGAAGGCCTGGCACAGAGTGAGGGTTTAACAGATGCCGTCGGTCGGGATTATTATCTTGAGCGCACTGTGATGCAAGTCAGGCAGGGTTTGGAAACCCCTGCAAAGTCGGGGAGGGAAGGGGGAGATCGTGTGGGGGACTGTGGGGGAGCGAGCAAGTGCTGCCTCCCTATCAAACGGTCAGCGTCTCCTCCCTCTGTCCTCCCCCAGCGGTGAGTGCGGGGGGTTTGTGAGTGACCCGCGGGGTTGGGGGGCCTACACAGTAGCCAACTTGTCGTTGATAGAGCGGGGGGTGGGGTAGGCCCGAGGTGGGCATGAAGCTTGGGAGGGGGGCATCCTCCTAAGAGCGAGCGGGCCAGAGAGCCGCCATTTTAGGCCCCTGCAACCCCGATGAGGTGGTTCCTAGCCGCCAGGAGCGGGTTGGTTTTTTTTAATGGAGGTCGTTAAGTGCCGACTATGTGCCGGACACTGTTCTGAGCACCGGGAGGGGGAGATACAAGTTAATCGGGTTGGGCACAGTCCCTGTCCCACACGGGGCTCGAGACGGTCAGCGGGGGAGGGAGCCCGGCACCCTCCTCAGCCTGGCTCGGCGGAAGGAGCCCGGGCTTGGGAGTCAGAGGTCATGGGTTCGATTTCCGGCTCTGCCACTTGTCAGCTAGGTGACCGTGGGCAAGTCGCTTCACTTCTCTGGGCCTCAGTGACTTCATCTGGAAAATGGGGATTAACTGTGAACCTCACATGGGATAACCCGATTACCTTGTATCTACCCCAGCGTTTAGGACAGTGCTCTGCACAGAGCAAGCGCTTAACAAATACCAACATCATTAAGGGAGAGAATGCTCCTTGGAGATGGGCTTGTCTTCTTTTTCTCCTCTTGTACGCTCCCGGAGCACCTATAGACCAGTGCTTGCGCGCAGATTCCTTGCTACATTAAAGGTCCTGAAAGGCAGGAATCCTGTCCACTAACTCGGTCAGACTTCTCCAAGCGCCCGGTGCCACGCTCTACGCTCAGTCAGTGTTCAGTAAATAGCACCGAAGCCGCACGGCCTGGTGGGTAGAGCCCGGGCCTGAGAGTCAGAAGGACTTGGGTTCTAATCCTGGCTCTGCCACCGGTCTGCGGTGTGAACTTGGGCAAATCACCTGACTTCTCTGGGCCTCAGTTCCCTCACCCGTACAATGGGGATTAAGACCGTGAGCCCCATGCGGGACAGGGACCGCGTCCAACTCGGCCTCGGATCCACCCCGGCGCTCAGTACGGTGCCCGGCTCATAGTACGGGCGTAACAGATGCCACGATTATTATTATTTATTATTACCATTGGATTGTCTGAAAGATTAATGAAGAGGCAGTGGCGTCGATTTCACTAAGAATAATAATAATAATTACTATGTGCCAGGCACTGTACTGAGCACTGGGGTAGATCCAAGGTCATCAAGTTGTCCCACGTGGGGCTCACGGTCTTAATCCCCCTTTTACAGATGAGGGAACCGAGGCACAGAGAAGTGACTTGATCTGCCCAAAGTCACCCAGCCGATGAGCGGCGGAGGGGGGATCAGAACCCACGACCTCGGACTCCCAAGCCCGGGGTCTTTCCACTGAGCCACGAGGTGGTCGGGGGATGGGGATGGAGGCTGTTGGGGGTCCCTCTGGGGGGTTTAGGAGGGAGTTTCAGGTTCGGAATCGCGGGCGGAGGAGCAGGCGAGGGAGGGGAGGGAGCGTGGCCGAGCGGGCGAGAGGCACGTGGGCCTAACGCGGGGAGGGAGGGGGGCAGCGTGACCGTCGCTCCTCCCCCAGCCCGGTGGCATCGGCCCCGCGTGCCCTTGCCGACCGCGGGCTGACCGTCCGTGGAGACGGGCAGACGGGCCGGACCCCGGGGGGACGGATCTAAATCTGTTCCGGGAAGGAACCGGCCAGGGATTCGGAGCAGAGCGGTCCCTGCCAGGAGGAGGGAGGTCGAGGGGGGAGAGGGGGCGGCTCAGCCCGGGGCTCCCCCGGGGAGATCGGATCTCAGCCTGGAAGAACAAGGAAGCCAGCCGAAGGGCAGACACAAAAGAGGAAGGCGGCGGCCGGGGAAGCGGCGTGGTCTAGCGGGTAGAGGACGGACCCGGGTGGCGGAGGTCCCGGGTTCTAATCCCGCCTTCTCCGTCACTGAAATCAATTCCTCCGGGCGGGTTCTCGGTCAGGAAGCCCCAGACTTGAAGCTCGCCCCCAAGCACGTGGGAGGCTCGGTCACCAACCTACGAGTCTCCAGTCACAGGATGTGAGAACTGACCTGTTTTATGTCAAATCATTTTGGGGAGTAGGTTATTCATTTACCGAATAGGATGATGATGTTTTGTTTCGTTTTGCTCTGTTTTGCTTTGCTGTCTGCCTCCCCCGTTTAGACTGTGAGCCCGTTACTGGGCAGGGATTGTCTCTCTCTCGTCGAATTGTACAGTCCAAGCGCCCGGTACAGTGCTCTGCACATAGTAAGCGCTCAATGAATACTGTTGAGTGAGTGAGCGTCTGCTGTGTGACCTTGAGCAAGTGACTTCACTCCTCCGGGCCCCAATTCCCTCGTCTGTGAAATGGAGATTCCACACCCGTTCTCTCTCCCATTTAGAGTGTGAGACCCCCATTACTTTGTATCTCCCCCGGTGCTTAGTACAGTCCTCGGCACTCAGTAAGTACTCAACAAATACTACAGTCACTGAGGCGATTTAGCAAGGTGAAATGGGAGAGGCAGAGAGGCCTTGTCAACCAGTAATAATCTGGCATTTGCAAAGTGATACGTTCCGAGCACTGGGGGGAAGGGACAAAATGATCAGGTCAGACGCGGCGGGAGGGAGAAAAGGGAATCCCCATTTGGCAGATGCGGAAACGGAGGCCCAGAGAAGTGAAGCGACTTGCCCAAGGTCACGCAGCAGGCAGGTGAGCGGGGAGCATGTCTGTTTGTTGTTGTTGTGTACTCTCCCGAGTGCATAGTCTTAAAGCTTAGAACGGTGCCTGACGCGGAGTCCGCGCTCAACAAATACCATTATTGTTATTATAGTCCAGCACTCTGCACACAGAAAGAGCTCAAAAAATACAGCTGAACGGATCGAATGAAGGCGAGTGGGAGTTAGAACTCGGGCGGTCCGACTCCCGCTGAGTCGCATCCAAAAATGGTGATGGGATTCGAGGGTCCCGGTGCAGCCCCAGGGGGAGGACGGGTTTGGGGGAAGAAGGGTGTTGAGGGGGGCGACGGGCAAGGGGAGACACGAGGGTCGTTCTGAGCCACCTGGTGCCCGGATTCAGCCCATTTCTCCCCGTGGGCCCCGGCTGTAGAGTCCCCCCAACACCGGGCGAGCCCTCCGGGCCAGGCTCCCACTCCGGGACCCCCAGATGCGAAGTCCGGGGAGTGGAAGAGACGCCTAGAAAGGAAGAAGATAAATAAGGGAGGCCAGACTACCAGAACCAGCAGGAGGGCGGGGAGATGGTTTGACCAAGGCCTGGAAGGCTCAGCGCAACGGCGGGGGAGAGAAGTTCCAATCAAGAATCGATGGTATCCACTGACTGCTCACTGCTCTGTGCAGAATACCGTGCTGAGCGCTTCATTCCAGGATCCTTGCCGAGACTCGGCGTCCGCTCTCCCTCCTATTTAGAATACGAGCCCCGCGTGGGACCTACCTGCATCTATCTCTGCGGTTAATACGGTGCTTGGCCCATAGTAAGCGCTTAACAATGATTATTATTATTAGAGAAGCGGCGGCGGATTAGTGGAAAGAGCCCGGGCTTGGGAATCAGAGGTCATGCGTTCAAATCCCGGCTCAGCCGCTTGTCAGCTGTGTGACTGTGGGCAGATCACTTCACTTCTCTGTGCCTCAGTTCCCTCATCTGTAAAATGGGGATTAAGACTGTGAGCCCCACGTGGGACAACCTGATCACCTTGTATCCTCCCCAGCGCTTAGAACGGTGCCTTGCACATAGTAAGCGCTTAACAAATGCCACCATTATTATTATTTCTAGCTAGACGTCAGCCAGCTGTGGAAAGAGAGGCCTTCTGACCCCCAACCTCGTCCCACCTTCCCCCCTAAATCGCAGTTGGCTAGCATCCCTTGTCAGGAAGCTGGTTTCCTCCCTTGGGGACGAGTTCTCAATCAGTGGTATTAATTGAGCGCTGACTATGTGCAGAGCACTCCACTGAGCTCTTGGTAGAGAACAATAGAACGGAATTGGTGGACGCCTTCCCTGCCCTCCTACTGGGACCGTGAGCCCCACGTGGGACGGGGACAGCGTCCGACCCGTTGACCTGTATCCGCCCCAGCGCTTGGCACAGTGCTCGGCGTATAGTAAGCTCTTAATTACCACAGTGATAGTGCTGGTAATTTTAGTAGAGACCCATAGGCTCGTGCAGGGTGGTGTCGGGGCGGGACAGAGGAGAACAGGCCAGAAGAGGAACTCCCGGATTTTTCCACCGTGGCAACCTGGGCAGGAAAATATAAACGTTCCTGATGGGGGAGGGGGGGCCAGGGAAGAAGCTGGGGATGGGGGGGCGGTCCGAAATCCTGACCCCGATCCGGTCCGGTCCGGGAATCTGGGGGAGCAGAGCTTCTTCCCCTCCTGCAGGGCGTACTCCCAAGCGATCACGGGCGGTATGTGCGCTCTGTGCGTGTGTATGTACGTAATAATAAATAATTACGGTACTTAAGCGCTTACTATGTCCCAAGCTTTAGTCCGAGCGCTGGGGTAGATACAGATGAAGTCATTCATTCAGTAGTATTTATTGAGCGCTTACTGTGTGCAGAGCACTGTACTAAGTACTTGGGAAGTAGAGTCTAGCAATAGAGAGAGACAGTCCCTGCCCACAACGGGCTTAGAGTCTAGAAGGGGGGGAGACAGACAGCGAAACGAGTAAACAGGCGTCGACGGCAGCGATACAAATAAATAGAATTATAGCTATATACACATCAAAACAAGTAAACGGGCATTAATGTAAATAAATGGAGTTATAGGTATGTTCATATATACACAAGTGCTGCGGGGCAGGGAGCTGAGGATGAGGGAGGCTTAGTCTGGGAGGAGGTGAGCCTTCAGTAGGCCTTTGAAGGGGGGGAGTGTTAAGCAGGTTGGACGGTCCCCGACCCACGGGGGGGCTCACACTCTTAATCTCCCTTTTAGAGATGAGGCCCAGAGAAGTGAAGTGGCCGGCCCGAGGTCACGCAGCAGACCTGTGGCGGAGCCGGGATCGAAAACCAGATCCTGCTGACCCCCAGGCCCCGGCTCTAGCCACTAAGCCACGCTGCGTGTGCGGGACTCGTAGTCCCGGCAATCGAAAGGCAGCTCCGCGCCTCGGCGAATTCGCCCGCGGCCCGGCCCGGGCGCTTTGCCCTCGCCCGAGCTCGGAGGGATGGGGCAGCGAGGAGAGCTCCCGGGCCTGCCCTCCCCGCAGAAGCCTGCCCGGGCCCCGGGCCCAGGGGTGAGGGGTCGCCCTCCTCCCTGCGGGGCGTCGTCTCCCGGCAGCCTCCGCGGGGCTCAGGAGGATTTGGCGGTGGGGGCGGGGGATACTTGGAACAGACATTTCCCTAATGAGCTGTGACGCCAGCTGGAAGGGGAGCGGATCCCGCCTTCGCACCCACCGTCCCCGTCCGTCGGTCCGTCCGTCCCGGGGGGGCGGGGGCGGTGGGTGGGAGGAGGGCCGGGGCCGCCGTCCCCTCTGCCGATTGGCCGCGTCGCCCGGGTGTGTTTTGTTGTGTTTTTTGTTTTCCCCTCCCTCTCCCCCTCCCGTTCCATCTCAGAGCATCTTGGCACGGTTCAGATTTCTGCGCTCACAGCTCAGTGCTCAAAGAGAAAAGCCAACACAAAAGAAGAGCAGAGGAGCGGGGGCAGGGGGAGGGGATTGTCACTTCGGGCTCCGGTCGGGGACTCGGCTCCCAGAGAGACTCCTGAAAAGGGGAGCGGGGGCCCCCGCCCGCCCGCCCAGCTGGCCGCCCCCTCCCGCCCCGGGCTCCTGCACGGGCCCTGCCAGAAGCGGCCTCGTGTGGGCCGACAGGCGCCTGTCTCGGCCGGCAGACACCGCGCTCTTATTGTCCGCGGAGGGAGGGATCCTCCAGTCTCGGGGACGGGGACACGCACGCACACACCCCTCTCTGTCCGTCCCCGTTTCGTCTGTCCATCTCTCCGTCTCGGACCGTCTCCGCATCGGTGCATCCGTCTCTCCGTCTCCGTCCATCTCCGCATCGGTGTATCCATCTCTCTGTCTCTGCGCGTGCCCATCTCTCTGTCTCCCTCTCTGTCCATCTCTCCGTCCGCCTCTCGGTGCGTCTACGTCTCTGTCAATCAGCTCGCCCCCTCCTACCTCACCTCGCTACTCTCCTACTACCACCCGGCCGGCACGCTTCAGTCCTCTTAACGCCAACCTGCTCGCCGTCCCTCGATCTCGCCGCCCACGTCCCGCCTCCGGCCGGGAACGCCGTCCCTCCTCCTATCCGACGGACAGCGACCCTCCCCCGATTCAAAGCCTTAGCGAAGGCCCGTCTCCTCCGAGAGGCCTTCCCCGACCGGGCCCTCATTTCCTCTTTTCCCACTCCCTTCTGCGTCGCCCTGGCTCGCTCCCTTTATTCATCCCGACTCCCGGCTCCACAGCACTTCGATGTGATGTGATCTGTCTATATCAATGTTGGTCTCCCCATCTGTAACAGATCCCCTGACTCCTCTGCCCCATGCTCTCTCCACGAAGCCACGCTGCTTCTCGGCCCTGGTCTGAGGTCTCGGGACAGTCCGACGTGACAGAGTTAGCAGACGCGTTCCCCGCCCGTGATGAGCTGACGATTTAGAGGACGATTTAGAGCACGATCTGGGTTCTGATGTGACGCCGCCACTTGACTGCCGGGTGACCGTGGGCGAGTCCCTTCACTTCTCTGGGCCTCAGTTCCCTCCTCTGTAAAATGGGGATTAAGACTGTGAGCCCCACCTGGGACACGAACTGTGTCCAAACTGATCAGTCTGTGTCTACTCCAGCGCTTAATGTAGTTCCTGGCACCTAACAGGCGCTTAACGAGTACTATTAAAGAAAAAAAGCCAGCGCAGATCCGGCGCGGGGGGTAGTTAGGCCGACCCATCGCGTAGGCATCGGTGAACGCAGAGGGGCAGAGCAAAGGACTCCGGGACGGAGTGGGGAGCGCGAGGGAGGGGAAACGCCGAGAGAGACGAGAGCCGGGCCCGGCCGAGGCGGGCCTAGAGGGACCGGTCCCGGGCACGGGCCGGCGGCAGCGCCGGGGCGGCGGGCCCTGGGGATCTGTGGGGGCTTTTCCCACCCTGGGTTCGAAGAGCTCCACGTGGGTGAAATCTCGGTCTCTCCTCCCCAGGAATTGGAAGCCGCTCTGCACCGGGATGATGTAGAGTTTATCAGCGACCTGATCGCCTGCCTCCTCCAAGGCTGTTACCAGCGCAGAGACATCACGTGAGTGACCGCCCGGGCCCCTGGGCGTCCGGACCCCTCTCCCATCCCTTCCCGTCATTATTATTATTGTCCTTGGGGTTGGGGGGTGGCGGCTGGCGGCGGAGCCTCAGTTTCCCCCCGCCCGCCTAGGTCCGAGACGTTCCACAGTTACCTGGAGGACATCATCAACTACCGTTGGGAGCTGGAGGAAGGGAAGCCCAACCCGCTGCGGGAGGCCAACTTCCAAGACCTGCCCCTCCGCACCCGCGTCCAGATCCTCCACCGCCTCTGCGACTACCGGCTCGACGCCGACGATGTCTTCGACCTGCTCAAGGTGCCGGTGCTCGGCGTCGGGGCCCGCTCGGCGCGCGTGCGCTCTCCCCGTGCCGTCCGTACGCTGTCCGCGTCCGGGGCGGCAGGCGCCGGGGGCCTGGGTGTGACGGGAGGGCCGCTGGCTTGGAGGGCGTGGGAAGCGATGGGAGCGATGGGCCGGGGCGGACGTCTGAGTGGCCGTCTCTCCCGTTCCCTCGCCCCGGGTCCCGTCGCCGTCGTCCCCGCCAGGGTCTGGACGCGGACAGCCTGCGGGTGGAACCGCTGGGCGAAGATAGTACCGGGGCCCTGTACTGGTATTTCTACGGGACCCGCATGTACAAAGAAGCTCCCGCCCCGGGCAAGCCCAACGGAGAGCTGCCCGCCAGCAGGTCGGTACCCCTGCCAGGGGACCCACGGACGGAGCGGGAGAGAGAGACCCCCAGGGCGGGAGGGATGTTCTTTGCTGGCCTTCCCCGTGCTCCCCTCCTCCCCATCGTCCCCCCCACCCCATCCCGGGTCCAGCGTAAGCCCGCTCAGGACAACGATCCTAGCCCAGACGATTCCCCTGTCCATCGACCACCCCCCAACCGGCAGCAGAGTCACCCGGGTCTAGCTTAAATCCCTCCCGCTGCCTCCCCGCCCCCGACTCTTGCCCGCGGCCCTCCGGGACGGCGGAGGGCTCCCGTCCCCCTCCCTTCCGAGTCGTAGCGGCCCCGTCGGCTCAGCGCTCGGGAGGAGCGGAGCACTGTGCCCGGGGCTCGGGGGAGATAGAACCAGGTGGGACCCGGGGACCCCGGCTCCCGGGGCGTGGCGGGTAGGGGGAGAGCGGGGATGAATGCTCTCTCCCGGCCCCACCAGGGAGGGCGGGAACCAGCAGAGCGCCGCCGCGGCGCCCGGGAAAACCGGCAGGAGGAGGGGGCGGCCCCCCAAGCGGAAGAAAATCCTGGAGGAGATCGCCGCGAGGTGAGGACCCCCGTCGCCCCTGCGGCGGTTAGGGGTTGGCGGGGGGGGCTTCACGGTGCCCGACCGGTGGCTCGAGGCGGAGAGGTGGGCCCCAACTCCTCACCAGCATATCACTTGATTTGGCATCTGAGGGTTTCTAGCCTGTTTCCCAAGGGCCCAGTACAGAGTGCAGAGGCGCACAGTAGACCGGAAGCTTGTCGGGATCAAGGATCGTGACTTCTAACTGTACATTGGACTCTCCCAAGCGCTCAGACCAGTGTTCTGCCCACACAGAGCAGCCCCTCGGGGGCTAGAATGAATTATGTGGGCTCCTGCCGCCCCCTGCTGGGGAATGGAGGGTTACCCCCCCCCCCCCCCCCCCCAGGGGAAAGGAACCTGAAAACCAGGGGGTGAGGCATCGGGGGGGCTTCCTGGGGGTTATAAATCTGTCCGTCTCCCCGCCCCGGCAGTGAGAAGCAGGAAGAAAACCCCCTCGAATCGGAGCCCCAGACGAGGAACGGTAAGTTGGCACCGCGGGCGGCCGGGCTCCATCCCCGCCCGCCGAGCCCCGGCAGTTTCTATCGGGGGACCCGGCCTCGGGCCCGCGGGTCCGGGATTGGCGAGGGGGCCCGGAAGAGCTGGCCAGCGGCGGGTTCACCCCAGTCGCCTCTGCGGGTGACAGGCTAAGGGAGCTATCGGTTCTCCGCTTCCCGTGTGCCCGGTGCTGGTGGACGCGGGGATCTTGGCCCCATTTGACAGATGAGGAAACTTAGGAGAGCGAGGCAGCCTCCCCCAGGACACACAGCGGGCTGGCGTCAAAGCTGGGACCGGGGTCTCCTGCCTCCGGGCCTCTCAACAGGAGGCTCCGGCGCCTCGCCATCCCCTGGGGGTCCGTGGGCTCCCTTTTAACCGGGGCGGGCGGACGGGTTGCCTGGCATTTGTCAAGCGCTTACTACGTGCCAGGCGCCGTTCTAAGCGCCGGGGTAGATGCAAGCTAATCGGGTTGGTCACGGTCCACGTCCCACGTGGGGTTCACAGTCTTCGTCCCCATTTAACAGATGAGGGAACGGACAAGTCGAGTGAGTTGTCCGAGGCCCCGCGGCAGACGAGCGGCGGGGCCGAGGTTTAGAAGCCGTGACCTTCTGAGTCCCAGGCCCCTAGGCCACGCCGCTTCCCCACCCCAAGGGAAGGCCGGGGGAGGGGCCCCGTTGGGGAGGCGGTGTTGCCCGAGGGCCTCGACGGGATAGGGGTGTGCCCCTCTGTCCGCCCAGGCCCCGGCCGTGGCACGTGGTGGCTCCTGTGCCAGACGGAAGAGGAGTGGCGGCAGGTGACGGAGAGCTTCCGAGAGCGGACCTCGCTGAGGGAGCGGCAGCTCTACCGGCTGCTGAGTGAGGACTTCCTGCCCGAGATCTGCAACATGATCGCCCAGAAGGTACGGGAGCCGCTCTCCCGCCCCCCGCCCGGGCCCGGGAGATCCTCCCCACACCGGGGCGGGGGCGTCTGGCCTTCGGAGGACTCTGCCCGCCCCTGCCGGGCCACGGCCTCCCGGGACAGATGCTTCCGGCCTCTCTCGCATTGCGACGTTGCGTTGCCTCCCGCCTGCGGCCCTCGAATTCCTCCTCGGCTTCTCCGGGAACTTCCCAGGAAAAAACCCTCATTTGAGTCTTCCTTAATCTTCCGTCATCGGGCTTCTCCTGCCCTTCCCCGCTGTTCTTCCTCCTTCCTCCCTCCTCCTTGTCCTTCTACCCTTCTCCCGCTCTTCCCCCGTTTCCCTCTCGCTCTTTCTCCTCCTCCCCTCACTCTTCTTCCTCCTTGGCGCGGGGTCGCCTGCGGCCCCCGGGGTCACCCCGGGTTTCTCCATCCCGGCCGGGTCCCTCGCGATCGCGGGGTTCCCCGGTGCCCCTCTGGACACCGGTGACCTTCCGGTCTCCCTCCGCCGGACCCTCGGCCTCTGGGCGAGGACCGGCGGAGAGGGCGGAGGCCCCCAGCCTGAGCCTTCGCGTCCCCGCGCGTCTCGGCCCCAGGAGACCCCCGTGCTCAGCCGGATGGAGAAGCAGCGGCGCCGGGAGGAAGAGGAGGGGAACGGGGAGGACGTGGAGGAGGAGGAGCGGCAGCTGCTTTTGGCCGTGCAGAAGAAGGAGCAGGAGCAGATGTTGAAGGAAGAGAGGAGGCGGGAGATGGAGGAGAAGGTCAAAGCCGTGGAAGGTAGGGCCGCGACCGCGGCCTCATCCGTCCGACTGCCTCGCCCCCGAGGTCTCGGGACCCGAGCGGCGGGGCTCGGATGCGGCGCCCGTGTCGGCCGAGACCGGCCGGGGGCGGCCCCGGCTGTTTCGGGGCAGGCTCGGGGGCGGGGAGGGGCCCCCACCTCCCGGGTTCCCTCACGCGGGGCCCCCCCCGCCCCCCGGCCGGGTCGGGGTCTTCGCAGATCGGGCCAAGAGGAGGAAGCTACGGGAGCAGCGGGCCTGGCTGCTGGCCCAGGGCAAGGAGCTCACCCCCGAACTCTCCCGCCTGGACCCCGGCTCCCCGGCCCGCGACGACAGGAAGACCAAGGACTTGTGAGTGGGGCCGGGCACGGGTTCTGGGCGCGGGAACGGGCTCCACGGGCTCCCCCGGGCCAGGTCGAGGAGGGGAACGCGGGGGCCGGTGGGGAGAAGGGAGGGAGGGGGCGGGCCCGGCCCTGACCTCCCCCGTGACCGTTGCAGCTTCGAGTTGGACGACGAGTTCACGGCCATGTACAAAGGTCAGTCGGCGCCCGGCCTGGGCTTCCGGGGTTGGGACCGCGGGGCCGCCGGGGGCCGAGTCTGACGGGCCGCTCCCCCCGCCCCCATCCCCTCGTGCGTGTGTGTGTCAGTTCTAGACGTGGTGAAGGCGCACAAGGACTCCTGGCCCTTCCTGGAACCCGTGGACGAATCCTACGCGCCCAACTACTACCAGATCATCAAGGTGGGCCGGGACCCCGCCTCGGCCTCGCCCCGGGGACCCCGCTGGCTCCCACGCCCACCGACACCCATTGCAGGGGAGGCGCTCTGTGGGTAGGGAACGGGTCTCCCTGCTCTGTGGCCCTTTTTAAAAACATTTATTGATAATAATAATAACTGTGGTATTTGTTAAGCACTTAATTTGTGCCAGGCACTGTACGAAGCGTCGGGGTGGATCCAAATAAATGGGGTTGGACACGGCCCCTGTCCCACGTGGGGCTCTCAGTCTCAATCCCCATTTGATAGATGAGGGAACCGAGGCACAGAGAAGTGAAGTGACTTGCACAAGGCCGTACAGCATTCACCCCTTCGGTTGTATTTATCGAACACTCGTTGTGTGCAAAGCACAGTACTGAGCGCTTGGGAAAGTACGGCACAGCAATAAACGGTGACGTTCCCTTCCCACAACGAGCTCACAGTCTGGGCCGGGGAGACGGTCGTCGATGCAGATAAATAAAATTACAAAATAAGTACATAAATGCCGTGGGGCCGGGAGCGGGGGAGAGCCGACGTGCCGAGCGCTGTACTAAGCGCTGTACCGTACCACAGAATAGGCGGAACCGTTCCCTGCCCTTAAAGAGTTTACAGTCTCTTCCCGGCCCTGCTCCCGCCCTCCGTTTGGCCCCGTGGCTCACGGCCACGGGCCCCGGTCCCGTTTCATCTCCCGGCGTCTCTCTGTGTCTCCGTCTCCTCTCCGCTCCTCTCCTTTGGGCACACGGTCTCTCTCTCTCTCTCTCTCTATCTGTGTCTCTGTCTCCTCTGCGTTCCCCCCACCCGTCGGCCCCGTGCCTCACGGCCGCGGGCCCCGGTCCCCTCTCAGTTCCCCATGGACATCTCGAGCATGGAGGCGAAGCTGAACCGAGGCCAGTACTGCTCCAAGGAGGACTTCGTCACGGACATGAAGACCATGTTCCGGAACTGCCTCAGATACAACGGGGAGAACAGCGGTGAGGGGCCGGGGGCGGGACGGATGGGGTAGTACGGGGGCGAGGAGCGGGCCGGGGTCGGGGGGCAGAGTCGGCGGGAAGAGATCCCCCTCCATCGATCAACAAGTGGGTGCAGAGCACTGTGCTAAGAGCTTGGGAGAGTTGGCCTTCGGGGAGCTTATGATACAGCGGGAGGACCCGACCTTGGTCCGGCATTAGGGGAGGGGGCGAGGAGGGAGGGCTGACAAAAGACAAAGGCGTTGGGCCGGGGAGGAGCGGGAGGAGGAAGGAGGGCAGAGTTGGGAATTGGAGAAGGAGAGTGCGATGGGTGGGTGGGTGCGAACCGGATTTGGGGAGGCCCCCCCCGCCTCTAGGCCCCCGCCGCCCCCAGGGACGTCAGGGAGGAGGTCGGGAGGCGGCCAGTGGCCGCAGGCTCGCCCGCCTCGGTGGAAAGCTGGCCCTGGGGGAGACGGGCCCCCCACCACCGTCCTCTCTTTTCCTCCCCTTCCCGGGTTGGGGGGAGCGGGGCAGGGTTTTGGCAGCTGCTCTTGACGCTTTCTCTCCCTGCCCCATCTTCCTCCCCCCCAAACCCCGTCTCTCTCTCCTCACTCCCGTTCCCCTTCTCTTCCCCCTCTCTCCCCCTCTTTTCCCCTCCCTTCCCTCTCTCCATCTTTCTCCCCCACGTCCCTCTCCCCCCTCACGTCTCCCACCTTTCTCCCTTTCTGTCTCCTTCCCCTCTCTTTCCCCTTCCTCCCCTCTTTCTCTCTCCTCCCCTGCTTTGTCTGTCTCTCTCCCCCACTCCTCCCCGTCTTCGGGCCCCCCCGCCGCCGGCCCCGGGCAGAGTACACTAAGATGGCGGACAACCTGGAGCGCTGCTTCCAGCGGGCCATGCTGAAGCACTTCCCCGGCGAGGACGGAGACACGGACGAGGAGTTCTGGACGCGGGAGAAGCGGCGGAGCCGAGCGGGGCGGGGGGCCGGCAGCGTCTGGACGCGCTCCCGAGACCCGGAGGGGCCGGCCCGCAGACCCCAGCCCCTGGAGAACGGGGGCAAGCCGCTGCCCCAGCGCGGGGGCCCGCCGCCCGGGAGCGAGCAGGGCCTCGGCGAACGGGACCCGGCCCGCTTCTCCCGCCCGCCGCACTACGGCGGCATGCCCGCCCACGGCCCCCTTCTGGGACAGATGGTGAGGGGGCGGCCTCGGGGGTGGGTGGGCACCGGTGACCCACCCCGGGGCCGGGGGAGGGGCGGGGGATCTCCGGGCCGGGGCCACGGGCCGGGGAGGTGACCGCCCGGGGGTCCGCGTGCCCTTTCTCCTGGACCGGTCGGATCCGTTGCGGACTCACGCTCCTCCCCCCCTTCTCCTCCCCAGAGACCGGCTGTCCCGGGCCCCTTTGGCCCCCTCCGGGGCTCAGACCCGGCCGTCCTGTACGGATCCCCCCAGGTGCCCGAGCCCCACCCCGGGGGCCCCGTCCATCAGCACCAGCACTTTGCCATGCAGGTGAGGAGCGGCCACGGGGCGGGATCCGCCGGGAGAGGCGAGGCCGGGGTAGCCGGGGTAGCCGGGGGCGCTCGGCGGCGGGCAGGGCGACCCCTCCGGTCCGGCCCGAACCGAGAGCGTGTCTCCGGGGGACCCCACCGGCCCGCACGCGCGAAGCGGTTCCAGAGCCGCCGCGTCCCCTCCCCTTGCGGGCGGTACCGCCGACGTGGGCGTCGGGTCAGGGCCCCGGCACTCTGGGAGACGGAAATCCCAGGCGGGGAAAGTTTCCGAAGGCGTACGCGTGAAGACCGCCCGACGCCAAACCGGAAGCCTGCCCACCCTGTCCGCGGGGGAGCGAGGCGGGTCCCCTCCGGCGGGCCCCGAGCGGCGGCGGCGGCGGCCGGCCCCGAGCCCCCGGGGAGCCGGGCGCGGGCCGGTTCCCGGCGGGCCTGACGGCGTCTCCCTCTCCTCCCCAGCCGCCGGTCGGACCGGGCGAGCCCAGGGGGCCGAGGCTGGCCGCCCCGGAGGAGACGCAGGTGTGCGCGGGGCTGACCCACCTTACGGCGGCGGGGCACCGAGCCGGACCCCTGGCGCTCGGGCACGGGGGCGGGCCCGGCCCGGACGGCGGGCCGTACCCTTCGGCCCCGTTCCAGGCGGGGTTCGTGGCCCCCCGGCACGGCGGGCCCCCGGGGCGGCCCCCGGAGTTCCCGGACGGCCCCGAGGTGCCCCCCGGGCACGGCTACCGGCCCTACAAGTACCTGAACCGCGTGCCCTCGGCGGGGTGGACCGGCGGCCACGGGGCGCCCGGGCGGGGGCCCCTGGGGCCGGACGAGAAGCCCCGGCCCCTCGCCCACGGGGTGGACCCCCGGGGCGCCCTGAGGCCCCTGCTGCCCCCGCCCCAGTGGCCGGGCCAGGCCAGCCCCGGCCCGCCCGGCGTCCCCGCCCCCTCGGGCTTCATGCGTCCGGTCTGCGGGGCCCCGGGGCCCAGGATGCAGCCTCCGGCCCCGCCCCCCCCGGGGGGCCCGCTGTTCGGGGGGCCGGGCCCGGCCGCGCGGGGGGCCCTGGGCGGAGAGTCCATGATGGACAGCCCGGAGATGATCGCCATGCAGCAGCTGTCCTCGCGCGTGTGCCCGCCCGGCGCGCCCTACCACCCGCGCCAGCCGCCCCCGCCCCACCTGCCGGGCCCCTGCCCCCAGCCGGCGCGCTCGGCCTCGGCCGGGGGCCCCATCCCCGACCCCGAGCCCGGGGCCGGCGGCCAGCACGCCGGAGACCACGAGGAGCCCGAGAGCGGCCGGGGTGAGTCCGGCGGGCCCGGAGGGGGCGGCGGGGGCGGGGCGGGGGGGGGAGGGGAGGGGAGGCTCCCCCGCAACGGCTCGCCCCGGGAGCCGGGACGGGGCATCCGTCTTCCCTCTTCTACGGAGCCGGTCAGCCGTGCCGGGGCGAGGGCCGGCCGGGCCCGGGAGTCAGGAGACCCGGGTTCCGATCTGTTCTAATATGTCTGTTACACCGTCGTCTCGGGCTTTCTGAGTCCGGTGCTCCCGCACGCGGCGAGCGCTCAGTAAATTACGGCCGACTGACGGACCGGTCCATCTCAGCACTCGGTGCCGTGCCCGGCTCGTACTGAGCGCTTAACAAATGCCAAAAAAAAAAAAAAAAGTCAGAACCCACGTCTCCCCTCCGTCAGCCCCGAGCCCTTCGCATCAGGCCACGTCGGCGCTTTAGAGTCTCGCGAAGATTTCGAAGCGAGACCCGGGGGCCGGACCTTCCGCCCCGACCCCGGGGAGGGCCGGCACGCGGCCGGTCGGGGGCGGGTCACCGTGGCTCGGGGCCGGGGGGCGGGGGCGGGACGGAGCAGACTGCCCGGGGCGGTGGGGGGGGGGGGGGGGGCGAAGGCCCCGACCGTCCCACCCCGAGGCCGCTCCTCTGAGTCCGTCGCCCTCTCCCACGCAGCAGAGCCACCGTCCGGCCCGGAGACGAAGACCGCCACGGTCAAGCTACCTCATCCGGCCTCCTCCTCCCAGCGGGCCGAGCGGCCCCGCCTGGGCTCCCCGCCCGGCCGGGAGCCGGAGGGCCCGGGGCCGAGGGGCGACCCCGCGGAGCGCCCCCGCGGCGGGCCCTGGCCGGCCGACCCCGCCTACGTCGGGCCGGTGGCCCCGGAGGGCGGCGGCGGCCCGCCCCCCCACGGGCCGGAGGCCAAGGGCCCGGCGGGGGTCGCGGCCGAGAAGCCCCCGTGCCCGCGGGGGGCGGGGGGCCCCGGGGGCCAGTTCTCGCCCCTGTTCGTGCCGGGCCTGGAGTACCCCGGCGCCGTGGCCCGCTTCCACCTGGCCCCGGGCCTCCAGGGCTTCGGGCCCGTGGTGGGGGGCGGCGGGAAGCCCCCCCCGGCCCCGCCCCCGCAGCCTTTCCCCCCTCGGGGCTTCCCCCCGAACGGCCCCCACCCCGCCGGGCCCCCCCGCTACCGGCCCCCCGACGCCATGCGCTACCCCTACCAGGCGGCCGCCGCCCGGCCGCCCTACCCCCACCCCCACCAGCGGACTCCCTATTACCCCTGCCCCCAGGGCTACGCCGACTGGCAGCGGCCCCCGGTCCGCGGCCCCCCGGCCCGGGCCCCCCCGTTCCCCGAGCAGGGCTGCGACGGCCTGCGCCCGGCCCTGGCCTCCCCCGCCCGCCCGGAGCCCGCGCCGGGGCCGGCCGAGGGGCCGGACGGGGCGGCCGAGCGGCCCGAGAGCCCCAAGGAGTTCCTGGACTTGGACAACCACAACGCGGCCACCAAGCGGCGGGAGTTCCTCTACGGGGCCCCGCCCCCGCTGGGCCCCGGCTTCGGCCCGTCCCCCTTCGCCCCGCCCGACGTGATGCTGCAGACCCCCTACGCTCCCCAGCGGCCCGCCGGGCCCTTCCAGCCCACGGGCTACGCGGGGCCGGGGGCCGCCCGCCCGCCCGCCGGCCAGGCCAACGGGCTCCCGCGGGACGGGCCCCCCTACCCCTGCCGGGAGGACGGCGGCGGGGGCCACTTCCAGGCCCTCGTCATGGAGCAGAGGGGCGGCCCGGGCGGCTCGGGGCCCGGCCTCCGGGACGTGTACCGGCCCGCCGGGTGAGTCGCCCGGTGTCCGACCCGCCTATCGAGCGCCGACTCCGTGCGGGGCACCGGACCGAGCGCTCGGGAGAGGACGGTGGACGGAGAGACGGACGCGTTCCCCGCCCGTGACGAGTCTGGGCCGGGACAGTCGTTGATTAGAAACAAACAGACGGCGGCCGGGGACCTACGCGCCGTGGGGCTTTGACGGGGGCGGTGAGGGAAGGGAGGGAGTCGGGGCGAGGCAGAAGGGAGCGGGAGGAGAGGAAAGGAGGGCTTAGGGAAGAAGGCCTCCTGCCGACCCGCCTCCAGCGAGGCCTTGAAGCGGGGGGAGTCGTCGTCAGATACGAGGGAGGGCGTCGCAGGCCAGAGACGGGACGCGGGCGAGAGGTCGGCGGCGGGAAGGACGAGATGGAGGCACGGCGAGACGGTCGGCGTGAGAGGAGCGGGGCGTGCGGGCCGGGGTGGGGCAGGAGAGTAGCCGGGTGGTGACGGAGGGGCTTCGAAGGCGAGCCGCCAGGGGGCCGCCGGGGGATCCGAGTCCGCGGTCCGTCCCCGAGTCCCCGCGCCCACCCGGCCGGTGCCCGGCCCGCCGGCCCCGCCGCCACCTTCCGTGTCCGCTCGGAAGCGGCGGGAGGGAGGGAGGGAGGGAGGGAGGGGCTTCCCAGATGACCCGGTCGTGGTTGTCGGGTTATAGGACGTAAGAGACCGTAGAAGGCCGAGCCCGGGCCGGGCTGCCGGGGGAGCGCTGCCCGCCGCCTGGATGTCGGCGCTAACCGCCTCGCCCGTCTCTGTCCCCCTCTGGCCGCAGCCTGCAGATGCCCCCGGCCCCGGGCCCCTTCCCGAAGTCATCCACCCCCGCGGGCCAGGACGAGCTGCAGCCGCCCAAGCCTTCCGCCCTGCCCCTGGACCAGGTCGGTGCCACCCCGGGGACCTCCCTTCTTTCCCCTCCCTCTGTGTCCTCCTTCCTCTCGGCCCTCGCTCCCGGGGACGGGGAGCGAGGGGGGCCGAGGCATGGAGCGATGCCCGGAACCCCCCGGGAGCGTGGAGGGGCTTGGCCCTTCCCGCCCAGGAGGGCGCGTTCCTGTCCGACCCCCGGCCCCGCACGCTCTCTTGGGCTTCTCTCGGGCGGCCGGTGGGGCACGGGGCCGAACGGGCACCCCCTCTCTCCTCAGAGCTAGTCCGAGGATGACCGCCGCCCCCGGACGCGACGTCACGCCCGGAGACCCCCGTTCTCGTCTCTTCGCGGCCCCCGCCCCCCGGGGACCCCACCCCCACCCCCGGCACCGTTCCCGGGGTCCCCCCGGGCCTCTGCGCGGGGGGGGGTGCCGTCTCGGGTCAGGGGCCGGGCCGGGCCCCGACGACGACGGGACGCCGCTCTCGTGACTGGAGACGGACCGCGGATCGGGGAACTCTCCGCGGAGGGGGCCGAGCGGGGCGGGGGGCGGGAGGGGAGGGCTTCACGAGCGGCTAAACTCAGGTATATTTTGGGGGTGGGGCAGTGGGGTGACCTTCTGGTAGGGCATTACTGTTTTTGGAGCTGGGGCCAGTTTACAGAATTTACCTGTTGCCTTTGAAGATGTTTTTGTTGGTGGTGAATGTATACTGTATATAAGGGGCGGGGGCGGGGGCCGGGGGAGTCCGCCCTCCCCCCCCCCCCCGCCCCTCCCAACCCCCCCCACCCCCTCCCAGCACTGGACCGGTCCCGGCCGTTTACAGTCGCGACCCGCGTGAGCCCGGCGGGCGAGGAGATCGGTTCCTCTCCGGTTCCTCGCGGCCCCCTTGTCCCCGCCGGGCCTTCGGTCGTTCGGGTGTGAGACGGACCCCGGCCCCGAGCCGGGGGGGCGGGGGGGGGTCAATCTCCCCTCTCGGCCGCCCTCTCTGCTGATCCCCGTCTCTTCATCTCACCCCCGCCCCCTTCCTCTGTCTCCCTCTCCATCTAGGCCTTCCCCCCTCTCTCTCGGTCCCCTCTCCGTCCCTGCCTCCCCCACCCTCGCTCCTCTCTCCGTCTCTGCTTCCCTCTCTCCCTTCTGGGTCTCTGCACACCTCCCGATTTGATTCTGTACGTCGCTGGGTCCCTGTGCGTCCCTCTGTCTTCCTCTGCCGCCCCTCCTGGGCCCAGCAGGCGCGGGAGGAGGACGCCGGGCCTGCCCCATCAGCTGCTGGCTCTCGCCCCCTGCAGCCGGTCGGGGGGGGGCGGTGGTGACTCCGGACGTGGCCGGATGGGCCCCTGGGTTCACTGCGGACGGGTCCGGCTCGGAGTCGCGGAGCCAGGGAGGTTGGGGCGAGCCCGGCCGGGCCACCGGGCCCGGGGCCGCTCTCCTCCAGCCCTCCCTCGCCTTGTCTGGCGGTGGGCACAACCCAGAGCTGGGCGCGGGGGGAGGGAGGGAGACCGTAGAGTTTCCAGTCTGTGACAGTTTAGGTGCAGAGAGGAGGCCCGGTTTCTGATCCGGGCACCTCCGGGGTCCCGTGGCATGGGCCGGGGGGGGGGCCCATTTCCACCAGGGCGGGCAGGGCGGGCCCGCGGGCTCCCCAGGCTTGGGGGGCCACCGGCGTCAGGGCCCGCCCGTCCATCCCGGGGCCCCCGGAGTCGGGCTGGCATCGATGCCCTGGGTGGGAGAAACACCTGAGCCTGCCAGGGAGGGGCGGGGTGACGGCTCCGAGGCGGGGGAATTGCCGCCACGGAACCCGGATTCGGGCGGGGAGACGACGGCGGGTCCCTCGGTCTCTCTCCCAGCCGACCCTGGTCGGGGGAGGGCACCGGGGGAGAGGAGACGGTCGGGGACGGGGACGCTATACGGTGGCCTTCGTCGCCCCCACCGCCCCGTCCTCGTTCCGGGGCCCCCGGCTCGGGATCGCGGCAGATGGGGTCGAGATTCCGGCCGGCGGGGCCCCCCCCCGGCACCCCCTTCCCCCAGGGCTCCGGAAATTCTGGCCGGGACACCCGAAAGATCCGCCCCGCCTCTAACGCCTCGAAGCGGCGGCTCACCGGTCTCGATCGACCCATCGAACGGTAGCATTTATTGAACACCTGAGTGCTTGGGAGAGGACCGTATTACAGCAGTTAAGATCCCTGCCCCCCAGAGCTTAGTCTGCCGTGTGCAGAGCACTGGACTGAGCACTCGGGAGAGTGACGTAGCCAGCAGACACGATCGCCCCCCTCGAGCTCGCGGTCTTTGGGTAGAACACTGTACTGAGCGCTTGGGACAGCCCAGTAGAGTTAGTAGGCACGCTCGCTGCCTTCGAGGAGCTGACGGTCTCTACTGTGTGCAGAGCACTGGACCGAGCGCGTGGGAGAGGACATGGGAGAGGACGTGGGGTCCCCGCCCTCAGGGAGCCGACGGCACGGTGCTTGCGAGTTAAGCCCGAGGGGCGTTTCGGGCCACCCGGGGTCTGGACGGGGCCACGCCCGGGCCAGTGCCAGTTTGGTTTCCAGCCCAGACTGGTCCCTCACCTCTGCCCGGTCAGTTTTCACAGCCACGGACGGCTGGGGCTCCCAGGACCGGGAGACCTCCCCCCTCCCTTCGCCAGGCCTGTCTCGGCTCCCCCAAGCCCTCCCGGGATCCCTGGCGACCCCTGACGGGGGTCCGTGCCCTCTAATCGGGTGCCCGGGGCGTGGGACCGTCGCGGGCCGGCGGCCGCCGCCGGACCTCCCCCCCCCCCTCCCCCCCCCGGGGCCGTGACTTCTGACGGGTTCGTCGACGGGGCGGGGTGACGGACACGGATCCCCCCTCACCTCCCCCGGCCCCGGTTTCCCGGCCGGTCCAGATGAGCTTTCCACCTCGTCCTCCCTCCCCGGCCCTCCCATCTTCTCAGGCTCTTCCCCCTTCCCAGGGTGGCTGTTCGGAAATGGGGTGCGGCGTGCCCCACGTATAAAACCCAGGTAGACAGGGCTTCCTTTCTAAATCTCCCTATTCCCTGCCAGGAGGCTTATGAGTAGATCCTTCCCTCGCACCCTCCCGCCCCCGAAACCCTCAAGTTTACATAACCGTCCTTTTTGAAGACACTAAGAGTCGATGAGGCCTCAGAAAGCATTTTCTCTGGGGATTTGGGGGCCAAGATTTTAAGGATCCCATAAACGCTAGGACGCGGGGCTTTCGTTTCCCACCGCGACCCCCATCTTGCCACAGAGCACGCTACCGCCGTGCGATGATTGCTTTCCCCAATGCTCACCCTCCGGAGTGATGGGTGTCAGTTTATGTGGTCGGGGCGGTTCTCCCCCGCGGCGACGACGGGATCTTAGGCCACGCTCCAGGCCGGGGCTGGGAGGCCGGTTAGTCGGACGTGGGAATGCTCACTAGCCCTTCGCCGTCCTCTCCTCCCCGTCTCCTTCCACCCGGTCTGTTGGGGTTGGAGAAAAGAGCAATAAGAGGAAACTGAGCCCCAGGCCAGCCTGGTCTGCAGCCCCCGCGTCGCCTGCCATCCCTGGCCTGACCGCCCCTCCCCTTGAGCCAGCAATAACAGAGGGGACGGGGGCCCCGGGGGCCACTGGACCGTCCGCTCGGGACAAACCAGCCGGAGAAAGCGTCGCCCGAAGGGCCCGGGTTCGGGTGCCCTTGGGGCGGGCGGGGCCTCTTGGGCTTTTAGCCTCACCCTCCCGGCAGCCCCGGCGGGAAGCTCCAGCCGCATCCCGGGCCGAGCGGGGCGGATCCCGACCTCCCCCGTCCCCGAGCCTGACCTCGGCCTTCCCCGGGGAGGCCCCGCGTTTTTCCCTTGCGCTCCTTCTCCCGCTCTTCCCATCTAGGACCCCTACGGCGCGGGTCCCTCTGCGCCAGGAAGACGCCTCCGCCAACCCCTCCGCTCCTCACGGAGGGGGTCGTGGCCCCAGGGGGCCCTCTGAGGAGGGGCGGCGGTCCCCTCTCGCCCAGGACCTCGGGGGGCACCAAGCGCCGAACCAGTCAGAGGGCGCACGGCCGAGAGCTGCCGTCCGGGAGCGGGGATCCGCTCGGAAACGGTCGCTCCCGACGCCGGCCAAAATTCGATCTCTTCCTTCCGGATCGGCGTCTCTATCGCGCGGGATAGATCCCGGCCCCGGCCGCCGCCGGGTCCGTCCGCCGGCGGGGAGGAGGGGCGACAAACGGCGGCCGGAGACCCCGCCGGGGCGGGCCCGGGGGGTGGGCGTTGAGCACCTGGGGGCACGGGACCGGCGGCTTTGGGGCGGCGACCTGCCCTCCTCGAGTGTACTGCAGGCACTTTAGAGGTGGGGGGGACCCCAATTCAGGTCTCTTCGTGCCCTACGGAAGCGCTCGGAGGTGTCCCTTCGCTCGCACGGTCAGCCGCCTTGCCCCCGAAGCAGCCGGGGGGGGGTGTGGGGGCGATGAGGGGGCAGGTCCCCCCCCCCCCCCCCGGGGCCCCCCCGCTCGTTGACGCTCAGGGACCTCGCCCTCCCCTCCCCTCCAACCCCCGCCCCGAGGTCGAGGCAGAGTGAACTTTTCTGGCCAGTACTGGAAAGGGGAATGCTATTTATTTTTATATTGTGTATATTTTGTCTTGGTCTACTGATCCCCCCACCCCCCACTCCCTCTCCCACACTCTTCCCCGCCCCCCCACGAGTGACACTTACCTCAATAGTTAGTTCTGTACTGTGTGTTGGATAATTTTTTTTTTAAAAGAACTTTTTAAGAGCTTTTTGATCCTTCGAGGTCTGTAGATTTATTTCCATAAGAATCGGTAATTTTGTATAAAGTACATTCTTAAAATAGCGAACGGCTCTGGCGTTAATATGTGTCTGTGTGTGGAATTCTGCAGCCTGCCGGTCCGTGGCACTTATCGAGCGCTTTCTGGGTGCGGAGCACCGGGCTAAGCGCTTGGGAGAGGGCAGGACGACGCAGTCGGAAGACACGTCCCCGGCCCACGACCAGCCGAGGGTCTCGGGTCGGGGGGAGAGCGTCGGTCGACGACACCGGTTTCGCGGAAGTCACTGGGCTCGGAGTGGGTCCGGGCTCTGCCGCGCCGGGGGTCGAGTTCGAAGGCGGCCGTGACGACGAGGATGGTGGAACTTCTCCTTCGTCACTGCCCGCTTCGGGGACGCTGAAGAGTTCACTGTCGGCAGCGGAGTTCCCGGGGAAACGCTTGGGATCGTCTTTCGGTGTACCCAGCTGGGTCGAGTCCAGGAAAACGGAGGGATTTCAGATTCCCTTGCCCTTGCTCGAGTTACTCTTGGCTACCGAAAGAGGCCTCCAAGGGGTCTTCTTCATCTCATCCTCATTTCCCCATCTCCCTCTCCCTCCTGCGTCACTCTTGCATTTGGCTGTAGCCTTTATTTGCCCCTCCTTCAGCCCCATGCACGTCAAGACCGAGTCTCACGCAGGCCAGGGACTGCGTCCGATCCGATTCGCCTGTTTCCGCCCCAGAATTGGCACGTAATAAGTAAGCGCTAAACCATTCTTAGTAGTAGTAATTTTTATAGATATCCATATCCCCCTTCTTGTGGGCAGGGAACGTGTCCACAAGCTCTCTTGTATTCTCACAAGCGCATAGTCCAGTGCTCCGCACTCAGTCGATGCTATTTACTGAGCGCTTACCGTGTGCGGAGCCTTGGATTTAACGCTCGGTAAAGAACAGACCAATAGAGTTGACGGAGACATTCCCCGCCCACGATAGATCAATCAGTGGTCTTTATAGAGCGGATCCTGCGTGCAGAACACCGGACCGAGCGCTCGGTGGAGTCGGCCGACGCATTCTCCGTCCACAAGGAGTTTACGGCCTAGAGATCCTTACCCCCCTTTTTTTATTTGGTATTTGTTAAGCGCTTACTCTGCGCCAAACTTGGGGGAGATAAAAAGGGCATCGGGTTGGACTGCGGGGCTCTCGGTTTTAATGGCCATTTTAGAGATGAAGGAAGTGAGGCCCAGAGAAGTGAAATGACTTGCCCCAGGATACACAGCAGACCCGGGGAGGAGCCCGGATTAGGTCTCGGGTCCTCCCGACCCCCGGGTCCCGGGTTCTACCGGGCCACGCTGCTTCCCAACCTTTCCCAACTCTGAACTTTTAAGACTGGATCATCCTCCATTTTCTTCCTGAGCTTCCTCTCTCTCCCAGCTTTTCTCCCTCCCCCATATCTGTCTCCTCTAATTCATTCATTCAAGAGTATTTCTTGAGCGCTTACCATGTGCAGAACACGGTACTAAGCGCTTGGAATGGATAAATCGGCAACAGAGCCATCGACGGGCTCACAGTCTAATCGGGGGGGGGGGGGGGGGGGGAGGCACTTGCTGCAGAAGCTGCTCTAATCCCGCTTGCCGCAGCAGCTGGGGGAGGGAGGTGGAGGCAGAAGCAGATATTCATTCAATAGTATTTAGAGAGCGCTTACTACGTGCAGAACACTGTTCTAAGCGCTGGGGGAGATACAGGGTCATCGGGTCGTCCCACGGGAGGCTCCCAGTCTTCATCCCCATTTTACAGATGAGGGAACTGAGGCCCAGAGAAGTGAAGTGACTCGCCCACAGTCCCCCAGCTGACAAGGGCCCGGGTGGGGGATTGGAACCCACGACCTCTGACTCCCAAGCCCGGGCTCTTTCCACCGAGCCGCACTGCTCCTCTAGCCACGCTGAAGTAATAATAACGTTGGTATTTGTTAAGCGCTTACTATGTGCAGAGCACTGTTCTAACCGCTGGGGGAGATCCAGGGTCATCGGGTTGTCCCACGTGCGGCTCACGGTCTTCACCCCCACTTTACAGATGAGGGAACTGAGGCACAGAGGAGTGAAGCGACTCGCCCGCGGTCACACAGCGGACAAGTGGCAGCTGGCCCGAGGTTCCCCAGCCGACAGGCGGCGGAGCGGGGATTGGAACCCATGACCCCCGAGCCGCGCCGCTTATCGCTTCGCGCATAGTGGGCGCCGGGCGGAGGGCCCGGCTCCCTGCCGCCCCCTGGCGGGGCCAGGGCGGGTCTGCGCGGGCCAGAGGTCGCCCCGCCCCCGGCCTCCTGCGACCTTTGACCGGGGCTGCTGAGCGCAGCTGTACCCACCCCCCTCACCTTCCTCCTCCTCCTCATCCCCCCTGTGGCCGGCCCGCAGGGCCCAGGGAGGTGGGGCTCGGCCGCCGGAGGCCTCTGCAGCCTGGGGTCATTCGCTGGCGGGCCTGCGGGGAGGGGTCACACCGCCCCTGGGTGCAAAACCTGCCCCCCCGGGCCCTCCGAGGGACAGATGCCCCCGGCCCCGACCCGTCGCCGTCTACACCGCCAGCGGGCCCCGTCCCCGTCTCCCGTCGGCCCGCCCCGACCCCCGTCCGTCTACGCCGCCGGCCGGGCCGAGGCGAGCGGGCGGTGGGCAGGAGCAGGTGAGGGGGGCCGACCGCGGGGCGACCGGGCGGGACGCCCCCATCCGCCGCCCGGGGGCCGGAGGGTCGGGGCGGTGGTGACCGGGCGTTCCCCGACACCGGCGGGACCGAGTCTGGGGCCGCCGGTCCCGGTGGAAACCTGGCTGTCGGCCCGCCCGGGCGGAAGACGGACCCCGGTGTCTCCCGTCCTCCTTCCCCCGCCTGGGCTCTCCCCCCCGAAAGTTCTCCCCACGTGCGAAGCACTGTGCCGGGCGATGAAAGACACCTTTTCCGCCCTCGGAGCCGACAGTCCGACGGGGGGAGAGACGGCCAAAACTGACGGAGGCAAGAGAAAAGCGTGAACCCCCCCGCCCCGCCTTAAAAACCAAAGGGGCGATGAAATCGCCGAATCCAGAATGTGATACTGAAATACGATGATCGTTGAGATCGACACCGAACGGGTGTGCCGGAGGTGCTAAGGCCTCGTCGGTCGGATCGATCAGGGAAGGCCCCCCAGCTGGAGGTGATTTTCGGAGGGCTTTGAAGGCTAATTTGTAGTTTGTTTTTTATTAGTCTCCCCCCTAGACCGAAAGCTCATCGTGGGTGGGGAATGAGTTGGTTTAGTGTTCCGTTGTACTCTCCCAAGTGCTTGCGACAGTGCTCTGCACGCGGCGAGCGCTCGGTGAGTACGACTGACCGAGAAGGGACCGGCTCTCTCGGGCTCACGGACTCCGGGCCGGTTCTGCCCTTGTGGCTCTTTGCCACACCCAGCCGGGGCCCCCCGGCCGCCTCTCCGTTTCCACGGTCTCCTGCCTCGGTTTCCCCCCGAAGACGGCCGAAGGCGCTCGTGGCCGAGGGGGCCGGGCGGATCCCGACCGACGACCCGGACTGGCCGGCGGGCTCGGCGGCGGGCAGCCCGAGGAGGCCTCCTCCTCCTCCCCCGCGATCGACTGATCGATCGAGGACGGCCGGGCCGGTTGCTGCCCGAGCGGAGGAATCCGGCCGGGGGGGGCGGGGACCGGGCAGGGGCCGGGGAGTCTTCCCCCGACGGCCGGAAGGGCAGCCCCTCTGACTCCCAAATCCTCTGACCAGGGGTTTTCCTCCTCCTGCCCCGGCTGGGGCCGGTGACCGGAAGGGATGGCGGACCAGAAGATCAGGTGGGTCCCCCCTCCCCCACCCCCAGCCCCGCCGTAACGGGGGGCCTCCCCCCCTCCCCCGCCATCCGAGAACGGTCACGACATTAATGAGCGCGGACCCCGTGCTGGGCGCTGGGGCGGATCCCGGGTTAGGAGACCGGGCCCGGGTCCCGTCCCACCGGGGGTTCGTTTTCCCCATCTCCGTTCTGCAGAGGAGGAAATGGGAGATTCAGAGAGGTCGAGTGACCCTCCCGAGGTCACACGGCTAACCAGTGCAGGGCCCGGACGCGGGCCGCCCGATTCCCTGTCCCGTGCTCTTTCCATGGGACCACGCTGCCCTCCGTCCTCCTCCTCCTAGGTGCTAAGGGTCATAAACCCCAACCTCCCCCCCAGTCGGCCCAGGGCCCCCAGAGACGGAGGGAAACGGGAGGATGGGAGCCTGGACAGGACGACGGGCCGGAAATCGTGGGCGCAGGGTGGGCGCCGAGAGCCCGAGCCCGCCAGGCCCGGTCAGGGCGGCCCCCAGACCCCTCCCCTCCTCCTTCCTCTCGCCCTGCCCTCGGCAGCGTCCCCGCAAAACTCATCAACGGCGGCGTGGCCGGGCTGGTGGGGGTCACCTGCGTGTTTCCCATTGACCTGGCCAAGACGAGGCTGCAGAACCAGCAGGGACCGGCCCAGTACTCGGGAATGTAGGTGTCGGGGCTTGGGGGGAGGGGGCGGGGGGTGAGTGGTGCTGGGGGTGGGGGTCTGTCCGCCGGGTGGAGGGGCGCGGGGAGTCGACCGTGCCGGGGGGAACTGGAACGCTGGGGTCTGGGGGGAAGGAACAGGGAAGGGGAGGGCAGTCGGCCGGCGGGGAGTGGGCGGAGGGTTGACCGGGCAGGAAAGAGCCCCCTTCCCCCATCCCTGCCCCGCAGGGTGTCCCTGGGGTGGGGGGGGGAAGAGAGAGAGATATTCGGAGACCCCCCGGGAGGGTGACACCTTTCCGTGAGGAAGCGGGAGAGTCTCGAAATGTGTGAAATCTGCCTTTATGAGCATATTGAATTCAATGCATTTACATTTACTGAATGCTTACTGTGTGCAGCGTACTAGGCGCTTGGGAGGGTACAATATAACAGTCATTCGGTCGTGTTTATTGAGCGTTCACTGCGCGCAGAGCCCTGTACTTAAGCGTTTGGGAAGTACCAGACAGAGACGATCCCTACCCGACAACGGGCTCACGGTCTAGATCTCTCGGGCTGCCTGCCCGAGACTGTCTCTCCGTCTCCGCTCCCGCCCGGGACTGTCTCTCTGCCGTCTCTCGGCGTCTGCCGCCGTGTCTCTGTGTGCCGGCACTAGGCCGGGGGGGTCCGCTCCGCCCGAGACCAGATCTTTTTCTCCCCGGAATCAGCCGGGCGATTCAAGCCCCCGCCCCCTCCCCGGCCGAGGGTCCCGGACCCGGCGGGCCGAGGGGGTCCGAGCCGTGGAGGGAGGCCCCCGGGGCCCGGTGGGAGGCCCTGGCCGAGCCAGAGGGGGGTCCGGGGCTGGGGGAGGGACTGGCCCCATCCCGTCCGTCCGATCTCCCCTTCCAGGCTGGACTGCCTGGGCAAGACGGCTCGGGCCGAGGGCTTCTTCGGCATGTACCGAGGTAGGCGGGCCGTGCGACCTCAGGCGAAGCCCCGACCTCCCCGAACCTCGAAATGGGGCGGGGGGAGGTTGGACACCCATCGCGACCCCAGACCGTCCCTGCCAGCCCGCCCGGGGATGGGTCTCCGCCTCCTGGTTTTGCCCCCGTTACGTACAGAGCGCCGTACTAAGCACTTGGGAGAGGACGACAGAATTAGCAGACACGCTGCAGTCCAAGCTCTTTCTGGGTTTCGCGTGGGGTCCCCCCGGCCCGCCCCCCTCACCTGGATGGAGCCCCGTCCCCCGGGGCCTTCCCGGCGGGGCGGGGGGCGGGCGAGGGGGGCGGCTCAGGCCCGCCGGTCCCTCCGCCAGGGTCGGCGGTGAACTTGACCCTGGTGACCCCGGAGAAAGCCATCAAGCTGGCCGCCAATGACTTCTTCCGCCAGCTGCTCCTGCCAGACGGGTAGGGAGTGGGCTGCGGGCTCCTGGGGGTCTGGGCACGCGCGTGCCCGGGTGCGCACCCGGGAGACGTGCGCGGCCATCCGCGTGCACAGAGTAGTAGAGCGTGCGTGTCGTCGAGCGCCCGGCCAGCGTGGTGCCCGCTAGGAGGCGGGTGTGCCCTTGGGGCTCTGAGCTGGCAGGCCCCGACTTATTTGCGGGACTTGGCCCGCGGCGTCTGGGTGGCGGAGGGTGGGCTCCCGGTGACCGACCGGTCCGCGGGTCGGGCGACGGCAGGGGGGAGCTGAGGTGGGGGAAGGAGATGGCGGCGGGGGGCCGACCGTCCGTCCGTCTCCGGGCCGGGACCCGTCGGCAGTGGGAAGGAGCTGACGCTGGGGAAGGAGATGTTGGCGGGGTGCGGGGCCGGGGCTTGCCAGGTGGTGGTGACCTCCCCCATGGAGATGCTGAAGATCCAGCTGCAAGACGCCGGGAGGCTGGGTGAGACGCCCCCCCCGGGGGCGGGAGGGAGGGGAGGGAGGGACGCTTCCCGCCTCGGTTTCCGGCCCCATTCCGGGAAGGTGGGGAGGGCGGGCGGGGCTGGAGATGGGGCGGACTGGGTCCGCGACGATTTTCCGGGGTCGGGCCAGCCCCGGGGAAGATGGGCAAGGGGTCCTTCTCCTCGAAGGGCAGGAGGGCGGCCCCCTCCGGGGATGGACCTTGGGGAGAGGCCTGGGCTCCGGGGCGCGAGCCGGGATGGGAGAAGTCAGTCGGTCCGTCGTATCTCTGGAGCGCTTCTGCGTGCGGAGCGCTGTGCCGAGCGCTCGGGAGATTCCGACGGAACGGGATGACAGACTCATTCCCTGCCCACGACGAGCTCGAGGACCCTCCCCCGGCCTCCCCCGACTTGTCTCGTCCTCCTCTGCAGCCGAGCAGCAGCGAAGGGCGTCCGCCGGCCGGTCCCCCTCCGCCGGCCCCGTCCCCTCGCGCCCCTCGGCCGCCCTCATCGCCCGGGAGCTGCTCCGCACCCAGGGCCTGGCCGGGCTCTACAAGGGGCTGGGAGCCACCCTGCTCCGGTGGGTGCCGGGTCCCGGCCGGGGACGGAGGGGCACGGGCTCACCGTCCCCGCCCCCCGAGCCTGGAAACTCGCTGTGGGCGGGGAACGTGTGTTTGTCGTTCTCTTATACTCTCCCAAGCGCTTAGTACGGCGCTCCGCACAACGTAAGCGCCCAAGTGCCACTCAGCGAATGAAGGACTCTGCTTCGGCGCAGTCCTGGACGTGAGGCAGCTGGGGCCCCGAGGGTCAGTCGGCCCCTCAGTCGTATTTATTGAGCACTTACTGTATGCAGAACACTGTACTGAGCACTTGGGAGAGTCCAACAGAAGAATGTAACAGACCCATTACCTACCCACAGTGAGCTTACTACCTGGGGGGAGGAGACAGACATTAATAGAAATAAATGACAGATCTGGACATAAGCCGTGTGGGGCTGGGTGGAGGGGGGATGAATAAAGGGGGCAAGTGAGGGAGAGGCAGAAGGGAATGGGAGAAGAGGATAGGAGGGAGGAGTCAGGGAAGGCTTCTCGGAGGAGATGGGCCTTCCCCTGAGAAGCAGCGTAGCTTAATGGATAGAGCCCGGGCTTGGGAGTCGCAAGGACCCGGCTTCTAATGTATCTAGAACGGTGCTTGGCCCGTAGCGAGCGCTTATCGTTGCCATCGTCGTCGTCGTTATTATGGCCTTGGGCCAGTCACTTCACTTATCTGTGCCTCGGTTACCTCATCTGTAAAACGAGGGCTCCATGCGGGACGGGGACTAACCCGATTACCTCATGTCTACGGATACTTAGAACGGCGCTTGGCACATTGTAAGCGCTTAACTACCACAATTATTTTTACGCGCTTAAATGCCACACTTATTATCATGCACTTAACAGATAACGATTGTTATCATCATTATGCACTTCTATGCTATTATCCTTTATTCCTAATTATTTTTATTACCGTCACCGTTACCGGGCCCCTCCCTTCCGGCCCTCAGGGACATCCCGTTCTCCGTCATCTACTTCCCGCTGTTCGCCCACCTCAACGGGCTGGGGATGAGCCAGGCCGGCGGCAAGGCCCCCTTCCTGCACTCGTTCGTCTCGGGCTGCGCGGCGGGCTGCGTGGCGGCCGTGGCCGTGACGCCCCTGGACGGTGAGCGCGGCCCCCCGGTCCCCTCCTCCCCCTCCCGGCCGGGGGCACCGGGACAGAGGGACGGACGGGTCGCAGGGGGCGGAGGGGAGGGTCCGGGACCCCCCCAGCGTGGGCCCGGGCCTCGCTTTAGAGCTCGGGGCCTCCGGCCCTCCCGGGCACGGACCCCTCACGCCTCCCACCCCCGGCCTCCGGGGCCCACCCCGTCCACCCCGTCCCTGCTGCTCCCCCGCCCCCAGCCCCCTCCGCCCGTCACCCCAATCCTGCTGCTCCTCTCTACTGGCCGGCTCAGTCCTGAAGACCCGCATCCAGACCCTGCGGAAAGGCCTGGGCGAGGAGTCGTACGGCGGCCTCGTCGACTGTGCCAGGTGAGAGCGGCGGCGCCCGCCCTGGCCGGGGGCAGCCGGGCTCCTCGGGGCGAGGGCTCCGGGACCGTCCCGGCCGAGCCCCTCGGGGCCCGGGGAGGGCGGCGCGGCGGGCCCGGAGGGGGACGGCCCCCTTTCGACGCCCCTCTCTCCCCAGGAAAACGTGGGCGCTGGAGGGCCCCTCGGCCTTCATGAAGGGGGCGGGCTGCCGCGCCCTGGTCATCGCCCCCCTCTTCGGCATCGCCCAGGGCGTCTACTTCATCGGCTTCGGAGAAATGGTCTTGGGCCTCTTCCAGTAGCCCCGGCCCCGGGCTCCGCGGCTCCCTCGCGGCCCCCCCGACCGGGCCGCACCCGCCGCCCCGCTCCGGCCCCGGGAAGGCCTTGCCCGCTCGGGCCTGGTCTGCCCCGTCGCCGAGCAGGTGTCGGGTCAGTGGAGGGGAGGGGTGCCCCCAACCCAGTGCCCCGGGGAGACCCCGGCCCCCACCACTCCCTGCGTGAAAGAGGGCCGGTGGGGGTCACGTCTCCCTCTCCTTCCCCCCGCTCTACCCAAAAGAGGGGCCCAGAGGACCCAGCTCCCCGCCCCACCGTGCCCCCTCCGTATTCCCCCCGCGCCTGCAGACGGGCACGTGGTCGCCGAACGGGGCAGGAGGGGAGGGGGTCACCCAGGTCGCCGGCCAGGGCTGGTGGATAGAGGCCCAGGAGAAGCCCCCCCACCCCTCTCACCCCACACAGGCACAGAGTGAGACACCTTTGCCTTTAATAAATAAAGCAACACAGACTCAGGGCTGGAGCCTCTGACTCCCGCCGATGGCCGAGGCCACCTCGGGGCCAGGGCGGGGCAACGGGGTGAGGGAAGAGGCGGGGGTGGTCCGGGCTTCAACCTACCCCTCCCCGGGAAGCGGCGGCGCGGGGACCCCGAGTCTCGGCGGGGCGGCGGGGGCGGGAACGACCGGCCCAGGCTTCAGTCCAGGAACTTCCTGTTGACGTTGGCCCCGAACAAGGCCCCGCGCACCTCCGGCATCATCTGCGGGGAGAGAGTGGGCCGTGAGGGGGGCGGGACCCGCACGGTCCCCGCGGGCCGGTGGGGGGCCGACGGTGGCTCGCGCCGACCCTGAGGCCGAGCACGGGCGGGGACTTTGGTCGGGGTTCCTGACCGATCACGAGAGCGGGTGCGCGTCCGTGCACGTGGCCCTCTGGTCAAACAGACGGCGGCGAGGGGGGATGGGGGGAGGCGGGGGGTGCGTGCCGCCGTCCCTGACCTCCTACCCGCCCCCGGCTCTGCCGTGCCCGGGGGCGGGGGCCCGGCTGGTGGGTGGCCACTGACCTGCTGGGCGATGAGGTCCAGGCGGCTCTCCAGGGTGTTGGACACCTTGATCTTGCGGTCGCCGTTGTAGAGCTCCACCCCGCCGGCCCTGGACGGGGGAGACGGCCACGTGGTCCCTCCGCCCCGCCGCCCATCTCCCGCCCCGTCCGGCCTCCGATGCGGGGAGGCCGGAGGGTGGGGCTCGGCTCTCTCCCCCCCGGCCCCCGGCCTCCCGCCGGAGGCGGACGGGGTCCGGCGGGGAAGGGGCGGGCCGGGCGCCTTACGTTTCCTCGGGCAGGTACTGCTCCTGGTCCACCTGGACTTCGACGTCCTTCTTGGTGGCGATCTTGTACATGGGGATGGCCTTCTGCACCGCGGCCTGTGACGATCACGGTAACGGTAACGACGGTATTCGTTAGGCCCTTCCCACGCGCCGGGCGCCGCACTGAGCGCTGGGGTGGGCGCGAGCCAGTCGGGTTGGACGGTCCCCGTCCCACGTGGGGCTCACAGTCTTAATCCCCATTTTACAGGTGAGGGAGCTGAGGCCCGGAGAAGTCAAGCGACCCGCCCGGCGACGGCCTCCTTAGAGCTAGGCCGGGCCCCGGGGTTGCGGGGAGGGTCGGCGGGGTCCCGTACCTTCACCAGGGGGAAGTCTTGCTTCCTGCAGCGGACGGTCACGCGGGGCTCCAGCAGCTGGTACAAGCCCTGTCGCGACGGAAGCGTTGGCGGGAGAGGCCGACGGGGGCGAGACGGGTGGTCTCGCCCGGCCTCCCCGTCGCCCCAAACCGGCAACGGCCGGCGAGGTGGCACGCCGGGGAGGGGGTTATCCAATCCCCGCCTCACGTGACGGCGACTTCGTGGAGGTGGGAGGGACCCCCCGGCCCACCCCGAAACCGGGACCGGGGCAGTGGGGGGAAGGGGGTCCGGGCGCCGGGAGGGAGGGCCCGGCTCACCGAGCGGGGCCTGGGCCGTTACCTGGAGGACCAGGCCGTCCAGCAGTGCCTGGTACCTGACGTTGTCCTTCACCACCTTGGTCAGCCTCTGCTTGGCTTCACTCAGCAGGTCCTGCCCGCGAAACAGACAGGCCTTGGCGCCGGGCCCCGGAGCTGCCCCGCACGCCGTGGGTCCGGGAGGGACGCCTCGCCCCCCCCCCCCCACAATCCCAATCCCCCCCTCACGTCCCCGGGGGGAAGCGGGCCGAGGGGCGGGCCCGGGCCCGGGGAGGGGCGGTCCGGGCCCCTTCTGCCTCCCGGCCCGCGTCCCGCTCCAAGCGAGAGTTTCTCCCCGGCCTCCCTGAGGAGTTCCGGTCAGGACTAGGAAGATCCAACCCAAGATGGTGGCTCCCTGCCCCGCTGGCTCCTTCTCTGCCACTTGTCAGCTGTGTGACTGTGGGCAAGTCGCTTCTCTGCGCCTCAGTTCCCTCATCTGTCAAATGGGGATGAAGACCGGGAGCCTCGAGTGGGACAACCTGATTACCTGTAGAACAGTGCTCACCACATAGTAAGCACTTAAAAAATACCAACATCATTATCATTCTCTGCCCCGCCCTCCCTAATATCCCAGGATCCTTCTGGAAATTTCTGAGAGATGCCTGGCCCCGTGGAAGGAGCAGGAAAGTGAGTACTCCGCGTGCGTCTCTCCTCACGTGTCGGTTCCCGGGCGCCCAGAACAGTGGTCGGCGAGAGCCGCCGCTCGCGGCTCCTACCACCTTGTGCTTGGGATGGGGAGAACGTGAGGCCCGCCGAGCCGGGGTGGGGGCACCCCGCCACCTCGGGGGCCCCCGCGCCCCGGCGGGCGGGCGGAGACCGTGGCGGGCCGACGGGGTCGCGCAGCGACGCCTGGCGCTAGTTGGCAGGGGCCCACCGAGGCACCCGAGCTTCCTCTGAGAAAACGCAGGGGCGTCGCTCCCTTTGACGGAGGGCTGCCGAGCTCCTCGGGAGCGGGCGGTCGAGGGACTGCGGCGTTGAGGTCGTCGCACGCTAAGCGGTGGGCCTTCTGCCCCATCGCTGGCTTGTGGAGGAGAAGCGGCTGGGGGGCAACAGGGCGCCCCCCAATCCTGGGATACTTAGCCAAAGTAGGGGGGCGACGGGGACAGGAAGGGGAAGAGTCTAACAGGCGGCTCCTGCTATTCAGGGATTTGTAGCGTGGTGTAATTCCTCTGATTATTAGGGTTACGCGTGGCCCAGCGGACAGAGCCCGGGCCTGGGAGTCAGAAGGTCGTGGGTTCTGATCCCAGGTCTGCCGCCTGTCTGCTCTGTGCCCTTGGGCAAGTCACTTCACTTCTCTGGCCCTCGGTTCCCTCATCTATAAAACGGGGATTAAGACGGTGAGCCCTCTGTGGGACGGGGACCGTGTCCAACCTGATTATCGCGCATGTATCCCGGCGCTTAGAACGGTGCCCGGCCCATGGTAAGTGCTTAGCGAATACCATCATTATTTAGTGCCCATCGTGCGCCTAGCACTGTGCTGGGGGGGCGGCGATAGAAGGTCATCGGGTCGGGCTCAGTCGCCGGGCCCGCGACTCCCACCTGACGAGGCAGGGTGGGCAGGCGTTTTATCCCCCATTGTACAAAACAGAGGCGAACTGAGGCTCAGAGAGTGACTTGTCCAAGGTCGCCCAGCTGCGCCTGGTAGCCAGAGCTCCTGATGCCCAGCTCTCTATCCTTGTCGCTAGATCCCACTGCTGAGCTCTGATTTGCGGACTCGGGGAGGGATGAGGATTCTGTTTCCCCGGGAATGCCGATCTGCTCTTCCATCTTGTCTCTTTGCTTGTTCCTTGTCCTAAGCCCCTCTTCCCCCTCCTCTTTCTTCTTATCTACCGCACTTGGATACCAGTTCAGGAGAGTGTGTGTGTTTGTGTCCCACCCTCTCGTCCCCCAAGGGTTGGGAGGGGCTGGACCGGTTTGGGCTGGTAGGGGGAGAGCAGGGGTGGGGCCTGCTGCTTCAAAGGTGCCTGGGCCCAACCCCACTGCCTCCCATCCCCTCGCCATCAATCAATCACTCCTATCTGAGCGCTTACTGTGTGCGGAGCACTCTACTAAGCCCAATTCCCAGCAGCGGGTCAACGGGCGGGCCCGCTACGGCGGACACCCGCCCTCGACCCGCCTCCCGAGTGTGCCCGGACGGGCCTGGAGTTTCCTGGCTTCAGCGGGAGGGCCCAAAGCAAGAGGAGGCGATGAGAAAGAAGAAAAGACCATAAGAAAAATAACAACGCTATTTGTTAAGCACTTACTCTGTGCCACGGTGCTCTGCACGGAGTAAACGCTCAGTAAATACCATCGCTTGATTGCCAAGCATGGGGAGAGGTCCTCAGGTTGCACACGGTCCCCGGCCCCCATGGGGCTCACGGACTAGCGGAAGGGAGATCGGGTTTCGGTTCCCTGTTTTATGGAAGAGGAAACGGAGGCCCAGAGCAGGAAGTGACTCGCGAGAGGTCACGGGGCAGACAGACGACAGAGCCGGGATTAGAACCCAGCTCCTCTGACTCCCGGGGCCAGGCGCCTTCCACTGAGCCACATGGCTTTGCCAGTGTGGCCTGAAACCTGGGGGTCTTGGTGATGATACTAATAATAGTGGTATCTGCTAAGCGCTTACCGTGTGCCAGGCACCGGTCTAAGCGCTGGGGTGGATACAAGCGAATCGGATGGGACGCGGTCCCTGTCCCGCATGGGGCTCACGGTCTTAATCCCCATTGGACAGATGAGGTAAATGAGGCCCAGAGAAGTGAAGTGACTTGCCCTAGGCCACGCAGCAGACGAGCGGAGGAGCGGGGATTAGAACCCAGGTCCTTCCGACTCCCTAGTGGCTCTGCCCACTAGGCTGGGCCGCAGCACCGCATCTGCAGGGCCCGCGTGCCAGTCTGTTGCGGGGAACGGTGACAGAGAGGCTCCTTCTTCTGGGATAATCTTCGCTCGGGGAAGGCGGCACAGCACCGCCGGCCTGGATGCGGCCGACCCGGACCACAAGCCGACGGGGAAGCGTGGGAGCCAACGCACAGGCTGCAGACATTCCCGGGGGGGGGCGCGACGCCAACCGGTGTGAGAGACGGTGACCCCCTTGTCTGGGCTGAGCCCCCGGGTGCCCGGGAAACCCCGCGGCCTGGGGCTGCCGGGGCCCGGCCACTCACCGAGATCAGGTCATCTCTCGCACGCAGCACTTTCAACCTGGCCTGATTGAGCAAGTTGGACATCTGACTGCGAGGCGGACGGGAAGACCCCCAAAAAAAACGAAAAGGAAAAATCAGCGGGAGCTTCCGGGCACAGCCAGTTGTGCCGCAACCCCCTTCCTCGAGGAGGTCTGGACAGGTATTCGTAACTATTATCATCATTTTGGTATTTGTTAAGCGCTCGCTATGGGCCAGGCACTGTACTGAGCGCTGGGGAGATAGGAGGTCATCAGGTTGGACCCAAGCCCACAGAGGACTCCCAGTCTCCCGGGGAGGGACAACAGGTACTGAACCCCCATTTGCCAGATGGGGGATCTGGAGGTACAGAACGTCTACCCCAGCGCTCAGTACAGTGCCTGGCACATGGCAAGCGCTAAATACCACAAAAGCTTGTGTGGGCGGGGAATGAGTCTGCTTCTTTATGAGTGTACTCTCCCAAGCGCTTACAGTGCTCTGCACAGAGCTGATTTTTAAGAAAAAATTGGCTGATTTTTAAGCAAAAGAGAGAGAGAGAGTGTAAAGGACTTGGCCAAGGTCACCCAGCACACAAGTGGCGGAGTCAGAATTAATAATAATAATAATGTTGGTATTGTTAAGCGCTTACTATGTGCAGAGCACTCTAAGCGCTGGGGGAGATACAGGGCAATCAGGTTGTCCCTCGTGAGGCTCACACTTAATCCCCATTTTACAGATGAGGGAACTGAGGCACAGAGAAGTGACTTGCCCATAGAATCTGGATCCTCAGACGGCCAGGCCCACGCTCCTTCCTCTGCGCCACGCTGCGGCCAGCCGCGTCCCTCGCCCCAGCCCGGAAGGTTGACCCAGGGAGGGGACAGGGAAGGGAGGAGAGAGGTCTGCGGACCTCCCGGGAGAAGCAGCGTGGCTCAGTGGCGAGAGCCCGGGCTTTGGAGTCAGAGGTCATGGGTTCGAATCCCGGCTCTGCCACTTGTCAGCTGTGTGACTGTGGGCAAGTCACTTCACTTCTCTGTGCCTCAGTTACCTCATCTGTAAAATAGGGATGAAGACTGTGAGCCCCACGTGGGACGACCTGATTCCCCCGTGTCCACTCCGGCGCTTAGAACAGTGCTCTGCACATAGTAAGCGCTTAAAGACCAACATTATTACTACTCGCCTCCCCCCGCGCCTCCCCGGGGACCCCCGCCGCTTACATCTTCTTCTGCTGCTCGATCTGCTTCTCCTTCTTCTCGTAGTACTCCATGATCTTCAGCCTCTGCGTCTGCACCAGCCGACCTTTCTCGATGTTGAACTCTTCTTCGGCCTACGGGCGGGGGACGGGGAGGCGGGTCGGGGGGGGGCGGGCCCGAGGCGCCCTCCCCCGCCGCAAGCGGGAGGCCTTCGCCTCTCGGAAGGGAGTCCGGTCCCTCCTCTCCCTCCGACTTGAATGTCCCGGACTCTCCCCGGCGTTGAGTACGCTGCTCTGCCCGCAAGAAGCGGGCCGATAAATACCACCGACGGACTGAAAAGTAGCATCATTTTATCCCTCATCCTCTGGGGGAGATCAAGAGAAGCGGCGTGCTCGAGTGGGTAGATCACGGGCCTGGGATTCGGAAAGCCCCGGATTTTAATCCCCGCCCCACCGCTTCTCTGCTCTGCGTCTCACTCACCTCATCTGTCGACTGGGGATTAAGACCGTCAGCCGCACGGGCGGGGGTCTATCTACCCCAGCGTTTAATACAGTGCCCGGCCCAGAGTAAGCGCTTAGGGGCAGCGATAACCCTCTCGTAGTTCCCTAATTCAGGTCCCGGCCGACGGCTCCTCTCCCTGACCCCCGATTCGCAGCCTCGGCTCCCTCCCCGCGGCGGCGTACCTTGGCGTCGATCTCTTCCGCCTTCTCGTTGGCTTCTTGCTCGATGAAAGCCATCATGTGCTTGATCTGGAGGGACGGAGGAGGTGAGTCCGCTCTCGGGGAGGGAGGAGGCCACTCTTCCCCAGTCCCTCCCGCCGCCCACGGTGCTCCCGGTAGGAGCCGGAGGAGGCCTGCGCGGGACCGGGTGATCCCGCCCGGGGTCCGGCCACAAGGCGATCTCCCGTCTACCGTCCCTGGAGCCACGTGGGCCGCCGCAAGAACTGGACTGTAAGTCCCTGAGGGATCCCGACTACTTTATTGGGCCCCTCCCGATTCACTTAAATCTACCCCAGTGCTCAGCGGGGTGCTTGCCACGTAGCAAACGCTTAATACCGTAAATAATAATAATATTGTACTTTCCTTAGCTCTCAGTACGGCGCGCAATAAATGCCACTAATCGGTTCTGGACTACGCGGTCGAAAAGGGGGGCTTTATTGAGGGGAGAGGAATGTCCCCCCGTCTTTAAGATCTGGGGATCCACAAGTACTCGGCTCGTCCTCGCCCCACACAATAGAAGCGTTTACGTGTGCTACAAAAGCCCCCGAACGAGGCTTCCCGGTTCCAACCGGTTGTTCCCCTCCTTCCCCAGGCGGGATCGGGGCCGCTGGGCTGTTGACTGTCCGGGAAGTCCATTGTGTCCCGTGACCATCAGCTCCCCTAATCCTCAGGCTCCTTAAATTCCATCCCGGAGGCCAAAGAATCCGGCTCCTGAGCCAGTCCGCTCCTCCCAGACTCCACCGCCCAGCCCTGGAGATCAAGCAGTGGCATTTATTCGATATGGCATTCAATAAATAGTATCGAATTTATTGAGCGCTTACTACGTGCCGAACGTTACGCGATTGTATCCGCTGAGCGCTTACTGTGTGCAGAGCCTTGCAGTAAGCGCCCGGGAGAGTCAAAAACAATAAACAGTCATACTCCTTGCCCACAAGCGGCTTAGTAATAATGATAATAATGTTGGTATCTGTTAAGCGCCGACTATGGGCCGAGCACCGTTCTAAGCGCCGGGGGAGATACGGGGTCATCGGGTTGTCCCACGTGAGGCTCACAGTTCATCCCCACTTTACAGGTGAGAGAACTGAGGCCCAGAGAAGTGAAGTGACTCGCCCGCAGTCCCACGGCTGCCGAGGGGCGGAGCGGGGATTCGAACCCATGACCTCTGACTCCCAAGCCCGGGCTCTTTCCACTGAGCCACGCCGCTTCTCCAGTACCAGGTGGTTAGGAAACAATTAGCAGACACCCTCTCCGCCCTTTAAGGAGTTTACAGTCAACACTAAGAGAGACCCAACGCTCCGAGCCAAGGTCACACGACGGACAAGTGGCGGGGCGGGGATTAGAACCCGGGTCCTCTGAGTCCCAGGCCCTATCCGTTAGGCTGCTCCAGTCCCCGCTGGGTCCCACGGGCGGGCCCGGGGATAATCCCCGGCACGTGGAGTGTGAGTCAGAGTTTTCCAAGGGCAGGGCCCTAAACCCATCAGGTGGCCAGTGGGCAGTGCAGGATCTGGGCTAACAGACTGGTGGTGAAGGCGCCCGGTACGTCAGACCGCAGGACGGGCCCGGGCAGACCGGCCCGGCCGGTGCTGCGGCACCCGTTGGTCCCCACGGCCCGGGCACAGGGCTCAGGGTGACCCTCGGGCCCGGAAAAAGCGGCACAGCCTAGCGGACGTAGCCCGGCCCTGGGAGTCGGGACCGCGGGCGAGTCCCCTTTTTTAAAAAAACGATTAAATATCAGGCGCTTCCTATCGGCCCGGCACCGTACCGGATGCTGGGGTAGCAGCGTGGCTCGGTGGGAAGAGCCCGGGCTTCGGAGTCGGAGGCCACGGGTTCGACTCCCGGCTCTGCCGCTCGGCAGCTGGGGGACCGTGGGCGAGTCACTTCACTTCTCGGGGCCTCAGTTACCTCGTCTGTAAAACGGGGATTAACTGTGAGCCTCACGTGGGACGACCCGATGACCGTGGATCTCCCCCGGTGCTTAGAACGGTGCTCCGCACATAGTAAGCGCTTAACAAATACCAGCGTTATTATTATTATTATAGAAGCTAACCGGGGTCCATATCCCACATGGGGCTCCCAGTTCTGATCATCATTTTACAGATGAGGGAACCGAGGCACAGAGAAGTGAAGTGACCTGCCCGAGGTCACACAGCAGGCAAGGGGGCAGAGCCGGGATGGCAACCCAGTTTCCTCCGACTCCTGGGCCCCGGGTCTTTCCACTAGCGCTTACGTCGGTGCTTGGCGCCTAGTAAGCGCCTAAGAAAGACCACCGTTAGCGGGGCTCCGTGGCAAGAGCCCGGGCTTGGGAGTCCGAGGTCACGGGTTCGAATCCCGGCTCTGCCGCTTGTCAGCTGTGTGACTGTGGGCTGGTCACTTCAAGCGCTTAGTCCAGTGTTCTGCCCACAGTAAGCGCTCAATAAATACGAATGAATGAATGAATGAACTTCACTGGGTCTCAGTGATCTCATCTGTCAAATGGGGATGAAGACTGTGAGCCTCCCGTGGGACCACCTGCTGACCCTGGATCTCCCCCAGCGCTTAGTCCAGTGCTCTGCACCTAGTAAGCGCTTAACAAATACCCGCGTTATTGTTATTATTAAGTCACTGCGCTGCTCTGGGCCTCAGTTCCCTCCTCTGTCAAATGGGAGCCCGCCTGATGACCCTGGATCTCTCCCAGAGCTTAGAACAGTGCTCCGCACATAGTCAGCGCTTAACAGAGACCAGCATGATGACGATTAGGGGGAAGCGCTTAGAAATAGGTGTGAAAAAGGCCAAGACGATGAGCCGGGCCGGATCCCCTCCCTCCCTCCCTCCCTCCTCCCAAGGCGGCACCTGCTTCTGGACGTCGGCGTCGCTGAGGGCCATGGCGGGGCCGGTGGTGGTTGTCTGCCGGTGCCGGCGGTGAGGACGGGCCCGGAAGCGCGGCCAAGGGCAGAGGGCCGGGCCGGAGGGCTGCAACTGACAGCTGGGCTCGGCCGCTTCCGCTCCTCTTCTGCCCGCCTCCCCGTTCCGCCCCGGCAACAGAGGCTCCGGCGTCTCGGCCAATGGAAAGGCGAGGAAGCCCAGGCCCCCCCGTCGGCTCCGGCGTCTCGGCCAATGGGAAGGCGAGGAAGCCGAGGGCGGCCCCGCCCCTCCAAGGCTCCAGCCTCTCAGCCAATGGGAAGACGAAGTAACGAAGGGGGGGCGGCCGGCTCCAGCGTCTCAGCCAATGGCAAGTCGAGAAAGCGAAGGGAGTTTTTTTTTCCTCCCCTCCGCCCCACCAACGCGCCCCGCCTCGACTCGAGCGCCTCCGCCAATAGGAAGACGAGGAGGCCAAGGGGAGCCCCGCCCCTCCCCGGCTCCGGCGTCTCGGCCAATGGGAAGGCGAGGAAGGGCAGGGAGGCCACGCCCCCTCTCAGGACCGCCCTGGGGGGGGCGCGTGACCCGTCGCCCCGGGGCTTGCTGGGAAATGTAGTTCCTGAGGAAACCAAGAGGGGCGCGTTTAGGCCTTTAAGGGCGGGGAAACGTGGAGGGTGTTCGGATTAACAAACACCACTATTATTATTATTATTATTATTATTATCATCATCATTATCATCCAGCTGGTTTAGAGAAGACCCCTCCCTCACCACAAGGACCAGAAACCCCCAGGTGGTTTTGGAAAGCAAAGGACTCTGGGTATCTGGCACCTTTTTTTTTTTTAAGGTATCTGTTAATGGCATTTTGTTAGGCCCTTCCTCGTGTCAAGCCCAGTTCCAAGCGCTGGGGCAGATACAGGGTCGTCAGGTTGGCCCACGTGGGGCTCCCAGTTTTAATCCCCATTTTGCAGATGAGGTCACCGAGGCCCAGTGAAGTGACCTGCCCACAGTCCCCCAGCTGACAAGTGGCCGAGTCAGGATTCGAACCCAAGACCTCTGACTCCCCAGTCCGGGCTCTTTCCACTGAGGCACGCTCAGGACAGCACACGGTGAGCGCTTAATAAATACCGGTAACGGTTTGATCGATGGGATGGATTTAAAGGACCCACCCAGTTCCCCAGGGGATTCCATAAATCCCAAAGCCGCACCCCATAATAATAATAATAATAATAATAATAATGGGGGTATTTGTTAAGCGCTTACTATGCGCAGAGCGCTGTTCTAAGCGCTGGGGAGATACGGGGTCATCAGGTTGTCCCACGTGAGGCTCACAGTCTTCATCCCCATTTTACAGATGAGGTCACTGAAGCCCAGAGAAGTGACTCAGCTGACAAGTGGCAGAGCCGGGATTCGAACCCATGACCTCTGACTCCCAAGCCCGGGCTCTTTCCACTGAGCCACGCTGCTTCTCATAAGGAGGCATCTTTAAAATGGGGATTTTTACTGTGAGCCCCACGTGGGACAACCTGATGACGTTGTATCTACCCCGGCGCTGAGAACAGTGCTTGGCACATAGTAAGCGCTTAATAATAATAATAATGTTGGCATTTGTTAAGCGCTTACTATGTGCCGAGCACTGTTCTAAGCGCTGGGGTAGACACAGGGGAATCAGGTTGTCCCACTTGGGGCTCACAATCATAATCCCCATTTTCCAGATGAGGGAACTGAGGCACAGAGAAGTGAAGTGACTTGCCCACGGTCACACAGCTGACAAGGGGCAGAGCCGGGATTGGAACCCATGACCTCTGACTCCAAAGCCCGTGCTCTTTCCACTGAGCCACGCTGCTTAACGAACACTGTAATCCCCACTATTATTATTATTACTCTCCCAAGCAGAAGCAGAGCGTGCTATCGGATGGCACCTCATGAGTTCCCCCCGGACGGTTTGTCCTGGAATAATAGCTATCCGTAACCCTCTACTCCAGGAACGCCACGCTCCACTCCCCACATCTGCCCACCCCGCACGCTCCGCTCCTCCGCCGCCCACCTCCTCGCCGTCCCTCGGTCTCGCCCATCCCGCCGTCGACCCCCGGGCCACGTCCTCCCGCGGTCCGGAACGCCCTCCCTCCTCACCTGCGCCAAACTGATTCTCTTCCCCTCTTCGAAACCCTACTTAAAACTCACCTCCTCCGAGAGGCCTTCCCAGACTGAGCTCCCCTTCTCCCTCTACTCCCTCTACCACCCCCCCTTCACCTCTCCGCAGCTTAACGCTCTTTTCCCCCCATTTCCCTCTGCTCCTCCCCCTCTCCCTTCCCATCCCCTCAGCACCGTACTCGTCCGCTCGACTGTATATATTTTCATTACCCTATTTATTTTGTTAATGAAATGTACATCGCCTCGATTCTATTTAGTCGCCATCGGTTTTTACGAGACGTTCTTCCCCTCGACTCTATTTTAATCGCCATCGTTCTCATCTGTCCCTCTCCCCCGATCAGACCGTAAGCCCGTCAAACGGCAGGGACCGTCTCTATCTGTTGCCGACTTGTTCGTTCCAAGCGCTCAGTACGGTGCTCTGCACATAGTAAGCGCTCAATAAATACTATTGAATGAATGAATGAACTGGCACGAGCCGCCCCCGGGGTTTTTGGTGAGGGGGTGAGCCACCCCCAGCCCCCAGGAGATGAGTGAAGGCATTTGTTAAGCGCTCACTATGTGCCAAGCACTGTTCTAAGCGCTGGAGAGGATACAAGGTCATCAGTTTGTCCCATGTGGGGCTCACAGTCTTCATCCCCTTTTTCCAGATGAGGTCACTGAGGCACAGAAAAGTTAAGTGACTTGCTCAAAGTTACACAGCGGACAAGCAGCTGAGCCGGGATTTGAACCCATGACCTCTGACTCCCAAGCCCGGGCTCTTTCCACTGAGCCACGCTGCTTCTCTTTTTGAGATGGAAGCCCAGGTGCGCGGCTGCTAACTCTTCAGAGCCCTTCCTTTTCCAAAGGGTGAATAACGTGGCTTTTTTGATCATAATAATGTTGGTATTTGTTAAGCGCTTACTATGTGCCGAGCACTGTTCTAAGCGCGGGGGGGGATACAGGGTAATCAGATTGTCCCATGTAAGGCTCACAGTCTTAATCCCTATTTTACAGATCACTGAGGCCCAGAGAAGTGAAGCGACTTGACCAGAGTCACCCAGCCGACGCACGGCGGAGCGGGATTAGAACTCATGTCCTCTTACTCCCGAGCCCGGGCTCTTTCCACTGCGCCCCGCTGCTTCTCTGCACGTTGCCACCGAAGGGACATGAGAAGAGGGAATGAGGGCTCTAGACTGTAAGCTCATTGTGGGCAGGGAGTCTCTTGTTGTATTGTCCTCTCCCAAGCACTTAGTACAGTGCTCTGTACACAGGAAGCGTGCAATAAGTACGACTGAATGAATGAATGAAAAGGTCCTCCGATAAGGCTTTGAAGGGCGGCGGGGAGCGTGATCGTCCGTCGGACCCCGATTAGACTGTGAGCCCGTCAATGGGCAGGGATCGTCGCTATCTGTTGCCGGATTGTCCATCCCAAGCGCTTAGTACGGTGCTCTCCACATAGTAAGCGCTCAATAAATACTATTGAATGAATGAATACGATGGGGGCGATCGAGGCCAGGCGGAGGATGCGGATGAGGGTCGGCAGTGAGATAGACGAGCCCAGGATACAGTGAGTAGGTTGGTGTTGGAGAAATGATGTCAGCGTGCACCCAATCGCTTAGTATACTCCTCTGCACGTAGTGAGCGCACAAAAAATTCTATCGATTGATCGGTCGATGATATGGGGTGTAATATTATGAGTGCCGCATAGGCATCTAATAATGACAGTGGTCTTTGTTAAGCGCTTACTAAGTGCCAAGCACTGTTCTAAGAGCTGGAGGAGATACAAGTTAATCAGGTTGGACACCGTCCCTGTCCCACGTGGGGCTCGCGGTCTTCGTCCCCATTTAACAGATGAGGGAACTGAGGCCCAGAGGAATGAGGTGACTTGCCCAAGGTCACTCAGCAGACAAATGGCGGCGTCCGGATTAGAACCCAACTCCTTCTGACTCCCAGACCCTGGTACAGTGCCTCAGTGACCTCCTCTGTAAAATGGGGATGAAGACCGTGAGCCTCACGAGGGACAGCCTGATGACGCTGTATCTACCCCGGCGCTTAGAACAGTGCTCTGCACATAGTTAGCGCTTAACAAATACCAACATTATTATTACTACAGTGCCTGGCACCTACTAAGCGCTTTGCTCTGTTTCGTTTTGTCTCCCCGCCTTCCAGACTGCGAGCCCGTTGTGGGGGCCGGATTGTCTCTGTTGCCCCATCGTACTTTCCGAGCGCTTAGCGGAGCGCTGTGCGCTCAGCAAGCGCTCAATAAATACGATGGAATGAAATAAGCGCTTAACAAATACCGCCGAAAAAATAGGCCCGTGGTCTAAGGGGAGGAAGAGCGGGATTTCGAACCTCATTTTGCAAACTGAGGCCCGGAAATGAGTTGGCCAAGGTCCCCAGCAGGGGGGTGGGGCAGCGGCAGGATTGGAACCTGGGTCTTTTGACTCCCAGGCCCGGGATCTTTCCGGCAGGCCGCACCGCGCCTCCTGGCCGTACGGCGCCTTTGGCCCGGCTCTCTGCTCCCCCTCCTCGCCCTCGGGAAGCTTCACCCCGTTAGTCTCTCGCCCGGGCACGACCTGTTCCCTCCGGTCGGAGAAGGGACCTGATTGGAGGCAGGTTCGGCATCCCTCCAAATTTCAGCCAACCTCCCTCCCCCCGTTTGAGATTTTTCACCGCCGCTGTCCCCGGACCGCACTCCTCCTCAGAGGCAGAATTCCCAGGCGGCAGAGAGCCGGGAACTCCCGGGAATGCGGCACCTGGTCACCCTGCTCCTCGTCGCCACCCTGCCCGGGATGGGCACGGAAGGAGGTGAGGGGGATCGGCGACTGTCGTTTCTCGGGGGTCTCGGCGGCATCGGTGCGAAGGGGGCGAGCTCGGGTCGATAAAGGCCGCCGACCGATCGACGAACCCCGTGGTGGTGGTGTCCACACCGCACGCTCTGGTGGCGGAGGGGTGAGTCGGGATGAGGTCGTCAGGCAAAGCCGTGCGGTTTTGTCGCCCGGTGCTTCTGGCAGCGAAGACCTCCGGGGGAGGGAAGGACGGGGCCAAGATGACCTTCGAGAGTTTCTGGGACCTCGTATGTCCCGGTCTAAACCTCTTCACCTCCGGGATCCATTTCAATCAAATCGCTTCAAAAGGGAGCTCATTTCGGGGGTATATCTTATGTGCATTTTCTGGACTTGGGAACCTTGTGGGGCGGGGGGGGGGGTACGCGTGTGTGCCTGAGAGAGAACGGTAGAGAGAAATAGAGGTGGAAAGGGAGAGCGGGTGGAGAAAAAGACGGAAACGGAGAGGCAGAGAGGAAAACCAAGAGGCAGAGGGAGAAATAGAGGTGGAAAAAATAAAAAAATAAATGGTGGGTATTTGTTAAGCGCTTACTACGTGCAAAGCACTGTTCTAAGCGCTGGGGGATACAAGGTGATCCGGTAGTCCTACATGGGACTCACACTTTTCATCCCCATTTTCCAGATGAGGTAACTGAGGCACAGAGAAGTGAAGTGACTTGCCCAAAGTCACCCAGCTGACAAGCGGCAGAGCCGGGATTAGAACCCACGACCTCTGACTCCCAAGCCCGGGCTCTTTCCACTGAGCCAGAAGAGGCAGCGACGTGAAGAGAGACAGAAACAGGCTTAGAGGGAGGCCAAGAGACGAAAAGACAGAAGGAGAGAGACATAGAGGCAGAGAGGTGGGCAAGAGGCAGAGACATTAAGAGAGACAGAAGCAGAGAGGGAAGCCAAGAGACAGAAGGACGGAGAGGGAGAGAGAAGCCAAGAGGCAGAGACACAGAGAAGCCAAGAGACGGAGAGACAGAAGCCAAGAGACGGAGAGACAGAGAGAGGAGTCAGAGAAGGAGAGAGACCGAGGTCACAGAGAAAGGCAGAAAGGGAGAGCGGCTAAGAAGCAGAGACGGGGAGAGAGACGACCGAAAGAGATATAAAGAGAAACTGAGGCACAGAGAGGCCAAGAAGAAGACAAACAGAGAGACCCAAAGGGGTAGAAATGGAGAGAGACAGAGAGACCAAAAGGGAGGCAAAGAGAGGGACGGAGAAATCCAAAAAAGACGACGTTTACCGACCACTGTTTTCTCTTTCTGCCTTCACAGTCGATGCGGCGGGCCCCATTCTGGATAGTTCCTTATTTCCTCTTAGAGGTACAGTGCTTTTACGCCCTTGGGTCCGATTACGAAGTCGGGGTGGCGGTTTCGGATCCGGCGGGCGGGGAAATCCAAGCTGAGCCTCAGAGGGGAGGAAGCGGGCAGAGGAGACAGAAGGCGCGGCACTGCGGCGCGGTGGCAAGAGCCCGGGCTCGGGAGTCACAGGACGTGGGTTCGAATCCCGGCTCCGCCCCTCGTCCGCTGGGTGACCTCGGGCAAGCCGCTTCACTTCTCGGGGCCTCGATTCCCTCGTCTGTCAAACGGGGATGAAGACCGTGAGCCCCACGTCGGGCAACCTCATGGCCTTGTAGCAGCGTGGCTCGGTGGAAAGAGCCTGGGCTTTGGAGTCAGAGGTCATGAGTTCGAACCCCGGCTCTGCCACTTGTCGGCTGTGGGACTGTGGGCAAGTCACTTCACTTCTCTGAGCCTCAGTGACCTCATCTGTAAAATGGGGATTAAGACTGTGAGCCCCACGTGGGACGACCTGATTCCCCTATGTCTACCCCAGCGCTTAGAACAGTGCTCTGCGCATAGTAAGCGCTTAACAAATACCAACATTATTATTATTATCATCATTACTCCAGCACTTAGAACGGTGCTTGGCACAGAGTAAGCGCTCAACACATACCATCGTCGTCATTATTATTATTGAGTCAAAAGCTAAGGAGCCTCTGGGCAGGAGAACCCCTAAACCATTCCTCGTCCCGTCTCGCAACTGTCCCACAGGGCAGGGAGGGAGCCAGGACCACCATCGTCTTGTTATAGGGGGCTCCGTCGGGTGCTGAGTGCTCGGTACACGGTAAGCGCTCAGTAAATACGAATGATTGATTATCGCTCCATCTTTATTGTCCAACCGAGGGCCAGAGAGGGTGACTCTAACGTCTCTCTCCCCCTCTAGACCGTAAGGTCCTTATGGGCGGGATACATATCTGCTAATTCTGTTGAATTCTACTCTCCCAAGTGGTCAGTACAGGGCTCCGTGCAAAGTAAGCGCTCGGTACATACGATCGTCTGAGCTCGTCGTAGGGAGGGAACGAGCCTGTTATATCGCGCTCCCCCCGAGCGCCCGGTACGGTAAGCGCTCCACAGATGGGATCGACTGACCGGCCGGGCCCACCGAGAGCCTTCTTTTCCAGCTCCCAACTTGGCCCTCTGGAAAGAGACGTTCCAGATGGATTCGGCCAGCGGCGGCGGGGCCGTGGACGGCTCCCCCCTGTGCCGCTCGGAAGCGGACGAGTGCAGCTCCACCGGGAGGGAGCGCGATCCGTGGTGGATGGTCGATCTGAACGCCTCGTACCCCGTCTTCGTCGTCGTCGTCACCAACCGGGCCGACTGCTGCCCGGAGCAGATCCGGGGAGCCGAGATCCGGATTGGGAATTCCTGGGAGAGAGGGGGCACCGGGAACCCCAGGTACCGCTGCCGGAGGGCCCGGAGAGGCTCGGGGATCCCAGAGGGGACCGGGGTGCCGGCCCCGCCGTTAACGAGGAATGGTAGTAGGAGTCGCGTTTCTCCTTCTCGGCTCGGTGGAAAGAGCCCGGGCTCGGGAGTCGGGGGTCATGGGTTCGAATCCCGGCTCTGCCGCTTGTCAGCTGGGTGACCGTGGGCGAGTCACCTCACTTCTCTGGGCCTCAGTTACCTCGTCTGTAAAATGGGGATTAGCTGTGAGCCTCACGTGGGACGACCTGATGACCCTGTATCTACCCCAGCGCTTAGTGCAGTGCTCTTTACGTAGTAAGCGCTGAACAAATACCAACATTATTATCATTATTATTACAATACGACAGAATTATGCTGGCAGGAACCATGCGGGGGTCCTTCCGGGCCGATGACAGACGCAAGGGATGCCGGGAGGGAGCCATGCGATGGCCCTTCCAGGCCGATAACAGAACCAAAGGATTCTGGGAGGAGCCGCGCGTCGGTCCATCCAGCTCGATAAGCACATCCAAAGGATGTTGGGAGGAAGCAGGTGACCGTTGTCTTTCTTGACAGCCAATCCTTGTGACTAGTGTCCCTCAGCACCTGGGCACAGATCCGTCATTTATTTATTCCTATTAACGTCCGTCTGGCCCTCTGAACTGTAAGTTCTTCGTAGGCAGGGAACGTGTTTTCCAACCCCGTTGAACCGTACGCTCCCAAGCGCTCAGAACAGCGCTCCGTACACAGCGAGCGCTCGGTAGATAGCATCGGTCGATTGGCGTGGGTCCGCCGTCCCTCCAGGTGTGCCGTGATCCCCGCCATGGGGCTGGGAGAGACGCTCCTGTTCACTTGCCACCAAATGGAAGGACGCTACGTCACGGTGACCGTCCCCAACCGGGAAGCGGAGCTGGGCCTGGGAGAAGTGCAAGTGATCGGCAACCCCGGAAACTGCGTGGGTGAGCCTCCTTCGCCGACACGTGGTCCCGCGTGAGCCGGGGGCTGGCGCGGAGATTCCCGCCGGGCAGCGCGGCCTCGGGCGTGGCGGGACCTGGGCGTCTTCCGAGGATGATAATCGTCGGATGGGTTAAACGCCTGCTCGGTGTCGGACGCCGTTTAGTACGGTCAGGTCAGGCACGGGCCACGAGGGGCTCTAAGTCTCGGTATTCCCGGCCCTGCCATTTTCCTGCCGGTGGACCCTGGGCGAGTCGCTCAACTTCTCTGTGCCTCAGTTACCTCAACTCTAAAACTTGGATTTAAACTGTGAGTCCCGTGTGGGACGTGGACTGCGTCCAACTTGATTACCTTGTATTCCCCCTGGGTGTTTAGTAGAGTGCCTGGCGAATTGGAAGCGCTTAACAAATACCATTAAAATGATAAGTAGGAGTAAGCGCGTTTATTAAGTGCTGAGGGAGAGTACGGAATTAGACAAGGAGCTTGTCCCTCGAGGGGCTTTGAGTCTCAGCGGGAGGAAGAATGGGGATTTCATCCCCAATTTGGATAGAACACGGGCCTGGGAGCTAGAAGGACCCGGGTTCCAATTCTAGCTTTGCCACTTGTCTGCTGTGTGACTTTAGTCAAGTCACTAAACTTCTCTGTGCCTCAGTTACCTCACCCGGAAAATGGGGATTAAGACTGTGGGCCCCATGTGGGACAGGAATCGGGTCCACCCTGATTATCTTGTATCTACCCCAGCACTTAGCAGAATGCCTGGCATATTGTAAGCGCTTAATAATCTCCACAGTTATTATTAGATGAGGAAAGGAAGGACCAGAGAAGTCAGAGGACTTGCCCTAAGTCACACAGCGGGCCGGGGGCAGAGCCGGAATTAGAACCCGCGTCTCCCAGCTCTGGAAACTAGGCCGTGCTGCCTCCCCCCGGGATTCTGAGGGCGGGAGGGTGGGTCGGGGGCGGGAGGGGACGAGAGATCCCGGCCCACGTTGTGACATCCGACAGTCGCCGTTTCTCTGGACTCTTCACAGACCACATTGCTCCAGCCCGATGCTATTCCTTGATCCCTATCACAGGTAAACTCGTCACTGAATTTTTCTCGTCCTCAACGATCCCGATAATGAATCGCTGTGGCTTCTGCTAAGCCGTAACTCTGTGCCGAGGGCTGAAGAAAGAGACAGAAAGAGAATCGAGTCCCTGGCCCAAAGTGGGCTGACGGTCCAAGTAGCGGGGAGATCGCCTACCCGTTTTACGGTCGAGAAAACCCGAGGCCCAGAGCCACCCAAAAGGCAAATGGCGGAGCCGGGATTAGAATCCTGGTCCTCTGACTCCCAGGCCGCTGGGTCACACCGTTTCCCAGTCAACCCAAACGGGTCGATCAACACAATATTGACCGAGACCTAATCAAGCAGTCAACCACAGCCTCCCCCTCGTGGGTTCTGATCCCGGCTCCACCCCTTGTCTGCTGTGTGACCTTAGGCAAGTCACTTCACTTCTCCGTACCTCATTTCCCTCATCTGTAAAACGGGGATGAAGACTGTGAGCCCTCTTGTGGGACAGGGACTGCGTCCAACCTGATTATCTTGTATCTACCCCAGCACTCAGTACAGTGCCTGGTACAGGGTAGCACTTGATAAATACCACAGTTATTATTCTTATTAGATGAGGAAACCAAGCCCCAGAGACTGCGTCCGACCCCATTATTTGGTATCTACTCCAGCGCTTAGAACAGTGGCTGGCACATAGTAAGCGTTTAACGAACACCGTGATTTTTAAATGCCTCTCCGATTATTTGAGGGTTGTTAATTTCAGTCTGTATTTTCCAGCCCCCAACCTGGCCTTGGGCAAAATGGCCTTCCAGTCCAGCACCGAGTCACCGCTGACCCCGGCCAGGAAGGCCAACGATGGGTCCCTGTCCAGCTACCATCGTGACAGGTGGTGCTCCGGGACCCGGACGGAAGCCGGCCCGTGGTGGATGGTGGACCTGAAGGCGACGGTCAAGGTGTCCTTCGTGGTCATCACCAACCGAGGAGACTGCTGCGAAACTCAGATCGACGGGGCCGAAATCCGGATCGGGGACTCGGCCGCCGACGGAGGCAGGGCTAATCCCAGGTAGCCGCCCGGGGCCGTCCGCTCCGGGCTGACCTTCCCGGAGGGCTTCCTCAGAGTTCCCGGCGGCTGCCGTCTTGGATTTCCTTCCCTAGACGGGCGTGGGGAAATCCAAGATGATGGCGACGAAAACCAGTGGATCTCCAGATAGGGACTTAGTGGACAGAGCCCGGGTCTGGGATTCAGAAGGACCTGGGTCCTGATCCTGGCTAGGCCACCTGCCTGCTGTGTGAACTTGGACAAGTCACTTCACTTCTCTGGGCCTCAGTTACCTCGTCCGTAAAATGGGGATAAAGTCCGTGAGCCCCATGGAGTAGACGCAGGCTAAGCAGGTTGGACACAGTCCCTGTCCCCCATGGGGCTCCCAGTCTTCATTTCCATTTTACAGACGAGGTAACTGAGGCCCAAAGAAGTGAAGTGACTTGCCCGAGTTCATAGATCAGGCAAGTGGCAGAGCCGGGATTAGAGCCCAGGTCCGCTGACTCTTAGACTGTGAGCCCGTCGTTGGGCGGGGATCGTCTCTGTACCGAATTGTCCATTCCAAGCACTTAGTGCAGTGCTCTGCACGTAGTAAGCAGTCGATAAATACGATTGAATGAATGAATGGAGTGCTTTCCTGTGTGCAGAGCGCTGTACCGAGCGCTCGGGGAGCGCAGTACAACCGAGTTGGTAGGCACCATAAGGAGCTTCCAGTCGACAACCTGGTCCGTTGTTCTCGCCGGGAGATTCCACGATCGTCCTACCCCCATTCGAACGGATTCTCACTTAGCAAGATCAGGTCTCTGGGCCTCGGGTTCGGGTCAAGACGGAGGGGCGCGGCCCGGTTCTCTTTCAGGTGCGCCGTGGTGCACTCCATGGGCAAGGCCGAGACGCGACCTTTCTTCTGCGAAGGCGGGAGAGGTCGGTACGTGTCCGTCATCATCCCGGACCGGACGACTTGGCTTTCCCTCTGTGAAGTACAAGTATTTAGTGAACCGTGGAAATACACTGGTGAGAACGGAATTCCTCCTCATTGGCGCTGGGCAAATGGATGGGGTTATTTGTCCCAAACAAAACGTTTCCGGATGTGGAGCCGCTAGCTTCCTTTCCCTCTCCTTTTCCCTTCTTTCTCTGCCGACCCCCTCGGTTCGGTTCCGCTCCCGTCTCCTCGGCTCTCTTCTCTCTGTTTCCGTTCAGCTCTCCTCGGGAAGCAGCGGGGCTTAGTGGAAAGAGCCCGGGCTCGGGAGTCAGAGGTCGTGGGTTCAAATCCCTGCTCCGCCGCTTGGCAGCTGGGTGACTTGGGGCAAGTCACTTCGCTTCTCTGGGCCTCAGTTCCCTCCTCTGTAAAATGGGGCTGAAGACTGAGAGCCCCTCGTGGGACAACCTGATGACCTTGTATTTACCCCGGCGCTTAGAACATGCTTGGCGCTTAAATACCGTTATTATTATTATTCTGCCCTTCCCGGTTCTGTTCTCTGCTTCCGTTCTGTTCTCCTCGATTCAGTTCGGTTCTCCTCAGTTCTTTCCCGTTCCGTCTGCGCTGGTTGTGTTCCGTCCTCCTCTCCTGCCTCTGTCTCTGTGTCTCTCTCCGCCTCTCCCTGGGGGCCCAAGGCGGGTGGAGGCTCCGGGGCCCCCGGGGGAGTTCAGTGTCCCCGTCGGACCCGGGGCGGGAAGAGAGGCCGGACCGGGCAAAGAGATCCTAACGCTCCCTTTTCTGACATTGCAGTCCGCACCGCTCCTGGCTCAAACTCTTCCTTGGTCCCCATCAAACGTAAGTAAACGAATGAATGATGATGGGATTCGTTAAGCGCTTATTATGTGTCAAGCACTGTTCTAAGCTCTGGGGTAGTGGAAGGTGGTCAGGTTGGACCCAGTCCCTGTCCCATGCAGGGTTCACGGTCTTCGTCCCCATTTCACAGATGAGGGAACCGAGGCACAGAGAAGTGAAGTGACTTGCCCGAGGTCACAGAGCAGACACGTGGCAGAGCCGGGATTAGAACCCAGGTCCTTCTGTCTCCCGGGCCCGTGCTCTATCCACTAGGCTAAAGATTGGCCTTCAAGTTCTTTGAGCCCTCTCGGGCAGCGAGCCACAGCTGGAGAGGCAGCGTGGCCTAATGGATAGAGCAGGGGCCTGGGAATCAGTAGGACCTGGGTTCTAGTCCCGGCTCCGCCACGTGTCTGCTGTGTGACCTCGGGCAAGTCACTTCACTTCTCTGGGCCTCGGTTACCTCATCTGTGAAATGGGCAGCATTAAGACTGTGAGTCCCACGTCGGGTAGGGATGGTATCCAACCTGATTAACGTCTGTCTGCCCCAGAGCTTAGTACAATGCCTGGCGCGTAGTAAGTGCTTAACGGATACCAATAAAAATAAAAAAATGAAACAATTCTGATGCTGCAGGTCTCCGACGTGGGCAGAGGAAGTGTCTGCTAATTCTGTTGTATTGTGGTCTCCCAAGTGCTTATCCGGCACTAAATAAGTACTGCTGATCAACGGGTCCCTTTTAACCAGAGGGAAACTCCGCTGTCCCTACCTGATAATAATAATGATATCAATCGATCGTATTTAAATACCAGCGTTATTATTTCCCCCTACTCCACCTGTGTCCGTAAAGCATTCCACGGTTGTCAGCGGTATTTGGGACGAGTAAGTGCTTAAATATTATTATTATTATTACATCCCGACGCGCTAGGAGTTCTTCTGGCTACCTCTCCCTACTGGGATCTAATTTAGTCGCCTCCCTCGTTAGATTGTAAGCCCTGCTGGGCAGGGAATGAACGTCTGGCTTCCGCAGCGTCGTCCCGAGCGCCTCGGACGGCGCGTTCTACCCACCGAACGCTCAGCGTCAACCACGGAGAGCCCACCTTGAATCTCCGCTTGTGTTTCCAGCCCTCAACCTGGCCCTTGGGAAACCGACCCGGCAGTCCACGGCAACCGGCGGCGGATCCGGCGCCAACGACGGCTTCAAGGGGGGACGCTGCGCACACACCGCCAAGATGGACCTCCCCTGGTGGACGGTGGACTTGAATTTCTCCTACAGCGTGGAGTTTGTGGCCGTAACCAACCCAGGAAACTGCTGCACGGCTGGCTTGGACGGAGCGGAAATCCGGATCGGGGATTCCACTGCAAATGGGGGCCTCGCCAACCCCAGGTACCCCTCTCCGCCTAGGTGACTGGGCAAGTCCCTTCACTTCTCTCGGCCTCAGTTACCTCCTTTGTAAAATCGGTAGAATTTAGGTGAGTGGCCTAGGCGAAATTAGGATTCCTCCGGCCTAGCGGAAGTAATTTCTTCAAGCGGAGCGGCCTGGTGGAAAGAGCCCGGGCCTGGGAGACGGGAGACCTGGGTCTAACCCCAGCTCGGCCACTCGCCTGCCGTGGGACCTTGGGCAAGACACCTCACTTCTCCGGGCCTCGGTTTCCTCTTCTGTAAGATGGAGATTCGAGACCTGTCCTCCATCCTAGACTGTGAGCCCCTCGTGGGACGGGGACCGTATCCAGCCCCATAATCTTTTATCGACCTCAGTGTTTGGCACAGAGTAAGCTCTTAACAAATACCGGAATGGTTTATTATCATTATCGTTCCTACCATTAAAAAAGTATGTGGTCGGGAAGACGGACCGTGACTCTCCCCCACTTCAAAGACTTACTGAAGCCACGTTTCCTCCAAATGGCCTTTCCTGACTGCGCCCTCCTTTCCTCTTCTGCGTCGCCCTGACTCGCTCCCTTTATTCGTCCCCCCTCCCGTCCCCGCAGCACTTAGGTCCATATCAGTCATTTATTTCTTTCTCTTCATATCTGCCTCCCCCTCTACTCTGTAAGCTCGTTGTGGGTAGGGAATGTATCTGTTTATTGTTACATTGTGCTCTCTCAGGTGCTTAGTTCAGGGCTTTGCACACAGTGATCGTTCCATTAAGACGGTCGAATGACCGAAATAATGGAAGGAGGATGATTCCTTATTTCTCCCCTAGCTGTGGGGCAATCTCTCCCATGGCCCTCCAGGAAACGTTGACCCTCAACTGTGCCGGAATGAAAGGTCGGTACGTCACGGTAGCCCTCCCCAAGAACAGCAGCGAACTCGTCCTCTGCGAGGTGCAGGTGTTCGGTGAGCCGTGGAGATTTAACGGTGAGAGCCGCTTGCGGGTATTTGCTTGAGGGCCGGAGGCGACTCTTCCTTCTGGGAGGGTTGGGTGGTATGGGAGGAGGGGGAGATGGGTCACCGGGGCCGTCGGGAAGCGTCCTCCTTGACTCCTCTCTCTCATTCAATCCACTTATTCAATCCATCACTAAATCCTGTCCGTTCCACCTCCACAACGTCGCTAAAGTCGGCCCCTTCCAATCTGCTATCACGTTAATCCAAGCACTTAGCCTATCCCTCCTGGATTACTGTATTAGCCTCCAGCCTCCCAGCCTCCTGTCTCTCCCCGCTCCCGTCCACGTGTCACTCTGCCGCCCGGATCATCTTTCCTCGAAAACATTCAGGCTTCGTTTCCCCGCTCCTCAAGGACCTCTAGTTGTTGCCCAGCCACCTCTGCATCAGAGAGAAGCTCTTCTCCGTCGGCTTTAAAGCCCCCCAACACCTTGTCCGCTCCCTTCCTCGCCCCGCTCCTCTCCTACTACAGGAAAGTAGTTGTTCAGTCTGTAATGCCACCGTCACTGTCCTGAGCCCTTGGGAGAGCACAATGCAACAGATTCAGGAGACACGGTCCCTGCCCACAACGAGCTTGCAGTCTCGAGGATCAAGTGCTTCAAAGTGAACAGATCCGAGGGCGGTGTAGACGGGAGAGAGCCTCAAGAGGAAGAAAGAGAAGATAGTCTGACTCTTCTGTTGCGAAGACGACCTCACAGTGCTGGGTTTTTTTCTTTTTTCTCTAGTGCTTAAGGGTGAAGAATGGAAAAAGTTTCACGAGCTCCAAGACAAGACTTCGGGTAAGTAAAAATCGTAATAGTTTTTCTTCCACCTCCTGCAGGCTCGTGGCGGGCGGGGATTGTGTCGGGCTGCATTTTTCCCGAGCGTTATATAGACAGTAAGCGCCCAATAAATACGATCGATTGGTGGATCGATTCCTCATAGCAGCTTAGTGCTCGGCACACAGTAAGTGCCCCACAGATACCACTGAATGAACAGGCTGGCTGTTGTTTTGGATCTGTCTCACATTATTAGACCGTAAGATCCTCGAAGGCAAGGATTACGTCTGCTACTCTGGCAAACATTCCAGGGGCCCATTAATAATAATAGTAACAATAATAACGATGGCGTCTGTTAAGCACTTACTCTGTCAAAGCTCTGTCCTAAACGCTGGGCCACATACGAAGTAATCAGGGTGTCCCACGTAAGGCTCACAGACTTCATCCCCATTTTACAGAGGAGGGAACTGAGATCCAGAGAAGTGAAGTGATTTGGTCAAAGTCACACAGCTGACAAGTGGCAGAAGCGGAATTAGAACCCACGACCTCCGACTCCCACGCCCGGGCTCTTTCCGTTGCTTCTCCAGTACAGTAATAATAATGATGATAATGGTGGCGTTAAAGTGCTTACTGTACTCCCTGATAATCTAGTACCTACCCCAGCGCTGAGCACAGTGCTTGGCGTACAGTAAGCACCGTGCTTAGCGCTGGGGTAGGTACAAGACCATCAGGGCTCACAGTCAAAGGAGAAGAGAGAACGGGGATCGAATCTCCACTTTGCAGATGAGGGAACGGGGGCACCGAGAAGCGACTCTCCCCAGGTCACCTAGCGGACAAGTGGCGGAGCCGGGATTAGAACTCAGGGCCCGCTGACTCCCAGGCCCGAGCTCTGTGGACGGAGGGGAGGGGAGCACCCCGGATTTCCTCCGCGGGCCGAGCCGCCGAACCCCGGCGGGCCCCGGAGGCTGACCGCCCGGCCGTTCCCTTCCAGCTCCCAATGTAGCCGTCGGAAAAGCCGTTCGCCAGTCCAGCACTTTTCAGGAGGAGTGGGGGCCGGAGAAAGCCAACGACGGATCCTTGGGGAGCAACCTCCTGGCGGGGGAGTGCACGCACACCAACAGGGAGTTAGAGCCCTGGTGGATGCTGGATTTGAACTCCTCCACCTGGTTGTCATTCGTGGCCCTCACCAACCGGGGTGACTGCTGTGCGGAGAGAATCCTCGGGGCCGAGATCCGCGTCGGGCCCTCGGCCGAGGACGGCGGGAAGGGGAACCCCAGGTAGGGGCCCTCGGCCTCGGCAGATCGATTTCCGAAAGTAGTGGTGACGTCGATGGTATTGGTTAAGCGCTTACCGCGGCCCAGGCGCCCTACCGAGCCATCGATCGGGGCGGACACGGTCCCCGGTCCCACGTGGGGCTCACGGTCCCAGTCCCCGTTTTACAGACGAGGGAACCGAGGCCCAGAGAAGCGAAGGGACTTGCCCGAGCTCACCCGGCAGACAAGTGGATTAGAACCCAGGTCCTTCTGACCCCCAGGCCCGGGCTCTATCCACTAGAGCTTGAGCTTGAAAAGTACAGTTCGCCAACAAATAGACACCATCCCTACCCAACAACGGGCTCACGGTAAGCGCTTACTGTGTGCCGAGCGCTGTTCTAAGCGCTGGGGTACAGGGTAATCAGGTTGTCCCACGTGGGGCTCACACTTTTAATCCCCATTTTACTGATGAGGTGAGCGAGGCACCGAGAAGTGAAGTGACTTGCCCAAGGTCACACAGCAGACAAGTGGCGGAGGCGGGATGAACAGACACATTCCCTGCCCACAACGAGCTTACAGTCTAGAGGGGGGACGGACATTAATATAAAGAAATAAATGACAGATAGGGAAGCGAGTCAGAGGAAAGAGCCCGGGCTTACGAGTCAGAGGTCACGGGTTCTAATCCCGACTCCGCCACCTGTCAGCTCTGTGATTTTGGGTCACTTCACTTTTCGGAGCCTCAGTGACCTCATCTGTAAAATGGGGATGAAGACTGTGAGCCCTGCGTGGGACAACCTGATGACCCCGTATCTCCCCCAGCTCTTAGAACAGTGCTCCGCCCATAGTAAGCGCTTAACAAATACCAACGTTATTATTATTATATGGACATAAGTGCTTTGGGACTGGGATGGGGGGCAAAAAGAGGAAGCGGTTCCATAGCGTCGGTGGACCCGATCCCTGCCCTCAAAGAGCTTGACGATCTAGCGTGTGTAGGGGCGGGGAGAAGCCTCCATCTTAGGTCGCCGTCTTCTGACCGTGGTCTCCCATCTCGGCGTCCACCATTTTGGGATGTCTCCCTCGTAGATGTGCTGTTGTGCCGTCGATGGCCCCAGGAGAGACGGTCTCTTTTAACTGCTTGGGAATGAAAGGTCGCTACGTCACCGTCTTCATACCTCGGCGAGAGGAAATCTTAAGCCTGTGCGAGGTCCAGGTGTTCGACCTGACGAGCCGGTTTTACTGTGAGTACCATTCCCAGGTCTCCGCTCCTTGGTCCGTTGGGTGGGTGTGGTGATGGTAATCAATAAGAAGAATGATGGTGTTTGGTAAGCGCCTACTCTGTGCCGAGCACTGTTCTAAGCGCTGGGGGAGATACGGGGTCATCAGGTTGGCCCACGCGGGGCTCACAGTCTTCGTCGCAAGGTCGCGGAGCAGACTGGTGACAGAGCCGGCGTTAAAACCGAGGTCTTTCGGACTCCCAGGCCCATGCTCTATCCATTGAGCCATGCTGCTTCAGGTCAAGTTCAGTAGAACGGTGTTGACACGTACTAAGCGCTTAACAAATACTTTTTTTTTAAAAAAAATATCGGACACGGTCCCCGTCTAGTCCGAGAGAGAGTGGAGAGCAGGCATCAGATGAGGAGACGAGGCCCAGAGAGGTCAAGTGACTTGCCCGTGGTCACCCAGTAGGTTGGAGGCAGAGCCGGGGTTAGAAACCAGGTCTTCCAACTCCCAGCCCCGAACCGTTCCCACAGGACCGTGCTGCCTCCCCGTAAAGGCCGGGTGCGGACGCTAATCCAGTCCCCGGCCCAGCTTGCTCGACACAGTCCCGGGGGCGACTGTGGGAATCGTGACCCGATGAAAACCTCAGGATCCGATTTCCTTTTCCTCTAGTTCCCCTGGAAGGAGTGGTCCGTGAAGGCACCGGTTTCCCACGTAAGTAGCGGCACCTCATTCCTTCCCCCTCGGTTTCTTTCCTCTCCACGGACCCCGGAGCCCCTCGGCCTCCTCGTCCGTGGCCCCGGCGGAAGACGTCTTCCGACGGAAGAAGGCCGCTCCCCTGACATGGGACCCCCCGCTCCCCCCGGGCCTTTGAATTGAAAAGCCCGGAGGAATCTCTTGAAGAATCCACTGGTCCCCGAACCCAGTTCCACCCTCCCCTCCAGGGTCAGTAGGCACCAGCCTGCCCCACACGAGAGCCCAGGGAGAATGAATTTCCAGTTCTGGGACCCACTGAAGCCATGCTCGGGACTGTCGACTCTCTCTCTCTTTTTTGATGTTATCTGTTAAACACTTATGGTGTGCCGGGGACTGTTCTAAGCGCTGGGGTGGTTGCAAGGTAACCAGACTGGGGCTCTCCGTCCTAATCCCCGTTTCACAGATGAGGTAACCGAGGCACAGAGAAGTTAAATGAGGGGAAGCCCGGTTCGGTTCCGTCCCCGCGTCACGCGATGAGATTCCCCCCCGTCGAATCAGCTCCGGGTCGCTCGTGACAATTACTTCAAAGCCTTACTGAAGGCTCATCTCCTCCAGGGGGCCTTCCCTCACTAAGCCCCCCGTTCCTCTTCTCCCGCTCCCTTCTGCCTCGCCCCGACTCGCTCCTTTTTGCCCCCCGCCCGGCCCCACAGCGCTTATGTCCATCTCTGTCATTTCTTTCTTTCTACGAATGTCTGTCTCCCCCACCCCTAGCCCGTAAGCTCACCGTGGGCAGGGAACGTATCTGTTTATCGGCGTCTCGTCCTCTCCCAAGCGCTCAGTGCAGCGCTCTGCCCGTACGAAATGGTCTTCGGGCCCAGGGGGCCGCCATTTTGGGAAGAGGCTTCCGGTCTGTTTTTCAGTGGTAAACCTCGCCCTCGGGAAGGAGGCCTCCCAGTCCAGCGTGTACCGGTCCGCGGGGGCCGGCAAGGCCAACGACGGCATCCTGCTGAGCAGCTTCGTCAAAGGGGGCTGCTCCCTCACCGAACGGGATCGGGAACCGTGGTGGATGGTGGACTTGAACTCGACCTTCAGCGTGTCCTCCGTGGCCATCACCAACAGGGGGGACTGCTGCCACAAGCGCATCAACGGGGCCGAGATTCGCATCGGGAACTCCGTGGAGGAGGGAGGGAGAGCGAACCCCAGGTATCGGTCGATCGACGAGAACGACGAGGACGGTAATGGCGGCGGTCTTTAATAACGATGACGGTCTAGTGATTGTGAGACGTGTTCGCTCGTTCGGCCGTATTTATCGAGCGCTTACCGTATTCAGAGCACCGTACCGAGCGCTTGGGAAAGTACAGCGCAACGGAAAGCGGGCACATTCCCTGCCCGCGACGAGATTACGGTCGAGAGCAGGGAGACAGACATCGAGAAGTTCTCAGAATGTGCCGGGCACCCAGTCAAGCACTGGAGTGGGTACAAGCCGGCCCGGTGACCACCGCTCTCGTTTGCAGATGTGCCCAGATTGGGTCCATGAGGAGAGGGGAGACCCGCGGTTTCAGCTGCGGGGGCATGGAAGGCCGCTACCTGACTGTGGTCATCCCCAGGAGGACCGAGTACCTCAGCCTCTGCGAAGTGAGCGTCTTCGGGATCCCCGGTGAGTCGCCGGCCGGGGAAAGAGAAGGGAAGCCTCGCGGGGGGGGACCCGGGCCCGGAAATCGTGGCGGAAGGCGGTCGGTCGCTGGAAATGGGAACGCCGGATCTAAAGGCGTCCGGTGCCGCGTCTGTCCCGGACAGGGGTCGCCCGGCCGGTGAGCCGACCGTCCGGCGGCGGACCGGACGCGGGGCCCCCGCCCTTCGGTCGAGGGTCCGAGGAGACGGGGCCCTTCAGTCGGTGCCGTCGGCGAGACCAATGGGGTCGTGTCAGGCGGGGACGGTACCTCCGGACCGAACCTCGGGACGGCGTCACGCCTCCCGCGGAAGTGAGGGCTCTCGATGAGGAGGAGGTCGCTACCGCAGGTGGGTACCTCTGGGTGCAGACCGTTTCCAACCCGCCTCCGCCACCCTCAACCCCCACACACCTCCTTTTCCAGTCCTCGCTCGCTAAGCATTTCATCATCAATGGTATTCATTCAGTAGCATTTATTGAGCGCTTACTACGAGCACTGTACTAAGCGCTTGGAATGGACAGTTCGGTATTTATCGAGCGCTTACTGTGTGCATGAATAGAAATAAATAAATTACAGATAGAGACATGAGTGGTGTGGGGCCGGGAGGGGGGATGAATAAAGGGAGCAAGTCAGGGCGACACAGAAGGGAGTGGGGGAAGAGGAAGGGAGGGCTTAGGCAGGGAAGACCTCTTGGAGGAGGTGGGCCTTCCTCAGTAAGGCTTTGAAGAGGGGGAGGGTCATCCCCCACTGCCAGCCCCGGCGTTTCCCTCTTCCCAAAAGGCCACGCCGTTTCTCCACCCCTCGGGATCCACCGGGGCCAGGAGAAGGCGGCCGCCCATGGCTCCGACGCCCTCTTCTTTCAGATGCCGACAGGCCCCCGAGGAGACGGTCTCCCCGGGAGGCCGGGTACAGGGTCCTGAGAGTCAGAGTCACCCAGGGGGGCTACACTAACTCGCAGCAAGGCTTGGAGGCGTGGTGGACGGCGAACCTGAACGCCACGGCCGCCGTCTCTTCCGTCGTGATCGCCGAACGGGGAGACTGCTGCCTCGAGAGCCTCTGGGGGACCGTGGTCAGCGTCGGATACTCGCCGGGGACGAGCGGCGGCAGAGGGAACACCAGGTCCGTTCTCCGGGGCCGCCCGCGGCGGCGGGAGTCAGATGGGGTGACGGCGCCCCGTGCTGGCTTCGTGTCTTCAATTATGATAATGATAATAACGGGGGCGCTTGTTGAGCGCTTACTAGGTACCGAGCGTTGTACTGAGCTCTGGGGGAGACACGAGATAGACGAGTCAGACGAGGTCCGGATCCCACCCGGGGGCTCGCCGCCCGAAGGGGAGGGAGAACGGGTCTCTCTGATTCCCGTTTTACAGATGAGGAAACTGAGGCCCAGAGAAGTGAGGTGACCTGCCCCGGGTCCCGCAGCCGGGAAGTGGCGGAGCCAGGATGAGGACCAAGTGATGATGTCGGTATTTATTAAGTGCTTATTGTGTGCCAAGCACAGTTCTAAGCACTGCGGTAGATTTAAGTCAATCAGGTCGGACACAGTCCCTGACCCGCATGGGGCTCCAGGTGTAAGCAGGAGAGAGAACGGGGATCGAATCCTCCTTTTACAGATGAGGAAACTGCAGCACAGAGAAGTTAAGTGACCTGCCCGGGCTCTCCCAGCAGACAAGTAGCAGAGCCCGATTAGAACGCGGTTTCCTTCAACTCCCAGGCCTGGTCCGTCTCCGCTGGCCACGCTGCTCAGCTTGACTGCTCTCTGTGACTGGTAGCCCCGGGTGTTTTCCGCCAGGCCACGCAGCTTCTTATTTTTCTGTGCATTTTCTGAGCCTCCGTCCTTTCCCCTCTACCTAGATGCGCCCCTATCTTGTCCTCGGGGCGCGGGGCAACGTGGGTTTTCGACTGCATGGGGCTGGAGGGCCGCTACGTGATTATCGTCATCCCCGGCCAGAAGGTGCCTCTCGGCTCCTGTGAGATCCAGGTGCTCGGCAAAGTCGGTGAGAGCCCCTTCCCCGGACCCCCGCCTCGTGTAGGTGGTCCCCGCGGGGGCGGTCGGAACGGGACCCCCCGGGAGACCCCAACCAGCCTGGTTTCCGTGCTCATCAGAGTCCCCTGCCTGGAATTATGATAATAACAAGAATAACTATGCTATCCTTTAAGCGTTTATTACGGGCCAAGCACGGTGCTCTGGGGGAGGTAGAAGATAATCGGATCAGACGCGGTCCCTATCCCTCACGGGGGGTCGCAGTCGGAGTACGATAGAATTAGTAGACACGATCCCTTGTCCTCAAGGAGCTGGCAGTCTCCCGTGTGCAGAGCACTGGACCGAGCGCTTGGGAGAGTCCAGTACAGTTAGCGGACACCTTCCCTATCCCAAAGGAGTTTACGGACTCCTGTGTGAGCACTGGACCGAGCGTTCGGGCGAGTACAAGAGCGCGAGTAGACACCGCCTCTCTTCAAGAACTTGATCGTCTACTGGGCGGAGAGCACCGCGCTGAGCATTTGGTCGCATCCAACGGCCAGTAGTCACAATTTGTCCTGAGATGAGATAATAATTATGGTATCTGCGAAGTGCTTACTCTGTGCCAAGCACTGTTCCTAAGCGCTGGAGATGTTTGTGCCGTTCCTCTTTCAGTTCCCAATCTAGCTCTGGGGAAACAAGCTAACCAGTCCAGCCTCGGGGACCCTCTGGGGACCCCCCAGAAAGCCATCGACGGGCTGCTGGACGTCAACTTCGGCCACGGGAGCTGCACTTGGACGAAGAAGGAATTCGAACCGTGGTGGATGCTCGACTTGGGTTTGGAGGCCGTCGTGAATTCAGTCACGATCACCAGCCGGGGAGACTGCTGTCACACGTGGATAGACGAGGCTGAGATTCGGATCGGTTCTTCCCCGGAGGACGGGGGCAAAAGGAACCTCAGGTAGGTCGGGCGAGGACGGTTGATGATGGGGCAGCCTGAGCGAGGAGAGAAGGGAAGTGATCAAAACAGCGATCGAGAAGACAACGGCCGAGACTCTTTTCGAAGAAGGCGTCGGCATCTTCCGGTATCTAGACCGAGGAAATCCGTGGCTACCCGTACCGGAACAGCCCTCTGACAGAAAATGGGAATTTTTGAAGAGGGTGTGTCCGTGGGGTCGGAAACGACCCCACGGCGTTGGAAGAAGTGGGGATGATACGAGGATGGTAATCCTAGGGCAGCGTTGATAGGTTTGTCGGTGGTGTTATTTTTGAGCGGGTGGTGATGGAGGAGATGAGGGAGATGTTGGGAAAATGGGGGTGACGGTGATCACCGTGGCAACTCTAATGACACTGGTGTCGGTGGTGGTGAAGGCGATGGGGAAAATGGAGATAGTGAGGTAGACGATCCCCATCGGTGGCATTTTTTGATCGCCTGCTGTGCGTAGAACACCGTACTAACCGCTTGGCAGAGTACAGCAGAGTTGGCAGACACGTTCCTTGCCCACAGTGAGCTTACTGTCTGGGGTGGGTGACAGATGTGAATACAAATAAGCAAATCAGAGCTACGTACGGAAGAGCCGTGGGGCAAATAGCGGATGCCCAAAGTTTCCAGACCCAGATGGAGATCCAAGATGAGGTTGTGGTGATGTGGCACCTTGACACACCACCCAAGCCTTTCTCTGGACCTCTGCTCTCCCTTTGACCTGTTCTCCCCTCTGTTAAGTGTCATTCTATCAGGGTAGTTCCTTGCACTCATTTGGTAGCGGAAAGAGCCCCGTCGGGGGAGAGTCGGATCTGGCCTCTCACCTCACTTCTGCCCCCGGCTTGCTGGCTGGCCTCGGGCAAGTCACTTAACCTCTCTGGACCTCAGTCTCCTCATCTGTCAAATGGGGGTGGTAACTGTTCCTGCCTCTCCTTAAGAACAATAATAATGATGGTATTTGTTAGGCGCCTCCTACGTGCCGGGCATCGTACTAAGCGCCGGGCTGGAGACAGGCCGGTCGAGTTGGACCCAGTCCCTGCCCCGTGTGGGGCTCACGGTCTCGATCCCCATTTTCCGGACGAGGTAACTGAGGCACAGAGAAGTGAAGTGGCTTGCGCAGGATCTCACAGCAGACGAATGGCGGAACTGGGATTGGAACCCACATCTCAGGCCTTACCCCCCGGGGGCTTTGGATCAATTCATAAATCGATCAGTGAACGTTATTTCCGTCGGAGGGTTACCGTGCAGTCGGTCACCAATCACTGTCTGCTCCCGTCTTAGGTGCACCACCATCGCGTTCATAGGGCTTGGAGAAACCCATTCCTTTAACTGCGGTGGAATGAAAGGCCGCTACGTGACCGTGGTCATCCCTCAGAGGGCCGAGTCTCTCAGTCTCTGTGAGGTTCAAGTGCACGGCACCATCGGTGAGTGCTCCTCGGGCCCCCACTCGTGTAGGAGGACAGACTCTCGTGTGGGCAAGAAAAATCTTTTTTGTCAATAAATACAGTGGAAGGAATCGAATGAATGAACATTGTAACCTCCCAAGCACTTAGCACAGTGCTCTGCACACGGTAAGTGCTCAATCAGTACAGTCGATTGAATGCATGGATGAGGGCGGACTCTCACTGGGAGCCGGGGAGCTTGTCTGTTTATTGTCACATTGCCCCAACCGTTTAGTACGGTGCTCTGCATATGGAAAGTGCTCAATAAATTCGACCGACCGACTGATTGGCGAAGCCCAGGAGCATAATAATGGTAATGATGATGGTTCTTATTACAAGCTCACTGTGTGCGAAGCACTGTTCTAAACGCTGGAGTAGATACAGGTTAATCCAGTCGGACACGGTCCCTGTCCCTCATGGGGCTCCCGCTCTTCACCCCCATTTTACGGAGGAGGAAACTGAGAGAAGTGAAGTGACTTGCCTAAGGTCACACAGCAGAGAAGTGGCGGAGCTGGGATTAGAACCCAGGTCCTTCTGATTCCACTAAGCCAGGCTGCTCGTTTCTGACAAAGGAAGGTTCTCCAGGGGTGTGAGAAGTGGTTTTGAGAGTCCGGGGACACTGAGCCCACGCCCGGGCTCCCCCTGACAGAACCGGCTCCCTGACCCCCCAAACCTGGCCCAGTCCCTTCACCTTTCTGTCTCCCTGGCCCCGGGGGCGTCACCGGGGCCGACACGAGTCTGGATGTGCCACCCGCAGGTGAGAGAGCCTGATCTGGGGCACAAATCAGGTGAACTAGGGGCATTTTGGCTCCCTCCCTGCTTCTAGACGGGTACCACGTTACCCCCAAACGGGCTGGACACTTGGGGAGGAGTGTGGAATAGTTCAGGTCTTCGGGGCCCGTCGACAGCAGCGTGGCCCGGTGGGAAAAGCCTGGGCCGTGGACTGTTCCAAGCGCCTAGTACCGTGCTCTGCACATAGTAAGCTCTCAATAAATACTATTGAATGAACGAACGAATGTGACCTTAGAATGGCGACTCCATCGCTTCGGCCCTGAGACGATAGACAGCCCCCAGATTGTCTCCACCTTAACCCACTGAACTAACCCCGTGACCCCAGCGCGACCCCGAAACCCTCCGAGATGAACTCTGCCGTCTTCCTTTTCAGTTCACAATTTAGCGCTGGGAAAAAATTCTTCCCAGTCCAGCACCCTCAAGCACTTGGGGACGTCCAGCAAAGCCAACGACGGGATCCTGATCAGCCATTTCGAGAAAGGTTCCTGCATGCAGACCAAGCTGGATTTCGAACCCTGGTGGATGGTGGACCTGAAGGAGAGCCTGCCGGTGACCTCCGTCGTCATCACGAATCGGGGAGACTGCTGCGCCCGGCGGATCAGCGGCGCCGAGATTCGCGTCGGAGACTCACCGGAGGACGGCGGCAAAAGGAATCCCAGGTATGGCACTGCCGTGGGATCCCGCCGGACGTGGGCGTTTAAAGCTGGCACGAGGACCCGGGGTCCGTTGTCCTATCTTTTGTCTTTTAATGGCATCTGTTAAGCCCTTACTATGTGATGACAATAATGGGAATTGTGCTATTTGTTAAGCGCTTACTAAGTGGCGGAGCTGGGATTAGAACCCGGGTCCTTCTGACTCTATCCACTAAGCCAGGCTGCTCGTCTCCGAGGAAGGACGGTACGGAGTACTGAGTGTACGGAGTAGGAGACACCAATCGATCGTATTTATTCATTCTCAGTCATATCTGTGCGGAGCACTGTATTAAGCGCTCGGGAGAGTACAGTACAACAATTAACAGACACGTTCCTCGCCCACCAAGAGCTTACAGGCTAGAGTGGGGGAGACAGGCATCGAGACAAAAGAAATAAATGACAGATACGTGCGAAAGTGCTGAGGGTTGGGGCGGGAAAAGAACTAAGGGACCCAGTCAGGGTGACGCAGAAGGGAGTGAGAGAAGAGGAAAGGAGCGCTCGCTGTGTGAAGGGCACCGTACTAAGCATTCGAAAGAATCCAGTAGACGCGGTTGGTAGGCGCGGTCCCGCCCACGGCAAGCTTACGGTCTAGAGGCTTTACTTGGGGCAGAGCTCTGTACTAAGCGCTCGGGCGAGTACGGTGTGGGATGGAGTCGGTCCTAATGTGGTCGGTTTTCAGATGTGCCACCATCACGTGCATGGGCCCAGGCGAGACCCGGGAATTTGCCTGCGGGCCAGCGAGAGGTCGTTTCCTGACCGTCACCATCCCCGGGAGGAGAGAATTCCTGACCCTCTGCGAGGTCCAGGTGTTCAGCTCCCCGGGGTCCTCCTTGCGTAAGTCTGGGGTCTGCACTGGGGAGGCCAGAGGCCCCGTCCCCCTCCCCACCGAGGGGCGGGGGGCGGCCCGGCCGGACGCGAGGCCTGCCGATCGCCGGACCGTTCTGCCTCCGGAGCCGCGTTCCAGACTGGTTCCTTCTTCCCATGGGCAGAACACGCCGCTTCCCCGACCGCGTCCGTGTCGAGGGCCCACCCCGGCACGGCTGGGGAGGGCGGGGAGCGGGTCTCTCCCGCCCCGGCGTGCGCGCCACCCTCCGTAGGCCGCAGGTGGGACAGCCCGTTGACCCGCTGCCCCGTCTTTTACCCTAGGGCCCACTCCTGAAGAGGATGAATGGGTTTTGAGCGGCGGTGAGTCCCGGCCTCCGAGCGCCCGCGGTTTTGCCCTGTGGAGATCCCCCCTCTGCCTTGGGTCTTGGCCCTGGGGTTTGGCTCGGGTCTCCCCCGCCCTGACCCGGGACCCCCTCGATTCCCATCCCGGGAGGTCTCACTGCGGAGATCTGCTCCCACCCTCTCCCTCCGTCTCCCACCCGCTCTCTCCTCCTTCCCGCTTATTCCCTTTCCCAGCAGAGCCACAGGAGCAGATTGGGTGCGGAGAGGGCGGGGGGACAGCAGGGCAGGAAGTAGTGTTGGAGTCCTGGGGTCAAGCAACTAATCAATCAATCATTGGTATTTATTGAGCGCTTACTGTGTGCAGAGCACAGTACTAAGCGCTTGGAAGAGTCCAATAAAAGAGAATTTGGAGACACATTCCCTACCCCTTAGAAACAGGTCAGGGATTATCATCCCAGTGGGTTGGTCGGCTCTGCCCTCCCTTTCAGCGCGAGAAGCAGTGTGGCTTAGTGGAAACAGGCTTGGGAGTCAGAGGTCTTGGGTTCTGATCCCGACGACTCCATTTGTCTGCTGTGTCACCTTGGGCAAGTCACTTCACTCTCCGAGCCTCAGTTCCCTCATCTGGAGAATGGGGATTAAGCCTGTGAACCGCAAGTGGGACAACCTGCTTACCTTTCCCAGTGCTTAGAACAGTGTTTGGCACATAGAAGCGTTTAACGAATGCCACATTTATTATTATTATTACTTCCTCCCACCCCCACCAAGACGATGATAGCGGTAGTAATAATAATAATAATGATTAAGTGCTTACCGTGTAGATACAAAGTAATCAGATGAGATGTAATCCCTGACCCCTATGAGCCTTTCATTCTGAAGCAGGGGAGAGAACAGTGTGGCCTAGAGGAAAGAAGACGGGGCTGGAAGTCAGAGGATGTGGGTTCTAATCTGGGCTCTATCACGTCTGCTGGGTGACCTTGGGCAAGTCGCTTAATTTCTCTGGGCCTCAGTTCCCTCATCTGTATAGTGAGAATTAAGACCTTGAGCCTCCGGTGGGGCAGGGACTGTGTCCGACCTGATTGCCTTGTATCTGGCCCAGTGCTGAGAACGGTGCTTGGTACATAGTAAGCGCCTAACAAATATCACAATTTTTTATCATTATTGATAATAATATTATTAGAACAGGCACTGAGTCCCCATTTTACAGATGAGGAAATTAAGGCACAGAGAAGTGAGCTGACTTGCCCAGATTGATACAGCAGGCAGGCGGCGGAGCCAGGATTAGAATCCAGGCCCCTCGACGCCCAGGCCCGGGACCTTCCCACCAGGCCGCGCGGCCCCTCGGGCTCCCCGACCCGCCGCCCTGCCTGCAACTCCCCCCAAACTCAGGGCTACACCGAATCATGCTTTCCCCCTGCCTTCGCAGCTGCCGATCTGATGGTTGGGAAGACCACTTCCCAATCCAGTGGCGGCCAGATGCCGGGATCCCCGCTGGCCTGGGACGACGGGTCGACGGGCTCCGCCGGGAAGCGGGGATGCGTCTACACGAACCTGGAGTTCGAGCCGTGGTGGATGGTGGACCTGGGGTCCCGTTCCAACATCTCCCACATCCGGATCACCAGCCGGGGAGACTGCTGCGAGAACCGGCTCGGCGGCGCCGAGATCCGCGTCGGGGACTCGCCGTGGCACGGGGGTCGAGCGAACCCGAGGTACCCGGGTACCTCGGGGGGGCGCGGCAGCGGGACAGGGGGCCGCTGGGGAGGGGATGGCATTAGCAGAAGAGGCTTCTGGGAAGGGGGATGGTGGCGGGAGAAGGAGCTTCTGGGAAAGGGAGCCGGGGGTGGAGAAGGGACTATGGGGAAGAAAGGGCAGCGGGAGAAAGGGTTACCGGGGAGGAGGGTGGCGAGGGAAGGGGCTGCCGGGAAGGGGCGGTGGTAAGAGATGGGCTGCTGAAAGGGGGGCGGTGGCTGTTGAAGGTTGAGACTCCTAGCCCGAGTGGGAAGCCACACCTGGGGAGGAGCGCAGTGGCTTTGGGGCAAACCGGGGCTCAACCTGGTGGTCCCCAGAGAGAGCCTTCAGGACAGGGTTTGAGCGGAGCTTCCCCTCTCTCCAGCTCCCCGCAGTGACCTCGTACAGTCCTCCGCGTGCTCATGCGGCGGAGCAGAAAGGCGCCGTTCGGGCCGGGAGGGGGCCGGTGTCCGACGGTCTGGCCCCCCACCCTGGCAGACCCACCTGGCCGCAGGGGGCGGGGTAAACGCACCCCCCCCCCCCAGAGAGTCTCTCCCAGCCGGGCCCTTTGTCTCTCTGACCCCGACCCTGGAGGCCTCCCAGAGTCAGCTTAACGCCCCAGGGCCAAGCGTTGCCCGGGCCCGGGGGGCCGGGGGGGAGGGCTCCCCACCCTGATGTCAAGGTCTGGGAAGCGTTGGCCAACCCCCTTAGGGCCCCACAGGGAGGCAATGTGGCTCATTGGAAAAATCACAAGACTCGAGTTCGAGTTTTGAATCCACCACTGGCCACAGGACAAGTCCCTTAACCTCTGGGCCTCTGTTTTCTCTTCTATAAAATAGGTATAAGGAATCTACTCTCCCTCCTTCAAAGATTGTGAACCCCGTGTGGGAGAGGGAGTGTGTCTAAACTGATTCTTTTATGCTTACCGGGCACTTAGCACAGTGCTTGGTACATTAATAACAATAATAATAATAATAATGGTGGCATTTTTTAAGTGCTTAATATGTTCCAGGCACTGTAATAATAATAATAATAACAATCATGCTATCTGTTATGTACTTACTACGTGTCCAGATCCTGGGGTAGATAAAAGGCGATGGGCCTGGACGCAGTCCCGATCCCACATAGGGCTCACAGTCTCAATCCCCTGCTTTCCAGATGAGGTCACTGAGGCCCAGAGAAGCGGAGTGACTTACTCAAGACACACACGACAGACAAATTGTAGAGCCGGGATTAGAACCCGGGCCCGGACTCCCGCTGCTCCTCTAAGACCCACTCGACACACCCCGTTATTGCCTCCTAAAGGGAAGCGTGAAGGCGGGCAGTGTCCCGTGGCACTGGGGATGGTCCTTCCCCCGAGACCGGCGCGTTCCTTCGGGCGAGGCCGGGTGGGATGGGAGGTGAGTCGGGGGGTGGCCCGGGCCCCGATCCGGGGGTCCGCAGGGTCATCCCTGGCCCTCGCCGACCCGCCGCTTTCCCGCAGATGTGCCCGGATCACCTGCATGGCCTTGGGAGAGACCCGTTCCTTCCGCTGTGAGGGGATGCAGGGCCGCTTCGTCAGCGTGATCATTCCGGACCGCAGGGACCACCTCTCCTTCTGTGCGGTGCAAGTGTTCGGGACCTCGGAGAGCCGGGACGGTACGTCGGCGGGGCCTGGGACGAGCGCCCGAGGCCCGGGATACGCGGGGGGGACCCGGGTCCACCGACCGGCAGTATGGAGCCCATAAGAAGTGACGGTGCGATCGGAGTAGTGATGATAGCATAGTAGTCGTGGAGATGGGTTCAGATCCCGCCTCTTCCTCTTGTCTGCGCTGTGACTTTGGGCCGGTCACCTGACTCCTCTGTGCCTCAGTGACCTCATCTGGAAAATGGGGATTAAGCCTGGGAACCCCGTGTAGGACAGGGACTGTGTCCAATCTGTCTAGCTTCTATCTATCCCAGCGCTTAGTAAGGTGCCTGGCACATTAAGGGTTTAACAAATACCACAGTCATTATTATTGTTGTTATTATTATTAACAATCAGAGGCGTCTGTGAGCCGAGCCAGTGGGGGGTGGCGTTCCTCAGCGGGGAGACGTGAGGACGAACGGGCCGCGTCTCGTTCCCCAAGCGGGGAAGGAGGAAAGAGGAGCGGGGCGGGTAGAGGTGGGCGGCAGGGTCTCCGGTCCCCCCTCGTCCCACGTCTGACCGTCTTTTCCGATTCCTCCCGCTGTTTCCCCCCCGTCCTCCCTCACTTCCAGGTTCCTCCAGCCCCATCGTCGTCTACCCCATCCAAGGGGGCTCCTCCTATCTGGTCCTGCCCCCGCTGCAGCCCTTGAAGTACTCCGCGTTCACCCTGTGCATGAAGATGGGCCCGCCCCAGCGGGTCGGGGACCCGGGCCCCCCGAGGCCGGATGGCGGCAGCTACCGCTTTGCCATGGAGGGCCAGTCCGTGCGCATCTCTCTGCCGCCGGCGACGCCGCCCGAGAGCCACGTCTGCGTCACGAAGGACTCCGACGCCGGGCTGGCCACCTTATGGATCGACGGGGTCCAGAGCGAAGACGGCGCCGCTCTCCCGGGCTTGCGCTTGGAGCCCCGGGGGGCGGCCACGCCGGACGGAAAAGGGAGGCCCGCTCGGCGCCACGTGGGGAGGCCGACGACGGTCCGCCGGGGAGGACCCGCGTCGGACCTCGGGGGGAGGCCCTCGCGGGCCCGGGGGCGGAGGCCTTCTCCCGACTGTGGTGGCGGCCCCGCTCCGGACTATACCGGGAGACCTTCGCCGGACCGCGGCGACGGGCCCTCTCCGGGCCGCGGAGGAAGGCCCTCACCGGACTACGGCGGGGACCCATGGCCCGACTCCGCTGGGAAGCCCTCTCCCGACTGTGGGGGGAGGTCCTTGCCGGACCACAGAGGGAGGCGCTCGCCAGATCGCAGGGGGAGGAGGGACCCACCGGTCCGCCGGGGGACGCCCACCCTGGACCGTGGCGGGAAGTCTGCGCTGGGCCCTGAAGGGAAGCCCGAGGTAGACCAGAGAGGGAGACCCACGCTGGACCCCGGAGGGGGGCTCTCCCGAGCCCCCCGGGAGCACCCTTTGCTCGATCACGTAGAGAGGCCCACTCCGGTCGAGGGGGTAAATCCCCAGCTGGTCCTCAGAGGGAGATCTAGGCCGGTCCTCGGAGGGAGGCCCTCGCTGGACCCCGAGGGGAAGCCTTTGATGGACCAGACCGGGAGGCTCGTGCTGGACCGCGGGGGGAGGCCCACCCTGGGACATAAAGTGGGGACCCTTCCGGACCCCGAGGAGAGCCCCGCGCTAGACCAGGAAGAAGAAGCCATTCTGGGCCAAGGGGGGAGGCCCGCCCCCGCCCTCTCCCCGGGGGCTCCCCACTCGGTCGGCAACATATCCGACGTCCGCATCTGGGATCACGTCCTGCCGTCGGACGGCATCTGGAACTTGTCCCGCGGTCTGTCCTCCCCGCAGGGAGAGGTTCTCCAGTGGGACAGCGTTCCGGGTCAAGTGGTGTTGGCGGCGGAGCCGTGTCCCCGGGAGCCGAGACCCTGCCCGGTCCCGTCTGGGCGGACCGAGCGGAGGGACCCTCGGGATTGTTTCCGACAGCGCGGTCGAAGGGGCGGGGACGGGTCTTCCCTTCCTCGTCCTTGTCGCCCCCGACCCTAGGCCCCTCGAGGGCGGAGGCCGGCGTCTTTTCTTTCTTCTGCGATTCCCCGCGTCCTACAACCCTGCCCCGACTGATGCCGTCGATACTGTCAGCTCGTGGCGGGCGGGGAAGTCTGCTTATTGTTCTGTTGTGCTCTTCCAAGTGTTTAGTACGGTGATTGGCACATAGTAAGGGCTCAGTGAATACTGAATGAATAAATGAATGAATGATGACCCTCTGCGCCTCAGCAGTTCATCGTCTATGCTGCTAAAAACTGGATTTTCCCTCTTGGCACATGTAGAAAGTGGATCTTTCCATATTAAACGTTTAGTGAGATCACTCTTACGAAGGCTCGGTGGTTTTAAAAACGTTGAATACGGAGTGGATTGTTTCCCTGAAGCTGGGCGATGAGGGGCTACCGGGAGAGTTGCCACAATAATAATAGTAGTAATGATGATCGATAATAATATTTAAGTGCTTACTATGTGCTAAGCACTGTGCTAAGCTCTTGGTGGATTTAAAAACCATTGAATATAGCGTGGATTGTTTCTCTGAAGCTGGGAGATGAGGGGCTACAGTTGTCATAGTGATAATAATATTAGGAGTAAAGGCACGTGAGCCCCTCTCAGGGTGGCGGCCGGAGTGTTTCCCGTCGTCTTCCAGTCTCGGCTACGGGAGGGAGAGTCAAGCAGAGGCCTGTCCGTTCCAGTCCGAGCTTGGCCAGTGGCTAGCGAGTGGCAGGCCTTCGGCCACAAGTCGAAACCTGCGGGTGTTCGGGCCTCAGCGGCGTGGGAGCGAATCGAGGGCGGAGACTCGGGTCGACTGCACGGAAGGCGGCCGTGGTCAACCATTTCCGTATTTTTACCGAGAAAACTCTACGGATCCACTACCGGGACGATCGCGGATGGAGAGCGGGGCCTTCCGGGACAGATGCGTCTGTGGTGTCTTTATGGGTCGCAAAGGACTCCGCGGCATAAGGCGAGGCAAATGAGGATGATAAAAAATCATAACGATAATAATTTATTTCTTAAGTGCTTACTACATGCCAAGCACTGTACTAAGTGCTGGGGCAGATACGGGATAATCATGTCCCACGTGGGGGGGTCACAGAGTACATAGGAGGGAGAATAGGTATTGAATCCCTATGTTGCCGACGAGGGAACTGAGGCACAGAGAAATGAAGCGATCTGCCCAAGACCCCGCCACAGAGAAGTGGCGAGCCGGGATTAGAACCCGGGTCCTGTGATTCCCAAGCCTGACTCTGACTCTTTCCACTAGGCCACGCTGCTTCCCCCAGGGCAGCGTGTAACCTGGGACATCTTAGAGGTACCATACACCATCCCTCCGAGGAGGAAGTGGGCTGCAGTCATGCGGTCTCAGCGGTACTTTTTTGAGCGCTTCCTGGGAGCAGAGTACTGTAGGCAGCTCTAGGGAGAGGGCAGTAATAATAATAATAATGTTGGTATTTGTTAAGCGCTTACTATGTGCCGAGCACTGTTCTAAGCGCTGGGATAGACACAGGGGAATCAGGTTGTCCCACGTGGGGCTCACAGTCTTAATCCCCATTTTACAGATGAGGTAACTGAGGCACCGAGAAGTTAAGTGACTTGCCCAAAGTCACACAGCTGACAAGTGGCCGAGCCGGGATTTGAACCCATGACCTCTGACTCCAAAGCCCGTGCTCTTTCCACTGAGCCATGCAGTACGATCGAGTTGGTAGACCAGGTCCCTACCCCCGAAGAGTTCACAGCAGAGACAGCGGGGAATAATATAATAACACAATGAAATCAGAAAGATGTGAAAACCACTAATGGTCATTCATTCATTCAATAGTATTTACTGAGCGCTTACTATGTGCAGAGCACTGCTCTAAGCGCTTGGAATGGACAATTCGGCAACAGATAGAGACCGTCCCTGCCCAGTGACGGGCTCACGGTCTAAACCGGGGAGACAGAACTGTGGTGTGTGTTAATCACTTAAAATACGCGAATCGCTGGAGTAGCTTCAAGATAAGTCAGACGCGGTTCCTGTTTCTCATGGGGCGCCCCCCGGGCTAACGGAAAGGGAGAACCGATATTTTATCCCCATTCGACAGATGAGGAAACTGAGGCCCGGAGAGATCGATTGACTTGCCCAAAGTCATGTACCAGGATCAGAAGCCCCTGTCCTCTCCCAGTCAGTCGTATTTATCGAGCGCTTACTGTGCTCAGAGAACTGCACTGAGGGCTTGGACGAGTACGATACAACGGTAGAACAGACGCATTCCCTACCCACGAAGAACCAACAGTCTAGAGGGGGAGACATTAACGGAAGTAAATAGAAGACGGGTGCGGACGTCAGTGCTTAGAAAGCTCCTTCACTTTCAGGAGGTGCTCAGTACGTACCACTGACTAACTGTGGTCGAACGGGGTCAGGGACGATCCCGAGTCCCCGAACGGCGGGGAGCCCATCGGACCCGGTCCGACTAACAGCTAGAAAGAGCTTCTTCATCAGCCTGAGTCCTTGGCCCCCGGCCGAATGGACAACAGGACCATTAGCTCAGGGGAACGCGGGCCCGGAGACTCGCCCTCTGTGCGGCAGGTGCCTGTTCTCTGGTTCTCCACGACCCGCTGGTCAAGGGGACAAGCTCTCCATCGCACCCTTTGCTCCGAGAACACGGGGAACCTCTGGAGTTGGAATGTAACCCCCGCACGCACCGTCGCGTCTTCGAATCACGGTTTCGAAAAACCCTAAAAAAGATGAATGCCGTGGCTGCTCCTCCGTGTTGCCCCCCTTAATGTCGGGGAGCCGAGGCCGGTCCTCACGGACACCGAAGACTCAGTCGTACCGTTATTGTTATTATCGTCGTAGTTGCTAAGCGCTTACTATATGCCAAGCACAGTTGGAAGCGGAGGGGGAGATAAAGGTTAAGCAGGTCGGACACGTTCCCTTTCCCAGATGGGGCTCACGGGCTAAGTAGAAGGGAGGACGGGGGGGGTGAATCCCCATTTTGTAGCTGAGGAAACTGAGGCCCAGATAAGTAAAGTGGTTCTCCCAAGGTCACGCAGAGGCAGGTGGCAGGACCGGGATTAGAGTTCTGGTCCTCTGACTTCCAGGCCCGGGCTCCCTCCACTAGGCCATGCTGTTCCTCTTATAATCATGATGGTACTTCTGTGTTTTTTTAAAAAAAATTTGTTAAGCACTTACTATGTCCCAGGCACTGTACTGAGCGCTGGGGTTGATAGGCTTGGACACAGTCCGTGTCCCACGTGGGGCTCACGGCTTTAATCCCCATTCGACACGCCTCTCGCAAACCATGACGTCGAAACCTAAAATGGCTTTGCCGCTTCCCGTAAGGGATGGCGTGGCCAGAGCCACCTAGACTGTCTGCTCTGTGACCTTGGGCAGGTCACTTTACTTCTCTGTGCCTCGGTTTCCTCATCTGCAAATGGGGATTAAAACCATGAGCCCCCCCGATGGGACCGGGAAGGTACCCAACCCTATTAACCTGCATCTACCCCGGTGCTTAGAACAGTGCAGGACACGGAGTAAGCGTTTAACAAATACCACCATCGTCCCCCAAGTCCCGTCCAGAGTCGACTCTCGTCTACCAGTCGGTCGGTCGATCGATGGTATCGATTGAGCGTTTACTGTGTGCAGAGCACTCTACTAAGCGCTCGGGGGAGTACGACGTGACAGAGTCGGTCTGTCTTGTCGTCTGCCCGCCCGGCTCCAACCCGGCAGCCCGAAGCGTCTAGCCGGCCAGACCCTGGAGTGGGAAGGTCCATCCCTACCGGTTCGAGGACTTGAGGCTCGGTTGAGGCTGCGCTAAACGCTGCGGATTGACCATCGGGGCACCCCCTCGGGCCTGCAGGGGCCACCTGCGGTCACTGCGACTTCTCTCCAGGCGACCGCCTCATCTGAGAAGCAGCGTGGCTCAGTGGCAAGAGCCCGGGCTTGGGAGTCAGAGGACTTGACTTCTAACCCCGGCTCCGTCAGCCGGGGTTACTTGTCAGCTGTGTGACTTGGGGCGAGTCACTTCACTTCTCTGTGCCTCAGTTCCCTCATCTGCAAAATGGGGATGAAGACTGTGAACCCCACATGGCACAACCAGATGGCCTTGTATCTCCCCCAGTGCTTAGAACAGTGCCTGGCACACAGTCAGCGCTTAATAAATGCCATCATCATCATCATCTGGGTTCCGCCTGACCCTCTCCTGCTCTCCACAACGGCCTCTGGTACGTTTTCACTCCTCCCATCGCCCGCCGTGACCCCAGAGTGGATTTCTAGGCGCTGTTCCCATCTGCTCAGTCGCCTCAGGGGGCACGAGTCCCCTCTTCTGGACCGTGACCCACAGCCGGGAACGGCCCGTCCCCCTCCTTGAGGGCCGGTGAGGATGGATAGGTCCCGGCCACCACCCTCAGTCGGGGACCAGATGTCCCCCCCCGCCCCCCAGCTGAGGGCGGCCGATTGGCGGGACCCGGCCCAGGGGGCGGGACCGACTCCCCGAGCCCCCAAGAGCTTCACCCGCTCGGGAGCTGAGACGGCGAAACTCGCTCCCGGACACTGACGGAGGCGGGTAATGGATCCCCGACTCATTTTGCTGCTCGTGGCCTGTTGGCCGGGGCCGTCGCGTCAGGCGCGTGAGTACCGGGGGACGTTGGCCGGACCCCGCCCGCGGCCCTCTAGACCGAAAGCTCGCTGTGGGGAGCCAATGCGTCGGCCAACTCCGTGAAACAACGTGGCTTAGCGGCTAGTGCCCGAAATTGCCAACTCTGTGAAACTCTGTGGGTAGAGCATAGGCCTGGGAGTCAAAAGGACCCAGGTTCTAATCCCGGCTCCGCCACTCATCTGCTGGGTGACCTTGGGCAAGTCACTTCATTTCTCCGGGCTTCAGTTCCCTCATTTGGAAAAGGGGGATGAAGACTGCAAGCCCCGGGTGGGACAGGGACTTTGTGCCGACCTCAGGGTTCAGTACAGTGCCTGGCACATAATAAGCACTTAACAAATACCCTCGAGTGGTGGTGGGGTGGGAGGATTGGGGGTCCAGGGAGCCGGGGGTCCGGGCACCCAGTTTAATTCATCGACAGCCGCCCCGTTAGCAGGATCTCTTCATCCTGAATTCGGCTCTCCCGCCCGGAAGGTCATCGTCCGTGACGTGGAATTGGGGGGAGGGGCTCTCGGTGCATCGGGGACCACCGACGCTCTGACCACCGTCTCCCTTTGACTTCCTCACAGTTCCGAGTTCATCGTTTTTCCCTCTTAAAGGTAAAACCTCCATCCGATTCTGGGGAGAGCGGGACCGGGGGCAGGACGCGGAGGGAGAGACCAAAATCAGGATTTGACTTCAATGATGGTGTCTCCGTCGGGAATGACGGAGGAGTCACTGTTCTGTCATTCAGTCAGTCGGTCAGTCGTGTTTATTGAGCGCTTACTGTGTGCAGACCACTATACTAAGCACTTGGCAGGGTACGGTACAACAAAAAACAGACACATTCCCTGCCCACAGCGAGCTTAGAGTCTAGAGGGGGAGACGGATATAAATATAAAGAAATAAATGACAGATATGGACAAAAGTGGTGTGGGGCTGGGACGGGGTGACGCAGAAGGGAGTGGGAGAAGAGGAAAGGAGGGCTTAGTCAGGGAAGGCTTCTTGGAGGAGATGGGCCTTCAGTAAAGCTTTGAAGCGGGGGGAGAGTCATCGTCTGTCGGATATGAGGAGGGAGGACACGTTCCAGGCCAGAGGCGGGAGGAGGGCGAGCGGTCGACAGCGAGATAGGCAAGATCGAGTCACGGTGAGACGGTCAGCATTAGAGGAGCGAAGTTTGCGGGCTGGGCTGTAGTAGGCGTCAGGACCGAGACCCCCACGTGGAGGAGTCGATGCCAGCGTTTAGTGACCGGCTCAGCGCTATCCGCGCCCCCTCTGGCCCCGGCCCGCCATCCTACCCGCCGGGGCTCGGAGTGCAATGGGCCCATAACGGGGGAGGGGATCGCAAAGCCCCTCGGGTATGGGACTCCCTGACGTCACTCTCCTCTTCTGTAAGACGGGGCACGCTTATTGCGTGCAGTGATCATCATTAGTATCATCGTTCGACTGTCAGCTCGTCCTCTAGACCGTCAGCTCGTTGTGGGCAGGGAACGTGTCCGTCGATTGTTCTACTGGACTCTCCCAGGGTTCAGTCCGGTGCTCTGCACCCGCTAAGCGCTCAGTAAAGCCGAACGAACGATCGATGGATCGACAGTGCTGGGCGCGTAGTAAGCGCTTGACGGATCCCCTAATTGTCATCATGATTATTAAGCGCCATCGAGGCTGACCACACACCTCTCCTCCTCCAGTGCTCAACCTGGCCCTGAAGCAGCCCAGCGAGCAGTCGTCTCTGTTTCAGTCGAAGGGGGGTCCCGAGAAAGCGGTGGACGGGAGCTTGGGGAATGACTATGAGGGGGGCGACTGCACCCACACGATCTACGAGTGGGAGCCCTGGTGGAGGGTCGACCTGTTGACCTCCTACCTGGTCCACTTTGTCATCGTCACCAACCGGGGGGACGGCAGCTTCCATCGCATCCAGGGGGCCGAGATCCGCATTGGGAACTCCAAGGAGAACGGCGGCAAGAATAACCCCAGGTACCTGGACGGGGACGGGGACCGGCAATAATAATATAATAATTATAACGATTTAATTATATTATGTAGAATTATGTAATATAATAACGATATCACTATATCTAATATAACATACGATGTGATTATAACTAAATATAACATAGCATATATAACATAATAATAATAATGTTGGTATTTGTTAAGCGCTTACTATGTGCAGAGCACTGTTCTAAGCGCTGGGGTAGACACAGGGGAAGCAGGTTGTCCCACGTGGGGCTCACAGTCTTAATCCCCATTTTACAGATGAGGGAACTGAAGCACAGAGAAGTTGAGTGACTCGCCCACAGTCACCCAGCTGACAAGTGGCAGAGCCGGGAGTCGAACTCATGACCTCTGACTCCGAAGCCCAGGCTCTTTCCACTGAGCCACGCTGCTTCCCGAACATAATGTAACATTAATATGTTACATAATATAATATGGCATATATAACACCTACATTATGTTTAATACAATATCTAATGTATATCGATTACACAATTATAATTAATAGTATAGAGCATATAATGGTAATTGATATCAATATTAACATTAGATAAATATTTCGCCACCATAATATAATTATATTTCTATAACAAAGCATCATAGTTATAATTAAATGTGTGTTAAATGATAGGCTATGATAATATAATAATTATGATATAATAGTAATGATAATAACAACAATGATGATGGTATTTGTTAAGCACCTGCTATGCGCCGGGCACTGTAGTGAGCGCTGGAGTGGGAAATCAGGTTTCTTGTCGTGCCAAACTCTCCCAAATAGTTGGTGCCGTGCTCTACGCACGGTAAACGCTCAGTAAATACGGTCAAATGAATGAAAGGTTGGACACAGTCCCTGTCCCATGTGGGTATCACGGTCTCAAAGCCCATTTTACAGGTGAGGGAACTGAGGTACAGGGAAGTGAAGTGACTTGCTCAAGGTTACAGAGCAGGCAAGTGGAGGAACAGGGATTAAAACCCATAACCTTCTGAGTCCCAGGCTCATGCTGTAGCCACCACACCATGCTGCTTCTCATAAACAGCACGGGCCTGGGAGTCAGAGGGCTTGGGTTCTAATCCTGGGGCAGCCTTCGCCCCCGCCCCCTTACCTCACCTCGGCACTCTCCTGTCCCGAGCCGCGTCCACTAGGCCGCCCGGCCTCCCCCGTCGACGAGGGCAGCGGCCGGGTGTCGGACCTAAAGCCGGGGAGGGGACGGAAGCGGGGAGGCCGATCCAGCCGATCCTCTCCCCCTTCCCAGGTGTGTTTCCATCCCGTCCTTGGGCTCGGGGGAAACCGGCTTCTACCACTGCGAAGCCATGAACGGCCGTTACGTGACGCTGACCATCCCAAGGCGGAAGGAGTTCCTCACTCTCTGTGAGGTCCAGGTGTTGGGTCAACCGTGGGAATCGGGTAAGGGGGCAGGGAGCGTGTTTGTGTCTGTGTCTCTGTGTCTGTGTCTCTGTGTCTGTGCGCGTCGGCCCCCCGGCCCGGCCCGGCCCGTGAAGAGCAGAGGTCCGACCCAGCAACCGGTCGTGGAGGGCAGAACTGACAGCCTCAGATCTTCCCCCGCAACCTCCCGGGGGTGAACCCGGGCCTCTCCTCGCCATGATCCCTAAGTTTCTCGTGGGCCGGGAGTAAGGCTACCAAACCTGTTATATTATAGTCTCCCAAGCGCTCAGTCAAGTCCCCTGCACACAGTAAATACTCAATAAATACCTCTGATGGATTTTTTTTTAATGATATTTGTAAAGCACTTACTGTGCATCCAACCCTCTTCTAAGCCCTAGGATAAAGACAACTTAATCTTGGACAACGGTCCCAATCCCGTGGCTGGCTCACGGTCTAAGTAGGGGGGAGAAGGGGTGAACTGAGCCGGGAAGTGACTTGCTCAAGGCCATGCAGCAAGCAATTGGCAGAACTGGGATTAGAACCCAGGTCTTTTTGACTTCCAGGCCCGCTCTCCATCCATTAGGCCACACTGCTTCTCTGAGAGAACGTGGAGGTTTCCTCCAACGTGGAGGCTGTCCGGGTCTCACAGAAACTGGGGTTAGGGGGTCCTCTTCCCCCACTGAAGTCTCTCTATCTCTATCTCGATATTTCACAGACACGGATCTTTTTCCCGGTTCTTCTCTAATCCCGATACAAGGTAAGCTCCCTTCGCAGGGAAGCGGCGTGGTCTAGCGGATAGAGCTCGGGTCTGGCAGTCGGAAGGACCTGGGTTCCAGTCCTGGCTCCGCCGCTCGTCTGCCGTGTGGTCTTGGGCAAGCCGCTTCACTCCTCCGGGCCTCAGTTCCCTCATCTGTCAATTGGGGATGAAGACCGTGAGCCCCGTGTGGGACAGGGACTGGGTTCGTCGTGATTAGCTTGTAGCTAACGTACAGTGCCTGGCATATTTTAAGCGCTTAACAGATACCATAAAGAAATGTCGGTTCAATCAGCTCAGAGTCCAAGGGAAACGGAGAGTGGAGGTTTCGTCCCCATCTTCTACGGGGGAAACTGAGGCCCAGAGAGGTCCAGCGACTTGCCCAAGGTCACAGAGCAGACCAACACGTAGCCAGGATTAATATCTGGGGCTCGTGACTCCCCGTCTCCCGTTCTTTCCATCAACGGACTGTCGGCTTGTCGGGGGCAGGGAACGTATCTGTTGAATTATGCTCTCTCAAGCGGTCAGTACAGTGTTCTGCACGTAGTAAGCATTCAGTAAATAGAGTCGATCGATTCACTGATCGGTAATACTCATAACACAGATGCTTACGAGGTGCCAAGCACTCTGCTCAGCGCCGGGGCGGAGACAAGATGATCGGGTGGGACACAGTCTCAATCCCACCCGGGGATCATAGTCTAAGAGGGAGGGAGAGCAGGATCTTGTTCCCATTTTACAGAACAGGGAAGCCGAAGCTCAGAGTTTGAGTGACTTGCCCTAGGTCCCACAGCAGGCCGGGGCGGAGCCGGAGCTCGAACCCAGGTCTCCCTGCCCTCAGATCCCATGCATTTTCCACAAAAATGGGTTCCCTCCCTCAGTCCGGGTCTGAGGGAGGTGGCCGGCGGGGCGGGCCGGGGCCGGACCCTCCCGGTCCGGCCCCACTCTCCCCTCCGGGGCGAATCGACCCCCCACGGGGGTCATTTCCAGCGGTCAACCTAGCCAAGAGTGAAAACAGCTACCAGTCCAGCACCTTAGGAGAAGGCTGGGCCGGGAAAGCCACGGACGGCCTGCTGGCTGGCAACTTCCAGCGCGGGGAGGGCACGCACACCCAACTCAACGAAGCCCCGTGGTGGTACGTCGACATGACCTTCAACCTGGTCGTCAACTACGTGGTGGTGACCAACCGGGCAGACTGCTGCGCGGAGCGCATCTCCGGGGCCGAGATCCGGTTGGGGACCAGCCGGGTGGACAACGGAAGATCCAACCCCAGGTATCCGGCCCGCGGGGGCAGCGGCGGGGGGTGGGGGAGTGTCTCCTTCCCTCCCGACAGGGAGAGGAGATAACCAGCCCTGTGGGGCTGTGACTGTGTGTCAAGCGCCGTGCTAAGCACCTGGAGAAGTACGAGACCATCCCGTTAATAATAGCAATGATAATGGAACTTGTTAAGTGCTTACTATGTGCCAAGCACTTGGATAGGTACGAGTTCATCAGGTCAGGCTCGGTCCATGTCCCGCCTGGGCATCACATCCTTCATCCACATTTCCCAGATGAGGGAACTGAGGCCCAGAGAAGTGAAGTGAATTGCCCACGGCAGACGTGTGGCAGAGCCGGGATTAGAACCCACGTCTTTCTCACTCCAGGCCCGGGATCTTGCCACTAAGCCTCGCCGTTTCTCCGCGGAGGTGCCGTGGCGGGGCCGGGTTGAACAAGCGGGGCTCTTCTCCTCCTCCTCCTCCTCCTCCTTTCTAGATGTGCCATCATCACCCGTTTGGATCTGGGGGAGACGTTACCCTTCTACTGCGGGAAACGTGGGCGATACCTGACGGTGGTGATTCCTGGCCGGAAGGAGTTCCTGAGCCTGGCCGAAGTCCAGGTCTTCCATGACCCTTCCCGCCACTCTGGTGAGTCCCCGCGCCCCCTCGCCTTCCCCCACGCCTCCGTCAAACTATCAGTTAATCCGTGGTATTTATCGAGCGGTTACTGTGGGCAGAGCACTGTGCTAAGCACCTGGGAGAGTTCAAGACGACAGAATTATCAGACCCATTCCTTGGAACCAGCGTGACCTAGTGGCTAGGGCGTGGCCCTGGTAGTCAGAGGGAGCTGGGTTCTCATCCTGACTCTGCCACTCCTAGGCTGGGTGACCTTGGCCAAGTCACTTCATTTTGGGGCGCCTCAATTACCTCAAGTAAATACAGAATAATCCCTCTAGACTCTAAGCTCGCAGTGAGCAGGGAATGTGCCCGCTCTTACGTTGTACTCTCCCGAGCGCTTAGTACAGTGTTCTGACCACAGTAAGCGCTCGATAAATAATCAGATCAGACCCTGTCCCACAAAGGGCTCACACTCTAAGAGGGAGGAGTAACAGGTGTTTGATCTCCATTTTAATAATAATAATGATGGCATTTGTTAAGTGCTCACTGTGTGCCAAGCACTGTCCTAAGATCAATCAATCGATTAAGATCCCGCCCGCCGTTTTGATCACAATTGCACATCCGTCAATCAGGGAGCACTTACTGTGTGCAGAGCGCTGGACTAAGAACTTGGACAATTAGCAGACTACACTCCTACTCACGACCAGCTCACAGTCTAGAGGGGGAGGCAGACATTAATAGAAATAAATAAATTGCAGATATGTCTGTAAAATCTGTGGGGCTAGGCGGCGGGGTGGGTGAATAAAGGGAGTGAGCACTCGAATTACACCCTTCACTCTCCCCTCCCTCAGCCCCACAGCAGTTAGGTCCATATCCATCATTTATTTATTTCTATTAACGTCTGTCTTCCCCTCTAGACCTTAAGCTCCTTGTGGGCAGGGAACTCATCTCCCAACTCTGTTGTTCTCTCCCCAGCGCTTAGTGCAGTGCAGAAAACGCTTAGTAAACACGACTGATTGCCCCCCTTCATGAATGTGGCCCCCTAGGAGACCTGACTCTGTAACGCTTTTATGTCTTTTACATCTTCCCAGTCAATACCCTGCCTGGTATGGAATCCACCCTGGTCTTCACGAAAAGTAAGCTCCCGTCTCTTTGACCCCAATAAAAGAAATAGTGTGGACTAGAACCCAGGCCTGGGTGTCAGAAGGGCCCGGGTTCTCCTCCTGGCTCCGCCACTGGTCTGCCGTGGCACCCTGGATGAGTCGCTTCGCCTCTCTGTGCCTCAGTTACCTCATCTCTCAAATGAGGATTAGGACTGCGAGCCCCGTGTCGGACATGGACTGTGTCCAAACTGATTAGTTCGTGTCTACTACAGTGCTTAGTAAAGTCCCCGGCGCATAGTAAGCGCTTCACAGATACCATAGAAAATAATCACCGTGGCATTCGGGGAAGGCTTACTATGAGAAGCAGTGTGGCTCAGTGGAAAGAGCACGGGCTTTGGAGTCAGAGGTCATGAGTTCGAATCCAGGCTCTGCCACTTGTCAGCTGTGTGACTGTGGGTAAGTCACTTAACTTCTCTGTGCCTCAGTTACCTCATCTGTAAAATGGGGATTAAGACTGTGAGCCCCACGTGGGACCACCTGATTCCCTTGTGTCTACCCCAGCGCTTAGAACAGTGCTCGGCACACAGTAAGCACTTAATAAATACCAACATTACTATGTGCCAAGCCCCGTGCTGAGCACTGGAGTAGATTCGAGATAATCAGTCTAAGGGGGAGAGAAGGAGGACGGGTATTTCGTTCCCATTTTATAGATGAGAAAACCGAGGCACAGAGAATTTAAGTGACTCTCTCAAGGCCACGTGGCAGGCTAATGACAGAGCCGGGTCTTCCGACCCCTTGTGCTCTTTTCACGAGGCCTCCCTGCATCTTTGTGGCCGAGGTGTGAGAAAACCGAGTTGATTTCCTGACTGAAACTGAGAGAGAAATCAGCAGAGCACTGGACTGAGCTCTAGGGAGAGTCCGACTGAGTCAGCGGACGCGATCCCGGCCCTCCGAGACCTTCCAGCTCAGCCTTCCGTTCGGAATCTCCCAAGCGCTCAGTACAGCGCGCTGCCCTCTGAGTCCCCTCGACAAACCACGTTCCTTGCGCGATCCCCGGCTGTGGCCCGCGATCTGTCTTCCCAGTGGTGAACGTCGCTCTGGGGAGACCTGCCAATCAGTCCAGCACCTACGAGGAGAGGGGCGAGCCGTCGCGGGCGCTGGACGGGTCGCTGAAGAGCAACTACAAGAAAGGGTACTGCACCCACACCCACTTCGACTTCCAGCCCTGGTGGACGGTGACCTTGGCCTCCAGCCTCTCCATCTTCTTCGTCACGATCACCACCCGGGAAGACTGCTGCCCGGAGCGTCTCAGCGGGGCCGAGATCCGCATCGGAGACTCTCCCCAAGTCGGGGGGCAGGGCAACCCGAGGTAGCTCCCCCCGGGAGGGACCCCGGTGTCCGGCCGGGCCCCCCCAATCCGAGAAACCTCATCCGATCGGACCGCGCCCCCCAGGGCGGCCGCCAGTCGATCAGTCGATCCCCCTTCTCCGGGGACCACTGCCTTTATTGATAATAATAACAGCAGCAATAATAATCATAAGAATGAGAAAATACTGACGACATTTACGATATGCCAAAGGCTGAAATAGCCACAGTAATAACAGTGGTAGGGTTAAGGGCTTATTATGTAATTTATTCATTCCTTTTAGTCTCTGCTTCCCCTTCTAAGCTCATTTAAAGAAAAATCAAAAAATGGGATTTCATTAATTCAGTCATTCAATCGTATTTATTGAGCGCTTACTGTGTGCAGAGCACTGTACTAAGTGGTTGGAAAGTACAATTCAGCCATTAAGAGAGACAATCCCTGCCCAAACAGGGCTTACAGTCGAGAAGGGGGTATTTGTTAAGCGCTAACCGTGGGCCAGTGTAGATACGAGGCAATCGGGAAGTAAAATAATGGCATCTGTTAAGCGTTTACTACATGCCGAAGGCTGAAATAGATACGGTAATGATAGTATTGTGAAGCATTTACTTCGTGCTTATTCATTCGTTCATTTTAGTCTCTGCTTCCCCGTCTATGCTATAAACTCATTTTTTAAAACGATATTTGTTAAGCACTTACCATGTACCATGGGAGTCGGTAGACACGTTCCCTGCCCATAGTGAGAAGCGGCGTGTTCTAGTGCTTAGGGCGTGGGTCTGGGAGTCAGAAGGACCTGGGTTCTAATTCCAGCTCCGCCGCTTGTCTGCTGTACGACTTTGAGGGAGTCATTTCCCTTCTACGGGCTTCAGACACCTCATCTGTAAAATGGGAGTTTAGAGAAGCAGCGTGGCTCAGTGGACAGAGCACGGGCTTTGGAGTCAGAGGTCATGAGTTCGAATCCCAGCTCTGCCACTTGTCAGCTGTGTGACTGTGGGCAAGTCACTTCACTTCTCTGGGCCTCAGTTACCTCATCTGTAAAATGGGGATTAAGACTGTGAGCCCCATGTGGGACAACCTGATTCCCCTATGTCTACCCCAGCGCTTAGAACAGCGCTCTGCACATAGTAAGCGCTTAACAAATGCCAACATTATTAAGACCTTGACCTCCATGCAACCTCATTAGTTTATATCTACCCCGGTGCTTAGTACAGTGCCTGGCACATGGTTAACACATAACCAATGCCATTAATAAAAAATGAGCTTACAGTCTAGAAGGGGAGGCAGAGATTAAGATGAATGAATAAATTAACACAGAGTAAGCACTTAACGATGGCTCAGTGTTTCTATTTCGGTGTTTGGCATATAATAAGTACTTAACAAATGCCATCCGTTATTTTACTACCCGATTACCCTGTGTCTACCCCAGGGCTTAGTACAGTGCTTTACGCATAGTAAGCCCCTAAAAAATTCCATTGTTATCATTATTATTTTCCAGATGCGCCACAATCCCAGCAATGGAGCCGGGAGAGACGTTGTCCTTCTCCTGTAACGGGATGCAAGGGCGATTCGTCAGCGTCATCCTGCCGAGGAAGAGAGAGTACCTCACTATCTGCGAGGTCCAGGTGTTCACGGAGCCGTGGAGATTTAACGGTGAGGCCGGAACCCGGGGAGCTATCTATCATATAGATTGTGATAACGACATATTCGTATTTGGATTCATGAAATCCATGACTGATTTATCTATCCATGATCTCATCCCCGGGACAACACCCTCGGGAGCCATTCCTGGCTCCCTGCCCCCAAGGGGGAGACATCCCCCAGATCCCAGGGCAAAGAGGGGAGTGGGGGGGGATCTCACCCCCGGCCGAGGAGCCGCCCAAGAGCCAAAGGAGGCCCGGAGGAAGGGTCATGGTCACTGGGAGTCACGGTTGAACACCCCAAGTTCATTCAATTGTATTTATTGAGCGCTTACTCTGTGCAGAGCACTGTACTAAGCGGTTGGAATGTACAGTTCGGCAACAGATAGAGACAACCACTGCCCAACGACAGACTCACAGTCTAATCAATACCGCCGATCAATTGAGGGATGTTCCTCCTCATGATGACTCCGGCCATTTCCTATGAAGCCCCATGGCTCGGCTTTGCTCCTTTTTCTCTCGGCGGAAATTACACCCATTCCCTTTTCTCGTCCTCCAGTTCCTTTCAGAAAAACGGATCTCACGTCCTCCTACGAGACCAGTGAGTGTGTACTATTTGTCCCCTCCTTCCCCCGGCCCCGGTTCGCATTCTTGGTTTCGCTCTGTCCAAATCTGGTAGGTTGGCCAAAAAAAACCCCCCTGCCTCCACTCTCCGTCTGCTGGTTTCCATTTGGGGGTTTTTCCTCAGTCCGACTTCTCAGCCTTGTAGTAATCAATCAATTAGTGGTACTCAGTGAGCACTTAATGTGCGAAGAATGCTGTACTAAGCTCTCTGGAGAGTACGACGGAGTTAGTAGACACAGTCCTTGTCCTTGGATCCCGTTACATGTGAAGGACAACGTCTCCCCCGGGGCCGTGTCTGGGATTGTAGCACATCTAGAAAATAACAATGATAATAATGGCATTTTTTAGGGGCTTACTACGCGTCAACCGAGCAGGGGAGACAGTAAATTAAAGTAAATTACTTTAATTAGAGTAATTACAAGTAAAGTAAATTACAAGTAGGGGAATACTAATAAGGAGGGCATTCGTTAAATGCTTACTATGTGCCAAGCACTGTTCTAAGCGCTGGGAAGCAACCAACTTCCCCGTGCTTCAGGTTCCTCATCTGTGAAATGGGGATAAAAAATATCTGTTCTCCCTCTCCTCTAGACTACGAGCCCCAGGTGAGATAGGAACTGTGATTAACTTCTATCTGCCCCCGTGCTTATTACTGGGTATGAGTCATGAATGCGGCTGTAAATTCTGTTGTACTGTACTCTCCCGAGCGCTTAGTAGAGTGCTCTGCACATAGTAAGCGCTCAGTAAATGCCATCAATTAATTGGCACATGGTAAATGCTTAAAAGATATAATAATAATATATCCACAAGTACAATGGGTGGGGGTTGGTACCTAAATGCTTAAGGTGTAAAATGACGAGTGTACAGATGACGCAGAAGGGTAGGGAGACGAGAGGTTAGTCAGGGAAGCCTTCCCGGAGGAAGTGGGCTCTCAGAAAGGTCTTGAAAGACGGGGAGAGTGGTGGGCTGACGGATAGGAAGCGGGAGGGAGACCCCGGCAGAAACAGGAGAGACGGTCCTCTGGACTGTTAGTTCGTTGTGGGCAGGGAACCTGTCTGTTTATTGTTATATCGTCCTCTCCCAAGTGCTCAGTACAGTCCTTGACACCTAGTGAACGCTCAATAAATATGGTTGACAAGAGAGACCAGAAGGAGGCAACGCGAGTATGTTAGCATTAGAAAAATGCGTGGGCCGGGCTTGTAGGCGGACTCCCTCCTCTCCTGCTTCTGGGCGAGACATCCAGGGTCTCGTGTCTTTCAGATGTGAACTTAGCCTTGGGCAGACCAAGCGTCCAGTCGAGCACGCCCCTGAGAGAGAGCGGCCCCGAGAAGGCCAACGACGGCTCCCTGGACGTCGACCAGGGGCGGTGCGCCTTGACCTCGAAGGAGCTCCGGCCGTGGTGGATGGTCGACCTGCAGTCCGACTGTTTGGTGGAGTCCGTTGTGGTCATCGCTCAGGACCAGTTGAACGGGGCTGAGATTCGGGTGGGGTCCTCCTCTCTCGACGGAGGCCAAAACAATCCCAGGTACGGACCGGCGTTCACTTGGACCTGCCCCAGCCCTTAGTAGAGTGTGTGGCACGTAGTAAGGGTGTAATCATAATAATGGCACGTCATAATAATAGTTGTGTTATTTGTTAAGCGTTTACCGCCCACCAGGCACTGTACTAGGCGCTGGGGTGAATACAAGAAAATCAGGTCGGACACAGTCCCTGCCCCCCATGGGGTGCCCGGTTTCGATCCCCATTTTACAGGTGAGGTAACTGAGGCACGGAGAAGTGAAATGACTGTGTGATGGTCACACAGCCATCGTTCATTCATTCATCCAGTCGTATTTATAATTCAATAGTATTTATTGAGCGCTTACTATGTGCAGAGCACTGTACTAAGCGCTTGGAACAAACAAGTCGGCAACAGATAGAGACGGTCCCTGCCGTTTGACGGGCTTACGGTCTGATCCGGGGAGACGGACAGACGAGAACGATGGCGATAAATAGAGTCGAGGGGAAGAATATCTCGTAAAAACAGTGGCGACTAAATAGAATCAAGGCGATGTACATTTCATTAACAAAATTAACAAAATAAATAGGGTAATGAAAATATATACAGTTGAGCGGACGAGTACGGTGCTGAGGGGATGGCAAGGGAGAGGGGGAGGAGCAGAGGGAAATGGGGGGAAAAGAGCGTTAAGCTGCAGAGAGGTGAAGGGGGGGTGGTAGAGGGAGTAGAGGGAGAAGGGGAGCTCAGTCTGGGAAGGCCTCTCGGAGGAGGTGAGTTTTAAGTAGGGTTTCGAAGAGGGGAGGAGAATCAGTTTGGTGGAGGTGAGGAGGGAGGGCGTTCCGGGACCGCGGGAGGAGGCGGTCCGGGGGTCGACGGCGGGATGGGCGAGACCGAGGGACGGCGAGGAGGCGGGCGGCGGAGGAGCGGAGCGTGCGGGGTGGGCGGTAGAAAGAGAGAAGGGAGGAGAGGTAGGAAGGGGCAAGGTGATGGAGAGCCTCGAAGCCTAGAGTGAGGAGTTTTTGTTTGGAGCGGAGGTCGACAGGCAACCACTGGAGTTGTTTAAGAAGGGGAGTGACATGCCCAGATCGTTTCTGCGGGAAGATGAGCCGGGCAGCGGAGTGAAGAATAGACCGGAGCGGGGCGAGAGAGGAGGAAGGGAGGTCAGAGAGAAGGCTGACACAGTAGTCTAGCCGGGATATAACGAGAGCCCGTAATAGTAAGGTAGCCATTTGGGTGGAGAGGAAAGGGCGGATCTTGGCGATATTGTAGAGGTGAAACCGGCAGGTCTCGGTAACGGATAGGATGCGTGGGGTGAACGAGAGAGTCGAGTCAAGGATGACACCGAGATCGCGGGCCCGAGAGACGGGAAGGATGGTCGTGCCATCCACGGTGATAGGGAAGTCTGGGAGAGGACCGGGTTTGGGAGGGAAGATGAGGAGCTCAGTCTCGCTCATGTTGAGTTTTAGGTGGCGGGCCGACATCCAGGTGGAGACGTCCCGGAGGCGGGAGGAGATGCGAGCCCGAAGGGAGGGGGAGAGGACGGGGCGGAGATGTAGATCTGCGTGTCATCTGCGTAGAGATGGTAGTCAAAGCCGTGGGAGCGAATGAGTTCACCGAGGGAGTGAGTGTAAATGGAGAACAGAAGAGGGCCAAGAACTGACCTTTGAGGAACTCCAACAGTTAAAGGATGGGAGGGGGAGGAGGCGCCGGCAAAGGAGACCAAGAACGACCGGCCAGAGAGATAAGAGGAGAACCGAGAGAGGACGGAGTCCGTGAAGCCGAGGTGAGATAAGGTATGGAGGAGGAGGGGATGGTCGACAGTGTCAAAGGCAGCAGAGAGGTCAAGGAGGATTAGAATGGAGTAGGAGCCATTGGATTTGGCAAGAAGGAGGTCATGGGTGACCTTAGAGAGCGCTCACTGTGTGCAGAGCACAGCACTGGGTACTTGGGAGAGTACAATATAACAGTAAGAGCAGCAGACAGTCGGTGGAGCCGGTATTAGAACCCACCCCCTTCTGATTTCCCGGCCCATGCTCCATCCGCTACGCCAAGCCGCTTCAGTGATCCTCTTGTCCCTGGGTGGGCTTGGAACACTTACCTTTCGGTTAACAGCCAAATGCTCTAATTTATTACACCACAAAGACAAAGCACTGACTAGGGGCGAAGCACTGTTCTAAGCGCTGGAGTCAATCAGTTTGGACAGAGACATTGTCCCACCTTGGGCTCGCACCCTTCATCCCCATCTTCTGGAGGAGATAACTGAGGCCCACAGAAGTTAAGTGACAGCCACCAGCCACAGACAGGAGAACGTACAGATGCACTACAACCTCGGCTTCGGTCACAATCACAACCCCAGACAGGCGAACCTACGGGCTCAGTCACGGCCTCAGACACAGTCACAACCACAGCCAACCTCGAGCTTCCCGAGGTTCTCCAGGGTGAAAATTCCTCACGTGATCGCTGCTTCTCCCATTCCTGACGAGAAGGGGCCGGTGGGGAGTCCCAGGAGCTGGGGACCAGCAGTCCCTGAGCTCCCGTCAGGCACTCTCGGGGAAAGGCCGGCCATCCCTCTGCCGCAGCTGAGGGACGGGCGGGCCTTTTCCTCACAGGTGTGCCTGGATCTCCTTCCTCGACGCGGGAAAGAAGGCTTCCTTCGAGTGCGAGGCCATGAAGGGTCGCTTCGTGACGGTGATGATCCCCAGGAGGGTCATGGTTCTGTCCCTCTGCGAGGTGCAGGTGTATGGGAAACCAGGTAAGAGGGAAATCTGACTCCAACCCAGACCGCACGCTGCACTCCTCTTATGCCAACCGACTCAGTGTGCCTCGATCTCACCTATCTCACCGCCGACCTCTCGTCCACGCCCTCCCTCCTCTCATCCGACAGACGATCACTCTCCCCACCTTCAAAACCTTATTAAGGCCTTCCCAGACTGAGCCCCCCTTTCTCTCTGCTCCCCCTCCCCACCACCCTCTGCTCTTCCCCTCCCCTCAGCACTGTGCTCATTTGTATATATGATTTATTACCCTATTTATTTTCTTAATGAGATGTATATCTCCTTGATTCTATTTATCTTGATGTTGTTTTTGTTTTGTTCTCTTTTTCTTGGCTGTCTGTCTCCCCCATTTAGATCGAGAGCCCATCATTGGGCGGGGATTGTCTCGTTCTGTTGCCGAGTTGTACATTCCCACCTCTTAGTACAGTGCTCTGCACCTAGTAAGCGCTCAATAAGTACTATTGAACAAATGATTGAAATTCTAATTATTATTCAAAGCCTTATTGAAGGCCCATTTCCTCCATGAGGCCTTCCCTGACTAAGCCCTCATTTCCTCTTTTCCCACTCCTCTTTCTGTCACCCAGTCCTACCGCACTTACATCCCTATCCATAATTTCTTTATTTTTAGTAATGTCCGTCTCCCCCTCTAGACTGCAATCTCAGTATGGGCAGGGAATGTGTCTGTGTATTGTTGTGTTGTACTATCCCAAGTGCTTAATACGGTGCCCTGCACAGAGTAAGCTCTCAAAAATACAATCGATTGATTGATTGATTGACTGATTGAATCCACAGAAGGTGGTACCTCCCCAGGGGTCAGGAGGGGAGCCCTATCAAGCCCCTCCCCACTTGGCTACCCCCATGGGGAGGAAGGGGAGGAGGGTGGGGCGGAGGATAATCCCCTCTCCAACCCGGGCAGCGGAATCCACCTGAAATATTTTCATGACAATACGACTGTGGAGTTTCTTCAGCGCTTACTGTTTTTTTCACTTTTAAAAGGTATTTGTTAAGCACTTCCTAAGTGCCAGGCACCGTTCTAAGCACTTGGATAGATATAAACTAATCCAGGGTGGACACAGTCCATGTCCCACCTGGGGGCTCACGGTCTTGATCCCCATTTTACAGACGAGGTAACGGAGGCACAGAGAAATGAAGTGTGTCACCCGAGACAGGTGGAGGGGTCGGGATTAGAATCCAGGCCCTACTGACCCCCTGGCCTGTGCTCTATCCACTAGGTCGGGCTGCTTTTCTTTTCACATTCTTTGCCGGCCATTAGGGGCTCTCAGGTTCTCCGGTTTTTTCTTCAGGACCTAAGTGGAATTCTGGAAGCGACACTCAGGTCTCCTGGGACGGAGCCAAGGTCAACCCTAATTCCCCCATCAGTGTCACTCTCAACCCCAACCCCACCGTCCCCGCCAACCCCACCGTCCCCACCAACCCCACCGTCCCCACCAACCTCACCGTCCCCACCAACTCCAGCATCCACGTCAACGCCAACTCCAACGGCCATTTCGGCAGCAAGCCCGACATCCACCACAATACAGACGCCAGTGGCCAAAATTATACTCATTCCCAGGGCAATTCAGGTAAGGCCCAGTGAGCGGTAATTGTTTTACTTTGATCTCTGGATGGAATGAAACATCTTGTTATTCTAATGGGACCGGACTTAGGAGGTTCAGGGCAGAGAGAAGGTTGGAGCCTCGGGGATGGGGAGAAGGAGAACACAGGATAGAGAGATGGAGAGGGAAGAGAAAGGGGAGGGAGAAGACACGGGTGACAGAGAAAGTGAACGTAAAGCAGAAGATAAAGAAGGAAAAGGCAGGGAGAGGAGGGGATAGAGGAATAGGGAGGTGGTGTACTTGCTACGCACTTGGGAAAACACAAGTTGCTCCCTTGTTAACTTGTATCTTGCTCCGCCACATACCTGCTGTGTGACCTTGGGCAAGTCGCTTCGCTTCTCTGGTCCTCAGTTACCTCCTCTGTAAAATGGGGATTAAAACTGGGAGGCCCATGTGGGACAGGGACTGGGTCCAACCTGATTAACTCATTTCTACCCCAGCGCTTAGAACAGTGCTTGGCCCATAGTAAAACGCTAAACGAGTACCACAGTTACTGTCGTTGGTATTATTGTTCAGTACTGACAGAGTTTTCCCTTCCAGACCTCACCAACCAAATCATGGTCTTCCCCGGGGGAGGCGGGGCCAGTTACGTCCTCTTGTCTCCACGGCGGCCCATGAGCCTCCGGGCCTTCACCCTCTGCCTGAAGGCGATGCTCTGGCTGGACCATTCCAGAGAAGCATCCCTCTTCTCCTACCGGAACCGAGACGAGGAAGAGCTCGGCATCCGGAGGCTACCGGGAGGGATCGTCGGCTTCTTCCAAAGGGACCGGGCCGGACCGACCTTCGTCCCCAGCCGGAGAGGCTCCGGGGATCACATGTGCCTAACGTGGGACTCCGACACGGGCCGCGCGGGCTTCTGGGTGAACGGGTCGGAGAGCGGGCAGGAGGTCAGGGCCGGGAGACGCCCGGTCACACCCGGCGGGGTCACGGTGCTGGGGCAGGGGCTGGGCCAGGCCGCGGACCCCTCTCGCCCGGCCCGGAGCTTCGTGGGGAAGCTGTCAGACCTGCACATGTGGGACCGCATCCTGTCTCCGGCCGACATCCGGAGAGTATCTAGGAATGCTCCGTTCCCCACCGGAAACGTCTTCGACTGGGGGACCCTGTCCTACCAGCTGGAGGGGAACGTGAAAGTTTGTCCGAGGCAGGAGGCCGAGGAGAACGACCCATGTTAGGGTGGAAACCGGGAACCCAAGGCCAAGAGCTGCCTCCTCTCTGTGCCTTTGCGTTAGGGGGTCTAAAATGGGGCAGGTGGGAGGGGCCTCGTGATACTTTGGTAAGACCCTCTGCTCCCTCTGACACTTTCCTGAAATCCAACGAGCTAATTAGAAGAAATCCCGCTTCAGTGAATCCCGGGCCTGGGGCCAGAGGAGAGAGTTTCCGGCCAGGGCTCGAAGAGACTCAAAACGGCGGCTTCCGCCGGGTCCGTCTGCTCGGGAAAGCCGGGTCCCTCCCAGTCGTCCCTCCTAAAAGCCCTACTTCCTTCTAGTCCGCGTGCTCGTAGCCCCACGTGGCCCGGTGTTTTGCCTTCCTGACGGAACCTTTGAGAGGAAAGAGGCTCAGCCTGCAAGAAGAGTAAGAAAATGAGAAGAGACATCTCTCCCTGGCCTGGGGAACCGTGAGGTAGAGTAGCCTCAATCAGAGAGACGGGGGAAGGAGTTTCTGAACACGATTTGGGAGCCACGATGGATTGATTGGTTGATGATACTTGTTAAATTCTTACCGTGTTCCAGTAAGCGTTGGGGTAGATACAAGCTCATCGGGTTAGACACGGTCCATGTCCCACAGGGGACTCACTGTCACAATCCCCATCTCTAGAGGCCCGGAGAAGTGACTTGCCCAAATCCAGGGGCTTCGGAATCCCAGGCCCCCGCTCTATCCACTAGGCCACGCTCCTTCTCTCGGCAGCTTGGAGAGCTGCTAATTTTAGATTGCGGTTATCATTTATCTTCAGGTTTTATTCTCGTTACAGTCTCCACAAAGGGGGGCATGGGGCAGATGTCTAAAGATTGTTCAGTGTGGCATTATTCCCAGCCTTACCTGGGTGGGATTCCCCTGCTTGCGAATATTTTTACATCCGCCTTCTCCACTAGAGTGTAAGCTTCTCACGGGCGGGTAATGTGTCAGATAGTCCTTGGGGTATTTCCGGAGCGCTTAGTACAGTGCATTGCGTCCAGTGTGTGCTCAATAAATTCCCTCACTACCACTCTCGCCACTTTGTCCTTGGCTAGGGACCATACGGATGGATCCCGGGGTCCAGGGAGTATAGGACAGATACGAGCTAACGGGTTGGACGCAACGCCTGTCCCACGTGGGGCTCACAGTCTTAGCCCCATTTTCCAGATGAGGCAACCGAGGCGCAGAGAAGTGAAGTGACTTGCCCAAGGTCACACAGTGAACAAGTGGCAGAGCGGGGACTAGAACCCAAGTGCTTCTGACTCCCCGGCCTGGGCTCTTTCCACTAGGCCACATTGCTTCTCTATATCTGAGTGGGTGGGTCCACAGGGGTGTGTCCCTGGGTTAGAGATAGTAATAATAGTAATAATGGTATTTGTTAAGCACCTACTATGTGCCCAGTCACTGTACTAAGCGCTGGATACAAGAAAATCAGGTTGGACGCAGTTCCTGTCCCACGTGGGGCTTGCAGTCTCAATCCCCATTGTACAGATGAAGTCACTGCAGTCCTCAGAAGTGAAGTGACTTCCCCAAGGTCGCCCAGCAGACACATGGCAGAGCCGGGATTAGAACCCAAGACCTTCTGACTCCCAGGCCCGGTCTCCATCCGCTCCACCGTGCCGCTTCTCCGAGGGGCAGGCTGATTGGGACCGTGGGCAGAAGGCTAAATGGGCGAGGTTTTCCGCCATTGCCATTTGTGAGCTCGTCATGATTAAGGAACAAGTCAGCCAACTCCATTCTGGTGTCCTCTCCCAAGCGCTCGGTCCAGTACTCTGCCCACAGTAAGCGCTCAAAAAATACCTCTGACTGATGGATTTGTGATTTCCCACCATCCCTCAGGGGGTCAGGGAAGCCGGGTGGGCCCCCTCTGACCTCTCCCGGCTCAACCCTCACGCTCACTTGGGCCGCGCCGGGCCTCCACCCCGAATCTCCCTGGCCGTTTGGGCCTAAAAAGCAGCCAGGCGCCCCTTTTTAGAACTGCACCCCCACGAGTGAGGGCCGGGCGGGGGGCCGGGCGGTGGCCGGGGAGGGGTCTCCCCTTCCTAGAATTGTCCGGACGGGCCCGCGGTGGGGGCTCCGCGACGGCCCGGCCCCCGGGCCGTTTGATGTCCTCACCGATGGCGTCAGCGGTTATTCCGAGCTCAGGAAAGGCCGGGCTGGGGGCGGGGGGGAAGGGCCGACGGCCCCTTTCCAAGCCGGGACGGGGCCCTCTCTTTCCTGTCCTCGGGGAAGGCAGACACACAATGTCCCTTTCCGGAACCACGTCGACAAACGGGGAGCCGGCCGGCCAGGCCCCGGGCCCCGCTCCAGCCGTGTCACATCCTTTGACCGCGTGAGGTCAGGGGCAGGATGTGAGGCCGACTCCCGGGGCGCCGAGGCTTTCGCAGGGCCGCCATTGGCTCCCTGGAACTATAACAGGGTCGCCGCCAGAAACGGTTCGGGACTTCCCGGACTGGAAGGGGCCGCAGGCGGACGGTAAGCCGGCGACCTCGGGGTCTTTCTGGCCACTGGGCCGACGTACTGAGCTTAGATGTCACTGGGCGTGAAGTGGATCGCCTGTTTCTCCTTTCTTGGGGCGTCGGGGGTGGGGTAGGTGGGAAAAATGTATATATCTGTAATTCATTTTCTCCGTTTAAGGTCTGTCTCCCTCTCTAGACTTTGAGCTCATTGTAGGCAGGGAACGTGTCTGTTGTTGTACTCTCCCAAGCGTTTAGTACAGTGTTTTGCACATAGTAAGCGTTCAATAAATAACTGTGGTATTTGTTAAGGGCTTACTACGTGCCGGGTACCGCACTGAGCGTTGGAGTGGATACAAGCAAATAATGGATTGGACACCTTCCCTGCTCCAAATGGAGCCCATTTTCCAGATGAGGTAACTGAGGCCCAGAGAAATGAGGGGGCTTGCAGTCTCCATCCCCATTTTTCAGATGAGGTAACTGAGGCCCAGAGAAGTAATAATAATAACAGCGATGGTATTTGTGAAACGCTCACTCTGGGCCAAGCACTGTTCTAAGCGCTGGGGAAGATACAAGGTCATCAGGTTGTCCCTTGTGGGGCTCACGGTCTTATCCCCATTTGACAGATGAGGGAACTGAGGCCCAGAGAAGTGAGGCGACTTGCCCACAGTCACACAGCTGACGAGTGGCGGAGCCGGGATTAGAACCCACAACCTCTGACTCCCAAGTCCCGGCTCTTTCCACAGAGCCACGCCGCTTCTCACCAGAAGTGAAGTGACTGGCCCAAGGTCCCACAGCGCACACGCGTCAGACCTTCTGACTCCCGGGTCTGCGCTCCTCCCACCATACCGTTCGGTGCCCGCACGGAGGAAGCGCTGAACAGATGCCCTAACCGGGGGGGTGGTTGTTATTTATTTGTTATTATGGGTGAAGGCGATGATGATGACGAGGAGTGTGGTTACTGTGATTGCAGAGGGATGGAGCGGCGAGGCGCCGAGCCAACGCGCCACTTCCAGCTGCTGCTGCTGGCCGGCCGGGGCGGGCTCCGCGGCCAGATCGGAGGGCTCCGGGAGCAGGCCCGCCGGCTGGAGCGGCTGGCCCGGCGCTCGCTGCTGGCCCAGCTGGCCGGGACGTCGCTGAGCGCGGCCGGGGCCTTGACGGCCATCGTGGGCCTGGGCCTGGGCCTCGGGCCCGCCACGCTGGGCGCCTCCCTGGTGGCCGCCGGGCTGTGCGTGGCCACTGCCGGCGGCGCCGTGGCCCTGGCGTCAGACCTGGCTCTGCTGCGCCGTCGCCGCCGGGCCCTGAGGCACGTGCACGAGATCGCCGCCCGCTGCCGGGACCAGCTGAGGGAGCTGCTGGGCGGACTGGTCGCCCTGGCCGGAGGGGACCCCGATTGGCGGAGGCCCGGACGGCTCGCCCTGGACCGCACCGTCTACGTGCTCGTCCTGCTGGGCTCCCGGGGCCCGCTGGTGCCCAGGCCCGCCGAGGGGGCCGCCAACATCAGCCAGGCAGTGCTCAGGGCCAAGGTCCAGAAGATGGCCGACGCCCTCGAGGCCTGCGCCGGGGCCCTGGACGCCTTCGACCAGCACCTGGAGGACGGGACTCGCCGCGGGAAGTCACCCTTCGCCCACCAAGACGGACCAGCCCGACGGGGATGGGAGGAACGCCGGGGGCCCTGGCGTCTCCTTGGGGATGGCGCGTCGCCAAGGTGACCCCCACGCTGGGTACCACGGGGGAGACCGCGTCCTGCCGGCCACCAGAGGGACCCACGTTCCTCCCTATTTATATGCGATTCCTATTTTTGTATCGTTGAGGTTATCTTTTGGGAAAAATCGGGGAAATGTTTTGAATCGACACGCGGGGTGGGGGGACGGACCCCTGAGAAATAGCAAGCTTCACTCTCCCCGCTAGATCTTTCAGGGCGGGGATGGCTTCTACTGGGGTACTCGCCCAAGCGCTTAGTCCGAGTCTTGTGCGGAATAAGCGCCCCATCGATACGATTGATAGGGAAGCGGCTGTAGGAAGGCTGGATCGAGTTGCTGGCCGGGAGTTGAGGGCCGTGGCGGAAGGTTCCCCCTCCTAAACGGGAGGATTCATCCCGGAATAGGTACTGGGGTCCGGGGGGATGCTGCAACCCAGCCCCTCGGTCGCCTAATAAAGCATTTCCGGCTGGAAGGCTCCACCCTGGGGCGGAGGGAGTTTGAGGAGCCAAAGGCCAGGCAGCTTCTTACGCCCCAGAATCCCCTTTCAGGTACTCGGGACAACGGTTCAAACTCAATCTGCAGGGAGGATGGTGTCTCCAGACCGTAAACTCCTTAAACGAATGAATCAATAAATGATGATGGTATCTGTTAAACGTTGACTATGTGCCAGGCACTGTATTAAGTGCCGGGGTGGATAGAAGCAAATGACGTCGGACGCAGTCCCCGTCCCACGTGAGTCTCTGTCCCCATTTTGCAGAGGCCCAGAGAAGCGACTCAGCCCACGTAGTCGTTGCGGGTGGGGAACCTGTCTACCGAATCTGTTGTGTTGTCCTCTCCCAAGCACCGCGCGCAGAAAGCGCTCAGTAAATATCATTCATTGATCGATGGGTGGAATCGGGTGGATGAGGGAGGTGCTGGCCTCCTACAAGGGAAAGAAAACATTCTTTCTTCATTTGTTTGTATTCACTGAGCGCTCGCAGTGTGCAGGGCACTGTACTGGGGAGCAGGAGATAAAAGGCACGGTCCCCATCCTCAAAGAGCTTACGGTGTAACGGGGGAAGACGGGGGACACACTTCTACAACTACCTGATAGCCCACACTGTATAATAAAGTGTACAAAGTACTTATACGTGAAGTGGGGCGGTGTACAGAATCGTGAGGTTGCGTTGAAGGATCGCTGTTCCTTTGCACCTCTCCACACACCCCAGCTTTCTTCCACGCACCAGAAGACGCATTCATCTTCTCCTGGAATCACAGCTTTGAAAAGAGAGTCTTCCAGAATTCTCCACCAGCGGCTGATAACCTGGTGCAGCGGCACTGGAAAGAAGAGGACGTCGAGGCCACGGACTTGCAGCTGATCTGCAAAAACCCTTATTACCTCCCACCACTCCAACCCAACTTTATTTATTTCAGTCTCCAGGGAAAAGCAGGAAAAATGGAAGGCATGGGGGAGTAAAAAGATGGAAGGGGGGGGGAGTAAAACCGAAACAAAGGGAGGTGTCAGGGGCTGTTTCGTCGTTTCAACAAATAAAGATTTTTTTTTTGAATGCCCAAACGATCGAGGGTCTTGGGAGTACTTTGGGGGTACTTTTGTGGTGAGGCTCTAGTTTGTTTTCTTTCGGATGGGGGGAAACTCAGGGGTTCCTGGGGCTCACAGTCTAAGGGGTGGGAGAGCGGATACTTAATCCCCCTGTTTAAAAGATGAGGAAACCGAAGTTCAGAAACATGAAGCAACTTGCCCAAGGTCACGCAGGGGGCAGGTGCGGAGCCGGGACTAGAACCCAGGTCCCCTGACTCCCCCTGGAAAAAGAAGCCCCGATGAAAATCCTTATAATATTAATAATGTGTTAAACTTGTACAGCACTTGATTTTACTTTGTTTCCAGTGCCCTTTCACCCCAGTGATCCCCACAACATCCTGGGGTTGGGGGGACGGTAAGGCGAGGCGGATATCCCTATTTTACAGTTATAGACCCAGACCCAGAGAGATTCAATGTCTCCCTGAGATCACACAGCAGGCCGGTGGCCAAGCTGGGCCAGGGGGTGGTAAGGGTGGTGAACGACGTGCTCGGAGCCCAGAACCGGAGGGAAGAGGGGTCTTGGGATGGGCTTTTTTTCCCCACAGAACGACCGAGGTCGTCGGCTTTCAGCCCATAATCTCCCAGCCTGGATTTTTTGAGTCTTCCCACGTATTTACGTGGACTTCCTCTTCACTTTCCCGTTGATCAGGGAGGGCGGGATGTGACGCGTCGGAAAATAAATGACCTCCGACAGAGAGGCGAAGCTCGGCGTCACCTCTGGCCCCAGGGACACCCCGGCCCCGCCTGCCTGCACGTTCCAGGGCGGCGTCAGAGAGGGGCGGGGGCCCTCTCAAAATCCCGCTGCCATCCAGCCAGTCAGCCCCTCTTAAACCAGCGGCGGGGTGGGGCTTTCCCGCTCGATCCTTCGTCTGATAATACCCGAGGTATTTGTTAAGTGCTAACTCTGTGCCAAGAACCCTACTAAACTGTGTGACCTTCATTTTCTGGGCCTCAGTTTCCTCCACTGTAAACGGGGGATTCAACACCTGTTTTTGTGGGGGTTTTTTTGGGTATCTGTTTAGTGCTTACTATGTGCCAGGGCCTGTATTAAGGACGGGGATACATACAAGCAAATCGGATGGATCACAATCCATGCCCCACATAGGGCTCGCAGTTTGAATCCCCATTTTACAGATCAGAGAAATGAAGTGATTCGCTCAAGATCACACAGCAGTCGGGTGGGGGAGCGGGGATTAGAACCCAGGTCCTTTTGACTCCCAGGCTCGGGCTCTTTCCACTAAGCCAAGCTTCTTCTTCAACTCCTACTTAGACAGCGATTCCCAAGAGGAACGGGGTTTGTGTCCGATCTAATTACCCCAGCGCTCAGAACAGTGAATGATCCACAGTAGGCATTTAACAAATGCCATAAAAAACCAACAACAAGGGAAGACTTCTTGGCCAGACAAAGGGGTCAGGTCAACCACCCAGAAACCAAAATGCTGTTGACCAGGGCAGTTGTGAGATCAACTTTCCTGGAAATCGTAACCCTCCTGGAGAATATTGGGCACTTGGGTTTGGGTGAGGCAAATTCTTTTAATAACTGTGTATGTCGACAGCAGGTGAGGGAGGGCAAAAACTCAACAAAAGAACAAGAGATGAAGTGGGGGTGGGAAGGGGCACAACCCCCCTAGCCCCCTTTCTACTTTCCCATTCAGCTGCTCAGGGAAGGAGACCTGGTTAAGGTGGAACCATTTAAGGAAGAACTGGACTCTGGAAGGTGAAGGTTCTTCGTTTCCTCTCTTCCTCTTACTTATCTGGTCTCTTCTCCCACTACACCCCAGCTCGCACTCTCCTCCCCTGCTAACCTGTAGCTATACTTAGCTGTCAGCTTGGTGCTCACAAGGAGGAGCAGCATGGCCTAATAATAATAATAACGTGGGTATTTGTTAAGCGCTTGGCTCAGTGGAAAGAGCCCGGGCTTGGGAGTCAGAGGTCATGGGTTCGAATTCCGGCTCTGCCAGTTGTCAGCTGGGTGACTGTGGGCAAGTCACTTAACTTCTCTGGGCCTCAGTTCTCCCATCTGTAAAATGGAGATTAAGACTGTGAACCTCATGTGGGGCAACCTGATTATCCTGTATACCCCAATGCTTAGAACAGTGCTCTGCACATAGTAAGCGCTTAACAAATGCCAACACTATTATTATTATGTGCCGAACACTGTTCTAAGCGCGGGGATAGATACAGGGTAATCAGGTTGTTCCTCGTGGGGCTCACAGTCTTCATCCCCGTTTTCCAGATGAGGGAACTGAGGCCCAGAGAAGTGAAACGACTGATCCAAGGCCACCCAGCTGAAGAGAGGCTGGAGGCGGGATTAGAACCCAGAACTCCCAAGCCCGGGCTCCTGCCACTAAGTCACCATGCTTCTCTCGGGGTGACAACTTTGGGATGCACAGCTCCATCATCTCGGCGTCCCAAGTCACCATGGCGACGCCTCACGAGGAGAGGGGCTGTAGTCTAGAAGGGGTGGGAAGAGGGCCGGACTACAAATCCCAGAATCCTTTGCGACAGAGGGGGAAACTACATTTCCCAGGATCCCACCGGGGGGACTCGACGGGGAGGACTACAATTCCCAGAATCCCGCGCGGCGCGGCCGCAGGGACGAGGCTAGGCGGACTACAATTCCCAGAATGCCGGGCGGCGCTGCCGGCGGCGAGCAAGATGGCGGAGGCAGAGGCTCTCGTCGCTCCCGTGGAGGCTCCCGAAGAGGAGGCCAAGACCTTCAAAGATCTGGTGAGGAAAGAAAATAACAATGTTGGTATTTGTTAAGCGATTAATATGTGCAGAGCACTGTTCTAAGCGCTGGGGGAGAAACAGGGGAATCAGGTTGTCCCACGCGAGGCTCCCAGTCTTCATCCCCATTTTGCAGATGAGGTCACTGAGGCCCAGAGAAGTGAAGTGACTTGCCCACAGTCACACAGCTGACAAGTGGCAGAGCTGGGATTCGAACCCATGACCTCTGACTCCCCAGTCCGGGCTCTTTCCACTGAGCCACGCTGCCTGCCGCGGCGTAAGCGACCCGTCCTGCTTATTGAGGCTACAGAGGCTGCGGGGCTCAGTGGCAAGAGCCAGGGCTTGGGGGTCAGAGGTCGTGGGTTCCAATCCCACCCCCGCCTCTTGTCTGCTGGGTGACCTCGGGCCACTCGCTTCTCTGGGCCTCAGGGACCTCATCTGCAAAATGGGGATGAAGACTGGGAGCCCCACGGGGGACAACCTGATTTCCTTGTGGCCCCCCCAGCGCTTAGAACAGTGCTCTGCACATAGTGAGCGCTTAACAAATACCAACATTATTATTTCCTGGGCCTCATTTCCCTCTGTCAAATGGGGATGAAGACTGGGAGCCCCACGTGGGACAGCCTGATTTCCCCCAGCGCTTAGAACAGTGCTCTGCACATAGTAAGCGCTTAACAAATACCAACATTATTATTAACAAATACCAACATTATTATTGTTATTATTCTCGGGGCCTCATTGACTTCCTCTGTCAAATGGGGATGAAGACCAGGAGCCCCACGTGGGAAAACTTGATTTCCTTGTGTCCCCCAGCGCTTAGAACAGTGCTCCGCACATAGTGAGCACTTAACAAATACCATTATTATTATTCTCGGGGCCTCAGTTCCCTCCTTGTCAAATTCATTCATTCATTCAATAGTATTTATTGAGCGCTTACTATGTGCAGAGCACTGTACTAAGCGCTTGGGATGAACAAGTCGGCAACAGATACAGTCCCTGCCGTTTGACGGGCTTACGGTCTAATCGGGGGAGACGGACAGACGAGAACAATGGCAATAAACAGCGTCAAGGGGAAGAACATCTCATAAAAACAATGGCAACTAAATAGAATCAAGGCGATGTACAATTCATTAACAAAATAAATAGGGTAACGAAAAATATATACAGTTGAGCGGACGAGTACAGTGCTGTGGGGATGGGAAGGGAGAGGTGGAGGAGCAGAGGGAAAAGGGGAAAAAGAGGGTTAAGCTGCGGAGAGGTAAAGGGGGGATGGCAGAGAGAGTAGAGGGAGAAGAGGAGCTCAGTCTGGGAAGGCCTCTCGGAGGAGGTGAGTTTTAAGTAGGGTTTTGAAGAGGGAAAGAGAATCAGTTTGGCGGAGGTGAGGAGGGAGGGCGTTCCGGGATCGCGGGAGGACGCGACCCGGGGGTCGACGGCGGGATAGGCGAGACCGAGGGACGGTGAGGAGGTGGGCGGCAGAGGAGCGGAGCGTGCGGGGTGGGTGGTAGAAAGAGAGAAGGGAGGGAAGTCAAATGGGGATGAAGAAGGGAGGGAAGTCAAATGGGGATGAAGACAGGGAGCCCTACTTGGGACAACCCGAATTCCCCCAGTGCTTAGAACAGTGCTAGGCACATAGTAAGCGCTTAACAAATACCATCATTATTGTTATCATTATGATGTGGGACAGCATGATTACGTTATATCTCCCCCAGCGCTTAGAACAGTGCTTGGTGCATAGTAAGCGCCCACCAAAGAGAAGCAGCGTGGCTCAGTGGCAAGAGTCCAGGCTTGGACGTCAGAGGTCGTGAGTTCTAATCCCGCCAACGCTGCTTGTCAGATGGGTGACTTTGGGCAGTTCTCTGGGCCTCAGTGACCTCGTCTGCAAAATGGGGATGAAGACTGGGAGCCGCATGTGGGACAACCTGATCACCTTGTATCTCCCCAGCGCTTAGAACAGTGCTCAGCACATGGTAAGCACTTAACAAATGCCATCATTATTATTATTGACCGCTTACTATGTGCAGAGCACTATATTACACGCTTGGGAGAGGACAGTAAAACGGTAATAATGGTGATAATGGTATTTGTTGAGCGCTGACTATATGCCAAGCGCTGTTGAGCGTTGGGGTAGATGCAAGATAGCCCATGTTTGTTGTAATGTTTTTTCCTCACATACTACGTACCAGTCACTGTACTAGACGCTGGGGTAGATACGAGACAATCAGGTTCCAAATGTTTGTTGTGATGCTTGTTGTTAATAGTAATAAGAAGAAGAATTGTTGTATTTGTTAAGCACTTACTATGTGCCAAGCACTGTTCTAAGCACTGCAGAGGTACAAGGAAATCAGGTTGGACCCAGTTGAGCACTTACGGTGTGCCAAGCAACTGTACTAAGCGCTGGGGTTGATACAGCATAGTCAGATAGTATATAGTCCCCTGTCCCATAGGGGTTCCCTGTCCAAGAAGTGGGGAGTGCAGGTATTGAATCCCCAGTTTACAGATGAGGAAACTGAGGCCCGGAGAAGTGGAGTGACTTGTCCAAGGTCACACAGCGGACAGGTGGCAGAGTGTCACCTCTCTTTGCCTCAGTTTGCCCGTCTGTATAATGGGGATTAAGACTGAGAGGCCCGTGTGGGGCAGGGTCTGGGTCTGGCATATACCCCGACGTTTAGTACAGTGTCCGGCACGTAGTAAGCGCTTAATACCGTAAAAAAAAAAATGCAGGTAGTTGGGAGGGTGGCGGGGGAGGGAAGGGGTTTGTTGTCACTGCTGAGAGGATGCGTGTGCCCTTTGACCTCTCAGGGTGTGACAGACGTGTTGTGTGAAGCCTGTGACCTGTTAGGATGGAAGAAGCCAACCAAGATCCAGATCGAAGCCATTCCGGTGGCCCTTCAAGGTGAGGGTCCCCAGCGCTCGGCCCAGTTCATTCATTCATTCATTCAATAGTATTTATTGAGCGCTTACTATGTGCAGAGCACTGTACTAAGCGCTTGGGATGAACAAGTCGGCAACAGATAGAGACAGTCCCTGCCGTTTGACGGGCTTACAGTCTAATCGGGGGAGACGGACAGACGAGAACAATGGCACTAAACAGCGTCAAGGGGAAGAACATCTCGTAAAAACCATGGCAACTAAATAGAATCAAGGCGATGTACAATTCATTAACAAAATAAATAGGGTAACGAAAATATATACAGTTGAGCGGACGGGTACAGTGCTGTGGGGATGGGAAGGGAGAGGTGGAGGAGCAGAGGGAAAAGGGGAAAATGAGGCTTTAGCTGCGGAGAGGTAAAGGGGGGATGGCAGAGGGAGTAGAGGGGGAAGAGGAGCTCAGTCTGGGAACGCCTCTTGGAGGAGGAGCCCAGTGCTCCGCACACAGTAGATCGGTAGCCCCTTGAGGGCAGGGATCCTGTCTAGTGACTCTACTGGACTCTCCCGACCGCTCAGTCCAGTGCTCTGCGCACCGTAGACCATCATTTCCTTGAGGAACTGACAAGCGCTCGGTCCCAGTGCTCGGCACACAGAAGGCACTCAATAGATACCATTGATCGGTCGATCTCTGCCTCCCCATAGCCCGGCCGAGTGGGTTTGAGCGGGGCGGTCCACCCCAAGGCCTGGACTCCAGTTGACCGGTCATATTCCTTGAGCGCTTACTGCGTGCGGAGCGTTGTACTGAATGCTTGGGAGAGTACAGTCCCAGTTTGTAGGCCCAGTCCCCGCCCACACCGGGCTCACCCCGAGCTTCGTCGTCGCTGCAGGCCGGGACATCATCGGCCTGGCGGAGACGGGCTCGGGCAAGACGGGGGCTTTTGCCCTGCCCATCCTGAACGCGCTCCTGGAGACCCCCCAGCGCTGCTTCGCCCTGGTCCTCACGCCCACGCGGGAGCTGGCCTTCCAGATCTCCGAGCAGTTCGAGGCCCTGGGATCGTCCATCGGGGTGCAGAGCGGTCAGTCGGGGCCCGGGGGGGGCCGGTCGGGGGGCCGGGGTGAAGGCCTCCACGTGTACTGACTTGCCCCCCGGCCCTCCCCCTGCCCCCGCCCCCTCCTCCAGCGGTCATTGTGGGCGGCATCGACTCCATGTCTCAGTCTCTGGCCTTGGCTAAGAAGCCCCACGTCATCATCGGTGAGTCGGACCCCGACGGCGACGTCCATCCGTGAGGCCGGGGGGACCTCCCGGAGGGGTGCCCGACCCATCCCCGCATGCACTTGGAGAACTCTGCTCCCCACCCCCTTTCCCGCTGCCGTCCCCTTCCCTTTTGGAGATTTCCAGTTTCATCCAATGCCCTGTGTCTCTCCCTTCCCACTCGCTCCATTTTCGTTTTGGGGTGTTTCCTCTCGGTCTTTGCATAAGTATAATAACGGTGATATCGGGTTAAGCGCTTACTATGTGCTAAGCATCGAGATAGGTCCGAGGTAATCAGGTCAGACCCATCCCCTTCCCACAGGGGTCCATTTCATCGCTCCTTGGTCTGTTGCTAGTCCCCCTTGTATTCGTAAATCGCAAATCCCCTGAAGACCAGGGACCCGGTCTCCTTCCCGCAGTTGTTTTTTCACTTCCGGGGCTTAGCACCCAGTAAGTGCTTAATCGGCGGTGTGTACTGAGCACTTACATGGTGTGAAGCACTGTGCTAATAAATTGCATTATTACTGCGTGGCTACTCCTTCTGTCTCTCCCCACTTCCCTGACCCGGGCAGCCACCCCGGGCCGTCTGATCGACCACTTGGAGAACACCAAAGGCTTTAACCTGCGAGCCCTCAAGTACCTGGTCATGGATGAAGCCGACCGCATCCTCAACATGGACTTCGAGACTGAGGTGAGGGGGCCGGGACCCCGTCGTCATCCTCCCGACTCCCGCCCGCCCCATCCCACCCCCGCCGGGACGGTTTTTCCTTCCGACCCATCATCAGTCCCCCCCGGACGGCGGGCGGAGGGAGGGACCTCCGAGACCCTCTGCCCCCTCCGGGCCCGGCTCCCTGTCCACCCTCCACTCACCCGACCGCCCCTCCAGGTGGACAAGATTCTCAAAGTGATTCCTCGAGACCGGAAGACCTTCCTCTTCTCCGCCACCATGACCAAAAAGGTGAGGAACACCGGAGCCGCAGCATTAACGATAAGAATGATAAGACCGCCATCCATCAAATGCTTATATGATAATAACTGTGGTGTCTGTTAAGCGCTTACTGTGTGCCAAGCACTCTTCTAAGCTCTGGGGGAGATACAAGCTAATCAGGTTGGACCCAGTCACCGTCCCACCTGGCGCGCATGGTCTCGGTCCCCATTTTCCGGAGGGAACTGAGGCTCGGGGAAGTGAAGCAACTGGCCCGAGGTCACAAGGCAGACTCGTGGCAGAGCCGGGACCCACGTTCTCTGATTTCCGGGCCCGTATTTACTGAGCACCTACTGTGTGCAGAGCACTGTACTGAGCACTTGGGAGAATACATTATAACAGATGTATTCATTCAATAGTATTTATTGAGCGCTTACTATGTGCAGAGCACTGTACTAAGCGCTTGGAATGTACAAATTGGTAACAGAGACAGTCCCTGCCCTTCGACGAGCTAACAGTCTAATCCCTGCCCACGATGAGCTTACGATCTAGAGGGGGAGGTAGACATTAATCTAAATAAATAAATTAATTACATAGAGGACCGTAAGTGCAGTGGGGCTAGTCACTTAACTTCTCTGTGCCTCAGTTACCTCATCTGTAAATGGGGATTTGAGGCTGTGAACCCCAAGTGGGCCGGGTCCCACCTGATTACTTTGTTACTGCCCAAGCTGTCAGTGCAATGCCTGGCATATAGTAAGCCCTTGATAAATACCATTTAAAAAAGGGGGGAAAACTGAGGCCCGGGGGATTGGGGACTACTAAGTGACTCGCCCGAGGTCCCGCAGCGGGCCGGAGGCCAAGCCGGGTGACCTGACTCCCAGCCCCGGGCTCTTCCCGCCCGGCCACACGTGCTTGGGCAGGGCTGAGCGAGTGTCCGCCGGTCTCCCGCCCCAGGTGCAAAAGCTGCAGAGAGCCGCACTCAAGGACCCCGTGAAGTGCGCGGTGTCCTCCAAGTACCAGACGGTGGAGAAGCTCCAGCAGTACTACCTGTTCATCCCCTCCAAGTTCAAGGTGACGCCCGGCCCTTTCCTTGTGTCCCGCCCCAGGCCCCCAGGGTGGTCCCCGGCCCCGCTCTCACAGACGCCCCCGGATCTCCCCGCAGGACAGCTACCTGGTCTACCTACTGAACGAACTGGCCGGAAACTCCTTCATGATCTTCTGCAGCACCTGTAACAACACGCAGCGCACGGCGCTGCTCCTCCGCAACCTGGGCTTCACGGCCATCCCCCTGCACGGCCAGATGAGTCAGGTGAGGGCTCCGTGCGAGGGGAGGGGGCCGCTCGCACCGGCGCTCGGGGCGCTGGACTCCCGGCTCAGGAAGGGTGGCAGCGGCCCGACCGGACGTGGCTTTTCCAGGCCTCGGGCCGCCCTCCTTTGAACCGGGCTCCATCTTCCCGGTGTCCCCGGAGGGCCTTCCCGCCAGTGGCGGACGTCAGTCCGTCCTTCCGGGGTATTCTGCCGGGGCCAGAGCCCTTGGATAGACACGATCCCTACCCTCAAAGAACTCCCAGTGTACCGTGTGCAGAGCACTGGGCCGAGCAGTTGGGAGAGGAGTTTCCAGTCTAACGGGACCCTTTTCCGGCTCCGGCTAGAGTGGGAACAGATTTAGCAGCTGCTCTGCCCTCCCTGAGGGGTGGTGAAAGGCTGGTGGGCATCTCTCAGCCTTCTCTTCCCCCGGACCGACATCCCTCCCGCGGTCACTGGGTCTTCTCGTCCCACCCCCCGGCCACGAGCCGCCTACTTCCCGGTCCCCGTCCAACATGGCCTTCCATCTTTTTCCCGCTCTCCTGCAGAACAAGCGCCTGGGGTCTCTGAACAAGTTCAAAGCCAAAGCCCGCTCCATCCTGCTGGCCACCGACGTGGCCAGCCGCGGCCTGGACATCCCCCACGTGGACGTGGTGGTCAACTTCGACATTCCCACCCACTCCAAGGTGCGTGTCCGGGGGCGGTCTCGTCCCACGGAAAGAAGACGGGGCGGGGTCCCCCAGACGGGGTGGGCGGCCTTGGGGCAGCGGACCGGGTTAGCCGCCAACCGGGTCCCCCTCTGGGACAAAAGACATGGATGTCTTCGGGACACGTGTGCCCGGCCGCGGGGTCTGGCCACCCACCTGGACTTGTGGGCTGGGGGCGAGCCCGGGGTCCGGCCGGGCGGCGAGAACCCCCAGCGACTGACGGGAAGGCCGGTGGCTTTTGGCTTTCAGGACTACATCCACCGCGTGGGGCGGACGGCCCGGGCCGGACGCTCGGGCAAATCCATCACCTTTGTCACGCAGTAAGTCACCCTCTTCTCCCTCCTCCCTCCGGTCCCTCCTCCCCATCCAGTCCCCCCCGGGCTCGGCCTCCCTCCTTATCTAGGCCAGGCATCTGGGGGTCTGGCCAGGGATCTCTCCACTCCCCTCTAGGCTGTAAACTCCCTGTGGGTAGGGAACGTATCCGCCAAATCTGTGGAATTGTCCCTTCCCAAGCACTGAGTCCAGTGCACGCAGTCGGCCCTCAGTAAATCCCAAGGGGGGTGGTGCCGGTGACGCCCGACAGCTGCCTGGTCGTCCCCCGCCCAGATATGACGTGGAGCTGTTCCAGCGAATCGAGCACCTGATTGGGAAGAAGCTTCCCGCCTTCCCGACCCAGGAGGAGGAGGTCATGATGCTGACGGAGCGGGTGGCCGAGGCCCAGAGATTCGCTCGCATGGTACGGCCACCAGTTGTTTGGCTTCCAGCAGGAGGGAGGTGTCCCGTCTTGTGTGGGGGGTAGGGATCCAAGCATTAGTATCTACTGAGTGCCCTCCATGTGCAGAGCATCGGACTGAGTCCTTGGGAGAGGACAGTAGAGTAGACGTGATCCCTGCCCTCCGGGAGCTCAATATAGTGGGATTCCCCCCTCCCTCCCCAAAAAGGGCTCAGTCTCCCCTCTCTGAGGGGAAGAGAGCAAGGGAGCGATGCCCACGCCCGCGGGTTTCCCCCAGAGGGCAGGGCCGGGGAAGCTGGGGGTCTTCACCCACGGCCCATCGGGTCCGGGAGACCCCGCCGACCCCCCTCGTGATGGGTCCCCGTTTCCCGGCAGGAGCTCCGGGAGCACGGGGAGAAGAAGAAACGGTCTCGCGACGACCCGGAAGATAACGACGACACCGAAGGCGCCATGGGCGTCCGCAACAAAGTGGCCGGGGGGAAGGCCAAGAGGAGGAAGCCCCGTTAACGCCGCGACTCGCTCTGCCGCCCATCCGGGTGAGTGGAGGGGGCTTCCCACAGCCGATCCCTCCCACTCCCGGCCCCCAGGCGGCCCTGAACTCTCCCTTCCGGGTCCCCCATGCCCCCCGGCGGCCTCTCCCCCCGGACACGGAACCCCCCCAGGCTTCTTCCCGGGATCACTGCACAGACGGTCCTTGATCTGACATCGGCTTCCTGCTCGGGAGAGTGGACAGGGCGTGGGGGACAGGGGGAAGGGGAAACGCACGTCGCCTTACCTGGAACCCCGGGGCGACCCTGCCCTCTCTATTCATCGTGCTGCCGGGAGAAGAGTAAAGGACGACTGAGTTTATTTTTCAAAGAGCTGAGGCTGTCAGGGTTGTGCGGGATGAGGGTCGGGGGCGCGCTCACGGCCAGCCGTGCCCGTGCGGAGCAGGCCCGGAGCCAGGCACTCGGGGGCAAGGGCTGGGCAGGGAGGAAGCGGTCACCCTTGGCCCTCGGCTTCCGTCCCTGCTAGGGCTGGCAACGTAGGGGCCGGGCCGACCGCCCTCTCCACGTGACTCCTGATAGCCCAGGCCTCCCCAGGTCACAGCAGGCACAGGGGGGCAGGTAAGGCTTCACTTTACAACTCTGTCGTGGTGTCAATCAATCACCTCAATTAACTCATCTACTGAATGGGGATTCAGAACCAGTGGGACCTGATATTCTTGCATCTACCCCAGAGCTTGGCACCTAGTAAGCGCTTAACAAATACCCCAGTTATTATTATCAGTATTACAGGATAGCAACTGGTATAAATGTTTCCTCTCCACACGGAGTGAACAGTCTAGAGGAGGAGTTTACAGTCTAGTGGACAAGGTAAAGGTCATTTCAACCCTGCCAGGTCAATCGGTAGTATGGATCAAACCCCTACTGTGGTTAGAGCAGTGGAGTGAGCGTGTGGGTTGGACAGTACGATAGAGTTAGCAGACATGGCCCTACTTTCAAAGGTCTTACAGTCTGCTGTGTGCAGAGCACTGGGCTGAGGGCTTTGGACAGTAGTTTAGACGTTGCTGGGGAACGGTAAAATCAATTACAGAAGAAGGACGGAGCAGACTTGACACAAGGGTGTGGGTGGGCAGGTAGGGGGTGTCTGTGTTTCCTGGGCCCAGGAAGCAGAGCACCTTTTTCTTTTTTTATAGTGTTCGTTAAGCACCTACTAAGCGTCAAACACTCTTCCAAGCACCGGGGCAGATAGAAGTTAATTAGATTGGATACATTCCCTGACCTGCACGGGGCTCACAGTCAATGTAGAAGGGAGAACAGGAGAACCAAGGCACAGAGAAGGGAAGCGAATCTGGCCTTGGTCACACAGCAAGCGTTTGGCTGAGCCAGGATTAGAACTCAAGTCCTCTGACACTCCCAGGCACGTGTTGTCTCCACTGGGCCATGCCGCATCTAAATCCAGCTCTGCAAGTTGTCTGCTGCGTGACCTTGGGCGAGGCACTTCAGTTTTCCGATCCTCCATTCCCTCGTCTGCAAAATGGGGATTCAACCCCGGTTCTCCCTCCTCCTTAGACTGTGAAGCCCCATGTGAGACGTGGACCGTGTCCAACCCGACTGATCTGCATCTACCCCAGCACTTCGTTACAGTTCTTGACCCATAGAAGGCACTTAACAAATACCTTCATTTTAAAAAAATTATTATTTAGGTTCTAATAAGGTAAGGTCTTAAGAAAAATTCCTCTCTCGTCCCCTGAACCTCGAGAGAAAGATTTAAGTGGGCTGGGAAAGACGGGTTCAATTGCAGGCGTGCGTGTAAAGCTGGCTTCTTGGGGCGTTTTCCCTCCATCCCGCCCCGCCCCTTCGTGGGCCCAACACCCTGATCGGAGGCCCCCCCCCCCCCCCCCCCCAGGACAAGCCTACCCATTAGCATCCCGGGACACTTGACTTTTCAAATAATAATAATTATGGTATTTGTTTAGTGCTTACTATGGGCCAGGCACCGTACTGAGCGCTGGGGGAGACGTGAGATAATCAGGGTGGACACAGTTCCTGCCCCATAAAGGGCTTACAGTCCTAATCCCCATTTTACAGATGAGTTAACCGGCACAGAGAAGTTAAGTGACTTGCCAGAGGTCACACAGCAGACGAATGGCAGGGCCGGGATTAGAACCCAGGTCCTCTGACTCACGGGTCCGTGCTCTTTAGATTAGGCCACGCTGCTTCAGTCCCCGGCTGCACGGGGATCCAGGGGCCCGAAGGGAAGGGGAAATGACGGAAGGGACCACCGTGTGGCATGGTGATGGCCGTCCTTACTGCGGCATTTGTGAAGTGCTTACGGTGTGACAAACGCTCTGGTAGCTGGGTCAATCAGGTTAGGCGCAGTCCCTGTCCCACGTGGGTCGCACGGTCTCAATAGAAGGGAAAACAGGTATTTAATCCCTGGTTTGCAGTTGAAGATAGAGGCACAGAGAAGCAAAGAGGCTTTCTCAAAGTCAGCAAGCAAATGGCAGAGCTGGGATTAGAACCCACGTCCTCTGAATCCCAGACCCGGATTCTTTCCACCCCAGTCCCGCCGTGGGGATCCGGGCCGTCTTCCTGTTTCCTCTGTCGCCGTTTCCGGGAGTGGGCCCAACCCAAACTGGGGAGTTGATGGGTTAATCTTCGGCCCAAGCGAGCTGGCGGTTGCTTTGGGAATTGGGTGAGCTGGCGGTTGCTTTGGGAATTGGGTTTGGATGACGTTCCCAAGGCCGCCTCGCCGGGGAGACCGAGGAGGGAAATCTCAAGGGCCATTTCGCTCTAGGGCCTGAGGAATGCCGGGAGACTGGCCAGGCGGTCGGTGAGAGGGCCTGCCCGAGAGGGGAGCCAAGCACCTGAGGGGAATGATAGTAATTGTGGTATTTTGTTAAGTGCTTACTATGTGCCAGGCGCTGCACTAAGCACACTGGGGTGGATGCAAGCAAATCGGATTGGACACAGTCCCGGTCCCGCATGGGGCTCACAGCCTTCATCCCCATTTTACCGATGAGGGAACTGAGGCACAGAGAAGTGAAGCGACCTACGCGTAACCACACAGCAGACAGGTGGAGGAGCCGGGATTAGAACCCATGACCTTTCGACTCCCAGGCCTGTGCTCTGTCCACCTTGCCGCGCTCCCCCCCCCGTAGCAGCAACACCAGAGTTGAGTGGACTACCCACTTGGGGCAGAGCACTGTACTAAGCACTGGGACAGTTAGAACACATTCCCCGTCCACACGCTCTTACCTCCCGCTTAGACGGAAGCCTCACGTGGGACGGGCACCGAATCTGACCTGCTGGTATTGGGTCCTTCTCAGTCAGTTGTACTTATTGAGCACTTTCTGGGGGCCAAGCACTGTACTAAGTGCTTGGGAGAGTACATTCCCCGCCCACAACGAGCTTACAGTCTAGAGGGGGAGACACGTTAATATAATTGAATGACAGAGAGGGACATTAGCGCTGCGGGGCTGGGCGGGACAGGGGTGAATGAAAAGAGCAAGTCAGGGTGACGCGGAGGGAGTGGAGGAGAGGAAAAGACGGCTTAGTCGGGGAAGGCCTCTTGGAAGAGATGTGCCTTCAATTAGGCTTGGGAGCGAGAGAGGGAGTCACTGTAGGATGTGAGGAGGGAGGGTGCCCCAGGCCGGAGGCCGGACGGACGTGGGCAAGAGGTCGGAGACGACGCGGGCGAGATGAAGGTACAGTGAGGTTAGCGTTAGAGGAGTAATGCACCCCCGGCGCTTAACACAGTCCTTGTTACGTAGAGGGCCCTTAGAAGCAGCGTGGCATATTGGAAAGCGCGGACCTGGGAGTAGAAAGGTCATGGGGCCTAATCCCTGCTCGCCACTTGTCTGCTGTGTGGCCTGGGGCAAGTTAACTTCCCTCCTCTGGCCCTCAGTTCCCTCATCTGTGAAATGGGGATGAAGACGGCATAGGGGACGGTGTCTAACCCGATCTGTTTGCGTTCACCCCAGCGCTTAGTTCGGTGCCCGGCACGTAGTGAGTGCTGAAGAAAAACCACAATTATTATTAGTAATAAAAAATACCCCCATAGTGTCGTCGTCAAATGCCCCAGAGGGACCAGGGAACCACACCGAAAGGGTTTCGGTGCCTTCGCCGAGTGAGTCACCCTCTCGGAGGCGGGAATGCCGGCGACCCCAGCCCGGAGCCTCCAGGGCCCCGCGGACCCACCTGCCTGTCGCCTTTGCCACGCCTGCCCCAGTTATGTCCTCATGGGAGTCTAAAAATAACCCAAGGAATCCGCCCCGCCCGGGTCCGCACGGTCAGAGGGAGGATGAGGAGGATGGGTGGTGGGGGGGGGGGGGAGGCTGGTCGACCCCAGGGGTGGGCCTTGCCCCCTCGGGGCCGTGCCCGTGGGGCCCCGAAGGCCCGCGGCACCAGGGGACGGCCCTCGGATCTAACCCGCCGGTGGTCTCCAGATGCCCCGGACGCCCTTGTCCCCACCCCCGGTACCGTCGGCGAGTCTGGTTGAAGCAGTGTGACCTCGGGGATGGAGCTCGGACCCGGGAGTCAGAAAGACCTGGGTTCTGATCCCGGCTCTGCCACTTGCCTGCTGGGTGACCTCGGGGAAGTCACTTCTTTAGGTCTCAATTACCTCATCTGGAAAACGGGGATTAAGACCATGAGCCCCGTGTGGGACGGGGACCGAGTCCAAGCCGATCGCCTTCCATCTACCCTAGCGCTTAGTACGGTGCCTGGCACGTCTTAGGTGCTTACCAGTTGCCACAGTCATCACCAGAGATAGGATTTTCATAACTTTGAAGGTGGGGAGACCGGTGTCTGTCGGATACGAATAGGGAGGGAGCCCCACCAACTCGGGATCGGGACCCCACCGCCCGTCCTCGCCGCCCTCCCAACTGAGGGTCGGCCCTGGGCGAACCCTCTGCTGGTCTTCCCCACCTGGCCTCCCCGGGGCCCAGCTCGCCCTACCCTCCTTTCCCCATCCCTCCCGGCGCTGCCTGTACAGTCATTCTTTGTGTCCCCGTGGCTTGGCGGCCTGCCCACGCCACCCTCTCCATCCCCCCCCACCCCACCCTAGAAGAGCGAGGCCGGGGCAGGAGCCTGGCACCGGGGCAGGGGGGAGGCGGCGAGAGCCGGGGGCTACCGCCCCTGGCTCCGGTCCTGGACATTCCTCTGGGGGAGAGGCCGCGGCGAGCTCTGATTCCACCCCAGACTTCAGAGATTGTTTTTTCCTGGACTGGTTGGCCCCACTGCCAACAGAAAACCGAGAGTTTTGTTGTGCTTTCTGGGTGGGAAAGGGCAGCAGGAGGGCAGGTGGCTTCTCATCGCCCCGATATTTCTAGCTTTCTATTTCCAACCCACTGCTCTCGCTCCATTTCATCCTTTTTTCCTTACGGCTCCCTGATTTCAATCGGTACCGTCTGTTTTCCTCAAGGCTTCCTGATTTTAATCGGTATCCTTTGTTTTCTTCGTGACTCCCCGATTTCAATCGGTGTCATTCATTTGCCTCAAGCCTCCCCGATTTTACTCAGTGACATCCGTTCTCCTCAGGGGTCTCCGATTTCAATCGGTGTCCTCCCTTCTCGGGGCTCCCTGATTTTAGTTCCTATCATCCGTTTTCCTCAAGTCTACCAGATTTCAATCTCATCCATTTTCCTCAAGACTCCATGATTTTAATCAGTTATCTGATTTCCTCAGGGTTCCCAGATTTTAATGTTACATCCACTTTCCTCAGTGCTCCCTGATTTTAATCAGGATCGTCCATTTTCCTCAAGGCCCCCTGATAAAGCAGAAGCGTGGTTTAGTGGATAGAGCGTGGGCCTGGAAGTCAGAAGGACCTGGATTCTAATCGCGGTTCCACCCCATGTCTGCTGTGTGACCTTGGGTAAATCACTTCCTTGGGCCTCAGTTCCCTCATCTGTAAAATGGGGGTTAAGACTGTGAGCCCCGTGTGGGAGGGACTGATTAGCTCATATCTACCCCAGTTCTTGGCTCATAGTGTTTAAGAAGAACCATAATAATAATGATTATTTTTCCAGTCAGTTCAATACTATGTGCCAAGCACTGTACTAAGCAGTGGCATAAAAAACTACTAATTATGATGATTGTACTTGTTACAGTGCTTACTGTGTACTAAGCGCATGGGTGTTTGCAGCATCATCAGGCCAGGCAGCTCCTGAGAACACGGGGCTCACAGTCAAAAGGGGACACCCCCATTTTACAGACGAGGAAACTGAGATACAGGGAAGTTGAGCGACTGGCCCGGATCACACAGCAGGCATGTGACGGAGCCGGAATTGCCGTGGGTGGAGGCAGGGGTGCCCGGTTCCTTAATAGGCGCCCGCTGCTGAGTCTGACTCTGGCACCCCCCGGCCATTTCCCCACCCCACTGCCCCTCACTTTCCCACACCACGCGTTCCCCCCTGGAAAACTCCCCTCATCCCCTCCCTGATGTCCCCAGCTCAGCGTAGTGGATGGGCCCCGGCAGTCAGAAGGTCATGACTTCTCATCCCGGCTCCGTCACTTGCCTACCGTGCGACCCTGAGCAAGTCACTTCACTTCTCTGGGCCTCAGTTCCCTCATCTGCAAAATGGGGATCGAGACTGCAAGCCCCACTTGGGACAGGGACTGTGTCCCACCCCATTTGCTTATATCCGCCCATTCATTCGATCGCATTCATTGAGCGCTTACCGTTTGCAGAGCACTGTAGTAAGCGCTTGAGAGAGTACAATAAAGCAGTAAACGGACCCATCCCCAGCCCGCCACAAGCTTACAGTCTAGAGGGACCCCAGCGCTTAATTCGGTGCCCGGCACCTAGGGAGCACTTAAAAATTACCGCAATTAGTATAGTTATTCTCGATGGTCCCTCCCTCCGACCCAACCTCCCATCCCTCTCTGGAGCCCCATCTACCCCTTCTGATTCAGTCCCACCCCCCGCCGTGCTCCCCATGCCCCCACTCCGGGCATGGACACCCCCACCTCCTTGCCAGGGGTCCAGGCGGCCTCCCCTTCGCCAACACGGGCTTCTGGGGCCACACCCAGGCCTACCCGTGGCATGTCGTGACTCAGACGAGGCACTGGCTTTAATCCCTTCTCCCTCCCTTTCCCCTCCCTTCCCCCCGCTCGGGGAGGACACGGAGGACACGAGCCGAGTCCGGCGTCCACAGGGCGTAATCCGCACCTGGGAGGAGCCAGCTGGACAACACTGGGCTCCCGGTACAGGCAGGGGCCCCGGCTGGCCCGGCCATCAATCAATCCATCCATCAATCAATCGTATTTATTTTAATACCTGTTAAGCGCTTATTACATTCCAGGCCCTGTACTAAGCCTCCCTCTGGACTATAACCTCGTCGTGAGCAGGGATTGGGTCTGTTTATTGTGGTATCATAGTCTCCCAAACGCTTGGTACGATGCTCTGCCCACAGTAAGCGCTCAATAAATACCATTGAATGAATAAATGAACTGAATGCTAGGGTACATACAGGTTATTCAGGTTGGACCCAATCCCTGTCCCCCGCGGGGCTTCCAGTCTTCATCCCCATTTTACAGTTGAGGGAACCCGGGCACGGAGAGGTGAAGGGACTCGTCTAAGGTCACCAGGCAGACAAGTGGCAGAGCCGGGACTAGAACCCGGGTTCTTCTGACTCCCAGGCCTGGGCTCTATCCTGGGGTGCCAGGACTCTACCCGGAGATACCGGGGCTATATCCTGAGGTGCCAGGTCTCTATGCAGCGTGGCTCAGTGGAAAGAGTCCGGGCTTGGGAGTCAGAGGTCACGGGTTCAAGTTCCGGCTCTGCCACTTGTCAGCTGTGTGACTGTGGGCAAGTCACTTCACCTCTCTGGGCCTCAGTAACCTCATCTGTAAAATGGGGATAAAGACTGTGAGCCTCACGGGGGACAGGGGGGACCCGATGACCCTGTATCTCCCCCAGTGCTTAGAACAGTGCTCTGCACATAATAAGCGCTTAACAAATACCAACATTAATTAATTATGCAGAGACCTAAACTAGGACTATATGTCCAGAGTTGCCAGGCTGGAGTCTGTGATGGCAGGATTCTGCCCAGAGATGCCGGGGCTGTGTTCAAAAGTGCCAGGGTTATGTCCTAATCAATCAATCATTCTATGGTATTTATTTAGCGCTTACTTTGTGCAGAGCGCTGTACTAAAACCTTGGGAGCATATAGTCCAATAGAGTCGGTAGGCATGATCTCTGTCCTCAAGAAATTGATAATGTCAGGATTATCTGTCTAGAGGTGCTGGGGCTACTGCTTGAGTAATCAGGATTCTCTGCACTGGGTTGTTGGGGTGTCGGGGGGCCCTCCGCCTCGGACCCGCTCAGGCGGTCGGACCACAAGCCCCCCCGTGGGCTGACCGACCAGGATGCTGGCCACCTTGGGAGCTGGACGTTCAGGAGGGCGACCGGTGGAGCCATCCATGTCTTCTTTGGGAAATCCTCACTCCTCCTGGCGTCCGAACCGCTCGCCCGGAAGGCGACCCTGAGTTCCAGTCACGTGTTCTTCAGAAGAAGCCCTGGGTCGGGATCCCTTCCCGCCCCTCTTCCGTCCACCCTGGGCCATTTCAGGGAAAGCCACATCTCGGAGAGGCCTATCTGGTCCTTTCAGGGGTCCTAGGGAAAGGTGACCCTGGGTGGCTCAACGCAGCACCTCATCTGGCCAATCAATTGTATTTATTGAGCACTTCCTGGGTGCAGAACACTGTATTAAATGCTCGGGAGAGTCCAGAATAGTAGAATTGGTAGACACGTTCTTTGTCCACAAGAGAAGCAGCCTAGTGGATAGAGCCTGGGCCTGGGTGTCAGAAGGTCCTGGGTTCTAATTCCAGCTCCAACACTTGTCTGCGATGGGATCTTGGGCGAGTCACTTGGTTTCTCTGAGCATCGTTTACCTCATCTGTAAGATGGGGATTAAGACCGTGAGTCCCATATGAGACATGGATTGGGTCCGACCTGAAGCAGCATGGCGTAGTGGGTAGAGCACGGGCCGGGGAGTCAAAAGGTCGTGGCTTTCAATCCCGGCTCCACCACTTGCCTGCCCTGTGACTTTGGGAAAGTCAATTCACTTCTCTGGGCCTCAGTTACCTCATCTGTAAATTGGGGATTGAAACTCAGCCCCACATGGGACAGGGACTGTGTCCAACTCGATTTGCTTGTATCCAACCTGGCGCTTAGTACATTGTCTGGCACATAGTAAGTGCTTAACAAATAACATTAAAAACAAAAAACAAAAGCTCGCAGCCTAGAGGGGGAGACAGACATATAAATAAATATGGATATAAGTGCCGTGGGGCTGAGGGAGGGGTTCCACCCCCCCACCCCCCATCGACCGTCTCTATCTGGGTGATCTCTGTGATTCCAGCGCTCGTCCTCGGCCCCTTGGGCACCCCTCGCCCCCCTCAGCCCTCGGGGAGGGGAACCTGCCGTCTCTGGAACGGTCCTGGTGTGTCTCTGAGCTGCTCGGGTTGGGGGGAGGGTCCTCTCATTTACCCCCTACCTGCTCCAGGGGTGCCCCTTCTCCCCAGAGCTTCAAATTTGGGGACCGGCACTTCTCCGTGACCCTTCATACTAGTCCTAATCGTGATATTTGGAGAGTTCTTACCATGTGTCCAGCACTGGGTATCTCTGGGGGAGATACATTGCAGTCGGGTAGGGTGCAGCTCCTGCCCCCCAGGGTGTGACAGTTTAAGGGGAGCTGTAGGACCCTCACCCCATCCCTTCTTAATGCCCGCCCTCGTAAGAAAGCCACATCTCCCCACCAAACCCATCACCCCTAAAGATGATTTACAAAATGGTCGGGGGGATTGTCGGGGTGGGTAGGGGGAGAGTGGGGATGGCTCAGTGGAAACCCTCACCATTCCTGCCTGCGCAACTCATGCCCTGTGGGGGCTGAGAGCCACACTGTCCTCAATGGAGGGGGTTGGGGGAGGGCTCTGTTTCCATGGCTACCGTGGGCAAGTGTATTAGGGACTCCCCCCCCCGTGTCTCTCTGTCTCTTTGTCTCTCTGTCTCTTTCTGCCTCTCTGTCTCTGGCTGTCCTCCCTCTCCCTGTCTCTTTCTGCCTCTCCTTCTCTGGCTGTCTGTCTTTCCCTCTCTGTCTCTCCCTCACCCTCTCTGTCTCTCCTTTTCCGTCTCTGTCTTTCATTGTCTCTCCCTCTCTGCTCTCCCTCTCCCTCTGTCTCTCTGTCTCTCCCTCTCTGTCTGTCTCTCCCACTCAGTTTCTCTCCCGTTCTCTCTCTGCCTCTTCCTCTCTGGCTGTCTCTCCCTCTCTGTGTGTCTCTCCCTCTCTCTGTCTCTTTCTGCCTCTCCCTCTGTGTCTCTCTCCCTCTGTTTGTCTCTTTCTGCCTCTCCTTCTCTGGCTGTCTCTCCCTCTCTGTCTCTCCTTCACCCTCTATCTCTCCTTGTGTCTTCCTCTCTGTCTTTCCCAGTCTGTCTCTCCCTCTCTATCTCTCCCTCTCTCTCTCTGTCTCTTCTTGTCTCTCCCTCTCTGTCTCTCCCTATCCCTCTCTGTCTGTCTCTCCCACTCTGTCTCTCTCCCATTCTCTCTTTGTCTCTTTCTGCCTCTCCCCCTCTGTCTCTCCCTCTCCGCCTGTCTCTCCCATTCTCTCTCTCTTTTTGCCTCTCCCTCTCTGTCTCTCCCGTTCTCTCTCTCTGTTTCTGTCTCTCCCTCTCTCTCGCTGTGTCTCTGTCTCTCCATGTCTCTGTCTGTGTCAGAGGCTGACGCCCTGGGGTGCGGTCTCCCCGAGGCCCGCGTCACCCGGGAACGAGAGTGGGGCTGGTGACAGCTAAGCGGCCCTGCCCCGCCGAAAACAGGTGGGGGGTGGGGATGGAGCCTCAGGAGACCCCCAGAACCCACCCCCAGGACCCACCCCCAGGGACACATTCCCTGATCCCGGGGGAGGGGGCTTGGGTGGGCCTTTAGGAGGAGGGGGGAGATAATAATAATGTTGGTATTTGTTAAGCACTTACTATGTGCAGAGCACTGTTTTAAGCTCTGGGGTGGATGCAGGGTGGTCAAGTTGTCCCACGTGAGGCTCACAGTTAATCCCCATTTTTACATGATAGGCAGCTCTGGAGGTGGGCATGGGGGGTAGGTCTCTAACCCCCACCCCAGGTCACCCTACTCCCTTCCCTCTAACTTCTCCTTCAAAGCCCTCTAAAAGGTCACCTCCTCCGGGAGGCTTTCCCGGATTCTTTCAAGGACAGACCTCCACCGAGCGGTGGGCGTCAACACGTGCTTTGTTTTCAGCGAGGAATGGATCCATCCAGACCCCTTCGAGGGTCGCGGGGGTCTTCCCGGGTCCCAGCCCCGCCTCCGGAGCTGCTGTAGTGCCCTGGGCCCCCCGCTTTTTAATTTGATTATATTGTTTTATTCTTAGTCTTGTAGATCGAACGCTGACTACGCGCCAAGCCCTGTGCGCAGCGCTGCGGCGGGCGGGGGCGGCTAATAGGATATCATCGGATCGGACCCAGCCCCCCGTCCTCCGGGAGCCTCATAATAATAGTAATAATAATGATGGTATTTGTTAAGCGCTTACTATGTGCCAAGCACTGTTCTAAGCGCTGGGGGAGTTACAAATCAGGTTGTCCAAGGTGGGACTCACAGTCTGAATCCCCATTTTACAGATGAGACCACTGAGGTCCAGAGAAGTGACACGAGTCGCCCGAAGTCACCCAGCTGACAAGTGGCGCAGGCGGGATTGGAACCCACGACCTCTGACTCCCAAGGCCGGGCTGTATGGGAAGCAGCGTGGCTCAGTGGAAAGAGCCTGAGTTTGGGAGTCGGGGGTATGGGTTCGAATCGCGACTCCACCACTTGTCAGCTGGGTGACTGTGGGCAAGTCCCTTCACTTCTCTGGGCCTCACTGACCTCATCTGTCAAATGGGGATGAAGACTGGGAGTTTCAAATGGACAATCTGATGACCCTGTTTCTCCCCCAGCGCTTAGAACAGTGCTCTGCACATAGTAAGCGCTTAACAAATACCACCACCATCATCATGATTATTATTATTATTACCCACCGAGCCACGCTGCTTCTCAGGTGGTCGTTGGTTCAGGGCTGGCCGGGGTGCGTGGCTCAAGAGAAGCAGCGGGGCTCAGCGGGTAGAGCCCGGGCTGGGGAGTCAGAGGTCCCGGGTTCGAATCCCGGATCCGCCACTGGGCAGCTGTGTGACTGTGGGCGAGTCCCTTCACTTCCCTGGGCCTCAGTTATCTCATCTAGAAAATGGGGCTGAAGACTGGGAGCCTCACGGGGGACAACCTGATGACCCTGGATCTCCCCCAGCGCTTAGAACAGTGCTCTGCATAAAGTGAGCGCTTAACAAATCCCGACATCATTATTGTTATTATTATTACTGAGCGCCCAAGGGCCTGGCGGTGTCTCCAGTTGGGCGGCCGGTCCTTTCTCCGCAGACCCCGCCCCCGGGCCGGGCCGGGCCCGCCCCCCGCCCCCCGCCCGCCTTTATAGCGGCCCCGGCGGGGCGGGCAGCCGCTTCTGTTCTCCGCGGGACGCTTCGGCCCCTGTCCGTGCGGGGCCTCGCCTCCCTCCATCCTGCCGACGCCCAGGTGAGCGGCCCCGGGGGGGCTCGGGGGGCGGGAGGGGGCAGGCCCTCAAAGCCCCCGGCCAACCCACTAGGCCTCGGACATCCCCCCGCCCCCCGGCCGGACTGACAGAATAATAATGTTGGTATTTGTTAAGCGCTTACTAGGTGCAGAGCACTCTTCTAAGCGCTGGGGGAGATCCGGGGTCACCAGGTTGTCCCACGTGAGGCTCCCAGTCTTCATCCCCATTTTATTGAGGCCCAGAGAAGTGACTTGCCCACAGTCCCACCGCTGACAAGTGGCAGAGTCGGGATTCGAACCCATGACCTCTGGCTCCCAAGCCACCGAGTCACGCTGCTTCCCTAGAAGCCCCTCCCGCCCTCCAGATCCCCCTGGGGGGCGGCCGGAGCGGCGCGGTTTAGTGGAAAGAGCTCGGGCTGGGGAGTCAGAGGGCGTGGGTTCCACTCCCGCCTCCGCCACTTGTCGGCTGGGAGGCTCCGGCGGGGGGTCGCTTCGCTTCTCTGGGCCTCAGCGACCTCATCTGTAAAGTGGGGATTGAGACCGTGAGCCCCTCGTGGGACGAACTCGATCACCTCTTATCTACCCCGGCGTTCAGAACTGCGCCCGGCACGTAGTAAACGCTTAACGGATCCGTGGTTATCAGTTCCCCGATTACATTCGCCCCCACACACCTGTCTCTTCACTTCACCGTACCTCAGCTGCCTCGTCTGGAAAATGGGGATGAAGACGGTGAGCCCCTTGAAGGACGGGGACTGCGTCCAACCGGATCAGCTTGTGTCTGCCCCAGCGTTCAGTGCAGTGCTTGGCACGTAGTAAGCGCTTAACGAATACCATTTATGATTGTTATTATTCCATTATTATTCCATTTCCTCCCAACCCCGGAGGGCCTTCCCAGACAGCCCCCGCCCTGGGCATAGTAGGGAAAAGCTTCTTCCCAGCTGATTATCCGGGAATATTTGGGAACGTTGGTGGGGGAAGAGGAATTAGCCCTCTCCCACTGCCTTTCAGGAGGACAGGAGACCCCTCCCCTCCCCACATCCTGCCAGTCGGGGGGTCCTGACATGCCCACTCCCTCCCTGGCAGTGGTCCATATCTGGTGCCCCTGTAGCTGCCCTGAACACCTCTCCACACTCTGGTTTTTTATTATTAATTAAGCACCTACTATGTGTCGAGCGCTGTGCTCTGCGCTGTTCCGGTAGGGGGTGGTTGGAGATAGAAGCTGATCGGACACGGCACCTGGCCTATTTGAGGAGGCCCCTCTAGGCTAAGCTCGTTGTATTCGGGGAACGTGTCTGCCGACTCTGTTGTATTGGACTCCCCCAAGCAGTCAGTACGGTGCTCTGCACGCAGTACGCCCTCAATAAATAGCATCGATTGATCGATTGAGGCTCCCAATCTAAGCCCGAGGGAGAGCGGGGATCTTAACCCCGTTCTGCAGATGAGAAGCAGTGTAGCTCAGTGGAAAGAGCACGGGCTTGGGAGTCGGAGGTCATGGGTTCGAATCCCCGCTCTGCCACTTGTCAGCTGTGGGACTGTGGGCAAGTCACTTCACTTCTCTGTGCCTCAATTATCTGTAAAATGGGGATTAAGATTGTGAGCCTCATGTGGGACAATCTGATTACCCTGTATTTACCCCAGCGCTTAGAACAGTTCCAGCGGTCACCAGGCCGGCCGTGGCGTCGGCCCCTGCCCGAGCCCCACTAACTGCCGCCACCCCCGCACGCTTCCCTCTCCCATGCCTTGACTAGACGCTTACTAATGTCTTGGCCCTTGGAGGTTCCCGGAGCGGAGCCCCTCACTTTGGTGATCTCATCCGGCCTCACCCCCAGGAGAAAGGGAGAGGCGGGGATCATAAGCTCCAATTTACAGAGAGGAAATTGAGACCCAGAGAGGCCGACCCACTCGCCCGAGGTCACACAGCCGGCCGGAGGGCAGAGCCGGGGACCAGAAACCCGATCTTCCGATTCCCAGGGGGCAACCCGGGGGAGGTTGACCAGCCTCTCTCCGCGGCCTCCGTGCCTCCGTCGAGCCGTTGCCCCAGACAAAACTGTCATGCAAGCGAAATCCGAAATCTCCAGCCGACCGGCATTTCCGGCCTCTTAATCGTCGCGTCGGGATAAGCAGGTCCGGATTTGGGCAGTCCGGGATGAGTCGGCCCGGCGGCTGCTGGGCGGAGGGGACGGAGGGGACAGACATGTGCCTCCCTCTAAGCCACCCGCTGCCCGACTTCTTCTTGAGAGCCAATATGCCAACCGCACCCTGGCCTCGCCCCCGGATCCCGGCCCTGAGTCTGCCCCTCCTCTCCTCGGCCTCTTGGACCGGGACGACGGCAACCCTACCTCCTGCCGGGCTTTCCCAGCCTCTCTTGCTCTAGGGCACGAACCCGATGTCGGACACCAAGGAGGGGGCGAGGAGTCGGTCCTCTGGGCCTGGCCCGGCCCTTGTCCCTCTGGGGCCGCCTGCCTCCTCCCGCGTTAGACTGGAGGTAGGGGAGGGTCTTCCCTCGGACCCACTATGGCCCGTCCCCTCCCCGCTTCGTTTCCGGCACCGGGACCCTCTCTGAGGTTTTTATCTCCGCCACTCGTCTGCTGTATGACCTGGGGCAAGTCACTTCACTTCTCTGTGCCTCAGTTACCGCATCTGTAAAATGGGGATTAAGACTGTGAACCCATGTGGGACAGGGACTGGGTCCAATCTGATTAGTTTGTATCTGTCCCAGAGTTCAGTACAGTGCTGGGCACATAGTAAGTGCTTAACAAATGCCATAAAACAAAACCAACAAGCAAGATGTGGCCCTCCCTGTAGCCAGTTCCCCCGTGAGTGACGTTGCTTGGGATCTGTCCGTCCTCCTGGGGGCCGGAAAGATCCAGACCCTGGATCCGGCTGAATGCGGGCCATCCTGAATCTCGGGTTCCGTCCACCCGATCCTGTGCTACCAACCGCCCTCCCCCCACGCCCCTCGACCCCACGGGATTCGCCCGGTAGCGAGGTCGAGTGCAATAACAATAATAAAAATAATAATTGTGCTATTTGCCAGGCACTGTACTAAGCGCCGGGGTGGATACAAGCTAATCGGGTTGGACACAGTCCCTATCCCACATGGTGCTCACAGTCTCAATCCCCATTTTACAGTTGAGGAAATTGAGGCCCAGAGAAGTGAAATGACTTCCCCAAGGTCACAAGCAGCAAGGCAAGTGGCAGAGCCAGGATTAAAACCTGTGACTTTCTGACTTCCAGCCCTGTGCTCTGTCCACCAGGCAACACAGCTGTCCACTGATTAACCCCCTCTCTAATTACCCCGGGGCGGGAGGAGGAGGAAGGGGCGGGGGCGAGGGCGGACTCCGAAGGCAGAAGGACGCTACTCTGTCTCAGCTCAGCCCCGCTCGGCTCACCTCGTCCGGTCCTCGTCTGGCCTGAGCCCGGGAGGGTGAGCGAGGCTGGAGCCCAGCGGCGAGGGTGACCCACACCCCAGCAGCGAAGCGGGGCAGGGTCTGTCCTCCTAGGAGCGGGATGTGCTCGCCAGTGGTTCTTTAGTAGCGGTGATGTCCGGCACCCAACCATCCGCACTCTCCCCACCGTTCCCTCCAGTGACATTCCATTCCCCGTCCTCCTTCCGCCACCTTCTCTCCCGCGCTGACCAAGCCGTGGTCTCCCTTTCCATCGTCCAGGCCGTGCCCGCCTCCGCCATGACGACGCCATCCCCTCCCAGCTGTAACGGCAGCAGCTGGATGAATCCGGACTACTACTTCCTCTGCGACACGCAGGCCGCTTGGGGCATCGTCCTGGAGACCCTGGCGGCCGCCGGGGTGGTGGCCACACTGGCCCTCCTCCTGACCCTCCTCCTCCTTGTCTGCAAGACCCAGGACTCGAACCGGCGGAGCGTGCTGCCCACCCAGCTGCTCTTCCTCCTGGGGGTGCTGGGCCTGTTCGGGCTGACCTTCGCCTTCATCATCCGCTACAACCAGCACACGGGGCCCACTCGCTTCTTCCTGTTCGGCGTGCTCTTCGCCCTCTGCTTCTCCTGTCTGCTGGCCCACGCCTTCAACCTGGCCCTCCTGGCCCGTGGGCGCTGCCCACTGTCGTGGCCCCAGCTCCTGGGCCTCGCCGTGGGCTTCAGCCTGGTACAGACCATCATTGCCACCGAATACGTCACCCTCGGGCTGACCAAGCACAGCGGCACCTTCCTGGGCATGTCTCTCAACCAGCGGGCCCTGGACTTCGTCCTGCTGCTGATCTATGTCCTCTTCCTCATGGCTTTGACCTTCCTGGTGTCGGCGGCCTCCTTCTGTGGCCCCTACGCGGGCTGGAAGCGGCACGGGGCCCACATCTACGTCACCGTCCTCTTCTCCATCGCCCTCTGGGCCGCCTGGATCACCCTCCTGACGCGGGTCAACAGCGACCTGAACCATCGGCCGCAATGGGACGACCCGGTCCTGGCCGTGGCGCTGGTGGCCAACGCCTGGGCCTTCCTGATGTTCTACGCGGTGCCCGAGGCCTGCCTCCTCACCAAGCAGCGGTGCCCGCGGGACTATCCCGGGGAGGACGGGCCCTGCCGGCCACAGCTCATGAAGCAGAGCGTGGGGCTGGAGAACCCGGCCTTCTCCCGGGAGGGCGGGGCCCAAGGTAAGGCCGCCTCCGCTCTCCCTCGCTCGCTCCCGCTCTCCGTGCTCTAGAACGGCCTGACTTGGGGATGGGGGGGGGATCCGGAGCTGCCATCCGGGGTCGTCAAGGGTCAAGGAGGCCAGCCGGGCAACCCCACGGGGTCATCGGCTCTTTTCACCTTCCCCTTACCCCAACTCCCGTTTCCTCCCCGTCTTCCCCTCCTCTTCCTCCACTTCTTTTTTTTTTTTAACTTTAATTTTTTTCCCACGGTCTCTCCGTTAAACGTTTTCCACGTGCCAGGCCCTGTACTAAGCGCTGGGGCAGCTATAAGATAATCAGGTTGAATCCCGTCCCTGGTAGAGGAAGCAGCGGGGCTTAGAGGGTAGAGCTCGGGCCCGGAAGTCAGAAGGACCTGTTCTAATCCCGGCTCTGCCACTTGTCTTTGTGTGACCTGGGGCGGATCTCTTCACTTCTCTAGGCCTCAGTCACCTCATCAATCGATCAGTCAAATGTATCTGTTGAGCCCTCAATCTGTGCGGACCGCTGTACTAAGCGCTTGGAAGAGTACAACAGAGTTCTAGATTGTGAGCTCGTTGTGGGCAAGGATTGTCTATTATTGTCTCGTACTTGCCCAAGAACTTCATACAGTGCTCTGCACCCGTTAAGCGCTCAGTAAATATGACTGAATGAGTTGTTAGACACTTTTCTGGCCCACAGCGAGTTAACTCATCAGTAAAATGGGGATTAAGATGTCTAACCTCATGTGGGACATGGATTCTGTCCACACCATTTGGCTTTTGTCTGCCCCGGTGCTTAGTACGGTGCCTGGCACATAGTAAAGGCTTAACAAATAGCATTAAAAAAAAAAAAGGGTGGGGCAGAGGGAGGGTCCGGGATGAGCAGCCCGGTTCCTCATACTCCCGCCAGGACCGGACAACCGACGCTTCCCCGGTCGTGGCATCAGCCCGATCGTGGATGGCAACGGGCAGACCGCGATGGACTCCGCCAGAGGCGTTTCTGGGCCGGCGTCGGCTTGGGGTGGTGTTAGGGGGTGGAGGGGGGCGTCATGTGCACACGTGGGACTGTTTGGAAGCGCTCAGACACATTCCCCGTGTACATGCATGTACAGTGCTCTGCTCACAGTAAGCGCTTAATAAATACGATTGAATTAAACGCACGTGATCGTGTGCGGGCAGACGTGTATTTAGATGCGTGTGGGGGGTGTGCCTACCCGTCGTTTCCATCTTGGCGTGTGCCACTCGGTTTCTGAGCTCAGGGAAATCAGCCGGCCCCCGGGTCTACGCCTCCTCGGTCCGGGCCCCGAGGTCGCGGCTCCGTCCCGGTTGGGCAGGCTGACCCCTGACCGCTGGCGGTGGGGACGGGGGACGCTGACACACCGCTTCCTCTTCCTCCTCCTGTCGGGGTTCAGGTTCGGACGACCCAGGGGAGACCCTGTACACCCAATACTCCACACACTTCCAGCTGCAGGTAGAGCCCGGGATGGGGTGTCGAGGGAGAGGGAATTGGCACGGGCAGATGGAGTGGGGGTGGGCGGGGGTGGGACAGGAGCGTGGACGGTGACTGGGACAGGCTTTGGAGGAGGGGTGGACGCAGGGCAGAGGGGCAGGTGACCCTGGGGGAGGAGAGGAGGACGGGGGAGACGTCGGCCTCCGGGAGAGTTGACGGGGCCCGGCCGGGCTGGACCGACAAGGTGGGCCCCAGACGGATGTGTGGGCATGGTGTCAAACCCGCCCTCACCCTCTCCTCCCCCGTTCCCTTTCCAGAACCGGGACCCCACGAAGGACTTCTCCATCCCCCGGCCCAAGCCCCGGACGGGCCCCTACGACGACTACGCCGGCAGGAAAGACGGCCTCTGAGGGCGGCCGCAGGGACCAGGCCAGAGGGGCCCGACCGGCCGGGGGCGACCGGACCCTCATCGCCGGGGCCAGAGGACACCCAGACCCCGGGCCGGGTCCCGCCCGCTGGCCCCACGGACCCAGGAGAGGGCTGAGGTGACCCGGCCGCTGGCTCGGGCCGGCGGGTGACTCCGGGGCAGACTCAGGGTTAACCCAGACACACACACACACAAATCCAAGCATGCACACACACGTGTCCCTCACTCAGGGTGGGCCCGGGGAGTTGATGCCTTCTCCCACCTGCCCAAACCCTGGACTCCCCTCCAGGCCCAGGCGAGGGAGGACCGGGGCAGCTCTGCCCGCCCGCCGCCCTGCCCCTGCCCGGGCCGCGGGGCGGCCTCTCCTCTCCCAGTGCCCACTCCGAGCTTCTCTCTGACCACAGCACCCCCCCGGTCCTCTCAGGAACCCCACTCTCGCCCAAACCACGGCGGGAGAAATCCCGCCCGTGGTCCCCCTACCCACTGTCGACTCCGCATTCTCTGTAGTCTGGCAGTCGCGTGCCCGGCCCTGGCAGAGAGTGGGGGGCGGCGGGGGGACGATCCTCAGCCCATGATAAGTTATTAGTCCTTTCTCCCAAGGAGCAAACAATAAAGATACAATAGTGACCATGCTGTCTCTCTGCCCTCTGCCTCCTACCCCTAGGCTGCCCTCTTCCTGGGCATTTCGCAGTCCAGATGCGGGCGATTTCTGTCTGGTAGCGCATTTTCTCACAGACACGGGGAGGGAACTGTTTGAGTTCCTACTCTGGGAAGAGTACAATGGAGTAAGCTTCTTCAAGGCAGGAATCACATCTACTGACTCTAGTGGACTCTGCCTCGAACTCAGTCCAGCGGTCTGCCTGCAGCGGACCGGAGGCTCCTCGAGGACAGAGATGGTGTCTGCTAATTCTACTGGACTCTCCCGAGTGCTCAGCACACTGCTCTGCGCACAGAGTAGATGTTAGGCTCCTTGAGGGAAAGAAGCAATATGGCCTAGTGGATAGAGCCTTGGCTTGGGAGTCAGAAGGCCAGGGGTTCTAATCCTGGCTCTGCAACTTGTCTGCTGTGTGACCATGGGCTAGGCACTTGACTTCTCTGTGCCTCATTTACCTCATCTGTAAAATGGGGATTAAGACTGTAAGCCCCAGATGGGACAACCTGATTACTCTGAATCTTCCCCAGAGCTTAGAACAGTGCTCGGCACATAGTGAGCGCTGAACAATTACCATTATTATTATCGTTCTCCGGGCCTCAGTTACCTCATCTCTAAAATGGGAATTGAGATAGCCAGCGCTGTGTGGGAATGGGACCATGTCCAACCTGATTAGCTTGTATCCACCCCAGCGCTTAGTGCAGTGCCTGGCACACACAGTAAGCGCATAACAAATACCACAATGATTAATTATTAATAATTATCACTAACTCTATTGGACCCCCTCCCAAGCACTCGGCCTAGTGCTCTGCACACAGTAGCTCCTCGAGAGCAGGGCTCACATGTACTAACTGGACTCTTTGAAGGGTTTACTAGTGGTTTGCACCCAGGTGATGGTAAGCAGCGAGTAGGGCTTGAGATAGAGAAGCAGCGTGGCTCAGTGGAAAGACCCCGGGCCTGGGAGTCAGAGGTCATGGGTTTGAATCCCCACTCTGCCACTTGTCAGCTGTGTGACTGTGGGCAGGTCACTTAACTTCTCTGAGCCTCTGTTCCCTCATCTGTAAAATGGGGATTAACTGTGAGCTTCACGTGGGACAACCTGATGATCCTGTATCTACCCTAGCGCTTAGAACAGTGCTCTGCACATAGTAAGCGCTTAAATACCAATCTCTGGGAGCCTGCCGGGCCGGGGTTGCAGATGCGCGGTCTTCCCTCAAGGTGGCGCCAGGATAGACGCCTGATTTCCTCATGTAGCGCCGCGCTCTGTCCACCAGGCGGCGAAGGCGCGGCCGGCCACGCTCATTCGGTAATAATAATAACGGTGATATTGGGGAGGCGCTTACTCAGTGCCAAACACTGTTCTAAACGCTGGGGTAAAGAGAAGATAATAATAATATCGCTATTTGTTAAGCGCTTAATCTGTGCCAACCACAGTTCTAAACGCTGGGGTGAAAGAAGGTAATAACGAGAGCAGCCTGGCTCAGGGGGAAGAGCCGGGGCTTTGGAGTCAGATGTCATGGGTTCTAATTCCGCCTCGGCCACTTGTCAGCTGTGTGACTGTGGGCAAGTCATTTCACTTCTCTGTGCCTCGGCTACGTCATCTGAAAAATGGGTATTAACTATGAGCCTCACGTGGGACAACCTGATTACCCTGTATCTACCCCAGTTTAGAACAGTGCTGTGCACCTAGTAAGCTCTTAACAAATACCAACATTATTATAAATAGCACTGATTGATTGGGAGGGTATGGTAGAGCTCGGAAAGGAGGTGGGGGGCCGGTCTATGGGTGTCCGCTGGGTGTATTCTGGGAATCTTGACCCACGGGGTGACAGAGGTCGCCGGCTGCGGCTTTCAGAGGGCTGGGTGGGTGAGTCACGGTGGCGGCGGTGGGTGGGTGTTGGACAGCGAGGGGTGTCCATTACTGGTCTTCCCGGTGGTTACTCACCCCAACGAGAACGGGTTGGGGGAGAGGCAGGGCAGGGCGTGACTCGGGCTGAGTCACTGAAAAGGGGGATCATCATCATCATCGCCACTGGTATTGACTGCGAGCTGACTGTGTGCAGAGCACTGGGTTTAAGCGCCTGGGGGAGTTCAGCACACCCCGCTTGGATCATCGGACCCTCTACGCTGAGGAGAAGCCAAGGGTAGGAAAGTCAGGAGACGGAAAAGTTGAGCTTTTGCAGCCTGAAGTTATCACCTCTCTCCCCACCTACTTTAGAATGGAAGAGGAGCTGTGTGGCCTAGTGGATAGTGCAGGGGCTTGGGTGTCAGCGGGTTCTGACACTTGATTGTTGTGTGACCTAGGGCAAGTCACTTCACTTCTCTGGCCTTCAGTTCCTCCACCTGTAAAAGGGGGATTCAGACTGTGAGCCCCATGTGGGACAGGGAATGGGTCTGACCTGACAACCTTGTATCTATACAGTGGCTGGCAGGGATTGTCTCTATCTGTTGCCAATTTGTAGATTCCAAGCGCTTAGTACAGTGCTCTGCACATAGTAAGTATCAATAAATACTATCGAATAAATGAATAATAATATTGCTACTTGTTAAGCGCTTAGTCTGTGCCAAGCACAGTTCTAAACGCTGGGGTGAAGGAAGGTGGTAGCAGTGTGGTTTGGTGAAAGAGCCCGGGCTTGGGAGTCAGAGTACATGGAGTGTAGCTCAAGGGAAGCAGTGTGGCTCAGTGGAAAGAGCCCGGGCTTGGGAGTCAGAGGTCATGGGTTCGAATCCCCGCTCTGCCACTTGTCAGCTGTGTGACTGTGGGCAGGTCACTTCACTTCTCTGTGCCTCAGTCACGTCATCTGTCAAATGGGGGTATAAAAAAACCACAAAAAACTGTGAGCCCCACGTGGGACAACCTGATCACCTTGTATCCCCCAGTGCTTAGAACAGTGCTTTGCCCCTAGTAAGCGCTTAACAAATACCACAATTTATTTTTATTTATTTTTCACTTTAGACTGGAAAAGGAGCAGTGTGCCATAGTGGATAGAGCAAGGGCTTGGGTGTCAGCGGGTTCTGACACTTGTCTGCTGTGTGACCTTGGGCAAGTCACTTCACTTCTCTGGCCTTCAGTTCCCTCACCTGAAATAGGGGGATTCAGACCATGAGCCCCATGTGGGACAGGGACTGGCTCCGACCTGACAAGCTTGTATCTATCCTGGCACTTAATATGGTGGCTGGCAGGGATTGTCTCTATCTGTTGCCGAGTTGTCCGTTCCAAGCGCTTAGTACAGTGCTCTGCACAGAGTAAGCACTCAATAAATACTATCGAATGAATGAATACTAATATTGCTATTTGTTAAGCGCTTAGTCTGTGCCAAGCACAGTTCTAAACGCTGGGGTGAAGGAAGGTGGTAGCAGTATGGCTCGGTGGAAAGAGACCGGGCTTGGGTGTCAGAGGTCATGGAGTGTGGCTCAGTGGAAAGAGCATGGGCTTGGGAGTCAGAGGTCATGGGTTCGAATCCCCGCTCTGCCGCTTGTCAGCTGTGTGATTGTGGGCAGGTCACTTCACTTCTCTGTGCCTCAGTCACCTCATCTGTCAAATGGGGATTAAAACTGTGAGCCTCACGTGGGACAACCTGATCACTTTGTATCCCCTAGGGATTAGAACAGTGCTTTGCACATAGTAAGCGCTTAACAAATACCACAGTTTATTTTTATTCATTTTTTACTTTAGACTGGAAGAGGAGCTGTGTGGCCTAGAGGATAGAGCAGGGGCTTGGGTGTCATTGGGTTCTGACACTTGTCTGCTGTGTGACCTTGGGCAAGTCACATCACTTCTCTGGCCTTCAGTTCCCTCACCTGAAAAAGGGGGATTAAGACCGTGAGCCCCATGTGGGGCTGGGACAGGGTCCAACCTGACAAGTTTGTATCTATCCCGGCACCTAATACGGTGGCTGGCAGGGATTGTCTCTCTCTGTTGCCGAGTTGTCCATTCCAAGCGCTTAGTACAATGCTCTGCACATAGTAAGGGCTCTAAAAATACTATCGAATGAATGAATATTAATGTTGCTATTTGTTAAGTGCTTAGTTTGTGCCAAGTACAGTTCTAAACGCTGGGGTGAAGGAAGGTGGTAGCAGTGTGGCTCGGTGGAAAGAGCCTGGGCTTGGGAGTCAGAGGTCATGGAGTGTAGCTCAAGAAAAGCAGCGTGACTCAGTGGAAAGAGCATGGGCTTGGGAGTTAGAGGTCACGGGTTCGAATCCCGGCTCTCCCGCTCATCATCTGTGTGACCTTGGACAAATCACTTAACTTCTCTGTGCCTCAGTTACCTCCTCTGTCAAATGGGGGTAAAAAAAAACCTGTGAGCCCCATGTGGGACAACCTGATCACCTTGTATCCCCCAGTGCTTAGAACAGTGCTTTGCACATAGTAAGCACTTAACAAATACCAAAATTTATTTTTATTTATTTTTCACTTTAGATGGGAAGAGGAGATGTGTGGCTTACTGGATAGAGCTGGGGCTTGGGTGTCAGCAGGTTCTGACAATTGTCTGCTGTGTGACCTTGGGCAAATCACTTCACTTCTCTGGGCTTCAGTTCCCTCACCTGAAAAAGGGGGATTAAGACCGTGAGCCCCATGTGGGACAGGGACTGGCTCCGACCTGACAAGCTTGTATCTATCCTGGCACTTAATATGGTGGCTGGCAGGGATTGTCTCTATCTGTTGCCGAGTTGTCTGTTCCAAGCGCTTAGTACAGTGCTCTGCACAGAGTAATTGCTCAATAAATACTATCTAATGAATGAATAATAATATTGCTATTTGTTAAGCACTTAGTCTGTGCCAAGCACAGTTCTAAACGCTAGGGTGAAGGAAGGTGGTAGCAGTGTGGTTCGGTAGAAAGAGCATGGGCTTGGGAGTCAGAGGTCAGTGGTTCAAATCCCCGCTCTGCCACTTGTCAGCCATGTGACTGTGGGCAGGTCACTTCACTTCTCTGTGCCTCAGTCACCTCATCTGTCAAATGGGGATTAAAACTGTGAGCCTCACGTGGGACAACCTGATCACTTTGTATCCCCAGGGCTTAGAGCAGAGCTTTGCACATAGTAAGCGCTTAACAAATACCACAATTTATTTTTATTTATTTTTCACTTTAGACTGGAAAAGGAGCAGTGTGCCATAGTGGATAGAGCAAGGGCTTGGGTGTCAGCGGGTTCTGACACTTGTCTGCTGTGTGACCTTGGGCAAGTCACTTCACTTCTCTGGCCTTCAGTTCCCTCACCTGAAATAGGGGGATTCAGACCATGAGCCCCATGTGGGACAGGGACTGGCTCCGACCTGACAAGCTTGTATCTATCCTGGCACTTAATATGGTGGCTGGCAGGGATTGTCTCTATCTGTTGCCGAGTTGTCCGTTCCAAGCGCTTAGTACAGTGCGCTGCACAGAGTAAGCACTCAATAAATACTATCGAATGAATGAATAATAATATTGCTATTTGTTAAGCGCTTAGTCTATGCCAAGCACAGTTCTAAATGCTGGGGTGAATTAAGGTGGTAGCAGTGTGGCTTGGTGGAAGGCCCCTGCGCTTGGGACTCAGAGGTCATGGAGTGTCACTCAAGAGAAGTAGCGTGGCTCAGTGGAAGGAGCCCGGGCCTGAGAGTCAGAGGACATGGGTTCGAATCCCCACTCTGCCACTTGTCAGCTGTGTGACTGTGGGCAGGTCACTTAACTTCTCTGTGCCTCAATCACCTCATCTGTCAAATGAGGGTAAAAAAAACCCCCCAAAATACTGTGATCCCCATGTGGGACAACGTGATCACTTTGTATCCCCTAGGGCTTAGAACAGTGCTTTGCCCCTAGTAAGCGCTTAACAAATACCACAATTTATTTTTATCTATTTTTTACTTTAGACAGGAAGAGGAGCAGTGTGGCCTAGTGAATAGAGCGGGGGTTTGGGGGTCAGCGGGTTCTGACACTTGTCTGCTGTGTGACCTTGGGCAGGTCACTTCACTTCTCTGGCCTTCAGTTCCCTCACCTGAAAAAGGGGGATTAAGATCATGAGCCACATGTGGGACAGGGACTGGTCCGACCTGACAAGCTTATATCTATACAGTGGCTGGCAGGGATTGTCTCTCTCTGTTGCCAAGTTGTACATTCCAAGCGCTTAGTACAATGCTCTGCACAGAGTAAGCGCTCAATAAATACTATCGAATGAATGAATAATAATATTGCTATTTGTTAAGCGCTTAGTCTGTGCCAAGCATAGTTCTAAACGCTGGGGTGAAGGAAGGTGGTAGCAGTGTGGCTCGGTGAAAGAGCCCGGGCTTGGGAGTCAGAGGTCATGGAGTGTGGCTCAAGGGAATGAGTGTGGCTCAGTGGAAAGAGCATGAGCTTGGGAGTCAGAGGTCACGGGTTCGAATCCCCGCTCTGTTGCTAGTCAGCTCTGTGACCTTGGGCAAGTCACTTCACTTCTCTGTGCCTCAGTTACCTCATCTATCAAATGGGGGTAAAACAAAACAAAAAAAAACACCTGTGAGCCCCACGTGGGACAACCTGATCACCTTGTATCCCCCAGCGCTTAGAACAGTGCTTTGCCCCTAGTAAGCGCTTAACAAATACCACAATTTATTTTTATTTATTTTTCACTTTAGACTGGAAGAGGAGCGGTGTGGCCTAGTGAATAGAGCGGGGGCTTGGGTGTCAGCGGGTTCTGACACTTGTCTGCTGTGTGACCTTGGGCAAGTCACTTTACTTCTCTGGCCTTCAGTTCCCTCACCTGAAAAAGGGGGATTAAGACCGTGAGCCCCATGTGGGACAGGGACTGGGTCCGACCTGACAAGCTTGTATCTATACAGTGGCTGGCAGGGATTGTCTCTATCTGTTGCCGAGTTGTCCGTTCCAAGCGCTTAGTACAGTGCTCTGCACAGAGTAAGCGCTCAATAAACACTATCGAATGAATGAATGATAATATTGCCGTTTGTTAAATGCTTAGTCTGTGCCAAGCACAGTTCTAAACGCTGGCGTGAAAGAATGTGGTAGCAGTGTGGCTCGCTGTAAAAAGCCCAGGCTTGGGAGTCAGAGGTCATGGAGTGTGGCTCAAGAGAAGCAGTGTGGCTCAGTGGAAAGAGCATGAGCTTGGGAGTCAGCGATCATGGATTCGAATCCCCACTCTGCCGCTTGTCCGCTGTGTGACTGTGGGCAGGTCACTTAAATTCTCTGGGCCTCTGTTCCCTCATCTGTAAAATGGGGATTAAAACTGTGAACCTCACGTGGGACAACCTGATGACCCTGTATCTACCCTAGCGCTTAGAACAGTGCTTTGCACATAGTAAGCGCTTAACAAATACCAATCTCTCGGAGCCTGCTGGGTCGGGGTTGCAGATGCGCGGTCTGTCCACAAGGTGGCGCCATGATAGACAATCCTCTCCGCCAGGGGTTGATTTCCTCATGTAGCGCCGCGCTCTGTCCACCAGGCGGCGCAGGCACGGCCGGCCACGCTCATTCGGTAATAATAATAACGGTGATATTGGCGAGGCCTTGACACTGTGCCAAACACTGTTCTAAACGCTGGGGTAGAGAGAAAATAATAATATCGCTATTTGTTAAGCGCTTAGATTGTGCCAACCACAGTTTTAAACGCTGGGGTGAAAGAAGGTGATAGCATCGCGGCTCAGAGGAAAGAGCCCGGGCTTGGGAGTCAGAGGTCGTGGGTTCTAATCCCCACTCTGCCACCCGTCAGCTGTGTGACTCTGGGCAGGTCACTTAACTTCACTGTGCCTCAGTCACCTCATCTGTCAAATGAGGGTAAAAAAAAAACAAAACAAAAATCTATGAGCCCCAAGTGGGACAACCTGATCACCTTGTATCCCCCAGCGCTTAGAACAATGCTTTGCACATAGTAAGCGCTTAGCAAATACCACAATTTATTTTTATTTATTTTTTACTTTAGACTGGAAGAGGAGCAATGTGGCCTAGTGGATAGAGCGGGGGCTTGGGTGTCAGCGGGTTCTGACACTTGTCTGCTGCGTGACCTTGGGCAAGTCACTTCACTTCTCTGGCCTTCAGTTCCCTCACCTGAAAAAGGGGGATTAAGACCGTGAGCCCCATGTGGGACAGGGATTGGGTCCGACCTGACAAGCTTGTATTTATCCCGGCACCTAATACGGTGGCTGGCAGGGATTGTCTCTGTTGCCGAGTTGTCTGTTCCAAGCGCTTATTATAGTGCTCTGCACAGAGTAAGCGCTCAATAAATACTATCGAATAAATGAATAATAATATTGCTTTCTGTTAAGCGTTTAGTCTGTGCCAAGCACAGTTCTAAATGCTGGGGTGAAGGAAGGTGGTAGCAGTGTGGCTCGGTGGAAAGAGCCCGCGCTTGGGAGTCAGAGGTCAAGGAGTGTGGCTCAAGAGAAGCGGCGTGGCTCAGTGGAAAGAGTGGGGGCTTGGGAGTCAGAGGTCATGGGTTCAAATCCCTGCTCTGTCACTTGTCAGCTGTGTGACTGTGGGCAGGTCACTTCACTTCTCTGTGCCTCAGTTACCTCATCTGTCAAATGGGGGTAAAAGCCCCCCAAAAAACTGTGAGCCCCACGTGGGACAGTGTGATCACCTTGTTTCCCTCAGCGCTTAGAACAGTGCTTTGCACATAGTAAGCGTTTAACAAATGCCACAATTTATTTTTATTTTTTACTTTAGACTGGAAGAGGAGCAGTGTGCCATAGTGGATAGAGCAGGGGCTTGGGTGTCAGCGGGTTCTGACACTTGTCTGTTGTGTGACCTTGGGCAAGTCACTTCACTTCTCTGGCCTTCAGTTCCCTCACCTGAAAAAGGGGGATTAAGATGGTGAGTCCCATGTGGGACAGGGATTGGGTCTGACCTGACAACCTTGTATCTATACAGTGGCTGGCAGGGATTGTCTCCATCCGTTGCCGAGATGTCCATTCCAAGCGCTTAGTACATTGCTCTGCACATAGTAAGCGCTCAATAAATACTATCCAATGAATGAATAATAATATTGCTATTTGTTAAACCCTTAGTCTGTGCCAAGCACAGTTCTAAACGCTGAGGTGAAAGAAGGTGGTAGCAGTATGGTTTGGTGGAAAGAGACTGGGCTTGGGAGTCAGAGGTCAAGGAATGTGGCTCAAGAGAAGCAGCGTGGCTCAGTGGAAAGAGTGTGGGCTTGGGAGTCAGAGGTCATGGGTTCCAATCCCCGCTCTGCCACTTGTCAGCTGTGTGACTGTGGGCAGGTCATTTCACTTCTCTGTGCCTCAGTTACCTCCTCTGTCAAATGGGGGTAAAAAAAAAACAAAAACAAAAAACTGTGAGCCCCACCTGGGACAACCTGATCACCTCCTATCCCCCAGCGCTTAGAACAGTGCTCTGCACATAGTAAGCACTTAACAAATACCACAATTTATTTTTATTTATTTTTCACTTTAGACTGGAAGAGGAGCAGTGTGCCATAGTGGATAGAACTGGGGCTTGGGTGTCAGCGGGTTCTGACACTTGTCTGCTATGTGACCTTGGGCAAGTCACTTCACTTCTCTGGCCTTCAGTTCCCTCACCTGAAATAGGGGGATTCAGACCATGAGCCCCATGTGGGACAGGGACTGGATCCGACCTGACAAGTTTGTATCTATCCCAGCACTTAATACTGTGGCTGGAAGGGATTGTCTCTTTCTGTTGCCAAGTTGTCCATTCCAAGCGCTTAGTACAGTGCTCTGCACAGAGTAAGCACTCAATAAATACTATCGAATGAATGAATAATAATATTGCTATTTGTTAAGCGCTTAGTCTGTGCCAAGCACAGTTCTAAACACTGGGGTGAAGGAAGGTGGTAGCAGCGTCGCTCGGTGAAAGAGCCCGGGCTTGGGAGTCAGAGGTCATGGCTTCGAATTCCCGCTCTGCCACTTGTAAGCTATGTGACTGTGGGCAGGTCACTTAACTTCTCTGTGCCTCAGTTCTCGCATTTGTAAAATGAGCATTAAGACTGTGAGCCTCATATAGGACAATCTGATGACCCTGTATCTACCCCAGTGCTTAGAACAGTGCTCTGCACATAGTAAGCACTTAACAAATACCAACATTATTATTCTCTGGGCTTCAGTTACCTCATCTGTAAAATGGCGATTAAGACTGTGAGCCTCACTTGGGACAACCTGATTACCCTGTATCTATCCCCAGCACTTAGAACAGTGCTCTGCACATAGTAAGCACTTAACAAATACCAACATTATTATTATTATCTGTAAAATGGTGAGTCCAGATCTGTTCTCCCTCCTGCTCAGTGAGTCCACCTGCAGGGCAGGGATTGGGTCTGATTGTATTGGATCTATATCAGTGCTCAGCCCAGTTCTTGGTTCATGTTAAGCACTTTGCAATATTATTAGTAATGAAAGTACTTATTATTAATAGTCATCCTTCCTGTGCTTATCTTCCCCATGTCCCTTTTCACATAGTTTGTGAACATCACTCTGGAGAGGCCCGGCTTCCATGATATGTTGATTTCCAAGAGCCCCAGGTGCGACAAATTTTTTTAGAATCCACCTCCCCAGGCTGATTGTAATCACCCAATTTAGGGCCGATAGAGAGAAAAGATCCCCTTGGGGCGGGGGAGCTGAGTTTTAGTGTGTGTGTGTGTGTGTGGGAGGGTATTTGTGTGTTTTTTGCCCTGAAAGGTGAAGGGAGGACAAAGAGGGACGTTAAGTGTGTGTTAAGTGGGGGAAAACGGCGCTGATGAAAAGCTGCAGTTTAAGCCCGGGTTTTAAAAGTTTCTCCAACGTGAAAATCCTTCCCTCTTCAAACCAGCTGGTCCTCCACTCTCCCCACCTTCAAATCCCTACCAAAATCACACTCCTTCAAAAAGCCTTTTCTGACAAACCCCCTCATTTCCCTCTCTTATTTGCCTTTGGGTCTAAACCTCCTAAGGACTTGGCTACCCCAACCCCAACGCAGATCCTTAAACTCTGCACTTTGTCTTTCTTATAATTTCTTTGGATGCCTGCCTACCCTATGTCAAATGCCTTTGGGTCATTTCCGACCCAGAGCTAAGGCATGGGCTCATCTGCTCCAGAATGTCCCATCTTCATCTGTAGTTGTTCTGGTATGTAGTCCGTATAATTTTTTTGGTTAAAAAAAAAATACAGTAGTGGTTTACCGCTGTCTTCATCCATGCCCTTGTCTTCAATCATCATTTTGATCATTTGGTCACCCACCTTTGACTCTTTCCCACGCCACTGCTGTCCAGGACAAGGGAATCGACTTTGACGTTTCGGCTTTGACCTTTCCATTATGGGTAACCCTGATGAGAGAATATCTCTGTGGCATAGCTCTAAGCTTCATCGGTCTCCTACCATGATAAAGTGTTGATTCCCCTACTAGACTGTAAATTCCTCAGGGGTGGGGCTTGTGTCTGTTAATTCTCTTGTATTCAAGTGCTTACTGCATTGTTGTGTGTAGAGTAAATGTTCAAGTAAGTGAGAAAATTAAAAGCAATGTTGCCTAGTGGTTAGAGTAGAGGGATGGGAGACAGAAGGACCTGGGTGCTGATACTGGTTCGCCCGTGTGACTTCTCTGTGCCTCGGTTCCCTCACCTATAAATTGGGTAGGACATAGTCCTGCAGGGGGCTCACGGTCCCCATTTTACAGATGAGGGAACTGAGGCACACTGAGGCACAGTGAAGTGACTTGCCCAAGTGCTCTATAAACATTCATGGCTGCTGGCACACTCAACTCCCCAGGAATCTGCTTCTTTGATTTAACTTGGCTTACTTGGCTGTACACATAGTAAGTGCTTAATGAATACCATCGTTTGGGTACTTGTAAAATTCTGGTCTCCATCAAGCACTCCATCAATCAGATCTGCCCGGCTGCTCAAGTTTGGGAGGTGGAATGAATCTCTTGGCTGGTTTTACAAGTGAGGAGGTTGAGGGGCTGGCCCGAGGTTGCCCAGCAGCCCGGGGCGGAGCGGAGATAGCCCCTAGGTCTCCTGACTCCCAGTCCGATAGGAGGCCATGGGACCCTCTCAGACAAGGCCACCGCGGGCAGGAGGGATTGCCTCACGGAGGTCCTGGTCCCCAGGTGTGGTCAGCGGCCCCCCTTCCTGGCAGAGTTGAGCCCTCCTGAGCTGGCTCTGTGGGAAGAAGGCCACAGGTAGCCGTGTTCCCAGCATGTTCAGCGGTGGAGATTGCTCAGGTATAAGAAAGAGAGGCAGCCAAGCCGGGGTGGATGAAGGGAGTGTAATGTAGCAGGAGTCAGGGGTAAATGCCTGCCATCCTTAGTTTTGCAACTTGGGATGGGAGGGGTGCAGGGAGAGAGCCGGGAGGTGGGGGCTGAGGGGGGGGGAAGGGGAAGGTTGGGGGGCAGTTGGTGGGGAAAGGGGGGAGCCAGGGACCAGTTCAGGGGGAAAAGGAGGAGCCGGTGGGACAGGTGGTGTGAGGAGATGGTCATTTGGAGTTTGGTTTTGGGCCACAAGGTTTCCCGGCTTCCTTCAAGCTCGGCCCCCTCTTCTGGGCTGTCGGGGATGGATCACGGCAGGCCACCGACACCGGCTACTCCTGGATCCCGGCATCCAGGGGGAGCCGGGCTCGAGGGATCCAACAGTCGTATCCGGACTCCACGGTCTGGAGAGAGGAGATGGCACCGTCAAGGGATGAGCGGAGGGATTGGGAACGGGGTCATCCGTGGTGGCCTGCTGGAGCCCGGGGGAGGGGTGGGGATCCATCTTCTCTACAGATTCAGGAAGGTCCAGGCAGGGTCACTGGGGGAGAGGCAGGGATGGAGGGGGGAGAGTCAGAGAGGTTGGATGGTCCATGTTGGGTCACCGGGAGAGAGTCAGGGATGGAGAGAGGAGAGTTGGGAGGGGCAGGATGATCTATGCTAGGTCACGGGAGGTGTCAGGGATGGACAGTGGGGAGTCAGGGTGTTGGATGTTGTGTGCTGGGTCATCAGGGGAGAGTCAGGGATGTTGGATGGTCCATCTCTATCCATGGGTGGGTATCGAGAAGGGCAAACAGCATATGGTCCTTTCGAGCACCCTGCTACCACTGACGGGGACAGACCCTGGGGCCGGTGGATCGTGGGGAGTAGCTTAACCCTTAGGAGTCTGACTACAGCAGCTGGAGGACGTCCGAAGTTTCCTCATCCCCTCAACCTGTTCCCCTCCTCCAGGAGTTCCCTGAGGAAGCTGCTGATGGCTGGGTGGGAGATGGGCAGGATGCTGGGCCAGGTGGGTGGCTCAGACCCCAACATGAGCCATGTCTGGAGAAAGCCAGTGCTGGCCTTGGGGAGACGACCCCCCCACCCCCAACTTCCGGGGATCCTTCAGGTCCCCAGCTAGTTGAAGAGCAGCTTAGAAGAGGAGGGAGCCTTCCTTCCTGATTTGAGCAGGGGTGAAAGACCCTTCCCTCAGGTCCCCCAAACTGGCCATCCCTGTCCTTGCCAGAATCCGGTCCCCCCTGCCGGCCTGGGCCTCCCCGGGGCTTGGGTCAAGCAGTGGGCCGGGAGCCAGAGGGGCCGGACTCCGGACCGACCCCAGCCCACCCACCGGGCAGCCCTCGTTCACCTGCAGCCTCAGGGGGGTCCCGTAGTGGGTGAGGGTCACATCCTCCTCGGCCCCCTCGTTGTCCCGGGCTGGAAGCAAGAGCCAGAGGGGCCCGGGGTGAGTTCCGGGAGCTGTCCGACCCCACCCCAAGCCGGGATCCTTACCTTCTGCCCCTGGGGCCCCTGGCACCCCCGTTTTTCACCCCTGCCTGGGCAGCTATTTTGGCAGGTGGCTTCCTGGTAATGGGGGGAACCTTTCCAACAGAGAGTTGGGCATTAGGCCAGACCCCATCCCCTGCGTGCTAGCTGCCTGCCAGCTTTCTCACCCATCCCGATTCCTCTCAGCTGAGTCGTCCTGGCTGGCACAGCTGAAGTAGTCTTTGGGCCTGGGGTGGGAGACGGGGTGGTGAGCAGATTCCCTGCTCTGTGCCCCCTGCCTGAGTCTGGCTGTGGCCCCCACCGGCCCTGGGGCCTGGAGTGAGTTACTCCTCTTTCTCACTGACTCACTCACACATGAAGATTCTATCCCTGGCACCCAACTTCGCCCTCAGCCATGGATATTCTCTCACTTTCTGCTTCTGTCTCACACAGCACACACACACATGCAAAGGGGGGCAGCACGCTGACCTTAGAACGGGAAAGGCCAGGTCTGGGACCGGATCTCTGGGTTCTGAGTAAGTCTAGGGCAGGGCTCGTGGCGAGGGCACCACGGGGGCCTTGCCTGCCCATTGCCTGGGCATTGAGGAACTAGTGTGCCCAAGTGGAGCTGAAATGGAGTTCAGAATGGATCTGGCCACAGAGGAAGCTCCTTGAGAGCTGGGATCTTATCTATTAACTTTAGTGAACTCTCCCCAGTGCTTAGTCCAGTGCTCTGCACCCAGTAGGTGGTAAGGTCTTCAAGGGCAGTGTTGTAACCACCAAGTGTCTCCCAATCTCTCAGTCCAGTGCTCTGTGCTCACTACCCTCTTGATGATTGTTGGGGTGGGTCCTAGAATCTTGCTGGTCCTGTCATTTCTTCATTATGTGTTTAACGTTTCTTTCAATCTTCCGTTACGTGTCTCGTCGCCGGCTCAGAAACCCTTGGCGGCTATGGATAATTTTCCCCAGAGCTTAACACAGTGCTCCGCACATGGTAGGCACTCAATAAATACCACTGAATGAGCAGGGTGCTCTGTGGGATTTTGAGGAAAGGCCAGGGAAAAGCCGCCTCACTGAGTCCCTCTGCCCTGGGTTGGAGCACCAGCATCTTTGCTGCCCGGCATGTGCAGGTTGAAGAGATGGATGCCAGCTCAGGGCACCGTGGAGAACTGACAAGCCAACCCGGAATCGGGGAGACCGGAGGTGCCGGTTTAAAGGGGACTCTGGCCCCCTCCCAAGGGGTCCTCAGACTTGCTGCTTGCTGTCCCGGTCCCTTTCTGAGAGGATCTGTGTGGGCTCTTTCTAGTCTAAGAGCCCCACAGAGGTCAGAATATGGGTTCCATCTGGCTGTGTGGACCCCAGCATTTGGCACAGAGTAAGAGTTCATTAAATAGCATTATTAGCCCCTGACTAAGGTTTGTGTCACCTCTTTCCTCCAAATTTACTTGAAACTGGCCTCCATTGCCTGCCATCGACTAATGGTCTTCATTTATTTCCTTTCTCCCAGGGTCCTCTCCCTTCTGAGTCCCCTTCCCTCCTCCTTCCAACCTCCCCTCTGCATTATGCGTGGCTCAGTGGAAAGAGCCCGGGCTTTGGAGTCAGAGGTCATGGGTTCGAATCCCGGCTCGGCCACTTGTCAGCTGTGTGACTTTGGGCAAGTCACTTAACTTCTCGTTGCCTCAGTTCCCTCATCTGTAAAATGGGGATTAAGACTGTGAGCCCCACGTGGGACAACCTGATTCCCCTGTGTCTACCCCAGCGCTTAGAACAGTTCTCGGCACATAGTAAGCGCTTAACAAATACCAACATTATTATTATGCCTCTTCTCCTCCTCCTCCTTCTGAACTTGCCCTTTGCCCCCTCCCCTCCTCCTCCTGAACTGCCCCTCTGCCCCCTTGCCACCTCCTTGGAAACCTCCCCTCTGTCCTAGTCTCCTTTCCCCCGTTCCTTCCAGGCCTCCCCTCCTCCCATCCTCTGAACCCTCCTCTCCCTCTGACACCACCCAGCCCGTGACCAGGCCAGGACCCAGTGACTGACCTTGCGTGAGCTCCTGCGGGCAGACCTGGGTCTTGAGCCCAAAGGGCGGGCCGGGGCAGGGGCGTCCCCCGGCCGGGGCCCGGCAGGAAGAGCAGAGGAGGCAGATCTCGGGCACCACGTAGGTCAGCAGGAAGACCCAGGCGTTGACCACCAGGGCGATGGCTATGACCGGGTCGTCCCAGGCGGGCTGAGGGCTGGGACGGCCGGGGGCCCTGAGCAGCAGGGAGATCCACGAGGCCCAGATGGCGATGGAAAAGAGGATGGTGACGCAGATGTGGAGACCCTGGCGCCTCCAGCCCGAGCAGGGCCCACAGAAGGCGGCGGCCACGGATGCCAGGAGGACGAGGGCCATGAGAAAGAGGACGTAGACCAGCAGCAGGACGAAGTCCAGGCTGAGAGCCTCCGGGGCCATCTCGGCCAGGACCACGCCTCTGGTCAAGGTGAGGGTGACGTACTCGGTGGCAATGATGGTCTGCACCAGGCTGAAGCCCACAGCTATGCCCAGGAGCTGCAGCCAGGAGAGCGGGCAGCAGCCGCGGGCCAGACGGGCCAGGTGGAGGGCGTGAGCCAGTAGGCAGGAGAAGCAGAGGGCGAAGAGCACCCCGAAGAGGAAAAAGCGAGTGGGTCCCGTGCAGCGGTCAAGGCAGAGGAGGAAGGCGAAGGTCAGCCCGAACAGGCCCAGCACCCCCAGAAGGAAGAGAAGCTGAGTGGGCAGCACGCTCCGCCGCCCGCAGTCACCAACTCTCCGCGTGAGGACCAGCAGGGCCACCAGCAGGATGACCGTGGCCACCATCCCTATCACGGCCAGCGCCTGCAGGGCCACCCCCCAGGAGGTCTGGCGGGGGCAGAACACGGTGTAGTCGACATGGGTCTCGACGCAGTCCAGGGACATGGCGACTTCCCGGGAACACCCGCAGAGGCTCGGCTCTTCCCCGAGGCCCTGAGGAGCCAGAGGATTAAACATCCCGGCTTCGGCCCCTCCTCCCCCAGGCTCAAGAGTCACAAGGTTTGCTGGTCTTGACGCCTCGTGCTGAGGGCTTGGATGAGGGTGAGATGACCGGGCAGGCCCTGATCCCACGCCGTCCTGGAGGGAGATGGGCGAAACTGTCTCTGCTTGGCAGGTGAGGAAACTGAGGCACAGAGAGGTTAAGTCGACCCGCCAGTTAGCTCAGTTGAACGCAAAGGGCGCTGGTCCAATCCCACTTGTCTGGTCGATGGACAAACCACCCTTGTAAACTCACTGTAAACTGTAAGCTCATTGCGGGCCTACCCATTAAGTGGTCCTGTACTCTTCCCCAGTGCTTAGTATGGTGCTCTGCACACTGTTAAGGCTCAGTAAATATCACTGATGGGGCTAATTGTTCATTAACGATGGAACCAAGCGATGTGCTAAGCTCTGGGATGGAGACAAGGGAATCCGATCGAAAACAGTCCCCATTCCATGTGGAGTTCACTGCCGTGGGACGGAGAGCGGGAATCTCGTCCCCATTTGGCAGTCGAGGAAACTGAGGCATAGAGAAGTTAAGTTTGCCAATGATGGTACTGAGGGTTTACTATGGGCTGAACATTGTGCTAAGCCCTCCAATGGACACAGAGAGATCGGAATGGACCCAGTCATCACCCCACATGGGGTACGTGGCCTAAGAGGGAGAGAGAGCAGGTATCTTAACTCCATTTTGCAGAAGAGGAAACTGAAGCCCCGAGAATTAACTTGCTCGAGGTGGTACAGCAGGCCACAGGCGGGACAGGGATTAAAACCCAGGTCCTCCGACTCCCGGCCCGTGATCCTTCTGCCAAGTCATGCCACCTTCGGCACCCTGTTGGGCAGGGTCGGTGGAAACGACCAAGAATCAAAGCCTCCAGCCAGGCAGCAAAATCCTGGCTGCCCTACCGTCCCTAGCTTCCAAAACCCTCCCCACATGGGGGGGGGGGGGTGAGCCAGGGTTGGAAATCACTTTGACCGAAGTGAGTCCCGGGCCCCTGGCCCCTCCTCCACGGACCCCCGAGTCCTGTGTCTAGTGGAGGAGCCGCAGGGGAAGCCCAGAATGGCAGGTCGTCACCTACCCTTTCCCTACCCACTGGTCCACCGGGGCCTGTGAGAAATCAACTCCCTAGATTCAAGTGACAAGATTGGTGGATGGCAGCTGGAGGAAGAGGAGAGCTTAGTTCTCACTTGGACTCTGGTGACCATCCTGTCCCTGACCCCCAGGGTACTCCCCCAACTTTCACCCTCAGCCATTCCCACCGCCCCTCATTTCTCAGGCGAAGCTGTGAGGAAGAAGGGAGAAATCCTTGTTTTTGCCTTCTACCTTTACCCAGTGGAAAGAAGCCCATGTGAGCTGTTGAACGGGGACTGTGTCCAACCTGATTACTTGTTTCTACCCAGTGCTTGGCACATGGTACTTATTAAGTGCTCACTATTAGTAATAATAATAATAATAATAATAAATCAACTTGGGCCAAGACCTCCTAGGTCTGTACTCCCATCTCTAACAATAGAAAGATACAGTTTCTTCAACAAGACCATTACTGGAATGGACTTGTGGTTCTCCACACACACACACACACACACACACACACAGAGAGCCTGGGATTCTATCTCCATGGCAACAGGATGCTTGAAGGAATAAAGTCGTTATCCTGGACATCCATGTCAAGGATAGGGACCATCCAATATTCATCCTCACCCCTTACTTTTCCCCTTTCATTCATTCAATTGTATTTATTGAGCACTTACTGTGTGCAAAGCTCTGTACTACACACTTGGGTGAGTCCAATCCAACAGTACAACTCCGCAAAGTCCTTGAAGGCAGGCACTGTCCCTTCTGACTCTATTATACTCCCTGAGGACCTAGTACAGTGCTCAGCACACAGCAGGTGCTCAGAGTAGACAGTTGTCTGATACCCTGGTTTGTCCCTTTGACCGAGGGTCCGGGGTCTGCGTCTGGTCTATCTACCTCAGTGCTTAGCACACTGCTCGGCCCACGGTAAGTGCATAACGAATACTATCATTATTATTCTTATTATTGTTGTTTTCATTAATTGTTATTGTTATTATTATTATTGTTATTCCCTCCCAAGAAGAACAGAGATGCAGCTCTTACCTCCCAAGCTCCGTCCAGCAGTAGAAGTCTGAGTGATCAAGTCACGGCTTCCAGTGAGTAAGAGAGGGCGATCTCGGCGTCTTTAATCTCTCCACAAATGGGCGGGTGGACAGGTGGACGGAGGGCTCTCTCTCAGCCTCCCGGAGGGCTATAAAGACATCCGGAAAGGGACACGCCTATTCCAGTTTCCCGAGGACTCTCCTCCGGGGAAGTTCTTCTCCTGAGGGATTTTGGTGGGAGAGTCCAAAGGAAGAAAGGCCGGCGCGGTGTTATTGCTATTATTATTATATTTAAGTACTCGTGTCCAACGGTGTTGTAAGTGCTTGGTGGGACCTAGTACCTGCTCCATGTGGGGCTCTCATCTAAGAGAATACATTTAATCCCCATTTTACAGATGAGGAAACTGAAGCCCAGAGAAGTGCAGTTATTTCCCCAAGATCACATGGCAGGCAAATGGCAGATCTGGGATTAGAACTCAGGTCCTCTGACCCCCCAGGCCTGTGCTCTTTCCACTAGGCAGTGTTGCTTTTTCCTGAGGAAGCTCTTTGGGGGCAGGGAATGTGCCTGGTGCTTCTGTTGAACTTTCCCAGTTGTTCAGTACACTGCATGGAATTCAGTAGGTGCTCAATAAATGCTCCTTACTACAACTATCAATCAGTGGTCCCAACTGAACGCTTACACTGAACAGAGCTCTGTACTAGCCGCTTGGCCTTTAGGCACTTGATATTTGCCCTAAAGGACTTTTGACCACATCCTTACCTTTTATTAATGACAGCCTCCCCCTCTAGACTGTAGGCTTGTTGAGGGCTGGGAACATGTCTATCAATTCTTTTGTACTCTCCCAAGTTTTTAGTACAGGCTCTGCTCACCGTAAGTGCTCCGTTAGTATTGCTCGATTAGGAGTACAGGGCAACAGACTTTGTAGACATGTACCCTGTCCACAAGGAGCTTATCTACTTCAAACTGCTTAGCACAAAACATCGCACTCAAGTGCTCAATAAACACCGCTACTAATAGTAGTAATATTGAGCACTTACTGTTTAGTACTAGAAGTAGTAATACTATTTATTATGCTCTTACTGCGCCGTAGCAGCCAGTAGGTAGAAGGGTGAACATACCAGGAGGAAATGGAATAAACAAGTGGAAAATGGAAATATACCAAGAGAACTGTGTGCATACGGGTGTAAATTCACATTAGTCGATCAGAGGTACTTATTGAGTGTTTCAGAGGGTACAGTCCAATAGAGTGAGTAGACATGATGCCTATTCTCATGGAATTTACTGTCTAATAGGGGAGAGAGACATTGAAATATAAGGCGCTTCTCCAAGAGCTCTTCCTTGATGAAGTCCTCATCTCCCCCAGTGCTTAGAACAGTGCTCTGCACATAGTAAGCGCTTAACAAATACCAACATTATCTCCCCTACTCCTTTTGCCTTCCGTTTCACCTAGGTACTTGTATCTCTACCCTTTAAGCACTTGCTATTCACCACCACTCTATCGTAATGTCTGTCTGCCTCTGTAGACACTAAGCTCCTGGTGAGCAGGGAACGAGTCTGCCAATTCTGTGTCGCTCTCTCCCAAGCACTAGTATCGGGCTCTGCACACAGAAAACGCTCAGTAAGTACCATTGCTTGATCTGGACTCCAGTGTTGGGGGGTAGGGTGAGTAACAAAGGGCTTAAAAGGTACAGACCTAAGAGCATAGGTGATTAAACTAATAATAATGATGGTATTTGTTAAGCGCTTCCTATGTGCCAGGCATTGTTCTAAGCACTGGGGTAGATACAAGGTCATCTGGTTGTCCACGTGGGGCTCACAGTCTTCATCCCCGTTTGACAGATGACATAACTGAGGCACAGAGAAGTGAAGTGACTTGCCCAAAGTCACACAGCCGACGAGTGGTGGAGCCAGGATTAGAACCCACGACCTCTGACTCCCAAGTCCGAGCTCTTTCCACCAAGCCACTCTGCTTCTGGACGATGAGGTGATGGAGAAAAGGGTGGGGAAATGAAAGCTTAGTCCGGGAAGACTTCCTGGAGAAGATATGATTTTAGTTGGACTATGAAGGAGGAGTTCAAAGGATACGAAGTGGGAAGGGGGGTGGTTCCGGGTGGCAAGGTGCGAGGGAGTGATCAATCAGTGCTATCTGTTGAACGCTTACTGTGTGCAGAGCACTGTACTAAACTCTTGGGATAGTACAACAACAGAAACAGAGCAAAGCGCACTGGCTGGGTTCTAATGGGAGAGAGGTGAGGGTAGACAGGGGAGAATTGATTGAGCGCCTTAAAGACAACAATGAGGATTTTCTGGAGGTGGATGGGCAACTGTTGGAGGCTTTTTTTTTTTACAAGCAGGGAGGTGTTTTTATTATTATTTTTTAAATAAAAATGGTCCCCACAGCAGAGTGAAATATGGACTAGCCAGAAGAGGACAAGTGCTTGGATCAAAGTGGTGGCAGTTTAGATGCAGAGGAAAAGGGTGGATCCCAGAGATGCTGTGAAGGTTGAACCAACTGGATTTGGTGACAGACTGAATATGTGTGTGGAACGGTAGAGATGAATCGAAGGGAAGGCTGTATGTTTGTAAGACGAGATGGTTGTGGTGTCTCAGGGAGGAGAGGGTTTGGGTGGGCCGACATAGGGCCATGGCTGTTAGGAAGAAGCAGCTGGAAACAACAGTAATAATTGTGTTGTCCATCTAGTGCTTTGCTCTGTATTTAAAGCTGGGCCAACCCAAGATAATCAGGTTGAAGTCACTGTTTTCATTATTGAACATCATCATAAGTGGTATTCATTCGTTCTTTCATTCAATTTGTATTTACTGAGTGCTTACTGTGTGCAGAACACTGTACTAAGCACTTGGAAAGTACAGTTTGGCAACAGAGACAATCCCTACCCAACAACAGGCTCACAGTCTAGAATTGAGCGCATACTATGTGCAGAGCACTGTACTAAGCGCTTGGGAGAGTACAACACAACAGTTGGCAGACACGTTCCTTATTCTTCAGTCATATTTACTGAGCACTTACTATGTACAAAGCACTGTACTAAACACTTGGGAGGGTACAATATAACAACAAACAGACTCATTCATGTCCACAGCCAGCTCGCAGTTCAGAGGACATGTCCCCTTACCGTGACGAGCTTGCAGTCTAGAGTGTTTAGAACAGTGCTCTGCACACATAATAAGCGCTCAAGGAGTAGGATTGGTTGATGGATAGAGGACCAAAAACATGGAGCAGGGGGTCCGGGAGGTGGCGGGCGGTGGTTCCCTGTGGGTTTAGAAGGGACTGGTTTTTCTGGGGTCGAATGGGGTTTCCACCCCAGACGGAGGGCGTCTAGGAAGCGTTTCCAAGATGCGGGCTGCTCCATGCGTCCCTAGAAGACTCACGCGTTAACGAGTTAAATGTCTCGGAGGCCCTTTGAGCTGATGGATGAAAGGCGGCCGTCAGGGTAGTAATTAGCTCTTCGGTGGCGGCAGAGCTGCTCTCTGCTTCCTCTCTAAAAGGAAAGTGGCTAGCAGCCTCTGCTCCTAACGCGGTGCTCCTCCTGCAGCCAGGGTGCTCAGTACAGTTCTCCATCCACGGTCGTAAGGACCTGAGTAGACAGCGTGATTTCTCTGGAGCAAGAGTGTGTGTGTTAGCTGGTGTTTGGAACTCAGTTGGCCTGGCTGTGGTGAAAGAACACGTTCTTAGGAGTCAGGAGGACCTGGGTTCTAATCCCGGCTCCGCCTATTGTCTGCTGTGTGACCTTGGGAAAGTCACTTTGCTTCTCTGGGCCGTGGGTACCTCATCTGTAAAATGGGGATTAAGACCGTGAGCCCTATGTGGGATAGGGATGGTGTCCAACCTGATTATCTTGCATCTACCACAGTGCTTAGTGCAGTGCCTGGCACATAATAAGAGTTCAATAATAATAATAATGGTATTTGTTAAGCACTAACTAAAAGCGCTGGAGTAGATACAAGGTAATCAGTTTGCCCCTCGTGGGGCTCACAGTCCTAATCCCTATTTTACAGATGAGGAACTGAGGCATAGAGAGGTTGAGTGGCTTGCCCATGGTCACGCAGCAAACAAGTGGCAGAACTGGGATTAGAACTCACGTCCTCTGACTCCCAAGCCCATCCTCTTTCCACTAAGTCACGCTGCTACTTATTATTACGCTACGCCCTCCCCTCAGGACCACCCACCAGGCTAGCTGGGTGCCTTGGCATGGGAAAACCCAAGGAGTTCCCCTGTTTTGTCCCAGCTAGGGATAGAGACGGGCACCCTAGTGGGCAAGCTGACCCTTACGGGTATCATGCCCGCCACGAGGTCAGGCCCGTGGTTCCACGGGCACTGACACAGGCCCCGGAGCGGGCAGGACCGGGCCGTTGCTAGGGCAGCCGGGTCAAGGAGCCAAGAGGTCCAGCGGGGCCCCGCCGGAGCCCGCTGTGGTGGCTTCCTAATGAGGGCGGGGGTTGGAGATGAAGGGAGCATGACGAATGGAGAAGCCACGCGAGGAGTGGACCGTCTCCCCAAATGAGGAGGATCAAACCGACCCCCCCAGCCGCCATCCGAGCTTTATGGGGCTTCCGGTGACATCATCCCCATCAAATGGGTAGGGCTGGGCACAGTACACGCTCAGCCCCAGCCGGGAAGACGGGCGATGGAGGCCTGAGGGTCCTGTGCGCCCGGCGGAAGGGGGGCAGCTCCAGAGGGGACCCCAGGACCCGGACACTTATCCGCTTGTCAGTGGTCGTAACTGTGGTTTGATTCAATTCAGTCATATTTATTGAGCGCTTACTGTGTACAAAGCACTGGACTAAGCGCTTGAGAAAGAAGGATATAGCAATAAACAGACACATTCTCTGCTCACGAGCTTACAGTCTAGAGCCATATTTAAGCACTTCAGATGGGTAAAGGAGCACACTAAGCACTGGTCTAGATACAAGATAATCAGGTCCCCCGTGGGGCTCCCGGTTTAAGTAGTCGGATGTATTTATTGAGCGCTTACTGTGTGCAGAGCAATGGACTAAGCGGTTGGGAGAGGATGATATAACAGACACGTTCCCTGCTCACAACCAACATACATTCTAGAGGCTCAATCTTCATTTCCATAATGTGTATTTATTCACGTCGGTTCAGTTATTCATTAGTTTGGGTGATGGATCTGTCCTGCCTTGTTTTTGAAAATAATTCTCCTTGCTCTCTGCTGTTAGAGTGGAATTGGAAGCTCCTTGAGGGCAAGGAATTTATGTCTTGATACTTTTCTTTTTTAAAGGTATCTGTTAATAATAATGTTGGCATTTGTTAAGTGCTAAGCACTGACTATGTGCCAGGCACTGTCGTAAGCGCTGGGGTAGATATAAGCTAATCAAGTTGGACATGGTCCACACGGAGCTAACGGTCTTAATCCCCCTTTTACAGATGGGGTAACTGAGTCTAGAGAAATGCAGTGTCTCACCCTAGGTCACACAGCAGACAAGCGGTGGAGCTGTGATTAGAACTCAGGTCCTTCTGACTCCCAGGCCCGGGCTCTATCCCATTGGTCACTTGGCTTCTCTGAGTGTTGGCTTTGTGTCTAGAGTGGAGATGATTCCATAATTGATGGGGCAAAGATGTGCCCAAAGAGAATCTCCCAGAATGCTATTGGGTTCGGGGTCCTTTATTGGTCAGCACTTGGTTTTTACGCCGGAAAAGGGGTGAGGGGAGAGGCAGCATACTGGCAGTGGGGGTGAGGTGGTGGGACGCTGTTCCAGTGTGGGATCCCCCCGGCCCCTCACTCCCTGACCAGCCAGACCTCGTTGCGACGTCCGAAGGGCTTCATGGGCGGGTCGTAGCCGGTGAAGTAGCAGCAGTCGTGGCGCAGGGGGCCAGTGCCCTCCAGGACCGAGCGCAGTTGGGCCCACCGGGCTGCATAGTCGGCCTCCTTGGCGAACCCCCCGAATTGCCTGTGGGAGGTCGGGGAGAGAGAGGGGGAGGGCTGTGAGCCAGAGGCAGCGGCGGGGCCACCGCCTGTTCCCCGCCGTCACGCGACGTGGTGAGCACCCACCACGTTCCCCCCGCATCATCCCATCATAGATGCACACCACACTCTGTACAGCATCACGGGATGCCACCCACCTCTCGCCCGCATCCTGCCTCTGGCCTAGAACGCCCTCCCTCCTCATTTCTGACAGACAATGCTTTCCCCGCCTTCAGAGCCTTACTGAAGGCACAACTCCTCCAAGAGGCCTTCCCTGACTTAGCCCTCATTTCCTCTTCTTCCTCTCTGGCTTGCTCCCTTTATTCACCACCCCCCTCCCAGCCCCACAGCATTTATGTCCATATCTGTAACTTCTTTATTTATATTAATGCTGTTTCCCCCTCCAGACTGTTAGCTCACTGTGGGTAGGGAACGTATCTGTTACATTGCTATAGTGTACTCTCTCAAGTGCTCAGTACAATGCTCTGTACATGGTAAATGCTCGATACAATTGACTGACTGCCCAATGCACCCCGTATGGTGCTGGATTTGGCCAAGCACACATGTCGTGCCCCATGCATGTCATGTGGGAGTTCACTGGAACCCCTAGAGTGCTTCCCTAGGGTCCCATGGCACCTCATCCGCCCTCCCACTGCTCCAGACCCACCACGGGTCTCTGAGCACAGGGGCACCACATCCGAGCCCTGGCACTTGGCAGCAGGAGCTGCAGCGGTGGCCGGGAATTGGTAATTGAAACCCCTGATGGACAGAAGCCCGGTGTCGTGTCCAATTGGAGGGGATGGGTGGGCAGGGTGCCGGACTGCCCACTTTATAAGGGGGGACATGGTCACCTCCCCAATATGCGCCTTAAACCCTCCCTTCTGCCTCAGAGAGGGAGAAAAAATGAGCTCAGTCTTCTGGGCCCCTACCCTTTGGGCAGACTGTCCCTTCTCTTTTAATAGTATTTAAGCGCTTACTATGTATCAAACACTGTTCTGAGCACTGCGGTAGATAGAAGTGAATTAGGTGGGACACAGCTCCTGTTCCACATGGGGCTCACAAGTCTAAGTAGAAGGAATCACTGGAGAACTGAGGCATAGAGACGTTAAGTGAGAGACGTTATTACCCTGTGCAAGCAAGTGGCAGAGTCAGGATGAGATCTCAGGTCCCCTGACTCCCAGGCCCGGGCTCTTTTCACTACCGGGTCCCTCTCGCAACTGCACAGGGGGACCGGGTCCCGACCTCCCCAACAAGCCCTCCCAGCCCACTGGAGCTGGGGACTCCTGGTTTCCGTCGGCCCCACGCGTGCCAACCCGAAGCAGGGCGCTCTGAATCACGCTGGCTGCTTTTAAGTGGTTTGTCTGGGCCGCCTCCCCACAGCCCGTTGATGACAGGGTGCTAGGAATATCCCTCCCCACCCTTGATGGTGCGGGGGGTGGGGGTGGGTGACTTCTGCGTCTAGGCTGAGGAGAGAGGTCATGGAGGGTGGGGAGGGGGAGGTGACGAGGTCTGCAGGAACAGAGGTGGGAGAGGTCGAGAGGAGGACTGTATCTCTTCTATTGTACTTTCTCAAGTGCTTAGTACAGTGCAGTACTTCCAAGTGGTTGTCCCAGGATTCAGAGAAGTTAAGGGGAGAGCCCAGGATCCTGTCAGGGCAAGGAGGGTCTCCCCCTGCCCCCGGTGAGGGTGGGTTTGGACGTGGAGGTGGCATCCCGACTGGACGTTTGCCCCCTCCCGCTGCTCTCCAGCGTAGAGCGGAGGTGAGATGCGGAATGTGGCCCTGTTGGGGTGCCCAGAGCACTTTACTAAATGTTAGTGAGAGCACTGTAAGTAGATACAATCCCTGCCCCCAAGGATCTTAGTCTACTGCCTGCAGAGCACCGGACTGAACGCTCCTTGCCCAAGAGGAGCTTACAGACTACTGTGTGCACAGCCCTGAACTGAACTCTTAGGGGAGTCCAATACAGTTGGTAGAAATGTTGCCTGCCCTTGAGGAGCTGGCAGTTCGCTACGTGCAGGCCACGGGACTGAGCGTTTGGGAGAGGACGCGGATGAGATCCCTAAGAAGTCTGATGGGAGAGACAGACACTAAATTGCCCAGAACTGTTCTGTTCACCTGAACCTCCCTCTTGTAAAGGAAAAAAGCCGGGGATGGGGATTGAGAAACAGCAAGGATTAGTGGCATAAGCATGAGATTGTGATCCAGGAGACCCAAGTTCTCATCCTGATTCCGCCCCTTGCCTGCTGTATGGCCTTAGACGAGTCACTTCATTTCTCATTTTTTTAAATGGGATTTAAGCCCTTACTTTGCATCAAATACTGTTCTAAATTCTGGAGTAGGTATGAGTTAATTAGGTTGGGCGCTGTCTCTCTCCGCCATGGGGCTCAGAGTCTAAGTAGGAGGGAGAACAGGTATTTCATCCCTATTTTGCAGGTGAGGAAACTGAAAAGTTAAATAATTTGCCCGAGGTCCCATAGCAGACAACTGGCAGAGCTGGAATTAGAACCCAAGTCCTCTGACTCGCAGGCTGGTTTCTACTAGGCCAGGCTGCTTCTCATTGTCTCAGTTTCCTCATCCAAAAAATGATGGGCGCCCCATGATAGGAATAGTGTCCGACCTGCTGATCTTCTATCTACTCTGGTGTTCAGTGCAGTGCTTGGCACAGGGTAATAATAATGACAGTATTTTACAGTCCTCCATTCATTTGTTCAATTGTATTTATTGAGCGCTTACTGGGTGCAGAGCACTGTACTGAGCACTTGGAAAGTACAATTTGGCAACAAATAGGGACAATCCCTACCCAACAACAGGCTCACGGTCTAGAAGAGGAAGACAGACAACAAAACAAAACAAGTAGACAGGTATCAATAGCCTCTAGATTGGAAGCTCGTTTTGGGTAGGGAATGTCTACCAACTCTGTTAGATTGTACACTCCCAAGTGCTTAGTACAGTGCTCTGCACCCAGTAAGCACTCAATAGATATGATTAACAACATGTCCTAGTAGAGAAGCTGTGTGGCTTAGTGCACAGAACACAGGCCTGGGAGTCAGAAGGACCTGGGTTCTAATTCCGGCTCTGCCACGTGTGACCTTGGGCCAGTCACTTCATTTCTCTCTGCCTCAGTTACCTCATCTTTAAAATGGGGATTAAGAGTGTGAGCCCCACGTGGGACAGGGACTGTGTCCAACCTGATTAACCTGTATCTTCCCCAGTGCTTAGAATAGTTCTCGGCACATAATAAGCGCTCAACAAGTATCATTATTATTATTATATTTCTGGGTCCTTGGGGGTTGAATAAGGATGACCAGCCCCCTCCCCCAACATCTGCTATGTGATTACTGGGTGAGGGGCGTTCTGAAAATCCGATTCTCACGTGGCTACTTCATTGGACCAGGGTGTCGCCTGTTCAATAGTATTTCAATAGTATTTATTTATTTAATATTTATGAAATCCCACCGCTGCCAGCCTTTCTTCTAGACTGTGAGCCCGTTGTAGGTGGGGATTGTCTCTATTTGTTGCTGAATTGTACTTCCAAGCGCTTAGTACAGTGCTCTGCACTCAAGAAACGTGATTGAATAAATGAATGAGAAGTAGGATGGAGAAGTAGGAGCGACCCCTCCCTCAAGCCCGAGCCTGGGATCCATTTTTGATGTTTACAGATTTCTTTCCCTCGACTCTTTCCCCATAAACAATTTCCCAGTTGACAAAGTTCACCAAGGTCTCAATGTGTGAGTTTCTCCCCCCGCCCCCACCCTCAGGGCTTGTGAAAGGTCATGCGTGGAGCACATGTCTGCTGGAGATTGCCATGAGACCAGTGAATTTGTGCTGTGCAAAGCGTATCTCTTGCCAGGGCAGTACAGGATATGAGACGAGGGGAGAAGAGGAGCTGCAGGCCCGAGTGGAAGGAGCCAGGGCCTGGGTGGCAGAAGACCCGAGTTCTAATAATAATAATGTTGGTATTTGTTAAGTGCTTACTATGTGCGGAGAACTGTTCTAAACACTGGGGTAGATACAGGGTAATCAGGTTGTCCCACGTGAGGCTCACAGTCTTCATCCCCATTTTACAGATGAGGTAACTGAGGCACCGAGGAGTTAAGTGACCTGCCCAGAGTCACACAGCTGACAAGTGGCAGAGCCGGGATTCGAACCCATGACCTCTGACTCCCAAGCCTGGGCACTTTCCACGGAGCCATGCTGCTTCTAATCCCGGCTCCGCTGCCTGCCTGCTGTGGCCGTGAGCAAATCTCTTAATTTCTCTGTGCCTCAGTTTCTTCACCTGTAAAAGGGGGAGTCACTCCCTCTTCACTCTCCTACTTGGACTGTGAGCCCCATGTGAGACAGGAACCGAGAAGTAGCGTGGTGTAGTGGTCAGAGCCGGGCCTGGGAGTCAGAAGGACCTGGGTTCGAATTCCGACTCGGTCACTTGTCTGCTGTGTGACCTTGGGCAAGTCACTTCACTTCTCTGTGCTTCCGTTACCTCATCTGGAAAATGGGGATTGAGACTGTGAAACCCTGTGAGACAGGGACTGTGTCCAATTCGATTTGCTTGTGTCAAACCCTTAGTATAGTGCCTGGCACAGAGTAAGTGCTTAAATCCCACTATTATGAATATTGCTACCCCAGCGATTAGTACAGTGCTTGGCACAGATGGCATTTTGTAAAGGGCTTGTAATTATTAAGAGGAGGCATCAGCATCTAGTCCAGCTTCAGATAGCGGGGTCTCCCCAGCCCCTAGAGGAATATTACCCAATTCCCCACCCCAGATGGGGCCAACCCAAAATTCACTCCCCCTATGCCCCCCACCATTCTGAAAATCTGATTCTCATATGGCTACTACATCAGACCAGGCTGTTGCCTGTTCATTCTTAGTCTCTCTAAGTCCCGTGGGTTGAATTCAGGACCCAATGGAAAGAGCACGGGCTTTGGAGTCAGAGGTCATGAGTTTGAATCCCAGCTCTGCCACTTGTCAGCTGTGTGACTGTGGGCAAGTCACTTAATTTCTCTGTGCCTCAGTTACCTCCTCTGCCAAATGGGGATTAAGACTGTGAGCCCCACGTGGGACATCCTGATTCCCCTGTGTCTACCCCAGCGCTTAGAACAGTGCTCGGCACATAGAAAGCGCTTAACAAATACCAACATTATTAGCTCCCGGTCCCCACCCCTAGAAGTCCCCTGAGGCTGCGTCTCCAATAATAATCATAACGGTGGTATCTGTGAAGCGATAATTGTGGGCTTAGCCCTGTGGGAGATGCGACAAAAACAGGGCGGGGAATGTCTGTTATGTTATATTGTACTCTCCCCAGTGTTTAATACAGTGCTCCACACACAGCACTCAATAAATATGATTAATTGAAGCAGAGGGTGGAGCGGATGTGCCTTGAGGGCAGGGAATGTGTTACCTCTGGTGTGCTTGACACAGTGTATCTCACCCAGTGGGTGCTAAACAATGACCCCTCCTATTGTCAGTCGATCATATTTATTGAGCACTTACAGTGTGCGGACCACTGTACTAAGCCCTTGGGAGAGTATAATATAACCATAAACAGACACATTTTCACATTTCACATTCTTTCCCAGGGCTTAGCACAGTACTCTGCTCACATTAAGCACCTCCAGATACTATTAGTATAAAAAAGTTCTTGTAGTCCCCCTGACCCGTTCCCCAGTGCTGCCTCCCCACTGCCCCCACTCCGGGCAGGGGGCTTCCAAAAGCAAAAAGAGTCCGGCTCCCAGCCCGCTGAGCATCACGGTCTTACGAGGAGAAGACGGTCATGGGCTCGCGCTGCTCGATCTGGATGCTGGAGTCGCTGGGAAGGGGAGGGTCGGCCTGGAAGGAGTTGGGGATCCGGAAACAGACCTTCACCTTCTGCTGGAAGGAGCCGTCTTCAGCCGGGAACACCAGGAATGACACTGGGACGGACATGCCCATCCCGACGCCTAGGATGGATGGGGCCAGGTTCAGGGGGCAAAGGGGTTAGGGGCGGGGGGCCCTGCTCTTGAGGAGCCTACAGTCTACCGCAAATTGAGAGCTGAGATGGGGGAAGAGCTAAATTGCCAAAGGCTGAGGAACGGGGTTGCCGGGGAGGGAGAAATCCCGACAGGCCTCCTTGAGGAGGTGACTTTTGAGGCACGACATGATTGGGTGGGAGTAGTGTGGGTGAAGAGGAAGCCTCGACAAGCTGGCAGCATCTGAGAGCTTCCATCCAGGGTGAGAGAGACCCCAAATTGGGGCTCTTTGATTTATCAGCTCCCTACAGGACCCTTCCACCCACCAAGCCATGGCCCCCATGCTCTCCACCCAACCGTCCTTAAAAAGGGGCCCTCTTGCTCGGTGGCCCCCTTGGCTGCCGGCCACAGTGACTGTTGTCCCTGATGGGCTTTGGCCACTAGGGTTAGTCAGAGGTTGTGACCCCTCTGGTCATCTGACTGGACAGCCCCAAAGAGGGCAGAGGCTGTGTCCACCCAAACCACGCTAAGAGTCAGCGGCCGACCCACTCGCCGGGCCGTCTGTGGCCGACAGACCGTCAGGGGTTGTAACCAAAGTCAGGGACGGGACGGGACGGGGGGAACTCACCCTTTTCATTGGTTCCTCCCGCATACTTGACCACCTTGGGCATGGCCTCCCGCAGAGCCTCGTCAAAGGGCTTGCCCACCACCTCCACCGTGGCAAATTTGCCGCCTTCGCAGGCCCGCTCCTCATACGGGACGTCGTCCTCGGGAGACAGAGACGTGGCGCCGGTCCAAACCTTGGGCTGGGCCTTCCGGGGGGCCCAGCCTCAGCTCTGGGCCTCCAGTGGGGGTAGAGGTGGGGGGCTGGGGAGGGGGGTGCTGCTGGGGAGGGGGGACTTGGCCTTATCTGAGGCCTCTGTGGGTGGCACTGAGCTCTCCTCACACCTCAACCAAAAGGCCGGGTGGAAAACTCCACGTGGAGTAAATCTGAGGAGCTTTGGGGCTACAGGTTGGCATGGGCCCATGCTAGTACTTGCTCATTAGACCACATACTTTTCTTGACCCTCTCACCCCCAACACCAGGCAGACTTGGAACCCTGCCAAGCACGCACAAAGACATGCACAAAAACACACAAATGTATGCCTGCATACACACTCATGCAATTTTTTAAATTCGGTATTTGTTTAGCACTTACTCTGTGCCAGAGACTATAGTAAGCGCTGGGGCAGATACAAGCTAATCAATGGCACGGTACTAAGTGCTTGGGAGAGTACAACAGAATTAGCAGGTTGGACACAGGCCATGTCATATATGGGGCACATAGTCTTAATCCCCATTTTACAGATGAGGTCACCGAGGCACAGAGAAATGAAATGACTCGCCCAAGATCACACAGCAGACAAACCACGGAGCCAGGATTAGAAGCCCGGCCCTTCAGATTCCCAGGCCCGTGCTCTATTGGGCCACACTGCTTCTCACCTTGCACGTGCCTCTTGCAAGTCGGGAGACCTGGGTTCTGGTCCCAGCACTGCCCCTGGGCTGCTGTGTGGCTTTGGGCAGGTCATTTAACTTTTCTGAGGCTCAGTTTCCCCCCCTGGAAGATGGGATTACCACCTGAGCTCCTCCCCAACCATTCCCAGCGGTGCTGGGGGGGCCCAAAGGGTAGGGGCCGGTTGTGGTCGGTGGGCTTGGGTTGAAGGAAAGTGCTTTCGTTATGGGACGGAGTGACAGAAATGCCCACCTAGCTGGTCGGAAGTGGGCAGAAGGGGCAGTGGGAGGGAGGGAAGGAGTGGATTGTGCAAGTCTTGCCCAAGGAGGAATTTGGACGCAGGGTGACAAAGCGGGTGCTATCAGGGTGAGGGTCCCGGCCCGCCGCGGGCGGAGCCGGGCAAACAAGGTGCTGACCGATAAACCCCCAGCCCGGCCGGCCGCACCCACCCAGCGCCCAATTGCTCCGGAACAGGCTCTGGCAAGGTGGGGGAGGTCTGCTCTGGCCTCGGCACGACCCCGGGGCTAGAACTTGTGACCCTGGGCAAGTCACTTCACTTCTCTGTATCTCAGTTACCTCGTCTGTAAAATAGGGATTGAGACTGGGAGCCCCATGTGGGATCCCAGTGCTTACTATAGTGCCCGGCATAGAGTAGGAGCTTAACAAATGCCATTATTAACACTATTATTAATAATAACTAGTAGAAATGGTACAGGGTCGGAGGGCCTGGGCTCAGCTGGCCGAAGAAAACCAGGAATCCACTTGCTGGACGGACAGCCAGACATGGCAACACCCCCCAGCCCGCAGTGTGGCTTAGTGGCAAGACCCCGGGCTTGAGAGTCAGGGGACTTGGGTTCTAATCCCGCCTCCGCCACTTGTCTGCTGGAGGACCTTGGGCAAGCCACTTAACACTTCTCTGAGCCTCAGTTCCCTCACCTGGCACATGTGGATGAAGATTGGGAACCCTACGTGGGACAACCTGATGACCTTGAAACTCTCCCAGCGCTTAGAACAGTGCTTGGCACAGAGTAAGCAAGTCCCATTATTATTACTACCCCGACCCCAGCCCCCTAACCTGAATGTCTCTCGTGGATCGGGCGCCCACTGTTGTGCCCCGCCCCCGGCAGAGGAAGGTCCCCGGCCCCACGGGCGCCCCCTGCCGTGCCCCCCGGCTGGGGGCGATCTATACCCCGGCCCCGCGGGCGCCCCCTACCGTGCCCCCCCGGCTGAGGACGGTCCACGGCCAGGTCTCCACGGCCCCGAAGAGCGAGTTTTTGATGACGCCCAGCATCGTCTCCGCGGGCGCGCCAGGACCGACGCCCAGCCCACTCCGGATCCACCCACCGACCCGAGGGGCGGGGACGGGGGCGGAACCACTGCCCTCCAGCATTCATTCATTCATTCAATACTATTTTTCGAGCGCTTACTCTGTGCAGAGCACTGGACTAAGCGCTTGGAATGGACAATTCAGCAACAGAGAGAGACGATCCCTGCCCAGTGACGGGCTCACAGTCTAATCGGGGGAGACGGACAGACAAAAACAATAGCAATAAATAGAATCAAGGGGATGGACATCTCATTAACAAAATAAATAGGGTAATAAAGATATATACAAATGAGCAAATGAGCACAGTGCTGAGGGGAAGGGAGAGGGGGAAGAGCAGAGGGAAAGGGGGGAAAGGGGTGAGGGGAGGTGAAGGGGGAGCAGAGGGAAAAGGGGAAGCTCAGTCTGGGAAGGCCTCCTGGAGGAAGTGAGATCTCAGCAGGGCTTTGAAGAGGGGAAGAGAGTGAGTTTGGCGGAGGTGAGAAAGGAGGGCGTTCCGGGACCGCGGGAAGACGTGGCCCGGGGGTCGACAGCGGGATAGGCGAGAACGGGGGACGGTGAGGAGGTGGGCGGCAGAGGAGCGGAGCGGACAGGAGAAACCATCCCCGCACCCCAAAAATAACAATAATAATGATGGCATTTGTTGAGTGCTTACTAGGTGCCAAGCACTGTTCTAAGCGCTGGAGAGGATACAAGGTCATCAGGTTGTCCCCCGGGGGACTCCCAGACTTCATCCCCATTTGACAGATGAGGTCACTGAGGCCCAGAGAAGTGAAGTGACTCGCCCAGAGTGACCCAGCGGACAAGCGGTGGAACGTGGATTCGAACCCAGGACCTCTGACTCCCAAGCCCGGCCTCTTGCCACTGACCCATGCTGCTTCTGTGGACCAGAGTCTCCTACAAATGGGGATTAAAACTGTGAGCCCCATGTGGGACGATTTGATCACCCTGTATCCCCCCAGCGCTTAGAACAGTGCTTTGCAAATAGTAAGCGCTTAACAAATACCACCATTATTATTATTATTACATTTCCCAGTCAGGCCTTGCAATCAATCAGTCGCTTAGGACAGGGCTTGGCACATAGCACTCAGCAAGTACCATAATAATAGTAATTATTATTATCATCATAACAATCCTGCCCACAAACAGCTTCCAGAAGCAGCGTGGCTCAGTGGAAAGAGCACGGACTTTGGAGTCAGGGCTCATGAGTTCGAATCCCAGCTCTGCCACTTGTCAGCTGTGTGACTGTGGGCAAGTCACTTAACTTCTCTGTGCCTCAGTTCCCTCATCTGTAAAATGGGGATTAAGACTGTGAGCCCCACGTGGGACAACCTGATTCCCCTATGTCTACCCCAGCGCTTAGAACAGTGCTCGGCACCTAGTAAGCGCTTAACAAATACCAACATTATTATTATTATCTCTTCCTTTCCCCTCTTTTGAACTCATTTGTAAAATAAGGATGAAGACTGTGAGCCTCAGGTGGGACAACCTGATTACCTTGTATTTACCCCAGCGCTTAGAACAGTGCTCAGCACACAATAAGCACTTAACGAATACCAACATTATTATTATTATCCCTGGTTTCCACCCCCCCCACAATGGGACAATAAGTATCAGGGTCCAGTCTGGTTTCTGCCTGCTGTGACCTGCTGGCTCAGGGTGTCTGAGGATCAGAGGACCTGGGTTCTAATCCAGCCTCCGCCAACTTGTCTGCTGTGGGAAATAAGGCAAAGCACTTTGCTTCTCTGCCCCTCACTTTCCTCATCTGCAAAACCCGCATTAAGACGGTGAGCTCTATGTGGAGCAGGGACTGTGTCCAACCTCCTTAGCTTGGATCTACCCCAGCGCTAAATACAGTTGTAAATGCTTAACGAATACCTTTTTTTAAAAAAGAGGAACACGATGGGAAGGAGCAAAAGAGGGCCCCAGGGTTCTTGGGACTGGGGTCTAATTTCCGATGAGACATTATTATCAGAGTGGGGTTGTCAGCTCCTTTTCAAGCGCCCTACCAGGAATGCCTCTCTGCCCTTTGCCATAAACTTCCAAGGTCATTCCTTCAAAATCGCATTTCCACTTCTGCTGGTGATTAAGTTTTATTGATTCATTTTCTGCCATTTCAATTGGGTTTTCTGCTTAATCCCAGCCTCCACCGATTGGATTCATTTTCTGCCCGAGTTATATAATTCTCGGGCCTTCTGACTTTCTGTTTGTTCAAAATGAAACAGGCCTAATCGCTGTAATCTCTTTCCCCTGTGGCTCTAATCCAAAACTCCAAAGAACAAGCCCGGTAATGAATCCAGTTCTTCCCCTTCAGGGAAAGGCCTGGGGAGGGGCAGGGAGTTAGCGGGCCTGTTGTGCAAGAAGGCTGGGCCCCGTCCAAACACAGAATTATCATGCTGGACACTGGATGGCTGTGTGGGAGCATGTTTGACTAGGCTAGCCACGGATGACTCTCCCGAATACTCGTTAAGGTATTAATGTCTCCAGACTGTAAGATTGTTGTGGCCAGGGAATGTGTCTGTTTAATAATAATAATAATGATGTTGGTATTTGTTATGTGCTTACTATGTGCCGAGCACTGTTCTAAGAGCTGAGGCAGATACAAAGTAATCAGCTTGTCCCACGTAGGACTCACAGTCTTCATCCCCATTTTACAGATGAGGTAATTGAGGCACAGAGAAGTTAAATGGCTTGCCCGAGGTCACACAACTAACAATAATAATAATAATGTTGGTATTTGTTAAGCCCTTACTGTGTGCTTAGCACTGTTCTAAGTAATAATAATAATGTTGGTATTTGTTAAGCGCTTACTATGTGCCGAGCACTGTTCTAAGCGCTGGGGTAGACACAGGGGAATTAGGTTGTCCCAACTGGGATAGATACAGGGTAATCAGGTTGTCCCATGTGAGGCCCATAGTCTACAGCCCCATTTTACAGATGAGGTAACTGAGGCCCAGAGAAGTGAAGTGACTTGCCCAAGGTCACACAGCTGACAAGAGGAGGAGCCGGGATTAGAACCCGTGACCTCTGACTCCCAAGCCCAGGCTCTTTCCTCTGAGCCACGCTGCTTCTCGTTTATTGTTATATTCATTCGTTCAATCGTATTTATTAATTTACTCATTCATTCAGTTGTATTTACTGAGTGCTTACTGTGTGCAGAGCACTGTGCTAAGCGCTCGGAAACTGCAATGCAGCAATAAAGAGAGACAATCCCTGCCTATGCTGGGCTTACAGTCAGAGAAGCAGCATGGCTCCGTGGAAAGAGCCCGGGCTTGAGGATCAGAGGTCATGGGTTCTAGTTTTGACTCCGCCGCTTGTCAGCTGCGTGACTGTGGGCAAGTCACTTCACTTCTCTGTGCACCAGTTACCTCCTCTGTAAAATGGGGATGAAGACTGTGAGCCCCACGTGGGGCAACCTGATCACCTTGTATCTATCCCAGCGCTTAGAACAGTGCTTTGCACATAGTAAATAATTATTTTTAGAATAGTATTATTACTATTAGAAGGGGGGAGGCGGACATCAAAACAAGTAAAGAGGCAGCAATATGAAGGAATGAATGAATGAACGATGACTGAATGATTGACTGATCGAATGAATGAATTAACGACTGACTGACTGAATGACGATAGGCGGGCGGGGCGGCCGAGAACTACATTTCCCAGCAGGCCGCGCGCCTCCGCGCAGGCGCAGTCGATCTGTCCATCATGGCGACTGTGCTGTCCAGAGCGCTGAAGCTCCCAGGTAAAGGGGCCTTGACCTACCCGGGGCAGGGGTATCCCTGGGGATCCCCGGGTACGGAGGAGGGTGGAAGGGCAGCAGCAGGAGGAGGAGGAGGAGGAGGAAAAAGAGGAGGAGGAGAAGATGGAGGAGGGGAGGCCTCCCTCTGCATCCCTGCTGGGGAGCTGCAACAGCTGCTGCTGCTGCTGCAGAGGAGCTCCCAGCTCGGGTGGGCATCATCCCTGGGGGAGGGGGAGGGGCGTGCATCACACCCCTCTCCCGCACCCCGACACCCCAAGGTCGGGGGGCACGAAAATCGTCCCCCCGACCCCCTGGTGCTGGCTCAGAGGGAGGCCCCCTTCCTTTCCACAGGATGCCATCAGTCGTATTTGTTAAGCGCTCACTGTGTGCAGAGCACCGTCCTAAACGCTTCTCATCGATGGGATTTACTGAGCGCTCGCTATGTGCAGAGTTCCGTCCTAAACGCTTCTCAGTGATGGTGGTTACTGAGCCCTCTTTATGTGCAGAGCTTACCGTGGATGGTATTAATTCATTCAGTCTTATTTATTGAGCGATTACTGTGTGCAGAGCACTGTACTAAGCGCTTGGAAAATATTAATTGAGCGCTTACAGTGTGCAGAGCACTGTCCTAAATGCCTATCATCAGCGGTAACTATAACACTAATAATTATGGTATTTGTTAAGTGCTTACTATGTGCCAGGCACTGTGGTTGAACTCAGTCCCACCTGGGGCTTAGAGTTTCAACCCCCGTTTTACAGATGAGGGAACTGAAGCCCCGAGAAATGAAGTGATGTGCCCAAAGTCACCCAGCAGACAAGTGGCAGAGCCGGAATTAGAACCCATAACCTTCTGATTCCCAGGACCGTGCTATGTCCTCTACACCATGCTGCTTCTCACTATCACTATCCTAAACACTTATCATCGAGGGTATTTATTGAGCGCTTACTATGGGCAAAATACTATCCTAAGCGCTTGCAAGGTGTAGTGGCTAGAGCCCAGGCCTGGGAGTAATAATAATAATAATAATGTTAGTATTTGTTAAGCGCTTACTATGTGCCGAGCACTGTTCTAAGTGCTGGGGGAGATACAGGGTAATCCGGTTGTCCTACGTGAGACTCACAGTTAATCCATTTTACAGATGAGGGAACTGAGGCACAGAGAAGTGAAGTGACTTGCCCACAGTCACACAGCTGACAAGTGGCAGAGCTAGGAGTCGAACTCATGACCTCTGACTCCGAAGCCCAGGCTCTTTTCCACTGAGCCACGCTGCTACCCCAGCATCAGTCAGAACGTCATGGGTTCTAATCCCAGTTCCGCCGCTTGTCTGCTGTGCGATCGTGGGCCAGCCACTTCAATTCCGTGTGCCGCAGTTACCTCGTCTGTAAAATGGAGATTAAGACTGTGAGCCCTATGTGGGTCAGGGACCGTGTCCAATCTGACAAACTTGTATCTACCCCAGCGCTTAGGATAGTGTCTGGCACATAGTAAGCGCTTAAAAAAAACAATGCCGGTCCTCTCAGAAGGAGCGTCAGTGCAGGTCTACGTTCCCTGTGCTTCCGTGACCCAAATCAATCGATCAATAGTGATCATTGGCCGTTTACTGGGTGCAGAGCTGGGGAGAGGATAGTAGGAGGAGTGCAACGGGTGATGTGCGAGCTTGGCCTTGTGGAAGAGAAAATGATTGAAAGACAGGGGACTCAGGTTCTAATCCCACTTTACCTACGGCTTGCTGTGCGACCTCTGGCAAGTCACTTAACCTCTCTGGGCCCCAGTTACCTCGTCTGTAAAGGAACTCAGAGTCTGCTGGGTGGATAGCAATGGACAGACCGCCGGGACGGTGTATGTAACCCGAGAAGCAGTGTTGCCTAGTGGAAAGACCCCGGGCCTGGAAGCCCCGGAACCTAGGTTCTAATCCTGGCTCCGCCACTCATCTGCCGCATCCCCTTGGACGAGTCATTCGACTTCTCGGCGCCTCAGTTACCTCATCTGTAAAATGGGGATTAAGACTAGGAGCCCTTTGTGGGCAGGGACTGTCTTCAACCTGATTACCTTGTGTCTACCACGGAGCGTACTACAATGCCTGACTCATAGCAAGTGCTTAACAAATACTATTACTTAAAAAAAAAAAACACCCAAAACTATCCATTTGTAATTTTACTAAACCCTCTCAAAGTGCCCTGTGGTTTTCCTGTGTGCGATCATGTTATTAAGAAACTGAGACGCAGTGTCGCTTAGTGGCTAGAGCCCTATGTGGGACAGGGACTGTGTCTAACCTTTTATCTACCCCAGGGCTTAGTACAGTGCATAAATGCTAAGTGCCATAAAAAAGAAATATTTGTCAATTAATTCTAAGGCATGCAAAGGTCACCACAGTCTCTTGTATTGGTTATCTAGACTCTAGACTGTATGCTTCTAGTGAGAGGGGAATTTAACTCTTCCAAATTGCACTGAACTCTCCCAAGTGCTTAGTACAGCGCTCTGCACACAGTAAGCATCCAATAAATATGACCGATTCCTTGAGTCAGGAGACCCCATTCTAGGCCCCACTTATGGTGTGACCTAGGGTGGAGCCTCATTTTTTTTCCTCTGAAAATGGGAATAAACTACCTTCTCTCCTTAGACCGCAAACCCCGGGTGGGACGGGGCCGTGTCCGACCTGATTATCTTGGCTCTGCCCCAGTGTTTAGAGTACAGTAACAATGTGTGCCATTGTTACTGTTGTTATGAAATCTGTCAGGGTGTGCACACCGAAAAGTGTTTGAGGTGTGCAATCCCTATCGAATGAGTCGTTGCCCCGTCACCAGTTTCTCCCAGCTGGGTAAAACCCTGACTGGAGAGGTGAGTTTACTCTCTCTCAGTTCTGAGCAAACCATCGGTCAGTCGTGTTTATCGAGCCCTTGTTTTTTTGTTTGTTTTTTTAAAAATGGTATCTGATATTTACTTTAATGTCTGTCTCCCTCTGTAGACCGTAAGCTCATTGTGGGCACTGAACTAAATGCTTGGGAGAATACAAAATAACAATAAACAGACACTGCTCCAGCCCACAGTGAGCTTCTCTCCCTGGAACGTTATGGTCCCATCTCCTGGTGCCCGGCCTCTTGGCCGGACACTCCATGAGTGGCCGCTGGCGTCACCGCCCCCAGGGAGTGGCCGGGCCATCGCGTTCCCGGCTGGCACCCGGTGGGTCCCCGGTGGGCAAGTTTCCTCCGCTCTCTGCCCATCCTCTCAAAGACACACGGCTTTCTGGGTCTCCCTGGACATGTGCCATCGCGCAAGAGAGAGCGACCTTATGGTATATGTTCAGCGCTTACTGTGTGCCGGGCACTGTACTAAGTGCTGGGGTAGATACAAGCTAATCAGGGTGGACATGGTCCCTGTCCCACATGGGGCTAACAGTGTTCTTCTTCTGTCTCGTACGCTCTCTTCCGTGTCTCTCTCGTTCTCTTTCTGGGCATCTTATATTCTGTCTCTCTGTCTCGGTCTCTCTCTGCATCTCTTCCACTCTGCCTCTCTTTTTGTCTCTTCATTTCTCTCTGTCTCTTACTCTGTCTCTGTCTCATTTTCTCCCCTCCCTGTGCCTCTTCCACTCTGCCTTGGCTTCGCTCTGTGTCTCTTGCACTCTCCACCTCTCTCTATTAACGTCTCTGTGATGCTTTCTGTCTCTGTGTCTCCGTCTCTCTGCAGGGAAGAAGAATCCGGACCTGGGGGAGTACGACCCCCTCACCCAGGCCGACAGCGACGAGAGCGAGGACGACCTGGTGCTGAACCTGCAGCAGCAACAGCAGCAGCAGCAGAAGAATGGCAGCGTCAAGAATGGGAAGAGCCCCCTGGGGGAGCCCGCTGACTCGGACGCGGAGGGCGGGGTTGCCCCCAAGCAGCCGCGTCTGGCCGAGGGTCCCCCCGAGGGCTACTCCCCGGGCCCCCTCGGGGGGCTGGAGCCAAAGGCCTCCTCGTCCCTCGGGGCCTACCTGCGGACATCCGTGTTCCTGCTGACGGTGCTGGTCTCCGTCGTCCTGGTGCTCGTATGCGCCTTCCTGGTGCCCTGCCCACGCCGGGACCCCCGTGGGACATGGACACGCCTTCTGGGCCCACCAGGCGGTGAGTGGCTCCGTCTGCCGGGCAGAGGTTCCGCCGGGGGAGGTGTCGACATCCCTTCCCAACCCTCCCCGGGCCGGGCAGTGAGTGGCACGGGGTCTCACGGTAGCCACTGGGGAGGTCGGGATGTCTCTCAGGGGCCCCTTTGTCTCTGATGCCATCCATCAGTCAGTGCTGTTTATTGAGCATCTGCAGTGTGCTGAGCGCCATGCTGAGTGCTGGGAGGGTCCAGTAGAGTTAATAGACACGATCCCTTGGCCTTGAAGAGCTGACAGTCTGCTGTGGGCAGAGCACCAGTCTGAGCATTTGGGAGAGAGGAGTAGTAGACACCATCCCTTCCCTTGAGGAGCTGACAGGCTGCTGTTTGCTGAGCACTTGGGAGGGTCCCACAGAGTTAGTAGTCAATCATTCGTATTTATCGAGTGCTTATTTTGTGCAGAGCACAGTACTAAGTGCTAGGGAGAGTACAGTGCAACTATAAACAGACACATTCCCTGCCCACAACGAGCATGATCCCTGCCCTTAAGGAGTATACGATCTAGCAACTCCCTTTTGGAGGCTTCTACAGCCACCATGAGATACACACGACACCATCCTTGTACAGGAACAAGGGGGCTTTGGTCTCCAGAGCTGAGGGTTGGGGATTGGTGGGAATGACCTCTCTGTCCCCGGCACCTCGTAGACGGGGCCCTGACGGTGCTGGAGCTGACCGACGCCGGCGGGGACCAGCTGCCTGACGTCCTGCTTTCCTCCTCGGCTGCGGCGAACCTTAGCGCACCAGGTAGGGGGAGGGTCCCCGGGAGCCACACCGGGGTGCCGCCCTTCACCCCTCCATCCTTCCCCCGGGCTCAAGCTGCCTGAGGGCCTACCTGTGGACCCTCAGCCCTTCCACTTTCCCCTTTACTTCATCCCCTGAGGGCACTGCCCTCACCTTCACTCCATCCAACCACGTGGGGGGCCATCGTCCGCCGGGCCGGGATGGTAGCGGGGCAGGGCAGACCCCACCGTTTTCGGCTCTTGGCCGGGGCCCCTCACGGCACTGCCCCTCTGACCCCTACAGGCTCCTCCAAGCCACTGGCCATGCTCCAGGCCTTCTCAGGTCTGAACGGCAGCACCCTTTGGGCCCGGACTCTCCCAGAAGAGGCGCGAGGGGTGCAGTGTTCTGGGCCGGCACGGCCGGGGGCTTCGGAGGGGGCTGTCTGTATTGTGACAGGGATGTCGAAGCTGCTGACCACGGCCAGAGCCACCTCAGGTAGAGTGGAAAGCTGAGGGGAATCTGGGCTGACGGGACACCCCCTCCTCCTCCTCCTCCGTTCACCAAGGCCGGGGAATAGGAAACCAGATGCTACATACTCACGGTTTCCATCATTGGGCATGGAGGCTCCAGCGAGGCCTTTATGATGGCCGTAAAGCGGTGGGAGATTTTAATCTTCCACCTGGATGACCCTAGAGTGGTTCGGGGGACCCCAGCTCTCCTGCCCAAGGGTGATCTTGGGGCCAGGGTGGGGAGCGGTTCGGGGGGCCCCCGTGGCCCGAAGCCACAATGTAACCCCCCATGGCCCCAGGGACAGCCGTGTGGACGCTCGACCCGGTCCAGCTGGCCAACGGGACTCTGGCCGCCCCGGCCGCAAGCCTCCCGGATGTGGACGGAGACGGGGTCGGCGATCTCCTGGTTCTGACCATTGGGGAGTCGCAGGTACCCACCGCGGGGAGCCCAGGCCCTGGAGGGGGACGGGGTAGGAGGGAGGAGGTCTTCCCTCCCCGGGGCACCTTTGAAGGTCTCTGAGCTGTTTTTTTTTAATGGTATTAAGTGCTTCCTTTGTATCAAACCCTCTTTTGTGCACTGGGGAAGGTACAACTTAATTAGTTTGGACAGGGTCCTTGTCCCACATGGGGCTGACAGTCTTTCTTTCCACGATTTGGTAGTCACCCGTCTCCTCGGACTAGGCTAGCTAACGCTCTGTTGTCTCAATCAGTGTTTCGGCGGGTCGGTTGTATGTGTGGGTTGCGTGCTGTGTGCGGAGCACTGTACTGAATGCTTGGGAGAGTCCAATAGTTAGATACAATCCCTGCCCTCAAGGAATTTAAAATCTACTGTGTGTAGAGCACTTAACTGAGCGCTTGGGAAAGTCTAATAGAGGTTGTATCCCCAATCCTTGCCCTCCAGGAGCTTACAGTCTGCTGGGTGCAGAGACTTAGACTCTCCCCAGGGCTCAGCACGGTAGATTTGGCAGTCACAATCCCTGCCTTCCAGAAGCTGACAGCCGAATGGAGGAATCAATCAGTCAGTGGTATTGAGCTCTTACTGTGTGCAGAGCGCCATTCTAAACGCTTGGGAGAATCCTGTACGATAGAGTTGGTAGACGTGAACCCCGCCCACAATGAGCTGACAGTCCAGAGGGAGCTTGCGATCTACCATTGATCAATCGGTGGTATTTATCGAGCACTTAATGTGTGCGGAGCGCTCACTAAGCACTTGGGAGAGCTCAGGACAGAGTTGGCAGACCCATTCCCTGCCCTTGACCGTTTCCTGCCTCTGCAGCTCGACCTGTGCTTCCTGCTGGTCTCGGGGAAGACCGGGACCACAGTAGGCCGACCCGTGAAGTACCCCATCATGGGAGCGGGGATGCTGATTGGTCCACAAGTCCACATCACCCCCCATGGGGCCATCTACATCCTGTTCGGCTTCGGTGAGAATCGGGCCTTTCCTCGGCTCCCCCACTCACCCACACCCAAAGTTCGATCCGACTGGGGTCTCTGCGAGCCCCCGGAGGCTGGTGCCAGTCACTCAGGCAGAGGTATTTATTGAGCACGGACTGTGTGCAGAGCACTGGACTAAGACGCGACCCCGACCCTCAAGGAGTTATGGTCTAGTGTGTGCAGGGCACTGTACCGAGGGCTTGGAAGAGTCCAATACAGTCGGTAGATACGTTCCTTGCCTTCGAGGAGCTCAGGGTCTAGCGGGCCAGCTCCCCCATGCCGGCTCCGGGCCACTGAGGTTTGCCATTCCTCAGGCCGGGTTTCCCTGTCTGTGGGAAGCGAGGCTTGGGGAAATAGGGAAGCGGGCCCTGGTAGTCAGAGGACATGGGTTCTAATGCCGGCTCTGCCACATGATGCTGATGATGGTATTTGTTAAGTGCTTACTATGTGCCAAGTACTGTTTTAAGCGTCGGGATAGGTATGAGGTTATCAGGTTGTCCCACATGAGGCTCACGGTCTTAATCCCCATTTTACAGATAAGGTCACTGAGGCACAGAGAAGTTAAGTGATTTGCCCAAAGTCACAGAGTTGACACCTGGCGGAAAAGGAATTAAAACCCGTGACCTCTGATTCCCAAGCCCGGGCTCTTTCCACTAAGACACGATGCTTCTCAATCCACATGTCTGCTAGGTGGCCTTGGGCAACTCACTTAACTTCTCTGGGCCTCGGTTACCTCCTCTGTAAGACGGGGATCAAGACTGTGGAGCCCCATGTGGGACAGGGATTATGTCCAACCTCATTCCCTTGTGTCTATCCCAGTGCTTAGGACAGCACTTGGCTCGTAGTAAGCGCTTAACAAATACCACAATTTATCATTGTTATTTTGAGAAAGAGTCGGGACACCCAGATACGAGTCCCAGATCAGCCCCTGGCCTATCGCGTGGCCTCACCCAAGTCGCCTAAGCTCTCTCTGGGCCTCAGTTTCCTCAACTGTACCATGGAGATAAAATCCGGAACTCCCTCCCTCTGGCACTGATAAGGGAAGGAAGAGTGGCCTTCCGGCCTCAGCCCGACCGCGTCCCTGGGTGGGGGTGGGGAATCTTCCCCGGCCTGGCCTCCCGGGACTGGGCTCTAAGGTGTGGCCTCTCCCCCGGGGTCCAGGCAACGTCCAGGCGGTGGCCCTGAGGGACGTCCTGGCCCAGGCCCAGCTCGGGGGTCGCTCCCCACTGGCCCTGCAGCTGGACGAGCCCGAGTGGGAGAAGCGCAGGGCCACCAACCGGTCGGAGGTCATTGACATCTACAGGTAGGGCGGCCCCACCCCTACGGGTGGCTCGGGGCGGGGGACCGGCCGGGGAGGAGAGGCGGCCGCAGCTGGAGGGACCGGGAAGGGGGCGGGCAGGGCGGACGTCAGCGGCGATGACACCTTGTCTCTGCAGTGGCGGCGTGGAGTTCCTTCAGGCCGTGAAGGCTGCAGAAACCAATTGCAGCCACCTCCTGGTGACCACTAAGCAGGGGGTGTCCCTGCTGCATGGTGAAGACCTCGGGATCCTCTGGACCCTGGACCTCCCGGACATAAGCAGGTGAGCGGGCCCCTCCGGTTCCCCTTGGGTAGGCAGCTTTGCATCCCAGATTCCCCCAGTACGGGGAACGGAGAATGCTGGCCCCTGCTCCCTCTCCACCCTGGCATCTGGAGCTCCCGGCTCTCTCCTCCTCCTGATGTTGAGAAGCAGAGTGGTCTAGTGGATAGTCTGGGAGCCCGAAGGTCCTCGGTTCTAATCCTGTCTCTGCCGTTTGTCTGCTGGCTGACCTTGGGCAAGTCACTTGGCTTCTCTGGGCCTCAGTTACCTCTAAAATGGGGTTGAAGGCTGTGAGCACCGTATAGGACAGGGACTGTATCCATCCCAATTTGCTTGTATTCATCCCAGCACTTAGTAAGCACTTAGTAAATGCCATAAGTATTATTACTATTATTATTGATAATATTAATATTATTGTTATTTTTCCCCCATCATTTCTCACAGCCAACCGACCCCGGGGTATTTCACCGACGACCAGACACCGGACTTCCTGCTACAGGCCCAGAGGGGAGAAGGTGTGAAAAAGGTAAGACTCGGGGCCCAGCGTAGAAAGTGCCAGGCTGGGGATCATTAGGCTTGAGTTCTAGGCCTGACTCTGCCCCGAGCCTGCTCGGTGACCTTGGGCAAGTCACCTCTCCTCTCTGAAAATGGGGATACAATTTCTGCTCTTCCCCCTAGGGTGTGCGTCCTGTGGGGGACGGGATTTGGATAGGATCTGATGGCCTTTTATCCAGCACAGTCCTTGGTACAGAGTAAGCGTTCAGTCCATAGCGTAACTTACCAATCTTGTGTAGGAAGGATCTCCTTGAGCTATGGGAAAGCGTTGGGGCCTCCCCCTGTGTCTGATCCCAAAGCACAGGCTGCTTCCGGATGGAGGAAACAATGGGGTGGGCTGTTTCTCTCAGCCACCACATTCGGGACTCGGATAGCGAGCCCCGCCTCGGGTCCAAGAAGTAACCCGTCACCATATTTATTGAGCACTTACTGTGTGCAGAGCACTTGGGAGAGTAAAATACAACAGACACATTTCCTTTCCACAAGCTTACAGTTGGAGGGAGAGACAGTCATTAATAGAAATAAATTACGGATGTGGACATAAGTGCTGTGTGGCTGAGGCTGGCGGATGAATAAAGGGAGCAAGTCAGGTCAACATAGAAGGGAGTAGAAGATAACAAAAAGAGAGCTTAAGCAGGGAAGGCCTCTTGGAGGAGATGTGCCTTCAATAAGACTTTGGCCGGGGGATAATTTGTCGGATTTGAAGAGGGAAGGTGGTTGCGGACAAGAGACAGGATGTGGGTGAGAGGTCGGTGGCGAGATAGATGAGAACGAGATTCAGTGAGTAGGTTAGCATTTGAGGAGCAAAGTGTGTGTGCTAGAGTGAAGTATCAGTGGCCCCCATGTACTAGGGTAAGCCCCTGGTGCCCCGTGGCTTGCACCAACAATAATAATACTAATAGTATTATTATTGTGGTATTTGATAAGTGCTTATTATATGTCAAACACTATTCTGAACACTGGGGAAGATACAAATTAATAAGGTCGGACACAGTACCGGTTCCACATGGGGCTCGCAATCTAAGGGGGAGGGAGAACTGGTATTGAATCTCTGTTTTATAATTGAGTAAACCGAGGCACAGAAAAGCAAAGTGACTGTCCCAGGGCCACCCGACAGGGAAGTGGCGGGACTAGGATTAGAGCTCAGATCCCCTAACTTCCAGGCCCAGGCTTCTTTCCACTTGGTCGTGCTCCTTCCCGACGGGAATGAAGGTTTCCGGGGGAAAGCCCATGGCCAGCACTGATCAAAACAAGGGTTCTGGGGGCCATGGCTGGAGGCCTGGCTGCCTCCCCCAAAGCTCATTCGGGTTGGTTGGGGCTGAGGGGCCTCCTCCATCAGTCCGTTGGGCCCCGGCTGCAGTTCTGGACGCTGACGGTGTCCGCCGGGCCTGTCACCCGCCTCCCAGGTGCTGGTGGTGGACGGCACATCGGGCGCTACTGTCTGGAGCGCCCGGCTCCCGTGTCACCTCAGGGAGTCGGATGCCGTCTCCGTCTTGACCTCCGACCGGAAGTCCGTCTTCCTCTTCTGGGCCGAGGGGCTGCCGGCTGGACTTGGCCGTTCGGTGAGTCGGTGTGAAAAATCCACTTGTCCCCCAGGCTCGGGGACCGAGCCCCTCCGTTCGTGGCGCGCTGGACCAAGCGCTTAGGAGAGTCCAATAGAGTCAGTAGATACAGTCTCTGCTCGCGAGGAGCTTCCAGTCTGCTCTATGCAGAGCACTGGACTGAGCACTTGGGAGAGTCCAATAATGATAAAAAAATAATTATGGTGTTTGTTAAGCACTTATTACGTGCCAGGCACTGCACTATGCTCTGGGGCGGATACAAGCAATAGAGATAGTAGTCACCATCTTACCCTTGTACCTTCCCCTGTTAGAATGGAAGCTCTTGGAGGAGAGGGAGGGTGTATCTTTGCTTCTGCTGTTTGCTCCCAAGCATTTAGAACAGTGCTTAGTGCTCAGTCCGTGCTCACTCCTATCCCAGTGACCGGTCAGAATGGATCGTCAGCCATCCTGGGAGTGTTCCCATTCCCTCCGTAGCCTGGCTGCAGAGAGAAGGCAGGACAGTGAGTGGGATTCAGGGTAGATATCTGTGACAGGAAGAGAGAGAAAGCGAATCCCCTGGTGTCTGGGGCAGGCCGGGCGCGGAGACCTTTGACCGAGGGGAGCCGCCTTGGCAGTCCTGACGGTGGGGATGGGTCAGATAGGACGGCCCGAGAGACCGTCTCTCCCATTCCGACCCTTCCCTCAGGATGTCCCCGAGGGAGGGCCCGGCCTCCAGCACCTCTACCTCCTGCACCCGGCCTTCCCCTCGGTGCTGCTGGATCTGACCAACGTCACGGGCACGGTGACCGCATCCACAGGTAAGCGCCCGTTGAGCCAACCGGCAGGTGGGAGAGCAGGGTGGCGATGGTGTTCACCAAGGCCGGAGTGCCCCAGGCTCTCGGCTTGGGATCCGGGGGCAGCCCAGTGCTATCTGTCAAGGGCTGACCGTGTGCCAAGCACGCTGTTGAGTACCGGGTTGGAGGTGACAAGACAATCGTGTCAGATGTGGCTCCTGGCCTGTGGCACAGGGCGCTCCTGGTCTAAGCGGGAGGGAGAATAGGTATCTGATGCCCATTTTACAGAGGAAAAAACCGAGGCCCAGAGAAACAAAGCGACTTCCCCAAGGACACCTGAGTTTAGAAACCTGGGCCCCCTGATTCGCAGGCCTAGGCTTTTTCTGCTAGACCGCACTCAAAGGATCCCTTCCCTCGAAGAGCTTACATCTAAGGGGAGAGGCAGATACCAAATAATTGATCATCAGGAGGAAGAAGAGAAGACAGAGAGGTCTAGAGTAACTTAATAGAGGTTCAGATAGTAACATTCTTACATATAGGTCGGTACTGACGTGCTTCGGTGACGGGGGAAGGTGGGGGCCGGGAGAAGGGAGGGAACCAGGGGAGGCCTCCGAGAGGAGGTGGGCTTCGGGCCGGGACGAGAGCCACACCGCTCCTGGCTGGAGGGGCCTGTGACCGTTGCATCCCGCCCGCAGTTGGGACGGTCGATGTCCGGAAGGATGCATTCTTCGTGACCAGCAGCACGGCGCCCCGCTCGGCCGGTCGCCCAGGGTCTCTGGGCATCCGCAGCCTGAGTCTGCGGGGGGCTCTGGCGGGGGGCCGGATGGCGGCCCTGCCGGACACGACGCCCCCCCCCGGCCTCCGGCCGCGGGGACCCGCTGAGGCGTCTCCTCTCCAGGCTCAAGTTCGTCCGCTCCGATCACAAGGTGCCTCGGGGGGCCCGCGTTGGGGAGGGGAGGGGGTCACGGAGCATCACGGGGGGGGTGGTACGGCCCGACCCCGTGCCTCCTGTCTCTCGATGCTGCGGAGGGAAGGAGCAGGAGCGGGCCGGGGGGCTCGGAGGGGGACAGGAGGTGGTGTGGCCCAGGGCAAAGAGTCCGGCAACAGGAGTGGTGAGATCCGGGTTCCGATTCTGACTCCCCTGGCTTTAGCGCCCTCATCTGTTAAGTGGGGGTGTAACCCCAGTGTTTTTCCTCCCCAGTTCTAACCTGGTGGCGCATCCAGTTTGGGGCGGGACCAACGGCCCCGGGGACCGACCCTCCCGGCAGGAAGTGGCTCTCGGGCAAGTGCGGGAGGACTCGGATGGAGGGTGGGCCAGGCAGCCCCTGCCCCAGTCGGTCTGACCTCCCCCCCACCCCCAGGGTCCAATCCAGCCCCGAGGGCTGGGGGGCAGCGCCGGCTCTCTGCCCCCCACCCCTCACCCCCTTACCGGCCGAGGCAACGGACTCCAAGGTTAAAGCCGGGTCCTGAAACCTGAAGAGGACCCTCGGGGCGGCCGACCGTCAGGGAAGACCACCCAGGAACCACGCTGACCGTGCCTGCTCTCTACCCACTCCCCCAGCTTGCCGCATCCGGGAGAGGAGGGTGGCCCTCTGGGTCCTCAGGGGCTGCCGCGTCAGGGACCCCCCCCCCCCCGCCCCTTCCTCACCTCCCCACCCCCTGCCCACCCCACCCTTCCCTGAGGTGGTCTGGAACTGTGAATGTCCTAGATGTCTATTTTTTGTACGGGTAATTTATTAGCTCAGGCTGAGCAGCTTGGCTCCAGGAAGCTATGGTCCTACACCATTCCTCCTGGATGTTTGGTATGGGGGGCCTGGACCCTTCTGTCTCTCCTCCCCCCACCTTCCGGTTCCCACAGATTCTTCCAGCCTCCCCCCACCCCAGGCCCCGGTGAGTTCCCCCATTCCCAACTGAGCCCCCCGAGATCCAGAGTTGGTGGCAGGCAGGGGTGTTGTTGTAAATATTTAAGTATGTAAAGACCCCCACCCCCTAGCCTGCTGCAGCCTCTCGGTCTTCTTCCTAGCTCCGTTGCCTCTGTAGATTGACCAGCCCCGTCCCCCAAGTCCGGCTTAGGCCCGGCTCCCTCTTCGCCCGCTGCCCGGTCCGGGATGAATCCGCAGCTTCCAGAAATCGCACTTCCCCGTGGCCGGGCTGGGGCCACTTTGGAGGACGGGTGGACCCTGACTGGCATCTTGCTAGCCGTTACCCTGCCTTCGGGGTCCGGATGGGCAGCTTGGGCAGGGCCGGGAGAGATCGTGCCCAGCTGCCGGGGCCCATAGCCATCAGTCTGGGCCTGGTCATCCCGGCCCAGGCTAGGCCAACTTGTTCTCCACCCTGGGGGGTCACCCCAGTGTGCCCCCTCTGTCCACCCTGGCTCCTCCACCCAGTACCCCAGAAAGTCAAGGTGGCTATGAGCAGGCACTGCCCCTCTGCCATGCTGACCACCCACTCGCCAGCCCCGTGGCCGCCCCACCCCGCTCAGGCTGCTTCCCAACCCCCACCTAGGGCCGCCCCCTGCTAGGATCTGCTGGGGAAGAGAAGGATGCTGGGGACCTGAACCGCGACGCCCAATAAATCTAGTGTCGCATGGTGCTCTGCCCTCGTCTCTGTCTCGGCCGGGGGCCGGTCCATCGGGACACGGAAGACTCAGGGGAGGAGGAGACGGGGGCTGGACCGTGGCCATTTCCCAGGTGACCAGGGATGGTCGGCAGAGGTGGGAGGAACCGATTTCACTGGGAGGGCGGAAAGAGAGGTGGGGAAGGGGCAGGAACCCAGGGTTTTGCCAAACAAACGGGCCCGAGAGCCGCCCACCGCCTCAGGATGCTTTGGCCCTGCTGGGAACTCCCAGGTCAGGGGCCGGTGGGGGCTGAGGAGAGGTTCCCCTCCCACCTCGCCGGGTACGGGGTCCATCGGGGAATGGCCTTCGGGCAGAGCCGGACATCTAGCTCAACACCGCCCTTCCGCCACCCACAGCCCAGCCACCTCATCCAGGTCGACTACTGCCTGGGGACGGAGCCCCTCAGCCCGCAGCTCGGAGCCCAGATCCAGCCGGGTGCCCGTGGGGGCCGGTGGGGGGGTCCCGGGGTGGGCTGGGGGCAGAAAACACCGGTGGAGGTGGGCAGGAGGGGCACCTTCCTCCAGATCGCGGTCACGGTTGCGTGAGAACTCCAGCATCATCTTGGTGTAGGCGTTGAGGGTGGTGACGGCCGATGCCATGCAGCAGGTGAACGAGAACCAGGCCAGGCTGGGGGCGGAAGGACGCGGCCTGTGAGCCGAGGGCCCAGAGGGGAGGCCGCAGGCCCCCGCCCCCGGCCCCCTGCTCTCGGGGCACTTACTAGAAAGCCCAGCCGTAGTCCCAACTGTGTGGTCTCCAGTCCTCGGGGCCCAGGCTCACGGTGGCTTGGAACACCTGCGTGTACATCATGTGGGCCACCATGCCCAGGAGGCCTGACGGAGGAGGAAGGGGAAGGGGAGGAAAAGGAGGACAGAGTGGTCACGCGAGAGATCAGGCCTGTAGATCCCTGCTGCCTGTGAGGGAGACCGGCCCGCCACCTCCCCTTCCTTGCACAGCCCAGGGGGCTGACCAAAGGGAGATCCAGGAGAGACTCACCCAGGGAGAAGAGACAAGGCCCCCCATCCAGATGTGCCTGGCTTGGGGAGAAGGCCGGCCTAGCTGAGCTGGGCCCTGTCGACCGGGGGAACGGCTCTCAAAGTACGGACGTTCCCGGCCTACCACCCTATGGGGGACACTGGCGACCGGGGTGAGACCGATGCGGATCTGAGGCCCGGCTTTCCCCGCACCTGAACTCCAGCCGAGGTCTGCGCAGCACGTCCCCTGCTCCCCTCCCCCACGCCGTGCCCGCTCACCCACCGGACAGCACAGAGGAGACAGCGGCAAAGGCGTTGAGCTTCAGGCCGCACACGGGGTTGTCTGAGTGTAGCATCTCTGCCAGCAGCAACAGGAAGCTGACCACCAGCAGGCCAATGTAGACCAGCTCTGACCCCAGGGCCAGCCACAGGATCCCTGCCGGAACCAGAAGTCCTCCTGGGGACCAGACCTGCGGACTCTCTCTCCCCACCTCTCTTCCCTTTCCCTTCACCCCTCGTGTTTTCCCTTCCAACCTCTTATGGTATTTGGTAAGTATTCACTATGCATCAGGCACTGTTCTAAGCGTTGGAGTAGATAGAAGGTAAGCAAATCGGCCCCCTTCCCTCTTATTTCCCCTTCCCCACTTTCTCATCTCCCCTCTCTTCCTCTCCTCCCCTCCCGCACGTCGCCCCCAGGGCCACCCAAGGGCTGGGGGCACAGCCTCCCAACTCCTCTCAACCAGTCCCAACTTCCCGCAGCCAGCCGAGAAACCGGTCCCTTGGTCGGGGCGACGAGAAGGGGTCCTGTTCCTCCCCACATTCCTTCAGCCCCCCCGTCCCCCGCCCCCAGGGCCGTGAAAGTAAGCCCTGTTGATTTTGATGGCGGCGGTGGGTTCTGCTGGAAAGTCAGTGAATCAGTTGTATTTATTGAGCACTTACTGTGTGCAAGGCACCTACTAAGGGTTTGGGAGAGTACAGTATAACAAATATATATTCCCTGCCCACGATGAGCTTACAGTCTAGAGGGGGAGACATTAATATAAATCAAGGAAAAGAAACTGGCGGTGGGGGGGCCAGTTTTCTCACCACCCTGAGGTCTTTAAACCTCCCCGGGGGATCGTACGTTTGTCACTTCCACCGCGAAAATGCTGGGGGCCAGGAGTTGAGTTACTGACGCGGCCCACCCAAACCCGTCTCAGAGACAGGGATCTCCACCAAGGAGCCCAGGCCCCTTTAGGGTCGGAGGGTTGACGCCAAGCCTCACCTCTCTCGGTCGTTGGGGTCAGCTCAATGAAACTGCGGCACCTTTCACCTGCAACCCAAAGTGGGGGGGGGTCAGGAGATGTGGGTGTGAGTCCCTGCTCTGCCCCGGCCTGTTGGGTGATGCGGGTCAGTCACTAACCCTCTCTGGGCTTCAGGGTCCTCCTTTGCAGAGTGGGGGGGTCATAACCCATCTCCCTCCCACTTAGCAAACCCTGTGGGGGATAGGGACTGGGTCCCATCTGATTACTCGGTGTCTACCCCAGCGCTAGTCGAAGTGTTTGGCACACAGTAAGCGCTGAATCCGTGCTATATAACATCATTATTATAAGGTGCGGGGCGGGTATGGGGAATGAGGATCTAGCAGCTCTTATGGGAACACAGTGAGCCAGGCCCGTCAGGAAGGAAGTCTGGACCTCAGCCCCCGGTCCTGGCAGAAGGACTTCCAAATTTCCCAAGAGCCCTACAGAATGGAGGCGGCGAGAGGGGTGGGAAAGGGGTTGCTTTCTGTTTCCCGTCGTTAGACTGGGAGACCTCGGTCTAGTCCTGTTTCCCCTCTGAGCCTTACTTTCTCCACTGGTTAAATAGGATCCATCCATCCGGTCCTCCATTCTGGAGGAAAGGGAGGGAGAGGAGAAAGAACGAGGGGAAGGAAAGGGAGGGAGGGGAAAAATTAAGGGGATTAGGAAGAGGAACAGGAGGGAGGTTACCTGGCCCCTCGACATTCTCCTCACAGGATAGCCACATGCCCGCGTGGAAGTAGCGGAAGGTGAAGCGGTCATCGCCGGTCTCCCAGCTGTAGTGGACCACCTCCCTCCCGGAGGTGTTGACCCCCACCCCGCCACCAGCGGGCACCGGCACGCCGATGCACTTGGCGACTGACCCCTTCCCACACAGGGGCTTGGGCACCTTTTGCGTGCCCACGCACCAGTGGCTTCCAAGCAGGGCTGCGGTGGACAGGCCTAGGGCCAACAGGTTTAGGATGACGGCCAGGATCGCCCGGCGCACAGGCATCTCCCTCCAGAGCTCCATCTGCAACTGATAAGTCGGGGGAGGGGGGCTTTGGAGGGATCGCCAACTCCCCCACCCTGGCTTCACATCCATATAGCTGGTCACCCCACAGGCTTCCACCCAATTCCCAGTCCCACAGAGCATATGGTGGGCAGCAACCAGTGGTGGTGAGTCAATCGGCACTCGGAAGAGTCCGAAAAAGGAAGTATATATGGCCCCTGCCCTCAAGGAGCTTAGAGTCTACTGTGTGCTGAGCACTTGGGAGAGTATATTAGAGTTAGTATGCCTGATCTTTGCCCTTGGGGACCTTACAGCCTAGCGGGGGTCTGGAGTCAGAAGAGCAGAGTGAGCCGGTTGTGTCTAGGCGATGGGGGTCACGGTTCCCAGCTATCCGGGGGTAGGGGAGATGGGACCCTCTGAAGAGAAAGGTAGGGGCCTTGATCTGGCCTGGCTCAACTCTAGGGGTGATCCTGGTCTGGGCCAGTGGGCTAGGGAGGCAGAGGGTGTGGGAGGGAGAGGGAAAGGGTGAAGTGGGCAGTGGACAGCCTTGGGTAGTGGGAGCTCTTTCCCTGACTCCCCTAGGATAGGAAATGGGTGACCTCTTGGGATATTGGTGGGGCAGGGGGGACCCTCCCACACAAGACAGAGTCTTCAGGATCCAGGGACTGGAAGAGCAGTGCATAGCAGAGTGAAGAAGCAGGAGAGCAGGGAATAGCAGAGTCGGGAGCTAGGAGAGCCGCAGGGCATACGAGAAGCAGCATGGCCTAGTGGCTAGAGCCTGGGCTTGGGAGTGAGACACTGTGAGTTCTAATCCAGGCTCTGCCACTTGTCTGCCGTGTGACCCTGGGCAAGTCACTTAACTTCTCTGTGCCTCAGTTACCTCATCTGTAAAATGGGGGTTGATTGTGAGCCTCATGAGGGACAACCTGATTACGTTGTATCTTCCCCAGCGCTTAGAACAGTGCTTGGCACAAGGTAAGTGCTTAACAAAAACCATCATTTTTATTATTACCATAGTAAAGGACAAAGAGAACAGGGACCAGAAACCCCAGGGCCTCCATCTCCCCAAGTGACTGTAGGAAATGCTTCTGAACCCCAAAACCGACAGTGCTCATCCCCAGGCCTCCACTGAATCCCAGATGCCCCCCGGGGGTGGAAGAACTGGGGGGCGAGGGGATGGCCGCTACCTGAGTAGAGGTCGGGTCCCACGGCCAGTGCCGGGTCCGGAGGGAGAAGGCTTTGGGCGTCCTTGGATGGGGAAAGCAGGCTGGAGTCCCCTGATGCTGTCGGCCTGGTGGTACAGGACTGAACACGGCTCCAGCAGAATGGGAATGTGCTAATCACCAGGATGATTGGATCCAGCTGTTCTGGGAGATTATCAAGGTGGAGGAGGGGGCCAGGCACCCCCCACCCCCGTTGGGGGAGCCAAGTTTAATCCCAAAGATAGCTGCTGGACTGCTCGGGGGAAGAGGGGGGACACAAAGAGCACCTCCCTCCCCGACCCCCCCGGAATTGGTGGTGACCACATCCCACGTGGGGATCAAAGTGTTCTTTAGGTAATATTTATCACATACACTGAGCTCCTGCCGTCCTAATCTCACTGCCTGGGAACAGAGGGAGAAGTTCTAGGTCATCTCTGCCCACCAGCAGTTTATAGTCTAGTTGGAGGAAGAGCAGAGAATGTGTCCGTTTATTATTGTACTATACTCTCCCGAGTGCTTAGTAAAGTGTCCTGCCCACAGTAAGTGCTCAGTAAATACAACTGACTGATTAGAATAAACCCAGAAAAATAAAAATGAGACCAGGAGATGAGTTCTAAATCCTGCTTCTGCCTCTTGTCTGCTATGTCACCTTAGGCAAAAAATAAAATAAAAGTTGATATTTGTTAAGCACTTACTCTGTGCATAACACTGTTTTAAACACTGGGGTAGATACAGGGTAATCAGGTTGTCCCACTTGAGGCTCACAGTCTTCATCCCCATTTTGCATATGAGGTAACTGAGGCACGGAGAAGTTAAGTGACTTGCCCACAGTCACACAGCTGACAAGTGGTTGAGCGGGGATTCGAACCCGTGACCACTGACTCCCAAGCCCGGGCTCTTTCCACTGAGCCACGCTCTAGGCCTCACCTAAATCATGTGTAGAATGGGGATTCAATATCTGTTCTCCCTCCTATTTAGACTGTGAGCCTCATATGGAACCAGATTATCTTATACAAGATAGTACAGTGTGGCTCAGTGGAAAGAGCACAGGCTTGGGAGTCAGAGGTCATGGGTTTGAATCCCAGCCCTGCCACTTGTCAGCTGTGTGATTGTGGGCAAGTGACTTAACTTCTCTGTGCCTCAGTTCCCTCATCTGTAAAATGGGGATTAAGACTGTGAGCCTCACGTGGGACAACCTGATGACCCGATATCTACCCCAGCACTTAGAACAGTACTCTGCACATAGTAAGCGCTTAACAAATATCAACATTATTATTACAGTGATGGGCCCTTAGAAAGTGCTTAACAAAAAGCACAATTGATTACAAGTAATATTCACTCAATCATATTTATTGAGCACTACCTGTGTGCAGAGCACTATATTAAGCACTTGGAAAATACAAATCGGCAACAGAGACAATCCTTACCCAACAATGGGCTCACGGTCTAGAACGGGGGAGATAGAAAACCAAACAAAACAAATAGACAAGAATCAACCTCATCAATAATAACAATATATTTTTTCTGTATAATTATTATATATTGTGTAGTATGATATTGTGTTGTGACTATAATTATTATATTATAATCATAATGATCTTTCTGAGCCTCCATTTTCTCACCTGTAAATTCACCAATTAGTGGGGAACAAGATAGATTGTGAGTCTCTGATTATCTTAAATCATGCTTTTTACCAAGCGCTTACTCTGGCCAGAGCACTGTACTAAACACTTGAGGGAGTACAGTGGAGTTGATAGTTTCTACTTCCAACTCTTAGCGCATAATCACTTAAGGAATACGATCATTTTTATTATGGAAGATAACATTTCTACGCCTCTGTACCCCCACCCCAGTTCGATAAAGCGACTGGTCTAGCGTTCTGAGTGCCCTTCTAATCAGTGGTTCCAGCTGCTTTCGAGTGGCCCAATTTGCCCTGCCCCTTTTAGGCCCAGAGGCTTGTGGGCTCTTACCTGGTCTATAAAATATTCCTGGCCAGCAGCTCTGTTCCATCACTGTGGAGGAGGGAGACAGAACATGCCCCTTACTGGGGTTTGGTGAGTTGGGGGGTTTGCAGCTGCCCCCCCCCCCCCCTTTTTGCTTTTCTTATTTTTCTCTGGGGAGCTGGGAAAGTTGATATATATTGTGTTGAAATTGCTGGTGATGATGTGGTTAATGAAGATATTGAGGATGCTGGTATTGAGAAGGGAGGAATTTGAGGAGGGTGGGTGTTAATCACCTAACAAGGATTGTGATGTTGATGTGTGGGAGACCTGAGGGTGGTGGTCACGGGTGGGTGGTGCGTTTGGGGCTGGAAATAAAAGTCTAGATGGTTTAAGAACTGTCCTACTTAGAGGAGACTTTAGGGTGGGGGTCCATTCTCTGGACAGGTATTGTGTATGGATGCCCCCTGGTTTGGGGGATTAAGTGTTGTATGTGATTCTTGTCCCCTTGAAGCTGTGGAATGGTTAACGGGGCAGGTGGACAGTCACTCTGGACTGTAGAGTGAGCCTTCGAGGAGAAAGTCGCAGGACGGAGGGGCTAAAGAGGGAATGGCGCTGGGCCTTGCGAGGGACGGTGTGTGCGTGGATGAAGATAAGTAGAGGGTGAAGTTCGTGCGGGCAAACAGGTGTGGGGCTCATTTCTCTGATCCACGTGCTCGTTTATCTGTCGCTGTAGAATGTCCATCAGCTGAAAGGGGCAAACACGTGTGGGGCTCATTTCTCTGATTCACGTGCTCGTTTCTCTGTCGTTCAAGAATGTCCATCAACTGCGAGCAGGCTGTTCTCGATCACTTTTATATCCCCGGGTCCAGGGACCCATTTCCAGGGCCTTTCTAATTGTGGGTTCAGGGATGGGTGCGGGTCTTTCTCCCCCGCAGGAGGCTACGTGGAGTCAGAAGGGGAGTCGACCCCCTACTATGGGCTCACTAACGTTTCACCCCTCGCTTCTGGAAGGAAAAGTGTCTTAATAAAACGAGGGCGCGTTGGGGAGGATTTGAGGTGGGGGCGTTTGGTGACTTGAGGTTATGGAGGAGGAAGGGGCTCTCTAAGGCTTGTTGCTGTGGGCGAGGAGGGGGCGTTCGGCTGTTTGTGGCGTTGGAGACTACATGGGGTGGGGGCTCTGGGTGACATGCGTGTCTAGAGAAGGAGGGGTATCTGCGGGGGCCTGTTCCTGAAGGAAGGGTCGGTTTGGGGTTCGTTGCCGTGGATGAGGAGGGGACACTCGGGGGCTTGGGTTTGGGGGGGCTGTATGTGTCGGGGGAGAAGGGGATGGCACTCAATTGTGGCCTTGGAGAAGGGCGCAACGTGGCTCAATGGAAAGAGCACGGGTATGGGAGTCCGAGGTCGTGGGTTCTAATCCTGACTCCGCCACTTGTCCGCTGTCTTCTCTGTGCCCAAGTTCTCTTATTTGGAAAATGGGGATGAAGACTGGGAGCCCCACGTGGGACAACCTGATTACCTTGTATTCTCTCCCCCCCCCGCCCCCGGCGCTTAGAATAGTGCTTGGTGCATAGTAAACGCTTAACAAATACCGTCATTATTATTCAATCCTTTATGCTGGGGACGCGTGGCTAGGGGAGGGGAAGCTTGGCGGCTTGCGTCTCTGGGTGAGGAGGGGGCGGTTTGCGGGGCTGCGTAGGAGCTATATTGGGGGGGGGGGCGCTCGGTGGCTTGCGGCTCTACAAAGTGTTTGGGAGGGGAGTGTTTGGCTTGTGGCTGTGGGTGAGGAGGGGTCGCCTGAGGCCTTGCAGTTCTGGGGAAGGGAGTGTTGTTGGGTTTGGGAGTCAGAGTTCGTGGGTTCTAATGTTGGCTCCGCCGCTTATCAGCTGTGTGACTTTGGGCAAGTACTTAACTGCTCTGTGCCTCGGTTACCTCATCTGTAAAATAGGGATTAAGACTGAGCCCTAGAGATCATGGGTTCGAATTCCGGCTCTGCCACTTGTTAGCTGTGTGACTTTGGGCAAGTCACTTAACTTCTCTGTGCCTCAATTCCCTCATCTGTAAAATGGGGATTAAATGTGAGCCTCACGTGGGACAACCTGATGACCCAGTATCTACCCAAGCGCTTAGAACAGTGCTCTGCGTATAGTAAGCGCTTAACAAATACCAACATTACTATGTGGGACAACCCGATAACTTTTTTCTCTATCCCAGCGCTTAAAACAGTGTTTGGAACATAAGGGCTTAACAGATACCATCATCATTACTGGGGCTTGTGGCCCTAGATGAGGAGGGGGCTCTTGCGGCGTTGGGTAAGGAGGGGATGTGGAGTGGCTTGTGGCTCTAGGTGAGGAGGGGGTGATCAAGGAGTTGGGGGGTCGCTTTTGGTGTGGCACGGGGTCGGGGTGGGGTGCCTTCGGTGGCTTGTGAGCCCTTGGTGAGGAGGGGGCTTTTGTCAATCTGATGCTAGGGAAAGTTTGGGGAGAGGTGAAGCGGCCTCTGGCTTGTAGTTCTGACCTCCCGGGGCTTGGGGTGGTTAGTGTGTGTTGGGGGGGTGGGGAGGCTCGATGGCTTTGTGACTCTGAGAGGAGGGGGTGCTGAGGCGTTTTTGGTGTGTGTCGGGGGTGGGAGGCCCTCGGTTGCTTGTGACCCCTGAGTAAGGAGGGGGAGATTGTGGGTTTGTGCATCTGGGAAGAATTAAAGGGGAGGCTGTGCGTCTCGGGGTTTGTGGATCTGGGAAGAATTAAAGGGGAGGCTGTGCGTCTCGGGGTTTGTGGATCTGGGAAGAATTAAAGGGGGGTGCTCAGGGGCTTGGGTGTGTGTGGGCGGGGGGTGTGATCTGTGTCTTGCAGTCTGGGGTTGTGAACTGACAATGTCCTGGAATCGGACCTGACATGATGCAAAAGTGTCTTGCTCCTCTTCTCTACCCCCCCACCCCTCCCCCCCCAACTCGTTAAGTGCTCATTAGCGAAGCGGCCTGGCTTAAGGGATAGAGCACAGGCCTGGAGTTAAGGCACGGGTTTGAATTCTGCTTCTGCCACTGGCCTGCTGTGTGACCGTGGGCAAGTCACTTTATTTCTCTGGGCCTCAGTTCCCTCAGCTGTAAAATGGGGATTGAAACTGCAAGCCCCACATAGGAAAGGGCCTGTCTAATTCAAGTGGCTAGTATCTATCCCAGTGTTTAGTACAATGCCTGTTACATAGTAAGCGCTTAACATACAATTGTTATTATTAGCAGCTCCTCCTCCTCCTCTTTTATCCTCTTTCCTCCTCCTCCTGCTCCTCCTCCTCCTTCATGCTGGTGTGGACTCCATGCTGAGTGTGGAGCAGGCTCGAAGACCCCCAGCCATCGGCCTCGAGGTGAATGTCGCCGGGAGACGTCGCCATCCCGGAGTCTCTGGAGAGACAATCCATCGTGGAGGTGAGGGGTTTGGGGGTGTCAGCCCAGAGGGGCCGGCGTCTGGCCTATCCCTGCAGGCTTAGTGACTGATGGCTGCTCTTTGCCCTCTCTGTGGAGCACCCCCAGTGTTTCCCCAGGACCCCCCCCCCCACACACCTCTGGCCCCAACTGTGCCACAAACACACAAACCCCCTGACGTTCCTCAGTCAAAACCAGAAAGCCATGGTGAAAGGGAGCCTTCAAGTCGCCCAGTGACCCCCAAACTTAGGAGTGGCAAGCCTGGCTTTGGCCAGGGAACATCCCCACTTGTTCCCCATTAAGTCTTTAGGAGCGGCATCTCGGTTGGGATGGGCTAAAATGGAGGATTGGAGGAGAATGGCGATGGAGGAGAAAAAATACTACTGAATGAAAGGATTGGCTCTCTCTCGCAGTGGCTACTTCTGTGCTTTAGGGACACTCAGTGGAAGGCCGCAGAGCAGCCCAGAGGTGGACAGCCGTGACCACGGAGAAGACAGAAGGACAGATTGGCTGTTGCACTCAACCAGGCCACTGGACACTACCCCCTCCCCTGCCCTCCGACAGTGCTGAATTCTTTGGGCTCCAATGTGTCTCCCCAGGGTCTCTGACCCCACGGGACCCCACCGGTTCCTGCAGGAGGTGATGAATGTGAGAGTGCATGTGTCACACGGGGCTCAAGCGGGGCAGGGGTCAGAGAGAGTAAGTAAGGAGTGGAACTGTCCTGCTCTCGACAGGGTAGGGATGCTGGATTTGGAGATCTGGGCTCCGGGCAGGGGGCTCTGCCTATTTCTGACCCGACTGGGGGGGCCTGGGCAAGACCTGGGGCCCTTAATTCTATAGACAGGCCAAACCCACCCTCCTGGCCCGGTCTGCAGAGTCCCCCTACCCATCCCATGCCTCTGGAATGCAGCCCCCTCCTTGCTCGATGGTGTGGAGTTCCTCAGGGGAAGTAGGGGGAATGCAGGGGCAGGAGTAAGACAGGGTGTGAGTTGTCATCACTTGTCTGTGTGATTCCCTCCTGTAGGAATGAGGCTGGGGAAAGGTGACACCCCCACCCCAAATTGGCCCGGGGAGGGTGACTGTGTAATGAGTATCCTACAAAGGAAACAGCACTGTTGCACCTCCCTTCTCGCCAACCCACTCTCTCCTGGGCTGAATGTGGATGTGGAATAATAAAATATCTTTCTTGAAACACCTGTCTGAGCATCACACTGGGTGGGGTAGTTTGGGGAGCCCAAAGTTTTATATTTGAGGAGGAACTATAGCCGGCGACTCCAGTAAGAGACCTCCCCAACCCAAGCTCATCCTCTAATCCATGGGTTTGCTGCCGTGCCCCCCCTCCCCAATCCCAACTGACCTTAAAGCATGACATGGATTGCTAACACCTGGAGCCTAGAAGGTCCTTATGGGTAGGGGTTGTGTCTGCCGCGTTTGGTGCACTATACTCCCTCAACCATTTCATACAGTGTTTTGCACACATTAAGCACTCAAGTACTTTTGAGGGCCAGGGAGTGCTGGGGTTGTCAGGGCCTATTGCTGCTAAGGGAAGGGAAGTGATCTTAAGAAGAGCTACTGTCAGGGTGACCTCAGCCCAGGCAGGGAGAAGGGAGGAATGTGGGGTCAGGACAAGAGTTAATCTGTGGGTCCGGGGTGTGTGCTGGGCGGGAGGTTGGGGAGAGAATCTCTCTCTCCTCTCTCTCTCTCTCTCCTCTCTCGCTCGCTTCTCTTTGTGTGTTCTTTCTGTGTCTTTTTTTTCCTCTTTTTTTCTGTCTTTTTCTCTCTGCCTCTTCTCTGTGTTGTCTTTTTTCTCTCTTCTTCCTCTCCCTGTCTCTCCCTCTCTCTCTTCTTTCCCCCCCGCCCTTCCTCTTTGCTCTCTTCTCTCTTTTTTTCTATCCCTTTATTTCTTCTCTCGCTTTGGCTTTTGTTTTCCTTCGCTTTGTCGGTCTCTGTTTTTCTCTCTTGCTTTCTCCCCCAGGGTCCCAACCCCGAGAGGGCAAGGGGGGAGGGAGGGGTGGGGCCGGTCGTGCTGCCCTGAGCGGTTTTGGGGGAAGCCACTAGGTGGCAGCCCTGGCCTAGGCTTTCCCCTTCCGACCTTTGGGGTCTGGGGCAGGGTGGGGGGGCAGCTGGCCTGAACCTCATTCTCCTTTCCAGCACCACCCTCCCCCACAGGCCTCCAGCTCATCTCGATCCCATGTCCCGCAGGAGAAGCCGCCTAGCCTAGTAGCTAGAGCCTGGGCCTCAAACCTAGCTTTTAATCCCATCTTCACTTTTCTGCTGTTTGACTTTTGGCAAGTGACAACTTCTCTATGCCTCGCTACCTAATCAGTCTTATGAAGTGCTTACCTTATGCTTACTCTCCTAAGCAAATCAATCTTATTTAGTGCATACTGTACTAAGCAGCTGGGGGAGGGCAATAGAAGAGGGGCGGTAGACATGTTCCCTCCCCTCAGCGAGCTTCCATTCTCAAGGAAGAGGCAGATATTAACATGTCAGTAAATTAGACAAGGACATAAGTGCTGTGGAACTGAGGGAGGGGTGAATAAGGGGTACAAATCCAATTCTCACCTGTAAAATGCTTAATTGTGGTATCAGTGCTTAGTGCTTAGAACAGTGCTTGCCACAGAGTAAGCGCTTAACAAATACCTTTAGTATTATTAAGTGCTTGCTATGTACCAGGCACTGCTCTAAGAAGTGGGGTAGATAGAATAATAAATAATAATAATGTTGGTATGAAGCACTTAATATGTATAGAGCACTGTTCTAAGCGCTGGGGTAGAGACAGAGTAAGGTTGTCCCACGTGAGGCTCACAGTCTTAGTCCCCATTTTACAGATGAGGTAACTGAGGCCCAGAGAAGTTAATCTTCTATCACAGATAGAAGATAATCTGGATGGACACAGTCCCTATCCCACATAGGACTCAGTCTTTACTCCCCATTTTACAGATATGGGGAACTGAGGCACAGAGAAGTGAAGTGACTTGCCCAGTGTCATGCAGCAGACCAGTGGCAGAGGTGGAACCCCTGACTTTCTGACTCCCTGGCCCGTGCTCTAGCCACTATACCGTGTTGCTTAATCCTGAATGCCTCATATGGGCCATGGATTGTGTCCCATTTAATACAACTAGCCCCACCCAGGCTCCAAGGGACCTCTAGCTTCCTCCCCCCCGCCCCCCCCCGGACTGTAAACTGGTCGTGTGCGGGGAAGGTCTATTCAATTATTGCATTGTCCTCTTCCAAGTGCTTAGTACAGAGTCCTGCACCCAGACAGCCCTCAATAAACAAGATTTGCGGACTGACTGGCTGCTGGGAAAGCCAGGACCCCGGTCTTGGGGAAGGTCATGGTCAGTTGGCGCTTCCTGTCCGTGTAGGTCTGCATTCTTCTGGGCTTGTCCGTATCCCTTTCCTCCGTGCCCCTCCCCAGCTGGCCTGGACGCTATCCGATTCCTGCCCCGCCCCGGGGAGCTCCCTACTCTCTCCGTGAGTCACCCTGGCCTAGCAGGGCCTGGCCTGGCTCCCAGGAGGAGGCGGGGGCCGGTGGGTCCATGGAAACAGGGGTGAGGGGGGACTGGGTTCCCCCCCCCATTCCATCCTCCTCTCCCGCTTTCCTCTCCACTCCCACTCACATCCAGCCCTTCTAGCCCCGCCAGCTTTGACTATTTAAGTATTTAGTCATCATATATGCATTTTCCCCTTCTCCTCATCTCTCTCTAAACTATCTTCCTGTGTATATCCCCTTTCATTGGGCTGTGAGCTCCACTGAAGGCAGCAATCGGGTCTAATTCGTACCCTCCCAAATGCTTAGCAGAGTGCTCTGCACCCCATAGTCCTCAAAAGCTTTGAGGGTGGAGATTGCATCAATTAAGTCTTTTCATACTCTGCCAAGTGCATAGAGAAGCGACATGACCTAATGGAAAGAACACAGACCTGGGAGTCAGAAGACCCGAGTGCTAATCCTGAATCTGCCAATTGTTTCTGGGTGACCTTGGCCAAGTCATTTCACTTCTCTGTGCCTCCGTTTCCTCAAGAGTAAAAAGGAGATTAAGGCTGTGAGCACCCTGTGGGACGTGGACTGTGTCCCACCTGACTAGCTTGTATCAGGCCCAGTGCTTAGAACAGTGCCTGGCACGTAAGTGTTCAACAAAAGCTATTTTTTTAAAAAAAAAAACAAAACACTGTTCAGTGCTCTGTACCCAGTAGACAGGAAGTTCCTTGAGACCCGGGATTGTCTGTCTTCTATATTCTCCCAACTGCCTAGTACAGTGCTCTGCACACAGTAAGATCCTTGAGGACAGGGCTCATGGCTACTTTCTGTATTCTCCCAAATTGCTCTGCATACAGGAGAGAGGAATCGGGTAGAGGGCTGGGATCTTGGCTTAATGGAAAGAGCCCAGGCTTGGGAGTTAGAGGATGTGGGTTCTAATCCCGCCTCCACCACTTGTCTGCTATGTGACTTTGGGCAAGCCACTTCTCTGTGCCTCAGTTACCTTATCTGTAAAATGGGGATTAAGAAAACTGTGAGCCCCATGTGGGACAACCAGATTACCTTGTATCCACCCCAGCGCTTAGAAAAGTACACACAGTAAGCATTTAACAAATACCGTTATTATTATTATTAATCTTGTACTCTCACAGCCCTTGAGGGCAAGGGCTCATATCTTCCAACTGCACTGTACTCTTTCAAGTGCTCAGCCTGGTGTTCTGCACACACACTGTACACTCCTGAGGGCCGCAAACCACCTATTGTATTCTTGCAAGTACTCAAGCTGGCTCCGTGCACACAGTGATTGTAAACTCCAAGAAGGCTACTGTCCATCTCAAGCATGCAGAGCACTGGACCGAGCACATTAGATGGTACTGGTCAACGGCCATGCATCAAACAAAATCCTTGTCATCGGCTTTAAAGCACTTGATCGCATAGTCCCCTCCTACCTCACCTTGATAATCTCCTACTCCAACCCAGCCTGCACTCTCTGCTCCTCTGTCAGCCCACTCACTGTACTTCGATCTCGTGTCTCGCCGCCGACCTCTCGCCCATGCCCTGCGTCTGGCCTAGAACACCCTCCCTCTTCCTATCCGACAGTTACTCTCCCCTCCTTCAAAGACTTATTGAAGGCCCCTCTCCCCCAAGAGGCTTTCCCTGACAGCACCCTCCTTTCCTCTTCTTCCACTCCCTTCTGTCACCTCAACTTGCTCCCTTTACTCATTCCCCCCTCTCCCCGACCCAAACCCCATAGCCCTTAGATCCACGTCTGTAATTTTATTTATATTAATGTCTGCCTTTCCCTCCAGACTGTAAGCTATATTGTACCTTCCCAAGCACTTAGTACAGTTCTCTGCACACAGTAAGTGCTCAATAAATATTATTGACTGACAGACTTTTTGCCTACCGGCCCACAGTCAACTTGAACCATTCTTCAGGCCTCCTTGTAGAGGGTTGACTGGCTGCCTTAGCTTAGGCAGCTGCAGGGACCCAAGCCCACATCCTTGAGCCATGGTCACCTGTCCCATCTACACCTTTCCAGGCACGGTGGGGAAACTGAGGCAGGGGAAAACAGGGGACCTGGTGTTAGTTCTGATTCTCCCCCTGACCGCTGCCTGATCTGGCTGAGGAATATCTGCAGCATCCAATTCCCGCTCTCCCTCTCTCTGAGCTGACCCCTTTTCCTCAACTCCCACTTTTCCTCAGCTCCCCCTCTCTCCCCCCGACTCTCTTCCTTTGCTCTACCCCCCTCCACCCCACAACACTTGTGTATATTTGTACATATCTATAATTCTATTTATATTAATGCCTGTTTTCTTGTTTTGATGTGTATACATAATTCTATTTTTATTGAGGCTACTGATGCTTGTTGACTTGTTTTGATGTCTGTCTCTCCCCCCTCTAGACTGTAAGCCCATTGTGGACAGGGATTGTTTCTGTTGCTGTATTGTACTTTCCAAGCATATAGTACAGCGCTCTGCATGCAGTAAGTGCTCAATAAATGCGATCGAATGAATGAATGACCCCACCTATGGGGATGGTCTGATCTGATCAGCCCGAACATACCCCAGTGCTCAGCAGTGTTTGGCATATAGTAAGCACTTAATAGCATGCTATTATTACTAGCCCAGCCTCTGCAAGACCCAGACAATGTGCATGTGTTTGTGTGTGTGTGCATGCACACACACTCATCTGCGATCCTGATGGGGACGAACAGAAATAAATTCACACTTATGGTTCCAACCCTGGGCTCTTCAGTCACTCCTCCTGCCACCAGGGGATAACTTTCTTGCCATTTAATGAACTGTGGGCATCTTTCCCTGTCAATCGGGTTTGGGGCCCAGGAGGAGATGGTAGTCCCTGGGTCACCCCCTACTTTCCCCCCACCCCTCGGGCCTTCATGATTTCAGGGGCTTCCGAGTCTGGGCTGGAGTCAGTGAACAGATCCTGAGTAGCAGAGTGGCCTAGTGGTTCTAATCCCGGCTCTGCCGATTGTTGCCGGGTGACCTTGGACAAATCATTTCACCTCACTGTGCCTCTTACGATGGTGCTCTGAGCCCAGCAAGGGCTCAACAAATGCCATCGATGAACTGAATGATGACACCTTTGGACCCTGGTTGGACCTAGTGCTTGACACTCAGCAAGGCACGGCTCTGAGCCCTTTGGAGGTGCAAGGACACAGCAAAATCACATTCCCCGCCCTTGAGGGGGTTATACTCTGAGGGAGACTGAGGGAAATTACAAATGTGTGACTCGCCCTTCTGGAAGCTGGCGGGAAAGGGGGAGGTCTTGGGTGGTCTGTTAATTCCCTTTTCTCTTTTTCCCATTCCCTCTAGAGAGGAACGGGTGGAGCCTTCCATGCCTGGGTCGTTTCCAGGAGGGAAAGGAGGAATCGGGAGAGGGGTGGTGAGGTGCAGTCAGCCTGCCTTCTGTGTTCTGTGGAGTGACTGGACGGGGGTGGGCGGCTAGTGGCCGGTCCCAGGGTGGAGCTGGGTTTGATAATGGAGGGAAGTGAGCAGGGAGGGGTTTAGTCTGTTAGCGTGTGGGCTAAGCACGGGGTTGGAGTATTTGTGTGTTGTGTGTATGTGTGTGTGCGAGCCTGAATGGGGGCTTTTCTGCTCCTGGTTCCCAGGGGTTTTTTTCTGTTTTCTGCCCTTTTCTCTCTGTCCCTCTCTCTTAGTTCTTCCCCTTTCCCCTCCCTCCTTTCTCTCTGTTTTCATCTTTATATCTTTGTGTTTTCCCTCTCTCTCTCTGGCTTCTCTCTCATTTTTCCTTCTCTCCCTCTCTCTGGTTTCTCTCTGTTTTTTCACTTTTCTCTCTCTCTGGTTTTTCCCTTTCTTTCTCTCTCTGGTTTCTCTCTGGTTTTCCCCCTTCTCTCACTCTTTCTCTGGTTTTTCCCTTTATTATCTCCTTCCCCACCCCCCGATTTTTTCCTTTCTCTCGCCCTCTCCCTCTCTGGTTTCTCTGGCTCTCTCTAGTCCCCCAAAAAGGACCCCTCCCCCGCCCCCATCCTTTCTATGTGCATCTCTCTCCCTGTCACTCTCTCTGGCTCTGCATCCTCTGTAAAGAAAATGACGATGATAGTTATTAAGGGTTTACTGTGTACTAAGCGCTGGGCTCGATCTAAAACAATCAGACTGGACACAGTCCCTGTGGCAGCTGGGTCTCTCAATCTTAGAGAAGAAGGTCAGGATCTTACCCCGGTTCACAGGTGAGCTAAGCACTGTACTAAAGTTAGGGTAGATGAAAGATGAGAGGGGGAGCCAGGCCCTGACCCATCTGTGGCTCCAGGCCTAAGAGAGGGAGGGAGAACAGGTAGGGAATTCCCATTTTACAGATGAGGCAAGGGATGCACGGAGAACTGATCTGCCCCAGGTCACATAGCAGGGAAAGCGGGATTAGAACCCCAAGTCCCGGAGATGGGGAGAGAGGAGTCTTTATCAATTCCCTGCTCACACCCAAAGCCTCGAGCATGAGGGGAGGGAGGTGCGGTTGCCATAAGAACACCATGCCCCGCCTCCCCCGCCCCGCAGGCGTTTTCCCACCCCACCCCTTCCCCTCCTCCCTCTTTTCCAGCCAAAGAGCCGAGCAGAAGCCGGGAATGCCGAGTTGGAGGGACAAGTCTGTTCGCATTCTGTACTTTGGAATGGGTGTGTGCAGCCGTGGGAATGTGGGAGCGCCTGCAGACCTCGGTCATGCATGCACACGCGTGCTTGTATGGACTAGGGTGTGATGGGTCATGTGTGTTCAACTGGGCAGCGTGGCTTGGTGGAAAGAGCCCGGGTTTGGGAGGAAGAGGATGTGGGTTCTAATCCCGCCTCTGCTACCTGTCTGCTGTGTGACCTTGGACAAGCCATTCAACTTCTCTGTGCCTCAGTTACCTCATCTGGAAAAATGGGGATTAAAAAATGTGAGCCCCACGTGGGGCAATCTGATTACCCTGTATCTACCCCAGTGTTTAGAACAGTGCTTGGCCCATAGTAAGCGTTTAACAAATTCCATTACTATTATTGTTCTTGGCTGCCAGCCCGAGGGCAGGATCTGGTCATGCGAGGTTGTGACGACACGTGCTAGGGATCCGAAGTGCCAGTCGGACTCCTGAGTCTAGGATTCTTCGACCTCGACTGGCTCTGCGATGGAGTCAAGTGAATGTGATGAGCGGTAGTTGTGATAACAGTAATTATAATAATAAATAAGTTATTATTCAGTGCATAGGCCAAACGCTGGATAGATCCAACACAATTCATTTATTCATTCATTTACTGAGAGCTTACTATGTGCAGAGCACCATTTGGAATTGACAACTCGGCAATAGAATAAGAGCGGCAACCACCAAGGGGAGCAAGATTGGGTATTGAATCCCCGTTTTACAGGTGGGAAAACTGAGACCCTCCAAGTGAAGCGACTAGAGGACAGGGTAGAAACACCAAGCGTTCCAGAGAGCCCAGAAAGGGGGATGGGGGGGGCAGAGGCTGGCAGGAGGGGGGGTACACCCGTTCCTAACTAAAGTAGCAAGTTGTGCGAATAGGGAATTTCATTCAATCGTATTTATTGAGCACTTACTGTGTGCACAGCACTGGACTAAGCACTTGGAAAGTACAATTCACAAATAGAGACAATCCCTTCCCACAATGGGCTTACAGTCTAGGGGTGGGGCGGGGTGGGGGGAGAGACAGACATCAAAACAAGTAAATAGGTGTGTGTGTATGTTCTGTTATTTTGCTTGGGTTTGGACCCTTTTATTAGCTCCACACCACCTCTGTTCATATCTATAATTTATAGTGATGCCTACTCCCCCCTCTAGGCTGTAAACTCTTTGTGGGCAGAAAATATGTCTGTTTTTTATTGCACTCTCCCAAGATCTTACTACAGTGTTCTGCTCATGGTATCCTCTCAATAAATGTGATTGATGGATGGCTTAATATGTATGGCTGTCTCCCCCTACAGCTCTGTTAAACTATAAGCTCCCGGAGGGCAGGAGTGTGTGTGTGTCTTTTGTGTATTCACAGGTGCTTTGAGCTGTCGACTGGCAGAGGGGGTAGTAAAACTTAGATGCCCAGAAAGTACAGAATTTCACAATCCTCGGAAACATGCCGAGAAAACGTAATAATAATAATAATAATAATGTTGGTATTTGTTAAGCGCTTACTATGTGCCAAGCACTGTTCTAAGCGCTGGGGTAGACATAGGGGAATCAGGTTGTCCCACGTGGGGCTCACAGTCTTAATCCCCATTTTACAGATGAGGGAACTGAGGCACAGAGAAGTTAAGTGACTTGCCCACAGTCACACAGCCGACAAGTGGCAGAGCTGGGATTCGAACTCATGAGCCCTGACTCCAAAGTCCGTGCTCTTTCCACTGAGCCACGCTGCTTCAAAACGTGCCAGTCCTTCTTGGGGAGGGCGTCTGAATTGTGTGTGATTTCCTTTCCCGTTGTCAGCCATTGTCCCGCGAGGGCTCTGGTCTCACCCCGCCCCATGGCCAGGCCCGTGTCCTCTCCCGTACCCAGTTCCGTGCCTGGGTCATTCCCCCGCCCCCAACCCAGGCCTGGCTTGGCGAATGTCCTCATGTGGTTTAGTAAGAAGCAGGATGGCTTGGCCCGTATGTACATGCTTATTTTGGGCAGGGATTGTCTTTCTTTACTACTGAATTGTACTTTCCAAGCGCTTAGTACAGTGCTCTGCACACACAGTAAGCACTCAATAAATATGATTGAATGAATGAATGCAAAGAGCAGGGGCTTGGGAGTCAGAGGACGTGGGTTCTAATTCCGCCTCCACCACTTGTCTGCTGGGTGACCTGGGACAATCCGCTTAATTTTTCTGGGCCTCGTTTACCTCACCTGTAAAATGGGGGTAAAAATAATAATTATGGCATTTAAGTGCTTACTATGTGCCAAGCACTGTTCTAGGCACGGGGGTAGATACAAGGTAATCAGGTTGCTCCACATGGGGTTCATAGTCTCAATCCCCATTTTGCATAAGTGGTAACTGAGGCACAGAGAAGTGAAATGACTTGGCCAAAGTTACAGCAGACAAGTGGCGAAGGTGGGATTAGAATCCACGTCCTCCAACTCCCAAGCCCGTGCTCTTTCCACTAAGACACGCTGATTAAGACTGTGAATCCCATGTAGGGCAACCTGATTCCCTTCTATATTCCCCAGCGCTTAGAACAGTGTTTGGCACACAGTATGCACTTAACAAAAACCACCGTTATTATCATTATTATTATTATCCCCCTTCCCCCCATGCCCAGGCAGCCGATAGCCCGGCAGCTCGGGTCGGCCACGGAAAGGGATTGCCCCTTCTGCATTTTATTTATTTCTTTATTTGGGGTGGGAGTGTCCCGGAGGCTCGGGAACCCCGTCGCGAGCTTAATCCATTTGACTCATGATTCCCTGTCCTCCCTGGTGTCCTCCTGGACTTGGACCCCCTCTGCTGCCTGGGGGCTATGCCCTCTGACACCTCTTTGGAACCCCCCCGCCCCAAATCTAGCAGCTCTTCCCTCTTCTCTAATAGCCCCCCACCCCACTTCAGCAAGAAGCTTCTCTTTCCTGGCACTGCCTCATCCTTTTTCCTTTTTCTCTAGCAGCCCCTCCCTCCTGCCAACAGCCTTGCCTTCTATAGTTGCCTCAACTTCCTTCCGTTGCCTCCCCTTCCTCCCGCTTCTCGTTTCCTTCCCCTTCTCACTTCCTTCTTCAATTCCCTTTTCTGACTTCTTTCCTCTTCCTCCCCTTCCTTCCCCTCCTTCCCTCCCTTCCAGCAGAGATTTGCACACCTGTTGGGTGGGTGGGTTTAATGGTGAGCTAGGGTGTGTGGGTGAGGGGGAGTTGGGGAAACCCAAGGGAGTCGAGGTCACCTGCCTTGACCTCCACCCCCTCCCTGCCCCCCACAGTGGTCTCTAGGGTTTATCGGCCCGAGCTCTCCTGCCTGGGCGCCGGGGTTGGTGGAGGCGGAGAGGGCTCTGAAGGGGACTTACTGCCGTTATAAGTTCCAGGACACCGGGGTCCAAGACAAGACCCCCCCCCCCCCCCCCCCCGGGCTGGCACTAGATGCCAGCCAAACCAAAGCTCACCTTCGGCAGGCCGCCTGAGGCCTGGGACGCTCGTTGGGAGAACCCCTCCTCCTGGGAGCCTTTCATCCTCAGTCTAGGCGCCTGGGAGGTGAGTTTGAAGGGAGACAAGGCCTTAATTAATCCTTCTCCAGCAGCAACCCCAGCAGGCTGTCACCCTCGTGCCCTCCGCTCACAGCCACCGGTGCAGGACCCCTGCTGCATCCTGCACGGGGAAGGGTCTCTTCTCTTTTCCAGCTCTATCCACAGTGTCTTGCCAGGGAAAGGTTCTCTTTTCTCTTTCAGCTTCACCCTCCCCTTCTGATGTAGCCCATCCTGGGTATTGTCAGGGGAAGGATCTCTCCTTCTACGTCTGCCCTTTCTACGTCTGCCCTTTCCCCGCTGGTTCAGGCCCGAACCCCCTGCCTACTGTGTCCCGTCTGACTCCCTTTCCCCTGCATTTCTGGGGCCGACCGCAGAAGAAGTGAGGGGTGGTCTTAGCCAGAGACACAGACCATGCCCACATTCATTCTCTCTCCCTCCCTCTCTGAAATAGCATGGAGCTGAGAGAAAACCCAGGTTCTGGGCCTTAGTTCATCATCTGGAGGGATAAGAGGGATAAGATCCCTGCTCTCTGAATATTTTAGGTAGGGAACTGTTGGATCTGATTATCTTGAATCTGTTCTGCATACCATATCTGTACCCTGATCCTGATTGATACACTCTTCTCTAGGAGTAAAACAGAACACAAAATAGCAGTGTCTGTCCTCTTCTGTCCCTGGGAGCAGGATCCATGATGCGAATGAGGCTTGTGGCAAATGTTCCCTAGTCGATGGCATGCATGCATGTACATGCTTATGGTTCTGGTGGGGACTTGAGTGGGATAACTGTATTAAAAAAAGAGAGAGACTTTTTTTTAAAATGATATTTAAGCACTTACTATGTGTCAAGCACTGTTCTAAGCACATTGGATAGATACAAATCTATCAAACTGCGTCGAGTCCCTGTCCCTTACGAGGCTCACGGTCTAAGTAGGAGGGAGAACAGGTATTAAATCCCCACTTCACAGTTGAGGAAACCAAGGCCCAGAGAAAAAAAATTGCTGTATTTAAGCACTTACCATGTGCCAGACACTGTACTATGCGTTAGGGTGAATAGAAGCCAATCAGGTTGGACAGTCCTCTCCCACATGGGGCTCACAGTCTTAATCCCCATTTTACAGCTGAGGGAACTGAGGTACAGAGAAGTGAAGTGACTCACCCAAGTTCACCCAACTAACAAGTGGTGGAGCTGGTATTAGAACCCAGGTCCTTCTGACTCCCTGGTCTGTGTTCTATGTCCTGGGCCAAGCTGCTTCTCACAGTGAGAAGTGACTTGAAGTGACTTGTCCAATGTCACACCACAGGCAATTAGCGGAGCTGGAATTAAAACCCAGGTCCTTTGACCCTCAAGTCCTTTGACCCTCAAGTCCTTTGACCCCCCCCCCCCGAGGACTGAGCTTTTTCCACTAGGCCAGGCTGCTTTCCATGCTGATTCTGGGTGTTGGATTCGCTCCCTGACCTAGGGGAAGTCATTTAGAGTCTGGCAGTGGCTCTGGGTTGGGTGAGAATTTGGAGAAGTAGGGGAGGGGGCTTTTGGGGTGAAGGCGAGATGGGAGGCCCATCAGCCCATGATTGAAGCATCTTCCCACCCCCCCCCCCCACTGAATGGCTGTAGGGCTCTAGGCTTCTGTGCAACTGGATGGACTCGAGAGGCGGCGTGTGTCTGGTTTTATACCGGATGGTGTGGTTTTCTGATAGGAAATGTGAAGTTTTATTTCCGGAATTTTCTCTGGGACACCCAGTTTCCTTCCACGGTGGATCCCAGCTGGGTGCAGGACCCTTGGCCGGGTTTAGGGAGTGTTGACTGGAGAGACACTCTCAGTTCTCACCAGCTAATGCGAGACAGCGGCCATGGGTCATTGTGTGCGGTAAGCTGTGAGTCTCAGGTCCCCCTGTACAGTCCCGTTGCTGTCCTCACCACCATCTGTGGCCCATCTGTCTACCAGCCGTCTCAAATGAAAAGTAGAAGGACTTGGGTTCGGATGCCGGCTCTCCTGATCTCCCACCGGTTGACCTCGGACGAGTCATTTAACCTCCCGGGGCGCTGGTTTCCCTCATCTGTAAAATGGTGATCTGATACCCATTTTCCCACCATTTTGGGCGGTGGTGGGGCAGGGATGGCCCCCACCCAGATGATCTCGCATCTACCCCAGTGTTTAGGACGGTGCTCGGTTTAGTGAATGCTTAACACATACCACAGAGATTATTGAAAGGGATGGGCAGAGAGAGGCTGAGAGACGCCCAGCCTCTTGGTGGAGCGCAAGTCTTTCTGGGCACTGGCCTCTCAGGATGGAAAAACGGATGGAGGGCCCAGGGTTGATGGAGCCAAGTTCAGAACCTGGGGGAAAGGGGTGAGGACTGGGGTGTGCATGAGGAGAACAGAGTATAAACTCTAGATTGGAAGCTCACTGAGGGCGGGGAACCAATCCAACAATTGTATTTACTGAGCACGTATTGTGTGCTGGAGAGTTGGTATGCATTTACCAACTCTCTTGCATTATACTCTCCCAAGAGTTTAATAAAGTGCTCTGCACATGGTAAGCTCTCAATAGATACCATGGATTGACTGAGAATAGAAAAAATATTTCCATCGTGTTGCTCTAGTACTATTTCTTGATATACTTTGGCTTCCACCATGTGACTGTCCCTCTTTGTTCTTCCTTTTTTTAATGTTTTTTTAATGGTGTTAAACACTTACTATGTGCCAGGCAATGTAATAAACGCCAGCGTAGGAACAAGTTAATCAGGTTGGACACAGTCCTTGTCCCACCTGGGCTCACGGTCTTAATCTCCATTTTACAGATGAGGTCACTGAGGCCCAGTGAAGTGACTCTTCCAAGATCATGCAGCAGACCAGTGGCAGAGTAGGGATTAAAAAAAAAAAATGTTGGTATTTGTTAAGCGCTTACTATGTGCCGAGCACTGTTCTAAGCGCTGGGGTAGACATAGGGGAATCATGTTGGATTAGAACCCAAGGCCTCTGACTCCCAGGCCTAGGCTCTTTCCAATTGGCCACGCTGCTTCCTTGGTGGGTATTGGCCCTTGTCTTACACTGTTTCAGTGGTTTTATCATTTGATCTTTATGTGTCTGTCACCGCTATTATTCAGAGGCCTAGTGGAGAGAGCCCAGACCTGAGAGTTAGAGGATTTGGGTTCTAATCCCGCTCCTGCCCCTTGCCTGTTGCGTGACCTCGGGCAAGTCACCTGTCCGGATCTCGGTTTCCTCAGCTGTAAAATGGGGATTTGACAGTCATCCTCCCCCTACTTAGACTGTGAGTCCCATGTGGCACAGGGTCTGTGTTGACCTGCTGAGAAGCATTGAGAACACTTAGTATGTAGCACTAACGGCGGTGTTGATGAAGGAGATGTTTTAAAGGGACAGGAAGCTGTGGGAATTGGAGGAGAATGGAGTGTGGAGAGAGAGGGAGCATCCATAGCTACATAGTTAAATCTTATAAATGATTGTCTTCATTGCTTGGTGAAACCTTTAGGGACCGGCTTGATTATCAGCGTAGGATCACCTCACGGTCATGGGAGTTGATGGGAAATGGAGTGATAATTATAATAACATGCGGAGGTACCCCTTGAAGATACAGAACAGCTTAGACCAGGTCGTTTACGAGTTCGGAAGCGTGCGGCTTATGGAGGGATTTTATAAAGGAGTTGGACTCGTTCTCCAGGATCCATGGTGTCAGCTAAATTGGTGTCCCAAAATAGAGCGAGGTCACTGCATGATAGCTTGAATTTACCCAAGCCCCAAAAGACTAGCTCTAACCCAGTCTTCCCAGAGATTTTTTGGAGATTAGCACATGCCGAAATCAGAGGACCTGGGTTGTAATCCTGGCTCTGCCAGTTGGCTGCTGCATCACCTTGGGCAAGTCGTTTCACTTAAAAAATAATGTGTCATTTTTCAGGTGCTTAGCATATATTAAGCTCTGGAATAGATACACTCTGAGGCCCACGTAGGACCGATTATCTTCTAAATGGGAGGTAGAACAGGTTTGGGATCCCCATGCTGCAGATGAGGGAACTGAGGCTCTGAGATGTGAAGTGACACATCTAAGGTCACATGGCAGGTGAGTGCTGGAACTGGGATTAGAACCCAAGTCCTCTGATGCCCAGGCTCTTTGCACCAGGACACACTGCTTCGCTTCCAGGGCCCTTAGTGTCATTTGCCCCCATTTAGAGCTCGATAAATATGCCTAACCTATTCCTCCCCACGTGATTTCAGTAGCGATTGGATAAAATGGTGGTATTTGTTAAGCGCTTACTACGTGCAAAGCACTGTTCTAAGCACTGGGGGATACAAGGTGATCAGGTTGTGCCATGTGGGGCTCACAGTCTTAATCCCCATTTTACAGATGAGGGAACTGAGGCACAGAGAAGTGAAGTGACTTGCCCAAAGTCACACAGCTGGCAAGCTGCGGAGCCGGGATTAGAACCCATGCCCTCTAATTCCCAAGCCCGTGCTATTTCCACTGAGCCACGCTGCTTCTCCAGGATAAGGAAGCATGGACAGCCCTGAATGGGAAGAGAACCATTTGCGTCGTGGTGTGGAAGGGATTTGTTGCCAAATTGTAGTTTTCAAGCACTTAATACAGTGCTCTGCACATGATAAGGGCTCAATAAATATGAATGAATGAATGAATCTCAATCAGCGGTTCCCTTGATGGGGAGCCCCAGTCTGTGAGGTTATTATGAAAAATAATAATTGTGGTATTTAAGTGTTTACTATATGCTAAGCACTGAACTAAACTCTGGGATAGATACAGGATCATCAGGTCCCATATGGGGCTCCCAAGTAGAAGTAGGAGGGAGAAAAGGTTTTGAATCCCCATTTTCCATATGAGGAAACTGAGTCCCAGAGAGGTAGAGTGAATTGCTCAAGGTCAGCCGTCAGGCAGGTGACAGAGCCGGGACTAGAACGCAGGTCTCTGACTCCCAGTCCTATGCTGTTTCCCCTATGCCACTCTATCAAACTCAGGAAAAGACAGCCAGAAATGGGTCAAAGGTGGGATCAGATAAGAAACCAGGTTGGGACAGAGGAAATGACATTAACCTGTAGAGAACTGCTGTAGGGATCGGGCCCCCTGAAAATCATCCTGCCGAAATCCCCCTGCTTCTCTGCTCTCAGTTGGTCAGTACGAAAGAGGAGTGGCAAAAGGAAACTTTATTTTCAACCGATTAAGACTCGGCCGACTCACCGTGGACATTGCTGACGGACGCTGGTTTATAGTAATAGTAATGATATTGTTAAACATTTACTATGTGCCAAACACTATACTAAGTGTCAGTGTTAGGGTGAGAAGCAGCGTGGCTCACTGGAAAGAGCACGGGCTTTGGAGTCAGAGGTCATGGGTTCGAACCCCGGCTCTACCACTTGTCAGCTGTGTGACTTTGGGCAAGTCACTTAACTTCTCGGTGCCTCAGTTACCTCATCTGTAAAATGGGGATTAAGACTGTGAGCCCCACGTGGGACAACCTGATTCCCCTGTGTCTACCCCAGCACTTAGAACAGTGCTCGGCACATAGTAAGCGCTTAACAAATACCAACATTATTAGGGTGGATACAAGCAAATTGGGTTGGACACAGTCCCTGTCCCACGTGGGGCCCACAGTCTCAATCCCCATTTGACAGACAAGGGAACCGAGGCCCAGAGAAGTGAAGTGACTTGCCCAGGGTCACACAACAGATGTGGCAGAGCCAGGATTATTCATTCATTCAATAGTATTTATTGAGCACTTACTATGTGCAGAGCACCGTACTAAGCACTCGGAATATATAATTCTGATTGCCAGGCCCGTGCTCTGCTATGCCATGCTGCTTCTCCAAAGCTCCCGGCGGGGCAGAGATTACATGCCCTGCCTCTGTTCCTCTAGTCACGGTTCCCTCCCGCTCTGAATGTATTCATTATCGCCTCTGTCTTTCCTATGGTGTTTGTGTTTTTATTGTCGTTTCATCTCTTCTTGAGTGTCTGCCATAAACTTCCTCCCCTCCCTGACATACCTTTTTAGATCAGTGACCTTGCGGGAGCCAGAGCCTGGGTCGAATTTTCCCCTGTGGAATAGGGACTGACTCCAATCTAATAATACTAACTGACTTTGTGAAGCACTTCCTATGTGACAAGAACTGTAGTAAGTGCTGGGTTAGAGAGGAAATAATGCATTTGGATAAAGTTCCTGTTCTGCTCGGGACTAAAGGCAAAAGTCTAAATGCAAGGGGGAACAGGTATTGAATCCTCCTGGTGAGTGGAAATGAAGGGTATTTATTAATCCCTTACTGTTTTCAGAGCACTTTATCGAGCACTTGGGAGAAGATGATGCAGAAGGATTGGTAGAATCCTCATTTTTCAGATGAGGAAACTGAGGGCCAGAGAAGCGAGGTGACTCACCCAAGGTGACTTGCCCAGCAGGCATGTGGCAGAGCTGGGATGGCTACCTATGTCAACCGGGCCCCTGCCTCTAGACCTGCGGTTTCCCTGATTATCACTTGATCAGTAGCATTTATTGAGCCCTTACTGTGTGCAGAGCACTGTACTAAGTACTTAGGAGAACACAGTACATCAGAGGTGGTAGACACATTCCCTGCCCATGAAGAGCTTACAGTTTAAAAGGGGAGAGAGACGTTAAATTATGGTTATGAACCAAAGTAACGTGATTATCTGATGAAAGATAATGTATCAGCCTAGCACTTAATGGAGTGTTTGAGGTGCAGTAAGCACTTGATAAACATTCATTCATTCAATAGTATTTATTGAGCGCTTACTATGGGCAGAGGACTGTACTTCAACATCCATATGGATGTACCCGACGACTCCTCTGCCGCCTGCCTGCTATCCCTCCTCGACTCTGCCGACCTCCTCCTCCACCATACCGCGCCCACTCACCGACTCGGTCACACCCTCGATCTCGTCATCTCCTACCGCTGCACTATCTCCTCCCTCACCGACTCTGAAATCCCTCTCTCTGACCATAACCTTCTCACCTGCCTCATCTCGCACACTCCCTCCCCCTGCAAATCTTCGCTACTGCCCCACAGAGACCTCCGCTCTCTCGATCCCATCCGTCTTTCCAATAGCATCTCTCTTCACCTTGCCGCCCTGTCCTCTCTTCCCACTCTTGACGATCGGGTCTCCGCTCTCAACTCCACCCTCTCTACTCATCTCGACTCTCTCGCCCCCCTTTCCCTCCGCCGCTCTCGCTCCACTAACCCACAGCCCTGGATCACCTCCTCCGTCCGCCTCCTACGCTCCTATGCTCGAGCTGCTGAGCGCCGCTGGCGAAAGTCCAAGCACCAAGCCGACCTCACACACTGCAAATTTATCCTTTCCTGCCTTAACTCTGCCCTCTCCTCCGCCAGGCAAAGCTTCTTCTCCTCCCTCATCGACACCCATGCCCGTCACCCCCACCGATTGTTCCGGGCCTTTAACTCTCTCCTTAGGCCCCCTGTTCCTCCCCCTCCCCCATCTCTCACCCCAATGATCTGGCCACCTATTTCCTCACGAAAATCAACACGATCAGGTCTGAGCTCCCCAAAGTCACCCCTCCGCCTCTCCCCTCCCCCCCACCGACCCCCTTCCCTACTTTCCCATCCTTCCCTGCAGTATCCTCAGAGGAGATCTCCTCCCTCCTCGCAAGTGCCACCCCCTCCACCTGCGCCTCGGACCCCATTCCCTCACACCTTATTAAAACCGTTGCCCCGGCCCTCCTACCTTCCTTAACTTCTATTTTTAACCACTCAATCTCCAAGGGCTCCTTCCCCTCTGCCTTCAAACATGCCCACGTCTCCCCCATCCTAAAAAAACCTGCTCTCGACCCCACTTCCCCCTCCAGTTATAGCCCTATCTCCCTACTACCCTTCCTTTCCAAAATCCTAGAACGAGTCGTCTACAATCGATGCTTAGAATTCCTTAACTTCCATTTTCTCCTAGACCCCCCTCCAATCTGTCTTCCGTCCCCTCCACTCTACCGAGACTGCTCTCTCTAAGGTCACCCATGACCTCCTTCTTGCCAAATCCAATGGCTCCTACTCCATTCTGATCCTCTTTGACCTCTCTGCTGCCTTTGACACTGTCGACCATCCCCTCCTCCTCCATACCTTATCTCACCTTGGCTTCACGGACTCCGTCCTCTCCCGGTTCTCCTCTTACCTCTCTGGCCGGTCATTCTCGGTCTCCTTCGCTGGAGCCTCCTCCCCCTCCCATCCTTTAACTGTTGGAGTTCCTCAAGGGTCAGTTCTTGGCCCTCTTCTGTTCTCCATTTACACTCACTCCCTCGGTGGACTCATTCGCTCTCACGGCTTTGACTACCATCTCTACGCAGATGACACGCAGATCTACATCTCCGCCCCGTCCTCTCCCCCTCCCTTCGGGCTCGCATCTCCTCCCGCCTCCGGGACGTCTCCACCTGGATGTCGGCCCGCCACCTAAAACTCAACATGAGCAAGACTGAGCTCCTCATCTTCCCTCCCAAACCCGGTCCTCTCCCAGACTTCTCTATCACCGTGGATGGCACGACCATCCTTCCCGTCTCTCGGGCCCGCAATCTCGGTGTCATCCTTGACTCGTCCCTCTCGTTCACCCCACACATCCTATCCGTTACCGAGACCTGCAGGTTTCACCTCTACAATATTGCCAAGATCTGCCCTTTCCTCTCCACCCAAATGGCTACCTTACTGTTACGGGCTCTCATTTATATCCCGGCTAGATTACCGTGTCAGCCTTCTCTCTGACCTCCCTTCCTCCTCTCTCGCCCCGCTCCAGTCTATTCTTCACTCCGCTGCCCGGCTCATCTTCCCGCAGAAACGATCTGGGCATGTCACTCCCCTTCTTAAACAACTCCAGTGGTTGCCTGTCAACCTCCGCTCCAAACAAAAACTTCTCATTCTAGGCTTCAAGGCTCTCCATCACCTTGCCCCTTTCTACCTCTCTTCCCTTCTCTCTTTCTACCGCCCACCCCGCACGCTCCGCTCCTCTGCCGCCCACCTCCTCGCCGTCCCTCGGTCTCGCCCATCCCGCCGTCGACCCCCGGGTCAAGTCCTCCCGCGGTCCCGGAACGCCCTCCCTCCTCACCTCCGCCAAACTGATTCTCTTTCCCTCTTCAAAACCCTACTTAAAACTCACCTCCTCCAAGAGGCATTCCCAGACTGAGCTCCTCTTCTCCCTCTACTCCCTCTGCCATCCCCCCTTTACCTCTCCGCAGCTTAACCCTCTTTTTCCCCTTTTCCCTCTGCTCCTCCACCTCTCCCTTCCCATCCCCACAGCACTGTACTCGTCCGCTCAACTGTATATATTTTCGTTACCCTATTTATTTTGTTAATGAATTGTACATCGCCTCGATTCTATTTAGTTGCCATTGTTTTTACGAGATGTTCTTCCCCTCGACTCTATTTATTGCCATTGTTCTCGTCTGTCCGTCTCCCCCGATTAGACTGTAAGCCCGTCAAACGGCAGGGACCGTCTCTATCTGTTGCCGACTTGTTCATCCCAAGAGCTTAGTACAGTGCTCTGCACATAGTAAGCGCTCAATAAATACTATTGAATGAATACTAAGAACTTGGAATGTACTCTTAAATGTATTTTCCCAGCGTTCAGTGCAGTGTCACTAGTGATTCTACTGCATTCAGTAGGTTCTCAGTAAGTAGCACCACTACTGCTTGGCTTGGCATTCAGTAGGTGCTCAGTAAATAGTGCTGATATTACTGGGCTTTTAGTGGGCGTTGAATAAGTAGTGCTATTATTATTACTACTCTGGGTTTGGCTTTGAGAAGGCACTCAGCAAATGCTGTTGATAATGACTGTGGAAGTGGAGACCGGTGAATATAGAGAACAGTAAAAGAGAACTCAAGTTCTATGTGTTAGCCACAGTTGCCAAATGAATAGTAATAATGATAATTATTATGGTATTTGTTAAGCGCTTACTAGTTATTAGTGAGCACATAACAAATACCAGCATTATTACGGTTGTTACATGTGCCAGGCACTCTAATAAATGCTGGGGTGGAAGCAAGTAAATGGGGTCCACAGTTTTAATCCCCATTTTACAAATGAGGAAACTGAGGCACAGAAAAGTGAAGTGACTTGCCCAAGGTTACACAGCAGCTGAGTGGCAGAGCCGGGATCAGAACTGGTTGTTTGTTAACAAGCGACAGAAAGCGATTCAGTAATATGCGAGTTACAGATGATAAATTTATTGATATCAATGTCTGTCTCCCCCCCAGACCGTAAAGTAGATGTGGGGAGGGAAGGTGTCTATCTCCTCTGTTGTATTGTCCTTTCAAGTGTTTAGTACAGGGCTCTGCACCCAGGAAGTCCTCAATAAGCATAATTGATTGATGGGGAAGGATTCGAGAGGACGGGAAGAGAGACGCCAGCTGGGCATTATGTTACGGTAACGCCCACCTGGAACACCGGACTGCTGGTTTGGAAGGGAGAACTGGAAATGAATGAGCATCATTTGGGCGAAAGAGGAAACGGATGTATCTCCGTCGGGGAGAGGAAATAAGAAGGGGCTCTGGAATGGTTCCTTTCAAGGACTCTGTGTGTATCCCTGATGTCAAATCAGTGGTATTTGAGCCCTTACTGTGTGCGGAGCACTGTACCAACTGCTTGGGGGAGTACAATGCAGTAGAATTAGTAGACATGTTCCCTGCCCATAACGAGGTTGCATTCTATGGGGGGAGACGGACAATAAAATGAATGAGAGCCCACGGTTGGGGAGGTCGGACTCCTGTTCCCCATTTTGAGGATGAGGGAACTGGAGCCTGGAGAGGTCAAATGATTCCCCGGATGTCACACAGCTTCCCGACTGACAATAGATTGATTAGATTTATCCAGTGCCTACCAGGGGCAGAGCACTGTGCTGAAAGTTTGGGAGAGTACAACATAACAGAAATGGTAGATGTGTTGCATGCCCACGGTGAGCTTAATCTAGAGGACTGTAAATTGTCCCGGTCCTGAGCTCTCTCCACCAGGCCACTCCACCTCCTTATACCCTTCTAGTCTGTCATCTCTCAATTTATGTCTTAAGTGACTCAGGTGGTATGTGGCTTGTCTATAATTTTTTTTAAAATATGGTATTTATTAAGCATTTACTATGTACCTACTAAGAGCTGCGGTAGATAGGAGATAATCCATTTGGACATGGTCCCTGCCCCAAATGGGGCTCACAGTCTTAACCCCTCTTTTATCGATGAGGTAACTGAGGCCCAGAGAAGTGAAGCAACTGGCCCGAGGTCACATAGCAGATGAGTGGCGGTCCCGGCATCAGACCCCGGGTCCTCTGACTCCAGGGCCTGGGCTCTTTCCACTTCTAATTGACATGTCTTTTTGTGTATGTTTGCCCTCCCCAAGCTAGATCATAGAGAAGCAGCGTGGCTCAGTGGAAAGAGCACGGGCTTTGGAGTCAGGGCTCATGAGTTCGAATCCCAGCTCTACCACTTGTCGGCTGTGTGACTGTGGGCAAGTCACTTCACTTCTCTGTGCCTCAGTTCCCTCATCTGTAAAATGGAGATGAAGACTGTGAGCCCCACGTGGGACAACCTGATTCCCCTATGTCTACCCCAGCGCTTAGAACAGTGCTCGGCACATAGTAAGCGCTTAACAAATACCAACATTATTATTATCATTATTATTAGATCGAGAAACCCCATGAACTGGAAAATGGGTGTGAGTCTGCTTATTTTGCGATCACCCCGATGGTCAGCGCAGGAAAGTTTTCATGATGGCACCTGGAATCCCGGAGGGAATCCTGAAGCGGATTCCCATTTCTCTCTCAGCCTCCGAAGGGACGATGTAATCTCTGCTCCTTCTCCCATGTGCATGAGGTGTGTCTCCTCAGAAACCCATCCGGTCCTCACACGTTTGGCTCCTGAGTGGGCAAGCAGCCTATTCATAGGATCCACAAAGGAGTTGGTGATGAGCTGGCTGCATCCTCCTCCTGGCTTCCTCTGCACTTCCCGTCTCCAAAACCTTCGCTCTTAAAGGGCCATTGTCCCCTCTGTTTCCCCCACCCATCACAAATACAGAAAAACTCATTCATTCATTCAATCGTATTTATTGAGCGCTTACTGTGTGCAGAGCACTGTACTAAGTGCTTGAGAAGTACAATTGGGCAACAGATAGAGACAATCCCTACCCAATAACGGGCTCACAGTCTAGAAGAGGGGAGACGGACAACTGCCACTTTGAATTTTTTGGGCCATAGACATAACTCAGCGGGTCTTCCGCTCCCACCTGATGATGACTTTTGTTTATCTGTTTTTCAAATTGATCCAGGCCGTTTCTCATGCCATCGGAAGCTAGAGTCCCATTAGTCTGACATGGGTTGGGCCCTGAGAGATATTTAACCTCAAGCTTTGACCGTGCCGATGGCCCGGGAAATATTTTAACTCACCGGGGTTGTGAGGTGATGATTATTATTTATCTATTTTTTAAATCAGCCCGGGGGCGGATTAGGGGATTTTAAGGATGTCGTAACCCCTCTTCCCAGCCCAAGGGCTAGGGGACTTGATCCGCAACTGTCAGATGGTGCCTGGCCCAGATTTGATTAAATCGCACCACAAGCCCAGGGTCTGAAAAGACCCCTGGGCCCGGTTGAACCCTTGGGCTGTGGAGTGGCGTTTCTCCTGGTCTCCCTCACCCCATTCACGGATGGGGGCACTGAGAGACCTGGATTTGATCCCCGGCCTTGCCCCGGGCCTGATGTGTGACCTCGAGTGAGTTGCTTTATCTCTCTCACCCTGGGGCCTGGGGTGAGATTCCTACCTCTCCCTCCGACTCAGACAGGTAACCTCGTGTGGGTTGGGGACTTGTGTCTGATCTGCTTGACTCGTATCTGAGGCGCACTTAAGAAGCACTACGATAATTATAATGATTCCAGCCACCTCGCCGCCGGGAACCCTCTCGGAGCCGACCCGTGACTATCAGCTTGGTTCGCCGTCTCCCGGGACACCGGGTTGGGTTTTGGCTGGAGGGTGGAGTGTCCTCGGATCACGCCGTGGAAGAGAACGTGTCCGGACCACCCTCCTCCTCCCCGAACCCTGGATCGCCAAACCAGTCGCAAACCTTCACTTCTGCAGAACCAGAAAGGCTGGTTCCTGGGTGGATCCGTACCCCCCGGGGCCAAGGGAAGAGGCGGGGCTGGATCTCGGGGGTAGCCCATCCCTGAGGTTGGGGGTGGTGGTGACCCACATCAGCGGGGGACTTCCTCACGGCCGTCTGCGGCCGGGTGGCCAACCCCACCCACATCGGATTGCCTCGTTGCGGGAAGGGGACTGCAAGAGGATGAGGCGGGCAGAGAAGCAGGGGTGACCGCCTCCAGGCCTGGCAGGTAGCGAGGCACCTTCCGGGACCACCACTGTGAGTCTGGCCGGCCCGGCCCATGAGAGACCTTTCCCAGAGGGGGCCGGAGAGGCCAAAGGCCTAAACATATCTTCAGGCCACCTGCACAGGGTTCCCCTCCAGGCCGGTCCCCCCCGTCTCTAGCAGTTGGTCGTCTGATGCTGGGAGTATACAGCTCCTCACCTGCCCAGTGTGTGACCTTGGTCAAACCGCTTCTTTTCTCCAGTCCCTGGGCCTCAGTCACCTCATCTGTAAAATGGGGATGAAATGCCCATTTTTTTTTCTTCCCCTCCCTCTTGGACTGAAGACCCATGTGGGTTACTGTCTCATAACTACCCCAGTGCCTTGCATAGAGCTAAGCCCACAGAAAGTGCTTATTAAATACCAGTATTATTACCAGGTTGTCTATATCATTCTCTTCCAAGGGCTCAATACTGTGTTCTGAACACAGCAATAGCACTGATTGATTAATGATTATTATAATAATCCTCCTCACTTAGCATATCTTTCAACCAGCCAATTTAACCATTTATTGAAACATCCCCTGGCCCTCTTCTCTCCCTGAAACCGGGCGGGGTCTTTGATCCACATCCTCGGCCTTGGCACTGGACGGGAAGCTCTCCTGGGATTCCCAGGAGCCTGGCATCCGGTTGGGGCTCAGCTGGGGACCCCCATGCCGTCGGCCGGAGGGCGACATGAGCGGGGCGAATGCCGATGGTTTTCGTGTACACCGATCCCAGAGGAGTGTGTGACGTTGCGTGTGTTTCACCGGACGTGTGCCGCAACTTCACACGGGACATTGGGCGGATTCTCCGAGAGCTCCCTCAGCGTTCCCCTCAGCTCACAACCCTGGGGTCCCCTTCAAACTCTCTCTCTGTGTTCTCCCACCCTGAGTCTGTCCTTCTGATCCTCCGGTGACTACTCTAAGCTATTTCCCCAATCCACACCTTCTCCTCTGCCCTTCCTCCAGCCACCAGGGAGTGGGCCCTCATCACCTCCCAGCTGAATTGGTGGATTAGCCTCCTTCCCGTTCTCCCGCCTGTAGTCTGACCTGCTTCTCCCCCCATCCAGCTTCCCTCCCCAACAACATCTCTCCCTGACAGCGGTGCGGATCTTCTATCGAGGACGCCGGTTGGATGCTTAAAAACCAGAGTCCCGACGGTCGGTTACAGGCCCTGTCTGCCTACCAGCCCCCCTTAAAACTACCCTCCCTGTTGTTCCTCCTTGGAGCACTGTCTACTGAAAACCCCCTCCTCCTGGAGGTCTTCCCCGATTAATTCTCCCCCCCCATCCTGGCCGTGCCACCCCATCCCACCTGCCTCTGGTGAAGGGTTGGTGTCTGCTGACTCTATCATCCTCTCCCAAACCCTCGGGCGGCACTGTGTACACTATAGGCCGCCCAACGCCGTCCCCAGGACTCCAGCATGACGAATGACGAGGAGTTCCCTGTTTTCTCTGCAGGGGCAGAGGGAGGGGGTGTGTCTCCCTGAGAGAGCAGAGACCAAAACAGTTGATTCCTCTTCCTCGCTCAGCCCTGTGATGGAGCCCGTCTGGTCCTCCGCCCTTTCCTTCTCTGACTTGGAGGTCAGATATCGTGCGCAGGAGGGGCCGGGTGCTCCTGGAGGTTCCGGGGCGGGGATCATGGCAGGTCAGAAGAGGGTTCTTGACGGACGGAGGGCGAGGCCGTGCCTGCGCCCGAATCACGGGCCGATTGGCACCGGGACCTCCGGGAGCCTGGAGGCCTAGATTCCAATCCTCGGCCCGCCCAGTCAGTCAGTCATATTTACTGAGAACTTACTGTGTGCAGAGCACTGTATTAAGCGCTTGGGAGAGTACAATACAACAGTAAACAGATGCATTCTCTGTCCATAATGAGCTTACAATCTAGACCCTTGGCAAATGTCTTCGCCTCTCTGGTCCTCAGTTTCCTTCCGGGCAAAGTGGGGATGAGATCCTTGGACGAGGAACTCCCGGAGGGAGTAGGGTCGTATTGTCTTGTAGCCACCCCCAGCACTCGGTACAGTGCTGGGCCCATGTCTGGTGGTTCGTGAAGTGCATCAGTTAATCTCAGGTCTTTTCAGAAACAGGTGCAGACTGACCTTGGACGCCAAGGAGTCGGCAAGGGCCAAGGGCCATTTCTGCTTTCAGATGGGTGGCCCCTAAGGCTCCTGCCATGGTCCGGAGGAAACTTTGAGTGGGTCGGTTTTGCTGGTGGACAGAGAGGAGACGAGGTGCAGCCAGAGCCGAGAGGGGGGCGTCGGGCCGCCCTCCCCTCCCCCCACCCCCAGAAACACAAACACACACACACACACAGTTTGTGCAGTCCCTCACGGTGAGTCTTCCGGGGAGCCATGCCTGGGTCAGCCAGGACAGGGAGACCCCCGAATCCAAAGTCCCCTGGTCGGGGGTAGCCGTGGCTGACCACAGGTCTTCCCCATCCCCGAGTCAAGGCCCTTCTGACTCCGACTCCTGACTCAAAGTCCGATCAAACTCGTTGTTCCAGAACACCTTCGACTGCTTCCCGGGGTCTCTCCCTGAGCCTGGGAGTGCCCAGCTCCTCTGGCTGCTGAAACCCTCTTGCCATCCGGGTGGCAGCCAGATAAGTGACCACACGCTGGCGAGGGTCACCTGTCCAGTGGCACTCCAGCAGCTCCTTATCCTGCCCTTAGAGGAACCCTACTGTTTCTGTTTGAGTGTGTGTGTGTCAGTGACGGCAGCCGGGGGGGAGTAAGGGTGGTTTTTATGTGGATGTGTGCAAGTATATATGTTTGTACATGTGTGCACATGTGGATGGATGTTGATGTAGATGTATGTACATGCAAGCATGTATGTGTTTAGGTGAGAATGTACTTTTATGTGCAGTTGTTTGTAGTGTGTATATGTGAAGGTGTGTGGCACTGTGCATGCGTGCAGGGGCATTTGTGATTGCGGGAGAGTGGGAATGGGAGGCCTCGGGCGGACGGATCAGCCTGTGTGTAGCCATCGATCAACCACCTTTTTTGAGCACTTTCTTCTGCAGTGCCCCGGAGTGAGAATTCAGGAAAGCTGGACTGAACACCTGGGAGAGTCCACAAAGTCAACAGACCCGATTCCTGCCCGCGGAAGCTTCTAAGGAGAGAGGGAGCAGCCCACGAGGAGCAGAAAGTCTGGGGAGAGTGTGAGGTGAGGAAAGTGGTTCTCAAGTCAATCTTATTTGAGGTCTTCATGTTGCTGCTTGGGAGAGTGCAATATAATGGAATCGGTAGACGCATTGTCTGCCCACAGCGAGTTTACAGTCTCATAGTCCAAGAGGAATAGCTGGTTCAGGAGAGGAGGCGGGACCACTTCCTGCCGCCGGGCCAGGGGGAGGTGGAAGGCGGGATGAGGGGGACTCCCAGCCGGGGAGACGGGACCGTGATTGTGGTGTGGATGGCGCAACTCTGCCCCCGATACCTGCCCCAGGCCCTCGGGGTCAAGGTTCGAGCCATTAAGCCGTGCCCAGCCGAGGGCAAAGTTCCCGCCTCTTGACAGCCTCCTTGGGCAGTGCCAGCTGAGAAGCCTCCAGGCTTGGCCCTGGGCTTGGGAGAGAAGGGGCCGGTCCCTCTGAGTGAGTCCGAGGACCCCTCCCCTGTCCTCTTAGTTCAAGAAGCGGCGTGGCCTAGTGGATGGAGTGCCAGCCTGGGAGTCGGAGGACCTTCGCTCTAATCTTCTAGTAGGAAAGCTTGTTGTGGGCAGGCGACCTATCTACTAACTCTACAACTTTTTGAGCACTTACTGTGTGCGGAGGACTGTACTAAACTCTGTACAACGACGGATTAATCCCGGCCCTGACACCTGCCTGCCGTGTGACCTCGGACCAGAGCCTATTTCCTCATCTGTAAAATCTGGGGATTCAATACCTGTTCTCCTCCCTCTGATGGGGAGCCCCATGTAGGACATAGAAACCAGGTTTGCCCTGATGATCTTGTCTTCCCCCAAAGCCTGGCACGTAGTAAGCGCTTAATTGTGGGATTTTGTTATTGAAAAGTGCTTCGGCTAGTTTCGGGCAGGGAATATGTCTGTTTATTGTTGTAGGGTACTCTCCCAAATGCTTATACAGTGCTCTGCACATAGTAAGCATTCAGTTAATATGAATGAATGAGCCCCTCCCTGTAAAATGCCAATAGAGGACAGTGCCTCTCCCCTGGGGGGAATCCGGAGTGGGGACCCCCTCCTCACCCAAGGAACTATAGCGGGCGAGGCCTGTTGGAAGACCCTCCTTGCCCCGGGGGACACGGAGAACCCCTTTTTTCTAGGGATGGAGGCGATGGGCGTTAACCCGGGCAGCTCCAGCTCAGTTTTGAGATGGGGGCGGCTGAGATTTTCAGGGAAGGGGAGCCGGGGTGTCCCCCGGGGCACACCCTCCCCAACTGCGTGTTCTTTCTGGTGACGAGGAGCCGGTTTGTAAACAGACCGTGGTCTGGTGTGATCCGATTAGTCATCTACATGGCAGTCATTCCCTTTCCGCTGGGGCCCGCAGGGCCGAGCCACTGAAGCGCCCACAGAGCTTTCTTTGAATCGTCGCTCACTCCCCGCCACCCTTGACTCCTTGCCAGGGGAGCAGGGCGGAGCTGACGAATGAAACTTTTTTTTTTCCCCTTCCTTTAAAGCCAGATTGATTCATAGAAACTCCTTTAAAACAGAGGGGAAGCCAACGCCCCGGCCCACATTCCCGTCCAACACGGTCAGGAGCTCTGTCCCTCTCTGGTTCCATCCCTCGACGAGCAAAGACCAGGCGTGAAAGGTGGTAGCTTTGGTGTCTTCTGATTTCTTTAAGGTGAGAGCCCCGGATAGGGGAAGGTGTGGGGTAAGGGGATAGAGGGGGGGAGGGGGACACCTGTTATGCTCCCTCCAACTCACTTCTTCGCCTTTTTCCCTGGCCCCCAAGCCAGGCGTTTCATCGCTGGATGTCGCAGACGTTGGAAGGGGCCCAGAAAGCCACTCTGCTTAAAGTGCAGGTGGCCTCTTGGGAGTCCGCCAAGGCGGGTGAGGTGACGGGACAGATTTCCAGGCAGGGGCCCGGTCCTGGTCCTCATGAACCGCATGGTCAGTAATCTGGGCCCTGGGGAAGAGACTGTGGTGTGAGCTGTCGCTGCGTTCTTCTGCATCCTGTTCTCCTTCCTCCTCCCTGAGGCCAAACTCCATTTCCACCTCCTCCCTTCCACCGTGAATGCCCTGACCTCTAAGCCCTGATTCCGGGGAACCTTGGCGGAGCGCTGCTGTTTAGTGACCTATAACCGACACCACGATTATGCTCATCGCGACTACGTGCCTGGCACTGTACCGAGCGCCGGGGCGGCTGCGGAGCAATCGGGTCAGGCCCGGTGGCTGCCCCACAAGGAGCTTTAAGAATAACACGGGTATTTGGAGTTGGTTTATTTGCCTTCCTCCCCTCCTTCCTCTGGCTTGATGACCCCACTGCCGTGGCGTTGAGGTAACAGGGGATCCCGGGAAAAATATATGTGATGGACAGGGGCGGGGTGGGGGGAGGGAAGCGGTCAGTTTGGGAATCCCGAGTGGGTGGTGCCCCCTTGGCCCGAGGCAGTGGGTCTGGGTGCCCTCCCCTCCCCACCACTCCCAGCATGGGACAGCAGTTAGTTTAAGATGGCGGTGGAGGCGGGGTACCAAAGGCTGGGTGGGGGGACCTGGGGGTCGGGGAGAAAAAGGGGGCGGGCGTTTAAGGGTGTGGAATTAAGATTCCAATCTGTGGGGAAACGCCACAGGGGCGGAGCTGGGAGAGAGGAAAAGGCGGAGAGAAGAATATGTGTGTGTGTGTGTGTGTGTGTGTGTGTGTCTATGTGACATAGAGAGACTCTTTTCTTGTCTCTGCCACTGCCTCCCTCCTGAAATGGGCCGGGTCCGGGTTATTTCGGCACGTCTAAACCCAGCACTTTTGGTTGGTCTGCCCGAACCCAGGACTGACGCGACTCGGCTTGTTTAAAGATATTGGCATCTCTTCCAGCCCTGCGGGCCACGTGGAAGGCGCAGCTTTTTGGGTCTGGGCCCAAGCTGCTCGTAAAATGCTCGGGCGCGGGAGCACTGGAAAAAAGGGGGTGGGGAGGGGATTCTGAGAAAGAGGGGTCACCTGGTCCAAAGCTCCCCGGAGCTTCGGTTTTGTTGACACCCAGTGGTTAGAGAGTTTTTTGTTGTTTTTTTTTAAGTGATCGGCCGTGTGGTTTCTGAAGCGGGGATGGTTACAAGCGGGGATGGTTGAGAAGCAGCGTGGCTCAGTGGAAAGAGCACGGGCTTGGGAGTCAGAGGTTCGAATCCCAGCTCTACCACTTGTCAGCTGTGTGACTGTGGGCAAGTCACTTAACTTCTCTGTGCCTCAGTTACCTCATCTGTAAAATGGGGATTGACTGTGAGCCTCACGTGGGAAATCCTGATTACCCTGTATCTACCCCAGCGCTTAGAACAGTGCTCGGCACATAGTAAGCGCTTAACAAATACCAACATTATTATTACAAGCGTTTGCCATTTTTTGACAGTTTCCCGCTCAGGTGGTGCCTGTTGGTGGAAGGTGGGGTGATATGGGGGTGTGCCGGGGTAGGTTGATGCCCCAGGCGTGGGGTTGTAGAGGGGAGTGCAGAGAACCGATCCGGATCCTCCCTACTCGCCCTCCTGGGAGCTGGTGGTGTGGGCTCCTGGAATGTGTGTGTGGGTGGGGGGGTGTCCCAATTTGGCAGCCCCGAGGCAGCGTGGTTTAGTGGAAAATGCCCAGGCTTGGGAGTCAGAGGACATGGGTTCTAATCCTGACTCCTCCACTTGTCTGCTATGTGACCATGGGCAAACCACTTAACTTCTCTGGGCCTCAGTTACCTCATCTGTAAAATGGGGATAAAGACTGCGAGCCCCACGTGGGACAACCCGATTACCTTGTATCTCGCCCAGTGCTTATAAAAGTGCATGGCACATAGTAAGCGCTTAGCAAATACCATAATTATTATTATTAAGGGGCAGTCCCTGTTGGCATAGATCTGCCCGTCCCTCTAAAATCTCCCTACTGGATGTATGGAGACGAATTGGGCTGGGTCAGAGAGAGATGATGGATGTGGGCTTTGGCTTGAGACAAGCGTCATGGTCTTTTTGTCCGGGGAAAGGCCTAATTGAGCGCCAGTCTCGGTTCGATCATCCTGTCCGCAGGGCGTCGTCCCGGGCGTCCGTTGTGGGCAGGGTAGTTTACGCGCCCAGTGGATCCAAAGGGAGGATTTTCACTTCTCGTTTTGCGGAGAGCTGGGGAACCCGCCCGTCAGACACCGCCAGTCCGTTGACACAGCACACCCGATGTGACCACGGTGACACCCTGAGAGAATGCGGCTTCACCCGGCGGGACCACGGGATGAACCGTGTGCCTACTGTGTGCGCAGCACTAATAATAAATTGTGGTATGTTTTAAGCACTTATTATGTGTCAGGCACTGTACTAAGCGCTGGGGTGGATACAAGCAAATCGGGTTGGACACAGTCCCTGCCCCAGAGGAGACTCAGAGTCTCAATCCCCATTTTACAGATGAGGTAACTGAGGCCCAGAAGTGACTTGACCAAGGTCACACAGCAGACAAGTGACGGAGGTGGGATTAGAACCATGACCTTCCGACTCCCAGGCCCGGGCTCTATCCCCTAGGACAGCACCTTTGCACAGATCTAACTCACACCCCCATCACCCTTACTAATGCATGCAACATGTCCACAGACTCTATTAAGGTGTGTGGGGGAGAGAGTAGATACACAGGCTCCAATGCAAGCACATGCACGAGGATACACATTCTAATCTAAACAAAGACATCCTCTTTCTCTCTCTCTCTCACTCTCTCACACACACACACACATATGCATCATGTGAGATCACTGAGGGCAGGCACAGGGACCCTTCCCAAGCCGAGAAGGAAAGTCCCGAGTTTCCCTCGTGGGTTTGGACTCGTGACAGTCGCGGGTTCCGGGGAGGCGATGGGCGTGGACCAGAGAGAAGTGTGACCATGGGACGCGGGAGCGTTGTCGTGGAAACTCTGGAGGGATGGGTGGGGTGGCTGGCGGCTCTAGGAAGGAGGAGGGCGGACTCCCATCCCAGCCCAGGCATCCCCCCAGGCCTGCGGACCTCCCGCCATGCCCGTCCACGTGGGCAGGGGAATGCCAGGAATTCGGGGTCTGCTGGGGACTAGCGGCGTTGCTCCCGGGGTCCGGACCTCGTGGCCGGGATCACGCGGGGAGCTGGCGTGGGAAAGGGAGGACAGGGAGACTCAGCCAGTCACGCATGCACACAGATGCTGGAGAGGGAATCGATAACGGGAGCAAATCAGGGTGAAGTGGAAGGGAGTGGGAAAAATGACTCCGCCACTTCTCTGCCGTGAGGTCTTGGAAAAGCCAGTTCGCTTCTCTGGGCTTCATTTACCTCATTTGTAAAAAATGGGGATTAAGAGTGTGAGGCCAATTTGGGACAGGGACTGTGTCCAACCTGATTAATTTGTATCTACCCCAGCGCTTCGAACAGTGCTCGGCACCTAGTAAGCGCTTAAATACCGTAATTGTTATTATTAATGAGGAACGAGGGCTTAGTCAGGGAAGGCTTCTTGGAGGAGGTGTGCCTTCAATAAGGCTTTGAAGTTGGGGAAAGTAATTGTCGGATGTGAAAAGTAACATGGGGTAGTGGATAGAGGACGGGCCTGGGAGTTGGAAGGTCATGGGTTCTAATCTTGGCTCTGCCACTTATCTGCTGTGTGACCTTGGGTAAGTCACTTCACTTCTCTGTGCTTCAGTTACCTCATCTGTAAAATGGGGATTAGAAGTGTGAGCCCCATGTGGGACCAGCTGATTACCCTATATCTACCCCAGAACTTAGAACAGTGCTTGGCACATAGTAAACACTTAACAAATATTATCATTATTATTATTATTATTCTCTGGGCCTCAGTTCCCTCATCTGTAAAAGGGGGATTGAGACTGTGAGCCCCACATGGGACAGGGACTGTGTCCAACCTGATTTGCTTGTATCCACCCCAGGGCTTAGTACAGTGACTGGCACATAGGAAGCACTCAACAAATACCATAAAATGAGAAGGAGGGAAGGGCCCCCTCCAGGGGCATGAAGTGGACTGGCCTCCGAGTCATAGTCTTGGCGGGGAAGGAAATCCCAGGGGCTCCTGTGGGTGGGGGCTGGTGGGAAGGGGTCAGCTCACGGTTTCGTAGGTCATTTTGGGAGTGGAATTTACCCATCCAGGCGTGGCACAGTGGTGTCCTCCACTTCAGAGGGACCAGCTTGGGCGAGCTAGTTGGGTGGCCGTCCCTCCCTTCCTCCTCCCTATTTCCTGTCCCCTCCCTGATTTCTCCCAGTTCCTTTGCCCTCTCAATCTCTTCCCTTCCCTTCCTTGTCCCTTTCACCCTTTCCTCTCCTGTCTTTCCTTACCTCCCTCTCCCCCTTCCTCTCCCTTTTTTTCTCCCCTGTTTCTTTCCCTTCCCCTTTTCCCCTCCCGTTCCTCGCCCCATCCCCACTCCTTCCTGTTTAGCGCCAGCCGGCGGTGTGACCTTGGGGAACTCCCTTTTAACTTCTCTGTGCCTCCCTTTCCTCATTTGTAAAATGGGGATTAAATTTCTGTACTCAATCAAGGGCATTTGAGTGCTTACTATGGGCGGAGCACTGTAGTAAGCGCTTGGGAGAGGACAGTACAACCGAATTAGCAGACAAGTTCCCTGGTCATGATGGGTTTGCTTAAAATCTATGGTTTCCCTCTTCCTCAGTCTGTGAGCCCCGGGTGGGACAGGGTCTGTGTCCGAAGTGATGATCTTGGGACTCCTCGAGTGCTTAGTCCAGTGTTTGGCACATGGTAAACGCTGAACAAGTATCCCATTATGTTCCCTTCCCCCTTTCCCTTGTCTCTTCCCTTCCTTCATCCGTCTCTGATGTGAATGGGATTTGGGGCCCACCCCCTTCTCCTTTCGGTTCTTGACCCTAAGGGACTTGAGAGGTAATTAGCTATTTGGCTAATTAGTCCTCGTTAGAACTTCAGCAGACGGCTAATTAGCTAATCGCCACCCCTTGGACAGGCCCTGGCCCGCGGCGCCTTTTCCCCGAGATCGCCCTGGCCACTGGGGTAATCAAGTACCACCTGCTCCACCACTTGTCTGCTGTGTGACCTTGGGCAAATGACTTCACTTCTCTGGGCCTCAGTTCCCTCATCCGTAAAATGGGGATTGAGATTTTGAATTCTATGTGGGACAGTGATTGGGTCAACCCGATTGGCTTGAATCCACCCCAGCGCTTAGTACAGTGTCTGGCACAGAGAACGCGCTCAACAAATACCACAGTTATTATTATTATTAACCCCGGGAATAGGTGCCCCTCACCCTTTCCGGTGTTGGGCCTGGGGATTCAGCGGCATCCGGGGCTGGGAAGGTGGACGGATCACAGGGCTGGGAGCCTGGAGACCTGGGTTCTCAGTCCCCTGCGCCCAATCCACGGCTGCTCTTCTCGCCCTGCTCGCCAGGGACACACCCTTTAAGCCCTGACTCACACATACAGGCGCTTCTTCCACCCATCTGTGATTCAGGGATAGAAAATAGTAGTAGTCGGCGAGGTATTTATTGAGCGCCTCTTGGGTGCCACACCCTGTACTAAGCACCTGCCGTCAGGAGCATCACATTCCATGGCGGCAAGGGAGCTTCACCCCCCTCGAGGACAGATCCCGTCTCCCGACCCGACCCTATTGTTCTCTGTCCAGGATCTACACGCAGGCTCTCTGGGAACACCGTAGAGTTGGCGGACATAATAATAATGTTGGTATTTGTTAAGCGCTTACTATGTGTAGAGCACTGTTCTAAGCGCTGGGGTAGATACAGGGTATTCAGGTTGTCCCACGTGAAGCTCACAGTCTTAATCCCCATTTTACAGATGAGGTAACTGTGCCACAGTCACACAGCTGACAAATGGCAGAGCCGGGATTCGAACCCGTGATGTCTGACTCCCAAGCCCGGGCTCTTTCCACTGAGCCACGCTGCTTCTCAGGCATGCTGCTTCTCAGGCATGATCCCTGCGCACAAGGAACAGCAGTAGTAGTTTTATTTATTTATCTATTTATTTATTATTATATCAATCTGTCTCCCCCTCTAGACTGTGAGCTCCTTGTGGGTAGGAATGTGTCTGTTTCTTGTTACATCGTATCCTTCCAAGCGCTTTGCACACAGTAAGTGCTCAATAAATACGATTGAATGAACGAATAAACGCTATTGATCAAACAACCTGACAACAGCAGAAATCTCTGTCCCGCCCCTTCCCACCAGGTACCAGTCTCATCCTTGGAGAGGAAAAGTGCAGGGCAGGGATTCAGGAGGTCTGGGTTGCAATCCCGGCTCTGGGGTGACAGCGAGCAGGTTGCTCTTCTGACCCTCAGTATCCCCATTTTGCTGAAGAGGAAAAGTTCTGTCTCAGACTGTGAGCTGGAGTGGGACAGGGATTGTGTCCCATCTTATTGTTTCATATCAACCCTGGGGCTGGGCACGAGAAGCAGCATGGCTCAGTGGAAAGAGCACGGGCTTTGGAGTCAGGGCTCATGAGTTGGAATCCCAGCTCTGCCACTTGTCGGCTGTGTGACTGTGGGCAAGTCACTTAACTTCTCTGTGCCTCAGTTCCCTCATCTGTCAAATGGGGATTAAGACTGTGAGCCCCATGTGGGACAACCTGATTCCCCTATGTCTACCCCAGCGCTTAGAACGGTGCTCGGCACATAGTAAGCGCTTAACAAATACCAACATAACAAGTATCACAACAGAGAGACCTTAATCATCATCTTGATTATTTTTCCAAAAGAGCCCATCTGGGCCAGCAGGTAGTTCAGGGGGAAGCCTGCTCCATGGCTTCCAGTGCCCTTCCCGTCTTGCTCCCATACAGGTCGGGATCACTCGGGGAAGGGGCCCCTGACCCCAGGCTTTGGCCACCATAGTTCCTTGTCTTGGGGGGAGCAGAGAGGGGACCACCATCTTGGCCAACCTCTGCCATGTGGGTGGTAATGGGGTCTGATCTACTGGGGTCATTCCAACGGTGCATCTGACCAACTGGACGCTCATCCGGGCATCGGTTCCTCGGGGTTGCCACGCACCTCTGTGGAAGGTCGACCCGAGTGGCAGTGAAACACCCCTCTACCCCTTCCTCCGACAACAGGTCGGGGGTTCCAGTCAGTTCCACCCTCACTACTTTGCCAGAATCTGTCCTCTCTTCTCCATCCAGGCCACTTTTCATTTCCTGCCTTGACTCCTTCTTGTTAATATTCACCCCACCTTTGGTACGAATGTCCATATCCTTTAAACTCTCTCCTCCCCAACTGGGTAATTTATTATAACCTCCGTCTCCCCAGCTGGACTGGAAGCTTCTCGTGGATAGGAGCGGCGTCTACTGATTCTTCACATGGTAAATGCTCAAAAGATGAGAATCAGTATGGCCTAGCAGATAGAGCCTAGGCCCAGGAGTCAGAAGGATCTGACTTTTAATTTCAGCTCGGCCACTCGTCTTATGGTTGACTTTAGACAGGTCACTTTGCTTCCCTGTACCTCAGATAATCACCATTTTACAGGTGAGGTAAGACTGTGAGCCCCCCGTGGGACGGGCACTGTGTCGAATCCGATGATCGTATACCTACCGCAGTGCTCAGTACGGTGCCTGATGCATAGTAAGCGCTTAACTCATATCATTAAAAAAAAATACTGTGTATTGATCAGTCCGAACACATCACCCGGTCCTGGCTCGGGGGCCCTTTCTCTGCTCGTGCGGAGGCACTGGCTACGGCCGACCCCTGTCTGACCGTCATCTGCCTGTCTTACCTCTCTTGCCAGGACTCGAGTCCGTGACCCAGAGACCGTCAAGATGTTGGTGCTCCTGGCTGGGATATTCGTCATCCACATCGCCACCGTGGTCATGCTGTTCGTCTCTACCATAGCCAACGTGAGCACTCCCTCCCCACCACCCTTCCACTCCCCTGCTCCCTCATTCTCCCTCCCCCTCCCTCACCACTTCCCCCAACACAAAGCTGCCTGGCCAAGGGGCCGGAGAAGAAAGCCAAAGTGGGTTCAAGATCCCCTCACCTCCTCACCCCCTAGGTTCTCCAGGGGTCACTGGGAAGGGAAGACTGCAGAAATTGGGTTTCCCTCTTCTTAACTGACTATGGCTCACACTCCTGTTAGCTCCAGCCTTTTAGTTGTTTTCTAGGTTTCTTCCTAATAATAATAATAATAATGTTGGTATTTGTTAAGTGCTTACTATGTGCAGAGCACTGTTCTAAGCACCGGGGTAGATACAGGGTAATCAGATTGTCCCACATAGGGCTCACAGTCTTCATCCCCCATTTTGCAGATGAGGTAACTGAGTCACCGAGAAGCAGCATGGCTCAGTGGAAAGAACCCGGGCTTGGGAGTCAGAGATCATGGGTTCTAATCCCAGCTCTGCCGCCTGCCAGCTGTGTGACTGTGAGCAAATCACTTAACTTCTCTGTCTCTCAGTTACCTCATCTGTAAAATGGGGATTAAAACTGTGAGCCCCACGTGGGACAACCTGATCACCTTGTATCCCCCAGTGCTTAGAACAGTGCTTTGCACATAGTAAGCGCTTAACAAATACCACCATTATTATTATTATTGAAGTGACTTGCCCACAGTCCCACAGTCCCATGGACATGAATAATAATGTTGGTATTTGTTAAGCGCTTACTATGTGCAGAGCACTGTTCTAAGCGCTGGGGTAGACACAGGGGAATCAGGTTGTCCCACGTGGGGCTCACAGTCTTAATCCCCATTTTACAGTTGAGGGAACTGAGGCTCAGAGAAGTTAAGTAACTTGCCCATAGTCACACAGCTGACAAGTGGCAGAGCTGGGATTCGAACTCATGACCTCTGACTCCAAAGCCCATGCTCTTTCCACTGGGCCACGCTGCTTCTCTGAACTGCACATGAACATTAAGCAGTGCAAATTGTAAGGTGCAGAGAGTTTCGGGGGTGGGGAGGGGGGAACGGAGATGAGGAGAAAAATGTGGTGTCCCCAGTGGAGCTGGGTCCTGAAGCTTAGGCTGCCCTGACCCCTTGTGGTCACGGTGGCTTTGTCCGGTGCCCAGTCCCCTCCCGTGTCCAACGGAGGAAGGCTCCGCTGGACGCAAGCAGAGGGAACCCTGGCGTGACATCCCACTTGAGAAGGGAATTTCCAACCCTGGGGCCTATGGGGGGCAGAGGCGGGCGGTCCTCTGTCCGGTTTTTCGAGAACTCGAACGGGGGGAGCTGCGTTCGTTGGGGGCCCGGTAGATAGCTGCGATATCCGTTGAGGGCCGGGTCAGAAGCGGTGCTTGGGATGGAGACCGATCGGGACAGGGAAGAGGTATCAAATCCCCATGTGACAGATGAGGAAATGGAGGCTTTGGGAAGTGAGGGGACACCCCTGAGGTCTGGCAGGGGGCGAGCTGCGATTAGAGCCCAGGTACCCCCAGTGCAGCTTTTCTAGTTAACCTATGACCCCAGACAGCATGGGTCCCACAGGGTCGGCCTCCCGGCTGGGCATTCCATCCGGAATTTGTCCGACCTCCCCCTGCTCCCCAGTTACTGCCGCGGTCTGACTTCACCTGACCCCAGGGTCTTGCAAGCCGTTCCCCACTGCATCCAGGAGGAGCCTCTGTGACCCTGGAAGAGACACCTCGAGGCCCGATGGCTTTAGTCAGTGGGCGGGTGATAGTGTCCCAAGAGAGCGGCTTGGGGCGGAGGACAGCAGGTGAGGAGACTCAAAGCAGAGGCGGTCGTGGGTTGGCCACCTCCTGGGCCACGGGGGTCCCACGGTACGATGTGGTGATGTGTGATGGACTGATCAACGGAATCTGCAGAGAGCCGTATCCAGGCCCCGGCACCCTGAGGCCAACGGCTGTGACGTGAGTAGGTTAGGAGCCTTGTCCTCAACCTGTACTGGTTGGGGATGTGCCAGCCCTTTGAATGTCCGACCAACGGTGGCTTGGGCTCTGTGTCCTGGGGCCTGGCTCCCAAAGAAAGGACTGAAGCGACCCCCTCTCTACCCGGCCATGGACCCTTGTGACTGGGGTCATGGTGGGTAGCTCGAGGACTCTGAGTTGGAATAGCGACCCAACTCCTCTCCCTGTGAACCTGGGGCGTATCACCATTTCCTGCCTCCCTGGTACCAAACATGGTGTAAAGTCGCCACGTTCCCCTAACTTTAGCCTCACAATCTCTCCCTCGCCCTCAAGGAGCACTTACCAGGTACCATTGGCGGAATGGGTTTCTGTCCCCTCCGTGGTCTTTCCTGCTCCCACATGCACTTCCTGCTGTCCACCCTGTTCACTGGACCCTTGGCTCTGCTCAAATTAGCTTGTCTCATAGTCAAGTCCAGCCAGACTTAGAATCCAGGGGGTCTGGAGTGCAGATGGATCCCAGTGGAGGCGGCCCCCACCCCATCCCCAAGGCCTCAGCTTTGATCAGAAGGGCCAGGATCGAATGTGCCCTCATTAGGGCTAGGAAGGTGGAAGAGAGGGAACGGTAGCCCCGTCCATCTTACGTAGGAGGAGAGCAAAACCTGAGGTTTGGCCAAGGTGGAACTCCCATGGTTCCACGCTCCTTCCACCGGGCTGCATTATTCCCAGTCTTTGCAAAGTGCTAAAGTTGCCTGAAATGTGAAATGTGCTCCTGGTCGTTGGCTGGGGAGACCAGGGTAGAAGTCCTGACCCTCACGGGGAGCTAGATGAGGAGATGTGGGTCGTCCACTCCGCACAGGTACGCGAGTGCTGTGGAAGCAGCGTCGCCTGGTGGGTAGAGCCCGTGCCCCAGAGCCAAGAGGATCTGCATTTGAATCCTAGCTCCATCACTTGCCCACTGCATGACCCTGGATGAGTTACTTTAGTTCTCTGAGCCTCAGTTTCCTCAACTGTCAAATGGGCATCTGATAATTCTTTTCCCTCCCACTTAGTCCACGAGCCCCGCATGGGACGGGAACTCTGTCTGCCTGTCCTGATTAACTTGTATCTACCCTGCCGGCACTTAGAACGGCGTTTGACTCCTTGAAGGCAATTAACAAATGCCATAAAAAAAGGAAAAAAGAGGAAGGTGATGTGAGAGCATGGGCGTGGTCAGGCAAAATTCTGGGAGTTAGGCAGAGGATGGAGGGAGATGGAAGGGAATAGGACCGTAGACCTGAGGATTGGGGTTGATGCTGGCGGTGGTTCTCCCTCAGGTTTGGATGGTGACAAACATCAGCAACAGATCTGTGGGACTCTGGAAGGAATGTGTGAATGGAATATGCGGCCAGATGAGAGTTTCAGACACAGGTGAGCAGTACAAGAATTTGCCACATTCAAACTTTGGGATGTTCTGCAGGATGGAGCCAATGAGTCTAATGATCTGTCTTCTCCCCTATCCCTCCTCTCTCCCCTTTACCTGTCCATCCCTCCATCCCTCGGGTGTCCCACGTTGACGGATTTGCAGATGCCCTCAAGGCCGTTCAAGCCTTCATGATCCTGGCTATCATCTTCTCCTTTGTGGCCCTGTTGATCTTCGTGTTCCAGCTCTTCACGTTGGAGAAAGGCAATCGTTTCTTCATCTCTGGAGCAGTCATGCTGCTTTGCTGTAAGCAACCCCGGTTCTGTCCGTCCTGTCCCTGCCCCCTGAACGTGGTGATCCCTCGGTGGGTCAGGGAGAGGGAAAGAGTTCCACCATCTAGGCCAAATTCACCAAGCGCCTTTTCAATTGGTGTGTTGTGGGGAAAAAGAGCCAGAGATCAAATGTTGAAGGGCCTGGGTTCTCATGCAATGGAGTGGAGTTGGGAATATTCATTCATTCATTCATTAATTCATTCATTCAATCAATCATGTTTATTGAGTGTTTACTGTGTGCAGAGTACTGTATTAAATGCTTGGAAAGTACAATTCAGCAATAATGGGATTTTAGGGTCTGAGTTTGAGGTTGCACTGGTTTGCCTGACCCCAACTCTAACAGACCCCTTACTGCGATTAAAAGTGAGGAACCTCTAGCTAACGCCAAACTCTGATTAGGAGGAGGGTTGGAGTCAGTTTTTGGGATTAGGATTAGGTTGAGGTGTCAGGGCTGGTGTTAGGGGGGATTTCTCAACCCTCCCGAGCAGTACCAGAAAATCCCTCCTACTCTCCTGTGAGGCTAGCGGCCCCTGACATAAACCAGGCAATGGCAAGGTTAGAGATTACATTTTACTGCGTGTGGAGCGATGTTCTAAACACTGGGAGATCCCGGTTCCGCAACGTCCATCTGTCACTCAATCAGTAGGAGCTCGATAATTGCCATTAGGTGTAGAGCGTTGGACTGAGCGCTTGGGACAGCGCAGCAGAAGCTGGACACCCTTTCCTGACCTCGAGCAGCTTCTGTTCTAAGGGGGGAAACGGTGACAAATTATTTACAGGTGAGGGGGAGGAGAAATAGGCATGTGGCACATTACGGCGTGCATTAGTAAGGGCCTAAATGATGCCATTAAAAAAACAACAAACAAAAAAATAAATTATGGACTTGGCCATTTCTCCCAAACAATTTGCCAAGTGCTGAGGTAAGCATTGAGGTAGATGCAAGGTAATGAGGATGGGCATGGTCCATGTCCCACTTGGGGTTCATGGTCTTAATCCCCATTTTACAGCTGAGGGAACTGAGGGCCAGGGAAATGAAGTGAATCGCCCAAGGTCACATAGCAGATGAGCAAGGGAGCTGGGAGAACTGGCTTGGAGCCGGGCTTGGACGCTCTCCACTAGGCTGTGCTTTTTCTTCTTCTGTTTATAATTTAGTAAAATACTGAATATGCCCCTCCTGGGCACACAAGTACCCAGTTGTAAAACACGCACCTAGCGAGCAGAAGTTGCCAGGTGGGCTCAAGGGCTCCTAGCGGGTGGGGAACCTGTTTGCCACTTCCATTTTTTGCGCCCTCCTGAGTGCTTAGTACAGAGTGGCTTAGTGGATAGAGCTCGGGCCCGGCTGTCGGAAGGACCTGGGTTCTAATTTCCACTTTGCTTCTTGTCTGCAGTGTGACCTTGGGCAAGTCACTTCACTTCCTCTGGGTTTCAGTTCCCCATCTGTGAAATGGAGATTGAGGCTGCGAGCTCCGTGAGGGACAGGGTCTGTGTCCAACCTGATTAGCTTGCATCTCCCTCAGTGCTTAGAACAGTGCCTGGCACATAGAAAGCACTTAACAAGTACTATAAAAAAGGACTCTGCAAATAGGAAGGACTCAGTAAATGCCACTGACGGGTGGGGATGGGAATTGCCAGAAGGGAGCTGGGGTGGGGGGCATGTAGCTTGGTGCATTTTGGCGGATGGGAGGGAGTCGCAGGGTTAGGGGTGTGGGAGATCTCTTCCGAGCCTCTCCTTTCCCCCATCCTATAGGGGTCTTCGTCCTGATCGCTGTCTCCGTCTACACCGATCGCCTTACTGGGTATTTCAGTCCCGAAGAGAGTCACCATGGCTACTCCTTCATCCTCGCCTGGATCTGCTTCTGCTTCAGTTTCCTCACTGGTGTCGTCTACCTAGTCTTGAGGAAGAAATAAGGCTCCTTGGACTGAGGGGGCAGGGCTTGGGGTGGGAAAGGGGGTGGGAGGGACCTCGGGGGTGGGGGGAAGGTGGGGATGAGCATAGAGGGAACCAAAAGTCCCCTGAGGCCCGGGGACTTGGAAGCTTTGAAAATCAGCGAGGGTGGCCCCGGTTCCCTCTCCGTGGGTGCTGCCTCGGTGGGTGGGGGGAGATCCGGCCCTTCCGTTCCTTCCGTCTCCCCTGGTGGGTGAGTGCCATGGATCGGGGGTTGGGAGCCTCCAACCTTTCCAGCATTTGCGAGAGCTCATTCCCTCACTGCCCCATATAATGGTGGAGGGAGAACTCTGGGGAAAGAACAACCCCCTCTCCTTCCTCCCCAACTGGTCCTTTAGCCCATCTCCCCTCAGATTCTGGAGAGATGCAGACAGGGAGGGGTTGGAGGGGGATGGAGGCTGAAAGTGGCTGAGGGAGAGAGAACGTGTGGATGGTGGTGTTTGGGGGGTGGTGGGCAGACCAGTGTGGGGGGATTCTGGGAGACAACGGTCTTGCTATGACCTCTAGGCCAAGGGAGAAGACATCTCTGATTGGCATCTGGAGTTTTCCCTTGCCCTTCCCCGTTCCTCTTCCTTTTCTCCCTCCTCCTCTTCCTTCCCTCTCCCCCTTCTTTCTCCCCCTCTCTGTGCCACCTTCTCCTCCCCACTCCCCTCAATATGGTTTTCTGGGGGAACGGTGAGCTCTGATCCTCACCCTTTGCTGAAGTTCACGCTCGAGAGGGTTGTTCTCAGATTCCTTCTGGTCGGGTGTATTTGGGAGTGGTGGGGGTGGACTGGCAATAGTCCCGGGGGTGGTAGAGGGGAGGTGAGACCTCGTGAGCTCACCGGGATCGAGGGTTGACACTAGTGCGGGACGGGGAGAGGGGAAGGGGAGAACCTGTGTGCTCACTACCACTGTGGAGTTGGCACCGATGCCAGGAGGGAAGGGAGACTTCATGAGCCCACCGGGATTTGGACGTGGCTCTTCCCGGAGTCGACCATCGGGCTGGTGGTACCCGCCGGGACGAATTCCACACACGCAGTGGAGGCGCTCGCCGTGGATGTCCGTGACCGAAGTGCGAAAGAACTCATCGCCGTCGGCTCTCCTGTCACGTCGCTCCCCGGTTGCTGGGGGAAGAAGCTCTAAACCAGAAATGTAAATATTTTGATACCTGTTTGACGTCAGAGATCACAAATACATTCGGATTTCTTTCTCCACGGGGACCTGTCTCTCACTGAGGGGCCGTCGGTGGTGGTGGGGCATGGGGGTGCGGCGGTGGGACCACTGGTGGGGGAAGAACACTACCCCCCCCCCCCCACTGAGGCCGTGCGACCGTCAGTTCCCGAAAGGCAAGGGGGCCCCAGTTGTATGCCGGACACCATGACCCAGGTCAAAGTGCGCGTGCCTAACTAAATGTGCTGCTTAACCCCCTCCCGCCTTCTCCCCTCCCTCCCGAGGTGTAGTGTCCTCCTCGAACAGGGACACCGAGTCGGAGCCCCGGCCCTCGGAGGCATGATGGGTTCCCGAGGACTCGGAGTTACTTCGGCAGGGGCCCGGCAGGGAGCCGCCGAGTGCCCTCCGGTCCACGTGCCTGGAATACTGATACTTTGCCAACCTGAAAGTGTGAAGGAGGTGTCAGAGCACAGGGCCTCAGGGCACTTGGAAAGAAGTTTTCTTTGGAGGGTGGGGGTTGCCAATTAAGCAGGTAAGTCTCTTTGGGTCAGTACCACCCTAGCAGATGACTGTAAGCTCGCTGTGGGCCGAGAATCAGTCTATTATAGTAATAATATAGTATAGTATAATAATATCATATAGTAATTAGGCTATTTGTTAAACACTAATTATGTGCCAAGCGCCAGGGTAGATACAAGGTCATCAGGTTGTTCAACGTGGGGCTCAAGGTCTTAATCTCCATTTCCCAGATGAGGTAACTGTGGCACGGAGAAGTAAAGCGACCTGGGCCAAGTGGCGGAGCCCGAAGTCGAACACAAGTCCTGTCTCCCAAGCCCATGCTCTTTCCACAAAGTCACACTGCTTCACTATTGTACGGTACTCCACCCAGCGCTTAGTAGAGTGCTCTGAACACATTGAGCGCTCAGTAGATAGAATCGATGGACTGGCCAGGGAGCCTGGGGCCAACTGCCTGCCGCTTTGCCTTCGGACGGTAGAGGGCAGAGGCAGACCAGCAGACCCCTGAGCATCTGCCCGCTCCCTTCCCCTTGGTGTCCAGTACAGACTGCCAACTTCCCACTGCTGGCGTACCGGGCTTAGTGGGATGCACTGGGTTATACTGGACCCCGAAGCTTTTCTCACCGGTTAGGTCACCGGGTCCAACAAACTCAAATAACTGAACACTGACTAGGATCTGGGGGCTTCTGGAGGTGGCAAAGCAGCATGGCGTAGCAGACGGAGCCTGGGCCTAGAAGTCAGAAGATCAAGGGTTCATATCCCCGCTCCGCCACTCGTCTGCTGTGTGACCTTAGGCAAGTCTCAACTGCAGGCCTCAGTTACGTTATCTGTAAAAGGGGGTATAAGACTGCGAGCCTTACACAGGTCGGGGACCGGGTCCAACCCGATTCGCTTGTAACTACCCCAACACTTAGTACAGTGCCAGACACATAGTAATTAATAATAATAATGTTGGTATTTAAGCACTTACTATGTGCAGAGCACTGTTCTAAGCGCTGGGGTAGGCACAGGGTAATCAGATTGTCCCTCGTGAGGCTCACAGTCTTAATCCCTATTTTCCAGAAGAGGTAACTGAGGCACAGAGAAGTGAAGTGACTTGCCCACAGTCACACAGCTGACGAGAGGCAGAGCTGGGATTCGAACCCATGACCTCTGATTCCCAAGCCCGGGGCTCTTTTCACTAAGTCAAGCTGCTTCCCATGCTTAACAAATACCACTGTTATTATTATTATTATTATTATTATTATTATAGGTGGTAATCATGGAGTTTGAAATTTGGGGTAAAATTGGAGTTTCATTACTCCTTAAAAATTGGGTTTTATTTATTCATCTCTCTCCCTCTCCACCTCCCCTCTGCTTCCCTTTCTCCTTATCTCAATCGTATCTTATTGTAGATTTCCCTTGACTAGATCGTAAGCTCTCTATGGGCAGGGTTTTTGTGTACTAACTAATTGAACTCTCCCAAATGCTTAATACAAACGTCCTATGTGCTCAATGAAGAGAAGCAGCATGCCTTAGTGGAAAGAGCCCAGGGCCTAGATCTAACCCCAATCCCAGCTCTGCCACGTCTGCTGTGTGACTGGGGAAGAATAACTCCACTCCTCTGGGCCTCAGTTTCCTTATCTGTAAAATGGGGACTAAGACTAGGAGTCCCACATGAGAAATAGATGGACTGTGTCCACCTGGTCATCTTGCATCTATGTGCCTGCCACATAATAAGCCCTTAAGAAATACTATTTTTAAAAAACAAAAGAAACACATGAGTTGATGGATCTCTCTTTCTGTCTGTCAGAAATCTCCTTCCCCTCTTCTTTCTCTCCTTCTCTGGCTCTCCCGGCATCTAACTCTCTGCCTCTGTCATAGCTCCATTATCAGAGCTTGGGGTGTTGGGAAACTGGCCCTTAGGCTCTAGTCATTCCCACCTCATCCCAGGGGAGGGGAAAGAGTAGAAGATTCCACTGGGCCCTTTAAGGCATGAGCTTCTGCTCCCGTCTTGGAAGCTGGGGGCTCAGGGGTGGAGGGGAGGGAGATGAGGAAGGATAATGGAGCAGCCTTACCAGTTACAAGCAGCTTGGGTGGGCAGGAGGTCAGTCAATCAGTCATATTTCCTGAGCACTTACTGTGTGCAGGCTACTGAACTAAGCGCTTGGGAGATTCCAATTTAACGATAAATAGGCACATTACTTGCCAACATGAGCTTACAGTCTATAAGTTCCAATACTACCATTTCAGGAGTCAAATGGAGAGAAGGGAAGAGAGGGACTCAATTCCAGATTCCAACCCCAAATCTGAACTGCCCTGGAGGTCTTACTGTGTCTTCCCCATTGTTTGAAGGTTTACTTTTCTTCTTCTTTTCTTCTTCTTCATCTGTTCCATTGAGCACTTTCCAGGTAATGGAAGAGAGGGGCCGGTCGGACCCGGCCGCCATTCCCCCCTTGGGTTCACCGGCAGGGAGGGCAAGGCATCCCCATCCCTATGGACGGGAATTGGAGGCCTGGAGAAGTGGAAGGCATTGTTCAAAGTCACAGGGTAGGAGAACGACGGAGGTGCGACCGGGACCTGGATCCCCGAGTCCTGGGCCCTCTGTGTTAGACCACGCCATTCTCCTGGAGTTTGGTCTCCGAGTGGAGGGTCTGGGCCACAGCCGTCTGACTGGACATCGTTCCTGAAATCAGGCTAGAGTCCTACGTGCTTAGGTTGTCCCCCAGCTGCCTAGTGGAAGGAGAATCCCTGAATTTATCCTGACACCCGCCCCCTCTCCGATGATCTTCACCCTCACAGTTTCCTGGGTGACAAAACTCACCGGCTTCCCGCTCACTGCAGGAAGAGATGTGACCCTCCGTCCTGTAGGAGGTTCCGCTCTCGGGGTCTGCCTCCGTCTTGGGGCTTCTGGGGAATCGGTAATCCTGCGTCTGCACTGCCCAGGGTCCTTGCCGCCTCATGTACTTTGGTCATTTTCCTCTGTGGTCCCCATCTCTCCACGGGGGGAGGGGCCTCCCCCACATCGGGACCCTGTATTCGAAGAGGCTGCCGGAAACGAGGGAGACTTGGCAGAATGTGGCCAAGAGGGTGTCTATCGCTGGAGAAAAACTCACGGTGACGGGCTCACGCTCGGAGAAGAAGAGTGGCTCGGGTGACGGGAATGACACGACTAGCGGAGAAGGGGGAGGGCGGCTGGGAGGACGGACACGGTGACGAGAGACGTTAAAACGGTGGGAGATGACGTAGATCAGAGCATACGACCGATTGGTACTTGAACCGGGCGTCCCTCTCGCTGGACCCAGGGGGTCCAAGCACAAATCATGCATCCGTGGAGATGTGAGAGGTTAAAAATAGAACCGGACCTCTGTCAAAATTCTGAGGAGAGGCGTGATTCTATTTGCTGCTTCTATTGTTGCCTGTTGTCAAGTGATACTCAGTACACGAGCTCTTGGCATGTTTTGGTCTCACTGGAAGGGAAGCAACAAAGTATTCGGAGGACAGGTAGCGGAGGTCTGAAAATGGTAATGAGATTCCCGATGGGATTTAGCATTCAGCTTGATGGAAAGAGCCTGGCTCCCCCGAGCGAGGCAGTGTGAGCGTCCGATGAGGATGTCGAGAGGTGTCCGGGGAGCAAGAGTTACCCGATGGCTGTCGGATCGAGCCGAGGAGGGTGGGGGAAAATGGTGTTTCGGAGATGCCGCCTCCAAGGGACGGTCTGTTGGTTTGAATGGGTGACTCCACTACTTTCTCTCCTGCCTCTGCCTTTCCAAAGGTGGTGACGGGCAGAAAGGATCCATTGCTGTGGCAGGGAATGTGCCCGTTACATTGTTCTGTTGTCCTCTCTCAAGAGCTAGCTGTGTGCTGAGCATTGCACTAAGCACTCAGTAAATATGTTTGACTGACTGATTGACCCCGTCTCTGCCACCATGGCGCCCGGTGATTTTGGACAGGTCCCCGGCTCCTGTAAGCATCACTGGGCATCAGCTGAAAAATGGGCGTCGGACGTGTGTCCCACCCTCGGGCCGTGAACCCCGAGAGGGATGGCATTCGGCCCATGGCGACGAACCCAACTACAGTGTTTGTCGAGCACTGCTCATGGTCTCTCCTTCCCCTTCCTCCCCCACATCTGCCTGCTCCCCCTCCCATGCCCTCTGCATCTTCCCTTTCTCCCTTCCCCCTCCGGCATCCGTGACAAGGGGCTCCCATTTGCAAGGTGTCTTACCGGGAGCCTGGGGAAAACTCCCGGGAGCGAGAGGTAGCTTCCTTCCCTCTGGTGCGTGTACCGTGTGAGGGGAGAGGCTGACCCGCTTGAATTATTTTCTGGCGGTGGGGCGGGAGGAAGAACGGTGTCTGATGAATCGGAGTGAGCGCGGGCACGTGTGTGGGGATGAAATAGGCGAATAAATAATTGAGCTTACACAAAGGCTTAAGTGCTGAGGTTGGGCAGAAATACATGAGCACTTAAAAGGATGGCATCCTTCAGCACAGGGCAGAGTTTGTTTTTTTAAAATGACGATACTTAGCCGGGGCAGATACGAGGTGATCCGCTCGCGCTCGGTTCACGTTCTTCACGGGGCTCTCCATCTTAAGGGGGAGAGAGAAGAGATGACTTCTCTGGGCCTCGGTTTCCCAATCTGGAGAACAGGGAGAATAATACCCCAACTATTATTTTTATTATTAGTTTCTTGTTAAACACATACTACGCACCAGGCACTGTACTAAACGCTGGGGCAGATACAAGCTAATTGGATTGTTCACAGCTCCTGCCCCACACTGGGCTCTCAGTCTTAATCGCCATTTTAAAGATGAGGTCACTGAGACTCAGGGAAGTGAAGTGATTTGCCCAAGGTCACACAGCAGACAGTGATGGAGGTGGGATGGGAACTCAGGTGCTCTGATTCCCAGGCTGGGGCACTTTCCACTAAGGTATGTTGCTGCTCCTTCAGGCAGGAATCTTTCCCTCTCCTTGTGCATCCCCTTGCTCATTTTCTACTTCCTCTTCTCTCTCCTTTTTTTTCTTTTTCTTTCTCTCTCTCTCTCTCTCTCTTTCTCTCTATCTCTCTCTCTCTCTCTCTCCCCATCCCTCCCCCCGGCCCCTTTTCCTCCCAGCCTTTGTTCCAGCCGGCCTCTGCCTTGCACCTTCATTGCTGATCCCGGTTATAATAGCAGGTGCTCGGCAAACATGCAACTCATTCTGAAGGCGTTCTTGGTGGCCAGTGATACGATTGGATTGGACATGGAGCCCGCCTCACATGGGCTGTCCGGGGTGAGGGTCAAAAAAGGGCAAGATTTTCCCCTTTTCTGGGGATCTTCTGCGTGTGTACAGGTCTCCCGGAAGGTCGGCAGCAGAGCCAGGTTCAGGATCCGGGTCTTCCGACATGCGATTCTGAGCTCTTTCCTTTAGTGCCCGCCGACTCCTCCCTGATGTGGATGTTTGGGAGCAGCTTCCTCCCTGAAGTGGATGTTTGGGACCAGGGTCCAGGTGGACCCCAGTGTCTGTATCCTTCCTCGGGAGACTCCCGGATTCCAATCCTGGTTCCTCTGGGTGAACTCAGGCAAGTCATTCGACTTCGCTGCCCCTTGGTTTCCTCACCTGCACAGTGGGGATCCCTTACCCATCCTTCCTCCTCACTGAGTTCTTGAGCCTCGGGTGGGACGGTGTCCTCGTTCGCTCTGACAGCCTCGCCGGCTCTCAGGGACGAATGGATCCCATGATGGCCACACTACGGGCATCACACTCTGTCCTCTTCACTGGCTGCTTCTTTCTGGGCAGAGGAGGCCTGGGCTCTACAGCCTCCTGCCCCTCTGCTCTGCAGCCATTGGCTTTCCTCCCACTTCACGTCACGCAACAGGGTGGTCGGTGACCGATTTCCCACCGTGAATGGAGGTGGACCGGGGGTGTCCGGGGCTCCAGACATGGGGCAGGGTGTGGCACAGAGGACAGTGGACACTCGAGTGCCTGGGGGCGGTACAGAGGACAAACGGAGGAGCCGCTCTGCCGTCTGGGCCGGACCCAGACACGCGTCTTTCTCCTCCCCCACCCGCACCACCACCACCGAACTCTCAACCTGCCATTAAAGTAGGGACAGAGCGATACCAGTCTCCATGGCAACGTGGCCCAGCGGTGGCTCCATCTGATAAATCTGCCCGGAAAAAGATGTTTCTCTTGTCGAGGGAGTGACGGAGCAGGGGATCGTCTTACCGTGCCCTGCCTCCACTTAAAAGTGCTTACCATATGCCAAGAACTGTACTAAGTGCTGGGGTAGATACAAGGTCATCAGGATGGACACAGTCCTTGTTCCACATGGGACTCACAGTGTTAACCCCCATTTTACAAGTGAGAGAACTGAGGCCCAGAGAAGGGAGGTGACTTGCCCAACGTTGCACAGCAGATTCATTCAATAGTATTTATTGAGCGCTTACTATGTGCAGAGCACTGTACTAAGCGCTTGGAATGAACAAGTCGGCAACAGATAGAGACGGTCCCTGCCGTTTGACGGGCTTACGGTCTGATCGGGGGAGATGGACAGATGAGAACAATGGCAATAAATAGAGTCGAGGGGAAGAACATGTCGTAAAAACAATGGCGACTAAATAGAATCGAGGCGATGTACATTTCATTAACAAAATAAATAGGGTAATGAAAATATATACAGTCGAGCGGACGAGTACGGTGCTGAGGGCATGGGAAGGGAGAGGGGGGAGGAGCAGAGGGAAATGAGGGGAAAAGAGTGTTAAGCTGCAGAGAGGTGAAGGGGGGGTGGTAGAGGGAGTAGAGGGCGAAGGGGACCTCAGTCTGGGAAGGCCTCTTGGAGGAGGTGCGTTTTAAGTAGGGTTTTGAAGAGGGGAAGAGAATCAGTTTGGCGGAGGTGAGGAAGGGAGGGCGTTCCGGGACCGCGGGAGGACGTGGCCCAGGGGTCGACGGCGGGATAGGCGAGACCGAGGGATGGTGAGGAGGTGGGTGGCGGAGGAGCGGAGCGTGCGGGGTGGGCGGTAGAAAGAGAGAAGGGAGGAGAGGTAGGAAGGGGCAAGGTGACGTAGAGCCTCGAAGCCTAGAGTGAGGAGTTTTTGTTTGGAGCGGAGGTTGATAGGCAACCACTGGAGGTGTTTAAGAAGGGGAGTGACATGCCCAGATCGTTTCTGCAGGAAGATGAGCCGGGCAGCGGAGTGAAGAATAGGTGAAGAGCAGATAACAGTGAAGAGCAGAACAGTGAAGGAGTGAAGAGCAGATAACAGACGGAGCTGGGATTAGGCCCAAAGAAGGGAAATGACTCACTCAGGAGCACACTGCAGACAAGTGGTGGAGCCAGGATTAGAATCCTCGTCCTTCTGACTTGCAGGTCCGTGCTTCCTCCACTAGGCCATGCTCCTTCTCACGGTCGTGTCTCCTGACTTCACTGGACTCTTCTGTGAGCCCAGTCTTGTGGTGTGAGCACGGTGGGTGCTCAATACATAACATTAACAAAGATGATAATGATGATCTCCTGAGTGCTCACTCCGTGCATAACACTGTTGGACCAGGCTCTCCCTGGTGTTCCGTCCAGAGTTGGAAGATACTAATAAACCATTTCCTTTCTGGACTATAAGCTCGTTGTAGGCAGGAAACACATCTGTCTCCCCCTCTGAAGTTGAAGCCACGCGGTGGAAGTCTGGACGGCGTCTACAGAACGAGGGAGGCCATCAGAGGCAGCTGGGAAGTTGGAACGAAACCGGGTCCATCAGGTTTGGTGACGGGTAGCTTGTCATTGACCTAGGAGAGGGCATTTTCCAACCTCTGGGGGACATGCGCCATTCCCTTCTTGCAATTGTCGGGAAAGCGCAAGATGCCTGCTGTGGAATGGTGCCGGGAAGGCCGGGCTTTAGAGTGGGACAGCAGTGGGGAGAGAGGGCATGGGAGTTGGGAATTACAATAGCATCTCTGGCGGCATTCCGGTCCCCGGCCGCCAATGTTCCCACTTTATAGTCACCGCTGTCTTATGTAAAGCTGTAATACTTTTCCATGACTTTCATAGTCAGATATAGATCGGATTAATTAAATGCTCCCCCGCCCACCCCTCCGGGCCCGGACAAAGCCAGTGAGGCCCCCAGAGTTTTGTCAGAACTCGTCGCCCTCTGGCAGAGCGACGGGTTCCGGAGCATAGAGTCGGCCAGGACTCCTATGGACCTTCACCTAGCCTCTCGCTGGAGTCTGGTCGTAAGCTCTCCGTTGGTAGGCCTAACCTCCCCTCTTTCTCCCGGAGCCTGGGATGGCTGGATCTGGTTTTTCAAGAAGGGGCTCGATGCACTTGGCCTCCCCAAGCCAGGGTCCCCGGGATCTGAGGAGAGGGTCGATCCCACAGTCCTCCTGGGTGGCATGGCAGGGCTTTCTATTGCTCTTCAATTAGTATTTCAACCTCAGACTATCTGTTTTAGTTAAACTGTATTTCCATCCCAATCAACTTGCTCATTTTGGGGAAGGGTTATTTATAATAGTAATTAGTAAATCTGTACTATTCCCAAGAGACCCCATCCGGTTCTTGACCCCATCCAATTTTCTCAACTCATCATGCCCCACTTAGCCTTCAAAACCAAACTACCTTCCCTTGATGACCAAACTGATGCCCTCGACACCACCCTCTCTCCTGAACTCTACTCACTCGCTCCCCTATCCCTTCCTTGACAGCATGCCACTAGCCCAGGCTCCCCCTCTAGACTGTGAGCTCGTTGTGGGCAGGGGATGTGTCTGTTGTTAAATTGTACTCTCCCAAGAGCTTAGTACAGTGCTTTGCACACAGTAAGCACTCAATAAATACGAATGAGTGATTGAATGAGCCTCCTTGCTGACCTCCCTGCCTCCCATCTCTCCCTGCTCCAGTCCATACTTCTCTCTGCTGCACGGTTCACTTTTCTACAGAAGCGTTCAGGCCATGTTTCTCCACTCAAAAACCTTCAGTGGTTGCCCATCTACCTCCGTGACTAATAAAAACTCCTCACTGTCGGCTTTAAAGTACTCAATTGCCTTGCCCCCTCCTACATCCCCTTGCTATTCTCCTACTCCAACCCAGCCCACGCCCTTTGCCCCTCTAACCCTAACCTTCTCACTGTACCTCCATCTCATCTATTTTGCCACTGACCTCTCACCCATGTCCCGCCTGTGGCCTAAAACGCCCTCCCTCCTCATATCTGACAGAAAATGACTCTCTCTTTCAAAGCCTTATTGAGGGCACATCTCCTCCAAGAGGCCTTCCCTGACTGAGCTCTCCTTTCCTCTTCTCCCACTGCCTTCTGTATTGTCCCGATTTGCTCCCTTTACTCATCTCTCACTCCCAGCCCCACAGCATCTATCTATAATTTATTCATGTTAATGGGTACATGTCTATCTCCCTGCTTACAACACGCTTACCGTCTAGAGGGGCAATAGATCTGTTGTATTTACTGAGCACTTATTGTGTTCATATCAGTGAATGAAGCGTGTGGGAGAGGACAGCACAGCAATATAATTGACCGACTGAATCCAGAGGGACTCTACACCGGCCATCAAGGAGGCAGCTAGGACTCCGTGATCCGCAGTCCCCCAGAGTTCCTCGTCTGCACGTCCCAGGTTTTCCCCATCCGCAATGCGCAGTCTTTGAGTCTGGCTTGTCGGCCGGGGGTGGGGGCGGGCTGGGGCGGGATCATCCCAGGGCTGTTAGGCTTAATAACGGATCAGCTGTGTCGGTTACCTTATCGGCGCCCCCCTCCCCCTCGCCACCACCACCTGTGATCGATTCCATGAGGCGGCCAGACGCCAGCCAGATGTTGCCGGGAGTGGCTCGGTAGACTCCAGCTGCTGTGGGCTGGGTCTCCCGAGACGGGACTCACAGAGTCTCATCTCGGAAATGACGTTCCCGTTGGCTGGGGAGGGAGAGGAGCAGTGCCAGTAGTAGATTGGAATAGTAATAGAAGTAGCATGTAGGGAGCGCCTACTTAGTAACAATGAATAGGAATGCTTACTATTACCAAGCAGATGCTCAATACATGTTAATTTTACTACTTTTCTAAAGCGCTTACCCCAGTTAGATTACCCAACCTACTTGGGGCTCCGTAGTCTTTGCTTAAATGATATTTACTATGTATTTATATTTATCATAATATCTTGCACGTATCTCAAGGCAGGAGGGAGAACAGGCATCAAACCCCCATTGTGCAGCTGAGAAAACCTCAGCCCCGAGCAGGAAAGTTACCCGCCCGAGGTACCACGGCAGGCGAGCGATGGGACCGAAATCGGAACCCGGGTCTCCAAACTCTCGGAATAGTATTCTTTAGGCTAAACTGGGCCCGCCCGCCGCCCTCCCCTTAGCCCCCTTCAGATTCAAAATGGGTTTCTGCAGGATGCGGAAGCACGTCCCGGGAAGGATGTGGTTGAGGCGGAGATGCTGGCCACTCCCAGGGGCCGGTCGGACCGTTTGATATCTGTCTGGTTCCCCTCACGACGGAGCCGGTGGGGCCCGACGGAATTTGTCCGTTGGCGAAAGGGCTCCAGACCCATCTCAAGAGGGCACCAATCACAATGTTGGAATTTATTCCATTATCTGGAGGGAACAGTTCAGTTGAGTCAAATGCTTTTCCATTTTTGATGGCAACAGGGTCTGAACTTCAATTAATTCCATTAAATACATTTTACCGCATGCAGTCAGCCATCCTGCCAGGGCAGGGGGTGGGGGAGACAGGTTGTTTCTGTCTGCTGTCTCTGTCCCCTTCCCCGCCCGCCTGTTCCAGTCTGTCTGCTACCCATTCCTCTCCTTGTCGATTGGAGGCTCCTGACTATGGAGGAAGCATCAGTCGGCCGTCTCCCCACTTTCCCTCCTGCCCTACCTTGTCTCACGTTCCATCCCGGCCTGGAATGGAGTTGCATAGACCCTCGCCCGCCTAGCGTTTACCACCAGCCGTTTGACTCCACCGCTTCTCCCCGTCAGTGACTTTTGGTCCGAGTCCGCCTCCCCCGTTCAGCTGTAAACTCCTCAACCGTGGGAACTGTGACTGTCGACTCTGTCACGCTCTCCCACGCAGGGGGCAACGGTTGGGTCCCTTCTCCTCGGTGGATCCCGGGATGCCCGTGGCTGTCGTGGGATGGGCTCTCAGCCCAACTGGCAGGAGATCTCACTGAAGTCTCCGGTTTCCCGGAAGGCTGCTCAGTGGGTCAGGGAGGGTCCATCTCCTCTCCCCAGTCTGTGGAGCCCGGCCTGTGGAGCCCGGTCTTCTGTCTTTGTCTCCTCTGTGTTTGCCTTTTCCCTTCTGTCCTCCCTTAACTTCTCTGAGGTCTTTTTCCCCCCACCCCTTTAATCCATCAAGCCCCCTGCCCGTGGCTCTTCTCGCCCTACTCTCACGCCCCCGAGTCTCCCCTCTCCAGATGGAGTCCACTCCCTCCCTCGGCACTGTACTCCCCCGCCCCTGCCCCGGGGATCCCTGGCTTCACCTCTCTCCCGAAGCCAGGCCCTCTCCGTTGGACCGAGGCCGTCGGGGTCGGCCGATGGGAAGAGTCGGGGGCGTCGGCCGGCACGTCCCCGACCACGAAGGTCGCTGACGCCCGGCTCCCCACCCCCCACCGGGCCACACGGAAGATGGGACCACGGGCCGGGTGGGCAGCAGGGCTGCCCCTCATGATGTCGTCGCGTTCTTGTTTTACCCGTCCGTCCGCTCGCCCTCGCCCTCCCTCTCGTCTCTGCAGCGATTCTGCTGATGTCTGGAGAGGGGGAAGAACCGTGCGAGCGGGCGTTTTTTTTTTTTTCCAGTTAATAACAGCCACCTATTTATAGAGCCCAAATTATACACCGCAGAAGCTGCTCCGAGATGAGACGTGTTATTTGGCTGCCAGGAACGCAGAAGCAAGAGAGGGGAGAAGAGAAATTCAGCCGCACAACCCCCGTCAAGGTCCCCTGACCCAGACCGGCCGGTGTGCCCGGGGATGGGAAACGGCCCAGGTCCGACTTTGTCTCTCCTCCCTCTGAGGGGGTCGGTGCCATCTGGAACACAGAGGGGTCAGGATCGGCTTCCTGTTTGGAGGGGGGAAACCCGGGGCCTCTGCTCCCGGAAGGTTCCCCAAACCCCAGCCTGATCAACGTGGAGGGATGGGAGATTGGGGCGGACGAAGGCCGCAGTCTGCTGGCCGGAGTTCGGTGAATCTGGTGACTGGGATGGCTTCCCGCTCTCTGACTTTTGGCCCCACGCCCTTCCCGGGTGGAGGCAGAGCATTCTGGCAGCCGGGTTCCGATCAGAGGAAGAGGCGATTCTGTGCAGGGTGGGGTCGGGGGTCTCTTGGAGGAAAGGAGGGTGGGGGGTACCCGTCAGAGCCCACATCCCTGGCTCCGTTTGTGGTAAGGGACCCAGATCTCTCACCGGCAGAAGGTTTTCTTCCCACTTTCACCTCTCTGTCGAACAAGAGAAGCAGCAGAGCGTGGTGGATAGGGCATGCGCCTGGGAGTCAGAAGGTCATGGGCTCTAATCCCGGCTCCACCACGTGTCTGCTGAGGGACCTTGGGCAAGTCACTTTACTTTTCTGTGCCTGTTACCTCATCTGTAAAATGAGGATTGAAACTGTGAGCCCCAAGTGGACAGGGACTGTGTCCAACCCAATTTCGTTGTATCCACTCCAGTGCTTAGTATAGTGACCGGCACATAGTAAGCACTTAACAGATTCCAAAATTATTATTACGATGAACAGGACGATCGATCGGAAAGGATCAGAGAGTGCTTGTAGGGGAAGGAGCGGAAGCATTCCCGTGAAGTCCACCGAGCCGAGTGGGAGAAGGCGGCTGGATGCCCAACCCCCAAAGGTGGGAAGGACTGAAGAGCCCGGGCAACCCATTGGTGGACGTCTGTCGAGGGCTCATGGTGCACGGAGCACTGGCCTGAACGCTTCGGACAATCTGGGAGAGCTGTGGTCTCTGCTCTTGAGGGGCTTTGGTGGAGAAACAGAGCCATGGCCAGAGAGGTGAGAATGCTCTCTCTCGGTCTGTCTTCCTTTCCAGTCCTCCCTTATTGCCGTTTTGCCCCGTGGACCCACTGTCACCCACTGCTCTGCCCCCGACCAACTCTTCGGGCCTGCGGCCTGCGCCTCTCCCCCAGACCCGCCTAGACCTGTTCCGTATCAGCCTCAGCTGTAAACTGAGGCCTAGATAGCCAGAATGACCCACCCGAGGTCCCACAGCGGGCTGGGCGTGCCACAGAGGGAACTTCTCCAGGGTGGGAGCCCACTGCCGCTCCCATCCATCCTTCACCCTGACGGACAAAGGGGCATCTGACAGGGCCGGCCTCGTCGGCTCAACCCCGACGCAGGAGGTCGACCAGTCCGATCACGAGATGGTGGTTTCGGAGGGCTCGGCTCATAGTCGGTGCGTTCGGCCGGGAAAGCTTCCGTCTGAGCGGCCTCGTGAGCCCCCGGGTAGGCTGTCAGCCCGTCGTGTGTGCCCTGACCCCTCTGTCTCCTGGAGCTCCCACCAGTTCTGTGGGATCGTAGCCCCCTCCCACCTGGCAGCTGCCGAGAGGTGGGGGATCACTTTGGCCGATGATTCTGGGGCACGGGAAAAGGGAGTCCTCTTTGGATGGGGCAGACCCAGAGACCAAGTCTCCCATCTACTGGCCTCAACCCTGAATCATCTGGGGTCAAGGTGAGTTTTGGGGAATGCCTGTCCAGGCCCCCTCCCCAACACCCGATCACCTCTGCCCACCATGGGGCTCTGGCCTAAGGAGTCTGGGAAAAGTAAACGCAGATATGGAATGGTGGAATAGCCTAGTTTTGGCCATGGGCTCCCAGCAAGCTCAGGAGCTGGCCCCCATGATCCCTCCCGCCCCCCGCAACCTCCTCAAATTCCCCACCACTCCCTCTGCCCCCCCCCAAGAAAAAGCAGACACAGAGGAGAGGCTTGGATTCTGGATCCTATTTGGACCCTGATATCTTGTGAGGGATTTCTTTTATTTTTTTTTCGTGTGGAATATAAAGTGACAGAAATAATTTGCCATTAGAAAAGAGAAAGAATCTTTGACTATTTACAGCTTTTGTACATCACAAAGTTTTTCTTGTCGTCGGCGGTTTGGATTTTTTTTTTTTGAAGTTTCTTTTTATTTTATTGTATTTTTTTTTTGTTCCTGCATCGTTTGAACAAGTCTGAACCGGAAATCTATACAGCTCACGGAAAAACCCCGAGCCCCCCTCCCCGCCCCCCCTCCCGCCCCTTCCCCACTTACCCCAGTGAGAGACCAGATGAACCCAAGGAAGAAAACCGTCCTTTCTGGGCCTGCCCCTTTCCCAGGAGATTCATTTGCCTATACATATCTATTTATATATACTTTTTAATGGTTTTTGTTTTTTGTTCGAGTTGAAACACCAAAATCCAAGAGAGAAAGCAAAGATCACCACCCGGCCGTCCCCGACACCGGGGCCCAAACGTGCCGCTTATTTACAGAGAAAAGGAATTGTTGGGGATGGCGGGGGCTGGGGGGGGGCTCCCCTGGACGAGGCCTGAGTTGTTGTGTGCTTTCCGGCGGTGGGGGGAGGGAGGGGGGCGGGGAGAGACCCCCCCCACTCCAGGAAGAAGATTGAGGTGAAGGCCCCCGCCTCCCCCCCGACCCCTCCGCACGAGTGACCCCAGCAAGGGTCTCGGTCCGAGCCGGTCCCGGCCCACGGCGACACGGTTTCCTCTGTCCCGGCCCGGAGCCCCGTGTACTCCCGGTGTTATGGCTCCATCCCGGGCCCCGCTCACCCCACCCCAATCACTTGTCCTCCATCCCCCACCCAGGGTCGGCGGGGGCCCTTTGGCGACAGACGCTTCTTCAGAAACGATCCCGACGCCCCACCCCGCCTCCCCAGTCTGCTCCCCGTGTCCCCCAGCCCGCCCCCCTTCCCACCCCTCTTTCCCCCAGCCGGGCCCAACGCCATCCCCAGATCGTCCTTCCCGGGAATCCAGACTCCCCTGGTCCCCTGATCTCTGCCGCCCTCCGCCGACCCTTCCCCGGGGGGGCCCTTTCCTCTGGAGCACAGATTTCCCAGAGGTCCCCCGGGGGCAGAGACCCCGACGCCAGCCACCTTGAGAAGAGTGGGCTGGGGGCACCTGTGGTCGACCCTCCCCAGCTGCGGACGGGAGTTGCCACGGGAGGGCCCAGAGGCCGTCGAAAGTTCCACGTGGGCAGTCTGCCCTGGACCGGTCTCACTTTTGAGGTAGAGAATCTAATTTCTGAGGGGGAATCCTCGGGAACTCTTCCCTCCTACACCCCCCCCCCCCACCCCCGGGACCCATCACACTCCCACCCCTCACCCTCCATCGATAATCGTTCGGTCATTGACCTGGTGCCTTGTCTCCCTCCCCTCACCCCCAGTACTGGTTGGAGGCCCCCGCCCTCAAGGAGCCCCGCAGTGGTCCAGTGGCCAAACTTCAGTCACGGCCTCAAATCTCATCCCCGCAGACCTTGACCCGGGAGCCTTCCGGACCACCCACCCACCCTGCCACCCGTCCCCTCCCGGACGCCTCCCCAGGCTCACCTTGGCCACGTCGGGAAACCGGAGTCTCCCTGGCAGTGGTGGAGAGACCCCGGTGGGAGGAAGGCAATGACGGCTGGCTCAAGAAAGGGAGAGAGTGAGGCACCGAGGACGTGGCCACCGTCCCTAGTCCGGACTGATCGACCGGAGGATCTTCCCTCAGACCCGGGATTTGGGAAATGAGAGTTTTGGGGCGGGGGAAGCCGTGAATGGCTTTTCCCCCTTCCATAACCCCACCGGGCTGCACCTCCATGGGTTTCCCGTCAGCTCGATGTGTGACCAAACAGCGATCGGCCTCTGCCCCGATACTAGACTTCACCACCCACTGCTCCACCTTGGTTGTTCATCATCCCCTAAGGCTTCCCACCACTACCATCTCCTCCTCCCTTCCCCCAGGCCGACCTCTCACCTCCCACCGTTGCACGTGCCCTTGACCCTCTCACTGCCCCGTTTGTTCCCCGCACCCTCCCCGACTGCCAACTCCCTCCAGGTCCAGAGCTCCCTCCCTGCTACCCTCTGGGAGAAACCCCGTCCCTCTGTCTTTGGCAATTGGTTAGAATCTGGCCTCCCCAGATTGACTCTGCTAGATGGATGGATGGTGGGGGCTCTGGGCCCCTGGGCCTCCCGTCAGATGGACACGGATCGCACCCTGCAGTCTGCTCTCACGGATCAGATCCCAAAGTTCCATGAGGACGACGACATTCTCAGGACCAGGGACCAGCCGGGAGCCCGTGTCCCCGCAGAGTTCCCCGGGCACGGCCGTAACACCCCACCCCCTTGGAGTCGAGGACTCCCACGAAGGCAGCTGGCTCACTGCACTCCAGACCCGTGGAAGGACTTCGGAAGGTTTAAAGGCAAGTCGCCATTCTGGCCCCACTTCTTCATGGCCAATCTCGCTTTCCTGGAATCTAGGGCCCACCACCGAAGTGTTAGATGGGAGTAGGGGGGAGTGTCCCTAACGCCATTTCCTCCCCCTGACCTCATCCCATCTGAGGACCCATGCCAGAAGTCTGGGGGTCCGTTCCCAAGGGTCGGCGGACTCCATGGCTCAGTGGAGGGGAGGTGGACTCGGGGAGGGTGGCTGAGCTTCCCAGGGCTAGGCGGGTGTCTATCGAGCACCTCCCGAGAGCCAAGGGAATATCAGCCACAGCAGCAAGGCCTACCTTGGCCGCCCCCCCCACCCCCAGCAGATTTCTCCTGGCCTCACAACTAGGGCTATGGGCCCACGAAGGGGACGCCTCAGGGACCGCACCCAGCATGGGAGCCCAGGGAACTTTGGGGCTCAGGCGGGCTGGAGACAGACAATGCCGTTCCACTCGCCCGGGAAGCTGAAGGAGCAGAAAGGTCCCCAGAACGTTCTCCCTCCCCCTCCCCCTCCCATCCTGGGGCCCGGCCTCCCTTACGGGGTGGGCACATCACACCCAAGCACTCCCTCGGTGGTCCCGGAAAGTAACAGAACCTTCCCTCCACCCCTGGAACCCCTAGGAATCACCCGCCGTCGGGACCCCGGAGCGCCGGCGCCCCAGGTCCGACAGTATCCCCCCGGCCCCTCCTCTGGGAGCCCCCGTGGGGCAGATACGCAGGGCCCTGACCGCCAGCTTCCCGTCGGGCCGCGTGGTGCCGGACACGGGAGCCTCGCTGATGGCAGTCTGTATTTCCGTTTTGCGTGGCACCCGGTCTCGGGACGGGGGTGAGGGGGTCGAAGGCACTTGCGATAAGGCTCCGAAATTGGATGAGCCTCGAAGATATTCTCACAACCTCTTCCTCGCCCTCCTCATCCTTCTCCACGACCTCTTGCGCTCCTCTCCTCTGAACGAGGATGTTTCCGTCTCCTCAGAGGTTGGATCTCCTAGCCCTCGACAACAAGGTCATCGGGTTGCTGGAGAGAAGGCCAAAGGGGCTCTTTGGAGAGCGCGGAGGGTCAGAGAGGAGGTGGGTCTCGGCTGCCTCCCGCTCGGACGCCGGGCCGGTCAGACGGCGGGGGTAAGGGCCATGAAAGACCTTGGCCGGGCGGAAGGACGGACTTCCGGTGCCCGGGGTGACCGAGGCCCGAAAGCGCCATGGTGGGGAGGGGGGGAGGTTGGCCGAGAAGACTCGGCCCAAAATGAGCCGCTGGGGACATCTGGAAATCTCAAAGGGGAGAGACCATTGACTGGCCCGCAGGCCCGGGGGGCCGGATCGGCTCACCCCCTCGGAGTTCCCAAAGGACCAGAGGTGAGACCTGCCGCCTGAGAATATTGAGGAAAAAAAACTCCTGTGAATAGGGATGTAGCATGTGAGCCTCTGCCCCGTTTTCAGAGGTGGAGGCTATTTCAGACTGTTCACAGCCTTCTCCCTAAAGGTCACCTTTTTTCTGGGCCCCGTCAAAAAGTTGATCGCCAGGCGGAAAGGAATCGGGGACCCCTAAAGCCTGTTTCCCCCCAAGCTAAAACTCCCCCTCACTTCCTGCGGCTGCCGGGTCGACTCCATCACCCACACGGGAATGTGCACGTAGGTACGTACACGTGTGTGTGCGTGCGTGTGCACGTGCGTGCTGGAAGCATTCAGGGGAACGACAGACCCCAATTTACCACCACCCAAAAATGAGCAGCTTAGAGAGGTCGGGGTCAGGGGATCTGAAAGAGGACGCACAGTCTTCTTCTCGCAGCCCTGACCTCCTTGGGGAGGACAGAGAAGGGCACACAGGAGAAGCCAACGGAGCCATCCCCTCTGAAAGGTTGGCTTTTCCCAGAGCCAGGGCATGTTCTCTGTCTCAGCGAGGCAGGAGGGAATGACAGACCTTCCCTCCCCATCCCAGTTTTTCCAACCTTGGTGGGGGAGCAACACATCGACGGTTGGGCGTCGCTATTGTTCAATTTCTGACCATCTCTTTGGTTCTCGTCATCCCATCCTCGCCACCACCGACATCCACGAGGGATTTTGGAGACCCCACACAAAATCCTCCCCCCATGACCCCCTTGGCGGCGGAGCCCTTCACGGCAAAGCTCATGCCCACCCGCCGCCATACCCAGATGGGGCCGGGGATCGCTGCTGTCTCCCAGCAGACTATCCCCGCCCGGCGGCCGTCCTCATAGCTTCCAATTTTCCAGGGTCGGAGTGGGAGATGCCAGCCCACCCCCCCCACCCCTAGGCCTAAGGATCCCTACCTAACTTCCATAACCCATGGGGTGGGGTCCGCTGCCCACCAAATCACTCCTCAACTTGGGGTCACCTGGCCCTTGATTGAGAGGCCTCCATATATCCGGTGTCCGGGACCCCCAATCCGGCCCAGGGACCAACTTCCCGGGAAGAGCCCACAGGATCTCCCCGCAACAGACAAACGCCCAGCTGGTACACCCTCGCCCCCTCACCCACTCTGGTCAGCCTGAGCTCCTCGTGGGTGGGGAGTGGGTGTACCAGCTCTGCTATATATCACTTTGTCCCAGACACTCTGTTGAGCACTTATTGCATGCAGAACACTGGACTAATACCACTGTTTGGAGCCAGGCCAGAGAGCCACCCAGAAGCCATAGGTGAATGGGGGGTGCAGGAGTGGGGAGAACAGGGAGGAGGGGGTGGACGTGGCCCCAGGGGACAGGTCAACCTCACCGAAGATGGGGAGGTGGAAGCAGGAGGCCCGGCAGAAGGTCCCCATCCTGGAAACCGTACCCGGCTCCCGTTCCAGACGGCGGACCCCGTGACCCATCCCTATTCTCCCGTGCTGCCAGCAGTCGCAGCGACCGGGAACTTCTCCGCAGAGGGAGCCCTGCTTTCATCCCTGCCCACCGCCCGCCAGAGTCCCACCCTCTCAGTAGCTGCAGGGGAGCCACCGGGCAGGGGGCAGGTCTTCGCCCTCTCTGGCCTCTCAGGGGTCACGATCGGGCAACCCATCAGCCCCGACAACCTCAAGGAGGACTCCACCAAGGAGAGGCGCGCCCACCAGCCTCCCATTGTACAGTCTGATGGATCGTCTCTGGGCAGGCAGAGACGCCAGAGGCCAGAGGCCGGACCTACCCACTCCTCTGTTTCCCTAACCCTCTCTCTTCCTCAGCAACCTGGACACCACGCTGTGTCCATGCGCACAAGCACAGTCGAGGGATCCCACGGATCTTCTTCTCGAGGAACCGAGACACTTCCGGAAGCCCCAGACGGACACGGTGACGTGAGTGGAGACTGTGAGTTCCCCAGCCGTCGGGGAAACCGGAAGCCTGAAAGTTTGCCGACCCCCACCCCCGCGGCCTCTCGGTACCCAACCCCACCCCCCACTCCCGCCCTCACTACAGTCGAGCTTCTAGGGTACGGTTGACGTTGGAAGCGGGATGGTCATGGACCCTTAACTCTTCCCCTTCTCAAGCGTCTCCCAGGGCCCGATTGTCGGGTGGTCATCCCACGTGGGCACATTCGAGTTGCTTAAGGCTCAGCTCGCCTCCAGGGGGCCGTGCCCACACACCAACCCGTGCCGCCCGCCCCTCCGGCATCCTCCACCACCAGCTCCCCAGGCGGCAGAGATGCAGGCGGAGACGGAGGTCAGGGCCGTCAAATGGGCTCTGGGCCCGGGATCGCGACCCCGGCCTTGGTGAGCGAGGGGGAGAGTCGAAGCCGGAGGAAGTGGCCGGCCCGGGGTTCCTGGAGGATGTCAGGGTTGGAGCCCCAGGTTGGGGGGCAAGGCCTTCCATGGGGAAGAGGGGTTGGGGCAGGAGGTGGGGAGAATGTACACGGGGAAGGTTAGGGAAAGGGGCGACCAGCGCAATAGCATGTGGGAGGAGGTGCCAGAGAGAGAGGGGGGCCAGGAGGGCGTAGAAGGGCAGAGAACACCCTCAACACGCACCGTCCCAGACGCACAGGGCCGAAGCGGGCGCCCCGGGAAACGGCGTGAACTGACTACGGGCCCCGATCCCAGGAGGCTTCAGGCCGCCATCGGGACGGTCCCACACAGAATGCCATGTGCCCACCCTGCAGGGGGGATGGCAGGGGAGGAGGACAGTGATGAGGACCACCCCGTCCCCCATCCCCGCGCCCGAAGGGTTCCGCCTTTCCCAGGTGCGGAGGTCCCAGCCTGGAACAGCCGGCCCCACGGAACATGCGTGAGCACGTTGGTGAGGGGTGGGCGGGGGAGGGAGGGAGAGGAGGGCGGGCACCGGGGGGTCCGCGTTGGCAGCAGAATGAAGGGCCCCGGCTCCCCGGATCTCGAGGGCCTTCTCAGAACGGCCGTTCCGGAGAGCCATTGGGGGAGGGGCTCCGGTCCGACCTCCCACCTCCGACCTCCCAACCCGGCTGCCCGATGCTCCCGGGGCCGCCTCTGGGAACCCGGGCTGGGCGCGGGGGAGCCGGACGGGGTCTCAGGGCTCGGCCGGCAAACCGGGCCTCATTCTGAGAGTCGCGGGAGGTTCAGGAGAAGAGGAGGTGGGGAGGGGGAGACGGACAGCCTGCTCTCCCTGTTCTGCGGCCCGCCTGCCGCTCGATCGGCTCTCAGTCGCTCCGTGAGGAGAATCCCGTCCAAAAGAGAAGACCCACGACGAAAACACTCCCCAACCCCACCCGCCCCCCTCCCTAGTCCCAACCCCTTGAATACTCACAAGGAAAGAACACCTCATCTATACAAAAGGAAATAGAAAACAAGATATTTACACGGGAAACGGACGCGTCGGATTTCTGTCGCCGGCGGGGAGCGGAGAGGGCCCCGCTCGGTAGCCGACTGCTCTACGCGAGGGTTGGCGGTTGGCCTTCTCTAGTGTTCCTCGAGGAAGGACAGGGAGGGGATCCGGAACCCGCTTTGGCGGCCCTTGGCACCCCCGGCGGCTCTGGGGCAGCTCCCGGGTGGGACCCCGGCTCCCCTGCCGGGGGAAGGGGGGCTTGGGCCTTCCCGGGGCGGCGACTGGGGCTTTGGATGGAACGGCGGCTCCTTGCTGTCCCCCGCACGGCACCCTACTTACGGGATCGGGGTGCCCGACCCCACCCCTCCCCCACGTTCCCCTCCCGGGCCCCCTCCCCGCCCTCACAACCTCGGCACCCAGCGGGGGCGGGAGCAGAGGTCACCGCCCGGCCCTCGCTCTCCCCCCCCCCCCACCCCCCCGCGGGGCCACCGGGGCCCCTGGCGGCGCAGGCCACCCGAGGGGAAGGGCCGAGCTTTCCCGCGGGCGTACCGCAAGGGGGTACCGCTCCCGCCCTTTCCGGAAAGGCCCGTCCGCCGTGGCTCTCCCCCCTGCTCCGGACCCTATGCCCCCGGACACCCCCTATGGCTTCTGCGGACCTCCCCCCTCCCCGCTCCCTCCCTCCCCCGCCCACCCCCGCCCCGACGAGCCGGGTCTCCGTCCCCAGAGGCGCTCCCCGGGTCCCCCTGGCGAGACGGACTCCCCTCTCCACGTGCCTCCCCGCCATCCCGCCCCTCCCCCCGCCCCTACCTCGCTCTTCCCCCACCGCCGCTCAGACGTCAGACTCGATACTAGACAGTTTCTCGTAGACGTGCCCGTTGCCGGAACTGTTGAAAGCCCTGGGGATCTTGTTGTTAGGCACACAGGGGTCAGAACGGTTCCCCACGCAGACGTCCTTGGGGAAGCGGCCGGGCCCCGGCCCGAGCGGGCCCGGCCCGGCCGCCTTGCCGGCGACGAGGGCCCGGAGGTCCGGCCCGAGCCGGGGCCCGCCCACCGTGGGCCGCCCGAAGAAGTAGGACTTGCTGCCGTGGAGCAAGCACTGGTCGTCCCCGAAGGTGGGGACGAAGGGGTTCTGGGTGACCCGGTCGGGGTAGAGGGACTTGCTGAGCGGGTAACCGCCCCGGCCGGGGTTGTCGCGGAAGCGGCGGGTGGGCGGGGCGGGGCGGGCGGCGAAGGGGGCGTCGGGCGCCTCGAAGACGTGGGCGTAGGGGCTCCCGTCCGGGAAGCGGCCCTTGTCCTTGAGGCTGACGCTGCGCGGGGCCGGGACCGCCTCCTCCCGCTGCAGGTCCACGAAGGTGTCGTACGAGTGCTGCCGGCGCAGCTTGTTGCGGCTCCGCTTCTGCGCCTTGGGGTCGGAGGGGCTCTGGGGGTAGCGGCCGGCGGCGGGGGCCGGCGCCGGGACCCCGGGGCCCCCCGGCGGGTCCACCTCCTGGAGGGAGTTGTCCTCGCTGATGTCGTACAGGTCGCCCGCCTTCTTGCAGGCCTCGCAGCGGATGCACGGCTGGCGGCCGGGGTTCTGGCCGGCCCCGGCCGGGGCGAAGCCGTGCAGCTTCGGGGGGCAGCCGCGGCAGAAGGAGGTGGCGGTCGTGGCCGCGGCGGCCGGCCGGTCGCCCCAGTCGGGGCCGGCCGGGGCCTTCTCCCAGGGGGCCGGCCCGCCGCCCGCCGGGCCGAGCTTGCGCTCGCCGGCCCCGAAGTCCGCCGGGCCGAGCTTGTGGTGGGCCCGGTTGGCGCAGGGCCCCGGGCCGCCGCCCCCGCCCCCGCCGCCGGGGTCCCGCTCGAAGTCGTCGGCCCGCTCCTTGTAGAGGTCGGTCAGGTCCACGTGCTCCCAGTGGGGCGAGTTCTCCTTGGGCCGGAACTGGTCCAGGTAGAAGTCCCGGAGCCCCTCCTTGTCCCGCGGGCCTCGCCGGCGGTCCGGGGAGCGGGGCGGCCGGCGCCGGTAGGCCAGCTCGATCTCGTCCAGCTCCCGGCGCGACTTGGCCGAGGCCGGCCGCTTCTTCAGGCTGTCCTTGTACTGCTGCTTCCGCCGCTTGGCCGCGTTGCTGCCCTCGATGTTGCCGTAGGTGACGGTGTGCGTGGAGATGTCGGACACGTCCGAGCGGATCGGGTCGTCGTGGGGCCCGTAGCGGTCGCTCTTGAAGGAGAACTTGCCGTACGGGTCCCCGAGAGGGCCGCTGTGCCGGCCGGCCGGCGGGCCCGGGTCCAGGGCCTTCTTGGCCGGGGCCCGGGCCGGGGCGGAGAAGGGCGGCGGGTTGTCGCAGTCGTAGGGCCCGTCGGCCGAGCCCGAGCTGGCCACGCTGTGCGGCCGGTGGTGGTGGTGGTGGTGTAGGAAGGGGTCCTGGTAGGCGTTGCCGTCCTTGAGCTGCAGGTTGCCGAAGGTCCGCTCCACCTCGCTGATGTAGTCGCTGAACAGGTTCTCCTCGCAAGCCGGCGCGTTGTACGACTTGCAGTCCGAGTGGGCGAAGCTCCGGCGGTGCTCCGAGATGTCGTACACGGACGAGTCGCGCCGCAGGAAATCCAGGGCGCTCTGCGGGGACCCGTTGACGCCCGACAGGTTGGCCATGTTCTTGGCCGTGCGCAGTAGCCGCAGGATGTTGGAGTGGGTGTTGTTCATGGTGGCCGACGGCGAGTTGCCGGCCGACTGGCGGTCCTCGATGGCCACGCCGTGGATGCAGCTGTAGATGCCCTGCGGAGAGAGGGACCGGGCCGGGTCAGGACCGGGCGGGGGGCTCTCTCCCCACGTGGAAGCCGTCCCCTGCCCTCTCTTTATTGCCATTGTTCTTGTCTGTCCGTCTCCCCCGATTAGACTGTAAGCCCGTCAAAGGACAGGGACTGTATCTGTTACCGATTTGTAACAGCGCTCTCCACATAGTAAGCGCTCAATAAATACTATTGAATGAATGAATGTCGGGGCGCCTGACAACCGACGCTGTCGGGGGCAGGTGGCGCATGGAGGAAGGGGATCCGGCGAGCCCGGGTCTGGGGGCGGCAGGGGAGAATCTCGGGGGGACGGTTCAACCCTTCTGGGTTCGGCCTCCCTCCCTGGGAGTTGGAGGCGACATGGGCAGGTGAGGAGAATCTTCAAATGGGGGTCCCCTCCCTCCCTCTCCCTAGGCCCCCAAAGCCCACCTCGGGGACCCCCCAAATCCCAAAACAACCCGCGAGGGGTCGGCAGGGCCACTCACTCGACTGATGGAGAAGAGCATGCCCGGCTTGCCCGAGCAGACGCCCATGAAGCAGTGGCGGAATTGCCAGTAGAAGAGGTGCTCGCAGATGAAGGTGATGAGGCTCAGGGCCATGGCGGCCCCCAACATGTAGAAGACCCCGGCCATGTTGTCGATGTCCAGCTGGCTGCTCATGACCTCGTTCTTCTCATTGTGGCAGATGCCCGTGAGCCACAGGGCTTCCAGCTCTTCCATCTCTCCTGCAGACACAGAGGCAGAGGCCCACGGCAGGTGAGGGGGCAGGGGAGAGGCACGGAGATGGCCGGAAGTGGTGCGGCCCAGTGAAGGGGGCCCGGCCACGTGAGTCGGATGACCCGTCATCCCCGCCCGGGTCGGGGTCCCTCGCTCTCACCGTCTCCGAAGAGCTGCAGGATGGCGAGGTCCACCTGGCGCTTCCAGCCGGAATCCTTCTGGATGGCGATCCCGTAGCCGGTGGACGCGAACACCTTCCCGCTGCCGATGGTGACCAGCTTGCAGCCTTCGTCCCGGCCCGCCATGTAGTTCAGCACGGCCGCGTCGTAGATGAAGGCGTCCAGCTTCCTGGCCGAGGGAAAAGCAGAGAAACAGACAAACGAAACTGAGGACACAGGCTTTACTTCCTCCTGGCCGGGCGCCCGCTTTTACCCTCTCTTTTCTCTTCCACCATCTCCCTGTCGACTCCTGACCCCGGCTTCAGGCCATACCCAGCTCCTCCCTGGGCCCCCCACCCAAGGGGGCCAAGAGGAAAACCTGGGAGAGGACCCAAAAGCGGGGCGTCCATGATGGAACGGATCTCCGTAGGACTTGGGGGAATGTTTGTGGGCTTGAGGGAGCACCGAGGTGGGCCCAGGGGTGGGGAGGGCGTATTTTTCCATAAGGGTGGGCGTGTGTGTGTCCCCGGGGGCAGGAGGGCATACGAACGTCCGGGTTGGCGGGCAGGCGGCCCCGGAGGACTCCCGGCCGCACCACTCACCCCGTCTTGAGCGAGAGCAGCGCGTCGTCCACGCCCCTCTGATTGAACTTGCCCATGTAGGCGTGCATCTCCGCGTAGTTGTTGCGGATGTTTCTCTCGGTGCTCCCGTTGGGCACGGTGCCGAAGCGGAAGGGGGGCGAGAAGTCATTGGGTCTCTGGAACTGAGGGACAGAGACGAGACGGAGACTCAGAGACAGGCACGGCGAACGGAAGGCCGGCGCCCCGGGTGGGGCTGGGTCACGCCGGACCGGTGCCCCACCTGGTTCGAAATGGATGCCGGGGAGCGGGCCGCCGATGAGGAGGTCTCTCGGCCCACAGCATCCGCTCTAGCCACGGGCCACGGCGGGAGCCCAGAAACGGATGGAGACCTCTTCTCTCGGAGGCCCACAGTTCCATGGGATTACCGGACCTCCCTGCTTTGGGCGGTCCCAACCGGGGTCCGCCCAGGGTCACGTGCAGCAAAGAGGCTTGGTTCCATCTCCAGGTAAAGACTCACCAGGATGCAGCCATGAGCGGCGGGCTCGTCTCCCCAGGGACAGGTTTCCTTCAGAAAGCGTTCTCTCTCTCTCTCCCTCTCTCTCTCTCTCTCCCTCTCTCTCCCTCCCCCCTTTCTCTCTCTCAGGCTGCGCAAGTCAAATCGGGACGTGGAGAGGGAGAGAGAGTTGGGGAAGCGAGAGAGAGAGTGGGGGAAAGAGAGCGGTGACCTTGTAGAGACAGAAAGGGGCGGGCTGTGATCCGAGTGCGACCCAGAATCCTCAGGCTTTGGTCTTCAAAGCCCGCCCGAAGCCGCACATCCATATTCATCCCGTCACCCGCGACGCGGAAGGGGAATCGATGCCGGTTGGCCTGAGGCGGGCCCGGGGGATAGGGGTTGGCGGGGGGGTGGGCGGTCCGGGCCAGGGCCGGGCCGATCCATCCCGGACGGCGTCGGATCCCGTCGGGCCCCGGACCCAAACGCTTTTCGGGCGCCCTGACCTCTCCGAAGCACCGGAAGGACAGATGCCACAGTTCCAGTCGGAGAACGTTCCCACGTGCCTGGCACTGGTGCCGATAGGGATCCAAGTTGAAGGGATGTGATCCCCCCCTTCCCTGGCCCTGAAGTGGACTTTCATCCCATCTTTTCCCAGATGAGGAAACCGAGGCCCAGAGAAGTCAGGTGATGTGAAAGAGCCCTGGCCCCGGACATCAGAGGACCCGGCTTTTAATCACAGTTCCTCCACTCTCCCACTAAGTGACCTTGAGCCAGTCACTTGCCTTCCTTGGGCTTCTGTTTCCTCATCTGGGAAATGGGGATGAAATGGCAGTTGTCCCCAACTACTTAGTCTGTGCCTGATATGGGGCTTAGATTCTGTGTCCCACCTGAATGAACTTGTATCTACCCCAGGGCTTAGCACATAGTAAGTATTTAACCAAGATCACAATGCGCTCCTTGTGGACAGGGGATGGGTCTACTGACTCTGTTGTACCATATTGGCCCGTGCACCCAGTAAGTACCACCAACTGATCAAATCTCCCCTGCCTCTTCCAGCCCCCTGACCTCAGATGGCATCTTGCAGCGTGGCTCACTGGAAAGAGCTTGGACTTGGGAGTCAGAGGTCATGGGTTCGAATCCCAGCTCTGCCACTTGTCAGCTGTGTGACTGTGGGTAAGTCACTCAACTTCTCTGTGTCTCACAGTTACCTCATCTGGAAAGTGGGGATTAAGACCGTGAGCCTCATGTGGGACAACCTGATGACCCGGTAGCTACCACAGCGCTTAGAACAGTGCTCTGCACATAGTAAGCATTTAACAAATACCAACATTATTATTATCTTGTTACCAAGACCTGCCGGTTTCACCTCTACAATATCGCCAAGATCCGCCCTTTCCTCTCCACCCAAACGGCTACCTTACTGTTACGGGCTCTCGTTATATCCCGGCTAGACTACCGTGTCAGCCTTCTCTCTGACCTCCCTTCCTCCTCTCTCGCCCCGCTCCGGTCTATTCTTCACTCCGCTGCCCGGCTCATCTTCCCGCAGTAACGATCTGGGCATGTCACTCCCCTTCTTAAACAACTCCAGTGGTTGCCTATCGACCTCCGCTCCAAACAAAAACTCCTCACTCTAGGCTTCGAGGCTCTCCATCACCTTGCCCCTTCCTACCTCTCCTCCCTTCTCTCTTTCTACCGCCCACCCCGCACGCTCCGCTCCTCCGCCGCCCACCTCCTCGCCGTCCCTCGGTCTCGCCCATCCCGCCGTCGACCCCCGGGTCACGTCCTCCCGCGGTCCCGGAACGCCCTCCCTCCTCACCTCCGCCAAACTGATTCTCTTTCCCTCTTCAAAACCTTACTTAAAAATCACCTCCTCCAAGAGGCGTTCCCAGACTGAGCTCCTCTTCCCCCTCTACTCCCTCTGCCATCCCACCTTTACCTCTCCGCAGCTAAAGCCTCATTTTCCCCTTTTCCCTCTGCTCCTCCACCTCTCCCTTCCCATCCCCACAGCACCGTACTCGTCCGCTCAACTGTATATATTTTCGTTACCCTATTTATTTTGTTAATGAATTGTACATCGCCTTGATTCTATTTAGTTGCCATCGTTTTTACGAGATGTTCTTCCCCTTGACGCTGTTTAGTGCCATTGTTCTCGTCTGTCCGTCTCCCCCGATTAGACTGTAAGCCCGTCAAACGGCAGGGACCGTCTCTATCTGTTGCCGACTTGTTCATCCCAAGCGCTTAGTACAGTGCTCTGCACATAGTAAGCGCTCAATAAATACTATTGAATGAATTATCTTGGCATCCCTGGGACAATCTCATATGCGGCCACTGGCCAGATTCCCGGGGTCCCCGACGTTATCTTCGGAGACACCCGCGAGGTGAATATGGCTTGGGGGAGGGGAAGCAGCGGTCCCACTGGGCTCTCGGGACCCTATGCTGTCAGAAGGCCGGGGGGGCTGGAGAGACCCGGCCCGTCCACGTGGGGGTCGGTTTCGTGCACATATACCTCTGCCGTCCATCTCCCCTCTCCCCGATTTAACGACCACCTCCCCGACCCTGGAGACCGTAAGCTCCCACAGGGCAGGACTGTGGCTTAGTGGAGAGAGCACGGGCTTGGGAGTCAGAGGACGTGGGTTCTAATCCTGCCTCCGCCACTTGCTGTGAGACCTTGGGCAAGCTATGTAACTTCTCTGTGTCTCAGTTACCTCTTCTGTAAAACGGGGATTAAGACGTGAGCCTCACGTGGGACAACCTGCATGATTTGTATCTCTCTCAGCAATTAGAACAGTGCTTGGCATATAGTGAGTGTTTATCAAATGCCTTCATTAGTATTATTATTATTACCAGCTCAGTGGCGTCCTGCTCTTCTGAGCACTCGGTCCAGTGCTCCACAAAGGGAGAGCTCAAAAATTACCACAGTCAACTGGTGTCCACCCCTCAGATCTGATGAAAAAGCATCCTCTCCTCCTCACACCCAGCCCACAGTCCTGTAGATGTGCCCCCACCTCTCACTGGACCCCTGTTCCTTCCCGCCCAGTCGTTCCTGTTAGAAACAGGAGCGGCCCGGAGCTCGAGGCCGGATTCTGGCCCACGTCTCCCGGATCTCTGTCCCCCCTCACCTTTTTGTCGCTCAGCCCGGAGACCTGGTCCACGTACTCTTCCTGGATCATGAAGGCGGCCAGGTTGGCAGTGTAGCTGGCCAGGAAGATGACAGCGAAGAAGGCCCACACGGACACCATGATCTTGCTGGTCGTTCCCTTGGGGTTCTGGACCGGGACGGAGTTGTTGAACACCAGCCCCCACAGGAGCCAGATGGCCTTGCCGATGGTGAAGGAGGGTCCCCCGGGCTCTGGGGGGCGGATGACAGACGGGCACCGATCAGAACCCTCCAGAAGGGAAGCGGCCCACCCCAATCCACATCCCCCAAGAACCTCAGGAGCGAGAGCCACTGTCATTCCCCATGGGATCCTGCAAGCTCGGCCCACCCCGCCCCCCTCACCAGCATCTGGAGGTGAGATGGGGGAACCTAGGGTCCAGCAGGGAAGTCGGGCAGAGGGCCCAGGCTTTCTTCGCTTACTAAAAGGTGACCCTCCTCTTTTTCTCTATTGTTGTACCGCTTCCCCTTGGGGATGGCGTGCCCCCCGGCCCTCCTCTGCCCCACCTGGGCTGGGGGCTGCCCTCAGAAGAGGAGCGGGAGAAGAATAAGAACAACTAGGTGATGAGAGAAGGGGCACAGCCCCGCAGAGGGGATGCGGGGCCGGGCAACGGGAGACTCAGGTCGCGATCCCGTGTGACCTCTGCTTCTCCGGGCCTCGGTTTCTTCCTCCGAAAATGGGGCGAATCACCCCTGTTCCCACCCCATCCGATCCTCTCCGATCTCGTTGGACACAGGTGCAGGGGGCCCGATGCGGGACAAGGACTGCCTAGGCAGCACCCTGTGAGCTCTCGGTCGAATATGGCCACCTCGGCTCTCCTTTATGCTGATCGTCATCAAGGTGATGGCGCTTTGGCAAAAAATGAATCTCTTGTCTCCATCATTGGCACCTACCCAGGTTTCCTACCACCTGGCCTGCTGGTATCCATTGATCTGTGCCCGTGGGCCGAGCTCACACATCGATGCCTCGATTTGGGCATCCCCGACAGGCCTACGTGCCAGGAGGGTGGAGGCCCAGGGGTCCCTGCTCGTAAAGGACAGATCTTGTCAAGGACACGGGGAGAGGCCTCTGCCTCCCCTGCTCCAGGACGGCACATGATGGGTGAGGGGCCTGTGGTGGACGTGGGCACGGGCTGGGAAGGGCAGGATGGGGACCAGCGTCGGGAGGGGTCGTGGCCTCAGGATGGGTGGCAGTGTGGCCCAAGTGGGGGCAGGGGGAGGAGCGCACGGGGTGACGGGGAGCCCCAAGCCGCAGCCTCACCTCTTCCGTCCGCCAGGCAGCGGTTGTAGCCCACGGGGCTGAAGTACTCGAAGACGAAGACGGCCACCGCGGACACGATCAGCAGCATCACGAACATCATGACCCACACGTCCGCGCTGAACGGCTCTGCGGGGGTGAGAACCGCCGGCCCCGGTGAGGGCCCGCCCGTCGCCCCGGCTCCGGGAGTCCCGGCTGAGCGCGGACTCTGTAAGGACCGCCGGACCAGGGGGAGTCCGACAGAGCGAGTAGACGCGATTCCCCACCCCCGAGGAGCCGGTGGACTGCCCGGCACTGGGAGCCGGGCCGGGTGCCGGGAGGGGATGAAGTGCCAATCGTTCTGCCCTCAGGCCTATTCGCTCTGTCGGACTCTCCCGCTGAACAGACGAGGGGACTGAAGCGCGTCCTGACCGCCGGAGTCAGACTGGAACCGTGAGGAGGGACGCTTCTCCCTTTCCAAGTTCAACTCCCCCCTTCCCCGGGGCACCCCTCCGCCCCTGGGCTGGATACCCCCGGCGTGCCAGCCACCCAGGCCAAACGAGGTGACGCCAGAGGACCCGGCCGCCCCTCGTGTGAGGCTCAGGTGAGGTTGCGACGCGGCCTTCCCTCGCCCTTCCTCCCAGCCACCCTGGACCATTCCCGGGAGAGCCGAGTGCCGAGGAGGGCCGACCGGGGGGCCGCCGCGGGCCCTGCCACGGCCCCGGGGAACGTCCGCCCGATCCATCGATCGATGGTGTTCACTGGGCGCTTACTGTGTGCAGAGCACCTTACTAAGCGCTTGGGAGAGTATCAACTCTAACGTCCACCGGCAGCTGTCGGTCTACAGGGGGAGACAGACATTGAAATGCTTAAACCGGGAGCCCCACATACATCAGCGACTGTGTGCGACCTGATCGACTTCTATCTCCCCCAGCGCTCAGAACGGTGCTTGGCACAGAGTAAGCGCTCAACAAATACCATAATAATAATAATAATAATGAGATTGGTATCGGGTCCCAGGTGAGCCCAGACGATGGCGCCCACCCCGGCCTAGGACGGAAGCCTCAGGGCGAGCCCCGGGGACAGCACGGGAGAGTGCCAAGGAGGGTGGGCTCTTCTGAGGGCTGTGATTTCAAGGGTAGACACCCTCCTCCCCCTCGGCTGTCCCACCCTACCCCTCCATCCAGGGCCCCCGGCCACCGGTTACCTAAGAAGGCGGATGGAGAGACGGTCCCGTTGCTGCGGGACACCATGACGCTGATGCCGGTCTCGATGAAGGGCACGGAGAAGTCCACCACCTCAGACCGCTCCTCGTTGATGGTCAGGGATCCCACCGCCATGTAGGCACGTTTCATGACCACCTGGGTCGAGGGAGGAGAAGGGAGACCCGGAGGGAATTCCAGTCGGTCCCCCCGGAACCGAACGGGGACTGGCCGCCGTGCTGTGTGAGCCTGGGGCGGTCTGGCGGCCACGGGGACCCACCCCGTACTCGGGCCTGCCCATGCCCCCCAACTCTCCCCATCCCCGGCCAACCGGCTACCATCTCATCCCGAGCCCCTTCACAGGGAAAAAGGTTCCCTATGTTTCTCCCCGCACGCCCCGTTTCTGGCCCCGGACAGAGGACGGGCCTTCCCCCGGCTTGCACACTTTCTCCATCCCCTGGCTGGGGAGAGTGAGAAGAGAGTTGGTCAAGTCCGATTCTGCATTTATCTTATGGAAGAGGAAAGACCAGCGGGGAGCGAAATAGGGGACGCAACCCTCGGCCCCTGGGGAGCAAAGGGTCATTCTTTACCTCATGCTATCACCCTCTCCCAAACGGTCAGTACGGTGCTCTATGCACAACATAGTACATGCTTCATAATAACAAATACCACTCTTATGATGTGTGCTGAGCACTGTACTAAGCGCTGGGATAGATACAAGGTCATCACTTCCCACCTGGGGCTCACAGTCTAAGTGGGTGGGAGAGCAGGTCTTGTATCCCCATTTTGCAGATGAAGAAACTGAGGGCCAGAGAACTGGGCCACCCAGGAGGCGAGTAGCCGAGCCAGGATAAGAATCCAGGTCCTCTGACTCCCAGGCCCGGGCTCTTTCTGCCTGGAGGAGCTCCCCCCGACAAAGAGTCGAAAGGCAAGAGAAAGCAAGGCCCGGTTTAGGAGGAGAAGGGAGCCCCGGGGTCCGGCTTGCTGTGGGACCATCTGGAGGGGCCCTCCATGCTCTCTAGGCCTCAGTTTCCTCACCTGTAACATGGGGACATGACATCTGTCCTCTCCCCAGCCTCAGCCCGTGAGCCCCACATGGGACAGGCGCTGGGTTTGATACCTTCAAAGTCTGGTTCGCCGAGGACGACATGTCACCGGCCCTCCCGGATTCCTCCCCATGAAATGGAATGGTAAGGACGGGATTGGGTGGAGGGGGGGAATCGGGGGGCACCCTCTCCAATGGCCTTGGGACGGGCAATCCGTCTTTGCTCCCCCATGATTCCGGCAGTCCCGGGTTGAGCAGCCTGACATCCCCCTCCACGCCTCACTCCCAAGCCACTCCTCCCTCCCGCTCCGGCCCCAGCGCTCACCTCGCCGATCATCCCATTCCACGTCCCGTTGATCTTCTTCCCGTGCTTCCCGTTGGTCACCAGGTAGAGGTCGTAGGTGAACTTGACTGACTTGGAGATCTTCTTGAGGATGTCGATGCAGAAGCCCTTGCAGCACTTCTTGATGTAGTCGGGCTCCTCATCCGTTTTGTTCCTGAGGGCGAGAAGGACCCCGGCCTCAATCAGAAGGTGAGAGTACCTTATCTCTCTCTCTCTCTCACACACACACACACACACGCATACACACACTCCCACCTCGAGTGCTCTCAAGACTCAATCCCACAGTTGCCCGGATGACCAGGAGCTCCCAGGATAGGCACTGTCATCCTGGAAGCCCCCAACTCCTCCCGACCCAATGTGGAGGGTCTTGAGTCTCGGAGGGTCTCAGCCCTGGAAAACCAGGCCACCGCTCTACCGGCCCCATGAGGGGCTCTGGAAACACAGGCCCAGGCCACCCGGCCTCCTGGCTTCATCAACCCGGGAGACAGCCATTATGACTCTCTAGAACTGGTCGGCTCGACCCACCGGCTGACGTGCCTTCCGGGTGGCATCCGACTCAATGGGCCTCACCGCTTCCTCTCAGACCTACCCCTTCTGGTCTGGTGAAGTCCCAGGCACGGCTAACCGGGAGGGACCCCATGCCCCATCCTTCCGTCCTTCCTCCCACCAGCCCCTTAGCCGGCTCCAGGAGCACCTACTCGGTGATGATGCGCTTCTGGCAGGGCACGGTGTTCCTCATGCAGGTTCCGCTCAGTGGGTCGACGCTCTCCACGATGACAAACGGGGCCTCCTCCAGGGTCACGATGCTCAGGTGATCGTCCTCCCGCTCCTCCGTGTCGGGGCACAGCTCGAAGCGCGGCCACACGTAATATTTCATCTGCAGGGACTTGTCCTTCCACTTGCCCACCTGCAGGAGAGACGGGCCTGAGATTCAGAGACCCCCATGGGCTTAACGCCCACCCTTCCCCATCTTTCTTTCACTCTTTACCTGGCAATCTTTCCAGCTGCCTTGAAATCCAGATGACCTCTGGGGAACAGTGCAAGAAGATGCACCGATCCCTGACCCGGAGGTCGAAGCACAGACTCTGCTGCTAACTGGGGCAGGGGGAGGGGGCCTGGAGTTACTCTACTCTTGGATGGCACCTTTTGTTCCACCCAGTCTTTTTGCGGAGCTTGGGTGGACCACTGGGTGCCCCCTAGAACCAGGGTCCGGGGCTCAGAGCAGCCCATCGCTACTCTTACACCGCATCAAACCCCGGGCGGCAGGCAGACGGGATGGCAGCCAGAGAGGCGGGGGTGCCCAGCCGAGTCCTGGACCGACAGCCGCAGGCTCACAACTCTCTTTCTGGAGGATGGTCTCCGTCCAGAGGCGATTGGGCCTGACCAGCATCAGCTCAGACCACGCCCCCAAATTCCAGGTCATCGGCCCGTGAGCGCCGTGCGGGACGGGGATCGATCTAATGAAGAGTGGAGGACAGGAATCTTCAACTCTTTGGACCCCAGTTTCCCTCTGGGGAAAATGGGGACAAATGACCCACCCAAGATCACACGGCCAGCTAGGATTTGAACCCGAGTCCCTTGGCTCCCAAGCTCCTTCTACAAGGCCAACCTGCCTCCCTGGGAGCTGCGAGCAGAAGGTGAGTGGTGCAAGGGCTGGGGGAGGTGGTTCTCAAGCTAGAGAATAATAATAATGTTGGTATTTAAGAGCTTACTATGTGCAGAGCACTGTTTTCAGCGCTGGGGTAGATACAGGGTAATCAGGTTGTCCCACGTGAGGCTCACAGTTAATCCCCATTTTACAGATGAGGTAACTGAGACACCGAGAAGTGAAGTGACTTGTCCACAGTCATCCAGCTGACAGGTGGCAGAGCCAGAATTAGAACCCATGGCCTCTGACTCCCAAGCCCGGGCTCTTTCCACGGAGCCACGCTGAGAAGCGAAGTCCCAGGTAGAGAGACAAAGCTGTGGGAAAGCGCTGCATGGGGCCCTGGGGAGATCAGAAATATGCTGGGCGAGGGCAAGGTGGGAGGAAGGAAAGACACATCCGGCAAGCGGATACCAAAAAGGTGACTGGCACCGCGGATGACCGTCACCTCCGGCCAACCGTGACAGTGTGGGATGGAGTGTCCGCCGCGTATCCGGGCGTGCGAGTGACACCTCATCTTAGAGCGAGAGAGAGAGAGAGAGAGAGAGAGAGAGGGTGGACTGCCCTTATTCGAAGCTATTTCCTTCTCTGTCTCTCTTTCTCCCTGCCTCTTCCCTTCTCTTCCCCACCCTCTCTCTCCCTCTCTCTTTCTCTCTCTCCACACGTCCGTCCTCCTCAAACTCCCTGATCAAAGCCGATTACATCAAAGATATCCCGCCCGGGGCTACCCACCGGGACTGCGGCTCCATCCTCAACCTTGACTGATTTCCAGATGAGTCTCGGCCCGAGAGCCCTGCCCGGCCCTGCCCTCCTCCCTTCCTCCGTCCCCACGTCCCGCGAGGCCTGTGCACACGCACGCATATGCTCACATGAGCTCCCTTTCTCTCTCTCCCCCGCCCGCCCCGCCTTGCTGGGATTGGGGGGCACAGGTTGGGGGTACGGGAAGCCCTCCTTGCATCGTTTGGGTTTGGGTTTCCACCGTCTCCACTCCACGGAATCGGCTCTAAGGTCACCGATGATCTCCTTCTTGCCAGATCCAACGGCCTCTACTCCATCCTCATTCCCCCCACCGCTCCCGACAGCCGCTTCTCCTGGAACATTATAAAACCTCAGCTTCACCGATACCGTCCTCTCTTGGTACTCCTTCTGGTCACTCCGATCCACCGGTGGTATTTATTGAATGTCTACGATGTACAGTGGAGTTGTCACACACGACCTAGAGGGCTCCTTTTTTTTTCAGAGGTTTTTGTTAAGCGCTTACTATGTGCCAGGCACTGTAGTAAGCACTGGGATAGATACAAGCTTATCAGGTTGGACACAGTCCATGTGCAACATAGAGCTCACGGTCTTAATCCCCATTTTAGAGATAAGGGAACTGAGGCTCAGAGAAGTGAAGTGACTCGCCCGAGGTCACCCAGCAGATGAGTGGCAGAGCCAGGACTAGAACTGAGGTCCTTCTGACTCCTGAGCCCGTGTTCTATCCACTAGGATACGCTGCTCCTTTCGCTGTGATGGGGAAACTGAGGCACAGAGAAGAGTCCGGACGTTTGCCTGGGATCCGGCGGCCAGCCAGGGACGGGATCAGAAGATGCCGTTTCCTTAGGCAACTGTATACAGCCTTTCGGCAGGAAGATATCCGAGGGCAAACTGAGCCTCTGCCTCCAAAATTCAAAATCTGCCGCGCTGAGACAGATGAATATCTTATTCCCTTGTGAATTCCTTCTCTACTGAGGTCGTTAATATCTCACAACGTCACCGACCGGCATGACACGTGGGAAGAGTCACGAGACAACAGATCCAATAGAAGGATCAATTGAAAATCTGCAGGTGAGGGTCCCTTAGATGTTACGACGGTTGAACCCCGGGCCGTCCTGGATTTAAAATTCTGAAAATGTTCCCTCCTCGGGACGGAGGTAGGCCACTTCCCTCCCACAGATGCACATTTGGCCGGGAGCCCGGAAGCCACCTGGTCGTCTAGTAGGGTAAACTAATCCAGAAATCCAGAGCCCAGGGGATCTGACCGACGTTTTCCCACTCACGTCAGTACGCCTGTTCCCCATCTCGTGGTCTCTGTCTTTAAGGTGGAGAATAGGAGATGGCACGTGGCGAAACACCAGCCTCGTGGGCGGTCGACGGGGTTGGATCCTCCCGGGTCTCGGCCCTGGGGTGGGAAGGGGGGATTCCCGCTGAAGCCTTCCCTCTCTCTTCTTTCCTGCTCTAGATGGAGACCCTCCCGAGGGTCTGAGAAAGGAGGATGGCCGGGATGGGGTGGACAGCGGACCCCGAAACCTTCGTGTTGCCCACACGGGCGCCACCCGCACCCGTCGGACGGCCCGAGACTCCCGTCTCCCGACCGTGGCCGGCCCCGCCTCTCTACGTTGCCCGGGAAATGTGCCGTCCCACCGTCATCTGAGCTGTCCTCTGTCATTTACCCAGTGCTCTTGTCATCTTGGTGAGGGACGAGGCCCAGGCGTTCCTGGGAGATGATTTCCCATAACTTCTCACCTGGGATCAAGCCGTTCTGGGCTGAGCTACTGAGGGAGCCCAGGAGAAGAGAGGTTGGGGGAAGGAAGGCGAACCGGAGCCAGAGAGCGAGGCGGGCAGCTGCGGATGGAGGGGGTGAGGGAGGAGCGAACCGGGAGGGAGCGGGAGAGAACCCGCAGGGACGAGGCGGACAAAGCTAATATCCTAGATGCCGACGGAAGCGCCCCTGAAATCACTTTAGTGAAACTCCTCTGAACTCTAAGTGATGCCCCCGATCGAGGTGGGATTCACGCGCAACGTTATTGAGACGATAGGTAGTGGAGCCCCTCTTGAGAACAGAACCCGAAACGGGTGCCCGTCCCTCAACTGGGCCGAGAACGGCTTTTAGCATCCTTTTCCGTCAGAACAGCTGCAACGCGGGACCCGTCGGAACGGACCGAGGGCATTCCCAGGGGAACCTACTTCCTTCCAGCTTCCCACCGACGGGAGTGGGCAGTGGAGGTAACGGTTGTTTCTCAGGGTGACCGGCGGTGACGCGAGAGGGTCCGAGGCCGTCGCAGCTCCCAGAAGGCCCAGAGGGGGACCAGGTGGGGAGGTGAGATGGATAATGATAATAATAACAACAATAGTAATAATAATAATTGTGGTATCTGTTAAGCACTTTCTACGCACCGGGCACTATATTAAGCGTTGGGTCGGATACAAGCAAATCAGGTTTGACACAGTCCCCGTCCCACGTGGGGTTCACAGTCTCAATCCCCATTTTACAGAGGAGGTAACTGAGGCTCAGAGAAGTGAAGTGACTGACCCAAGGTCACCCAGCACACAAGCGGCAGAGACGGGATTAGAACCCAGGTCCTTCTGTCTGCCAGGCCCGGGCTATTTCCCCTAGACCAAACTGCTTCTCCACGTTGGACTCCGCTCCGGCTGATCGCCCCATGTCCTTCGGCGGGTCCCGTGCAGAACGGGGCCTGAGTTGGATCCGGTCACCTCTCGTGGACCTCGTCGCTCAGTACAGCGGACAGCCCATGAGGAGCGCTTCAGGGTGATCACCTTATCGGTAAGGTGGCCGACATGGAGGTTTGATTGGGGAGGGGCCCCGGGGGGGGCGTGGCGACCGATGTAAATCAAGAAGGGGCTCCTCAAGCCACACAGACGGGGTGTCGGGTGGGGGGAATATTGGAAGAAGCAGGAGGACAGAGGGATAGCAGGGGTGGGGCCGTCAACTGCAGGGCTCCTAGGGCAGCGATGCTTAAAACACAAGAGGAGGTGGGGATTGGGTCATTCAGGGCCACAAAGAAACCAGAGAAGCACAGATAATCCCGTCATCACAGTCACCTCAAGGAAGCGAGTAACAGAGGGATGTGGACAAGGGGTGCAGGATGGCCCAGTGGATAGGGCAAGGGCCTGGGAGTCAGAAGGACCTGGGTTCTAATCCCGGCTCTGCCGCTTGTCTGCTGGTTGGCCTGGGGCGAGTCACTTCACTTCTCTGGGCCTCAGTTCCCTCGTCTGTAAAATGGGGATTAAGACCGTGAACCCTATATGGGACAGGGACTGAGTCCAACCCGACTCACTTATCACTTAGTTCAGTGCCTGACACGTAGTAAGCGTTTGACAAATATCACAGTTATTATTATCCTTAGTGGATAAAGCGTGGGCCTGGGAGTCAGAGGACCTGGGTTCTAATCCCCGTTCTGCCCATTTTTCCTTTTTTTTTCAGTTTTGTTAAGCACTTACCATGAGCCAGGCTCCATACCAAGCACTGTTGAAGATAAAAACCTAATCAAGTTGGACGCAGTCCCCGTCCCGCTCACGGTCTCAATCCCCATTTTACGGATGAGGTAACCGAGGCCCAGAGAAGTGAAGCGACTCCCCCAACGTCACACAGCAGACAGGTTTGTGGACCTGGGATGAGAACCCGGGTCCTCCCAACTCCCAGGCCTGTGCTCTCTCCACTAGGTCACGCTGCTTCTTCAAAAACCGCTCGCTCTGTTTTTTTCCCCACTCAAGAGCCACCGGCAGTCGCCCGTCCACCTCCGCGTCAAACAGAAACTCCTCACCATAGGCTTCGAGGCACTCAATCACCGTATCCCCTCCTACCTCAACCTCTCCGATTTCTTACTACAACCCGGCCCGCACACCGCGCTCCTCTCTCACCAACCTACTCACTGTACCTCGATCTATCTATCTCCCCGCCGACCCCTCGCCCACATCCTGCCTCTGGCCTGGAATGCCCTCCTTCTTCACATCCGAAAGAGGAGCGCTCTCCGGATCACTCTCCCTGCCTTCAAAGCTTTATTAAAGGCACATCTCCTCCGAGGGCCCTTTCCCAACTAAATCCTCAATTCCCCTTCTCCTACTCCTTTCTGCATCTCCCTTGCACTTGGATTTGCATCCTTTACTCCCCCCGCCCTCGACCCCGAAGCACTTGTGTCCATATCTGTAACTCATTTATCTATATTACTGTCTGTCTCCTCCTCTAGACCATAAACTCCTCGTGGTCAGGGAACTCGTCTACTGACTCTGTCATAGTGTACTCTCCCAAGCGCGTAGTACGGTGCTCCGCAGACAGTAAGCGCTCAACAAACACGGCTGATTGATTGACTGACCCCAGGAAGAGGGAGAGAGATCTCTGGAGAAGCTGAAGATCTCTCTGAGTTTCTCTGGTCTCCGTCCCGCCCCCTCGCCTTGCTCTCTCCACCTGCCCTTCGGAGTCTCCAGCCACTGAGGGAAGGACCACCATCTCACCGTGAGCACAGGGGCGGGGAGGGGCCGGGGGTGGGCTTTGGGAAGACTGGCGTTTAGGACTCCCATCCCCCCAGGAGTGGACACGCCTCCTCCCTGGGGTACCTCCACCATCAGGGACCCAGGAGCGGAGCCGGCGGTGACTTTTCCAGCCCATCTGGGATCCCTTGACTTCCAGGGCATCTGTCGGCTCCCCCAGAGCTGCCCGCCATGCCCCAGGTGACCTTGGGAGAGTCACTTCCCTACTCTGTGCCTCAGTTACCTCATCTGTAAAATGGGGATTGAGACAGTGAGTCCCACCTAGAACAGGGACTGTGAAAAACCTGATTAGCTTGTATCTACCCCAAAACTTGGTACAGTGCTTGGCACATAATAAGCGCTTAACCAATACCATTAAATAATAATAATAATAATGATGATGTTGGTATTTGTTAAGCTCTTAGTATGTGCCGAGCACTGTTCTAAGCGCTGGGGTAGATACAGGGTAATCAGGTTGTCCCCGTGAGGCTCACAGTTAATCCCTATTTTACAGATGAGGGAATTGAGGCACAGAGAAGTGAAGTGACTTGCCCAAAGTCACACAGCCGACAAGTGGCAGAGCCGGGATTCGAATGTGGATTACAGGAAGAGGGGAGTGGGTGGGAGAAGAGGTGCAGGGGGAGACTATCTCCAAGAAAACAAAAGGAACTTCAATAGTTTCTGGCCAAGAGGCAAGCAAAAGTGATCAGGTTGGGGGTTCTATTTCCATCCCCACTTTGGGTACTCCACGAATGGGTCACCCCCAGGCTACAGACATTCCCTGGAAAGGCCACAGTCAGACCAGGGACAGGTCACATGTGGTTCAAAGAGGGGCCACACGCAAAACATGGACAGGTCACCTGGGTCCCCCATAAGCCACAGACAGTTTGCCGATGGGTCACGGAAGAGTCACCGATAAGTCACAGACGAGTCACGGAGCCGTCCCGTTCTCCCTCCTACTTGGGCCGTGAGCCCCGAGTGGGACCCAATTATCTCGTGTCTACCCCCGGCTTTTAGAACTGTGCTTTGTACAGTGTGAGCGCTTAACAGACACCAATTATCATCATTTTTACATTCCGCCTCCGAGCTGTCGGCGGCCTTGGGCCATCTTGGGTGGAGGAACCTCCTCCTGGAGACTCCCCCGCCCTGAGAACCACTTGCCTTTGGCTATTTCCCGTACCCAGAGAGAAAGGACCGTCACTCTTTGGAAGCGACCCGATCCATGTGACCGGGCAGAGCCGCACCCCCTGATTCCGGCGCCAGTTTCAGAGGAAAGTCTGGTGGCTCCTTCCAGAAGCCTTTGCTCCATCCTTCCTTTCCCCACACCGCCCTGGGCCTCCATGGCCGCCCTCGGCCCCTCGCTTGGTCTGAGAATAATCAAACTGGTTTCCTACCCTCTCCCACTTCCTCTCCTTGCTCAAGAGGATTATCACCAGTTTCGGGTGCATCTGATAGCCGTCTTCGCTGAAGGACAGATTCCTCCCTTCAAAGGTGACGTTGATCAGATACCTGGGAACAAAAAAGGAAGAGAGAAAGAAAAGATTAAAAACATACAGGGAGGCCAAGGCAGAAGGAGACCGTGAGTCCATTGCAGGCAGGGAACGTGTCTGAAGACTCAGTTACACTGCACTCTCCCAAGTGTTCAGTCCAGTGCGGTCCAGTATCTATCTCTCCTTCTCTCCTTCTTCCCTCCTTCTCTCATTCTTTCTTGTCTCCTCCCTCCCTTCTTCTTCTTCTCTCCTTCTCTCATTCTTTCTTGCCCACCCTAGGACTCTGAGCCCCACATGGGACCTGCTTATCTTGCACCTGGTGCTTGGCACAGAGTAAGTGCTTAACAAATATCACAGTTATTAATATTATTAACTGTGTCTCCCGCACTGAACCGTAAGCCCCCCGAGAGCAGGGAGCATGTGTACTGCGGTATTCCCCCCACCCCCATCCCAAGCGCTCGGTACGGAGACGAGCACTTTGTAGCTATTTAAGAAGTGCCACTGATCAACAGGTAGCTCAACCGGTAGGCGGCCTGGGGGAAGAGAGCCGGGTCTCCCCACATCTGCTCCTCCTCTGTCAGAGTCCGTTTTTGACGGCAGATGACCGGTTCCTCCAGCCGGAGGAAATTAGCTGAAGCCAAATCATTCAGCGGAAGACGGACTTCCCGCGCGGTGGCCGGGGATCCAGTGGGCCTCTCCCACCCACCACTGTCTGGCTGAGACAGGAGGGAGCCCCAGGACTTGCGGGGGGAGCGTCATGAGTGAGAAAAACGCCCCCCACAACCCCGCTGATCCGAGCTGGTGGATTAGGCAGGGATGGATGAGCGAGAGAGCTCTCAGTGTGGAGGGGATTTCTAGAATTTAGTTGCCCCCTCTCAGGGTCGCATCTGGAGAGTTTCCAGTACTCTACCAGTCATGGCCATGGGAGGGAGAGTCAAGCAGAGGCCTACCCATTCCATTCCTAGCTTGGCCAGTGGCTAGCGAGTGGAAGGCCGTCTGCTACAAGCCAAAACACACCTGTGCGGGGCAGCAGCAGCAGCTTGAGAGAGAATCAAGGGTGAAGACTCAGGTTTACAGCGCAGAAAGCGTCAGTGGCAAACCACTTCCAGATTTTTACCAAGAAAACTCTACAGAAAGACTACCAGAACAATTGCAGATGGAGGTGGGGCGTTCTGGGAGAGATGTGTCTATGGAATCACTGTGGTTCGGAGATGACTTGAAGGCATAAGACAAGACAAGAAGTGTTTAGTTCAGTGCTCTGCACACAGTAAGTACTTAATAAATGTCACTGACTGACACTCTGCCTGGGCCTTGGCGGGGAGGGGCACTGGAGAGGATGACTATCCCTAGATTGCAGAGAAGCTACCTCTCTTTTCTTCTCCCAACCGCTTGGTCAAGGGCTCTGTACACAATAGACCACTTTCAATCGTTCATTCAATCGTATTTACTGAGCGCTTACTATGTGCAGAGCACTGTACTAAGCGCTTGGAATGTAAAGTTCGGCAGATGTGGGGGGCACCGTCGGAGCAGGGAGCTGATCTCCCGGGAGTTTAGTCCGGTCCCCACGACCATGAATTCTAGCGGGAACCAGCAACACACAAGTCCAGACAGGTACCTCGGGCTCTCGGTCCAAGATCATGGAGGTTGTGTGGCCTAGTGGAAAGAGCACGGGGCTGAGAGCCGGGGGAGCCGGGTTCTAAACCCGGCTCCTCCTCTTGCCTGCCCCATGACCTCGGCCAGGTCACTTGACTTCTCTGGGCCTTGGATTCGGTCCATCGATTGTATTTATTGAGCACTTACTGTGTGCAGAGCACTGTGCTAAGCGCTTGGGAGAATATGCTGTAACAGAGCGGGCAGACATGTTCCCGTCCACAAGGAGCTTACAGTCTAAAGCTCGTTTATATGATGGGGATCCAATACCCGTCCTCCCTCCCCGATAGACCGTGAGCCCCACATGGGATGGGGATCGAGTCCAACTTGATGGTCTCACATCTCCCCCAGCCCTCAGAATGGGGCTCGTCACTCCGTGGCGCTTAACGAATACTGCAATTATTATTATCATTATTCCGCCAATGCCTTGTTGTAGGATTCTGGCTGAGGAAAAGATTTAGTCAGCAACTGATCTTTTTTTTTTTCTAGAGCACTTCAAACACGACAAAACCCCAGCTGCGGTTTCGCTGCAATTTTTCACCCGTTAAATGCCCGTATCATGATGGAAGATTTGTTGGCATATTTCCGATTCCCTGAGTGAGGGATGTGGCCTGGAATTCTGCATCAGACTGCCCATGTCAAAGAAATCTTTTGACTTCTTCTACCATTTCCCTTTAAGAAGGCCGTATCTTCTCACAGATAAGCACATTTCACGTACCTCTAAACCAAGGTTCGTTCCAACATCGTAAGACTTCAGACTGACTTTGGAGAATCACGTCGGGTGGAGGACTGTGAGCCCCATTTAGGGCAAGGACTGGCTCCACCTTGATTACCCAGCCCTCAGTACAGTGCTTGGCCCATACTCAGCGCTCAGTGAGTACAGTAATTTATAATTATTATCATTGTCATAAAACAACACCGTACACCCATCCGAGTTTTCAGCTTCTTTAGAGAAATGGATCCATGGGCCGAGATCACCCCACGATGACCCAGATGACCATGAACAATCAGTGATGCTGTGGTTGCGGGGAGATTGGACCAGTCCCCTACAATGGAATAAAACTGGTCCGTTAACTAGTTCTGGTCCTATCTGGCCCGCTCTGTGTGCCGGATTTGGAGATGTGGGAAGAGGACGTCAGGACGTGGTCGTCGTCCCCAAAGGGGCCCGACTGGCCTAGGGCTCCGATTCGTCGATCGCTCTTCTCAGAACTGGCCTGGCCTCGAGCAGGGCCGGAGAAGGGCACGGTTCGGGTCTGGCCCACGTCCGGAAAACCTCATCCGCAGACCAGGATCTCCATCGGTAAGTCAGAGCCGAACGCGATGGTTGGGTTCTGCCACCTAGGTGCCACGCTATCTGATGGAGTGCGGGGAGTGGGGGAAAATCGATTGGCCTACCTTAAGAGCGATCGACAGGGTCCGGCACCCACAGGGCACCCAGACTTGGATCAAATCTGAGTGTCTCTGGAGGGGGAGATGGATGTTCAAAATGAATTGCAAGTCCAGGAAAGTGGTAGAGTTTTGAGACATGGACAGAAGTGCTACTGGCGGGGTGTTGGGGGTGGGGAGGAGCGGGAGTAAGAGGTGGGATGGGGAGATGAGAATTTAACCATGGAAGGAGACGTGATTTCAGAAAGGCCTTGAAGATGGGGAGAGTGATGGTCTGCGAAGGGGGAGGGAGACATGCTCCCTTCTTGCACGGAGCTTACAGCCCAGAAGGGGAAATAACTGTGGTATTTGTCAAATGCTTTTATTTTGTGCCAGACACTGGGGTAGAAACAAGTTCCTTTCCCACGTGGGCTCCCAGTCTAAGGAGGCGGCTAAGGATGTGGGGCCTGCCAAGCGCCCCCCTTTCAAGGTTTTAGGGAGCCCAGAGTTGCACTCTGAGATGGTGTTAGCATCCTCTGACTGGGATCTTTGTTGGGGAGAGCTCCCCACAATACTGGGGCCCCAGAGTGGTCACCCCCATTGACCCTTTTCCAGTTTCCCTCCCCTTCACCCCCTACGTGCGGCTACCATTCCTTCTTCCTCCTTTCTGTGGAGTGTTTCAGCGTCTGTCTCCCCTTCGAGGGCGGGGATCTTGTCTACCAACTCTACACAGGACTCTCTCAGACTGGGTTCGGGGCTCGGCCACGCGGTAGAAGCTCGATCCTTACAATCGATCGACCAGAGTGGACACAAGGTTAAAAAAATACAGCACCAACCATTGCAGTGAGGGGGAAGGGGTCTGCCGTGAGGATGTCGGGGTCGACGGGAGCTAAAAGGAAATGGGGAAAACGTTTCCGGGCTATGGCTGGTGGGGGGAGGGGATTTTTAAAGGATGACTGGGCAAGGTGGGAGAGGATGGTGGAGACCAGAACCAAAGCGTGGGCCCACCCAGTCACCAGCCGGCGGCTCCCGGGGTGAAGCGGCCCGCGGATTCAACCCCCACCCGGAGACACCAAAAATCGGCCCCACAGCCCCCTCGTCGCTAAGGGAAGCCCAGAATTCAGGTCCTGTCGTGGCTGAATCTCAGCCCTACCGGCTCTCAGATCTGGCTCGATCCAGCTTCCGTTTCCACAAAAGACCTGGAGTTCAGAGAGCTCATTCCTTTTCCCTTGTTAGACTCCTTCTCTGAATGGTCCATTCCCGAAACAGTGCTCTCTCCCTCTCTCTCTCTCTTTCTGCCAAAAAATAGTCCAGGCGAGGCCGTTACATTTCTTAAGTGGTCTACCAGCAGGACGTGGTTTTTTTTTAAGCATTGGGTCCTTCGATCTCTGCCCGTTACCGAAGTCGGTTTGAAATGTAAATAGAAGGTCGCGCATTCTACCGTTAGGCAGAAGGAACCCCTGGTTGGGGGTGGTTAAGCCTAAGGAATTTGTCCCCAAGGGAAGTCAGGATGTGAAAATATGAGCAGTTCCTTGAGGGCTTCACATAGATCCTTGGGCGAGTGGTCCCCACCACGTCATTACAGGAAAGTGATCAACGTTAGAGGGGGAAATTGGGGCTGGTGGTGCCCGAGGGCCCGTCTCTCAGCTTCGGGATGGATGTCAGGGCAATCACGCAACCTCCAAACATCCCATCCCTGAGGAGATGGGATCCCGGGCCGGATGGATGGTCAGGCTGACCCGGTAACGGCTCTGGAAGAAGAGGTGGGAGCTGGGAGGCGGGAAGCCCAGATTCCGTCTTCCGCCCCTGGACTCCCAGGTGGCCACCAAGGGCCAGTCGCCCAGCCTTTCTGGGTCTCGGTTTCCTCATCTGTAAAATGGGGTTGCCGTCCTCGGCCCCTCCCTCCATCACAGCCACTTTGAGGGGCACCGAATGAGATCAGTGCCGGGTCATTATAATGATGGTATTCGTTAAGTACTCACTATGTGGCAGGCACTGTTCTAAGCACTGGGGTAGACACACGCTCATCAGTTTGGACACAGTCCCTGTCCCACACGGAGCTCATGGTCTTAATCCCCATTTTGCAGATGAGGGAACTGAGGCCTGACCCCGAGCTCTTTCCGCCAGGCCATCCCGCCTACCGTGCAAAGCGGGAACACTTCAGAATCTTTGGGAAAAATGAAGTCTCTGGGGACCTTTTCCAACTAAATAATGATTAATAATGGTAATAATAAGAACAACTGTGGTACTTGTTAAGTGCTTACTGGGTGCCAAGCTGGGGTAGATACAAGATAATCAGGTTGGATGCAGTCCCCATCCCTCATGGGGTTCACAGTCTAAATAGGTGGGAGGACAAGGGGAGTTGTCAGTCAGCCAGTAAATCATATTTATTGAGGCTTTCTGTGCACTGATGACTATACTAAGCACTTGGGTGAGTACAGTACAACAAGAAACAGACACATCCCCTGCCCACAGGGAATTTACGGTCTACAATAGGATTAAGTGACCATTTTACAGATAAAGAAACTGAGGCATAGAGTGGTGAGCCAACGTCACCCAGCAGACACGTGGCAGAGGAGGGATTAGAACCTGGGTCCTCTGACTCCCAGACCCAGGCTCTTCCCAATAGGCCCCGCTACTTCCTCAAATTCCAGGATGGGGCGGGGGGTGAGGGGCGGGGGGATGAGAAGCGGGTTTTGGCCCCTGCCCCGCTCTGCCTCATCCCTCTTGCTCGGGAGCAGCCGAGGTGGTCCCGGGAACCTCAAGCGCACTGTCTCAAGGGAGTCAATTAAAAGGAATGGCCGATAATCCCCTCCCACGGGCGCGGGGAGTTAGAACGCAACGGTTCCGTTCCTCGTCCGGGGGGATCCCGACTCCCTCCCTCTCCCTCCCTCTGAACGTTGATGTCTCCATGGAAACGCGCTCTTTACCGTCTCCAAAAATTACTGAGTATTTAAACCGTTAACTCTTTGGGGCCGAGGCCGATCTCCGAGGAGCCCTTACGCCGATCGCTTTCGAGACCGGCTCCGGGTCCTCCGCAGGAAGCCGCGGTCCGTGATCATTGGCTCGAGGCGCCAGGCAGCCGGTTCTCCACACGATCTCCCCTCAGCAGAGGGGTGAGATTTGGAATCCCTCACGGCGGAGGTCCGAGGCATTAGGGAAAACAGAGCTTGGAAGAACGCTGGGATACTCATTTGTGGGCAGGAGAATTTATTGATCAGAGGTATTTATTGAGCATTTACTGTGTGAGGAGCACTGTACTGAGCACTCGGGACAGGAAGCTACAACAGCGTTGGTAGATACGTTCCCTACCCACCGGAAGTTCACAGTCTACAATCCAATGAGGTCGTTTCCGCTTTTCCCACCGGACGTCCTCCCCTCCGTCTAAATGGCTTCTTGGGGACCGATTCCCCATTTCCAAACCATCGGTGGTCTACGATATTGCAGAGCCGGAAGAGGTCATCAGGATTATGTCTCCCCCTCCTAGGCCGTAAGCTCATCGTGGGCTGCCCTCTGGGAGAGGCAGCCGCATCTTGGTCCTCCGCTTCCGGGGCTAGACGCTTAGGTGGTTTGGGATAACAAAGCGAGCCAACCCCTGCCCGCGAGAAGCTTCCACTCTATCTAGGCAGGCTGACGGAAAGACAGGCGCAGCTAGAGCGCTTGAGACAAGCTAGGGGTGCACACGGGCACGAGCCGAGGAGGGCACCGATCGGTTGCCAAGCGCCGGGAGTAGATTCTAGAGGTGGCGGAATGCGCGGCTCACGCTCAGCACTTCCGGTCGCGTACCAGCCCCTGCCTGCCTGCTCACTCGAAGACCCGCTGCTCTTCGAGGGTCTCGCCGGTCAGTCCTCTGTCCAGGGATTTGGCACACACTCCCGAGGGGACGGATCACTCTATTTAGAGGAGGGACAGGGCTCAGTGGAAAGAGCACAAGGCCAGGAGGGGTGGGTTCTAATTCCGGCCCCGCCGAACCTAAGTTTCCTCATCTGTTAAATGGGGATGAGGTCCCTGCTCTCCCTTCTCCTTTCAATCTTGAACTGCTGGGTGGGGCTGAGCCCGGGCCTGATCCCATTCTTTTGAAAAATAACAATGATAACAATAATGGTATTTGTTAAGTCTTACTACGTATAAGGCACTGTTCTAAGCGGTGGGGTAGTTACAAGATAATCAGGTTGGACACAATCCTTTCCCACAGTAGGGCTCACAGTCTTAATCCCCATTATACAGATGAGGGAACCAAGGACCAGAGAAGATAAGGAACTTGCCCAAGGTCTCACGGCAGACAAGTAGCGGAGCTGGGATTAGAATCCAGATCCTTCTAACTGCCAGGCTCGTGCTCTTTCCACTAGATGACAGTGCTCCTCCCCAGCCCTTCCCCTCGGTTCCTTCCTGCACCCTCTGGTAGACTCTTGCCTATATTTGATGTATTCGTGACCATCGAGTTGCTGGATTCCCTATACTATCATTGATTGTTTCCTTTGAGGGTTCTACATGGCTGACCCTACTAGAGAGGGAGGAGCCAATAAAGGTGGGAATAGGAATCAAATTCCAGGAATATTACTAGTACCGATAATAATAATAATGGCATTTGTTAAGCCCTTACTGTGTGACTGGCATTACAATCAATCGATACTATCTGATGAATGCTTACTGGATGCAGAGCACCGGACTGAGCCGTTGGGCGAGTCGGTCAGTCGTATTTACTGAGCACTTACTGTGTGCAGAGCACTCTACTAAGCACTTTGGAGAGTACAACATAACAGTATAACAGTCACATTCCCTGCCCACGATGAGCTTACGGCCTAGGAGGGGGAGACAGACACCGATAGAAATAAATAAATGACAGATATGGACATTAGTCGTATGGGGTTGGAAGAGAGGGAGGAATAAAGGGAGCGAGTCAGGGCGAGGCAGAAGGGAGTTGAAGGGAAAGAGGGCTTAGTCGGGGAAGGCCTCTCGGAGGAGGTTCATTCTTTCATTCAATCGTATTTATTGAATGCTTACTATTCATTCATTCAGTAGTATTTATTGAGCTCTTACTATGTGCAGAGCACTGTACTGAGCGCTTGGAACGAACAAGTCGGCAACAGATAGAGACGGTCTCTGCCGTTTGACGGGCTTACGGTCTAATCGGGGGAGACGGACAGACAAGAACGATGGCAATAAATAGAGTCGAGGGGAAGAACATCTCGTAAAAACAATGGCAACTAAATAGAATCGAGGCGATGTACATCTCATTAACAAAATAAATAGGGTAATGAAAATCTAAACAGTTGAGCAGACGAGTACGGTGCTGAGGGGATGGGAAGGGAGAGGGGGAGGAGCAGAGGGAAATGGGGGGAAAAGAGGGTTAAGCTGCGGAGAAGTGAAGGGGGGGGTGGTAGAGGGAGTAGAGGGAGAAGAGGAGCTCAGCCTGGGAAGGCCTCTTGGAGGAGGTGAGTTCTAAGTAGGGTTTTGAAGAGGGGAAGAGAATCAGTTTGGCGGAGGTGAGGAGGGAGGGCGTTCCCTCTACTATGTGCAGAGCACTGTTCTAAACGCTTGGAATGTACAATTCGGCAACAGATAGAGACAATCCCTGCCAAGAAACGGGCTCACAGTCTAAACGGGGGAGAGTCTAACTCTTAGTAGGTGTGCTTTCAATAAGGTACTGGACCCCTTCCCCCAACCGCAGCCTCACAAGGTAATAATAATAATAATGTTGGTATTTGTTAAGCGCTTATTATGTGCAGAGCATTCATTCATTCATTCATTCAATAGTATTTATTGAGCGCTTACTATGTGCAGAGCACTGTACTAAGCGCTTGGGATGAACAAGTCGGCAACAGATAGAGACAGTCCCTGCCGTTTGACGGGCTTACAGTCTAATCGGGGGAGACGGACAGACAAGAACAATGGCACTAAACAGCGTCAAGGGGAAGAACATCTCGTAAAAACGATGGCGACTAAATAGAATCGAGGCGATGTACAATTCATTAACAAAATAAATAGGGTAACGAAAATATATACAGTTGAGCGGACGAGTACGGTGCTGTGGGGATGGGAAGGGAGAGGTGGAGGAGCAGAGGGAAAAGGGGAAAATGAGGCTTTAGCTGCGGAGAGGTAAAGGGGGGATGGCAGAGGGAGTAGAGGGGGAAGAGGAGCTCAGTCTGGGAACGCCTCTTGGAGGAGGTGATTTTTAAGTAAGGTTTTGAAGAGGGAAAGAGAATCAGTTTGGCGGAGGTGAGGAGGGAGGGCGTTCCGGGACCGCGGGAGGACGTGACCCGGGGGTCGACGGCGGGATAGGCGAGACCGAGGGACGGCGAGGAGGTGGGCGGCGGAGGAGCGGAGCGTGCGGGGTGGGCGGTAGAAAGAGAGAAGGGAGGAGAGGTAGGAAGGGGCAAGGTGATGGAGAGCCTCGAAGCCTAGAGTGAGGAGTTTTTGTTTGGAGCGGAGGTCGACAGGCAACCACTGGAGTTGTTTAAGAAGGGGAGTGACATGCCCAGATCGTTTCTGCGGGAAGATGAGCCGGGCAGCGGAGTGAAGAATAGACCGGAGCGGGGCGAGAGAGGAGGAAGGGAGGTCAGAGAGAAGGCTGACACAGTAGTCTAGCCGGGATATAACGAGAGCCCGTAATAGTAAGGTAGCCGTTTGGGTGGAGAGGAAAGGGCGGATCTTGGCGATATTGTAGAGGTGAAACCGGCAGGTCTTGGTAACGGATAGGATGTGTGGGGTGAACGAGAGGGACGAGTCAAGGATGACACCGAGATTGCGGGTCACTGTTCTAAGCGCTGGGGTAGATACAGGGTCATCAGGTGGTCCCACGTGAGGCTCACAGTCTTCATCCCCATTTTCCAGATGAGGGAACTGAGGCACCGAGAAGTGAAGTGACTTGCCCACGGTCACACAGCTGAAAAGAGGCAGAGCTGGGATTCGAACTCATGACTTCTGACTCCCAAGCCCGGGCTCTTTCCACTGAGCCCCGCTGCTAGACATGCTCCCTGCCCTTAAGATGTTAAAATGAATCACAGGTCAAGAAAGCTGGTTCGGTGCCCCGTTTCTGAACCGAATTGGGGTCTCGCCCGGGGGTCCTTTAATGCCTCGGTGATCTGCCCTCCTCCAAACACCCTCAGGGATCAGAGCCTCCAGGTAAGCTCTCATGCCCTCAAGCTCACCACATGCCTGCCAATTAACACCGCCTTCTGCCTTTTCTTCTCAACATAAGGGTCCTTTCATTGTTCCAGAACGGCTCTCTCTCAGTCCCCTCATCAAGTCCTCTCAGGATCCCTGCAAGGCAGAGGGATCGTCTCCTCTGCCCATTTGGCAGATGAAGAAACTGTGGCCTGTTCAAGGACAACCAGCAGGCCGGGGGCAGAGCTGAGATTAGAACCCTGGGCCCCCGCCCCGCAGACCTGCCTTCTTTCCTCCAGTCCCACCGGCCCGGGGATCTTCACAGGGGAGTCACCACCACTACACCGGAATATCCTCCCTCCTCAAGTCCAAAAGGCAATTACTCTCCCTGCCTTGAAAGCCTTATTATTAATAATGATGGTATTTGTTAAGCGCTTTCTATAATAATAATAACGTTGGTATTTGTTAAACGCTTACTATGTGCAGAGCACTGTTCTAAGCGCTGGGGTAGATACAAGGTCATCAGGTTGTCCCACGTCAGGCTCACAGTCTTCATCCCCATTTTACAGATGAGGTAACTGAGGCCCAGAGAAGTTAAGTGACTTGCCCACAGTCACACAGCTGATACTATGTGCCAAGCACTGTTCTAAGCGCCGGGGGAGATATAAGGTTATCGAGTTGTCCCTCTGTGGGGCTTACCGTCTTAATCTCCATTTTCCAGATGAGGTCACTGAGGCACAGAGAAGTTAAGTGACTTGCCCAAAGTCACACAACTGACAAGTGGAGGAGCCGGGGTTAGAACCCACGACCTCTCACTCCCAAGCCCGTGCTCTTCCCACTGAGCCAACCTGCTTGAAGGCATATTGGGAAGCAGCGTGGCTCAGTGGAAAGAGCCTGGGCTTGGGAGTCAGAGGTCATGGGTTCGAATCCCAGCTCTGCTACTGTGGGCAAGTCACTTCACTTCTCTGTGCCTCAGTTACCTCATCTGTAAAATGGGGATGAAGACTGTGAGCCCCATGTGGGACAACCTGATTACCCTGTATCTACCCCGCACTTAGAACAGTGCTCTGCACATAGTAAGCGCTTAACAAATAGCAACATTTCCTCCAAGAGGCCTTCCCAGACTAGGCCCTCCTTTCCTCTTCTCCCACACCCTTCTGCATCGCCCTGACTCACTCCCTTGGTTCTTCCCACATCCAGCCCCACCCGTTTAGGCTCTAAAGCTCCTTGTGGCTAGGGAATGTGTCTGTTTATTGTTGCATTGTACTCTTCCAAGTGCTTAGTTCAGTGCTCGGCACACAATAAGCACTCAGTAAGTACGAATGAATGAATGAAATGGCTGGGAGAATGGAGGGGGTGAAGGAGAGAAGGGATTGAACTCTGCCTGTCCTTTCCCCAGTAGATCTGCATGTCGGGAAGGAGGGGGTGCACACGAGGGCGGGGGGTGGTCGGGGCACTCTCCATGCTCGCTCCCTGCTCTTCCAGTTTCCCAGAGCAGGGCCCAAGTCGGGAGTCAGGTCCCTGGGTGGGTCATTTCCCCCACTGGTTGCCCCCACCAATAATAATAATAATAATAATACTTGTGGTATTTGTTAGCTGTTTACTATGTGCCAGCCACTGTACTAAGCACTGGGGTGGATACAGACCAATCGGGTTGGACACAGTCCCCGACCCGCATGGGGCTCACAGGCTTAATCCCCATTATACAGATGAGGGAACTGAGGCCCACAGAAGGGAAATGACTCTATCCATGCCGTTTCTCGTAAAAGGGGCTCGGTCCCCGCCGTAGGCGCCAGGAAAAATCGTGCTGAGGAGAGGCGTTCCCTGAATGCCTCCACGGGTCCAGCTGGGGTCTGGGGTCAGGGCATGGGGCACCCCCTCCTGACCGCTTCCCCACACCCAGCTCCACTCCGGGAAAGGACGATTGTAATCGCTGGCGGGCGGAGGTGGGCAGGGGGACAAGAAGCTCTGGAATTCCGAGTGGACGATAAGTTTCCCATGGCAACAGGCTTTAGGAAGAGAGAGGGGGAGAGAGATGAAGAGACAGAGAGAGAAAGGGAGAGAGAAACAGAGTGCGGCGCTGGGGCTGGGGAACGTTTCCATGGCAACGGCATCGCACGGGTAGGGAGCTGCCGAAATCAGTCAAGATCCCCGAAATGGGCTTCGGGGGCGGCCGGGGGACGCACGCCGAGGGCGGGGCCTGAGCCGCAGGGGAGGGGAGTTGCCCGTCGCCCCCTCCCCGCCCCCGGTCTGATCATTCCGGGCCCACCAAGCGAGGGACAGTGGGGCCGGGGACTGATCCGGTACACTTGCCGTGGTCCCGAAAGGATGGATAGATCCATGAGAGAGCAGGGCCTAGTGAACGATCAATCGATCAACCAATCCATACTATCGATGGAGGGTCTACTATTGGCAGAGCACTGTACTAGGCTCTGGGGAAGAAATGTAGGTCTGGGAATCAGGAGCCCCACTTTGGGACCTTGAATAAGGCCCATAATAGCAAGCTCTTCATGAATAACACCATCATTATTAATAGCGATAATACCATGCCTCAAGTGCTCTACTAAGCGCTGGGGTAGATGCAAGTTAATCGGTCCCACATGAGGCTCCCACTCTATAAAGGATGGAGAATAGGCATTGAATCCCCATTTTCCAGAAGAGGAAACCAAGGCCCCCCAAAATCAAGTGACTTGCCTAAGGTCACGCAGCAGGCAAGAGGCACTGCCGGGATGAGAACTCGGTTCTTCTAACTCACCACCTCTCATTTAACCTATCAGGGCCTCAGTTTCCTCACCTGAAAAATGGCAAGCCGATATCTGCCCTCTCCTTTCTTAGACAGTGAGCCCCACGTGGGATGGGAACTCTCTGATCTGATCATCGCCAATGCTAATGGCTGATAGATACGATCTAATCTACTAATCTAAGCACTGTAAAATAAAATCGATTATCACAGTGTTTGATTACTGTCAAGACCTCCACGGCCTTTCTCCAGAGACCCTCGAAAGGAGCCCGAGTGAACTGAGGTTCACTTCTCTCTGTTATTCTGCTTCCTCCGTGGGAGAAATCTGGGCAGTGAAAGGCTTAGAGAGAGAAGCCAGAGAAATGATGTGGGACCACCCCCAGTCCACAGGGGAGGGAATCTGCAGCCCCTGAATGAGCCAGCGTGGGTTGAGATTTGCTTTTCCCACGCAGGCTGCTTTGTTGGCCAGTGAGAAAGCAGCTTTACTCGAAGAGGTGACAGTCCAGGTTGCCCAGAACGATCCCATCCCTCAGAGCACTATGAGATATGTTGGTGCCCGTCGCCCCGCTAGATTGTAAATTTCTCGAGGGCAGGGATCCTGTCTACCGACGCTGTCGTCCTCTCCCAAGTGCTCAGTCCAGTGCTCTGCATCCAGTAAGCAATCAATAAACACCAACAGTTGACTGATTTCAAAGGCAGAGGACTCCAACTTTCCGCATAAAAGCCAAGTGAAAAGGGGGAGGATCGAGGGAGAAGGAGACTAGGGGGAGAGAATCGGAGGTATGGCCTGAAAGAATCCCAGGGAGACGCAGACTGTGTCCCTCCTCCCGCTAAATCCTGCTCCGCGGTTAGACCCGCCTCTCGCACCGAGCAGCATTTTGCCAACTTGAGAACCTCTGACGATGGCAGTAATCAGCTCCTACCCAGGCGCTGCTCTTTCTCCCCCACTGGCCCTCTCAGAGAGGGGTCCATGACAGCTAGCAGGTTGGGATGAGAGAGGAAGACCACCCCCACCCCCCCGCCCTCCACCAGCCCTGAGAATCGCCAGCCAGAGGTCACTAGAAACGTCCAGGAACCTTCACCTGCTGGCATCCGATATTGTAGGCGATGAACCCGAAATGTCACCAAATGACCCAAGACCCCAGAGTCGCCTCCACTCTACCCCACGAGGATTCTGGTCCAGATCTATTCCTCTCTGAGTGCCCGTTGGGCTCAGCCAGGGCTGTGGATGGGGGTCTTCCGGAAGCCCCATGCCAACCTGCCCGATGAGGGCAGGATCGCTTTACAGATGGGTTGGGGCACCTTTCACCTACAGTCCCCGCCTTCCTGGGTTCGGCATGTGCAACTGGAAGCTCCTGGAGGGCAGGAATTGTGTCTACGGACTTCGATGGACTCTCCCCAGCTCTCAGGCCTGTGTCCTGCACGCAGTAGATCCTAGACTCCTCTGAGGCAGGGATCGTGCCTATCTATTTTAGCGTACCTTCCCAAGCACTCTCTGAGGAGCTCTGAACGCAGTAAACAGAAAACTCCTCGAGGGCAGGGAGGGTTTCTTTCAAATGCTTACATTCCCCATGCTGGATCTGAGAGACAGGCAATGTTCTAGCCTGAGTACAGAAAACTGGTGCAGAGAAAGCAGCGTGGCTTAGTGGATGGAGAGTGGCCCTGGGAGTCAGAAGGACCTGAATTTTAATCCCAGCTCTGCCAGTTGTCTGCTGGGTGACCTTGGGTGAGTCACTTCACTTCTCTGGGCCTTAGTTACCTCATCTGTAAATTGGGGATTAAGTCTGTGTGCCCCTTGTGAGACAGGGACTGTGTCCAACCAATTAGCTTGTATCTACCCCAGCACTTAGTACAGACAGATAGTAAGCGCTTAACAAATACCATTTAAAAAAAAAGATGACGGGGGCTGTGGGGGTCAGGATTGGATTCCTTAGGAACTGGGAAGCTCTGTGATGGGGTGGGGGGACAAAAAGAACTTATACAGGGCGGTGGGCTCCCAGAACCTAGATGGCCCCAGGAGTCCAGGCCTCCAAAGGGGCGCAGGCACCCATGGATCCTCCAAATCAGACGCCGGGAGAAGCAGCGCAAGAGCCGGATTGACATAATCCCCGGGACGAGGGTGACGCGAGGGCGTGGGAGGTGAAGAGGGATCTGGAGCGACTCCAGCGGGAATTGGAAGAAAATCGGGAGGGCAGGTTCGACTGCCCATCAAACGGGGTACTGGCAGATGTAGAAACAGGCGAGCGAAGCCAAAATCTACAGACGATTCCACGTTAATGCTCAAAGCCTTAAAAAGAAAAAAAAAATCAAACGGAGGAATTGAAAGTCTTGGAAGCTCGCGAGAACCTTTTACGTAACTGGCATCACTGAGACCCAGAACAGGGACGTACACCGACCCAGTCGATGGTTCCAGAATGTCGACTCTGTGGGAAAGTCGGGGATGCGGAGGGGGACGGTCAGCTTGGGGTCGGGGCTCTCTCTTACCGGTGAAGTGAGAGAGTTTAGCGGTGGGAACGGGCCGGGCCATCTCTTCGAAGATGGGAAGTTCGATCGAGCGAGAATGGGAAAGCTCGAGGAGAGTGGTGGGTCAGGCCACAAACGGAAAATTGAGAGGGCCAGAGAGATGTTCAAGGAGCACCTAGCAACCCATAACCCAGCTAGCCATAAAGATGTCTCCACCATTGGAAGCCAGTTAGGGAATTGGTGGGGAAGGGGGTCGGACCATCTCAGGGTAAGAGAAGTAGCCCAGAGATGAAAGAGGGAAAATCCCAAAGGTGCAGTAAATTCTCGAAATCCGCCTTTACTGAAGAAGAAAGTTTGTTAAGCCTTCCGTGTGATCTCCGCTATTGAAGCCGGTTCCTCCGATCGGCCAGTGTCGTTTGTAGCAGAGTGGAAACAAGTAGCCTGGCCGGGGCGGCCCCCTCTCGAGAGTTCTGAGGGAACCGGAAGGGGAAGCTGAATAATTGTCGGAAAGGAAGTGTGACCTGTCGTCGTCGGTGGCGGCTGTCCCAGAGAAATGATGGATGACTAAGGTCGTCCCTGCTTGCAACGAGGAAGCACCATTTCTCTACCTGGAGACAGGTTCATTCTATGATCAAACTTAGGATCGGGGACCACCTGTTGGTCACCCGGTTCCTCCCAGTTCCTTTGGGAGTACCGTGGGAGACAGAATCTTGGCCGGGTGGACGCCGAGTGGCATTTCTCTAGGTGATTTTGGCCCTTAGAGGCACAGTGAGGCCTTTCCGATTTTCGACCCGGGTGAAACGGCCACCTGGCCGGGCAGCCCTGCTGCCTCGCCATTTGATCTGGCACGAAGAGAAACCTAAGATGGGAAAAAGTCTCACCGACATGCAGTCGGTCAGGTGGACCCGACCGGGCGAAGGTACGATTTCCTCACGCGCCAGATACGGTGGGCAGGTTCCCGTGGTTTGGGGAGTCCGCTGCTGCTGCGAATGGCAAGATGTGGGAGTAGGGGTGGGTGAGGATGGTATTTTTTTTTAATGGTATTTATTGAGCACTTACTCTGTGCTCTTTCCAGTAGGCCACGCTGCCAGTAAAAGGCCAGTTCTTCTAGCCCCTGCACTTAGGAAAGGGAGGAGGGTTCCGGGAGGGTAATTCCTGGTGACTTCCTGAAGAAGTATCCGAACCAATCAGAAAAGTGAGTGCCCCACGGCACTTACGTACGTATCCATAATTTATTTATATTAATGTCTGTCTTCCCCTCTAGACTGCATGCTCAATGGGGCAGGGAACGTGTCCATTATATCCTTAATAATAATGTTAATAATGTTGGTATTTGTTAAGCGCTTACTATGTGCCGAGCACTGTTCTAAGCGCTGGGGTAGACACAGGGGAATCAGGTTGTCCCACGTGGGGCTCACAGTCTTAATCCCCATTTTACAGATGAGGTAACTGAGGCACAGAGAAGTTAAGTGACTTGGCCAAAGTCACACAGCTGACAAGTGGCCGAGCCGGGATTCGAACCCATGAACTCTGACTCCAAAGCCCGTGCTCTTTCCACTGAGCCACGCTGCTTCTCTATCTTCATCCTTATACTGGACTCTCCCGAGAGCTTAGTACGATGCTCTGCACACAGTAAGCGCTCAGTAAATAGGATTGATTGATAGAGAAGAATCAAGGAGGAGGTAGAGGTGCCAGGTTTGGGCACAGGAAAGGTGGGAGAAGAGACCACCCTCGGCCAACTTGAGGCGAGGGAGAGAGAGCTCCACGACTGGAAGGGCATCTCTGGCTCGGACGATGGGGTTCTCACCTCCGGGACCGGGGACACGGGAGGGGTTGGAGGTGGTCTAGGAGGGGCCGCTTTCGAAGTATGATGTCATCACGAGGACTGGACTGGATCTGACTCAAGCAAATATCATTTTTAATGTCAACTTCCCCGGAGTTTTCGCCAGAAGGCCTGCAGCAGGCGAACGGGCTGGATCCGGCCCAATCGGCCCTGCCAGTGCCGCCGCCCCCGCCCCCGCCGTGTCTGCTTCCAGAGCGTCACCTGTTCGGAAAGGCTCGGCTCCAACCCGACCAGGCGGGCGGCGCGGCCTGGTGGGGAGCGCACGCGATCGGGGGAAGGGGGCGGGGTCGCCGGGCCTGGGCTCCGGGCCCCGGCTCCGGGCCCCGCTCTGTCCGGGGCCCGCCACGGGCCCTTGGGTGACTCGTCGTGATCGAAATAATCGGGATCTCTAACTGAGAGCTTACTAGGTGCCAAGCTCAGTACTAAACACCGGGGGAGATTGAAGATCGACGGGTCGGACACGGTCCCTGTCCCTGTCACAGTCTAAGTAGGAGGCAGAGTAGGTATTTCATTCAGTCATTTATTCGAACATATTTATTAAGCATTTACTCTGTGCACAGCTCTGGACTAAGTGCTTGGGAAACTGCATTACAAAAATGAACAGTGACATTCCCGGCCCACCATGAGCTCACAGTCTAGAGGCAGGGAGACGGACATCAATACAAATAAATAAAATGACAGATAAAGATGTAAGTGCTGTGGGGCTGGGGGGAGGGGGCGAAGAGCAAAGGGAGCAGAAGGGAGTGGGAGATGGGCAAAGGTGTCGAATCCCCATTTGACAGGTGAGGAAACCGGGACACTGAATATTGAAGTTACTCGCCCAAGGTCACGCAGCAGGCAAGGGGCCGAGCTGAATTACTCTGCACATAATAAGCGCTCAGTAAATACTATTGAATGAATGAATGAAACCAGTTCTTTCCGACTCCCAGGCCCATGCTCTAGGCTTCCTTTGACTTCTTGATCTCTCTGGGTCTCAGTTTTCTCCTCTGCGAGATGGGACTCAGCTCCCTGCTCTCCCTTCCTCATAGCCCGTGAGCTCCACTGGGGACCGGGACAGCGTCCGACCAGATTGCCCAGTGCCAACCTCAGTGGCCGGCTCGGGGAAGGGTGAGAAGGATGCGCTTGAGAAATAGCATCTTTAAGGAGAGGCACCACTTAGTCCTCTTTTTCATTTCCTTACATCTGGCCGATCATATGATCTAAACGGCCCGGTTCTGGGGCAGCTAGCCCGGACCGTCCTTTCTTCAGTGGCCTGTCCACTGGGTGTTTCCGACATGGGACCAGATGCTCACGGGGCTGCATCTCGGAGCCCTCCCCGACCAGCACAGCCCGGCATCTGGGGGGGCGGGGAAGCCACGGAGAGGTGCCCGGGATTCTTCGAGAGCCATCGGCAATTCCTCAAAATGGTGCCTGCGCCATCATCACGTTTCACCACATGCCCAGCGAGACGGCAGGTGTCCGTGTTAGCCACCCTCAGGTGGGCAAGGCCTCCGGGAGGGAGGGCCTTGAAGATGGGGGACGGGCTAGCGGAAAACCTGGTCCGTCCGGTATAAAACCAGGCCAACCGGCCGCTCTCGGGGGTGGGGAGGATGGGCTGGAGCGTGTGCAGGGAAGAGTGAGTGTAAAAAGGTGCTTGGCTGGAGTTGGAGATTGGCTCGTTATCTTGCTAGTCTGAATCAGAATCATCTGATGAAATGTTCTTCCGGGGCTTTAATCAGAACTCGAGTAATTACTGCAGCTTGAGGGTCACCCAGACCTCTCTCCCAGCTGCAGGGGGCTCCCCCTCCCCCTCCGCATATTGTGTGGGTGTCAGGGCCCATCCTCCTGGCACACACCCCCCCGACCCCCTGGCCAACTCCCTGACCACTCGGGGCCAGAGCCCAGAGCCCGGAAGCATTCCAAGCCGGGGGGCTGGGGCGGCTAGGCGCCGTAGCTTGGGACTGACATGGGGCCCGCAGCTCAGAGCAGAGCCCGGTTGAGGTTTCTGCTCTCCGGGTTCAGCACGGGGAAGGGCGGCTGCCCTCAAGGAGCTGACGGTCTACTGTGCGCGGAACACCGGACTGAGCGCTTAGGAGAGGACGATAGCCATGGTGCAAGCTTGAGTGGGGCCTGGCGCTGTTTTCCTGGCCACCGTGAGCGAGGGTGTGAGGGATTCCACGTCACGGACTCAGCGTCACGTCTGTGCCACCTTCTCCCGGAAGGGCGTCTCCTCCCACGCCCCCCCCCGACAACCCGGAGAAGGAAGTCGGGTCATCCCAGCCTCCTCGGACCCGCCCGAGCCGGACGGGGTGGCCCGGATCCTGAGTTCTAATCCCGCTCTGCCTCTTCTCTGCTGTGCGGTCGCCTAACTTCTCTGGGCCTTTGTTTTCTCCTCTGTAGAATGGGGATCGAATACCCATCTTCCCTCCCCTTGGACCTTCCCACCCTAACCTCTCTTTCCCCCACCCTATTTGCCTTCCCTTCTGCGTCATCTGTGCACGTGGCTGTGTACGACTTAAGCACTTTGCTATTCATCCCACCTCCAGCCCCACAGCATTTATGTCCATTACCCTCATACTCTGCCCCTTGGATCTCCCCCAGGGTTTAGTACAGTGCTTGGCACAGAGTGGGTGCTTAGTAAGAGTGGGAGTAGTAATAATAATAATAAAAATGGTAGGTATTAATAAATTCCACCACTGTTATTCTGAGTACTACTTTTTCCTATTACTGCCGGGACTACTATCCCTCTAGACCACCGTGGGTCCGAGCGACCTCAGGTAAGCCGGCGTGCGGCGTGCCGGTTTCCGCCTAATTGAAAAATGACTCTTTCACATGGCTAATCCCCTGGCTTCGGCCTCCTGTTCCCCCTCCCCTCCCCCCCCCCCCCCGCACCTCCCCATCGCGCCTGGGGCTTGGCACGGGCCACGGGGCGTCTGTCTCCTCGCTTCTGGCACGGCCATCCTGGCGGTCTTTATCTTCTCACCCTCGCAACAGACCTGACGGCCCCTTCCCTGGGCCGCAGCCGGTTCTCTGCCCGCTCGGTGGGGGGCCCCCAGCTGTCCCTCCCGGGCACCGGCAGGCTCGGCCCGCCCGTCTTCGGCTTCTAGTCCCGGCCTGGGGAACGCGTGCGCCGCCTCCTTTGTGTCTTCGATGATTTGAAAATGGATTCTGTTCGCCGTGATCGCATCCCGACAAGCAATTATCAGGATGCGTCTGATGGGATTGCTAGGTGCCGAGCGCCGGGATAGATTCAAATCTCGGGCTGCGTCTTTAGAATCTGCCCTTTCCCCTCCGTCCAAACCGCTGCCATGCCAGTCCGGGCACTCGTCGTGTCCTGTCTTGACCTCCTCGCTGACCTCCCCCAGCCTCCTGTCTCTCCCCCATCTGGTCCTTACTCCACTCTGTGGCCAACTCTCCACTCTTCTAACTCTATGGCACTCAGTCTAGTGTTTGGCACTAGATTGTAAGCCCCTCTAGGGCAGAGAACATGTCTACTGGCTCCACTGTACTCTCCCAGTTGCTCAGTACAGTAGTCCGCACAGAGAAAGTGCTCAATAAATACCACTGATTGATTGTTTAGTCCAGGACGTGGCTGAGGGACACAGCCAGCACATAAAGTTTCCTACAATTTCTGGCTTTGAAAGGGTGTCATAAATAATGACAATAATAATAACGATGGTATTTGTTAAGCCCTTACTATGTGCCAAGCACTGTTCTAAGCTCTGGAGTAGGTACAAGATTGTCGGGTTGTCCCGTGTTCGGCTCACAGTCTTAATCCCCATTTTATAGATGAGGTAACTGAGGTACAGAGAAATTAAGTGACTTGCCCAAAGTCACCCAGCTGACAAGTGGCAGAGCCGGGATTAGAACCCATGACCTCTGACTCCCAAACCCTTGCTCTTTCCAATGAGCCATGCTGCCGCCTGACCATGTAAAAAGAACTCTAGGCTGTAAACTCCTTAAGCTCAGGGAACGCGTTTGCTGACTCTGTTGCACTGAATTCTTCCAAGCTTAGTACAGTGCTCTGCACAGAGTAAGCGCGCAATCAGTACCATTTGTTGATGGATTAAATGGGACCAGTTGGTCCCATGCCAACTCGAGTAGAATTTCCCACTTTTTTTAATGGTATTTACTAAGTGCTTATTATGTGCCAGCCACTGATCTAAGCGCTGAGCTAGATACAAGCTAATCAGGTTGGACACAGTCCCTGTCCCACATGGGACTCACAGTCTTAATCCCATTTTACAGATGAGGTAACCGAGGCATGGAGAAGTTAATAGATTTACCCAAGGTCACCCAGCAGACAAGTGGTGGACCTAGGATTAGAACCCAGGTCCTCCTGACTCTCAAGCCTGGGCTCGATCCACTAGGCCATGCTGCTTCTCAAAAATCCTTCCCAGAAGTCCCCACTGGGGCACGTAGCCCCACCCGGCCGGTCTTTTCCGGGCTGTCCACCTGCGGGGCTCCCTCTTCTTCTGACTCTTTCCCGCCCCAGGTCCCTAACGTGAGCCACCGGACCTGCCCCCCCCCGCCTCCTGTGACCCTCCCGATGGTCCCACCCTCAAAGCCCTCCCCTTCAACCGGCTGTTGGAGGTTTCCCGTATTCCCATCCTGCCCGTCCATCGCCGGGACCCTTGGCTGTTGATGGCGGGACCCCTGCCGTGCAGACCCTCCAAGTCGGCTTCCACGGGGGTCAGGAAAGATGTGTACCTGTTGTCTCCCCTTCGCTAAGTCCTCGGGAGAGATGGCTGAGGGTGAGGGCACCACCCCCGGGGCCAGGCCCTCGCCCCCCAGATCGGCATTCATTCCCCATCATCCGGGACCCTCACCCTCCCATGACCGCCCTTCATTAACCCTCTCTTCCCAATCACGGCCCACCACCACCCTCCCCTCTGCTTTCTCTCTTTCTAGGATCAGGGGAAGCAGCGTGGTCTAGTGGATAGAGCCCGGCTTTGGGCATCAGAAGGATCTGGGTTCGAATGCCGGCTCTGCCACTGGTCTTCTGGGTGACCTTAGGCAAGTCACTTCATTTCTCTGTGCCTCAGTTCCCTCATCTGTAAAATGGAGATTGACCGTGAGCCCCCTGTGGGACAGGGACTGTGTCCACCCTAATTAGCTTGTATCTTCCCCAGCCCTTAGAACAGTGCTTGGCACATAGTAAATGCTTAACAAATACCATCATTATTATCAGTGGCCACTAGCCCACTTTGCATATCAATGAACAGAGAGCCTGGAGTGCAGAGGGGAGTTTGGGGAGCGAAGTTAGTGGGAGACAGAGAAAGAGAAGCAACATAGCCTTGTTTAAAGAGTCTGGGCCTGAGAGTCAGAGGGCATGGGTTCTAATTCTGGCTCCGGCACCTGTCTGCTGTGTGACCCTGGCCAAGCCACTGAACTTTTCTGTGGCTCAGTTACATCATCTGTTCAATGGGGATTAAGACTGTGAGCCCCATGTGGGACATGGAATCTGTCCAACCTGATTAGCTTATATCTCCCTTAGCATTTAGTGACACTGCCTGGCACCTGGTAAGTGCTTAACAAATACCATTAAAGAAGAAAAAAGACAGATAGGAAGACGGAGACAATGACAAAGACAGAAAGAGATTGAGATTGAGCTCACTGTCTTGGAAGGGGAAGGAGAGAGAGACGGGGAGGAGGGAAAGGAGGAGGGAGGGGCGGGGGGAAAACAGAGGAGGAACCCCAAAGAGCTATAGGGCAGAGAACTCCCTCTGGGGTTCAGACCACCGCAAATTCTTCCAGCCACAAAAGATCCATTTTTCTCCAGAGAGAAAAATCAGTTTCCACGGAGAGTCAGAAAGGAAGCAGGATCTGGGTGGGCGAGACGGAGAGAAAGCCATATGCGGGGAGGGGGGCGGGGGACGGGGAGTTGGTGGGGGAGACGGCAGGCGGTGAGAACCTGCCTGGGAACAGAAGGGCCACCCCCAGAGACGAAATGCCAGAATCCTTATACAGGACACTCAATTGTTTGCCGGGCAATTCAGCTTGGGGGAGCAAAATCCCATTTTGGCCATTTTTCCTCAGAATCAATCAATCGATCATCCTGACCTTCTTCCCCTTTCCCGTCCACCTCCCAGGATCGTTTTCCCCCCAGATGGAAACACGAGGAGGCCCACGGGCCCAGACCTGTGGCCAGACTCCCCATCTCCTCCCTTTACCAGACGTCCCCCAGCCCCTGTGAGACCAGTGTCCGTAGGGAGAGATCTAACGGGTCTCCAGCCGCTGGCCACCTTGCCGGTGAACGGTAACAGTCATACTTGACCACCAGCTGGGGGACGACCGTCCGGTTCTCTCTGGACGGTCCAACCTCAGGACAACCCCGGAGGGGACCGGACACCCAAATGCGAGGCAGCCGTCTCTGTGGCCCAAAGCGATAGACGGAAAGGCCCAGGAGCCACAGGTGATCCCGACACCCGCCCACTTCACGTCTGCCAGACCATTGCTCTCCCCATCTTCGAAGGCCTCCTGAGATCTCAACCCCTCTAGGAGGCCTTCCCAGACTACTCCCCCCAAGTCATAATCTGCCCCTCCCGAGAGCCCTCCCCAGAGAGCATCAGTGACCACCACACACTTGTGTACTCGCACTCACTTCCATTCACCCTGCCTTCCTACCCCTATTACACACAGGTTCATTTCCCTACACGCTCTTCCTTCTCCCTCCTATCTCAAAATTATTTTAGGGTCCGTCTTCTCCACTAGACCGTAAAGTACTAGAGGGCAGGGATCGTGACAACTGACTCAGTCATTTTCTCCCAAGCGCTCAGTCCAGTGCTCTGCACAGAGTAGACCGTAAGCTCCCTCTTGTCTGCCGTGAGACCTTGGGTAAGTCACTTCACCTCTCTGGGCCTCAGTTACCTGCTCTGTAAAATGGGGATTCAGAATGCGAGCCCCACTTGGGACATGGACTTCTCCAACCTGATTAGCTTGTGTCTACTCCAGTGCTTAGAGCAGTGCCTGGCACATAGTAAGCTTATGACAAATGCCATAAAAGCAAAAATAAAGAAAAATAAGGTCGGCCCTGGTCCCTGTCCCACTTGGGACTCAGGAGGAGGGAGAACAGGCGTTGAATCCCCACTTTACTAATGAGGAAACTGAGGATCTGGGAAGAGAAGGGACATGCCCAGGTCTCACAGAAGGCCAGTGGCAGAGCCCAGATTAGAACCTGGGTCCTCTGACTCTTAAGCCCGGACTCTTTCCACAAGGCCCTGTTGCTTTTGGAAGTGGAGGGCCGCCCGGGGGTTCCAGGGTGTAAACTTTGGGGGGTGGGAGGGGCCGGTGGGAGGGGATCTGTTTCCCCTCTGGATTCGTCGCCTTCCGATGCTGCTGGCCCCCAGAGCCCGCCGTAGAGCCCATCTGTTCAGCCGGGAGCCTGCGTGCTCAGCGTGGGAGGACTGGAGGGCGGGTGGGGGGTGGGTAGGGGTGGGTGGGTGTGAGATCAGTGAGTGCGCATTGGTGAGCCACTGGCAGTCTATAATAATCACGGGGCAACTACCCTGCCCGCCCGGTGCCTTCGCTCTCACCACCCCCACCCACTTCCGGGGGCAAATCCCAAGGCCGTCCGCCCTGTCGGGACCTCCAGAGTCCGGGGGTGGGGGGGGTCCGTCCCCCTGCCTGGCGAACTCCTCCAGAGCGGCCTGCCACCCTCTCTGACTTTGGGATGGGCACCGGCAGGAAGGGATCCAGGCCTGGGGAGGTGAGGTGGGACTGGGGGTTGGGGGGGAGGTCGCTCTTCTGGAATTGAAACTAATGATAAATGCTTACCGTCAAAGAATCTCACATTACTGTATGTGCCGGATACTGTGCTAAGCTCTGCGATCGATGCACTGCCCCTGTCCCTTGAGGGGCTAACCGTCTGAGGGGGTGGGAGATGGATGTTGGATCCCCACTTTCAAGATGAGAAAACTGAGTCCAAGAGAAGTCGAGTGCCCTGCCCGAGGTCACACGGCAGGCAAGAGGCGGAGCCGGGATCAGAACCCAGGTCTCTTGACTCTCATTTGGCCCCACTGAGACTGTGGGAGAGGGATGGGATGGGGGAGAGCCATCTGCCTTCCCCGCAAACAGTGGGAGCTCAATAAATCCCATCACCATCAACCTCCGGGTGGAAAAGTGCCCATCCTGAATGCCCTTTGACCCCCAGGCACCCTAGGGGACCCTAAGAGAGGCTCGACGGACGCCGGGATCCGGCCTCGGCTTCCGCTGGGCCCGGGCCGGGAAGGTGGAGGGATCTCGGAGTTTCTAGGAGGGATGGAAGCATGCGGACTCTCCTTGTGCCTCCCCCACTGCGACGATCCACGTGCGCCTGTAGCTAAGCAACCATCCCGACGGCACCGACGGGAAATCAGGCGTGGGGTCCGAAAGCTCCGAACGAACGGGCGGGCGTGGGGCTCAGCCAAAGCAGCTGGCTGACTGACGCCAGGTGGGAGGGACAGTCCTGAGGAAGGGAGGTGACAGGAAGAGGGAGAGATGCAGAGAGACAGAGAGGGAAGCAGAGAGAGATGGAAGGAGAGAGACAGAGAGAAAGGGCGCGAGTGGTCAAATGAGCAAGGGACCGAAGGACAGAAAGACAGGAGGGAGAGGGAGAGACAGAGATAGGGAGGGAAGGAGACAGAGGGAAAGAGGGGTGCAGAAAGAAAAAGAGAGGAAGGGAGAGAGAGGGAACGAAACAAAGGGAAAGAGGGAGTGACAAAGAAAAAGAAAGGGACAGACGGGGAGAGAGACGGAAAGAGAGAGAGGAAAAGAAGAAGCGATAAAAAGAAAAAAGGGAGAGACAGGGAGGGAAGGGGGAGAGAGAGAGACAGAAAGGGAGAGAGGGAAAGAGAATAGAAAAAAAGAAGGAATTTAGGAGAGAGATACAGTAAGGGAGAGAGACAGAGAGGGAAAAAAGGAGTGACAGAAAAAGCCGGGAAGAGGGGAGAGAGAGGGAGAGAGGCAGAGTGGGGAAAAAAGGAATGACAAAGAAAAAGGGAGGAAGGGAATGGGAGGAAAAGAGAGAGACATAAAGGTAGACAGAGAGGGAAAGAGGGAGTGACAGAAAGAAGAGGGGAGGAAGGGAGATAAGGGTGGAAAAGAATCAGAAAGGGAAAGAGACAAAGAGGGAGTGACAGAAAGAAAAAAGGAGGAAGGGAGAGAGAGGGAAAGAGAGAGAGAGGGAGAGAGGCAGAGAGGGAGTGACAAAAAGAGGGAGGGAGAAAGAGAGAGGGAGGGAGAAAGAAACAAAGGGAGAGAGAGAGGGAGAGAAGGCGGGATGGAGAAAGGTGAGGGAATGGGTTTTCGCCGTCTGTCTAAAACCCACTGACCCCGGTCACCATGGGGGCGGCCGGGAAGACCATTCCCCAATTTTGCCTTCACATTCCGGCCAAAGCGGGCCGCTCTCTTTTCAACGATCCTGAAAACAGTAACTGTGGTACTTACCGGTATCTATCTTCCCCAGCGCTTAGCCATAGTAAGTGCTGAACGATAAGGTCAGCCCCCATCCCCCACAGGGCTCCAGCGCTAAGCTCCCCGTAGACTGTAAGCTCCTTTTATTTTTATGGTATTTGTTAAGGCACTGTACTAAGCGATGGGGTAGACACGAGCTGATCAGGTTATACAGAGTCCCTGCCCCACATGGGGCTCGCAGTCTTAATCCCCATTTTACCGATCAGGTAAACAAAGCATAGACGAGTGAAATGACTTGCCCAAGGTCACACAGCAGACAAGCGGCGGAACCAGGATTAGAACCCAGTCCTCAGACTACCAGACCCAAGCTCCTTCCTCTAGGCCACGCTCCTTGCGGACAGGTGTCCGTTTATTATTATATTGTACTCTCCCTGGGGCTTAGTCTTCCGTACACAGTAAGCGCTCAATAAATATGATTGAATGGAATGAATGAGTGAATCACTCCCACCAACTTTGTTGTGTAGGACTTTCCCAACCACTTCATCCAGTGCTCTGCACTGAGTAAGCGCTCAATAATGCCACGGATCGACTGGCCGGGGACAGGTATCGAATGCACGTTTTATGGATGAGGCAGCAGAGGTCCAGAAAAGCCCCAGGGAATGCGCCCAGGATTAGAACCCGGGGCTCCTGACGCCCAAGCCCCCGCTCTGCCTACTAGGCCACCCTGCTCCCAACCTGGAAGACAGGGTCGGTGATCACGGGCTGCTGTTGAGAAAGGGGAAACGCACACAGGAATGGGCTTTAAATCTTCCCCAGCCTGTGGGGCCTGCGGCATCTCTTCCATATTGCAACACGGCCACCCACCCACCCACCTTCATCAGGAAATAAATCCCTCATGATGATCGGCTTGTCAGATGCTGGTGCCGCTGCAATAAATCTGCCCAAATCCTTCTATCATTTTTTTTCCTTTTCCCATCCAGCGCTCTGCACACGGTAAACTGTCGGATCCTCGGGGTCAGGGATTGTGGCCACTGACTCTCGGGCTCTCAATCAATCAATCAATCAATCAGGGGTATTTATTGAGCACTGATTGTGTGCAGAGCACTCTACTAAGCACTTAGGAGAGGGCAATACAAGAGTTGGTTGACATGTTTTCTGCCCACAGTGAACTGACAGTCTACGGGTGAGACAGACTTTAGTAAGAATAAATTATTTAGGGATGAGGATATAAGTGCCTTGGGGCTGAAGGTGGCCGGCTCCCAAGTGCTCGGACCAGTGCTCTGCACAGAGTAGACTGGAAGCTCCTCGAGGGCATGGATCATGTCTGCTAACTCTACTGGACTCTCCCCAGAGCTCAGTGCAGTACATAGTTACCGCTCAATAAATACGATCGATCTACTGACTGGTGTGCACAGCAGTAGATTGGAAGTTCCTCAAGGGCAAGGATCTTGTCTTCTCACTCTATTGTATTGGGCAAGCAACGTGGCTTAGCGCAAGAAGCCTGGGCCTGGAAGTGGGAAGACCTGAGTCTTATCCCGGCTTTACCGCTTGCCTGCTCTGTGACCCTGGGCAAGTCACTTCACTTCTCTGTGACTCGGTTACTTCACCTGCAGAATGGGGATTCAATACCTAGTCTCCATCCTCCTCACTCTGTGAGTCCCATGTGGGACTGGATTATCCTCCAACAGAGTGACGGTTCCAGTGGGAAGCGTCTGACCGACGGGGTCTCTAACGGTATGAAGATGCAAACGTGAATGAGGTCACCGCTTCAACGCCCCATGCACCTAGGGGTGACGTGATCAGATGACACCCCATGTGCACACAGTATTCCGGTCAAACCACCGACCTACAGTGTTTCTCTCTAGGGGGACCACCGTCCCTACCCCCCCAGAGTTGCCGGGTTCCCCTTCAGAGTCCACGCGAACCTGGCTGCCGGTTCCACCCGGCCCTGGGGGAGGCCAAGAGCAAGTTCAAGTTTTCAACAGTCGCCGCCGACGGCTCCCCGAGTCCCCTTCCCCCTCTTCATCAATTCGTGTGCCCCCGGAAGCCGGCCCTGCGCTCCCGGATACCAGATCGAATGTCACGTACCCTGAAGTCAATAAACGTCAACCCCATGCAGGAATTCGATAAGAGTTCCGTGAGAGTCGAATCCGGCTCCCAAACCTAGGCCCCATTGACAGGGAGGGGGCATTTTAGCACTAGCAAACAAAGACTGGGCCTAGAACCATCCCTTTAGGAATCCTGCTCGGGCATTCCTACAGCAGAGCGCCCTCTCGTCCCCACTCCCTCGTGGCTTAGCTGGCCAGGGATGGCCCAGCGTGTAGAACAGGAGATAGGGAGGACGGTTCTGCTTTGAGATTTTCCCACTTTCCACCTGTCCTCCCTCTCTCCTGCAGTGAATGGCTCTTTCTCCATCCACAGGTCTCCCTGGGCACATGAATGGCCCAGCTGGGGGAATGTGGAGAGGGGAAGGGTGTCACGTTCCAGAGAGCCCCCACCAAGTGTGTTGCAATGTTCGGGCCTCGACTGACACCCCGTGCCCGCTTCTTCCGCCGCCTCCCAGCGTCCCGTACAGACGACACTGCTGCCGAAACGATCCGACCGGCCCCTCCTTCTCCCTGGCCTCCATTCCTGGCACCACATCCGGCTATTCCCCCAGCCCTCTCTCGCCCAAGAGCCACCGGTAGCTCCCCTCGCCTCTGTCCTCCTCACCAGGCTATGGGCGGACCGCTCAAGAACAGAGGCGGGAAAATCTCAGGCGAGGGGCAACCCGCGTGGTGGCTTTCTGAGACAGGAAACTGACACCAGGCACACAGAAGGAAGGGACTGTGTGACTGGAGAGTTGATTGGCGGGAAGTGTCTTCCCGTTCCGAAGCTCCGGGGATAACACGTGTCGAGCACATCGTTTCCAAAACCCCCCGAGGCCTTCCGCCCCCTACCCCGCCCCCGTCCCCCGCGTCTTACCGATTGAGCATGTTGGACTGGTAGATCCTCTTCTCCTGGGTATTGTAGCAGCTGCTCTTTGGCTCGGGGATGAAGCTGTGCTCGGAGAGCATGTCGGAAGCCGCCGTGGTGATGATGGCGATCCCGTCCCTCACCCTGGCCGGAAGGCCGTAGTCCCACTCGTCGTACGACACCGAGATGATCCCGGTGGGGAACTCGGAAGGGACGGTGTCCGTGTCCCCCGCGACCAGGCTGGGCACGATCCACGTGTAGCCGTAGCCCGTGAGGCCCACCGAGTTGGCCACCTCGAAGATGTAGGTGGCTTCTTCCTTGGTGCAGTAGAGGAGGATGATGGGGCTCTGGAGCTTTTTGAGCTGGTTCTGGATCTTGGAGTCCCCGTCATCCAGGGACATGTCCAGGAGCAAGACCTCCTCCAGTTCCCAGCCCACGAAGCTGTTCTCGATGGTGCTGCGGACCTTGTTCACGAAGTCCTGGTAGCCGGGGAAGTACGTGGTGACGATGGAGAAGATGTACCAGTCGTACTCCTCCATGATGTTGAGCATGACGGACGCCTGCTGCTCGATGGATGGGCCGAACTGGAAGAACATGGACGAGTCGTCCTAGGAAAGGGCAGAGAGAGAGAGGGGGGCGCTGAAATCAATCATCCGATCGATCGATCGTATTTAAGAAGCCTGGCCTAGTGGATAGACCCTGGAGGTCGGAAGGACCAGGGTTCTAATGTAATGTAAGCTAATGTCATCTAATTTTACAGTCTAATCAAATCGTCGTGATGCTGGGTGGTGGAGAGGCACTGGGGAAGAAAATCAGCTCAGTTTCAGTCTCTCTTCCACATGGGGCTCACAGTCTAAAAAGGGAGGGAGAACAAGCATCCTATCCCCATTTCACAGAGGACAAAACTGAGGCAAGAGCGGTTAAGTGACATACATTCCCAGAGTGGACCGGAGCAGAACCGACTCCAAATCCCGTGCTTTTTCCACAGCTGCCTCCGGGCCATCCTTCCGCACGGTCCCTCCCGGCGCCTTCCTGGTCACGTTCCCACCCCCAGAAAGTCAAGTCCCTGGGCTGAGCTGGGCGCCACCGAGGCTGAAGCCGGGAGGGACGGAGATGAGTCAGCGGTCAGCGCTGAGATTCTGATGTCAGTTGGTCCAGCAGGCAGCAATGACCAATAGTCACCAGATTACCTGACCAACCGACAGCCAACGATCCAAACCGACCAAGCCACCAACAGACCAACGGATGGGCCAGCTGCCTAATAAACCGAATGACTCACCAACAAACCAGCCGATCAAACCAACCGATCAAACCAACAAACCACCTGACTGACTACCAAGTAACCAACGAATGAAGCAAACCACCTAAAAAACCAACCATCCCATTAACACCCCAAGCCTTAACCAAACTATCCAACCCGTGACCAACAGACTAAACCAACCAACAAACCATCCAACCAACAAAATAACCAACACAACAAACCACCTGACCGACCGACAATCAAATAACCATACCAACCAAACAAACCAAATACACCAAACAAACCAACCACCAGACTAGCAATCACCTAACCAAACCAACCAACCACCCAGTCAACCAACAAGGTAAACAGTGCACCAACCAACGCACCACCAAGCCAACCAGTTGACAAACCAGACCAACAAACCCCCCAACCAGCCAACGAAATAACCAGCAGATCAACAAACCGACTACCCAAATCGACCGACACACCAGCAAACCAGCCAACCTTCAAACCAACAGACAACCAACCAAATGAACAAATCAACCCACCAACCAACCGGTGGCCGTTTTGGGGAAGTCACTCGGCCTCAGAATGGCCTGCTCTCTGAGCTTCACCCAGGCTGTCCAGCCCAGAAACCCCTGCTTTGTGGTCATTTGTGACGGGAATTTGTTGCTGTGGCCGATGGGGTCCGCACTAGTTGAGACTCCTTCCCCCCGTACCTCTGACTTTGTCCCAAGATGAATCACTTAGCACAGACTCAACTGATCAAGCTCTGGCCTGCGCCCTCCTTGCTCCTTCCCTTTATTTCAACTGTCACTCATCAATCAATCAGTGGTATTTATTGTGTGCTTACTATATGCAAAGCACGGTACTAAGCACTTGGGAGAGAGGAGTTCAACGGTATTAGCAGGTACGCTCCCTGCCCATAATGAGTTTAGGGTCTATTCATTCATTCATTTAATTGAGGAAACTGATTTAATTTAAATGAGGGAACTGAGGCACAGAGAAGTTAAGTGACGTGACTGTGGGCAAGTCACTTAACTTCTCTGTGCCTCAGTTCCCTCATCTGTAAAATGGGGATTAAGACTGTGAGCCCCATGTGGGACAACCTGATTCCCCTGTGTTTACCCCAGCGCTTAGAACAGTGCTCTGCACTTAGTAAGCGCTTAACAAATACCAACATTATTAACATTATTAATTGATTGAGTGCTCACTGTGTGCAAAACACAGTACTAAGCGCTTGGGAGAGTACAATACAATAACAGATAGACATATTCCCTTCCCACAATGAGCTTACAGTCTAGAGGGACAAGCTTACGGTCTGGAGGGAGTTTACAGTCCCTAGACAAGCTTACCGCCTAAAGATTTAAGATAGTATTACGCTCCACGGCGCAAAGAGAAGCGCCTAATCTCAAGTAATGTAGAACATACACCCATAAAACATCATGTTTGGCTCTTCGGGGCAAGAAAATGAGTACTGAAAGCAAAATGAAATCCAATCTTTTCTTTCCAACATACATATTCTAGAAATTATTATTATCTGTGTCCTCACAAAGTGTTGTAATGCAGTTTAAACTATTAATCCAAAGAGTAGAGTTGACCAAATCACTCAGAAACAGAGGACACAAAATTGCCCGCTCCCTCACTGCCTCTAACTGTTGTAGGGAGGTGTGCAGTGAGAAGGAAAAAAAAAACCATGGGGAGGGGCTGTGGGGAGAGGAGTAGCAGCGGGCAAGACAGGGAGCCCGTGGGTAGACGTGATCGGGCTTAAATCCAATTTTAAAATAATCAGATACAATTGGTTAAAAAGAAAACCAGAAAAACTATACCCTAGGCGTACGCTACAGAGGGAGCTTTCTCGGTAAATTGTGCATCGACTGTCTCACCCATTAAATTGTCCTCTAGTTCCTGGAGGTCAGGGCGCATATCTTTTACTGCTGTTGTACGGTCTCAAGCATGAAGGATAACGTTCTGCACATAGGACTCACCCAAATGTGGTCGGTTTTGATGAGGAAGAGGATGGGTCATTTTTTTTTTTTTAACGGTATTTGTTAAGCGCTTCCTATGCGACAAATGGGCGCTCTCCTTCTGGGTTTACCACCCCAGGTGAACCCAGAGAAGCAGCATGGCAAAGGGGATCGAGCATAGGCCTGGGAGTCAGAAGGTCACAGCTTCTAATCCCGGCTTGGCCACTAGTCTTCTGTGTGACCTTGGGTAAGTCAATACACTTCTCTGGGCCTCGGTTACCTCATCTGTAAAGTGGGGATGGAGACTATGAACCCCACGTGGGACAGGGACTGTATCCAACACAAATTGCTTGTATCCACCCCAGCACTTAGTACAGTGCCTGGAACATAGTAAGTGCTGAACAGATATCATAAATTTTACTATTATTATTAACACCACACCCAGTTTGCCTGCAGCAGGGCAGGGCAGGGTGGTAGGGAGGAGAGTATTGTGCTCTTGCAGAAACTTGTGTTAAGAAAAACCCCTCACCAAGGCCGAAACCCCCGCTATCTCCGACCGCGTAGCTCCCCGTATTCCAACAGGCTTGTGTGACGGGACTTTCTTCCCCACACCCAGCATGGGACTTAGTACGCAGTAAGTGTTCAGTAAGTGTCATCGATCGATTGATGTCCAATTGTCATCTTCCACTCCTTTCTGCGTCGCCTGACTTCCTCCCTTTGCTCTTCCCCCCGCCCAGCCCCACAGCACTTATTCATTCATTTATTCATTCAGTCGTATTTATTGACTTATGCCCATATCTGTCATTTTATTTATGTGTATTGATGTCTGTCTCCCCCACTCTAGACCCTAAACTCAATGTGGTCAGGGAATGTGATGGTTTATTAGAGTGTTGTACTCTCCCAAGCACTTAGAACAGTGCTCCGTGCACAGTAAGAGCTCAATAAATACCATTCAATGAATGAATGAATGAATGAATGAATGTGAGGACAGAACCCTCCTTTAGATTGAACCCGGGATAAGATCTATGAGTAGAGAGAGCTTCCCTTTCCGGATACTCTTTCACCTCAGCAATCAGTGGTGTGTACTGAGCATTTTCTGTGTACAGGACACTTTCCCTGCCTGCCGTGAGCTCACCTCGGTGGCTTCATTTTGTGGGGAAACCGAGGCCACCCAAAAGGCCAGGGGTGGGGCCGGGAACTAAAACCTAGGTCTCCTGATGCCCTACCCCACACTCTCTCTGTCTTCCAAATCATCGCCAACTGCATTTATTGACCACCTGTTGTTGGCAGAGACCTGTCTTCGGTCTTCTGGAACAAACGGCAGAGGTAAAAGACTTGCGTGCTGCCTGCCCTCAGGGGAGCTAACTAAAGAAGCAGGTGGACTGCAAACCTACAAGAGGAGGAGAAGGGAGAGCAAAAGGAGACAATTATGCAGGTCTTTATCTATTTATCATCTAATTCCTCTAAGGATCCAGGGTAGGGAGGCACTGCCGTCAAGTGGAAAGAGCACCCAGGGTTCTAATCCCGGATCCACCTCTTCCCTGCCCTGGGCCTCAGTTTCCTCGACTGTAGAATGGACACTCAATGCCTGTTCTCCTGCCTGCTTAAACCGCGAGCCCCAACTGGGACAGGGACTGTGTCCAACCTGATTATCTTGTATCTATCCCAGTGCTTAGTACAGAGCATGGAACGAAGTAAGAGTTTAACAGATGCTATTATTATTATTATCACTGTTATTATTATTAGAGAGTGGAAACTGCGGGAAGGATGAGGACCAAGCTTAGAACAACGCTTTACAAGGGGAACATTTACCAAATACCATTAAATAAAGACAAAAAAACCCGCAGTCCGAGCAGCAGAAGGGAGTAGATACCCAACGGTGAGACCAGCGGATTGAGGTTCGGCCATTTATGCCCGGGGTGGCGATTTAATTTGACGCTGCCCTGTCGATGCCTGTTCCGCCTCTGTAGGCAGGGACGCCGGAGAGAATCGGAGAAGCGATTCAATCTTGTTGAAGTCCCGACGGTCTCAAAGGTAATGGCACGCCTGTCGTCATGGAGATGGTGATGCTGCAAAATTTCAGCGGTATCGAGTGACCCCCGGGCACGATGTGCCGGACTGAGAGCTGAGAGGAGCGGCACGGCCTAGTGGCTAGGGCACGGGACTGGGCGTCGGGAAACCTGGGTTCTCCTCCCCGCTCCGCCTCTCGTCAACTGCCTGACCTGCGGGAGCCCCTTCATCTCTCTGAGCCTCGGTTTCCTCCTCTGAAAAACGGGGATCAAATCCCCATCTCCCCTCTCCCTTAGGCCCTGAGCCCAGTGTGGGACAGGGACTGTGTCTATTGTCATACTGTGCTCTCCCAAGCGCCTGTACAATGCTTTGCACGCAGTAAGTGCTCCATAAATACGACTGAACCAAGTGAATGAAAGCCTGTGTCCGATCCGGTGGCCCTGGATCGACCTCGGCGCCTAGTACAGTACTTGACACATGGTAAGCACCAATCAAATTCCTCCAGTGTTAATATTATTATATTTTTGAATGGTATTTCTTAGGCACTTACTATACTCCAGGCACCATACTAAGCGCTAGGATAGAGAGAAGCTAATCAGGTTGGTCACATTCTGGCTGCCTAGCCGGTGGAGACAATGGAGCTGCCTTCTGACACGGGGAAATTTCTAGAGAATTTATCTGAATCTGGACGGCCGAGGTTTCTGCTTAGAGATCAGTCGTCTGAGACGTGTAGGAGTGGTTTCTCTTTAAGGACGGTCACTTCATCTCTAAAACCTTTCAGCTTGGCAGGAGAGGAAAACCACTTGAAGATACTAAAGCGATTTCTGCCTTTGGTCTTCCCTCAGTGTTAAGGGAACCGCACCCGTCTCCTGCTTGGAAGCTTTCTCCCCTCCTTCAAAGCCCTCCGGAAATGTCATCTCCTCCAAGAGGCCTTTCCTGATTCATCCCTCCCCCCACAACTTCCCTGCCCTTGCTTTCTCGACAACCACCTTACCACACGTGTTCATCCGTGAACTCGTTTTTTTATGGTATTTGTTAAGCACTTACTGTGTGTCGAACACCGTTCTGAGAACCAAATTTGTGTTTATCGGCTACAGCTTCTGCCTCGGTCTTTCAAGGGGGGGGAGAAATCCAGATGGCAACTTAATAGTACGTTAGAGCGGAAGTTCTTTGTGGGGAGGAAACCTGTCCCTTCCTGGTTTTTTGGTTTTTTTTGCTTCTGAGGCGCCCCTAATCTCCGGGACCAAGGACTTTGGCCACTGGACCGTTCTCCAGACCGTAAGCTCATTGTGGGCAGAGAACGTCTTCCCAACTCTGTTATACTGAACTCTCCCAAGCACTTAGCACAGTGCTCCACACAGCAGACGCTCAATAAATTCCACTCATTGACCATTTTGGGATGAATCTCATCTCCACTTTCTTGGGCGATTCCTCTCGGGACTGGATCTGACCTCCCTGAGGTGAGGGGAATTAGGGACTTGTCTTTATCAATCAATCAACCAATGATATTTATTGAGTGCTTTCTGTGAGCAAGTGTGCTTTTTTATGGTATTTGTTAATCGCTACTATGTGCCAGGCCCATACTAAGCACTGGGGTAGTAACAAGCCAATCAAGTTGGATACAGTCCATGTCCCACAAAGGGTTCACGGTCTTCATCTCCATTTTCCAGATGAGTGAACTGAGGTCCAGAGAAGCGATGTGACTTGCCCTAGGTCACACAGCAGACAAGTGGTGTAGCCAGGAATAGAACCCAGGTCCGCCTGAGTCCTACGCCCGTGCTCTAGCCATTAGGCCACGCTGCTTCCCTAAGCCATCACTCTCCCAGGCTGGCAGGCATGCGAGGAGACGGCAGAGTTCAGAGCGTCAAGACCGACAGTGGCTGAACCCCGTCTTTGTTGCCGCTCGAAGCGGGGAGCGGAAGGATGAATGAGCCCGGGCCAGGCTCGTCCCAGGTGAGCGTGTTCGGCCGGCAACCGCTTTGACCGGCTCGCCGGGGGCCGGAGGGGCGGACACGGCTACATCTGGTCGGCCGCTGGGCCCGTTGTCCGTTTGTCCCCTCGGCCTCCGCGCCCGGTAGGGGAGGCGGCGGTTGCCGGACGCAGGACAGAAAGCACTATTCAAGACGACTCCCTCCCCCTGGGGCTGAGGATCTGGCCACAAAAGAGCGACAACAAATGCAGACGTGAAAGGAGAGCGAGCCAGCGACAGAGCGGCGTTCGGCCGGGCTTTGAGGGCCGCCAGAGCAGCTTGTTCGAGGCCGCCCTCCCCTCGCCCGCGGCCCCCGGCTCCGGGGAGCCCCCGGCTCAGAGTGGGAGAGGCCGTTTTGGAACGGGACGGTCTGTATTCCATCGAGGAAGTGTTTTTTGTTTGTTTTTTAATGGTATTTTTGTTAAGTGCTTACTGTGTGCCTGGCACTGTCCTAAGCGCTGGGGTAGATACAAGCTTTTCAAGTTGGACATAGTCCCTGTCCCACATAATAATAACAATGGTATTGGTTAAATGCTTACTATGTGCAAAGCACTGTTCTTAGCGCTAGGGGGATACAAGATGATCAGGTTGTCCCACGTGGGGCTCACAGTCTTCATCCCCATTTTACAGATGAGGTCACTGAGGCATAGAGAAGTGACTTGCCCAAAGTCACACAGATGACAAGGGACGGAGCTGGGATTAGAACCCATGATCTCTGACATGGGGCTCACAGTCTTAATCGATTTTACAGACGTGGGAACTGAGGTCCAGAGAAGTGATTTGCCCAAGGTCATCCAGCAGATTGGAACCCAGATCATTCCGACTCCCAGGCCCGTGCTGTATCCGCTAGGCCATGCTACTTCTCAAAATGGGGCTAGGATCCCCATTTAAGCAGTTACTGTCGGTCAATCAGTCCACCAGTGGTATTTATTGAGCACTTCTGTGGGCAGGCCACTAACTGAGCACTTGAGAGAGAAGCCTGTAAGCTCCTTTGTAGACTCAAAGCTCCTTGTGGGCAGAGATCTTGTCTACCAACATCCTACTCTCCCAAGCTCTTCGTACCATGCTCTGCATGCAGTAAGGACTCAGTAAATGATAATGATGATATTTGTTAAGCGCTTATTATGTGCCAAGCACTGTTCTAAGCCCTGGGGTAGATACAAGGTAGTAAATATGGTTTGAACACTGGGGTTGGTAGGCGCGATCCCTGTCCTTGAGTTTATGGCAGGGACGGCAGACCGAATAATAAATTACATGTAATAAATCCTGACTGCTATGCGCTGTGCTGGGCGTTTTGGAGAGTGCCAGAAAAGGACAGCAGGGAGGCAGTGTGGCCTGATGGAGAGAGCAAGGGATGTGGCTTCTAATCCCGGCCCTGCCATTTGCTTGCTGTGTGACTTTGGGCAAGTCACTTAACTTCTCTCATTTTCCTCAGTTGTAAAATGGGGATTCAAAATCTGTCCTCCCTCCTACTTAGACTGTGAACCCCATGTGGGACCGGACCGTAGCAACCTGATTAGCTTGTATCTATCCCAGCGCTTAGAACAGTGCTTGACACATAGTAAGCGCTTAACAAATGCCATGAAAAAGGTAGGGGAAGCAGTCACGTATAAGGATAGCTCCCTAAATGCTCTAGGGACTACTAATATCAGTCCATTTCCAGAGTCCTTCCACATTCAAGAGAGAGAAATAGTAAAGCCCCAAGAAGTTAAATGATTGCCCAAGGTCAAATAGCAGATAAGAGGCAGAGCCACGATTAGAACCCAGGTCTTCTGACTCCCAGCCCCATGCCCTTTCTCCTCCAGGCCATGCTGTCATGTGGTTTTTGGGTGTTCTCTGAAGTGCACTGTGGTCAGGGGGAGGGCTCAGTCTGTACCATGGCTACTGTGACCACTCCTCCCCAGCCAAGGGGTCCCACTTCTCTGCCCCAACCTGGGCTCATTTCCCCCACTGTGGGGGGGGGGGGGGCGGGGAGGGTCCGGCAGCTGGCTCAGACCCTTCCCCACCTCCACCATCCCCACCTTCTCCGCCACCCCCCTCGGGCCCAGCGGTCACATTTACACATTCTGAGCCCTTTCGGTGCCCTTCCCAGCTGCCATTCACACCCTTTGGTTCCTCATGATGATAATAACAATAATTGATAATGACGACTGTGGTATTCGTTTGACGCTGGCTCCCTGCCAAGCCTTATACTAAGCGCTAGGGTAGTGATGGGTTAAGCAGGCCGGGCACAGGCCGGGCACAGTCCCAGGCCCACGTGGGGCTCATCACCTAACGGGGAGGGAGGACAGGCATCGAATCCCCGTTTTACAGAGTGGGGGAAACGGATGCCGAGACAAGAGAAGTGATCGGACCGAGGTCGCGTATCCGGCGAGAGGTGGGGCCGGGATTGGAAGCCGGGTCCTCCGACTCCCAGGCACACACGCTTCCCGCTAGGCCGCGCCGCTTCGCCTGTAAACGGGCTGCCCCGGGTGGGTTGGGAGATTTTTCAATCACCCCAGAAGTGGCCCCAGTTGTCCACAGGAAGGATCCCTTCTCCGGACGCCCAGCCCCTCCCCGAGATGAGCCCCAGGCTCCTCTAATCCGGTCGCTCCCCACCCCGGTCCTCGGAGCCTGCACCGTACTCCGGCCCAGATGGAGAGAGGAGAGGAGAGGGATGGCAGTCGGTATGCTAACCGGCTTCTCCATGAAACGAGCCCTGTTGCCATGGCAACCGGGTCGCGCGGCGACGGGCCCATTCCGGTGCAGCTGCGGCGGCCCCCCGTGCGCGCCATTAAATCCCCGCGTTGGGATGAGGCCTCGTGCGGCCCACCGGCAACGGCCCTCCGGTCGGGAGCCCCTCCTCTAACTCCCCTTCTGCCCCGGGGATTTCCCCCGGTGGGCTCTCTCCCCTCTTCGTGCCCACCGACCGCCGCTCTGCCGGTCTTTGAAGCCCTCCTGGAATCTCACCACCACCCAGGAAGCCTTCCCTGACTAACCTCTCATCTCCCCACCCTCCCCCCCCCCTTCTGTGCCTCAATCAATCAATCGTATTTATTGAGCATCACTGTACTAAGCGCTTGGCAGAGTACAATATAACAGTATAACAAGAGTTGGTAGATACATGCTCTGCTCACAGCGAGCTTACAATCTAGAGGGGGAGGCAGACATTCATATAAATAAATGAACTACAGATATGGACATAAGCTGTGTGGGGTTGGGAGCGGGGATGAATAAAGGGCGGAAGTCAGGGTGATGCAGAAGGGAGTGGGAGAAGAGGAAAGGAAGGCCTCTTGGAGGAGATGGGCCTCCGGTAAGGCTTTGAAGGTGGGGAGAGTAATTATCTGTTGGCTAGAAAGAGATCTCGGTGTCCACGGGAGCTAAGCGCCCGGGTTCGTGCCCCCCTCTGCCCTTCGACACTCACCCCTCCAACGGGCACATTTCATCGGTGCCTATCTTTAAGCTCTGCACGAGCCTCATTCCCTGCCTACGAGGAGCCCACGACCGAACGCCAATCACATCTGCCCTTTCTACCTGAGTGACGTTATTACCGACGATAACGACAGTCGTATCTGTTGAATGCTTACTATGCGCCGAGCCCTTGGGCAGACACGTGCAAATGGGGTCAGACGCAGTCCCTGTCACACCCAGGGCCCTCAGTCTAAGTGAGGAGAGGGGACAGGTATTTTATCCCCGTTTTTTTACAAAAGAGGACACTGAAGCCAAGAGAAGCAAAGTGACTCACCCAGGATCCCACAGCAGACAACAAGTGGCGGGGCCGGGTTTAGAACCAGGGTCCCCTGAGTCTCAAGCCCCTGCTCTTCCCACGCTGCTTGGTGGCCTATGCTCCCATAGAAATTCCTCCCGTTTGGACGGACTATTCCTCTGATTTTTCAACGTCACTTTGCGGTTTTCATCCTGCGTGCGGCACAGGTGAGAGTTTCCGCAGAGTGAGCGAGCAGAGCTGCCTCCCTCCTGCTAGCAGAGTCACAGGTCGAGATTCCGCACGAGACTGATTTCTCTGGCACACACTGTGAGGAAGCTGATTACTCCTTTGGGGGTATGTTTGTGTGCGTATGCACGTATACCTCTCTGGGTACAGGTGTGTGATCATGTATGCCTCCGGGAATGCATGTGTGTTTGTGTGCATGTATACACCTGACCAGGTACGCACGTATGTGTGTGTATGCCCGTCTGGGTACACAGCTGTGTTTATGGGTATCCTAGAGGAAAGAACACAGCGCTGGGAGTCAGAAGGAGCTGGCTTCTAATCCCGGCTCCGACACTCGTCTGCTTTGTGACCTTGGACAAGTACTTCTGTGCCTCAGTTCCCTCGTCTGTAAAATGGGGATTAAGATCGTGAGCCCCGTGTGGGACATGGACTGTGTCCAACCTAATTAGCTTGCAACTACTCTGGCACCTAGTGAGCACTTAACAAATACCATAAAAAAAAGTCAGACAACAGGCAAGTGGCAAAGTCATTTAACTTCTCTGGGCCTCGGTTTCCTCATCAAGAAACTAAGGATTCAATCCCCGTTCTCCCTCCGCTTTAGACTGTAAACCCTGGACAGGACAGGGATTGTGTCCCATCCGATTGGACCGTATCTACCCTTCCGCCGAGCACAGCGTTTGGCATGTAGATGGTAGGCGGCAAGCCGGGAGGGCGGACGTGACCTCTACAGGCGAAGGGGGCCGACGGATCAGCCCAGTGGGCAGCAGGGCGGTCGCTCCCCTTGAGTGGCAGCTTGCCGGAGGCCCACCCGGGAAGCAGAAGGGGGGCCGGTGAGGGGTGAGAGACCTCCAAACCCAAGTCTACGACAGGGGCCTCATAACCGGACCGGAGGAGATGCCATGGCCATTTCAGCCACACCCGCGTGCAAGGTTTCATTGCTACCTGCCCAGTACGATACCAGTTAGTAGAAACGATTCCCGCCCTTGAGGAGCTGACAGTCTCTTGTGGGCAGAGCACTGGACTGAGCGCTCGGGGGAGTCCAATAGAGTTAGTAGACACGATCCTTGTCCTTGAGGAGTTTACAGCCTGTTGTGTGCAGACGACTGGACTGAGCACTTGGGAAAAGTACGTTAGAATCAGTAGATGATGATGATAATTATAACAACAACGATCATAATAATGGTGTTTTTTAAGTGCTATGTGCCCAGCACTGTATTACATGCTGGGATAGATACAAGATGATAAAACTGGACACGGTCCCTACCTCACATAGGGCTCACAGTCTAAGGGAGAGGGAGAACAGACACTGAATCCCCATTTTCCAGATGAGGAAACTGAGACCCAGTGGAGGGAAGAAACTTGTCACCGAGCAGACGAGTGATGAAGTCCTCGGGCTCCCGGCTCGCACTCCGTCCGCTAGGTCACGCTGCTTCTCAGTTGTCCGGCTGCCCACCCCAGGAATGCCCACCGCTTTGATCTTAGCGGGGCTCTGCGGGGGCACTGACGCAGGTCGGAGGCCGGTTCCCGTCGGTTCGGGGTCAGAGGTCACCAGAGGGCAGACCTGGCCCAATCTTGAGGGGCGGGGGAGGCGCCGATCCCCCAGGGCTTCCTTCTCTCGGGGCTGCTGCCACCAGAGATAAGATGAACAAGGAGGTTATATTTAAACTTCCAAGAGGCGCTGCTGCTGGGCCATTATGGCTCTATTTAAAACCCTCCGGGCAGCTGCAGTACATAATAACCAATCAGAGGGGTGGGGGGAGAGAGGGGGGGATGGGGGAGGGAGGGGAATGAGGCGAGGGGGTGGCGGAGGGAGTTGGGGGGGGAGATCGGGAGCCCCACCGGTTGGCCTTGGCAAGAGATGACAGGAGAGGGGAAGAGTTCTAGGTGCCACCTGGAGGGAGAGGGAGAGTGCCCGACCAGTAGGGAGGGAGGGCGTCCTGGAAGCAAACGCGGCCCACCCGCTTCCGGCTCCCACCGGCATGAGGGGTGGGCTGCCTCGGCGCTTCGTTCGGCTTTTAAGGAGGAATCACCGTCGGAGAGCCCCCCTTCTCCTCCTCCCTCCCCCAGCAAGCTCCATCTGGGGGCCACAGCCCAACCCAGGCCCTCTCCCCACCCTCCCAGAGGCAGATCGGACCCTGGTCGGGTTTCGGCGGCTGTCCGGGACGGGTCTCCATCCGGGACGGGTTCCATCCGGGACTCATTTCCCACCCACTCCCATTTCCCATAACCGCTAAGCTCGGGGTCTCGGGTGGGTTCTCGGGTGAAAGAACGAGGGCCCGTGATATTCGGGATCAGAGGGGCCAGGTCAAGCCCCCCGTTCTCTGAACCTCGGACACAGGTGACCAGATTAATCGTGGTCATTAGGCAGATTAATTTGGACATCTCTCTTCACCCATCTTCTCTGCCGATGGAAACTGAAGCAAATCTCTCCCTCGAGAGGCTCTCCCTTTGCCTAGAATAGGCTCTGCTGCCCCTGGGGTTGGGAGGAGGGGCTGAGGTGAGCTCAGGATAGAGGGGCTGGGGACAGCAGGGGCCCAGGGTGACCCACCTGGCCGGGTGACTGATGGGTAATAGTAATGATAATAAGAATAATGGTGATAATGATGACATTTGTTAAGCGCTTACTATGTGCCAGGGCCTGTACCAACTGCTGGGTGGATACAAGCAAATCGGGTTGGACACAGTCCCGGTCCCACATGGGGCTCACAGTCTCAATCCCCGTTTTACAGATGAGGGAACCGAGGCCCAGAGAAGTGAAGTAGTAATGGTGATGAAATGTATTAAGTGCTTTCCCCGTGCACTTAATTTGGCATGTCGATGCTAGGCGGCAAGCCCGGAGGGCAGACGTGACCTCTAGAGACGAAGGGGCCTCCCACGATCCTCCCCCAAGGGTCGAGCACAGTGCTCAGTGGGTGCTCGACCAACAGTGATAATCAATCAATCAACCAATATTATTTATTGAGCACCTACTGTGCGCAGAGCACCATACTATGCACTTGAGAAGGTACACTACAACAGAATTGGTAGACATGTTTCCTGCCCACAAGGAGCTCACAGTTTAGAGGGGGAGATGGACATTAATATAAATAATATAAATAAACCGATCAGTTAGGGTTAGGCACATAATAACAATGATGGTCTGTGCCAAGCACTGTTCTAAGCGCCGGGGTAAATACGAGATGATCAGGTTGGACCCAGTCCCGGTCCCCCCTCCGTGGTACTCCCAGTCTAAGGGGAACGGAGAACAGGTATTGATTGATTTGTGCCATTTGTAAATCCTGGGAAAGAGTCATGCTACAAAAGAAATCTTTGCCAATGTTGTTGTGGGTGAATCATAAATAGGAAAGCTAAAAGCAAACCTGAAATTTGGGAAATTAAAACCCTGCATTTATTCTTTTTTTAAACTACCCCAGAAGGATATGTGCAGATTAAGGATTTTTCCGGTGAAAGAATCAGTGGCATTTTTGCAACTGAAAGAAAGCGCTTAATCCTGCGATGGTATTTACTGAGCGCTTCCTGCAGGCAGAGCACTGGACTGAGCGCTTGGGAGGGTCCAGTCCAGTAGAATTGCTATCCATCAATCAATCGGTGATATATACTGAGCGCTTACCGTATGCAGAGCGATGGCCTGAGCACTTGGGAGGGTCCATTCCGATAGAGCTGGTATTCATTAATCAGTGGTATTTACTGAGTTACTTAGGACAGTGCTCAGTGCTTAGAATAGTGCTTGGCACATAGTAAGCGCTTAACAAGTCCAATTATTATTATAGCACAGGCTTGTGAGTCAGAGGTTGTGGGTTCTAATCCCGGCTCCGCCACTTGTCAGCTGTGTGATCTTGGGCAAGTCACTTAACTTCTCTGTGCCTTAGTGACCTCATCTGTAAAATGGGGATGAAGACTGTGAGCCCCAGGTGGGGCAACCTGATTATCTTGTATCTACCGCAGCGAGCACTTAAAACAGTGCTTGACACATAGTAAGTGCCTAATAAATACTGTTATTATTATTATTATTATACGGATACAGAGTTTGGGAAGGGGCATGGTCTAGTGGAAAGAGCACTGTCAGGCCCAGGAGTTGGAGGAACTGGGTTCTAATCCCCGCTCTGCCCCTTACCTGCTGTGTGACCTTGGGTGAGTCGCTTCACTTCTCTGGGCCTCAGTTCCTTCATCTGCAAAATGGCTATTCAATGTCTGTCCCTCCCACCCTAATTAGACCGGGAGCACCCCGTGGGACCTGATCATCTTGTATCTCTCCCAGCTCTTAGTACGGGGTTTGGCACATACTATGCGCGAGACTGAAAACTCGCTGTGGGCAGGGATCGTGCCTGCCGACTCTGTTGATTTGTCCTCTCCCAAGCCCTGGGTACAGGGTTCTGCACGTAGTAAGCGCTCAGTAAACGTCAACTATTGACAGGTACCATCCTCAATATCGTCCTTATAGTTATCATTACACCCATCGGGGCTTCAGGAGGGTATAAATAATGATAATAGTTATGGCATTTGTTAAGAGCCTACTGTGTGCCAGACGTTGTACTAAGCACTGGAGTAGATAGAAGCAAATCGGGTTGGACGCAGCCCCCCTCCCTTCTGGGGCTCACAGACGTAATGGTAAAGGAAGACGTTCATTCCAGAGGTGGGCGATGGGTTCACAAGAGCGGACGGGCATGGGCACTGGCAGAATCGGTGCCCGGAACCCTTCAGAGGGGCAAGGCGCCGCGCTGAGAATCGGGCATCACCGGAGCTGGTTTCCATAGCACTGCCATAGAAACTGCTCCTGCAAAGCAAAGCCCTCCAGCCCCTCCAGAACTGAAGCATCTTTCTCCTTTTCTCTCTCCTTACACCCACCTCCCTGGCACGTGACTCCACCCCCCCACCCCACCCCCCAAAACAAATCATTAAAGGGCCAGGCTAAGTTCTGGCTTCCACGGGGAAGGCACCTCAGTGTCCTCGGAAGATAAGGAAAGAAATTAGCACACTCGTCCTATCGCGCCATTAGAGACAAAAGAAGAACTTAAGCCCCCCGAAACCAGAGTCCGAAACTGTGCCGAAATCCAACTCTTGCCAAGTGACATATTAACGGAGGCGGCCGGAGAAGAGACGCCTTGGGTTCGCTAATCTTCCTTGGACTGCCTAGGATGGCAGCATCCAAACGTGAAAAATTTAATTAATCATTAGACGGAGAACACACTGCCTTCTCTCTTGTCAGCCTCCGCTCTCCCCCTCCTCCCACCTCCCTCTCTCAGGTCCCGTCTTGCTTCTGCTTCGGGTTCCCACGCTGGCACCGTCTTGGGCAGAGAACTCCTAGAAACGGGTGGAAAGATCGCCGGCGGAAGATTCACCCGAGGCTCTCCCCCTCCGTCTCGGGGCGGGAGCCCCGGGTCAGGCGAGCCCCGTTCCAGCTGATTCTCCTGTCCCCACCCCAGCCCTCAGCACAGCGTTCGGCCCGGGGGAGGAGCTCATTAAATACCATTATCCTCGGTACTATTTTTCCCCGTGACGGAAGCGCTTCCTTCCCACTCCCATCCCTCGGGAGAGGCGATCAGCCAACAGAGATGGCCGGCTGACCGAGGCTCACCAGACAGTCAGCCATCTGGAGAGATGTCCACTGGCCAAGAGCTGGCTGATCCCAAGGGGCCGAGACCCGTTAGCCAGATGAGGCTCGGGAATCGATCGGAGGGGCCACTAAGTCCGAGGGCAAGGCAGAGGGACCCGGACCCGGGCCACCGGGCTAAGGATCAGGAATCTTCCAGTTCCTAGTTGACTCTCTTTTGCTTATGGGATTTCTTAAGCGCTTAGTATGGGCCAGGCACTGTGCTATGCGCTGAGGTGGACACGAGCTAATCAGGTTGGCCACGGTGCCTATCCTTGCTGCTGCTTCTCCTATTATTCTGCCAGTGCTACTTACTAGTGCTGATAATAATAATTAAAAATTACGGCATTTGTTAAGCGCTGACTTCGTGCCAGGCATTGTACTAAACGCTAAGGTGAATTCAGAGAGATCGGTGTTGGACACAGTCCCTGCCCCATGTGGAGCTCACAGTCTCAAACACCATTTTACAGATGAGGTAACAGGCCCAGAGAAGTGAAGTGACTAGCCCAAGGTCACCCAGCAGGCAAGCGGAGGAGCCGGGATTAGAACCCATGACCTCTGACTCCCAGCTCTATCTACTACGCCATTCTTTCTATTACTTTTGAGGCTGCTTCTACAAATGGGGATGAAGACTGTGAGCCCCACGTGGGACGTCCGGATTACCTTGCATCTACTCCAGTGCTTAAAACAGTACTAGGCACATAGTAAGCGCTTAACAAATGCCATCATCATTATTATTATACTAATGCTGCTGCTACTAAGAGTTTTGATGCCAAAATTTCTACTGCTCTTCCTACTGTCTTTACTTACTAGTGCTCAAACTAGCTAATCCTTCCACCACCAGTGCCGATACTGTCAATCTTTACTGAGTGCTTATCACGTGTGGAGCACCGTACTCGGCGATCCGGAGAGGACAATGCGATAGGATTAGCAGACTCGTTCCCTGCCCAAAAACAAGCTTGCAGTCTAGCCTAGTCTCGCTCTTCCTTCCTGAGCTCCCAAGAAGCGGATGGGCCGGGAACAGACCGGGAGGGGAACATTTCCCGGCCTTCTGAATTCTCCACGTGCTTCTCCGTCGAAGGAGCGGCGGTAGGGTTTCTGTGCGCTTCTTTCCCTGAGGTGGAGGAGCAGCTTGGAGTCAGGGGTCCTGGGTTCCAATCTCTGCCGTTTGACCCTGGATAAATCACTTCCCTTCCTCAATGCTTCAGTTGCTTCTTTCCCTGAGGTGGAGGAGCAGCTTGGAGTCAGGGGTCCTGGGTTCCAATCTCTGCCATTTGACCCTGGATAAATCACTTCCCTTCTTCAATGCTTCAGTTGAAATGGGGATTAAATACTTGTTCTCCCTCTTTCTTGGAGCCCCATGTGAGACAGGGAACTGTCCTTGATTGACTCATATCTGCCTCAGTGCTTAGAACATTGCTTGACACATAGTAAGCGCTTAACAAATACCATAAAAAAAAAAGAGAGGTGACAAGGCTCCACTGTGAACATTTGTCTGATGGATAATCTGACATTTGGAACACTCCCAGATTTTTCATTAAATTAACACAAACCTGGGAATGGGGCCAAAAGACCATCGGTGTCCAGAACTCTTTACCAGGGAAGACAGGAAAGGTGTCCTGAAGCCATATTGGAAAGACTCTAAAAGGTATGGATCACTCCAAGATTGCACGACTCCATAATAGTGATGATTGGGATATTTATTAAGGACATATCATGTGCCAAGCAACGTACCGAGCACTTGGGTAGACACAAGATGATCAGATCTGACACAGACCCTGTCCCACATGGACCTTAGGGTCAAAGTAGGAGGGAGTACAATGATTGAGTCCCCGTTTTACAGTTGAGAAAACGGAGGCCCAGAGAAGTGAAGTGATTTGCCCAACAGTGTCACCCAGTAGGCATGCGACGGAGCCGGGATTAGAACCCAGGTCCTTTGACTCCCAAACCCGCACTCTTTCTGCTAGGCCATGCTGCTTCTCCTTGTCGGGCTCGAAGGGTGGTCGTTTGCCCAGTTTCATACCAGACGGTCCAACCGTCAGCTGTTCTTTCTCCTGTTTGGCCACCCCTCTCTCCCCTTGCTCTCGGCCCACTGGGTTCCGCAGCTCGGAAGCTGTGCCTACGTTTCGGAGGAGTGGGGAGGGGCCCATGAAGGCCCTGGAGTGTCAGAAGGCCCGAGGCCCCCCCACCCCGCCAGCTCCAGGTTCTAGGGTCTGCAGCCCCCCCAGAGCTTCCATGTGGCATCATAGCACTTTTGTCACAAAACCCCGGTAGTCCACGTGACTCCCGCCCGCCACTCCCAGTAGCTCAAGGGGCATCTGGGATCTGCGATGTCATTGGGTGCCACGGTGCCAACGTGTGAATCCCGGAGCCCGGGGCCCGTCCCTGCGGCTCTGGGCCACGCCCCCCCCCAAATCTACCTGTCCATCAGAGTGGCCCCCCCCACCCACCGGGACCCAAGATGGCACCTGGGGCTTCCGACGTCAAGAGAGGAAGGAGCGAAAACGAGTGAGATGCTCATGAAAAGAACAGCGGGAACCTGTCCTGATTTGGAGAAGCAGGCCCTGTTGCCGTAGCAACGCCAAATCTCCCCGTAGCGGCCGGGCCTGCCTTTAAACATAGCGTTAAATAGTTCAACCCCTCACTGTCCGGAGGACGAGTGAGACTCCGGGTCTGGCAGTTGGGGAGGAAGTCCGAGGGAGATGGCAAGTTTTCAACTCCTCTCCCTGCAGGCCCTTTCCTCCCTCCTATCTTCCTTCCTCCTCTGAGGGGCTGGCTGAATTTGGGAATGCAAAATCTACTTTCTACCACCAACCTGAGGACTTCAATCAAGTGTATCTATCGAGCGCTTACTGTGTGTGCAGAGCACTGTACTAAGGGAGGGTACAATACAGCAGAATAACAGAGCTGGTGGACACATTCCCTGCCCACAGTGAATTTACAGTCTAAAGGACAAGCTTGCAGTCTAAAAGTCTTGACCCACAAGACCTGTGTGGGTACTTCGTGGGCCCTGCTGCGCTGAGGGTAGACAGGCAGGAACGACAGCCCTTCCTTCCTCCCTTCCCACAATACCCTCCTCCTCCTCGTCCTCCCTCTCTGAGCCCTGACGCCATTTGGGAAGCAGCTGAGCAACGGTTGACAGAAATTCTCGGGGCGTGGGATTCATTCTGCCCTCGCCATCGCTAGTTAGTTATTCCAAACGGGCCTTCCACCCTTTCCACTAGATTATTCCAAGCATCAAAACTGAGGTCCCCTCAGAGAGGCTACGCCGGGTGGGAGAATGAGGAGAAGGAGCAGCTGCGGGATCCCAAAAGGCTATTGTACGTGGAACCGGAACTGGGAAACCAAAAGCCAGGAGGGCAGTGAAAGGCTGCTAAGGTCCCGGGGAAACGAAGCCACAGACGAGGAAAAGGAAGTCAACTTCTGAGGACGGACCAGCGTGGTGCACTGCTGTCAAGAAGAGAGTGTCCCTCTGAGAGACGAGGAGGCTAAAGAGAAAAGAGCGGCGGAGGCCACCAACACCAAACGCAACACAAAGAGGGACGGCTTTGGCGTGTGCTCGACGGTGGCCTTTCTGGCCACACCTGCGCCCCTGGGTCAACTTCACCATCATCGGCGTCTCCGATCCCTCAGTCAATCCGTGGTATTTACTGAGCGCTTACTATGGGGACAGTCCGGTACGGTTGGTAAACACGATGCCTGCGTCTCCTCCGAATACGAGGGGCGACTCCCTAGGGTGAACCTCTGAGCCCTTTCAAGCCCCGATCACTTCCAGCTCCTCACTTCTTGACTGTCTTCATGAGGTAGCACCCCAGAACCTTTCCCCTCCACCCCAAAATCTGGTCAGGGACTGCTTTTGACTGGTGAAGACCTCTGATTTGTTTGGATTCGTAGGGGCTCGATTGGTGTTCACAGAAAGCTGGCCTGTCTCCCGTCTCAACCAATTAATCAACCAATCATATTTATTGAGCTCTTACTGGGTGCAGGGCACTATACTAAGCCCTTGGAAGAGTATAGTATAGCAATCTAATAGATGCAGTCTCTGCTCACAACAAGCTTACAGGCTAGAGGGGAAGAGAGACATGAATATTAATAAATTGTGGATATGTACACACGGAGGCAAGTCAAGGCAACCACAGAAGGAAGGGGAAGAAAAGGCAAAGGGACTTTAGTCAGGGAAGGCCTCATTGAGGAGATGTGCCTTCAGTAGGCCTTTGAAGGAGGGGAGAGTCATTGTCTGCCCGACGCAGAGAGGGAGGGCATTCCAGACCAGAGGCAGCATGAGGCGAGAGGTCGGCGGCAAGGGAGGTGAGGTCGAGGTGCAGTGAGTAGGTTGGCATTAGAGGAGTGAAGTGTGCGGGCTGCATTGGAGTAGAAGAGCAGCTAGGTGAGACAAGAGGGAGCAAGGTGATTGAGTGCTTTAAAGCCGGTGGTAAGGAGTTTCTGTTTGATGCTGAGGTGGATGGGCAACCACCGGAGATTCTTGAGGAGCGGGGAAACATGGCCTGATTGCTTTTGTAGAAAAATGAACTAGGCAGCAGAGTGAAGTATGGACTGAAGAGGGGTGAGACAGGAGGCAGGGAGGTCAGCAAGGAGCCTGATACAGAAATCGAGGCGGGAAAGGATAAGTGCTGAGATTAACGAGGGAATAGCTTGGATGGAGAGGACAGGGTGGATCTGAGTAATGTTGTGAAGGTGCAACCTGCAGGATTTAGTGATAGATTGAATATGCGGGTTGAATGAGATAATTCCAAGGTTGTGGGCTTGTGAGAGAGGAAGGATGGTGGTGCTGTCTACAGTGATGGGAAAGTGACGGAGAGGACAGGGTTTGGGTGGGAAGGTAAGAAGTTCTGTTTTAGACATGTGAAGTTTGAGGTGACGGGAGGACATCCAAGTAGAGATGTCTTGAAGGCAGGAAGAAATGCGAAACCGCAGAGAGATCAGGGCTGGAGATGTAGATTTGGGAATCATCCGCATAGAGATGGTAGTGGAAGCCTGGGAGCAAATTAGTTCTCCAAGGGAGTGGGTGTAGATGGAGAATAGAAGGGGACCCAGAACTCAACCTTGAGAGACCCCCACAGTTAGGGGGTGGGCGGCAGAGGAGGAACCTGCAAAAGAGACTGAGAATGAGCAGTCAGAGAGATGAGAGGAGACAACTGGAGAGGACAGCATCAGTGAAGCCTAGTTTGGATAATGTTTCTAGGGGAAGGGGATGGTCGACAGTGTCAGAAGCAGCTGAGAGGTTGAGGAGGATTAAGATGGAGTAGAGACCATTTGATTTGGCAAGAAGGAGATCATCAGTGACCTTTGAGAGGGTAGTTTCTGTGGAGCGAAGGGGTCTGAAGCCAGATAGGAGGGGGTCTGGGAGGGAATTGGAGGAGAGGAACTCAACACAGCGGCTGTAGAAAACTCACTCAAGGAGTTTGGAGAAGAATGGTAGAAGGGAGATGGGGCCATAAATAGAGGGAGCTGTGGGATCAAGGGAGGGTTTTTTTTAGGATGGGGAAACATGGGTGGGTTTGAAAGCAGTGAGGAAGAAGCCAATGGAGAGCGAACAGTTGAAGATGGCGGTTAGGGAGGGAAGAAGGGAGGAGACAAGTGTTTTGGTGAGGTGCGAAGGGATGGGGTCGGATGCACAGATGAAGGGGTTGGATTTTGAGAGAAGACAGGAGATGTCCTCTTGAGATACTGCTGGGAAAGATGGGAGCTCTGAAGCAGGGGCAGGAGGAGAGAGGGATTGGTGAAGGGCAGGGGAGATTTAGGAAAGTCGCGCAAGATAGCTTCGATTTTCTCAATAAAGTAGATGGCCGGGTGATTAGGGGCAAGAGATGGGGGAGGCGGGGAGATGGAGGTTTGAGGAGGGAGTTAAATGTTCGGAACAATTGGCGAAGGCGGTAAGCGAGGGTGTCAATAAAGATGGAGAAATAATTTTGCCGGGCAGAGGAGAGGGCAGAGTTAAAGCACATGACTGATATGAAGCGAGCTGCCTAGGCATCTGTTGTTTTAATTTTGAGGGCCCCCACCTCACTCCGCCTCTGAGTACTGACATAGCCCCAAAGTCCCCCCCCGGACCTGGGAGCAGAACCCAACGGCTTTGGATCATTTGGGGCTGGGGAAGGTGGCTGAGGTACCACCAGAGAACGAACTGGGACCAGCCAGATGCAGCATGAGAAGTAGCGTGGCCTAGCAGAAAGAGCAAGTGCTTAGTACAGTGCTCTGCACACAGTAAGCGTCAATAAATATGATTAAATGAATGAATGAATGGGAGTCAGAGGACCAGGTTCTAATCCCAGCTCTGCCACTTGTCTGCTGTGTGATGTTGGGCATATCACTTCGCTTCTATGTGCCTCAGTTCCCTCATCTGCAAAATGGGGATCGAACACCTGTTCTCCCTCCTACTTAGACTCTGAGCCCCGTATGGGAGCTGATTTACTTGTCTTGCATATCATAAGCCCTTACAAATATCAAGGATCACGCAGCTTCGAAGGCCTTCCCCAAAATGGCGCATGTGACATCGTCCACATGAGGCGGCGTGCCCGACATCACGTGTGTTCTGTCACATGGGCCTCCCCGGCCCGCACAGAGGAGAACGGGCACTGGCCGCCCTGGGTGGAAAGCCCATCCCTGCGATCATACGGAAAAGAGGTTAGAGAGAAAACTCGGTTTGCAAGGGGTTTTTTGCCCGATCAACACTCTTTGTTATGCAAAACCAACAACCCATTCCCACAAAGTGGCCTGGCCTGCCCACGGAGATCAGCAGAATTTGAAGGCGCATTGGAAAAACCCCCCACTGGCATGAAGAACGGTAAATAGCATCAATCTAGATAATATAAACTGGGAAGCGGTGCCAGGATATGCATTAGGTCAGTTTACAATATTCCTCCTTGAGAGACGTCAACGATACGGTGATGCATAAGTGAAAATCACAAATGTTTCAGCTCTCGGGCAAATGAGTTCCCAGGCAGCAACAATAATAATAATAATAATGATAATGGTATTTTTTAAGCATTTACTATGTGCCAGGCACTGTACTAAGATGGATCCAACCGAGAGCCCCAGTGAACCCCACCCCAAACTCCCGGGAGGGTCGGCAGATGTGAACTATTTATTTATGAAGCCCTTACCCTCTGCTCAGAGCTGGGATGATCCATAGTATTTCTTCAGTGGCTTTATGGAAAGCACTGGATTAAGCATGTGGGAGAGTCAAATAGAAATAGTTAACACAATCCCCCTAGCCTCAAGGATCTTAATCTCTACTAAGCGGTGTGGTGTAGTGGATAGAGCACGGGCCTGGGGGTCAGAAGGTCATGGGTTCTAATCCCAGCTCTGCCACTTGTCTGCTGCGTGTCGCTTCTCTGTGCCTCAGTTATCTCATCTGTATAATGGGGATTAAGACTGTGAGCCCCAGGTGGAACAGGGACTGTGTCCAACCTGATTTCCTCATATCTATCACAGCGCTTGGCACATAGTAAGTGCTTAACAAATGCCATTATTATTATTTTTTTATGTGCAGAGCACTGGACTGAGTGCTTGGGAGTGTCCCATAGAGTCAGTAGATACGATCCCTGTCCTCTAGGAGCTGACAGCCTAGCGGATCATCCAGTTGTACGTTTTACAGTCTCCTCGAGACAGGGCAAAGTAAGGGATTAAGGGGATGGCACCCCTTCCCCCAAACTCCCATTCTCACCTGCATACCAACTTTCTGCCCTCAGACTCATCCCTCATGGGGTGGCCGGCAATGGCCTCCTAAAACCGGACCATGAGATGCCCACAGTGTCACATCCACCGGCTTTGCGGATGTCTGCCCAAATTGCCCAGAATATAGGGCATCTCTCTGGGGGCCTGGACACCCTGACCTCGCTCTGGAATCGTCACAACCCCACCCCGGGTCCCTGTAGACACGGGGATCGGGTCTGAGCCACTGCGCTCGATGGCAGGAGTAGTGGTGGAGGGCAGCCAGGCGCTAACTATTGGGAAACGGCCACCAGAGGGTCTGGGTCTTGGCTGTTGGGGGCGGGCGGGTGAGGGGCGGCGGGCGCCGTTGGCATGGCCACTCCTTTCATGAAAGCTTCAGCTTCTGGAGGCCCTCAGCCCTGGTGAGCAGCTGGTGTGGTGAGGCTACTCAGGGAGATGCCTACCCTATCTTGTCTATACTGTCTGTCTTGCCCTTGCCCAGGGTAGATAGCGGGGGCTCCAGGTTTCCCCTGAATGGAGTGGGGCAGCAGTCCACAAGCCCCGATCGGTGAGGGGAGTCCGGTCCCGGAACCTGTCCCCCAGCCGGCCCCGGCCCTCGTTGTCCCATCAGAGCTGGCCCGATGCTGCCCAAGACCCGGCAAGGAGCCACACGCGGCCCCGTCGCAGACGGACGCGGGTGGCCAGTAAAGCTCCGTCATCGGCCAGGGTTCCGACTCGGACTGCGCCAGGGCCAGGAGCGGGCAAGCTTGTTTCCGGGCTCCTGTTCCTTGGTGGGGGGCCGGGGGTGGGGGAATGGTGGCTAAAGACCCAGCCCCGAGAGGTCTAGTCAGTTTACCAGAATCCTCCTGGCAGCAGCAGTCCGGGGAGGGGGGGCCCGCCCAGAGTGGTCTGCCTGCCCTTCAGTGCCCAGGCCTCAGCTGGCCCGCCGGGACCTGGCAGCCTAGGACAGGACAGTGAGAAACTGGTTTCTATTAATAATTACAAATAGCACCATTATTAAGCGTTATAAGCCGAGCAGTGAGAAGCAGTGGACCAGACTTATCATATATGACTTCAAGTGTGCATCCCCGTCAGAATCTAGTAGCGCCTAGTGGAAAGAGCCCAGACCTGGGAGTCAGAAGGACCAGCGTTCTAATCCCGGCTCTTCCACTGGTCTTGGCAAGTCACTTCACTTCTCGGTGCCTCAGTTCCATCGTGTAAAATGGGGATTAAGACTGTGGGTCATGGACTGTGTCCAACCTGATTAGCTTGTATCTACCCCAGCGCTTAGCAAAGTGCCTGCCACCGAGTAAGCACTTAAATACCATTTTTTTAAAGAAACACACTGTTCTAATTGCTGGACAGGATACAAGTTAATCAGAACAGACACAGTCCCTGCCCTACATGGGGCTCACAGTCTAAGAAGGAGGGAAACCAGGTACAGCATCCTCATTTTACAACTGAGGAAACTGAGGCATAGAGAAGTCAAATGGCTTACCCTAACGGCAACGAGGGGCAGAGACAGGATTAGAATCGAGATCCTATGACTCCCAGGCCTGAGCTCATTCCACTATGCCACGCTAGATTCCGACCAGCAAGCACTAGTGAATTCACACGCCACACATCCGATCACCAACCTGAGGCCGTGACGTCCTACACGCACCATCTTGTGGAACGTCACTGGTGTACCCGATCTCAGAGCGGAACTCAGTAGCGGGAGCTACGGGCGGAGGGTGCCCGCCGCCAATAATAGAAACACCGGACATAAAGAAGTCCGTGGGACGGGGTGGCGGGAGACAGACCAGCTGAAAACAGGATGGATGACTGCCTTGGCCACCTGTTCCTCAGTCAGACACTTGTATCTATCCCAGTGCTTAGTCCAGTGCCTGGAACATAGTAAGCGTTTGCCTAACACCAAATACAAACCCCCGATCTTTTATTCATAGAGGTTTCCGGCCAGAGGGAGAGATATCAGATGGCGTCTGGTGGCCTGATTGTGTTAAGTCTCTTTCCAGCAGTCTCCCATGTGCCCTCTCAAAGGTCATTCCCAGCCCATATGGGTTTTCCCTTTCCTGAACATCAGGGGCCTCTCACCCCTACTCCTTGGGACAACCCCCTCGGCCTCAGCTCCCCCTACTGAGTGCCCCCGGGTTCACGGGGGCCTGGAGCAGGTGGAGGTCATGGTGTCTGCCCCGCCTCTCCCCCACCCCCTGGGACACGCTCTGAGGTCAGGCGGCCTCAGGCACACTTGTGCCCAAACCTGGATGTGAAATAATCGTGTTACCCTGTCGTGGGCCTGGGGATTCAGTGCCCACTGAGGGTGTGTGGGAGGCATCGATGGATCACTCGTGCCCCTGGGGGACCCCAGCTGGGTGGAGGAGCCGGGATTAGAACCCTGGTCCCCCGATTCCCAGGCCCAGGTTCCTTCAACGAGGCTGCGCTCTTTCTCAGGAAGGCTGCAGTCCCTGAAGAGACTCTTGGGACCAGGGCCACGGTCCCACGTGAAACCTGCAGGCCTGTACGCTGGGGCTGTTGCTCCATCCTAGGGGAGAAAGGGAAGCTGAAAATCTCCACCACCATCCCCAACTCCCCCGCCCTGGAAAGGGCTTGGGCACGGGAAAGGGCACGGGCTTGGGAGTCAGAAGTCATGGGTTCTAATCCCAGCTTGCCACTTGCCAGCTGTGTGACTTGGAGCAAGTTGCTTCACTTCTCTGTGCCTCAGTGACCTCATCTGAAAAATGGGGATTAAGACTGTGAACCCCACGAGGGACAAGCGGATAACTTTGTACCTATCCCAGCGCTTAGAACAGTGCTCGGCACATAGTAAGCGCCTAACAAATTGCATTATTATTATTATTATTACCCCACTCGGCTCTGACCAGCCCAGCTGACCCCGGGCCCCCCTGTAAAGGGGGGCTAGAACCCTTGACAATTGTTGCTTTACTTGGACTGAATAAAGCCCTCTAAGATGAGCAATAACGTCAGCCTACATCTCTCCCTCGATGAATAAGAAATGAGCGCTGAGATATAAAATTAGCATTTCTAACCGCGCACACACACAAGCACACACATACACAGGAACACATATTTTCACTGGGGGCCAGGGAGTGTGTGGGGGTGTCACGTGGGCGAGGGGTGTTGGTGATACACAAGCCATTTTTCTATTCGGGTCTCCCTCGTTTACCTTTAGGAATGCCCTGGGGAAGCTCATGGTTTGCCAAAGTCTGAAGTGCATCGTCCGTGATCACTTAAGCTTTGGGTCTTCTCCCCAGCCATCTGCCTATGAATGGCCCAAATCTCCCAAGTGGCCGGTCGGGGACTCGGCGCACAGTAGATGGTAAGCTCCCCGTGGCCAGGGATCTTATCTGGGGGCAGAGCAACTTGGAAGAGTCCAGTAGATTTAGTATTGTAGTAGACCAGGCGGTTAGGAGCGTTCAAAAAAGAGTTACTAGATCTAATTCCTGCCCTCAACAAAGTACAGTCTATTGTATGTATCTATGTATCTATGTATCTATCTATCAATATGTATCAATATGTATCTATTGTGGAGAAGCAGCGTGGCTCAGCGGAAAGAGCACGGGCTTTGGAGTCAGAGGTCATGGGTTCGAATCCCGGCTCGGCCACTTGTCAGCTGTGTGACTTTGGGCAAGTCACTTCACTTCTCGGTGCCTCAGTTACCTCATCTGTAAAATGGGGATGAAGACTGTGAGCCCCACGTGGGACAACCTGATTCCCCTGTGTCTACCCCAGCGCTTAGAACAGTGCTCGGCACATAGTAAGCGCTTAACAAATACCAACATTATTATTATTATTATGCGGAGCACTTTACCAAATTTTTGGAGAGGACAATAGAGTTAGCTGATAGTTCTTGGCCTCAAGGAGTCTGCTATGTGCAGACCACTTGTCTGAGCATTTTTTATGCTATTTGCTAAACGCTTACTATGTGCCAGGCATTGTACTAAGCCCTCAATTCCTTTTCTCCCACTTCCTTCTGCACCTCCCTGACTCGCTTCCTTTATTCACCACCACCCCGCCATACACCACCACCCCAACTCCTCAGCACTTCCGTCCATTTCTGTGATTCATTTATTTCTATTAATGTCTGACTCCCCCTCTAGACTGTAAACTCACTGTGGGCAGGGAATGTGTCTGTTATATTTTTGAGTTATCCCATCCCAGGCACTCAGTACAGTGCTCTGCACCCAGTTAGCACTCAATAAATTCGATCGATTTGACTGATTGAAGCTAATCATGTAGGACACAATCCTTGTCCCACACAGATCTCACCGTCTTAATCCCCATTTTTTACAAATGAGATGAGGCACAGAGAAGTGAGGTGACTTGCCCAAGGCCACACAGCAGACAAGCGGCAGAGCCGGGTCCAGGTTCTGTGCTTCACTTGAGAGAATACAGTAGAGTAAGTAATCCTCGTTCCTGCCCTCAAGGGGTTTACAGACAAACAGAAGGACCAGACTATCAGCCTGAATTCGGCTAACTGAGACTCCAGGAGCCAGTGGATTCTGTCTGGAGACTTAGTCTGACCCTCTCTTCCTCCGCATTGTGGGTCACTATGTTCCTCTCTTCTCTCACAAAAATAATAATCGTGCTATCTGCCTGGCGCTTCTTATGATGTGCCAAGCACTGTACTAAGCGCCGAGGTGGATACAAGATAATCGGGTTGGACCCAATCCCTGTCCCACCCGGGGCTCACAGTCTAAGGGGGAGGGAGAACAGGTCCCTTATTTCAGAGAGGAGGAAACTGAGGCACGGAAAGGTGATTTTCTCAAGGTCACGCAGCAGGAGAGAGGCAGAGCTGGTCTCCCATCTCTCACTCGGTCTCCCCGCTTCTCACCAACGGGAGGGTCTCCCCCCCGGGGGGAGCAGAGAGGTTGCGGCTTTGCCCAATCCACTCTGCCCTCGATCTGGGCCCCTCCCCATACTCCCTTGGCATCCTCCCACCCAAGAAGCCCACCCCCGACCTTCCGGAGCGCTGGGGTGGAAGCAGCCCTCCCTTGGCAGGGACCCAAAAGCCGGGGGGGAGCTGGGTAATTAAAACATTTCAGTAATTACTCTCCCGCAGTGATAAAAAACGGAGACCCGCACGTCGGCTCCTGAAGCCCCAAGGGTCGGGAAGGAGGCTAAGGAGAAGACGAAATAGAAAGTGACGCGGAGTTCGGGGGAAGAGTGTTAACCCCAAGAAGGGCGGGATGGAGAGATGAGGTCGGGGAGCAGGTCGAAAAGACAAAGGGGGATGGTATAATAATAGTAATAACGTTGGTATTTGTTAAGCACTTACTATGTGCAGAGCACTGTTCAAAACGCCGGGATAGATACAGGGTAATCATGTTGTCCCTTGTGAGGCTCACAGTCTTATCCACAGGAGGGTCTGCAGAAGATCTGAAATGGGGAGGGGGTAGCTACCCCTCCAGGCAGCAAGAATCAAATGGCGAATGGACAGCCCTCCAAAAACAGAGGTGCTTTAATCATGGCATTTATAAAGCGCTTACGAGAGAATAATAATAAATCGTGGTATTTGTGAAGTGCTTAGGCTCAGCTCTGAGGTAGATACAAGACGATCAGGTCGGACACGGTCCCCGGCCCACAGGGGACTCGCGGTCTCCGAAGGAGGGGGAACTGGGAGTTAATCCCCATTTTATAGTCGAGGAAACCGAAGCCCCGAGATGGGAAGTGGCTTGCCGGAGGTCACACAAGAGGCGAGGGGCTGAGCCGGAATCAGAACGGGTGTCTCTTGATGTGATGGTCAGCTCCCTGCTCGGAAGCCAGCTCCTCTCCCCGAGAGTCGCCCCTTCTGCTCTCCTCTCCCAACCCCACCTTTCACCGACCACCCACATCGGCCAGATGCCCTGTCCGGCCACCGAATGGGTGACTGCAAGCTCGCAGACGAGTCCAGATAGGACGGTAAGGAAGTGGCGTGGCCTAGTGGAAAGAGCCGGGGCTGGGATTCGGAGGACCTGAGTTCTAATGCTTGCTCTGCCAAATGCTTGCTGTGTGACCTTGGACTAGTCACTTCACTTCTCTGTGCCTCAGTTCTTCTGTTCTCCCTCTTATTTAGACTATGAGCCCCATATGGGATAGAGACTGTGTCCGACCTCATTTCACTTGTATCTACACCAGCCCCTTAGAACAGTGTTTGACACATAGTAAACACTTAACCAATGCCGTTAAAAAGAAAGGTCCTCTCGTCGTGGCTAAGTGCTCCCACAGGCTGGATCGGGAAGAGCAGAAGGTAGGAGGGAGTTGGGGGGGTTGCCTTGGCTTCCGTCAGGTTCATTCTGCTCCCCAAGAATTCATCGGCTTCCCACAGTGGTGGGCTGGGGGACTCTGGCACCATAGGGAGGCTCCAGAGCAGACTGGGTCCCTTGGACTGATTCGGGTGGGAGGCTTCATCCATTCACTAATCGGTTGATTGATTGAGATGAGCAGCGTGGCCTCGTGGAAAGAGCCTGGGCCTGGGAGTCAGAGGACCTGGGTTTTAATCCCCACTCCACCACTCCCCTATCAGGAGGGTGAAGAGGACAGAGGGGTGGGGGGGTGGGGGCGGTCCAGAGAAGAGTCGTAACTATGGTTCCAGGGGTGGAAAGTGGGTTCTGTGGGGAGAGACCGACGGGGAGAGGGTCTCAGGACCGGACAACCCTCCCACCCAGGCCACAGAGCGGTTGTTGCAGCCCATCTCTCCTCTCTCTCTCTCTCTCTCTCTCACACCCATACACACACACACAAACGAGCTCCAAGAGCTCCCCCCTGCCCCACCAAGTCCGATTCCCCTGCCTCCACCGACAGGATTCAAGTGATCCCCCCTCCAACTGTTCCCCCCAATCCAGTCACATATCTCCCTGTGGCCCACGGGTGGCACGTTCCAGGTAGTCCAGGGACTACTCGTCCAGGAGCGTAAGCACCAGGGGGGCGCCTTGGGGCGGCCGCAAGGAGGCCGGCAGAATCCGCTCAGTCACTGGGGCGGCCGAGTAGGGCCCGACCGGGCCGTCCTGGGGCTGCGGGCCTGGACTTCCTGCAGAATCTAGGGCAGCTCCCCATGGCCCTGCAATGGGACGGCGCTCCCCTCCGCACTCCCCTCCGCACGTGGGAGAGGCAGGTGGGGCAGGTCTCCCCCGCGGCCACCCTTGCCACCTCCCGGTCCGGGGTCATCGCGCGGGCTCGGCCGACCGTTCTATTTTGGGGCCTCCAGTGTACGGCAGCACGCTCCGCGTGGTGACACTATTCACGCACCTGCCTGAACCTTCGCTCGCGCGTTCAGTCCCCCCAGAACCGAGCCGCTGTCCTGCTTTAACCTCCTCCTCCCCTCGCCTTCCACGATCTGTCAGTGCTTTGAGTCTGACTGCCGTCTTAGACGGTCAGCTCCCTCAGGGCAGAGGTTATGTGTCTTACTGCTGGTGTACTTTCCCTGCTGCTCAGTACAGAGCCGGGCCCTCAGAAGGCATTCGGTGAATACCACTGATTGACCGATTGATAGTCTGGTCCAGACAGTGGTCCTTGACTTATAAAAATCCTTCCATTTTTTACTTAGATTAGCAAGTATACCTTAGCCTAGAGGTTTCATTTTGCTCACACCCCCTCCGTTAAAACCCGGGCTCTACTCCCAGCTCTGCCACTCACCTGCTGTGTGACCTGGGATCAGTCACTTAACTTCTCTGGGCCTCAGGTTCCTCATCTGTAAACTGAGGATAAAAGGCCCATCTCCTTCCTCACTAAGACCATCAACCCCAATCTGGTCATTTTATATCAACGCCAGCACTCAGCACAGTGCTTGGCACAAGGTAAGTGCTTAACAAGTACCACAATTACCGTCGCCTAAATACTCCCCGTATATTCCATCCTTCTACCTCTACCTCCACTTCTGAGACTCACCCAAGATGCTCCTCCTCCCCTTTCCATCTACTAAGTAACTGCTTCAAGTGCGGGGAGGAGACCGCAGCGGTTACCATGGCAACCTACCTGCCGGTCTACACCGCTGGCACGATCTCCCGGTCACTTTGGCCCTAAAACACCTCTGTGTGCTCTTTAGACTGTGTTTTCCCCCCGCCCGCCTACTTGCTTTGCTCCAGGGCGAACACCAGCAGCAGGGAAAAGAGAACATGAGTGGCCCTGCACAAGTCATCGTCACATAAATCGACTCTTTCCCGCCGGAATTCGGGCCCTAAGTTTTCATGAACCTACTGAGGTGCATCCTTCACTTACGATGGGAGACCTCATTATTGCCACAACACATCTGCCTTCCCAACACTTCCTATCACTGCTGTGTCATTTACACCACCAAGCAGCGGGAGACGCTCCGACATCACTATCATCCCCGTGCCACGGCCACCACACGCCGATGGGAGATTCCACCGTCGATAATTTGCCACATCCACCACCCACTGATGAGGAAAATCATCCTCACTTGACCTCATGCACCACCCAAGGATGGAAGACTCCGACATCATTACGCCTCTTCCACCACACACCAACGAGAGATTCCATCATCACCATCATCTTTATGCCGCACCCACCATCACTCTGCCACATCCATCACGTTACCACCTCCACCACCCATCAGTGGGAGACTCCGTCATCACCTGGCCGTGTCCGCCACCCATCCCGCCCTTTTCTAAACCACTCCCCAGGGCCCCACCCCTTCCAGAATTCCAGAATCGCCAACGCACACAATCCCTCTCTCTCCTTCCCACCCCCAAGAACCCAGTGCTCGAGAGGTCCTCTAACAGCACCTCTCCTATCAGGCGACAACTCCTCTAAGGCAGGGAGCTTGGATTTTCTCTTTCACGAGCCCCTCCCATCAGACAGACAGGAACTCGGTGGATGGTTCTGGACCACTCGGCCGCCTCGCCCCCCCACACTCACCCCACCGAACGTCGCACCCTCTTCCCCAATAGTCTCCTCGGGTCACCTCGTCCATCAGTTCCCGGAGTGACCGGGCTCACCTTGTCCGCCATGATCATCGATGACCCTCCGTGGATGCCCAGGATGGGAGTGAGGGTCTGGGCGGAGATGAAATCGAGGATCTGGGCGATGGCCTCCTGGTCGGTGTCGTCGGCGAACACCACCCCCTGGATCTTCCGGTCGGACATGAGGTCGCAGATGCGGGTGATGATGCTCTTGGGGTCGGTCTCGTTCATGGCCACCAGCTCCACCCGGGGGACCACCGACAGGTGATGGAAGTCATCTTTCTCGTGGGCGTCCTTGATGGCCACCTCGTCCGACGTTCCCACCAGGATGACCGCGATGCCGATGCTCGGGTGGCTCTTCTGGGCCCGGGTCCTGCCGCCCACCGCGGCCAGGACGGCCAACACCCACCACAACCTTGGAGAGGAGCGCTCGGCCCTGGTCTTCATCTTCGACTCTGACACTCCCTGAAGGGACGGGCGGGACAGCGAGAGTTAGTTCACTCAGACACACATAGGACGGCATCATAAGTCAGTCGATCGTATTTCCTGAGCGCTTACTGTGTGCAGAGCACTGTACCTAACGCTGGGGAGAATACAGTAAAACAATAAACGGACACATTTGCCGCCCACGGCGGGCTCACAGACTAGAAAGGGAATTTAAGTGGAAGGGAGGACAGGTACTGAATCTCCATTTTACAGATGAGGAAACTGAGGAACAGAGAAGCTAAGGGACTTGCCCAAGGTCTCCTACAGCAAGCAAGAGAAGGAGCTGGGGTTAAAAAGCAGGCCCTCTAACTCCCAGGTCCGAGGTCTTTCCACTAGGCCATACTGCGTCCGAGCCAATCAGTCAACTGGGAGTAAGTATCCAGCTTCACCGAGGGCAAAGCATTTGGATTAGAGCGGTGGGCACAAAGAAGACCGGAGTTACTTTGGCCAACCCGGTTCTGGGTGTCACAGTTAGCCAAGTGGGGGCAAGCGACCTGGATGAGATGAGATGGAGAAATCACGAGAGGATTTCAAGAAAGGAGACGGCACGTTGCAGAAAGAGAGAGAGAGGTTGAAAGTGCGTTAAAATAAACAACTGTTGCAGTAGAGGGGAGCCCATTTCTCAGGGAGGTAATCTAATTTAGAGGTTTGTAATTGGAGGAGTGCAGTCCCACTGGAATGATGTGAGCTATTGGTCAACGCGAGAGACTTTTGCCAGATGGAAAAGTCTTTCGGAATCTGCAGGAACCGGTGCTCTAAAGGGGAAACTGGGAGGCTAGAATCAGCCAACTAATAATAATAATAATGACGATTATAATAATAAATAATAATATAATAACAAGTAATGGTATTTGCTAAGTGCTTACTATGTGCCAAGCATATATAAATTATCCAAAATATGATCAGATCCCACATGGGCCTCGTAGTAATAATAATAATAATGCTGGTATTTGTTAAGCGCTTCCTATGTGCAGAGCACCGTTCTAAGTACTGGGGTAGATACAGGGTGATCAGGTTGTCCCACGTGAGGCTCACAGTTAATCCCATTTTACAGATGAGGTAACTGAGGCCCAGAGAAGTGAAGAGACTGGCCCACAGTCACCCAGCTGACAAGTGGCAGAGCCGGTATTCGAACCCATGACCTCTGACTCCTAAGCCCAGGCTCTTTCCACTGAGCCATGCTGCTTCTCTAGTCTAAGTAGGAGGGAGAACAAGTACTGAAGCTGGGGTGAAAACCCAGTTCCCAACTCCCAGGCCCATGCTCTTTCCACTAGGCCACCCTACTTCTCCATTTCACACACCCGGACTTCACAAACCCCATATGGTCCTGTCACCCCCTGGGAGCATCTATTATCCGTTTCCATTCAACGAGTCCAGCAAGTAAACTGCCGTGGCTCAAGATGGACTCAGCCCGCGGAAGCGGGCAGCTCGGGGCGACCGCCCTAAGGCCCTGTATTGACCCCAGGGCTTAGCACAGTGCTTGACACGTAATAAGTACTTTGAAATAATTCTCTTATTGTTCTTAATACTATGATCCCTCCGTGTTCTGCACCAAAGTTACCACAGCCCAGGAGTTTGGGTCAGCATGTGGTCTTCTACACTCGTACGCAGCTGAGCATTTAGTACAGTGCTCTGCACCCATTAAGTGCTCAACAAATACCATTGATTGATTTATTATTCTCACATCTTAGACCTCAGCTAACTGCAGATATCAGGTAACCCGGGTGGCTATCCCCGCCACTAATTCCCTGGGTTTCCAAAACACCTGACTCCCGGAAGCGGGGGCGAGGGGTTCCCCATTCAGTCCACTGTGCCTGCTCAATCCCATCATCTTCCTTCCCATCCCTCCCTGGAAAGCTTCAACCCTTCTACCGAGGCTGCGTTTTCTTGGCCCCTGCTCCTCGCGGCCGACTTTCATCCCCACCAAGACACCCAAAGGGCCCTGACAGAAGTCACTGACAATCTGCTCTCGAACACTTCCAGCCGCTGTGCTCCTCGATTCTAATTCTTCTTGACTGCACTGGCTTTTGTGGTGGAGTCTTCCTCCGAACTCCCTCCTCCCCGCCTTTCTGCCAGCTGGATAGCAGCGTGGTCTGGGAGTCAGGAGGACCTGGGTTCTAATCCCAACTCTGCCACCTGTCTGCTCTGTGGCCTTAGGAGAGTCACTTCTCTTCTCTGTGCCTCAGTTCCCTCATCTGGAAAATGGGGATTAAGACTCTGAGCCCCGTGTGGGACAGGGATTGTGTCCAGTCTGATTATCTTGTATCTACCCCAATGCTTAGTACAGTGCCTGGCATGTAGTAAGAACTGAATACTATTAAAAACAAATAAGCATTGAACTCCTCGGCCCCATTCAGCCTTCTCCCCATCTCTCCACAGCTCCTGTTCTCCCTTAGCGCCTCTGAGTCTCTAGCCCCCTTTGTGTCTCCCCCGGCCCCTCTCTCCAGTGGATTCAGCTACCACTAAAGTCAGTCAAAACCTCAGTTGGCTTAAAAACATGGCAAGGCCTTGGGTATGAGTCAAACCAAAGGTTGTTCTAGCCCAGGATTCTGCCTTACTTCCCCCTCACTCCCCAGAGCTTAATAGAGTGCTCCTCCCCCAGGAGGCACTCAATAACTACCAGTGGAAAGAGCCAGGGCCTGGGAGTCAGAGGACCCGGGTTCTAATCCCCCCTTTGCCACTTGTCTGCTCTGTGACCTCGGTTGAGTCACTTCACTTCCCTGTGCCTCAGTTACCTTATCTGTAAAACGGGGGTGAAGACTGTGAGCCCCATGTGGGACGGGGACTGTGTCCAACCTGATTTGCTTGTATCTACCCCAGGACTTAGTACAGTGCTTGAAGCATGGTAAGCGCTTAACCATTGTCATAAAAAAAAGCCGTTCCAGGCCGTTGAAGTGGAAAGGAAAGAGGAGAGATTCGACCTGGTGAATTGGAAGCTCTCTGAGGGCAGGGACAGTGTCTACCAACTCTACTGGACTCCCGTCAGTGCTCAGTCCAGTGCTCTGCGCGCAGTAGACGGTGAGCTCCTCGAGGTCAGGGACCAGGCCTTCTACCTTTATCGAACTCTCCCGAGGCCTGGGTCGATCGATCAATTAGTTGGGGGTTCTGCACACAGCAGGCACTCAGTACATACGGTTGGCTGACTGATTGATCTCCATGAACCGGTCAGAGAGAAATCTGACAACCGGGCAGTGAGCGGAGACGGACTACCCGTTGAAGACTCATTTACGGATACGGTCCCTGGGAACCAGCCCCCCTCCCTGCCAGCGAGGAGACCCCCTCCACGGAGCGACCTTCTGCCGCTCTGGGTTTGTGATTCCACAGTGCTCAGTCGCGGGCTCCCACGCCTGTCCCGGGGGCACGGATGGCTGTCAGGTGACCCCCTCCGCCTGCGTCCGGGGCCCGAACGCACCCACCCTGACGGATATCAACGAAGGGAGAGAATAATTCCACAAGGATCCAGACAGACTAATTACAGCAATAGCCGAATCTGACAAGCTAATCAGCATGGGGATTTCGACGCAAGAGTGCTAAGTGGTGCCAAAATTGTGGAAGGGAAGCCATCGGCGCACTGAGGGGTGCGGAGTCCAACGCCAGCGGTTGACTCTTCCCCAGGGTGTGGGCCAAATGGCAGCTTTGCAGTTAGACCGCCATCTTCTGCCTGCCGAGCCCAAGGGGATCATCATGGCGAAGCCCAAGGACTCAACCGTGGCCACTGCTCATCTCAGTAGGGGTCCCTCCATCCCCCCGCCGGCCAGAGCGGCAACAGCCGGTGCCAGCATTGGGCCAGAGCATGTAAACTCATTGTAGGGGGCGAATAATGACAGTATTTGTTAAGCGCTTACTGTGTTTCTAGGACTGTTCTAAGTGACGAGGAGGAGGCAATCTAATCGGGTTGGATACAGTCCCTGTTCCACATGAGGTTCAGAGTCTTAATCCCCGTTTGACAGGTGAGGTAACCGAGGCCCAGAGAAGCTAAGTGACTTGCCCGAGGTCGCACAGCAGACAAGTGGCAGAGCCGGGATTAGAACCCACGACCTTCTGACTCCCAGATCTGTGCTCTATCCACTCGGCCAGGGAATGCGTCTGCTATATTGTCATAGTACTTTCCCAAGCGCTTAGTCCAGTTCTCTGCACACCGTAAGTGCCCAATAAATACCACTGACTGATGGACTGAGCGCACCAGGACCCATCGGGTCTTGCCCTTGGTAGCCACTGCGGTCTCCGCCGCCCACATTTGACAGTAATTTTCAGGGCTCTGACTGTATTTATTTATATTAATGTATATTAATATCTATCTCCCACTCTAGACTGTAAGATCCTTGTCGGCAGAGAATGTGTCTACCAACTCTTTTGGACTGTATTCTCCTAAGTATTTAGTACAGTGTTTTGCAGACAGTAAGCGCTCAATAAATATGACAGATTGACTGCACTTGGAAAGCCACCCTGCCGATGTCCAGCCTCAGAACTCACGTTAAAACCCAAGTCTCCCGGTCCCCAGAGCCAGGATCCTTCCACAGGACCAATGCTTAGCCTAGTGGATACAGCCCTGGCCTGGGAATGAGAAAGACCTGGGTTCCAATCCCAGTTCTGCCACTTGTGTGTTGTATGACCTTGGGTAAGTCATTTCACTTCTCTGTGCCTCAGGTATTTCATCTGTAAAATAAGGATTGAGCCTGGGAGCCCTATATGGGACAGGGATCGTATATAACCGATCCACCCCAGACCTTAGTTCAGTGCCTGGAAAACCAGTAAGTGCATAACAAATACCACAATTATTATTATTATTATTAATTTTGTAATTCTGACTCTGCCATTCGTCTGCTGTGTTACCTTGGGCAAATCACTTCATTCCTCTGTTGCTCAGTTCCCTCATCTGTAAAATGGGGATTAAGGCTGTGAGCCCCTTAACGTGTCCAACCCATTAGTCTGTAACTACCACGGCGCTTAGTACAGTGCCTGGCACGTAGTTAGCACTGAAGAAATGCCATTTAAAATTTTTAAAAACCACGCAGAAAAACGGCAAGGCTGGTTATCGGGTTCTTTGTTAGCTATTTTTCCGCTGAGTTAAAGTGGTTGGAGAGAAGCACGACTTTGCAGGCGGGAGTAATGAATCAGCCTCCTCTAGGCGGCCGTTAAAGCCCTGGAAAACGCCAGCCCCGCTCCGGCTACAGAGAGCCGTGAAGTGAGTTGCTTCAACCGGGACCTTGAACGAAACCCGACACCCAGATCCATCAGTGTTCTCTGAACCCTGGAAACCAGCTCCAGGTCGGATCAATAGAGGACACATAAGCGGTTGATCCTCTTCTAGGTAAAAATCAACTCATTATCTCCCTCTAATTGACCCTGCCCTCATCAGCATTCCCACTCCTCAGTCGGAGGGATGGGAACGGGGATGGAGAGAGCAGATAAACCCCATCCATTCCCCGCTCCTTCTGATTTCAGCGCCGAGGGAGCCGTGGGGCTCCTTTGCAAGGAAAGGATTTTCCAGCTCGGGCTCTGAGAGCCGAAATTCCTGGCTTGGTGTCGACGGGGGCTGATTGCTGTATTAGCACACTGTCTTCGGGGTTCGAGGGGCCTCATCCCTATCTCGTGGCCCATGGGAAGCGTCCTGGCCTGCCGAAAGATGTCTCTCTGGAGGGCGGGACGTGGTGGGAATTTGAAGGTGCCGCTGGACTCCCTCAAGGCTACGCTCTGAGCGGTTATGGAGGGTTGAGGGACGATTGATCTCATCGGGTCACTGAATTTGCAATGGTCTCTGCTACAGAGCTGCTGGAAAGGGTGACCTCATAAGAAGTGAAAGCGGGGTGGGGCAGAACTCAGAGTTGGGCTAAATCTCCTTGCTTGACCCCACACCCCTTTACCCTGAAGGAAAGGGCCGAAGTTCCAAAAACCTCCTCTGCAGATGAGGAGCTCGCTGGGGCTTCCGACCCCTCCAGGACCTTGAGAATCCCATTCCCTCATGCTGAATCTAAAACCCAAAAGAAATGACTGCCGGATTTTATTCCCCCGCACCCACTCTTGAAGGCCTGGGGAGGTTGGGTTGGGTTTAGATTTATGGTCGAGATTTCCATTTTGTCAGAACTCATTTGCCGGGCCGGGAAGCAGGATGAAAATCGAGTCCCACTTTGTTTATGACCCTGGCTCGGGGCAGCTCTCCAGGACAGAGCCCGGGGTCCAAATGGGGAGTTCGCCACTGGGGTCGGTCATGAGATGGCACCTTGATGGGCGTAGGGGATGTGGGGAAGGAGAGGGATCGGTAGTTACCCTGGAGAAGCGTTCCAGTTGCCGCGGTTTGAGGGGGATTCTATGCGACATCACTACACTGGACTCCCTGTGCCCACAGCGCCAAGGGGGCGCGGGTGGGTCCGGCGGACGTCCCCCTGGCATCGGGGCGGCCTGCTGTCCGCCGCCGGCCTGGGGATCAGCTGGAGGCCACTTGTTGCGGCTTCCGATTTTCCGGCTGGGTGATCGGGTGCCCGAGCGTGCTCGCTAATTGGCTCAAGGATCGCCCGACTGACCGCCGCTTCCTGGCAGTCCTGAGGGCCCTGCCTGCTCCCCGCCCCCCAGACTCCTTGGCCCCCCGGCCCGGCCTCCGACCCACCCCAGCTTGGCAGCAGGGGCCGGGGAGAAGCTGGAAATGCACCTGTCAGTCTAGTGGTCCCATTAAAGTTGGAGTTTTTTGCGGGGGGGCAAGCTCAGTAGGAGGGATCCAACGGGTCACAGCTCCCCAAACGTGACGCTTTCTGGAATATTGGACCAGAAAATCAAGCGATCAGTAGTCCAGTGGGAGAGAACTTATCACTCAACAATGCACACCTCTCCGCCTCAGCATGCGTTGCCTGGTTCGCGATTTTAGAATCGGGAGCCATCCTTATTATTATTATTATTAAATTATAGCAATAATGTAATAATAATGTTTCTCTAGACTGTAAGTTCACTATGGAAAGGGATGTGTCTGTTAATTCTGTTGTATTGTACTCTCCCAAGCACTTAGTACTGTCCTCTGCACATGCTAGTGCTCAATACATAGCATTGATTGATATTAAAGTCTGTCTCCCCATCTAGCTGAACGATCGTCATGGGCAGGGAACGCGTCTACCAACTCGGTTGTAATGCACTCTCCCAAGTGCTTAGTACTGTGCTCTGTACACAATAAGCGCTCAATAAATCCCCTCGATTGACGACCGTGATCATTATTAGAGCCGGAGGTAGAGGGGAAAGGAAACACGACCCAACAGCTGATTGCACATTCAACCGGGCGACCAGATGGTCCCCAACACCCTCCTCGAAAGAGAAGACTGACCCTTGGGTCCGTGTGTGGGCGCACCCCAAATTGCTCACCCCGAATCTCGCCAGAACTTCCCTCTTTCTCCCCATATCACTCCCTCTCCAGCAGAAACCGACATCCTGAGCAAGGTAGCGCTTTCCCAGACACATCCCTTGTCAGTGGACCAACCCTCCAAAGAATGAGAGAGGGAGACAGCCCTGGAATTTGGAGGACCTCAGAGACCAACTGACACTCCCTATTTGGGGGTAACTCCCAAATTTCCCCTCATTCCCCCAGTTGAGGAGTAAGGGAGGGCAGGTGTGGAAGAGCCGAAGAAGAGAGAGAGGTGGCTATCAAAGGCATAAGCATGTGATCACAACAGTATTTTTGAAGCAGCTTAGCTGTGTATACCAACTCTATTCTATTGTACTCTCCCGAGTGCTTAGTACAGTGCTCTGCACACAGTAAGCCTTCAATCAATCAATGGCATTTATTGAGCACTTACTGTGTGCAGAGCACTGGACTGGGTCTAGAACCCAGGGCTGCTGACTCCCCCACCCACTCTAACATTTTCTTCTTCATCGTGGAGGACCTTTGTGTTCATTCAGTGGTATTTATTGAGCATCTACTGTGCTCAGAGCACTGTACTAAGCGCTTGGGAGAGTACAGTGTAACAGACACATTCCCTTTCTGACCGGCTATCTGTCTCTTTCCTCTGGTTTTTACCGATACCCCTCCAAGGGCTTCTAATTCAAAGGCCCACACTTTTATCCTAGAGACGGGAGAGGATTTTCCTTCCCTCATCGGGTGTTGTGGCGTGCTCTCAACAGCCCTGTGCCGTCTCTCTCCTCGGAGATGTTGCTGGGTTCAAGGTTTTGAAAGCTCGGCAGGGCCCTTGGGAAGTGGGCTGTGGGCACGGAGTGCGCTTACTGCCGGGCGAACACTCCTCCCGGAGGTGTTCATCGCCTTTCAGTGTAAATACCTTCTGGGTCGTGAATTCCGTTTAAATCTCTTTCGGTTCATGGATGTAGAGTCCACACAAACCGGCTTCATCCCTCCTCTGGGGACCCCGCCGGGCAGTTCCCCCGTGCCCCCGACTCCGGGGGTTGTCGGAGATTACTGGTCTTCTGCCTTTACCCGGAATTTTGTCGCGAAATGAGGGGGGGGGGGGGATTGTGTTTACTAAACCTACTGGACTCTCCCAAGCGCTCGGTCCGGTGCTCTGCCCACTGTAGACTGTAAGCTCCTCGAAGTCAGGGATCACTTCTACTAAATCTGTTGTCCTCTCCCAACCACTAAGTCCAGTTCTCTGCATGCTGTAGACTGTAAATTACTGGAGGGCAAGGGTTGGCTCTACTGACTATTGTCCTCTCCCAAGTCTTGGGTCTTGTGCTCTGCACACTATAGACTGTCAACTTCCTGAGGGAAGGGATCTTGTCTAACTGTTGTAATCTCCCAATGGCTCAATACGGTGTTCTGCCGACAATAGACTGGAAGCTTCTGGAAGAGCAGGAATGATGCCTACCAATTCAACTGTGCTCTCTCAAGGGCCTAGCACAGCATTCTGGCAAACTGCTTACCCTCTCTGGGCCTCAGTTCCCTCATCTGTCAAATGGGGAGAAGACATCTCTCTCCCCTTAGATTCCCAGCCCCTGGGTTGGGACGGAGGCCGTGTCTGATCTGCAGACCGTCATCTCCCTGGGGGCAGGAATCATGTCTAACAACCCTGTCATGTCTAACAACCCTGTTATATTGGACTTTCCCAATACAGTGCTCTGCACACAGTAATAATAATAATGGAATTTGTTAAGCACTTATTGTGTGCCAAACACTGTTCTAAGCGCTGGGGGAGATAGAAAGTAATCAAGTTGTCCCACGTGGGGCTCACAGTTTTAATCCCCATTTTACTGATGAGGCAACTGAGGCACGGAGAAGGCAAATGACTTGCCCACAGTCACACAGCAGACAAGTGGCAGAGCTGGGATTAGAACCCATGACCCAAGACTCCCAAGTCTGTGCTCTTTCCACTGAGCCACTCTGCTTCTCTCCCACTGCTCAGTAAGCACTCAATATCTATCCCTGTTGGAATGACCGCCTTGGACCGAAAGTCGGCTCCTGTTGTGTCCCACAGCTATTAATAATGATAATTGTGGTATTTGTTAAGCCACATACTTTACTAAGCACTGGGGTGGATACAGGCAAATCAGATTGGACACAGCCCCTGCCCCATGTGGAGCTCGCAGTCTCGTTCCCTATTTTACAGATGAGGTAACTGAGGCACAGGTTATTAGTAGCACCGTCCCGGGTTAACTAAGACACGTCTCCTCAGGCAGGAGGGGCTTTTCCATCCAAAGGCGGGGCCCAGATCTCTCTGGAGTGTCGTGTGTAACTCTCAGCCCCTTCCTTCCCGACAGGCCGGAGTAAATGAAAGGCCACTCAGAGATGAGCAGTAAAGACGTTCTCCGTGAACAGGAACGAGTAAAATCGTCAGATGGGCTTGGCTGGCGGCTTGGAGACCGAGGGACTGGTGCTAAATACTTGAGAAAGGACACCTCGGGCGTGCCAACTCAAAGGACTGTGGGGGAAGGGGAGGAGAGGGTGTCCTTCCTGCAGCGGCAGGAAGACAGAGGAGTGGTAACTGGAGGAAGTGATAACGTTTTCTTCATCAGGATGGAATTTCCAGCCAATAGCTGCCCCTCTGGGGGTTCATTCATTCGTTCGTTCATTCAGTTGTATTTTTGAGCGCTTACTGTGTGCACAGCAACTTATTAAGCTCTTGGGAGAGTACAGTATAGTGATAAACAGACCCGTTCCCGGCCCACAACGAGCTTCTGCAGAGGAGGAAACTCTCGGCCCCCTTTGGTGTCTGGCCCCTCTAAGAGCTCCCAAGAAGGAACGTTACAGACTAAACCCTAAGCCCAAGCCCTGGAAATCCACAGTGAAAACAAGAAACGCTCTGGTCTAGTGGAAAGAGCACGGGCCTGGGAGTCTAATCCCGGTCCTGCCGCTGGCCCGCTGTGGGACCTTGGAAAGTCACTTAGTCCCTCTGGGCCTAGGTTTCTTCATCTGTAAAATGGGGACCTGTTTTCCTCCCTCCATTATAATGATAGCAGTAACAATTATAATAATAATAATTATAATAATAGTGGACTTTGTTAAGCACTTACTGGGTGCCAAGCACTGGGATAGATAATAATAATAATAATGTTGGTATTTGTTAAGCGCTTACTATGTGCAGAGCACTGTTCTAAGTGCTGGGGTAGATACAGGGTAATCAGGTTGTTCCTCGTGAGGCTCACAGTTAATCCCCAATTTACAGATGAGGTAACTGAGGCACAGAGAAGTTAAGTGACTTGCTCACAGTCACACAGCTGACAAGTGGCAGAGCTTCCGGGATTCGAACCCATGACCTCTGACTCCCAAGCCAGGGCTGTTTCCACTGAGCCACACTACAAGATCATCAAGTTAGTCCATGGTACCTGTCCCAAATGGGGCTCTCAGTCTTAAGTAGGCAGGAGAGCAGGTATTGAATCCCCATTTTCCAGATAAGGAAACAGGCACAGGGAAGCAAAGCGACTTGCCTGCAGGCAGTGGCCGAGGCGGGATTAGAACCCGGGTCCGCTGACTCCCAGGCCCGGGTACTTTCCACTAGGCCACACTGCTTCTCCCTTAAACTGAAAGCCCCATGGGGGACTGGGACTGTGTCCAATCTACTTCTTTTATATCTACTCCAGGGCTTGTCACCTAAAAAGCGTTTAAAACACACCCCCCCAAAAAAAAGTAAGCACTCAGCAAGTACCACTGATTGACTGGTTCCTTCTCTTTATCCCGATAGGGAAACAGAGGCCCAGAGAAGATGAAATGGCTTGCTCAAGGTGGTGCAAAAAAATAAAATAAAAAGGAGAAAATAAACAGATCATTCATTCAATAGTATTTATTGAGCGCTTTCTATGTGCAGAGCACTGTACTAAGCGCTTGGAATGTACAATTCGGCAACAGATAGAGACAATCCCTGCCAAATGATGGGCTTACAGTCTAATTGGGGGATATTATCAGTGATCTAATATCTGTCGAGTGCTTCCTCTGTGCAAGAGAAGCAGCCTGGCCTTGATGGAAAGAGCACCGGACTGGGAGACGGGAGAACTGGGTTTGGATCCTGGGTCCTCCACTTGCTCCTCCCTGCCTCCTCCCTGCTTCTTGCTCCGTTCTTCCCTCCCTCTCCTGTCACTCCCTCCTTGTCCCCTTTCCCTTCTCTTTTTTGACACACAGACTTAGTCAGCCACCTCCTCCTCTTACTCACCTTCCCTTCCTCTGACCCAGACAGCCTTCCCAGTCATACACAAACCGGGACACGGCACACGTGTCCTATATCGGCTACCGGGTCAGGCTTCTGGTCCACCTGGCCCCGGAGTGGGTCCCCAGCATTGGCCCTAAGGGATTTTTGGAGGAACAAAATAATGGTTGGCCCCTTCTGACCATAACTGTATAATCAACTGTACTTGTGTCTGTTTCCCCCATCCAAAGGGAAGCTCCTTTTTAGAAGGAATGTGGATTTTCCCAAACGCTCAGTACAGTGCATACCCCCACACTGGCTGCTCGATAAATACCGTTCCCTCCCCCGCCATCATCCCTCCTTATGGTTAAAGTGGCTTATTACAGTCTTTCTTCTAGTATCCCATCAAGGATCTATCATCTGCGAACATTCAAATGCTCCTAACTTCACCTTCTGCGTGTTAGCTTAATATAGTAATTCCACACCGTCCTCTCCCAGGATTAGTACAGTGCTCTGCACGCAGTAAGTGCTCAATAAATGCCATCGGTCAGTGGGCAGGAGGTGGTTTATAAACACCTTCGTTCCTAATACTAACCCTTCTTAAACTACTAAATACGATGAATTGATAGATTCCAGGACAATCGACACTTCAAGCTGGAAAACTAGTAGCAGATAAGACTAATATAGTAATTGTTGAGCTCTTACTATGTGCCAGGCACTGTACTGAGCGCTGGGCTAGTTACAAACTAATCAGGTTGGACACAGTCCCTGTCCCACATGGGGCTCATAATCGAAGTAGGAGGGAGATCAGAGAATATAGCAGGTTCTTCTCAAAGGTTCCTAGGCGCATTCACCTTTCGTATTGGACTGCGGATGTTTTGGATGGCTAAATTTTGACTTCTCGTCGTTGTTGATGGGGCTTTCTCTTATTTCTCCCTGATCCCGCCCCTCCCCCACTTCAACGAGGGCTCCCTCGTGGGCTGGGGACCGTATCTTAATTGATTTTCATGTAATTACCCTAACGCTTAGTTCAGCACTTGGTGTCCTATAAGCCCTTAATGAATGTGCATGATCAAAATGATAATGAGAGATCAAGAAGGCTCAGCACCCACTATCGGGAAGCTGAAAGAGACTGGCCCGTAGTGATTATTATTAGTAGTATTGTATTTGTTAAGTGCTTACTATGCTTACTGTCCTAAACCCTGAGGTAGATACTCAGGTTGGACACAGGTCCTGTCCCCCATGAGGCTCACGCTCTAAGTAAGAGGGAGAACAGTTGTTTAACAGGTATTTCGCAGGTAGATACAACACAATCTAAGGGGTAGATAAAACTCAATCAAGTTGGACACAGTCCCTGTCTTACCTGGAGCTAGTACTTTTAATCCCCATTTTACAGATGAGGTAACTGAGGCCCAGAGAAGTGCAATAACTTGCCCAAGGTCACGCGACAGACAAGTGGCAGAACCGGGAGTGGAACCCAAGTCCTCTGACTCCCAGGCCTATGGTCTTTCCACTAGGCACGTAGCTTCTCTATGGTTGTGATGGTATTTATTGGATGCAGTGCACTCTTCTAAGCACTTCGGACAGTACGACTGAAGAACGTGGCCTAGTGGAAGGAGTAAGGGCCTGGGAGTCAGAGGGCTTGGGTTCTCCTCCCGGCTCTGCCACCTGTCAGCTGTGTGACCACAGGCAAGTCACTTTGCTTCTCTGGACCTCAGTTATCTCTTATGTAAAATGAGGATTAAGACCGTGAAGCCCCATGTGGGATTTGGACTGTGCCCAATCTGATTAACTGTTATCTACCTCAACACTTAATACAGTGCCTAGCATATAGTAAGGACTTAACAAATACCATTAAAAAAAATACAAAAAAAGAGGATACATTCCCTGCCTCCAGGAGCTTATAGTACAACAGCACTTTTGTGTCCACTCAGCCCCTAGCATAGTGCTCTGCAGTAAATAAATAATCAATCGAAATAATAGTAATTAATTAATAAATGCTATCAGTTCTTGGATTGACAGGAGATCCCCCTGTCATTTCCCCCATCTGCACCCTCTCTCTCCCCATCACAAGAACTATCACGTACCAACCAGAGGATTTCACTGCGCAATCCTACCCGCAGTAGAATTAGGAAGAAAGAGACCAGTCCTCTATTTATCTTTCTCCTTGCAGAAAAGTGGTCTTTAAAAAAAAAATTAAAAAAAAATTTTTTAAATCAGGTTGGACAGAGTCCCTGTTCCATATGAGGTTCCTATTCTATGTAGGAGGGAGACCCGGCATTGAGTCCCCATTTTACAGTAGAGGAAACGGAGGCCCAGAGAAGTTAAGTGACTTGCCCAAGGTCACCCAGCAGGCAAGTGGCAGAGCCGGGACTAGAACCCAGGTCCTCTGATCCCCAGACCTGGCTTCTTTCCGCTAGGCCGTGCTGTGAAAGAATGACAGCGTGGATGTGGACGAGTGATTGGAAGCAAGAGAGAGAGAGAGAGAGAGAGAGAGAGAATATATCAGTATCAGAATCGACAGTATCGATTGAGCAACTCTGCCTGAGATTCTCCGTCTGGGGCATTCACACCCAAGGTCCGATCTCACCACCCAGCGGAGACCTCTGCGGGCAGGAGATAGCTCTGTGTTGACTGATTGACTGCTAGGGGAAACCTATCATAGAAGCCCAGGAGGGGACCCTTACCCTCGGGTAGTTTACAATCTAAGGGAGTGGGCCGGCAGATGGAAATTGCCAGATAGAACCTAGTGAGTCTGTCATAGACCGGAGCGGTTACTGGATGCAAAGTACTGTGGGTTGAGCTGTTGGGCGAGCACAGTAAGAGAGGTGATGTGGTCAAGTTGGGAAAGTTGGTGTGGGCATCAGAGGACCTGCATTCCAATCCTGACTCTGCCACTTGACTGCTGGGTGATCCTGGGCAAGTCACTTAGCTGCTCTGTGCCTCAGTTTCCTCATCTGTGAAATGGGGATTCAATACCTATTCTCTCACTGCAAGCCCCAAGCGGAATTGTGTGTGGCATTTCCCCCATGTCCTGCCTCTGGCATGGAACGCTGTCCCTCCTCATATCCGACAGCATGGCTCAGTGGAAAGAGCACAGGCTCGGGAGGCAGAGGACGTGGGTTCTAATTCCCGCTCTGCCACTTGTCTGCTGTGTGACCTTGGGCAAGCCACTTAACTTCTCTGGGCCTCAGTTACCTCACCTGTAACAGGTAAGACTGTAAAGGATTAAGACTGTGAGCCTCACGTGGGACAACCTGATTACCTTGTATCTACCCCAGTGCTTAAAACAGTGCTTGGCACAGAGTAAAAGTTTATCAAATACCATAATTATTATTATTAGTATCTGACAAAACAGTTACTTTCCCCCGCCTTTAAAGTCTTATTGAAGACAGATCTCCTCCAAGAGGACTTCCCTGGCTAAACCCTCTTTTCCTTTTCTTCCATTCCCTTCTACATCTCCCTGACTTGCTCCCTTTCTTCATCCCCCTTCCACCCCCACAGTACCTAAAATCTATAATCTTATTTATTTATATTATTGCCTGTCTCCTCCTCTAGGCTGTAAGCTCACCGTGGAATGTGTCTGTTATATAGTTATTTTGTACTCTCCCAAGCAATAATATTAGTTAATAATAATACTATTAGTGTTAGTAATAATAACAATAAAATAATGATAAAGAAGATGGTTACTGTGGGCTGTTAGCGGGGAAGAATTCAGGATTCCAGTAGGCTCAAGAAGGTTTTAAATGGACTGAGAATGGTAGGTCCTTGAAAGGCGTGAGAGAGAGGGAACGGGTTGAATATTGGCTGATCCACTCCCAACTGTGACAGTGGGCGTCCAGGTAGTTACCCGGCTACCTGGCTCCACACGGCTCCACCGACCGTCCGGTTGCCAGGCCCAAACCCAAAGCGCCACTTAGACTAACCCCTAAGGGGCTCTCTCCCGCTTGCCCAAGCCCGATGGGGAGCTCTCTGGCCCAGCTCTTTATTTCAAGCCCACTAACAAAAAAACTCAACAAAAAAAGAGAAGAGAGTCGGGTCCCACGGAAACCCCGGGGCCTTTCTGCATAGCAATTTAGGAGCGGCCTCGAGGAAAATCCACGTCTTGGTAAAGACGGAGAGCCTGGAGTGAGTAATTTTTCGTTGCCATAGAATGAGCTGAAACAGCAGGGCCCAGCTTTATTCCGTGGGCTGGTGGGTGCACGGATCAGGGGCTTCATGCTGAGAGCAGGTGGGCGGTGGGGTGGGGGGCGAGCGAAGGAGAGTGGGGGCCGGCCATCGGTGGCTCTCATGAATAGCGCGGGGCGTGCGATCAACCCGGAAGTGGTAGGCCTGGGTGATGTCACCTCGTTACGCGGATTATGCGGTGGGACCTGGGCCTAGTGGAAAGAGCCCGGGCCCGGGAGCCAGAGGACCTGGGTTCTAATCCCGGCTCCTGCCGTGGCTTCATTTCTCTGTGCCTCGGTTCCCTCATCTGCAAAATAGGGATTCGATCCCCGGTCTCCCTCCTACTTAAGGAAGCAAGTCGCTTCATTTCACTATGCCTCAGTTCCCTTAAATGCAAAATAAGGATTCCATCCCTGCTCTCCCTCCTTGTTAGACTGTGAGCCCTGTGTGAGACCTGGTAATCTTGTATCTACCCCGGCACTTAGTACAGTGCTTGGCACGTAGTAAGCATTTAACCAGTGCCACAGTTATCATCACCTAATGACGTCACATTGAACCTTCAGTGGCGATCCACAGAACCTAGGGTAAGTTTTGGGGGTTGGGCGAGGGGGGTCCCGCCCCTCTTCCGAGCCTTGACGTAGAGAAGCGGGGTACTAACGATAACTAATAATAATAATTACTACGGTATTTGTAAAGCGCTTACTATGTGCCAGGCATTATTGATCAGAGGGGTGTCCGACACCCTTCCCAAGCTGGACGGGGTGGACCAGCTGGATGGGAGACGGAGACTGGGGTAAAAAACTGGACAAGAAGCCACCCCAGTAGGAAGGAAAAAGTGGCCCCTCCTGGTCCAGGCAGGGAGAGATCTCTGGTTATTAATAACAATGATAATAATAATTATGTTACTTGTTAAGAGCTTACTATGTGCCAAGCACTCTTCTAAGCAGGTAGATACAACACAATCTAAGGGGTAGATAAAACTGTCCAGTTGGACACAGTCCCTGTCCCACGTGGGCTAAGACTTTTAATTCCCATTCTACAGATGAGGTAACTGAGGCCCAGAGAAGTGAAGTGACTTGCCCATACTCACACAGCAAACAAGTATTGGCGCTGGGATTAGAACCCAAATCCTTCTGACTCCCAGGCCCGGGCTCTATTCACTAAGCGACGCTGCTTCTTTTGGTTAGAGTCCAGGTTGTGCTCACTGCTCCATCGAGGTCCAGGGGGTCCCCAGTTCCTATGGCTCCCAGAAGCAACAAGATTTCTCCTCCATCTCGGGGCATGGGTTTGAGGGGCGACTCAGAAGCAGCACAGCCGAGAGGAAAGAGACGGGGCCCGGGAATCAGGAGGACCGTGTTCTAATCCTGGCTCCGCCACGTGACTTCTCTGCGCCTCTGTTTCCTCATCTACAAAGCAGGGTTCAAAAACCGATCTCCTTCCTCAGACCCCATGTGGGACGGGGACTGTGCCCCCACCTGCTTGGCTGCTCTCTACCCTAGTCTTCGGCGCAGAGTAAGTGCTTAAATATTACCGTCGTTATCATTGTCATTATTAAGCGGGTGACAAGTCTCTGTTTCCGGCTGCTATCCCCTAGTGACCAGGCCATGGGTGGGCCTGGTCGTGAAGGCTGAGCGGGTGGCGGGCAGGGCTCTGTTTCCATTCCATTAATCGTATTTATCAGGCGTTTCCTGTATGCAGTGCACTGTACTGAACGGTTGGGAGAGCGCAGTTTAACGGAGTTGGTGGACACGATCCCTGCCCCATTGCCCCCGGTGGCCAGGCCGTGGCAGGAAAGCATGGGGGTGAGGGCTGAGAAGCGGGGTAGGGCAGGACTTTGTTTCCAGCTATTGCCCTCCCCTCTCCCCAACCCAGGGGCCAGGCCGTGGCAGGACGTGGGGGTGAGGGCTGACTGGCGGAGGAGGGGAGGGCTCCGTTTCCAGCCACTGCCCCCCTGTTGACTAGGACATGGCGGGGCATGGGGGTGAGGGTTGAGTGGCAGGGTAGGGCAGGGGTAGGTTCCCCAGTGGCCAGGCGTTGCCAAGCGGAGCTACAGGCACGGAGACAGCTATGGAGCCTTGCTTCCTCCCCCTCGCCGCCCACCCCCGGACCGCCTGCAGAGACATGTGCGGTGGCGGGGGTGGGGGAATCAGAGCTAGAGGAGAGCAGGCGAAGGAATGAAGTGGAACGCTAAATAATAATAATAGCATTTAAGCACTTACCCTGTGCCCGGCACTGCGCCGAACACAGGGGGAGATACGAGCCCCACTTTAGAGACGAGGAAGGTGAGGCCCAAAGAAGCGGAGCCACTTGCCCGGGGTCAGGCGGCCGGCGAGTGGCCGAGCAGGGGCTGGAACCCAGGGTTCTTAACTCCCGGTCCCTTGCCGTTGCCACTGGGCCACAGCGATATGCAAGACGGAGGAGAGGGAGTGGGAGGGAAATGGCGGGGGGCGGGTGAAGTCCGGGCCGGGGTTCGCCCACACCTAGTTTCCTCCCGCTGCCTCGCCTCTGCCCTCCCCTCCACTCCACCCTCTCAAGCTGCAACGGTCTCTCCCTCCATCGAGGCCCAGGCCCTGCCCCTTCCCCAGGCCCTGCCGGACCTCAGACCGAGCTTCTTTCAGTGGCTTCTGGGAAGAGAAATCCCTCACCGGCACCTCCTCTGTCCACCCTTTCCAGAGCCTGGCCAAAGGTAGCGCCGATCTCGCTGACCCCCTGATGCTGGGTCAGGGGTCCTGGGAGGGCCGGGGGAAAGACTGGGGTGAGAGAAAGGAGGGAGAGGAAGGTGAGAACCAGAAAGGTCCGGCGGTCTTGGGAGGCAAAAGGAGCGGAGGGCGACTGATCTGGATGGGGAGGGAACGAGTGGGGGCCTGGGAGAACAGCGGGGTGGGGGGGAAAACGGAGAAGACAAAGGGAGAGAAATCTTGGAGTGGGTGGCAGAGCGCGAGGTGGAGACGGAGCAGAGCGGCCCAGCTGAAGGGGGAAGAGGAGGCCAGAAACCTCAACCGGGCCAAAGCAGGGGTCACGGGAAAGAAGAAGGGCCGACCCAAAAAAGCTGCCGGAACAGGAGAGGAGGGGGAGGGGGGTGGCGAGCAGGTCGGGCTGGAGGAACAGAAGGGGAGAGGGAGAAGAAAGGGAAAACAGGAGAGGCGGAGGAGGCGGAGGAAGCCGGGGAGGAAACGCAGACATTTTCCTTTATGACGAGCAGCTTGTGTCCCAGGTCCCCCCAGTTCCATCGCTGATTCTCCACACCATGTACCGCATGGGGATTTGCGTTCACCTACATGTGCGTTTGCCCCGTGCACGTGTACGCACTCCCCCTTATCCGCGGCGATGAGGGAAAGGCATGGTGCGGTTAACTGAGAATCACAGATAATGCAAATCGACTCGCTTAAGCCAGAGTTTTTGCCCTCCTTCAACGGTCCACCCACCAGGCCCCAGAGCTGCTAGCCAAAAATGAATCTCCCCGTTTTAAACACCGCCCCCGCTCCAGTTAAGAGGTTAAAGGATTTGGTAAGCTTTTACTCTGTGTCATGCACTGTGCTGAGACCTGGGGTGGAAAAGAGACAATAGGATGGGTCCATGACCCACATGGGAGCTCACCATCTCGGTGGGAGGAATCCCTGACTCACAACCTCGGAGGGTGGGAGATAGGAGGAGGAGGAGGAGGAAAAGCTACTGGCAGGATCAGATGCCAAAAATCTAGAGTTTGCCCAGCCCCTCAAAACCCATCTGTGCCCCACTGAATGCCAGCCTCTGCTCCCAGGATCGCCCACCCCCCAGGACACAGGCGGCCCCCCAAGACTCTGCCCCCTGCACCCTCCACCCTTCCGGCAGCCCCCGACACCCACCCCGAGCCCTTCACTCCCCAACCGACTCTGGGCTCCGAATACAGCCCTTTCCTTCACGCTTGCGGCTGGAGGCTGTCACCCCCGCCCGCCTGGCACACCCTCGCCCCGGGAATCCTTCTCTCCTCGGGCCACGGGGCCACCTGAGGTGTCTTCAAGGCTCGTTAGACCAGGAACTATTTTGATCTCCGTCCCTGCAGACGACGTTTTCATGGCTTGTCATACAGAGTCACACATGCGCACGGGGATACACACACACACACACGCAGCCAGCCTTTCCAATATGCCACCCACGTGTTCTCCGGTGACAGTGGCAGAGACAGAAAATCTGCCTCGTCGAAATGAAGAAATTTCTAGAATTCTTCAGGAGGGGGTGGGAAGAGCTGGGAGGAGGAGGAAGAGGAGGAAGAAGGGGAGGAAAATGGAGAGGAGGAAGAAGGGGAGGAAAATGGGGAGGAGGAAGAAGAGGAGGAAAAGGGAGAGGAGGAAGAAGGAAGAAGAAAAAGGGGAAGAGGAAGGAGGAAGAAGAAGCACACGAGGAGAAGAAAGAAGAATCAATCAAATCCATTTATTGAGTGCTTACTGTGTGCAGAGCACTGGTGAGCACTTGGGAGAGTATAGTATAATAGAGTGGGTAGACATGTTCCCTGCCCTCAACAAGCTCACAGTCTAGGCGGGGAGTTATTCATTAAATGATTGAGTGATGGATGATATGGACATAAGTGTTGTGGGACTGAAGGAGGGGTGACTAAAGAAAACAAATCCAAGTGGAAGGGTGATGCGGAAGGGAGTGGGAGAAGAGGCAGTGAGGGTTTAGTTGAGGGAAGGAGGAGGAGGGAAAAGAAGGGAAGGAGGAAGGAAAAGGGGAAAACGAGGAGGAGGAGGAAAAAGAGGGGGGGAGGAGGAAGGTAGGAGAAGCCTAAATTGGGCCCAATTTTTCCTACCACCTGAAGAAAAATAGATGGTCCAACTCCCAGCCGTGGGCTGAGAACTAGAGGAGTTCCTGCTGGCCTCGGGCCTGTTTTCTCTTCCCATCCTTCTGAGCCCCTGTGGGCCCAGACCCTTGCCCCGCAGCCCTTGCTCTCTGCCCTGGCCCCTACAAAGGGCTCGAGACCAGTGTTTAAAAGCTTCGGGAGAACACTGAGGCCTCTTTTCCCAACCCCCTAATCCCCCACCGCCGGGGCGCCAGCCCGACCCTCTCTCCACAAGTGACAGGGACAAACCCTGGAGCTTTCCTCAGCACCCAGGCCCAAGGCTGGCAGCGAGCGGTTGGTCGGGTATCCACCTCAACGCTAAGTCCATTGCTTGGCACAGAGTAAGCGCCGAATGATCGAGGCCTCCGCCCACAGCCAGAAGGTCCCCTCTGGGGTCGGACAGAATTGGTCGGTGGATTTGAGTTGGAGGACTGGAAGAGGGCCCTACCGGCGGGGAGAGGGACAGAGGAGTCATCCCAGAGCCAGGGGCCGAGCAGAACTGCAGGCAGGGCTGTCGTCCAACAGGAACTGGGGGGCTCCCGGCTCATTCACTCAAACTTATTTATTGAGCGCTTACTGTGTGCAAAACACTGTACTAAGCTCCTTCTCAGGCCCTCTCCTCCTCCTCTCCCCAGGCCCCCACCTCCTCCAGACCCCTAAACCGAGAGGGGAATACCAGCCCACAGGCAGACGAAGACCCTGGTGATGTGGAGGGGAGGGGGGTGGGAGGGAGTGAGTAGGGTGGGAGGGTTAGAGTGTCCCGTCAGGCTTAATCTGTCTCCTGATCTCCTCGCTGGAGGCCCAGACCCTCAACCAATCCATCAATCAGTGGTATTTATTGAGCGCTTCCTGTATGCAGAGCACGGTACAGAGCGCTGGGGAGAGTCCAGTACAATAGAGCGGGAAGACGCGCTCCTTGCCCACAGTGAGCTTACCGACATTAATAAAATAGTAATAATAATAATGTTATTGGTTAAGCACTTATTATGTGCCAAGCAACTGTTCTAAGCACTGAGATAGATAGAAGGTTATCGTGAATAAATAAATGACGGAGGTAGAACTAAGGGCTGAGGGGCTGAGGGAGGGCGAAATCAAGGAAACAAATCCAAGTGCTAAGGCGACACAGATCCTCCACCTTATTCCTTATTCCTGGAAGCCGTTTGGGCTGACCGTGTCAGGAGGGCTCTCTCCGGCCCACATCCCCCCAACAGGCCTGGACCCCCGACCCTCTCTGTAGTGGGGAATCAGCCCAGATTGGGGAGGGGGGGAGACGAGACTCAGAGCGACCCCAGCCAGCCCCCGCAAGAAGGACTGAAGCCTCATCCCTGCCTCTCACCCGATCTCCCAAATACTTTTACACTAGAGCAGATGCAGGGGCGTCGAGGCCTGAATCATACCTGGCCCCTCCCTCCCCGACAGTAGGCAGTAGATATGCCCGCTCCCGCCCCCAGGCCATACCCGCTGCCTCTCCCACGCCCCCAGATTGGCCATGCCCGCTACCTCCCCTACGCCACCACAATGGCGATGCCCCGTCTTTCTCCCACCTACCCTGGCTTGGTGAGACCCACACCAGTTCCAGCCCCTCGCCCACCCAACAGATAGATCTCTCCTCTTTCTCCCTCTCCCCTTCCTTCCTCTCTCCTCCTCTCCAGCTCCCAGTTTCCTCCCCTCCTTCTAGTGGTTCCTCCGGAGGTCGATTCAGGGCTCCCATCAGCTCTCCTTCAAGGAGGAGGAGGAGGAAGCTTCGGTGAAGAGCCCGCCCATGCTATCGTTGCTGGGGTGGAGGTGGGCTCTAGGCAGAGTGAGCAAGGACCCTCCTCTTCTTGGCACCCGAGGGACTTTCTCCCTCCCGACCACTGGACGCTGGGTGGAATTTGACCGCTTGGTTCGCACCGGTCCTCTACGGTGGACCGCCCGGTACCCCGGCCCCGAGGCTCTTCCGAGACTTCTGAACCCATCTATCGATGGAGCCTTAGAATAAGGGGAAGGGTCGCGTGCTCTCAGGGGGCTGTTCCCGGTGCTTCGGCCAAGGGCATCTAAACTCCATTACTACATCTCAACCTGGAGACTCCACAGACTGGCGACGACCGTCGCTCTCTCCCCTTGGGGCCTGGTTCCCAGGTTCCCTGGGCCAGCTTTGTGGGCGGGGGCGCACCCCTTCTGAGGGTTGGCCGATCTTTGGGGCATCACCGTTTCTAGGACCCGGATTCCCAAGCCCACCTGCCAGGCTTTGGGGTATCGTCCCTTCTAGGGGGGGTCCACATCAGAGCACCAGTCAGCCTCGCCGAAGGCCAGCATCCTCCATCCACTGGCACTTGTTGAGGTGACAGCCCCTCCGCCACACCCAACGTGCATCTCATTGGCCACCTGCCCGAGAGGTGCCATCAATCACTTGATGGTATTTATTGAGCGCCTATGTTTGGAGCACTGTACTAAGCTCTAGGCTATTTTGGGGGGCCCTGCACACGCATGCACACGGAACAGATCTCTTTGTTTAACACAAAGACTCACGTGGCCAATTCGGTGGCCCCAGCAAACGCCCAGCCCGTCGGAACTCTGCAAAGAGCCATTTTGCAGGAGACTTCAAGTCCCAGTTTGCATGGAGGATCTTTGCGCGCGCGTGTGTGTGTGTGTGTGTGTGTGTGTGTGTGTGTGTGTGTGTGTTGGAGTGTATAAATAGATGGGCAGGCGGAAAGACGATGCCAGCCGAAAACGAATTAATGCACCCCAAATTTGAAGGGAAAAGACCTGGCCCTGGGGTCCCCTTCCACCTGTCTCGAGCCACCCCAGACCCCATCTCTCCCCTTTGGGCAATAATAGGCTGTTCTAAAAGTCCAAGCCCCCACAGACAGCAAGTGGGATTCAATACCACGATAACCGTGTTCCTTCGACTCCAGCAAGGATGCAAAAAGGCTCGGAAACGTTGGGGTGGGGGAGGTGGAGGGGAGAGGAGAAGGCAGTTGAGAAGCAATGACACGGAGCAACAGACAAATTCAGTTGGGGAGAACACAGAAAAAGCATTCCACACCCTTTCTCCCTGCAAAATTCGGGCAGCAAGGAAAGAGGCCAACTCGGGAGTTCACTGGGTTGCCATTTACCTCAAAAAAAAAAAAAAGCACCCAAAAAACCTACAGGTTCCACTGCCCCATCTGCACACGCCTCCTCCCTTCTCGCTCCCTCCCACTCCCCTCACCCCAACCCTGCTCCCCTGCAGAAAAAAAAAAACCTGTTTGATGAAGCAGAAGGATCAAAGGGGAGGGGGGCGAGTCACCTTTTCTCTCTGGGGGTACCCAAGGTTAGTCCCCCTCCCCACCGAAAAAGCAAAAAAACCCAAAAACCCCAAATGAAAATCCCCATAACCGTTTGGTGACCAGGACCCAACGGCTACTAGTCTAAGACATAGGGCCTGTTCTCCAAAGCGGCGGAGACCGGGGTCTCTAAGAGAGATCTCAAACGGGTGGTCCCTCAAGCAAGGAGCTGGGCCGGGGTCTTTCCCCGGGGCGGGGGACGGGGGGGGGGGGGGGCCGGAGGGAAAAGAGGGGAAGAAATCCGATCTCTCCTACCTTGGGCTGTACAAGCAGAACCTCTAGCCGGCTGGGGGAGGGAGGTCAGCATGTTGATAGTGCCCGCATATCCACCCGGAGACGACCAGGAAAGAACGGAAGGGAAAGGGAGAAGGAAAAAAACAAAACAAAAAAACAAAAAACCACCACGAGGAAATCCGAATTGGCTCCAGGTAGCAGGTCTTGTAGTGAGAGAGATGGAGAGAGAGAGGTTGGCTTCACATGGGGCTTAGAGGATGGAGGCAAGAGCACAATGCAGATTCCAAACCAATTGCTCGGTCGGGGCTGGTCCTTGGGGCCGCGACTGTCGATCGGTAATTACGGTTCGGTTTTCCCGGCGCTGCAGCGGACGTCGCTGGACTCGGGGCAGGTGGACGCGGGCTCTGCCCCTTCGTGGAGCACTGGTCATTTCCAAAGTCTCCCCTGCCTGAGGGAGGAAGAGAGCGGCGGGGGGAGGGGAGGGTTATCAGGCAGCGTGGTGGGGAGGGGGAGAAAACGGGGGGCCCCCCCAAAAAAAGAAATCGAGTCCTTTTAAAAAAGGAAGGAGGAGAAAAACCCGCATTTCCCGACAGAGTGAACACGAGAAGAATCGAAAACAGCTGGCACCGGGCTATAAATAATTCAGAAAAGGTCTGGCTATACCATTCCTGACACTGGCATCCCTGAGAGGTGGGAAGCCAAATCTGAATGAGGGGCGGGTGGGGGGGGGGGGTGGATAGAGAGAGAGACAGAGAGAGGGGAAGAGACGAAGGAGAGAGAGAGAAAGAGTGTGTGGGGGGGGGGGGGGGAGAGAGAGAGAGAAGACAGAAGGGGAGAGAGATGGAGAGGAAAGGAGAAAGGGAGACAGAGGAAGAAATCAGAGAGGAGGGGAGAGAGGAGGTGTGTGTGAGAGAAAGAGAGAGACAGAGAGAGAGGGAGAAGAGACAGAGCGGGAGGGAGAAAGAGGGACGAGGGTGCGTGTGTGTGTGTCTGTGTGTGAGAAAGAAAGAGGAAGAGGGAGAAGAGACAGAGCTGGAGGGAGAAAGAGGGACGAGGAAGTGTGTTGGGGGGGGGCGCAGGAATAGAGCCCCATCACACACACACACACACACACACACACGCACGCAGGAACACAATACACACTTAATTCTCCAGCAAGTGCGCTTCCCATCACCATCTGCATTGCTGCTGACATGTCAGTCTTACTCTCCCCTCTGCCTCCAAAGGCAGCGCCTCCACCTCCACCACCACCTCCTCCTCCACCACCTCCTCCACCACCACCTCCTCCTCCTCCTCCTCCTCCTCCTCCTCCTCCTCCCACCCGGCTTTTCTGTTGAATGGGTTTTGATTGTGCCCCAAGTGTTGGGTTTAGATTTCTGGAAGTAGACGGACCCTGACACGAGCGCACACACACACACACACACGCACACACACACAAATGCACACTCCCGGGCAGAGCGGTTAGCACGCTGACACGCTCTGTCACACACGTTAGCGCGCGCACACACACACACACACACACACACACACACACACTCGATCCCACTGGCCACTCTTCGAGCCCCCAGAGACGGCCCCAATGCCCCCCGTACACACCCTGGGGAAGGTGGGGTGGTTAAGTGGTGGGGGCGGGGGTGAGGTCCTGGCATGTCCTGGGGGAGATGGGGTGGTTAATGGGGGTGTCCTATCTGTCCTGGGGGAGATGCAGTGGTTAAGGGTTTGGGGGGCGGAGGGAGGGGGTCCTGGCTCGCCCTGGGGGAGTTGGGATGGTTAAAGGTGGGGGGCGGTCCTGGTCCGCCCTGGGGGAGACGGGCCGGTTAATGGGGGTGTCCTGGCTCGCCCTGGGGCAGTTAGGGTGGTTAAGGGTGGGGGGCGGTCCTGGGTCGCCCTGAGAGAGATGGGGTGGTTAAAGGTTGGGGAGGTGGTCCTGGCTCGCCCTGGGGGGATTGGGGTGGTTAAGGGTTGGAGGGGGTCCTGGCTCGCCCTGGAGGAGATGAGGTGGTTAAGGATGGGGGCCCGTCCTGGCTCGCCCTGGGGCAGATGGGGATGTTTGGGGAGGGGTCCTGGACCGGCGGGCGCCCCGCGGGGTCCCTGACTTGCCCAGAGGGATTACCGGGGCGGGGCCGTGGGTGTTGGGGTGGACCTGCTCTGTCCCCTCCCCTCCCCAGAGGACCGACCGATGGAGGAACGGGAGGGGCAGGGGGCAGGAGCGGGAGGGGAAGGGGGAGGAGAAGGAGGAGGAGGAGGAGGAGGAGGAAGAAGAGCAGGGACAGGAGGAGGGGGAGGAGGAAGGGCAGGAGGAGGGAAGGGAGGAGGAAGGAGAAGAGGGGATTCAGGAGAATGCAATTAATGGGATTAATCACTGGCGGCGGGGGGCGGATACAGGTTGTCTAGATCTGGGAAAGAGTCCGGGCGCGTGTACACACAAACACACACATACACGCACACACGGACTCGGGATGGAAGAGGGAGGAGGGGACGGGGCTGAGGAAAGCTGGGGGAGAAATGTTTTCTGGTTTCTCCCCCGTCTCTTTTCTCTCTTTGTCTCTTCTCCCTCTCTTCTGTCACTGCACTTCTCTTTCTCCCTCCACCTTCTTGTGGTCTCTCTCTCTCTCTCTATCTATCTCTCTGTCATCTCTTCATGCCTCTGTCTCTTGGCTCCTCATCATCGTCTCTCCCTGCCTCTGCTTGTCTGGGTGCCTCTGGACCTCTGTCTCTCTCTTTCCTCTTTACCTGTCTCTTCCATCTTCCTATCTCTGTCTCTTCCTTCTCCTCTTTCCCTTCCTCTCCTCCGCCCTGGTCCTTCACTCTCTCCCTCTTCCCCTCGCCCCTTTCCTCTCCCCGCTCTCTTCCCTTTGCTCTCCCTCCACCCTTTCCATCCTCCCTCAGCCCTGATCCCTGTCCCCAAATCATTCCAGTGGATAGAACATGGGCCTGGGAGTCAGAAGGTCATGAGTTCTAATCCTGACTCCACCACTTGTCTGCCGTATGACCTTGGGCAAATCACTTCACTTCTCTGGGCCTCATTTACCTCATCTGTAAAATGGGGATGGAGACTGTGAGCCCCACAAGGGACAAGGACTGTGCCCGACTCCATTTGCTTGCATCAACCCCAGCGCTTAGTATAGTGCCTGACACATACTAAGCGCTTAACAAATACCATTAGTAGTAGTAGTAGTAATAGTATTGCTACCGTGACAAGCAGTGTGGCCTAGTGGAAAGAGCATGGGCTTGGGAGTCAGAGGAGGTGGGTTCTAATCCCTGCTCTGCCACTTGTCTCCTGTGTGACCTTGGGCAAGCCACTTCACTTCTCTGGCCCTCAGTTCCCTCATCCGTAAAACAGGGGGGAAGATGGTGAGCCCCGCGTGGGACAACCTGATGACCTTGTATCTACCCCAGCGCATAGAACAGTGTTCGGCACATACTAAATGCCTAACAGATACCATTATTATTATACTTGTTAAGCGCTTGCTGTGTGTCGCTATAGCAAGCGCTTAACAAGTATAATAATAATAATGGTATCTGTTAGGCGCTTAGTGTGTGCCGAACACTGTTCTAAGCGCTGGGGTGGATGGAGCGACCAATCAGGTTGGACACAGTTCCTGTCCCTGTCCCACCCCAGGGAAGGTGGGTGGGGCGGACAGAAGAGCTAAACCTGAGTCCGTGGTGTCCCCTTTTAGGGGTAGAAGGAACGGCCTTGGGGGTGGGGGGTGGGGGTTGAGGAGGGTCTGGCAACCCCTAGGGTTCAAGAGGGAGCCCGGTGTCCAGCGAGCCCAACGGCGGAGTCCAGAGCTGCCAGTGGAGCCTTGAAAGCCCACAGCTTTCCCTCAGAAAATCTTGGCAGGCAGCTGGCATCGCTTGTATCCACCCCAGTGCTTAGTACAGTGCCTGGCACATAGTTAATCACTTAACAAATACCATAATTATTATTATTATTATCGAGCACGAGGGCAACAACCAGAGTCAGTGGACGATGCTGGGTGAGGAGGGGAGGCGGGAGAATCCCCCAAACTGATTAGACCACCGACCTCTAGCCCACGTCCTGCCTCTGGCCTGGAACACCCTCCCTCTTCATATCCGACCGGTGATGATCCTCCCCACCTTCAAATAAATACCATTATGATTTCAAGCGCTCAGAACAGTGCTCTGCAAGCAGTTAGTGCTCAGTAAATGCGACTGAAGGAACAGTAACAGCAGTAGGAGGAGAGAGGAAGAGTCACTGCAGTCTTTCTTCTTTAAATGCCTTCGAGTCGTTTCCGATTCATAGCGACGCTGTGGTTTTTCGTAGTTTTCTTGGTTAAAAGAAAAATACGGATGTGGTTTATTCATTCAATCGTATTTATTGAGCGCTTACTGTGTGCAGACCACTGTACTAAGCGCTAAGGAGAGTACAATGCCTTCTTCCGCGCGGTAAAAACTTAAGTCTCCGCTATTGTCTTCGATCACCATTTTGATCACTTGATCATCCGCCTCTGACTGTTTCCCATGCCAATGCTGCCCAGCACAGGTGAATCGACGTTGATGCTTCGGCTTAGAACTTTCCTTTCTGGGTAACCCTGGTGAGAGAAAGTATCTCATTGACATTAACTCTAAGTTTCATGGGTATATGCAAACTCTCCTGCCATGATAAGGTCTTGATTCACAGGAGAGAGTCATTGCAGTAGTAATAGTAATAATAATAGTGGCAATAATAGAATAATAATTGTAATTTTAGGGAGCGGTCTAGTGGAAAGACCACAGTCCTGATTGTAATCCCAGCTCTGCCACTTGCCTGTTGTGTGACCGGTCATGTAATAATAATAATGTTGGTATTTGTTAAGCGCTTACTATGTGCCGAGCACTGTTCTAAGCGCTGGGGTAGACACAGGGGAATCAGGTTGTCCCACGTGGGGCTCACAGTCTTAATCCCCATTTTGCAGATGAGGGAACTGAGGCACCGAGAAGTTAAGTGATTTGCCCAAAGTCACACAGCTGACAAGTGCCGAGCCGGGATTCGAACCCATGACCTCTGACTCCAAAGCCCTTGCTCTTTCCACTGAGCCACGGTCATGTCATTCAAGCAGCGTGGTTCAATGGAAAGAGCCCGGGCTTAGGAGTCAGAGGTCATGGGTTCTAACCCCGGTTCCACCACCTGTCAGCTGTGTGACTTTAGGCAAGTCATTCACTACTCGGTGCCTCAGGTACCTCATCTGGAAAATGGGGATTAAGACTGTGGGCCTCACGCGGGACAACCTGATTACCTTGTAGCTACCCCAGGGCTTAGAACAGTGCTCGGCCTATAGTTAGCATTTAACAAATACCAACATTACCTTCTCTGTGCCTCAATTTCCTCATCTGTACAATGGGGATGAAATACCCATTCTCTCTCCCCTTTACACTCTAAGCTCCATGTGGGACAGGGACCGTGTCAGATTAGCTTGTATCTACCCCAGGACTTAGAACTGTGCCTGGTATGTTGTAAGTGCTTAGCAAATACCATAAAGGACCTAACGAATACCCCTCACCCCCCAAAAAAACCCCAAAAACTGGCCCGATACAGCGGCACATTTCCTCCCCAAACTTCTCCTGGACAATACCCTTCTGCATCGCTCTTGCATTTAGATTTGCACCCTTTATTCATCCCTCCCTTGTCCCCCCACCACTTATGTCCCTACCCATAACTTAATTATTTATATTAATGTCTTATCTCCCCCTCTAGATCGGAAGCTCCTCGTGGGCAGGGAACGTTTCTACCAACTCTATTATATTGTAGTCTCCCAAAAGCTGGGTATGGTGATCTGCACACAGTAACCAATCGATAATTTCGGTTGACTGATTGATTTCCTCCCCCGCCATTCCCAGCACCTCCAGTTTCCAGCTAAGTCCTGCTTCAGAGCTGAATGCGTCCTGGGCAACAAGGAAGCAGTGCGGCCTAATGGAAAGAGCCTCAACATCAGAAGCCCTGGGTTCTCACCCCAACCCTGCAAGAAGCAGCATGGCACAGGGGATAGAGCCCGGGCCTGATGGGTTCTAATCCCAGCTCTGCCACTTATCTGCTGTGTGACCTTGGGCAAGTCACTTCACTTCTCTGTGCCTCAGTTCCCTCATCTGTAAAACGGGGATTGAGACTGTGAGCCCCACCTGAGACAGGGACTGTGTCCAACCTTATTTACTTGTATCCACCCAGGGTTTAGTACAGTGTGGGGGACATAGTAAGTGCTTAACAAATACCACAATCATTATTTCCTGCTGTCCCGACTACTTAGTCTGTGAGCCCCATATGGGACAGAGACTGAGTCCGACCTGCCTCTCTTGAATCTATGTCTCCAGGCGGCCCGTTCCCATGAGAATTTGCCCCCCCAGATGATTGCCAGGCTGCGTGACAAGTTCTTCCCCCCTCCCCAACCTGTCTCCTCACCCTGTTGCTGCCCTGGGAGGCTCTCATCCCTTTGGTATCTCTACCGGAGCTGTTCTTGATGACCCTTTTAGCAAGCGTGTCTGCCTACTGCCTACTGAACAGCAGGAGGGAGCCGAGCTGAGTGTCCAGCTCAAGGAGGAGCTGGGCCCATGGAGAAAAATAAAAAACCCACAGACCATCTCTCCCTGGTTGTCCTAGCAGATAAGAGATGGGGAAGACAGTTCTATGTGCAGATTAGCAGATCAGAAATGAGGCAGATAAGAATCCCTGGGCAGAGAATTATCAATCCAGGAGACCCCTAAGCCAGCTGAAGGTCTATCTGAGAATCTACTGTCACAGGGTATCAGACCCTGACTATCCAACAGACACGTTTCGGGGTATAAAGAGGAATCGAAAAAGAAGTTGAAAACCCTCTTTGTTTTCTCTTGCCAGAAAACACGCTCTCCCAAGCATTTCGTGGGGTGCCTTTTACACTTTTTAAATACTAGTGATTGATTGATTGATTCTACCTGGGCAACCACAAAATATGGGTGTCGAATTTATTGTTTTAAATGAGGGCTGGGGAAGGAGAGAGGTAGAGAGAAAGAGAGAGAGAGAGAGGTGTGGAGGAAGAGAGAAACTATGATCCAGGTGGACAAACCAGGCGCACTCTGGGTAGAGATGGGTAAATTCAGGAATTTCTTCTTGTCTGTTTGGGTTCCTTTGAATTTTTTTATGGTCGTTGTCAAGAACTTCCTATGCGCCAGGCCCTGTGCTAAGCGCTGGGGTAGAGACAAGCTAATCAGGTTGGACAAAGTCCATGTCCAACATGAGGCTCACAGTCTTAACCCCCATTTTACAGGTGCCTTGCTCAGGGCTTACATGGGGCTTACAAGCTAAGCAGGAGGGAGGACAGAACTTTTATTGACCGCTTACTGGGTGCAAAGCACTGTACTAAGCACAGTGTGGCTTAGTGGAAAGAGCACTTGCTTGGGAATCAGAGGTTGTGGGTTCTAATCCTGGCTCTGCCACTTATCAGGTGTGTGACTTTGGGCAGTCACTTCACTTCTCTGGGCCTCAGTTACCCCATCTGAAAAACGAAGACTAAGACCGTGAGCACCACGTGAGACAACCTGATCACCTCTACCCCCCAGCACATAGAACAGTGCTTGGCCCATAGTAAACACTTACCAAATACCATCATCATTACTATTACAATACATTAGTGTCGGTAGATCCCTGCCCTCAAGGAACTGACAATCTAGGAAGGGAGACAGAGAGCCCGGTGCTCTGGCCCAGCCAGTACTCTTATCAACTCTAGTGATTAGTTGATTTTTCTACTAAACTGTGTGCCGGAACAGAGAACAGAGTCTATTTCGACCACCTTGCCCACGTCCTGCCTCTGCCTGGAACACCCTCCCTCCTCCTAAGGGCAGGCAGTCGCTCTTCCCCCCTTCAAAGACCTACTGACGACACATCTCCATCAAGAGGAGTTCTTTCCTCTTCTCCCATTCCCTTCTACGTCACCCTGACTTGCTCCCTTTATTCATCCCCTCCTCCCAGCCCCTCAGCACTTATGTCCATAGCTGTCTTTTATTTATTTATATTAATGTCTCTCTCCCCCTTCAGACCATAAGCTTGTTGTGGGCAGGGAATGTGTCTGTTTATTGTTATATTGTACTCTCCCAAGCTCTTAGTACACTCCTCTGTACACAGATCGACTGACTGACTTCCTCACAGGTCATATACCCTTTGCCCCTCAGAGACAATGAGAAGTAATAACAATAATGATGATGGTATTTGGTAAGCACTTATTATGTGTCAAGCACTGTTCTAAGCGCTGAGTAGATACAACTTAATGAGGTTGGACACAGTCCCTGACTCCCATGGGGCTCACATTCTTCATTCCCATTTTACAGATGAGGAAACTGAGGCTCAGGGAAGCAAAGTGACTTGCCCAAGCTCACACAGCAGACAAGTGGCAGAGCGGGGATGAGAAGCCAGCTCCTTCTGAATCCCAGCCCGTGCTCAATCCACTAGGCCACGCTGCTTCCAACAGGTCATGCCGCTTCGAGCGAGAGCTGGTTGCTGCAAACCGGGTGGCTGATGGGGAGGAGAAGGGAGTCCGGCCAGAGAGGCAGAGAGGGCTCTAAGAGTCTCCCTCCTTTCTCCTCAGCTCATTGAGAATATCAGTGTACTTCCTGCCCTCCCCCAGTCCCTACTGACACAACAATAATAATAATTGTGGCATTTGTTAAGCGCTTACTCCATGCCAGCCATGGCATTAAGCTCTGGGGTGGATACCAGCCAATCGGGCTAGACGCAGTCCCAGTCCGCCGTGGGGCTCAGAGTCTCGATCCCCACGGCGGACTGGGACTGCGTCTAGCCCGATTGGCTGGTATCCACCCCAGAGCTCGATCCCCATTTTCCAGATGAGGTGACTGAGGCACACAGAAAGAGACTCATCCAAGGTCAGACAGCAGACAGGCGGCAGAGCCAAGATTAGAACCCAGGTCCTTCTGACTCCAGGCCCGGGTTCCATCCGTTGTGCCATGCCGCTTCTCCAATAAACCCACAGAAACATACCAGCTGTTTCAGTGGGTTTATTGTCTCTTGCTGCCAACTCCTGCCGGGATCCAAATTGGTGGGGCGGGGAAGAGGGCCTGGGGACTCGGGATCGGGGATCCCGCTGGGGTTGGGGGGCCTGGGATGTGGAGGGGGCGGCGAGGCGGGGGGCGGGAAGGGTCCGGCTGAGTTAAGGAGGGCAGAAGGTAGGAGGGGCAGAGGAGGGAGCTATCCAGACGGCCGGTTGCATCACGAGCGATTATGCAGGGAGATTATCTGGGAGGACCTGCCAGAGGACCCCCCCCCAAACCCCCCAGTTGCTTAGTTACCGGAGAACGATGACAGGGAAGAAGTTGAGACCCATTCCGGAGGAATCCGCGGCCATCGACGGCGGGTCCCACGGCCCGCCCACTGACCAGGCCGGGCACTTGTTGCCAGCTGGGGTGGGCGGGGGGCTAGAAGGGAGGGCCTCGGGGTCGGCGGGCATTTGGAGGGGCGAGGGCTGTTGAGCTCACAGATGTGGGCTCAGCGGCAGAGCCAATCAGCACTCTGAGGGAGAGGGCAGGGAACTCCGGAGGTGAAAGGAAAATCATGATAATTGGGCCATCTGGTGCCCCTACCCAGGGGTGGGCACAAGGGGCACCCTCTGACCCAGCCCTCTGCCCAAATCCAACAACCCTTCGCCGCCCCCCCCATTCAGATCATTCCTAAAACCCCACTTCTTCCAACGAGCCACCCCCAGACCATGCTGTTCTAGTGTTTCATTATTCCACTGCCTCCCAGATGCCTGCCTCCAGCCTTCCCTCTCACCTTTATTCGCGGCCTGCGAGCCCCTCCAGGGACAGGGGCTGGGGCTCCTTCCCCTTTGTGCATTCTTTCCAGCCACTTAGTACACTACTCTGCACGCACGGATCCTCGTGTGCCGACCTCCAGCCTTCCCCCTAGCCTTTATTCGCAGCCTGTGAGTCCCTCCAGGGACAGGGTCCAGGTCTGATTCTCCTTTGTGCGTTCTTTCCCGGCGCTTAATACACTACTCTGTACACAGAAAGCGCTCAACAAATACTATTACTGGTACTAGTAGCCCTCATGAGCTCATTCCGACCCTCGACGTTCAAGCCCACGGGTCTTTTCAGTTGTTCGTCCAATTAGTTATACTCTCCCCGCTGTCAATCTCCTCCAAGAGGCTTTCCCCGACTAATCCCTCATTTCTCCACCCTATTTGCCGTCGCTTCTGCGTTGCCGATGTATTTGGGTCTGTAATAATAATAATACTAATAATTGCGGCATCTGTGAAGCGCATACTAAGTGCCAAACACTGTACTAAGCACTAGGGTAGATATGACATGATCAGGTCCCACATGGAGCGCACCATCTAAGTAGAAGGGGAAACAGTTGAGGTAACTGAGGCCCAGAGAAGTGAAGGATTAGAACTCAGGTCTTCTGACTCCTTGGCCTATGTGCTTTCCATTAGGTTACACTTTTTCTTCTGTACCCTTTATGCATTTTGATGCTCACCCCACCCCACCCTTCTTCTTAGGTACTCATATCTCATAGAAGCAGCGTGGCGCAGTGGAAAGAGCATGGGCTTTGGAGTCAGGGCTCATGAGTTCGAATCCCAGCTCTGCCACTTGTCAGCTGTGTGACTGTGGGCAAGTCACTTAACTTCTCTGTGCCTCAGTTCCCTCATCTGTAAAATGGGGATTAAGACTGTGAACCCCACATGGGACAACCTGATTCCCCTGTGTCTACCCCAGTGCTTAGAACAGTGCTCGGCACATAGTAAGCGCTTAACAAATACCAACACTATATCTCCCTGTAATTTATTTTAATGTCTGCCTTCCCCACTAAACTGTAAAATCCTTGAGGGCAAATATCATGTCTATCCTTTCTATTTTTTACAGCATTTGTTAGGCGCTTATTATGCGTCAAGCACTGTTCTAAGCCCTGAGGTAGATACAGGTTTATCAGGTTGTACATAGGCCCACACGGGGCTCAACACGAGCTCGGTAAATAATCATAATAATAATGTTGCTATTTGTTAAGTGCTTACTATGTGCAGAGCACTGTTCAAAGCGCTGGGGTAGATACAGGGTAATCAGGTTGTCCCATGTGAGGCTCAAGTTAATCCCCACCTTCCAGATGAGGTAACCGTGGCATAGAGAAGTGACACAATCACAGAGCTGACAAGTGGCAGATCGGGGATTCGAACCCATGCCCTCTGACTCCCAAGCCCGGGCTCTCTCCACTGAGCCCCGACACCATAGACTGATCGATCACGCTAGCTTCTAGACTGTGAGCCCGTTGCTGGGTAGGGATCGTCTCTACCTGTGGCCGAATTGGACTTTCCAAGCGCTCAGTACAGGGCGGGGACTGTCTCTATCTGTTGCCGAATTGTGCATTCCAAGCACTTAGTACATTGCTCTGCACATAGTAAGCGCTCAATAAATACGGCTGAATGAATGAATGAATGAATGAATGGCTTGTTATGGGGTTGCAGTTGCACCTTTATTCCACCAGGAGGCGCAGGTTCCGGCTGGCGTCGGTCGCCAGGTGGGAGGGGACTGAGTCAGGGCCGCAGTTGCGCGATCTCTCCGCCAGACGGCGCCTGTTTTCGCTACCCAAATCAGACCTTCCCTTTCCCACCCTTCCCACCGCTTACGGTCATAATAATAATAATTTATCACTATTATTATCGGTGGATATTATTATTATATATTATTACGTAAGCGGTGGAGAGGGTGGGAAAGGGAAGGTCTGATTTGGGTAGCGAACACTGGGGATTTGTTAAACGCTTACTTTGTACCAAGCACTGTTCTAAGCGCTGAGGTAGATACAAGTGAGACCGTCGTTGGGCGGGGATTGTCTCTATCTGTTGCCGAATTGTGCATTCCAAGCGCTTAGTACAGTGCTCTGCACATAGTAAGCGCTCAATAAATACGGCTGAATGAATAGCTTATGGGGTTGCAGTTGCACCGTTATTCCACCAGGTGGCGCATGTTCCGGGTAGCGTCGGTCGCCAGGTGGGGGGGGACTGAGTCGGTGCTGCAGTTGCGCGATCTCTCCGCCAGACGGCGCCTGTTTTCGCTACCCAAATCAGACCTTCCCTTTCCCACCCTCCCCACCGCTTACGGTCATAATAATAATAATAGCATATTATTGTTATTAGCGGTGGATATTATTTTTATATATTATTACATAAGCGGTGGAGAGGGTGGGAAAGGGAAGGTCTGATTTGGGTAGCAAACACTGGGGATTTGTTAGGCGCTTATTTTGTGCCAAGCACTGTTCTAAGCGCTGAGGTAGATACACGTGAGCCCGTCGTTGGGCGGGGATCGCCTCTACCTGTGGCCGAATTGAACTTTCCAAGCGCTCAGTACAGTGCTCTGCCCACAGTTAGCGTTCAATAAATACGGCTGTATGAATGAATGAATGAATAGCTTGTAATGGGGTTGCAGTTGCACCTTTATTCCACCAGGCGGCGCAGGCTCCGGGTGGCGCCAGTCGCCAGGTGGGGGGGATTGAGTCAGTGCTGCAGTTGCGGAAGCTCTCCGCCAGACGGCGACTGTTTTCGCTACCCAAATCAGACCTTCCCTTTCCCACCCTCTCCAACGCTTACACTGAGGTAGATACAAGTGAGCCCGTCGTTGGACGGGGATTGTCTCCATCTGTTGCCGAATTGTGCATTCCAAGCGCTTAGTACAGTGCTCTGCACATAGCTGGCGTTCAATAAATACGGCTGAATGAATGAATGAATAGCTTGTTATGGGACTGAGGGGCCATTGCAGTTGCACCTTTATTCCACCAGGTGGCGCAGGTTCCGGGTGGCGCCGGTCGCCAGGTTGGAGGGGACTGAGTCAGTGCTGCAGTTGCGTGATCTCTCCGCCAGACGGCGCCTGTTTTCGCTACCCAAATCAGACCTTCCATTTCCCACCCTCTCCACCGCTTACGGTCATAATAATAATAGTTGATTATTATTATTATTAACGGTGGATATTATTATTATATATTATTACATAAGCGGTGGAGAGGGTGGGAAAGGGAAGGTCTGATTTGGGTAGCGAACACTGGGGATTTGTTAAGCGCTTACTTTGTACCAAGCACCGTTCTAAGCACTGAGGTAGATACAAGTGAGACCGTCGTGGCGGGGATTGTCTCTATCTGTTGCCGAATTGTGCATTCCAAGCGCTTAGTACAGTGTTCTGCACATAGTTAGCGCTCAATAAATACGGCTGAATGAATGAATAGCTTGTTATGGGGTTGCAGTTGCACCGTTATTCCACCAGGTGGCGCATGTTCCGGGTAGCGTCGGTCGCCAGGTGGGGGAGGACTGAGTCAGTGCTGCAGTTGCGCGATCTCTCCGCCAGACGGCGCCTGTTTTCGCTACCCAAATCAGACCTTCCCTTTCCCACCCTCCCCACCGCTTACGGTCATAATAATAATAATATATTATTACTATTAGCGATGGATATTATCATTATCTATTACATAAGAGATGGAGAGGGTGGGAAAGGGAAGGTCTGATTTGGGTAGCGAACGCTGGGGATTTGTTAAGCGCTTACTTTGTGCCAAGCACTGTTCTAAGCGCTGAGGTAGATATAATAATGTTGGTATTTGTTAAGCGCTTGCTATGTGCCGGGCACTGTTCTAAGCGCTGGGGTAGACATAGGGGAATCAGGTTGTCCCACGTGGGGCTCACAGTCTTAATCCCCATTTTACAGATGAGGGAACTGAGGCACAGAGAAGTTAAGTGACTTGCCCACAGTCACACAGCCAAACAAGTGGCAGAGATAAGTGAGCCGGTCGTTGTTGTCTCTATCTGTTGTATCTGTTGCCGAATTGTGCATTCCAAGCGCTTAGTACAGTGCTCTGCACATAGTAAGCGCTCAATAAATACTACTGAGTGAACACAAGGTCATCAGGTTGTCCCACAGTCTCAATCCCCATTTTCCAGATGAGGTAACTGAGGCCCAGAGAAGTTTACTAACTTGCCCAAGATCACACAGCAGACATGTGGCAGAGGCGGGATTAGAGCCCACGACCTCTGATTCCCAAAACCGGGTTCTTGCCACTAGGCCATGCTGCTTTACGGGCTTTGGAGTCAGAGGTCATGGGTTCGAATCCCGGAAGCTCTGCCACTTGTCAGCTGTGTGACTGTGGACAAGTCACTTCACTTCTCTGGGCCTCAGTTACCTCATCTGTAAAATGGGGATTAAGACTGTGAGCCCCACGTGGGACAACCTGATTCCCCTGTGTCTACCCCAGCGCTTAGACCAGTGCTCTGCACATAGTAAGCGCTTAACAAATACCAACATTATTATTATTATTATTATTATTATGGTCATGATCGGTGGTATCAGCGCTTTCTGTGTGCAGGGCATTGTAATAATGATGACATTTGTTAAGTGCTTACTATGTGTCAGGCACTGATCTAAGGGCTGGGATAGATACAAGGTCATCAGGGTGGACACAGTCCCTGTACCACATGGGGCTCACAGTCTTAATCCCCATTTTCCAGATGAGGGAACTGAAGCCCAGAGAAGTTGTGACTTGCCAAAGTCACACAGCAGACAAGTGGCAGAGCCGGGGTTAGAACCCGGACCTTCCGACTCCCCAGCCTGTGGTCATGTTGTACGCCTGTGGTCATGTTGTACTGTGGGCTTCAGAGGGTACAGTACAACAGAGTTGACAGACACTTTTTTTTTCTGGTGTTTGTTAAGCGCTTACTGTATGCCAGGCACTACACTAAGCTCTGAAGGGGTTACAAGCAAATCATCCATCCATTCATTCATTCGGTCGTATTTATTGTCGCTTACTGTGTGTGGAACAGTGTACTAAGTGCTCGGTAGAGGACAATACAACGATAAATGGACACATTCCCCGCCCACAACGAGCTTACAGTCTAGAGGGGGAGACGGACATTAATAATCGGGTTGGACCCAGTCCCTGTCCCTCATGGGGCTCGCAGTCTTCATCCCCATTTTCCAGATGAGGGAACTGAGGCCCAGAGAAGTGAAATGACTTGCCCAAGGTCACACAGCTGACTTCCAGACCCGGGCTCCAGTCCCTAGGCCACGCTGCCTCTCTATTCCCTGACCACGATGAGCTTACAGTCTAGGGAAGTCACGTCCTGTCCAACTGGCCCCCCAAATGCTCCACACGCCAAGACCCCCACGAACCAGACAGACCCAAGTTGCAGGGGAGAAAGGATTCTCTTCAATCCTGACCGGAAGGCCCGGGTTCTAATTCTGACTCCACCACTTACCTGCTGTGCAACCCTGGGCTGGTCACCTTACCTCTGTTTCCTCAGTTTCTCAGTTTCCTCATCTGTAAGATGGGGGTTTTACATATTATAGCTATATGTATCATATATATCTATATATATCTATATGTATATTTATGTATCATATATATCTATATGATAGTATTATATCTCCTCTGGCACTGAGCACAGGGGTCAGTGCATAGCAAGAGCTTAACGGACACCAGAATCGATGAATTAATTAACTCCAGACCCCGGCACCTCGAAGAGGAAAGGAAGAGGGGCCCGGGCCCAGCAAACGCTGCTAAGCGGCTCATTCGTCGTCTTGGCAACCGACTCCACTCTGCCCCAGCTGCCTATCCCACTATCCCTCTGTCACCCTATTTTTAGCCTGAAGTGAGCGTATGAGAAAGGTTTTTAAGATTCTGTTCCCCTTTTCTTTATTTTTAAGACGCACACAACCTTTTAAAGGAAGAATTCGAGTCGGCTTGGATGTCGGGAGAACAACTACCTCCTCCGCTAGGCCAGGCACACCTTCTCCCCGCCTGCCCTTGGGCCGGGCAGCCCCGCTCCGGGCCCGCCTGAGGGTCAGACCTCCCCTCTCCCTCCCTGCCTGGGGCCCGGCGGTCCATCTCTCAGCCGGCCTCAACAGCCCCTCTCCCCGTCTGTCTTGGGGCAAGATGGTTCCCCTTCCAGCGGGCATCGGGGGCAGGTGGTCAGTCAGCGTGGAATCAGGCTTGACAAAGAGCCTGTGACCTCCCCTCCCGCCACCCCTAGGTTTGAAGGAGGACAAGGAGTTGACCGGTTTCCTGGCAAAATTCCACTCCAGCTGCTCTGGCTGATTTCAGCACCCACTCCAGCCCCACTTCACCCCTCCTCGGGTGGCAAGGATCAAAACCTCCCGCAGCCTGGCCCCAACCCGAATGGAAAAACTCCACCCCGATGATGTGCTAAGCGACGGGGTAGAGACTAGATAATCAGATTGGATCCGGTCCCCTGCCCCATATGGGGCTCATAGTCAAAGGCAGAGGGGCAGCAGGTATCTTATCCCCATTTTACAGATGAGGAGAATGAGACCCACAAAGACTTGGTCAAGCTCACACAGCGTACATAGTGCCCGGGGACTAGACTGCTCGTTGTGGGCAGGAAATGCATCTGTTTATTGTTATATGATACTCTCCCAAGGGCTTAGAACAGTGCTCGGCACACAGTAAGCGCTCAGTAAATACGATTGAATGAATGAATAAGACCCTGATCTCCTGACTCCTAATCCTGGGCTTTTTCCATTAGGCCGCATGGCTGGAGAAGCAGAGTGGCCCGGTGGATAGAGCACGGGCCTGGGAGTCACGGGTCACGGGTTCTAACCCTGTTCTGCCACATGTCTGCTGTGGGACTTTGGGCCAGTCATTTCACTTCCTCTGTGCCTCAGTTACCTCTTCTGTGAAATGGGGATAATAATAACAATAACGATGGTATCTGTTAAGCGCTTACTATGTCCCAAGCACTGTTCTAAGCGCTGGGATAGACACAAGGTGATCAGTTTGTCCCACGTGGGGCTCACAGTCTTAATCCCCATTTTACAAATGAGGCAACTGAGGCACAGAGAAGTGAAGTGACTCGCCCAACGTCACATAGCCGACAAGTGGAGGAGCGGGGTTTGGAACCCACAACCTCTGACTCCCAAGCCCGCGCTCTTGCTACTAAGCCACACTGATTAAGAGTGTCAGCTCCGTGTGGAATAGGGACTGTGTCTAATCTAACGTACCTACCCCCGCACTCAGAACAGTGCTTGGCGCATAATAAGTGCTTAATGAGTACCATGATTACCATTATTATTATTTCCCAGGGTGCAAAATCTGTCAATCAATAGTATTTATTGAGGGCTCACTGGGTGAAGAGCCCTGTTGTTGGGAAAGGACAATACAGCAGAGTTGGAAGACACATTCCCCGCCCGGAACGAAGTGAAAGAGGGAGAGTCGTAGTACCCTTCCATTCATTCGTTCAATCGTATTTATTGAGCACTTTCTATAATAACGTTGGTATTTGTTAAGCGCTTACTATGTGCAGAGCACTGTTCTAAGCGCTGGGGTAGATACAGGGTCATCAGGTTGTCCCACGTGAGCTCACAGTCTTCACCCCCATTTTACAGATGAGGAAACAGGGGCACCGAGACGTGAAGTGACTTGCCCACAGTCACACAGCTGACAAGTGGCAGAGCCGGGATTCGAACCTATGACCTCTGACTCCCAAGCCCGGGCTCTTTCCACTGAGCCACGGTGCAGAGCACTGTACTAAGCGCATGGAATGGACAAGTCGGCAACAGAGAGAGACCATCCCTGCCCAACGACGGGTTGATGGTGGTGGTAGTGGCAGTGGTAGCAACTGTGGTATTTACCGAATGCCCTCTTGGTGCCGCGCGCTAGGTTCTTGGAAAAGCAGAATATAACCAGGTGCCACGTGACCTGAATACAAGACACCTCGGACCCTAATGGGGGAGACAGGCAGAAAAGCACTTCCAGCGCTCTGCACACAGTAAGGGCTCAAAAAATACGGCTGAATTTTTGAGAAAGAAATAAATCGAGTGGACGTTCGTACACAAAGGCTATGCGAGGTTAAATCAATCATCATCATCGTGAAGCAGCGTGGCTCAGAGGAAAGAGCCCAGGCTTGGGAGTCAGAGGTCATGGGTTCGAATCCCAGATGTGCCGCTTGTCAGCTATGTGACTTTGGGCAGGTCACTTTACTTCTCTGTGCCTCAGTTACCTCACCTGTAAAATGGGGATTAAAAACCATGAGCCCCACGTGGGGCGACCTGTTCACTTTGTATCCCCCCAAGCGCTTAGAACAGTGTTTTGCACATAGTAAGCGCTTAACAAATGCCACCTTTAATTAATATTATCGTCTGCCAGGCCTAACTGTGGTATTTGTTAAGCGCTTACTATGTGCCGGACACTGCGTTAAAGGCTGGGGTAGATACAAGCTGATCGGGTGGGACAGAGTCCCCGTCCCGGGGGGCTCATAGTCGTCATCTCATTTTACAGATGAGGGAACCGAGGCCCAGGGAAGTGACTTATCCAAGGGCACATAGGTAAGTGGGGGAGCGGAATTAGAATCCAGGTCCTTCTGACTCCCAGGCCCGGGCTCAATCCACTAGACAGCGCTGCTTCTTCTCTATGATTTCCTCTGAGCCCCTCTGATCTCCCACCTTATCGGCAAGGCTCTTGAGCGGGCTGAGGGGCTGGAGGGTTATTACCGCTCATTGCCGTTGGATTTTATTTCCATCCTCAGCACTTCTGTTCGTTCATTTGTTTGTTTGTACAATCGCTTACTTATTCAGCAGTTCCAGGCTGATAGATTTAGGCAACTTCTTCACTGTGGTATTTGAGAAATCGTGTGGTCTAATGGATAGAACCCGGGCCTGGGAGTCAGAAGGACCTGGGTTCTAATATTGGCTCCGCCGCTTGTCTGCTGGGTGACTTTGGGCAGCTCATTCACTTCGCTGTGCCTCAGTGACCTCATCTGTAAAATGGGTTTTAAGCCCCACAGCACTTATGTACATGTCTGTCATTTAATCATATTAATGTCTCTCTCCCCATCTAGTTTGTAAGCTTGTTGTGGGCAGGGAATGTGCCTGTTTATTGTTGTATCGTACTCTCCCAAGGGCTTAGTAGTGCTCTGCACACAGTAAGCACTCAATAAATACGATTGAATGAATGACTGTGAGCCCCACGTGGGACAGGAACTGTGTCCAACTTGATTAGCTTATTTCTACCCCGGACCTATGTGCCAGGCACGTAGTAAACACTTCAATCAATCAATCAATGGTGCTTATTGAGCGCTTACTGTGTGCAGAACACTGTACCATGCACCTAGGAGAGTACAATAGAACAGAATTGGAGTATTGGAAGCCCCCACAAGGAGCTTAGAGAGGGAGAGGAATTTGAACAAATTCCATTTAAAAGAAAAAAAACTTGCCCAAGGTCACAGAGTAAGCAATTGGTGGAGTAAGGATTAGAACGCAGGTCTTCAGACTCCCAGGGCTGCACTCTTTCCACTAGGCCACCCGGCTACCCTCTTTTTACCCCCAGGGGTGTCTTGTGGTCCCAAACAGCCTTTCCTGTTGGATCTCTTTTTTGAAGACAGTGCGAAAAAGAAACACTACCAGTCCTCTCTCTCTGACTTTTTCTTTCTGTCTGCCAGGGGGTGACGCTTAGCCTCACCCTCCTCTTTTACCTAATTTAATTGAGATTTATTTTGTTACCTGTCGTGTCCTGTCCTAGTTGACTCTCCGTTTCAGCTTTGGTTTTTTTCATCCTGTCCCTCCGCCGTGATGCAATTTCTTTGCCTTTTCCTAAGCGATCTGGCCTAATTTCACTTTCTGTAACTTTCCCGCTTTCCCTTCAGGTCCTTCCAGAGTCCCAAGTTTCTCCTTCTGGATGTCTCGTTGCCTGTCCTGACCTTCCGTCCTGGACCCTGAGCTGGCAGGAGCGTCTCTTGGGTGGTAGGCCTGGCTTTCTTAGACTCTGTCTCTGCTTTTCGTTTTGTTTTTTTTTAGAATGGCATTTGTTATGTGCTTACTATGTGCCAGACATTGTACTAAGCCCTAGGGTAAATACAAGCTGCTTGGACCCAATCCATGTCCCACATGGGGCTCACAGGCTTCATCCACATTTACAGATGAGGGAACTGAGGTCCAAAGAAGTGAAGCGACTAGCCCAAGGTCACACAGCACTATTCACTCATTCAGTAGTATTTATTGAGCTCTTACTATGTGCGGAGCACTGCACTAAGCACTTGGAATGTGCAATTCGGCAACAGATCGAGACAATCCCTGCCCAATAACGGGCTCACGGCCTAAACGGGGGAGACAGACGGCAGAGAAAAACAGAACAAAACAAGTAGTAGTAGCCTAGAAATAGAATCATAGATATAGACACATCATTAATAAAATAGAGTAATAAATAATATATACACAAGTGCTGTGGGGAGGGGAAGGGGGTAGAGCAGAGGGAGGGAGTAGGGGGAATGAGGAGGGGTGGAGGGAAAAGGAGGGCTCAGTCAGGGAGGGCCTCGTGGAAGATTGTACTTTCCAAGTGCTTAGCACAGTGCTCTGTACATAGTAAGCGCTCGATAAGTACGATTGAATGAATGGATTCAGGGAAGGGGGCTCTGGGAGGGGGTGGGGGAGGCTGATATAAAACTTTTCCCTCCCACTGATTCTCCCACTGATCCATCTGTAAAATGGGGATGAAGACTGTGAGCCTCACGGGGGACAACCCGATGACACTGTATCTCCCCCAGCGCTTAGAACAGTGCTCTGCACATAGTAAGCGCTTAAATACCAACATTATTATTATTATCTGTAAAATGGGGATGAAAACCGTGAGCCCCGCATGGGACAACCTGATCACCTTGTATCCCCCAGCGCTTAGAACAGGGCTCTGCACATAGTAAGCGCTTAACAAATACCAATATTATTATTACTTACCAGCTGCATGACTTCGGGCAAGTCACTTCACTTCTCTGGGCCTCAGTTCCCTAATCTGGAAAATGGGGATGAAAACCATGAGCCCCGCGTGGGGTAACCCTATCACCTTGTATCCCCCAGCGCTTAGAACGGGGCTCTGCACATAGTAAGCGCTTAACCAATACCACCCTTTATTTATTTCATTTAATTATTATTATTCTGAGACGGGGGAGGTTGATTGACAGCCCTAAAGAGAATGGATTTCTGGTGCAATGGCGCCACCTTGTGGCCGTTCCCCGCTATGGCACCCGGCCCTCCCCGCTGCCCAGAGATGGGCAGGGAGAGCTCACGACCCCTGGACCCCCGGACCCTCGAACCCCGGACCCCCGGAGCGGAGGCACCTTAAGAAATAACCTGGGAGGTCCCCGCCTCGTCCTCATCGACTACCGTGCCCGCTTCTCACTTATTCAGGCAATCATATTTCTTGAGCACCCACTCTATGCAAGGCACTGCCTAAGCGTTGTTCCTCCTCCTTCCTCGTGGCCTGGGACTTGGAGCACTCTGAGGGGCCCACGTGTTCTCCGTTTAACTGCTGAGACCACTTCCTCCGTGCAGAGCACCGTACTGAGCGCTTGGAAGCGAACAACGGAACGGAGTCGAGAGACACGTCGCCTGCCCACAGTGAGCTTTATCAAATCAGATGCGGTCCCTGACCCAAAGAGGGGTTCACAATCTAAGGTGAAGGTATTTAATCTCTATTTGACAGGTGAGGAAACTGAGGCCCAGGGAAGTGAAGTGACATATCCGAGGTCACACACCCGGCAAGCGGAAGAGGCAGGATTAGAACCTAGGTCAGAAGATTCCCGGTCCTGCCTTTAGGCCACGCTGAAAGATAAGACGAGATTTAGAAGAGATGCTCAGGTTTTGCCAACTCTTCGGGTGGAGGACTGGAGACAAGGTATTTCGGCAGTATCGATAGCTGTTTTCTGGCACTAGTTGCCCTAGAATCCTCAGGAAGAATGTATTCCACTGGATTTCATTTGGATGAGCGAACCGCAAATATATGTGGAGAAACCACTGTGTAATAATGATCCTGACAATATTAAATCTGACCTTTCCTGAGAAGAGAGGGCCAAAAACCAAACAAGAGTTTCGAGAAGATGAAATTTGAGATAAAAGAACACAGATAAAATGTAAGCCTTGGGAAAGAGAAGGCAGAGGAGCTTAGAAAATAGCCCACGGACCCTCTCAAAACATAGTTTGAGAGGCCCAGGTAAAGTAGCGGCCACAGAATAATCAACAAAAAACAAATACTTCAGCAGCGTGGTTAATTTGTATCTATCCCAAAAAATAGTACCATGCTTGGCACATAGTAAGCACTCAACAAATACCATTAAAAAAAAAAGAATTTAACTCTCGGGAAGTGGTAATGGATCCGTGCATCTTCACATATGCCTAGAAGCTTCAGGGCCTGTGCTCTCTCACTACACCCAAGGTCACCTAGCAGCGTGGCGTGGCATACTGGACAGAGCCCAGGCCTGGGAGTCAGAAGGTCATGGGTTCTAATCCCACTCTGCCGCTTGTCTGCTGGGTGACCTTGGGCAAGCCACCTCATTTCTCCCTCATCTGTAAAATGGGGATTGAGACTGTGAGCCCCACACGGGGCAGGGACCGCATCCCATCCAATTCGCTCGTATCCACCCAGCGCCTGGCCAGCGGTAAGCACTTAACAAATACCACAACTATTATTAAGATCACAAGGGACAGAGTCAAGATTAGAACCCAGCTTCCCCGACTACCAGGCCCCAGGTTCTTTCCACTAGATCAAGCTGCTTCTCTAACAGTCCCTAACTCTCCCCAGCCATTAGGATGGGTGGAGTGGGCAGGCCGCGGGCTGAAAGATGCCCGGCTGGCCAGCATGGGGAGAAAAATGAGCCCCTGTGCCCGCCGGGGTCTGGTCTGGCCTGGCTCGCCTGGACCCATTCTACCCGCAGCTGATTCCCGGGGGTCCCCGGGGGTCCTGAGGGTACCCCGCGGAGCCTCTTTGAGGACCTCAAGCAGAACACAGACACTGGATGCCTCCTTTTCCTTTTTTTCTCATCATAACTTCAGTCCGTAGTGCTTTCCCACCTCTCCATTTCTGCCTGCCCCAGCTCCCTCTTGCTCTAATAACTGACGTATCTGTTAAGCGCTTACTGTGTGCCAGGCACTAAACACCGGGATGGACACAAGCAAATCAGGTTGGACGCATCTAGGGATGATGGCTGCCGCCCACCTCCGGCCCACCGCTGCTCTGGGAAAACCTCACCCTATGTGTCGTCCTCTTTCATTCGGTTATATTTATTGAATGCTTACTGTGTGAAGGGCACTGTACTGAACGCTTACCATGAACCAGCTCCCTTCCTTAATAGCTCATTTTCGGCTCCAATCCCGCTCCCCACATGCCCGTTCCAGAAAGGTCCCACCCCTTTTCTAGAACCACTTCCTCCCTGGAGCCCTCCTAGTCCAGAAACACAGCTACCCACTCCTCTCCCCGCATCAACCCTGCCCGTTCCTCCTCCAGAAAACTGCTGACCACGGCCCCCAGGATGAAGAGAGTCCCTCCACGGAAAAGGCAGGGGCTGGCTGGGGAGGAAATGGGAAGCAGTGTGGCCTAGCGGGAAGAGCACAGTCCTGGGAGTCAGAGGCCCCGGATTCAAATCCCGGCTCTGCCAACTGTCTGCTGTGTGACCTTGGGTAAGTCTCTTAACTTCTCCGTGCCGCCGTTTTCTCATCTGCAGATTGGGAATTCGATGCCTGTCTCCCTTCGGACTTCGACTCTGAGCCCCCTGTGGGACCTATGATCTCGTATCTACCTCAGCACTTTGTACAGTACTTGGCACATAATAAGCACTTAACAAGCACCACAGTTATTTTTATTATTGGGGTGTCAACAGAACCCTTGCTAGTAAATCAGGTTTGCACGTCAGTCTGCTACCTGGCCAAGTGGCCAGAGTACAGGCCTGGGAGTCAGAAGATATGGGTTCTAATCCTGACTCTGCCACGTCTGCTGCGTGACTTGGGCGAGTCACTTAACTTCTCTGTGCCTCGGTTACCTCATCTGGAAAATGGGGATTATTCATTCATTCGTATTTATTGAGCACTTATTGTGCAAAGAGCACTGTATGCAAAGAGCACTGTACTAAGCTCTTGGGAGAATACAAAATGGCAATAAACAAACATATTCCCTGCCCACTGTGAATTTACAGTCTAGAGGGGGAGACAGACATTAATACAAAATGAATAAATGACAGATATGGACATTATTGCTGTGGGCTGGGAAGGGGAATGAATAAAGGGAGCAAGTCAGGGCAATGCAGAAGGGAGAGAGGAAAGGAGGATTTAGTGAGGGAAGGCCTCTTGAAGACGGTCAGTCCCATGTGGGACAGGGTCTGTGTATCTACCCCAGTGTTTAGAACAGTGCTGGGCACATAGTACGCATTTAACATATACCACAATTATTATTATTATCATAGGCCACATTATTGTTTTATTATTGTTGTTGTACTATTTGTTCAGTGCTTACTAGAGAAGCAGGGTGGCTCAGTGGAAAAAACCTGGGTTTGGAAGTCAGAGGATGTGGGGTCTAATCTCAGCTCCGCCACTCATCTGCTGTTTGACCTTGGGCAAGCCACTTCACTTCTCTGTGCCTCAGTTACCACCTCTGTAAAATGGGGATTAAAATTGTGAGCCCCACCCGGGACAACCCAATTATCCAGCATGGCTTAGTGGAAAGAGCCTGGGTTTGGGAGTCTGAGGTCGTGGATTCTAATCCCGGCTCCGCCGCTTGCCAGCTGAGTGACTTTGGGCAAATCACTTAACTTCTCTGGGCCTCGGTTACCCCATCTGTAAAATGGGGATTAAGGCTGTGAGCCCCACCTGGGACAACCTGATCACCTTGTATCCTCCCCAGTGCTTAGAACAGTGCTTTGCACATAGTAAGCGCTTAACAAATGCCATTATTATGATGATGATTTGCACAAAGTAAGTGCTTAACAAATGCCACCATTTATTTTATTTTTAGTTTAGTAATCCCAGCTCTGCCACCTGTCAGCTGTGAGTCCGTGGGCAAGTCGCTTCACTTCTCTGGGCCCCAGTGACCTCCTCTGTCAAATGGGGATGACTACTGTGAGCTCTCCCGTGGCCCAACCTGATGACCCTGGATCTCCCCCAGCGCTTTGAACAGTGCTCTGCACCTAGTAAGCCCTTAACACATACCCACATTATTATGACATATGATGGCATGAATGCATAATAATAATGTGTATGTGTTAAGCGCTTACTAGGTGCAGAGCACTGTTCTAAGCGTGTGGCTCAGTGGAAAGAGCATGGGCTTTGGAGTCAGAGGTCATGAGTTCGAATCCCAGTTCTGCCACTTGTCAGCTGTGTGACTGTGGGCAAGTCACTTAACTTCTCTCAGCCTCAGTTCCCTCATCTGTAAAATGGGGATTAAGACTGTGAGCCCCATGTGGGACAACCTGATTCCCCTGTGTCTACCCCAGTGCTTAGAACAGTGCTCTGCACGTAGTAAGCGCTTCAACATTATTATTATACAGAGTGATCAGGTTGTCCCACGTGAGGTGCCCAGCCTTCATCCCCATTTTCCAGATGAGGTCACTGAGGCTCAGTGAAGTGACTTGCCCACAGTCACCCAGCTGACAAGGGGCAGAGAGGGGATATGACCCCAGCGCTTAGAAGAGTGGCTGATACACAGTGAGCGCTTAATAAATACCACCAGGATTATTGTTTCTTATCATTCGTTGGTGGAATCGTATTTATGGAGCGCCTAATAGGTTCAGAGCACTGTATTGAGCGCTTGATTAGAGGCGGGGCCGAGGGAGGCCCATGGCAACCGGCCCGGGGCGGCTGGAACCGGTCTCAACCGGTCCCCGGCCAGGACCGGCCGCCAGCTGCAGCGCCGAGACTCGCTGGAAAACACGGCCCGGATCACAGCCGGAGGAGCCGGGGTTCCACCCAGAATCCCCGCTCTCGCCGGCTCCGGATCCTTGATCCAGGCCTCTTTTTCCTTCCCTCTTCCCCTGACCGTTGGCGGGGGGGGCAGGCCCTCGGGGGAGCCGTTGCTGGAAACCACGTGATGGAAGGCCGGATGGGGGGGGTGGTACACAGAGTCCGGTTAATCGGTTTTGGCCTGCCCTCAGTACACCGCTCCTCCATTTGAAATCACATCGATGGTGGTATTTATTGGGCGCTTCCTCTGTGCAAAGCACTGTTCTAAGCGCAGGGGGATACAAGGGGATCAGGTGGTGAGCCACGTGGGGCTCACAGTCTTCATCCCCATTTGATAGATGAGGGAACTGAGGCCCCGAGAAGTTAAGTTTTAGCCCCCCACTCACCCCCATTTTGGCACCCCAGGCGTTCACCTCTCCCGCCAGGTGCAGTCTTACAGCCCTCAATGCCCTGGGGGCTGTATATCAGGGCCCATATATCAATATATTAATATATTGCCTATCAATGCCCTGATATTCTCCTCTGTCCTCTGCTCCTCTGCTCCTCTGCTCCTCTGCCGCCCACCTCCTCGCCGTCCCTCGGTCTCGCCTATCCCGCCGTCGACCCCTGGGTCACGTCCTCCCGCGGTCCTGGAACGCCCTCCCTCCTCACCTCCGCCAAACTGATTCTCTTTCCCTCTTCAAAACCTTACTTAAAAATCACCTCCTCCAAGAGGCGTTCCCAGACTGAGCTCCTCTTCCCCCTCTACTCCCTCTGCCATCCCCCCTTTACCTCTCCGCAGCTAAAGCCTCATTTTCCCCTTTTCCCTCTGCTCCTCCACCTCTCCCTTCCCCTCCCCACAGCACTGTACCCGTCCGCTCAACTGTATATATTTTCGTTACCCTATTTATTTTGTTAATGAATGGTACATCGCCTTGATTCTATTTAGTTGCCATTGTTTTTATGAGATGTTCTTCCCCTTGACGCTGTTTAGTGCCATTGTTCTCGTCTGTCCGTCTCCCCCGATTAGACTGTAAGCCCGTCAAACGGCAGGGACTGTCTCTATCTGTTGCCGACTTGTTCATCCCAAGCGCTTAGTACAGTGCTCTGCACATAGTAAGCGCTCAATAAATACTATTGAATGAATGAATGAATGAATATTCAGCCCCCTTCAACTCTGCCTCGTGCTATCACACCCCCTCAGTATACAGCCCATCACCTCTCTATACTGCGCCTTCTCTCCAGGCGTCCACCTAATGCCCTGCAGGCCCTTGGGCCCCCAGAGCAATAGCCCCCCCAAAGGGAGCTCCACCTAATGCTCTGCAGGCCCTTAGGCCCTCCACTAAGCAATAGCTCTCCAAAGGGAGCTCCCTCCTTCATTCATTCACTCAGTAGTATTTATTGAGCGCTTACTATGTGCAGAGCACTGGATTAAGCGCTTGGAATTTACAATTCAGCAACAGAGACGATCCCTGCCCAATGATGGGCGCAGTCTTAACGGGAGACAGCAGAGCAAAAGAGAACAAAACAAAAACAAGACAGCATCATCAAGATAAATAGAATCAAGGAGATATACACCTTATTAACAAAATAAATAGGGTACCAGGCCCCAGATCTGGAGACCTCCCTACCCCTGCACCGACTCCAACAGCCTCCATAACCTGCACCCCTTATCCTACCCCCAATAATAATTGTGGTATTTGGTAAGCGCTTACTTTGTGCCAAGCACTGTTCTAAGCGCTGGGGTAGATACAAGTCAGGTTGGACACAGTCCATGCCCCTCATGGGGTGCGCAATCTTCATCCCCATTGTCCAGATGAGGGAACTGAGGCCGGACAACCCAGAGGAACCTCTCCTATAAACACCCCTCTACACACACACACTCACACACACCCCCTCCCCTGGATGAGGAATGGGCCAGTTGACCACGGGAATTGTGGCCACCCTAATTCCCATCGCCAGGACCGGCTCCAGATGGTGAGTAGGCAAGGTGACGATCTCTGGCGACCGGGCCGAGGGGAGCAGCGGGCAGACCACCGTGGGCAGGGGGTGAAGCCCCACCATGGGGAGGTGGGGGGCAGTGAAATGCTTTTTCAGATGGACTTCCACAAAATATGTGTGACATCGTGTCTGCAAAACGTGTGTGACTTTGCCACATCTGTGGGCAGACACAGCTCATAGAGATGATGTCACCCAGAAGGGGAAGAGGTGGCAAATATTTCCCCATTTCAGGGTGTTGAGCCCCCTCTCCCCTCTCCATGTTAACCCCCCAACTGCCCCTTCAACACTTCCACATCACCTAAGCACTTGGGAACTTAAATCCCTTCATCCCACACCCTTTATGCCCATATCTTTTTGCTCTATTATTATTATATACTATTATTATAATAATAGTACTAGTTAAGCACTATGTGCCAAGCACTCTTCTAAGTGCTGGGGTAGATACAAGGTAATCAGGTTAGATACAGTCCCTGTCCCCCATGGGGCTCACAGTCTTAACCCCCATTTTACAGAGGAGGTAACCGAGGCCCAGAGAAGTCAAGTGACTTGCCCAGGGTCACACAGACACATTGCAGAGCCAGAATTAGAACCCATGACCTTCTGACTCCCAGGCTCCTGCTCTATCCACTGAGCCCTGCTCCTTGATTCCCCCTACGTAATTTGTTTTAGTGTCTGTCTCCCCTGCTGGATTGTAAACTCCGAGAGGATCCGAGAGGAGAGGAATCAGGTCTACTGACTTGATAATATTCTCCCAAGGGGCAGAGCACAGTGCTCTGAAGGTAGTAAGCGCTCAGTAAATGTCATTGTTTCACTGGTGGGTTGAACTAACCCAGTACACTGAACATGACCTAGTAGAAAGAGTCCTGGGTTCTAATCTCTGCTCTACCAATTGCCCGCTCTGGGACCTGAGGCAAGTCACTTCACTTCTCTGGACCCCAGCTTTCTCATCTGTAAAATGGGGATACAGTCCCTGTTCTTCCTCCCACTTGGACTGTGAGCCCCATGTGGGGCAGAGACAGTGTCCCACTCATTACCTTGTGTCTACCCCAGTGCGTAGTACAGTGCTCTGCACGCAGTAACCGCTTAACAAAAACCACGATTATCATTATTATGATGATGATACCCAATTCCTGATAGCGCTCTCCAAAGACACGAGCATACAAGAGCACATTGTTGATGAAGAGAGTGCTGATGACTGGGATGGCCATGACCACGGTATTTATAGTAAGGAATAATCATAATAATCATAATGATTGTATTTGTTAAGCGCTTGCTTCTAAATCGCCCTGTCTTGCTCCCTTCATTCATACCCCCTCGCAGCCCCTCCGCACGTTGTACATATCTGTCATTCATTTAGTTATATTGATGTCTGTCTCCCCTTCTAGCCTGTGAACTCGTTGTGGGCAGGGAATGTGTCTGTTTATTGTTGTATCCTACTCTCCCAGCCGTTTAGTACAGTGCCCTGCACACAGTAAGCGCTCAATAAATATGGATTGACTGACTGACTGAGAATCCAGTAGAATTAGTAGATACGAACTCTGACCTCCTCATTCTCACATTTCAGTCAAGAGCTGCTTCAAGGACTCTTTCTGCTTCGTAGGAAGGTGACTCCCAGAACTGTCTCTCTTTCCCTCCTCCGGGCTCTTCCAGCTTCTTCTCTTTCTAATCCCATATCTCCACTCCCCTTGGAATTGTGTGCTGCATATTTTTCTCTGACTTCCCTCCCACTTCTTTGATCTCTGCAAGGACAAAAACCCTTCTCCTTACACAAACAAGTCAGGGGGAGCTTTAGCCCAGTGTGCAAACAGAGATGGAGTTGGAAAAAGAAGGAGAGCTAAGTGGGCTCCCCAAAGCGAATTTAATTTGCCTTTGGGAGAAGCCAGGTGGGCCCACTGCCTACAATAATAATAACTGGGGTCTTTGGTCAATCTTTACTATGTGCCGGGAACTGTACTGAGCGCTGGGGTGGATACACAATAATCTGGTCCCAATGGGGCTCACAGTCGAAGTAGGAGGGAGAGCCGGTATTCATTTTGCAGGTGAGGGAACTGAGGCCCAGCAAAGTTAAGTGACTTGTCTAAGGTTGCACAGCAGGTATGTGACAGAGTCTGGATTAGAACCCAGATCCCCTGACTCCCAAACCCGTTCTCTTTCCACTAGGCCGCACTGCTTTTCAATATCTCTTTTCCTCGCCCCTCGGCCCACCTGGAAACCAGGGATTCTCGCCTCCTTAGCACACCCCAACTCCCGCCTGCCCATCCTGCCCCCCTGCCCACCCCACCCACTTCAGACCCCCACCCACTTCAGACCAGACCCTTACCCTTAAATAGACCCATTTCCTGATATTTAAAAATCAACCTTCTCACTGTGACCCGATCTCATCTATCTAAATCAATCGACTGTATTTATTGAGAACTTACTGTGTGCGAAGCCCTGGACCAAGCACTTGGAAAAGTACGATACAAGAGAGTTGGTAGATGTAATCCCTGCCCACATGGAGTTTACAATCTGAAGGACTCGTCCTCCCTCTGCCCTGGAACTCCCTCCTCCTTCATATCAGGCAGACCACCTTCAGAGCCCTCCTAAAAATCACACCTCCTCCAGGAAGTCTTCCCTGATCGAACCCTCGGTCCCCCATTCACCCAGGGTGTGATTGACAGGTGGGTCAAGGTCGGCCCAGAGCGGGAGAGGGCCTTACAGAAGCCACAGAGAACCAGGGACCCCAAGTTTCAAAGAGCCATTCGTATTTATTGAGCACTTATTGTGTGCAAAGCACTGTACTAAACGCTTGGGACAGTCTAGAAGGGGAGACAGACATTAATATACATACATACATAAAAAAATAAATAGATATATACATATGTTAGAGAAGCAGTGTGCCTCAGTGGAAAGAGCCCGGGCTTGGGAGACAGAGGTCATGGGTTCAAATCCCGGCTCTGCCCCTTGTCAGCTGGGTGACTTTGGGCAAGTCACTTCACTTCTCTGGGCCTCAGTGACCTCATCTGTAAAATGGGGATTAACTCTGAGCCTCACATGGGACAACCTGATTACCCTGTATCTACCCCAGCGTTTAGAACAGTGCTCTGTACATAGTAAGTGCTTAACAAATACCCACATTATTATTATTATTCTCCCAGAAGTCAATTTTACCAAACAGAGGAACCAGTTCAACAAGGAAGAGGAGGAAAGGGGCAGTAGTGGAGAGGGACAGAAAGGGGGAAAAGGAAGAAAGGGGAAGCCAGGGACAGACAGGATCATGGGGAGTGTAAACTGGGTCTCTCAGGGAGCGGAAGCACATCGTGATTCTGTTCTACTTCCCTTGGGCCTCGCACTCAGTAGACGCTCATTAAATACCCTAATCATGGGGGGATTAGTAAAAGATGGGCAAAGACAGTGAGTCCCACTTGGGACAGGGACTGTGTCTAACTTTTTTTTAACGGTATTTGTTAAGCGCTTACTATGTGCCAGGCACAGTTCTAATGGCTCGGTAGGCACAGTCCATGTCCCAAGTGGGGCTCTCAGTCTTAATCCCCATTTTTTACAGATGAGGAAACCGAGGCACGGAGAAGTGAAGTGTCTTGGCCAAGGTCACACAGCAGAGAAGTGGCGGAGCCAGGACTAGAACCCAGGGCTTTCTGACTCCCAGGTCCTTGCTCTATCTACCCGGCCCTGCTGCTTCTCCTAATTAACCTGTATCTACCCCAGCACTTAGAACAGTGTTTGACACCTAGTAAGCCCTTAACAAGCATTGTTATTGTTATTATTATCAAGTGCCATCGAGTCGTTTCCAATTCATAGCGACTCTGTGGGCATATTTCCTCCAGTAAATCCTATTTTCCACCATAATCCGTAACCCTGTTCTTCCATTATTGTCGTTATGGTTTCTATCCACCTAGCTGCTGGTCTGCCTCGTCCACGTTTTCCCTGGATTTTAAGTACAATTTTTTTTTTAAAAAAAGGGAGAGGGAAGCAGAGTGAGCAAAAGACAGAGGCTCTGCTCCGGTCGAGAGGTGGCCATTTTCTTCATCTTTCCCTGCAGTCACATCAGGGTAAGGCCGCCTAACCCCCAGGTATACAGGGCCATGTTCATACATTATTACTTTCAAAAGGTTCATGCATTATTACTTTCTCCTACTCTGCCCAACCCAGGCTGTTTATTCCTATTCATTGGCCTCCTCACTCCCAAGGCCCCAAGGACAATTCAACCGTCTCCTACTCACTACTCTTCACTCTCAAGGCCTCGAGGACACGTCATCCATCCCTGGTCTTTTCGCTCTCAATTAGTACAGTGCTCTGCACTCAGTAAGTGCTCAATCAATACAACTGAAGGAATAAATGGGATACAACCCGTGAGTGCTTGTAATAATAATAATGTTGGTATTTGTTAAGCGCTTACTGTGTGCAGGGCACTGTTCTTAGCGCTGGGGTAGATACAGGGTCATCAGGTTGTGCCACATGAGGCTCACAGTTAATCCCCATTTTACAGATGATGGAACTGAGGCCCCGAGAAGTGAAGTGACTTGCCCACAGTCACACAGCTAACAAGTGGCAGATCTGGATTCGAACCCATGACCTCTGACTCCCAAGCCCGGGCTCTTTCCAGTGAGCCACGCTGCTTCTCTAATTAGTACAGTGCTCTGCACCCAGTAAGTGCTCAATTAATATAACTGAAGAAATAAATGGGATAGAGCACGTGAGTGTTTGTAGGAGAGCATGTGTGGGCCCAAAGTGTGGTGAAGAGGGAGAACATATCAGGGGCCGGGGATGGACCTCAGGCTCCTCAAATCAATGCTACATTGTACTTTCCCAAGTGCTTAGAACAGTGCTTTGCATACAGTAAGCGCTGAAGAAATACGTTTGAATGAAGGAATGAATGCCAGTCACCCAAGCCAACAAGCTTCCCCCTTTTATCCACCCACTTTTATCCACCCACCCACCCCCTTTTATCCACCCACTCTCCCTTTGTCATACAAATACCTCATTAGCACCTCATATGAGGAACTATAGGCAATTTACATTTCCTCTACAAGTCCTTAAGGACCAATCTATCAATCAGTCCTATTTAACAGGGTGCCCGGCCACTGTACTGAGTGCTTGAGAAGTGCTTGAGAGGACCTTCGAAGCCCTCAATCACCTCGCCCCCTCCAGCCTCACCTCACTACACTCCTACTCCAATGCAGGCTGCATGCTTGACTCCTCTAATGCCAACCTTCTTGCCCGTCTCACCACCCACCTCTCGCCCACATCCTGCCTCTGGCCACTCTCTCCCCCTTCAAAGCCTTACTGAAAATGCACCTCATCCAAGAGGCCTTCCCAGACTAAGCCCTCTTTTCCTCTTCTCCCTGTCCCTCTGCATCGCCCTGTCTCACTCCATTCATTCCAAGCGCTTAGTACTGTGCTCTGCATGCAGAAAGCGCTCAATAAATACGATTGAATTCATCCCCTCTCCCAGTCCTACAGCACTTATATCCGTCCCTGTAATTTATCTATGTTAATATCTCTCTTCCCGTCTAGACTGTAAGCTCGCCGTGGGTAGGGAACGCGTCTTTATTTTCATACTCTCCCGAGCACTGCTCTCAAGTACACTCCCAAGTACAGTGCTCTGCACACAGTAAGCGCCCAATAAATATGATCAAATGAACGAATGACTAACTCTGTCCCCACCATTTGTCTTGCTGCGTGACCTTGGGTGAGTCACTTAACTTCTCGGATTCTCCTTCCTGTTTATACGGTGAGCCCCGCGAGGGACCTGATGATCTTGAATCGACCCCAGAGCTTAGTACAGTGCTTGGCACCTGGTAAGCGCTCAGTAAATACAATTGAATGGATGAATGTGCTCCATAGGTCATATTGTGTAACCATCCAGGAGGGTTTAGGTCAAATTTGATGAACTAGAAGCAGAAAATCTCTAAGATGAGATGCCATCTACCCAGGAGTTTTGAAGGCTCACATCAAGGAGGTTTATAGAACTCTTGGGAAGTGTGTGCAACCTATCGTTACAAATGGCCTCTTTGCCGGAGAACTGGTTGATCTCCAATGTCAATTCCATTGGATGTCAGATGGATTCCAGAGATGACACTGAAAATAATGGTCCTGCCAGTCTGACTCTAACTCGGCAAATTGGTTGAAACTATAATTATATTTAGCATTAGTGAGCACTTATAAAAATCCAACCTACTATCGAAATAATAATAATAATATTAAGTTAATGCTTACTATGTGCCAAGCACTGTTCTCAGCACTGGGGTAGATACAAGGTAATCAGGTTGTCCCACATGGGGCTCACAGTCTTAATTCCCATTTTACAGATGAGGTCAGCGAGGCACAGAGGAGTTAAGTGACTTGCCCTAAGTCACAGAGCTGACAAGTGGCGGAGCCTGGATTAGAACCCACGACCGTTTATATTAATGTCTGTCTCCTCCTCTAAGCAGTGAGCTCTTTGTGGGCAAGGAATGTGTCTACCAACTCTGTTATATTGTACTCCCCCAAGTGCTTAGTACAGTGTTCTGCACACATTAAGCATTCAGTAAATACGATTGTTTGATTGGTCCAAAGATGGATAGAGAAACAGCACTGCCTACTGGAAGGACCCCCAGGCAGGGAGTCAGGAAACTTGGATTCAGATTTCTTCCAGCTCCACCACTTTCATTCAATAGTATTTTTTATTGAGCGCTTACTATGTGCAGAGCACTGTACTAAGCACTTGTTTGCTGTATGACCTTGGGTAAGTCACTTAATATCTCTAGGCCTCAGTTTCCTCATCTGCAAAATATAGAGTAAATGCCCGTTCTTCCTCCCGCTTTGACTTTTAACCCCATATGGGACAGGGACTGTGTTCAACTAGATTAACTAGTACAATAATAATGTTGGTATTTGTTAAGCGCTTACTATGTGCTGAGCACTGTTCTAAGCGCTGGGGTAGACACAGGGGAATCAGGTTGTCCCACTTGGGGCTCACAATCTTAATCCCCATTTTACAGATGAGGTAACTGAGGCACCGAGAAGTTACCTTAGCGCTCAGTACAGTGCTTGGTACACAGTAAGTCATTAACAAATACCACAATTACTATTATTTATTATCATGATTACTTTTATCATGTGGCTCAAGAAGACTCTGGATAAATTCACAGATGAGAGATCCATAAGGGCTTATTAGGGAGAAGAATTCAGGATTTTAGAAGGACAAAAAAATCACCATTCGATTTCATTTTATTTTATTTATTTCCGCTACCATGGTATTTATAAATAACTTTTAAGTAAAACAGACTGGACATCGTCCCTGTCCCACATAGAACTCACAGTTTAAGCAGGAGGGAGAATTAGATATTTTATCCTCATTTCACAGATGAGGAAACCAAGACCCAAAGAGGCAAAGTGACTTGTCCAAGATCACCCAGCTGGCCAGTGGCCAAACTGCAGTAAGTCTCCGGACCCCCAGGCCCCTGCTCTGTCTCCTTGACTGTGCTCCTTCGTCCCTTTCAAATCAAGAATGATTTTCCTCTTGTCTGCTGAGTGACCTTGGGCACTTCTCTGTGCCTCAGTTATCTCAATCTGTAAAATGGGAATAATATTGCGAACCCCACGTGGGACATAGACCGTGTCCAACCCGATTACCTTGGGTGTATCCCAGTGCTTAGTACAGTGCCTGGCGCGTAGTGAGCGCTTAACAAATACCATAAAAAAAATTCAAATTTTAGAAGGGGGATCCGGGCCGATCAGATCTGTTTCCCTCATCTCAGTGCCCTCAGGTGGCGAGGCTCAGTGGAAAGAGCCCGGGTTTAGGAGTTAGAGGTCATGGGTTCGAATCCCGGATCCACCACCTGTCAGCTGTGTGACTTTGGGCAAGTCACTTGACTTCTTGGTGCCTCAGTTACCTCATCTGTAAAATGGGAATTAAGACTGTGAGCCTCTCGTGGGACAACCTGATTCCCCTGTATCTACCCCAGCGCTTAGAACAGTGCTCAGCACATAGTAAGTGCTTAACAAATGCCAACATTATTATTATTATCTCAGTGCCCACCAAGGCTTAGGGAAGTTGTTCATGTTTACCACAAGAGCAGGGGGACAGTGTGGCTCAGTGTGAACCCGTTATTGGGCAGGAATCATCTTTATCTGTTGCTGAATTGTACATTCCAAGCGCTTAGTACAGTGCGCAGCGTGGCTCAGTGGAACAAGCCTGGGCTTTGGAGTCAGAGGTCATGGGTTCGACTCCCGGCTCTGCCACTTGTCAGCTATGTGACTGTGGGCAAGTCATTTAACTTCTCTGTGCCTCAGTTACCTCATCTGTAAAATGGGGATTAACTGTGAGCCTCACGTGGGACAACCTGATTACCCTGTATCTCCCCCAGCGCTTAGAACAGTGCTCTGCACATAGTAAGCGCTTAACATATATCAACATTATTATTAAGTGCTCAGTAAATACTATTGAATGAATGCCAGAGCACGGTTTGGGGAGTCAGAGGCCGTGGGTTCTAATCCCCCCTCTGCCATTTGTCTGCGGTGTGACTCTGGGCAAGTCACTTCACTTTTCTGGGCCTCAATGGGACAACCTGATGACCTCGTATCTACCCCAGCGCTTAGAACAGTGCTTGGCACATAGTATGCGCTTAAGAAATACATTATTATTATTGTTATTATTATTGGAAGCAAATCCTCCTATTGTTTCTCATAAGAAAATTTCCAAATCCTTAGCCAGAGCCCAGATAAGTAAATAACCCAAGGGACTCACCAGATCAATATCACTTGCAGGGTTGGGGGGGGGGGGGCGGGGGGGGGCGGGGGCGGCGGGGAGGGGGGAGAGATACCATTGTAAGTTAGTGAAAATGGCCCTGGTGATCATGTGATGTGACGTGAGGCTGGTCACCTTGGCTCAGCGGAGAGCACAGAAGGGCCCATTCTTTGTTAGCGGAAGCCGCACACGCAAAATCTGCCGACTCTTCACCCTGCACACATCCTGAATTCAGCACGGTGGCCTGGCCTCTTCCAGACGCGCCTCAGAACCCCTGATCGAAGAAACAAGCACCCTCTCTTCTAGGTTTCGGGGTTCTTCTTTTTCCTTTCAGAAAGGTTCCCCCATCTCCTGTACAAGAACCATTTTTTGGTTTACCAGGCGGACCAGCTCCCTCCCCCTGTTGCCCTTTATAAAGATGTATTTATACATATGATATACAACATACTAATATATTTATACACATGTGATATACATTTATTTATATTAATGTCTGTCTCCTTCTCTAGATTGTAAACTCGTAGAGAAGCAGCACGGTCTAGTGGATAGAGCCTGGGTCTGGGAGGCAGAGGGACCTGGGTTCTAATCCTGGCTCTGCCATTAGTCAGCTGTGGGACCTTGAGCCAGCCACTTGACTTCTCTGGGCCTCAGTTCTCTCATCTGTAAAATGGCGATGAAGATTCTCAGCCCCATGTGGGACAGGGACTGTGTCCAACCCGATTATCTTCTATTCACCCCAGTGCTCAGAACAGTGCCTGGAACATAGTAAACATTTAACAAATGCCACAGTTATTATTGTGTGTCTGTTTATTGTTGTAGTGGGCTCACCCAAGCCTAGTACAGTGCTCTGCCCTCAGGAAGCGCTCAGTAAATACAATTGACTGACTGACCCACCCAGGTGGACATTGTCTTTGAGTGCTCCAGGAAATTTCGTTTTTAAGTACTTTCCAGTCGGGTGCTGGAGGATTTGAAGAATTCTGAAAAATGAAGTTTAGCCATGTAAGAGGTGTGGCACAGGTACGGAGACTCGTGTTTCATAAGCTTGGTGTGGTTGGGGGGATGTGGAAATTTGTGAGGAAGGGGCTGCTTAGAAGAAAAAGAATTGAGCCAGTTAAGTGCTGAGGTAGATTCAAACCAATCAGGTAGGACACAGTCCATGTCCCACAAGAAGCTCACAGTCTTCATCCCCCTTTTATAGATAAGGTAACTGAGGTCCAGAGAAGTGAAGTGACTTGCCCAAGATCACACAGCTGAAAAGTGACAGAGCCAGAATTAGAACCCAGGCCCCCTGACTCCCAAGCCTGTGTTCTTTCCACTAGCCCTCACTCCTCCCCACCTCTTCCTGCCCCCTATGCATGGCTCAATGGAAAGAGCCTGGGCTTGGGAGTCAGAGGTCATGGGTTTGAATCCCAGCTCTGCCACTTGTCAGCTGTGTGACTGTAAGCAAGTCACTTCACTTCTCTGGGTCTCAGTTACCTCATCTGGAAAATGGGGATTAACTGTGAGCCTCACGTGGGACAACCTGATTACTCTGTATCTACCCCAGTGGTTAGAACAGTGCTCTGCGCATAGTAGGCACTTAACAAATACCAACATTATTATTATTCCTAAATCAGCTTTCAGTTGTTGGTATTTCTGAAGACTCTTTCCTTATTAGCAGTGGTGTTCTTTGAAAGGTACTCTTTGTGCTGTTCCCCTGTCAACTGTCAACTGCCTATTCTCCACCAAATAAACTTTCCATAGGGCACAGGCCTGGGAGGCAGAGGACCTGGGTTCTAAAACCGGCTCTGCCCCTTGTCTGTCATGTGACCTTAGGTAAATGACTCCACTTCTCTGTGCCTCAGTTCTCTCATCTGTAAAATGGAGATTAAGACTGTGAGCCCCATGTGGAACATGAATGCACCCTGCCTGATGTGTCATATCTACCCTAGCATTTAATACGGTGAATGGAATATATTAAGTGCTAAATACCATTTAAAAATAAAAGGAAGCCCCCAAACAAACAAAAAGCTATCAACTGTCAACCTCCCTACCCCTCAGTTGAGCCCTGGAATGATTTTTTGCCCTAGAGGGTGGAGAAAGGTTGGAAGGAAAAGCACAGAGAATAAGAGAAAGGGTCTCATTTAGGGCTACAGATCTCTCGTCTTAGCTTTTCCCCTGCCATGTTGAACTCGAAGTTTTCAAAGCAGGAGGAAAGGGCAAAGGAACGATGCCTATTTTGCCCTGCTTGGGGCTCTCTGAAGTGCCCTTGCTGACAGCATGCACCCCTCCATACCCTGATGATGCCCAGAGGCCATCTGGGAGCTGAGCTCCACCCCTGGGTCACCCCTTCCCTCTAGATCAGAAACCCGCTGTGGGCAGGGAACGTATCTACCAATTTTTTTCTATTATAGTCTCCCAAGCACCTAGTTCAGTGCTCTGCACACAGCAATCAATAAATACCATTGATTGATTGGTTGGTGTGAAGCCTTTAGACCTTCCAACCGTGAGGCCCCGCCCGCCCCATCACCACTGCTCTGGGACACTGGACATCCTGTTACAGCAGAATATAACTTTGTTGTACGGTACTCTCCCTAGCGCTTTGTAAAGTGCCCTGCGCATAGTTAGCGCTCAATAAATATCACTGATGGATCCTGCTTATAGCTCAGGGACTCTATGGCAGATGCCTTAGGGAGAGCATGGTGTCAGTTGATCAATCCATGGTATTTATTGAGGGCTTACTGTGCAATGTCCTCAGCCCTTGGGAGTGTAATAATAATAATAATAATAATGATGATATTTGTTAAGTGCTTGCTATGTGCCAAACACTGTTCCAAGCACTGGTGGGGGGATACAAGATGATCAGGTTGTCCCACGTGGGGCTCGCAGTCTTAACCCCCATTTTACAGATGGGGTCCACCGAAGTACAGAGAAGTGAAGTGATTTGCCCAAAATCACACAGCTGACAAGTGGTGGAGCCGGGATTTGAACCCATGACCTCTGACACCCAAGCTGGGGTTCTTTCCATCGAGCCACGCCGCTTCTGTGAAGATGGGGAGAGAAAGTGGTCTGTCTGCCATAAAGTGGGAGGGAGTTCCAAGCCAGAAGGAGGAACCGAGCAAGGGATTGGGGGGTCCAGAGATGGAGCAGTCATCCATTACCTGGGCATTTGGATGTAGGCGGTCACCAGTTGGCTACGAAGTGCTTATATAGGAGCAGTTTCCCTGCTTGTCTGCCCCTCGTCCTCTGGAAGGACAATATTTCTAAACTATCACCATTTTTCGGTAAATGTTTGAAAAAGGTTTGTTGACTTTTTGGGTGTTCCCCACAAAAGTGTAAAACAAAGGGTGCTCACGTTTCCTGGTGGGTATTAGACAGGAAACCACCAAGTCACCGCAACAGATAGAGAGCCTCTCTTCATTAAAAATGTTTGCAACACCCTGAGGAGCTTCACGGTGAAATACTTAACATTCACCCAACTCCGCCTTCCTAGAGGGAGGATGGTAGGTCCCAAGTCCACAGGTGAGATGATAATAATAATAATGTTGGTATTTGTTAAGCACTTACTCTGTGCAGAGCACTGTTCTAAGCACTGGAGTAGATACGGGGTCATCAGGTTGTCCCACGTGAGGCTCACAGTCTTCATCCCCATTTTCCAGATGAGGGAACTGAGGCCCAGAGAAGTGAAGTGACTTGCCCACAGTCACACAGCTGACAAACGGCAGAGCCGGGATTCGAACCCATGACCTCTGGCTCCCAAGCCCGGGCTCTTGCCGCTAAGCCACACTGCTTCTCATAATAATATTACTATTATTTATTACTCTATGCAGAGCACTGTACTAAGCACTTGAGAAGGTGCAACACAACAATAAACAGAGATGTTCCCAGTCCACAACGAACTCACCATGTAGACAGGTGGGGGAGACATCCGTCGATACAAATAAATAAATGATGGATATGGACCTAAGTGCTGCGGGGCTGGGAAGGGGGACGAAAAAGGAATAAGGGTGATGCAGAAGGGAGTGGGAGAAGAGGAAAGGGGGTGCTAATCTGGGAAGGCCTCTTGGAGGAGCGGGGTCTTCAATAAGGTTCTGAAAGCGGGGAGAGTCATTGTCTGTCAGATTTGAGGAGGGAAAGCGTTCCAGGCCAGAGGTGGGTCACGGGCCAGGGGTCGGCGGCGAGATGGGGAGACCGAGGCACAGTGAGAAGGTTAGCACTGGAGTAGCAAATCAATCAATCCATCTATAATCAATTATCAGTCAATCAGTGGTATTTACGGAGCGTTTACTGTGTGAAGAGCACTGTACTAAGCGCTTGGGGGGGGCGTGCTTAGAGTTGGAGTTGCTTAGAGATGCCATAATTATCCGTTAGACCGTGAGCCCATCGCTGGGCAGGGACTGTCTCTATCTGTTGTTGAATTGTACACTCCAAGTGCTTAGTACAGTGCTCTGCACACAATCAGTCCTCAATAAATATGATCGAATGAATGAATACGGTTGAATTAAGATATTTGTCGTTGAACTGTGCTTTCCAAGCGCTTCATACAGTGCTCTGCACACAGTAAGCGCTCAATAAATACGATTGAATGAATTAGATATTTGTTGCTGAACTGTGCTTTCCAAGCGCTTCATATGGCTCTCTACACACAGTAAGCACTCAATCAATATGATTGAATGAATTAGATATTTGTTGCTGAACAATGCTTTCCAAGCACTTAGTACAGTGCTCTGCACACAGTAAGCTCTCAATAAATACGATTGAATGAAGATATTTCAATCTTATTATGGGAAGAATCTTATTATCTTCAATATTATGGGAAGCAGCGTGGCTCAGTGGAAAGAGCACGGGCTTGGGAGTCCAACGTCATGGGTTCGAATCCCAGCTCTGCCGCTTGTCATCTGTGTGACTGTGGGCAAATCACTTAACTTCTCTGGGCCTGTTGCCTCATCTGTAAAATGGGGATTGACTGTGAGCCTCACGTGGGACAACCCGATTACCCTATGTCTACCCCAGCGCTTAGAGCAGTGCTCTGCACATAGTAAGCGCTTAACAAATACCAAGATTATTATTATTATATTTGTTGCTGAACTGTGCTTTCCAAGGGCTTAGGACAGTGCTCTGCACACAGTAAGCACTCAATAAATACGATTGAATGAATTAGATATTTGTTGCTGAACAGTGCTTTCCAAGCGCTTCATACAGTGCTCGATTAGACTGTAAGCCCGTCAAACGGCAGGGACTGTCTCTATCTGTTGCCGACTTGTTCATTCCAAGCGCTTAGTACAGTGCTCTGCACAGAGTAAGCGCTCAATAAATACTATTGAATGAATGCTCTGCACACGGGAAGCGCTCAATAAATACAATTGAATGAATGAAGATATTTGTTGCTGAACTGTGCCTTCCAAGCGCTTAGGACAGTGCTCTGCATACAGTAATCGCTCAGTAAATATGATTGAATGAATTAGATATTTGTTGCTGAACTGTGCTTTCCAAGCGCTTAGGACAGTACTGTGTACACAGTAAGTGCTCAATAAATACAATTGAAGGAATAAAGATATCTGTTGCTGAACTGTGCTTTCCAAGTGCTTAGTACACTGCTCTGCACACAGTAAGCGTCAATAAATACGATGGAATGAATGAAGATATTTGTTGCTGAACTGTGCCTTCCAAGCGCTTAGTACAGTGCTCTGCACACAGTAAGCGCTCAATAAATACGATGGAAGGAATGGGACCTGCTAGGAAATGGAGGGTGGCAAGCGAGGACATCAGTGAGGCCGGAGGGCTTGTAAAACGCGGGGTGGAGTAGCCCCCGCAGTTGGCCTGGAGCCCGGAGAAATGGCTTGGGGAGATCTGCCCCCACTCCCTTCCCCGATGTAATCCAGGCCGCATTTTACCCCTTTCTGCGTTCGTTCGTTCATTCATTCCTTCAATAGTATTTATTGAGCGCTTACTATGTGCAGAGCACTGTACTAAGCGCTTGGAATGGACAATTCAGCAACAGATAAAGACAATCCCTGCCCAATGACGGGCTCACAACAGAGAAAAGGGGCATCAGCATCATCATAATGTTGGTATTTGTTAAGCACTTACTATGTGCAGAGCACGTTCCAAGCACGGGGGAGGGGGGAGATACAGGGTCATCAGGTTGTTCCACGTGAGGCTCACAGTCTTCATCCCCATTTGACAGATGAGGTCACTGAGGCGCAGAGAAGTGAAGTGACTTGCCCACAGTCACCCAGCTGACAAGTGGCAGTGCTGGGATTCGAACTCATGACCTCTGACTTCCAAGCCTGGGCTCTTTCCACTGAGCTAGGGGCATAAGCTTGGGTCAACAGCTCCTTTAAGGGGCCTGGGATGGGTAGGTAATAATAATAATAATAATGGTATTTGGTAAGCACTTACTAGGGAAGTAGCGTGGCTCAGAGGAAGGAGGCTGGGCTTGGGAGACAGAGGTCATGGGTTCGAAACCCCACTCTGCCACTTGTCAGCTGTATGACTGTGGGCAAGTCACTTCACTTCTCTGGGCCTCAGTTCCCTCATCTGTAAAATGGGGATGAAGACCGTGAGCTCCACATGGGACAACCTGATGACCTTGTATCTACCCCAGCGCTTAGAACAGTGCTTGGCACTTTGTAAGCACTTAACAAATACCATCGTTGTTAAGTGCTTATTATGTTCCAGGCACTGTACTAAACGCTGGGGTGGATACAAGCAAATTGGGTTGGGCACAGTCCCCGCTCACAATCTTCATGCCCATTTTACAGACGAAGGAACGGAGGCACAGAGAAGTCAAATGACTTACCCAAGGTCTCCCACAGCGGACAAGAAGCAAAGCCAGGATTAGAACCCAGGTCCTGCTGACTCCCAGGCCCATTCTCTATCCACTAGGCAATGCTCCTTCCTGCTTTCATTGTGGGGAGGAGTGGGGCCTTGTAGAAAGAACACCGGCTTGGGAGTCAAAGGATCTGGATTCTTCTCCCACCTCCACATGCCTGCTGTGTGACCTTGGACAAGTCATTTCACTACTATGTGCCTCAGATCCCTCATCTTCTAAATGGGGATTCAATACTTGTTCTCCCTCCTTCTTAGACTGGGAACCCCATGTGGGGCTTATCTTCTATCTACCCCAGTGCTTAGTATAGTGCTTGGCGCATAGTGAGCGTTTAACAAATACCACAGTTATGATTTCATTGGAGAACAGCCCTTGGGAGTTGGCTGGCTCAGGAAAACCAGTTCACCCAGCTCTCTAGCCACAAGAACTGGCCAGCCTGGTTATTGTTTTCGAAGACAGAACTCTCTTGGAAACCCTCTCCCAAGTAATAACAACAATAATAATAATTATGGCACTTGTAAAGTGTTTACTAAGTGCCCGAGCCCTGTTCTAAGCACTGGGGTAGATACAAGTTAATCAGGTAAGACACATTCCCTGACCCACATGGGGCTCACAATCCAAGTATGAGAGAGGAAGATTTAATCCCAACTTTGCAGATGAGGTAACTGAGGCACAGAGAAGGTAACTGGCTTGCCCAGGGTCACCCAGCAGACATATGGCAACCGGGATTAGAACCCAGGTCCTCCTGACTCCCAGACCCGTGTTCTTTCCACTAGGCCACGCTCCTTATAGAAGCTCCTTGTGGGCAGGGAATGTGGCTACCAACTCTGTTGGATCGTATTCTCCCAAATGAAGAGCAGTGTGGCTCATGGAAAGAGCCTGGGCTTGGGAGTCAGAGGTCATGGGTCGAATCCCAGCTCTGCCACTTGTCAGCTGGGTGACTGTGGACAAGTCATTTCACTTCTCTGGGCCTCAGTGACCTCATCTGTAAAATGGGGATGAAGACTGTGAGCCTCACGTGGGACAACATGATGACCCTGGATCTCCCCCAGCGCTAAGAACAGTGCTCTGCCCATAGTAAGTGCTTAACAAATACCAACATTATTATTATTATTATTATTATTATTATTAAATGCTTAGTACGGTGTTCCGCACACAGTAAGTGCTTAATAAATACCAGTGACTGATGGGTTTTTTTAAAAATGGTATCTGTTAAGCACTTATTATGTGTCAGGCACCATACTACGCGCTGGGGTAGATAAAAACTAATCGTCACCAATGACTCGGGGTGAATAACTTCAGCTTCTCCAACTTAGTCACCAGGCCCTGAAGCAAGAGACTCAACCCGTGAGCCGGCTCACGCATAAAGACTGCTTCGGTTTTAACAGATTATGGGCCCCCAAATCGTGTTTTTCCCCCTCCATAAAATCTAGTCTGGAGAAAGTACCTTTATTGCATAAAAGCTTATTTCTGAACCTGCTTTGGGAGTGCTATAAATAGCCCATAAAAGGTTCTTCAGAACCCAAGCTCTCTTTATCAATCTTACTAAATGCATAATGATATCTGTTCTGGTTTAGAAGCGTCGCTAGATTTACTAAAATTGTCACGCACCAGTTGCCCTAAATTTTGCATCGGCTACCTGGTAGAACTCCCGATGACATGTCGGCTATTTCGCCTCATGCTGTTTTATCTCTCTGTATTAAATTCTTCCTCACAAGCCCCTTGCCACCTCCCAGTCCTCACTCCTCCAAGAGCTAGGCACTTAGCAAAGTGCTTTGCACCCAGATAAGGCTCACTAAAAAGTACTGAAGAAGAGAGGATTGTGTAAAAGATTGTTCACATTTGCTCTCTCTCCCCTCTTCTATTTAAGCCTTGAGGTGTCGGAATGGTATTTATTGAGCACCTCCTGGGTACAATACTGCACTGTATTTTTCCTGCCCACAAGAAGCTTCCACTCTTATTGGGGAGACAGAAATAACATACAAAAATATTTACAAATAGGAACATCAGAGAAGCAGCGTGTTCTACTGGAAAGAGCACAAGACTGGGAGAAGGGAGATAGGGGTTCTAATCCCAGCTCCATCACTTGCCTGCTATGGGAACTTGGACGAGCCATTTGACTTCTCTGTGCCTCCGTCGGCTCATCTGTAAAATGGGGATTCAAGATCTGTTCTCCGTCCCCCTTGGACTCTGAGTCTTGCGTGGGTGAAGGACTGCAAATGGTAAGTGCTCGATAAAGACGATCGAATGAATAATGATACTCCATCTCAATCGATCAACCAGTCGTATTTCCTGAGTGCTTACAGTGTGCAGAGCACTGTACTAAGCACTTGGGAGAGTGCCATATGACAGTTTAACAGACACATTCCCTTCCCACAATGAGCTTACAGTCTAGAGAGGGAGACAAATATTAATATAAATAAATAAATGACAGATACTCACAAAAGTGCTGTGGGTTTGGGAGGGTGATGAATAAAGGGAGCAAATCAGGGTGGCGTAGAAGGGAATGGGAAAAAAAAAATGAGGGCTCAGTCGGGGAAGGCCTCTTGGAGGAGGTGAGCCTTCAACAGGGCTTTGAAGGACGGGGGAGAGTAATGGTCTGTTGGAGATGAAGAGGGAGGGCATCCAGGCCAGAGGCATAAGGTGGGCAAGATGAGATCGAGGTACAGAGAGTAGGTTGGCATTAGAGGAGCGAAGTGTGCGGGCGGGGTTGTATTAGGAGAGTAGCGAAATGAGGTAGGAGCGGGCAAGGTGATTTGAGTGCTTTAAAGATTATCCCGATTATCCTGTGTCTACCAGTGTTTGGCACATAGTAAGCCCTTAACAAATACAAGTATTGTTATAATATGTAATAATAATAATATAATGACCGCCCAATGGATGATAGATACATGCACAAGATTTGACGCCTTACTCTACTTCCGGTTCCCACCTAGAGAGGTCTTTCACAGTGTGTAGGGCAGACATCCTAACTAAGTCCCTGAGGACACGTCCACCTTGCCTTACACTGCAATAATCTTGGGACCCAACTTGCATCTTCAAGGCTTGGTTTCCCTGATGGGGAGGGAGGAGTTGGAGTCCATCAATGGTATTTATTCAGCGCTTCCTGTGTGCAGAGCACTGAACTAAGCAATCGGAGTAGTACAGTATACTAGAGTTGGTAGACAAAATCCCTGCCCACAGGGAGTTTATTCTACGGAAAGCTTAGAGGTGAAGACCTACAGGCTTCCAGGAAGCAGGATGGTCTAGTGGAAAGAGCAAGGGCCTAGGAGTCAGAGGACCTGGGTTCTAATCCCGACTCTGCCACTTGCCTGCTGCGTGACCGTGGCCGAGTCTTTTCGCTTTCCTGTGTCTCAGTTTCCTCATCTGTAAAGTGGGGATTCAATACCTGTTCACTCTCGTACTCCTACTTTGAGCCCGATGTGGGACAGGGACTCTGACTGGATTATGTGATATCTCCCCCAGTGATTAACACAGTGCTGGGGCACATAGTAAATGCTTAACAAATATTATTATGATTATTGGTATTATTAGGCTCGTAGGGGGCACAAGCTGGAGGCTGCTGGGAGTGGCAGAAAAGTAAGTTGGTGGAAGTATCAGTGAGTCAATCCGAAGTATTTAGCGAGTGCATACTGAGAGCACTGTGCTAAGCATATGGGAGAGTACAATACAATTAGTAGACATAATCCCCCCACCCACAAAGAGCATACAAACCAGCCAAGGCGACATGAATGAATCACTGATAGGAGGAATGAATCACGGATAGGAGGAAGCAATAGCGTTTAAAGATACTAAGTGCTGGGGTTTTTTGGGGGGGAGGGAATATTTGGGGGGTCAAAAAACCTGCTCTAGGCGTGGCGGGTGGGGGGCAGGGGCGTCAAGGAGAGGCCTCTGGGTGCATTGGCAGAGGGACAAGGAAGAGCCTGGGAAAGGCGATAAATATCTCGACGTTTGCCTCTCTGCTCCAGTGGTAGCTCCTTGTGGACAGGGAATGTGTCACTTTGCTATTCTGTTCTTCCCGAGCGTCTAGTACGCTGCACGGGATCAAGTCGGTGCTCAGAACATGCTCCCGCTACTACAGCTGGAGGAGGCAGAGGGATGACACAATGGGGAAGGGAGACAGGGAGGAGGGACAGGGAAGCAGGGAGAGAGCCCTGACCAGGAAATGGATCCCTCACAGGAAACGGGGGAGCTGAGGGAAGGGTGCTCCCGCCCTCAGACAAATGGAGGGGCAAACGTTTAGATTTGGATTGCCTAGGGAGGGAAGCCTGACCTCCCTCCACCTCAGAACTAAAGAACCAGGAGCCTTTTACCTCCATAATGGAGGATTGGGTAATAATAATGGAGGTATTTGTCAAGCGCTTACTCTGCGCCAAGCACTCCCCTAAACGCTGGAGGAGAATAATCAGATGGGCCACAGTCCCAAAGAAGCTCCCAATCTAAGAAGGAGTTTTTTATCCCCATTTTTGGAGGAAACGGAGGCCCAGGCAGCTCAAGCGCCTGGCCCAAGGTCACACAGCAGGCATGGGGCGGAGCTGGGCTTATTTATTCATTCATTCGTATTTATTGAGCGCTTACTGTGTGCAGAGCACTGTCCTAAGCACTCACAAAGTCCAATCCCTACCCCAACAACGGGCTCCCAGTCCAGAAGGGGGAGACGGACGACAGAAAGCAAGTAGAGAGAGTGGTAGAGGTGTTAAGAGGCAATTGAGGCCAAGGTGTGATATGATTTTTTATTTCAAAAAAAGGAAATTTGTGGATTAACGCTCGGGGAGGGGGGATTTTAAACGCCTCAGTAACATCCCGCCCCCCTCCAAGGGCGAGTGGGGCGAGAAAGTGTCCCCCATTTTGAAGGGCAACCTTGGCTTCCCTCAGGCGGCCTCTTCCGGTGGGGGAGGGGCGGGGGACACGACGCCGAGGCTCCAGTCACGTTCCGGGGCGCGCGAGGGCGGGGCCCAACGGCCACCTCATTTAAATAAAAACAGCGTGATTTGCATGGCCGACGGGACCCCCGCCACTCCGATTGGCCGGCCGGGCCCCGGGAGGGGGCGGGGCCTGAGGGGCGCGCGCTCCGCCCCCTTCATTTGCATAACGGCTGGCGCGTGCAGGGCCCGAGCGGGTTTGTTTTCGAATCCGCGGAGGAGGAGGAGGAGGCGGCGGCGGGACTGAGGCGGCAAGGTCGGAGGGGGCGGCGATGGCGGCGCGGGGGCGGGGCGGGAAGAAGAGGAGGAGCTCGCGACCCCCCCCCAAAAAAAACCCCATTCCCCTCCCCAAACACACACCCCCAACCCCCCGGTCCCCGTCCCCTCAGATGAAGGGGAACCCCCTCCCCCTCCCGGCTCCATCATGGCCGCACCCCGCGCATGCGCAGTGGCGCCGCTGCATGGGAGCACGTGACAGCGCGGGGGGGGGCGCTGCAGTGGTGCAGCCGGCGGGGCGGTGGCCGCGCAGGCGCAGAAGAGACCGCACCGGCTTTTTTTTCATTTTTTTTTTCCCCATGCGCCGTCGGTGGGTTCTAGATTATTTTTTAATTTGGCTCCAGATTAGCTCACCCTTGCACCACCGGCGTCCCAGCCCCACAACCCCCACTGCACCGTAGAGCTTTTTAATGCAACCCTGCAGGAGGAGCGCCGCCCCCCCCCCCCCGAGGACATTTTGTCGCCCCAGCGAACCTTGAAAGGCAAATCAGTCACCCAGGAATCCAGCGCTTAGAACAGGGCTTCACGCAGAGCGCTTAAGTGATGCCATCCTTATTAAATGCGCAGTTTGTTGGGCTTTTTTTTTAAGTACAGCTTGCAGACTTCCTGGAGGTGGAGGTGAATGGAGGTCTAACTTAAATCCACTGTATTGCATTAAATCCACTATATTGCAAGGCTGCCCTTGAGTCTTATTTATTATGTGGCCCCCTCTAAAGCTCTCTTAATTATTCATATAAAACACACACACTTATTCAATAGTATTTTTTGAGTGCATACTGTGTGCAGAGCACTGTACTAAGCGCTTGGATTTAGTGTGTGGCCCCCTCCAGGGCTGTCTTAATTATTCCTATAAAACACACACACTTGGGAAACTGTCACGCTCCACGTGGCCCCTGCAGCCCTGCCCTTTTTCATTTTCAGAGCAATTTTGAGAGGCACCACGCTGCTTTTGATACCTCGGCTTTCGATGGCCTTAAATGAATCCGAAAGCGGTCATTGCTTCGACCGGGCCTTTCTTTCTCTCCGTGAGGTCAGAGGAACTGAATCATTTTGAAGTAAGCCCCGCATTTCTAGGAAGTAGCCGTTGCATTTGATGTTTTTATCTTAAATAGTCCCAGAGGTCATTTTAGAGGGGGGGTTTGAAAGATCTGTATTTGGAAGTAAGCCTTGTATTTCTAGGAAACAGCCATTGCATGTGATGTCTTTATCTTAGTCGTGGAGGTCATTTTAGAAAGGGTATTTGCAACGCCCCTTTTTCTAGATTTTGAAGTAAGCCCCGTGTTTCCGGGAAATGGCCGTTGTATTTGATGTTTTTACCTTAAATTGTCATAGAGGTCATTTTAGAGGGGGTGTTGGAAACATCTCTCTTTCTGGATTCTGAAGTAAGCCCTGCATTTCTAGGAAATAGCCGTTGAATTTGATGTCTTTATCTTAAATTCTCATAGAGGTCGTTTTAGAGGGGAAATTTGAAACAACTCTTTTTTCTGCATTGGAATTTGGGAAAATTTATAAGGAATGATGGTAGTTCTGACTCTAAATTGGTAGTTTTATTTGAAAAGAAATATTTCTAGATCATGTACATAATCGATAGACTAGTTACCTAGTACCCTTAGCTAGTTTATCTGATGGCCACACCGAATTTATGTCAAACGATAAGCATTTTAAGATTGCCTTTAAACTGCATAACGTGCTTTATTTAGATATGTCTTGCTGCCCAGTGTCAGAAAAATGCATCCAAAGCGCTTCAGGCCTTTGAACCGAAGAGAGGTGTCAGTTTTTCCCGTTGCATATTGTCCATTAACCTCCATCAGGAGGAAGGAAAGGGAGTCAAAATTCCTTTTCTCTTTCCCCGCAGCCTTAGGTGGTTTCGGTGTAAATCTAGGCCTTGCATTTGGAATTGGGTGGTGACACGTGCCCTGAATACCATATTGAATTTATGGGGCAGACTACTGCACTCCCCACCCGCCTCCCGAGGTGCTGGGCTGGAAATCATCGGAAATCTTTACCGCATTTATCTTCGCGCCAGTTTTGCATTTCTGCGTCTTTGTTAAGGAGAGATCTGGGGACTCTGGGGAGAGCGTTGGATGCATTTTGAAAGGGCTCTGCCTAGTACGATATGGGCGTCCCTGAAAATGATCTGCGTTGCTGTGCGTGAAAGCTAGTGCCATTGAACTCTGAGCGATTTTGGTGCGCCTCTGGGAAAATCTGCTACCCCAGTTTTTCTCTTTCGTCCGAACAGAGGCGACCGCTCAAATTTAGGAAACAATGTATAAAAACCAAGGTAATTGATATGTCTTTGTTATAAATCAACATGCACCCATTATTATGTCTGCCCCTCGCAGTGTGCACCCCTACCCCATCTCATTATTATTATTATTATTGAAGGTAATAATTGTAGTCTTTGTTTAAGCGCTTACTACGTGGCAGGCACTGTACTAAGCGCTGGGGTAGATGCAAGGTAATTGGGTTGGACACAGCCCCTGCCCCACATGGGGCTCACAGTCTTAATCCCCGTTGTACAGATGCGGGAGCCGAGGCCCAGGGAAGTTAAGCGACTTGCCCAGGGTCACACAGCAGACAAGTGGCAGAGCCGGGTTTAGAACCCAGGTCTAGCCACTAGATCATGCTGCTTCACTTCTCTGGGCCTCAGTTCCCTCATCTGTAAAATGGAGATGAAGACTGGTGAGCCCCATGTGGGGCGGGGACTGTGTCCAGCCTGATTAACTTGTAATTAATTACCCAGCACTTGGTATGGTGCCTGGCACATAGTAGGCACTTAACAGATACCATTAAAAAAGGACCTATCTGTCGTCTTCCAAATTTGGATTCTTCCAAGTAAGCCTTCCTTCATCTCGCGCCCCGGCCTTGGGAAGTTTAGTAGTTTCCTTTTGAGCCGTTTTCTAACTGGTTTAGGGGAGGAAAACTTGGGCTCCGATTGGGAATATGAGTGTGGCCTGAGGTATGGGAAACTCATCAGATATTAGTTTTCCTGCGATTGCAGCTACTCCGTATTCGGTCGTTCGTGGTGTTTTAAATGGCCAAATTAGCGTGGAGGAACAGATTTGTAGCTTTTTTGTGTGTTTTTTTTTAAAGAAGATTGCATTTTCACCATGTTTCTCTTTTAAGTTGTGGTTTCACTATTGTAACTGTTGATTCTAGATAAAGAGTCTCTAGACCGTAAACTCCTTGAGAGCAGAGATTGTGTCTACTAACTATTGGACTCTCCAAATGCTCAGTACAGTGCCGTGCATCCAATAAACTGTCAGCTCCTCGAAGGCAGGGATTGTGTCTGCTAACTCTTTTGGACTCAGTCAGTACAGTGCTCTGCATGGACTAAGTGTTCAGTAAATACCACTGATTGAGCAGAGGTTCCCCATTTTTCATTTTTTTGATATTTGTTAAGCATTTACTTGGTGCCGGGCACCGTACTAAGTGCTGGAGTAGATCCAAGGTTGAACACAGTCCCTGTCCCGCGTGGGGCTCCTGGTCTTAATCCCCACTTTACAGGTAACTGAGGCCAAGTGACGTGACTGGGCCAAGGTCACGCAGCAGACACGTGGCGGAGTCAAGATTAGAACCCAGGTCCTCTGACTCCCAGGCTCTTTCCACTAGGCCACGTTGCTTCGTATCTGAAGCTAATCTCGAAAAACGGGTTGGCGAGCAGCTCTTCCCAAGTTTATTGAGCGGCTACTGCATGCAGAACGGTGGACTGGGTGCTCAGGGGCAAACAGTAAGAGTAAAAGCATCTTTCCCGACCTCGAGGCGCTGACAATCTAACGGGTCGTATGGTCTTATTGAGCAGTTGTATAATCAGTGGTGTCGGTTGGGTACTTACAGTGTGCAGCGCACTGTGCTAAGCACTTGGGATGGTGCAGTAGAGTCGATAGATGCGATCCCTGCCCATCAGGAGCTTTCAGTGTATGGGAGGGAGTGCGAGTTGTGTAAGATCTTTTCTGTTGATTCTTAAGTTTTTTTAATGAGTCTAGTAGAATATGCAAATCGTATGCATCAGATACAATAAAGAAACACAGGTCATATACCTCTAGAAGCCGAGTTAGGTATGTGCAGAAAACCTGAGTCGGGCGTAGGATTCATCAGAAAAATACAGTACATCGGTAATATTCTTACAAATCTTTACGTGAGGGCTTTGTTTTGGTCAATTGGGGTATTCAGGTGCTCTTTAGCCTTCTCTGAAATATTATGAATTGATGATGTGGTTGCTTTTTTCTATCCCAAAGCAGAAAATTTTAGTCCTTGCAGTAAGACCGGTAAATCTAGAATAACTGAAGATTTCCTATAACCTTGATTTCCATCCTCTCCTTCTAAATTTAAGCACTCCAGTAAGTGCTTAACAGACATCACAGTTATTGTTGTAATTGTCATGTAGGGCCGCGTGAGAAGCAACGTGACCTAGTGAAAAGGGCCTGGGCCTGGGAGTCAGAGGACCCAGGTTCTAATCCTGCCTCTGCCACATATCTGCTTTGGGCAAGTTTCTTCGTTTCTCTGGCCTTCAGTTTCCTCATCTGCCAAATGGGGATTCAGTCCTGGTTCTCGATCTTATTTATTTAGACTGTGAGTCCCACGTGGGACCTGCTTATCTTGTATATATCCCAGCGCTTAGAACAGCTCTTGGCACTTAATAAGCACTTAACGAATACCACAATTATTATTATTGTGATAACATAGGGTGCTGGTCCTGGGAAATTTGGACAGCTTTGTAAATAAACACCAAGATTCCCCCACAATGGGTCATCAGACATGTGTAGCACAGTGAATCCTGAGTGGCCAGATAGTTTCCCATCAGCCATCGCCTGGATCTTCTGATACTTTTATTTATTTTACTGACCGTCTCCCCCACTAGACTGGAAGCTCCTCGTGGGCAGGGACCGTGTCTACCAACTCTGTTGTATTTTACTCTCCCAAGCGTGTAGTACAGCATCCTGCCCATCATGCTTAATAAATATGACTGACTGATTAACTCTCATTCTCCCCCCAGCTCACAGCACTTGTGTCCATAGTTTTCTATTCAACCATTTTCCCTATCACCAATTTATTTTACTGTCGCTCTCTCTGTTATAGACCGTTGGTTCCTCGTGGGCTAGGAACACGTCTAATCAACTCTACTTCTTGAACTTTCCTAAGCCCACAGCGCAGTGCTCTGCCTACAGAAAGCGCTCGAAAATCCCGCTGACAGATTGATCAGTCTTTTGTCACCCTGGCTGGTAGCCGTGGTGACGGAAAGTCGGGTGCTGTGAGAATCAGTCAATCAATCTATCCTAGCGGCTGGAGCCCGGGCCTGGGAGTCAGAAGGACCTGGGTTCTAATCCCGCTTCCTCCGCCTGTCTGCTTTGTGACCTTGGGCAATTAACTTCACTTCCCTGGGCCTCAGCGCCCTCATCTGTAAAATGGGGATTAAGACGATGAGCCCTACGTGGGGCAGGGACCGTGTCCAAGCCGATTATCTTGCATCTCCCCCCCAGCGCTTAGAACAGTGCCTGACACATAATAAGCGCTTAAATACCACAGTTATTATTACCTTGAGCAGAGGACTGTACTAAGTGTTTGGGAGAGGATGCTATAGCAGAGTTGGTAGGCGTTCCCCACCCTCATCGAGCCTGTGGTCTCCAACGGAGAGAAGGACGGTAAAATTAATTAGCAGTGGGGGAAGTGGTAGAGTATAAGCCTTACTCCACCGTCCCCCCCCCCCAGTTTTTGAATCCTTAATTAATAATAATAATGTTGGTATTTGTTAAGCGCTTACTATGTGCCGAGCACTGTTCTAAGCGCTGGGGTAGACACAGGGAAATCAGGTTGTCCCACGTGGGGCTCACAGTCTTAATCCCCATTTTACAGATGAGGGAACTGAGGCACAGAGAAGTTAAGTGACTTGCTCAAAGTCACACAGCAGACAAGTGGCCGAGCAGGGATTCGAACCCATGAACTCTGACTCCAAAGCCCGTGCTCTTTCCACTGAGCCACGCTGCTTCTCTACCTTTTAACCCCGGACCACCTCCTCATCCTCAGAGAGGGGTCTTGGTTTTTTGCCCCTGGGGAGAGGGCTTCCCATTGGCATTGATCATCACCAGAATTTGAATTATTTATTTATCCTCCCCCTAGGTTCATCACCCTGTGTGGAATCGGGGTAGCTCACCAGTTCATCTGGGTCATCTCTCCACCTTGCAAATTCCAGACCCCCTGGGATAGTACCATTCCCGCTGCCCCCTCGCTTTTATTCTCTCCCTTCCATCTTGAAAGGAAATAGGTTAAAATTCCGCTTTTCCAAAGGGTTGATCCACGACCCAATCGAAAAACAGTTTTCCCAAACCACTTGTCCACCTGGGGATAATCCTGGATGATAGAGGGTGAGTGTAATGGACTTGGGGGGTGGGGGGAGGGTTGCCTTGGCTGGGCACCTCCCCCCCCCAGCACCCCTTGAAGCGCTTCTTCCCTCCTGTTTGCTGGCCCGCCTGCCTGCGAGCAGCCGCTAATGTGTGACACGGAGCCAGAGCCTCCCGGGATCCGGATCCGGAAGGATCCCTCGCCGGCCCGAGAGCCTCGGGCCACCCCCGGCCCGCCCTCCTGCTCGGCACGTTTCCTCTCGGCGCCTCCTCCGCCGTCGCCTTGCCTTCGCAGCTGCCCCAGCTCCGGCCTCAGAGGCCAGGCCGCTGCCCACAGGAGGGCCGAGTAGGAGGGGCTCTGGCTCAGAGCTCTGCTCACTCCCGGCCCCGGAGGGAGGGAGAGAGAGAGGAAGGGAGGCTTTCCAAGGCCCGGGGCAGCCATTTTCATCCCCCTCCAGTGCAACCGAGTCCGTGGACTGTCTCAAAATGGCTGACGAAGCGCTCCCTGAGGCGGCCTAGCCCGACCAGGCCCCATCGCCCAGTCACGTGCACGGCCCAGCCCCAGGTAAGGGACCACCTCTTCCGCTGGACAGACGGGCTAAAAAATACTTCGAATATTTGCGGGGTGCATTTATCCCCGGGCGGGGTTATTTTTAAAAGTATGTACAGCAGAAAAGCTATCTCCCCCCGCCTTTGGCTTAATGTGCCTTTTTGGGGAGGTGGGGGTGCTTTTATCTGGAGCTTTGGAAAGCATCTGGGCAGGCGAGGTCAAAGGTTAGGGAAGTGTCAATTCTTCATGTCCGTGCCGGTTCATCCTCAGTACTCAATACAGCGCTCCGCGCACAGTAAGCGCTCGATAAGTGCGATGGAATGAATGAAAGGCGGAACTGGAGTGACTTGCCCCCAGAACCAGAGCAAAATGGCCCCTTGACCTTGTCGACCTTGGTTCATGCTCACTTCGGGGTTTCTCGGTTGGCTTGTGCTCTTCCAAGCACTCAGTACAGAGCTCTGCCCACAGTAGGAGCTCAATAACTACCATGGATGGATGGACAGGCTCCTTTTTAAAGGATAGGAAATAACCATCTAGGTCGGTTTAAGAAATAGCGTTTTCATCGGAGGCTGGGCTACCCAGTAGATTGCATCTATGATATCACTGTAAAAAAATCCCAGTTTTGCAGGGGATGTTTTATAGGACCAAATTTTCAACTTGAGAGATTTGTTTAGACACTAGGGAAACTGCTTTCCTCCTTGGGGAAGGGGAATTCAGTGGTAGATTGTATCCGAGTGGGTAATTCGGGGGACACAAGCCCTGTTGGTTTCAGAATAAAAATATAGGTTAACCCCTCCCCACCTCACCCCCAGCCCCTCCCCAAGTCTTACCTCAAATTTTTCGATGTGGTTTGGCCATTTCACTTGGGCCGTTGTGGAGCAGTAGAGTCCTCAGGGCCCGGAAACTTCTAGCCTCCTCTGGATTTTCGATCAACAAGGACCGCCTGGGGGCCGAGGTGGCCCGTACCAGTTGGCCATGGCGGTCTCACGTTATCTGCTTAAAAAAGATCTCCAAAACCCCCACCAATATGCGATTTCCCAAGTCGTGAAACCGTTTTATGTGGTTCTGTGTCCTTTTAGAGAAGAACGGTATTGCCAGCCACTTGTATCCCCAGGAGCAACTCAGGGTTTAGCCGATGTACACACACACACAGGTCTTTCGGGAACAGTGGGTCCCGGAGGATCGTGGTCTGGTGGAAGGAAAGCTCGTTGTGGGCAGGCAATGTGTCCATTTAGTACAGTGCTTTGTGCACAGTAAGCACTCAATAAATGCGATTGAATGAAAGGAACAGGTAGCATTTGGCATTGGAACCAATCAGCGCTATTTATCGAGTGCTTCCCGTGTGCAAGGAACCGTACTAAGCGCTTGGGAGAGGACGGTAGACTAGAGTCGGTAGACATGTTCCTTACCCACAACGAGCTTACAATCTAGCAGGAGAGACAGGCATTCATAGAAATAAAGAAGTGGAAGCGAGTAAACATTGGAAACGAATTCCAGGATGTTTTTGTGCTGGCCTAGTTCTTTCAGAGGAATGAAAAAATGCCACAGACTAATAAAGACTCGAAGCGAATCCACTGACGCCTGCTTATATCCTCTGATTTCCGCATGCCGTTTCTGTGTCGTGAAGGTCCCCGCCCACGTTGGGAAGGGCCCCCGTGGGCTAATTAATATTCAAATGAGTTGCAGATAGGACCCGTGCATCCTAAACGTTCACCAAACAGCGAATCACCCACGGAGCAGATAAACTTTTCCTTTCGAATCGTCGCCAGGTGAACTTCCACTTCCTTAAGGAGCGGGAGCCATCAGTTGATCCCCAAATGGAGGTGTGAACACGAGAGAGCGTGGCGGATCAAATTTTGTAACCAGAGCTTTATTTGATAGATGAGCACCGCCCTCCCCCAACCCCGGAGGGTTTTGTTCAGGGGCAGCCTGTGAGTGTATGTGTATGTATAAGCTTGGAGCTGTTGCTCTGAAGCCACCCGAGCTTTAAAGGCAAAGCCACAAAGTCCTGTTGCTCGAGAGTGGAAAAAGCATTTTTCCCCGCCAAACACGGTGCTCGGTCCCCGCCCCCTTGCCCCATGTGCTCCCACCCTACTTCTGGCTTCTTCTCTGGGGGTTGACCCAACTGGCGGGCTTCCTGTTCCACCTTAAAGAACTTCCACCTTAAGTGGATTCCCCCCCCCCCGAAGGGCCGGTGGGGTGGGGAGGGGGGTGCCCACCTGGGAGAGGGGAGGCATATTGTCTTTCCTTTGTCTCTTCCTCTTTCCTTTGTCTCCCGCCCTTGCCGGAGGAGGTGGGAGGCTTGGGCCTGGCCAAGGTCCACTGCAGCTGCAGCCTCCCTCCCCTGCGCACTCCGCAGCAGGCCAGAGACTTCACCCCCAGGGGAGGAACAGGCCCTGGACAGGCAGCAGCGGGGCAGAGGAAGAGCTGCCTAAACTTACTTGGAGGACCCCACCCTCCATACCCCCCTCCGCCCTCCCGGCCAAGTTCCCCTTGCAATTTGAAGGCCGTCCTCCCTTTCCCGCCACCAAAAACAACTCCTTAAAAATGCTATAAATGGTTTTGGAGCAATGTGGTCAATCAGTCGTATTTATTGAGCGCTTGCCATGTCCAGGGCACTGTACTAAGAATTTGCGAGAGTACAGGAGAACAATATAGCAGATTCATTCCCTGCCCACAATGAGCTTGCAGTCTAGAAGGAGTTATATAGTAGGAGCCCCCCCCACCCTTTCAGGGGGCTATCCTATCAACTGTCACCTCCCCTGAGTGGGGCATGGTCCTGAGATGGGAATATAACCAGCGCTTATCATAATCAGTGCGTTGGGAGAAGGCTCTGCCCCAGGGCTTAGTTCAGTGCTTGGCTCACAGTAAGTGCTGAGGGAGATACAGTAACCTACAATGAAGTGAGAAAATGCCATACAGGAAGTGCGATAACAATACTAACAGCACGTGGATATCGTGTCTTTCCAAACAGATGTCTTTCATAACGAACCATAAAATCCTTATTCCTCTAAGTCTTGAATCTTTGAAGGGCCCGGTTCTGGTGGTTGACGTTAGGCGCATAAAACATGCCATGAGGTGGTCAGGTCAGTGATCCATCCTGCTCCAGGATTCTGACTCAGTAAGGGAAGTTTCGTTAGCTGTTTGGTTAGTTTTGTGTTTGTTTGGTTACCTTGCCGTTTGATCTTAACGATAATGAACATCCCATCTCACATCCCTCACTTTTTCTTTTACACCCCTTATTTTCCACCCAGGGACCCTTTAAGGTCCTCAGTAATGTCAGTAAATCGATTGGTTGCTTTGGCCCATGCAAATTCTCGTTGAGCTGAATTCTGTGTTTTCCACTTGCCAAATGAAGAAGGCTGTCTTTCATCTTCACCCAAATCCTTCATACTTCATTGGGGGACCCGTTTGGAACCCCTCCAGGCAGTGGAAGTCAGATTGGCATTCTGCCAATCTTCTAGTACTGTAGCCATTTGTAACGATAGGTTGCATGCTTTTTCCAGGAATTGCTCATTTTTGCTCCTCGGTGCTTTTGCAGCTTCTGGGGTGCTGCCAATACAGTCCCAGGCATCTCTTCAACCCTCCCATCACCACATTTGGAACCATTTCATCTGCCTTGTCTTCGGGGAAAGAGGAAGGAAGATGTAGGAGGAATAGAAGAAATAGAAGTCGGTGACTGGGGGAGGGGGCATAAGAGTAGAGTAGGATGCAGGAAGCATAAAAAATGACTACATTTGTGACTGTGGGCAGGATCCATTTTGGGGGGCCACAGTAGGTGGGGAACTAAGGAACTGGGACGAGGAGCTCTGTTTCCCGATCGTGTTTCTGGAGAATCCCCAGGTTTGGCTAGTGTTTCGCCTCCTGCCAACATCATCCCATCTTCCATCTGCCCTCTTTCCATCCTGACTTTTTGCCGCCAGATATGGAGGAGGAAGGTTTTGCCATCTCCACGGGCACATTGGCTCCCAGGCGGCGAATGGACCGGGAGAGGTGTGGGCACTCAGACTAGCACCCTGCACACAGTAAGCACTCAAAAGATGCCATTGATTTGTTGATTGATGGGGCAAAGGTGGTCCCGGTGAATTCCACCTACTGCTACCTTGGCAGTTGGGGTGAGGAAGGAACAGGGTGTAATGACAGAAGCCTTCGGGGGAGAGAAGGAGTGAGGAGGAGGGCATATCCCTTTCTCTTCCTTCCACCCCAGTTCCTCAGGGAAGGGTCAGGGAGCCTGCAGAGGGTGACTCAAATGGTCATTTTGTTGCCAGTGGCCGAATTGGGCCCTGAGGTTGCATCTCACTCCCTGAGCCTCTTCCTCCCTCTAAACCCATCGCCCCTTTCCTCTCCTCCTTATGCATCCCCTGATGATCAGTCGACCAGTCAACAGTATTTAGTGGGTGCTTTCTATGAGCAGACGCCTCTGCTAAGCTCTTGGGAGAGTACAGAGCAATAGAGTTGGTAGACGCGACCCCTGCCCGCATGGAGCTTAAACTCTAACAGGGGGAAGAGCACATTAAAGTCAGTTACAGCTGGGGGAAGCATAGTATAAAGAAAGAGACATAAGTGCTGGGTTCACATCAATGAGTCAATCGATGGTGTTTACCGAGCGCTTGCTATGTGCACAGCACTGTACTAAGAGCTTGGAAAAGTACAGTGCGGTAGAGTTAGCAGACACGTTCCTTGCCCATAATGAGCTTACAGTCTAGAGGGGGAGCTTACATAGTTTTTGGATCCCTTCCTCCAGACGTGTGTATATGTGTGTGTGTCTTTCTCTCTGCTGGTAAAATCTAAAGTTGTCCCACTTCCCGGATTTGTTTTTTCTTTCCGTCTAATTTATATAGCATCGGTTTCTTTCCTATTCATTCCTCATAAAGCCATCAGTGTTTTAATTTCTGCAGTCCCATTTCGATTTCTCCACCCCACATGTAACGTCTGGAGGCCCAAGATCCTTGAGCTCTAATAAGGTCCTGGCAGCCTGCCTTCCCCACCCTGGCATTTACAGAAGGGTCACATGAACGTCAGCATCCCATGAGTTAGCCTCTTCGGTACTTTCCTGGAATTGCCAACGCCGTCTTTGCCCATGTAATTATTCCTCAAGGGCCTCTTTGTGCAGGGCTCAGTACTGGTGCTTGGAGGTTGCAAGGAGCGGAATAAGAAAGCGTCCTTGCCTTCACGGAGCTTATGGAATAAAGGCATGACGAAGCCAGAAAAAATTTAGAGGGACATCATCGTTTATCGTAGCCAAAAGGCCACATCGGAGCAGTAGGAACGAGAAGAAATGCTCAGGTGTGAACATGGGCCTCAGGACGGCAGAAGGATAAGGTTTGATTTAAACGTCTCGCGTTTTCATAACCTATCAGTGGTATTTATCGAGCACCCACCGAGTGCAGAGCGCTAGCCTAAGTGTTCAGGACAGTACGACAGAGGGTTGGTAGACCCGAACCCCAGGCAGCCTGCTCCCCCTCCCCCGCCTCCTGCGGGGGCCAGTCCCCACAAACCGGAGATGAAACACCACAGCCAGAAGCCGTGGGCAGCAGCAGGGCTACCAGACGGACAAAAAAAAAAAAACCCAAAATCCACGGTAGGCTTAATTCCAGCGGGGCCTTGCCTAGGGAGCTGAATCCCTCAGCTGGTCGGGGCTACCTACCTTCCTCTTGGGTGCGCTAAGGATGGCAAACGAAAATCTAATTAGAGGTAATATGGAAAATTAAGCACATTGTCACAAGCTCTTAACACTATTTGCTTCTCAATCAGTCGCATTACATTCCGGCTCCTGCTTTTTGTCCGAGTTGCCTTTCCCCTCTTCTTTTTTTCTTTCTTTCCGTGGGGAGATCAGAAAGGGAAGAATGATTTCCCATCCGTCTACGCCTCCTACCCCTCTTCTCTACCAGTTAGCTTATCCCCGACGAGTGGCCTTTGTCCAAATCCCCACTGCCCCGTCCATGTCGGTCGGATCCAAATCTGTCTGCCTCGCTCAGGAATAGGGGAGCCGCAGACAGAAAGCAGTGTGCAGTGTGGCCTAGTCGATAGAGCCCGGGCCTGGTAGTCAGAAGGACCTGAGTTCTAATCCCAGCTCCGCGACTTGTCCGCTCCGTGACCCTGGGCAAGTCACTTGACTTCTGGGCCTCAGTTCCTCATCTGCAAATTGGGAAGTCAGTACCCATTCTCCCTCCTATTTAGCCACACATGGGACCTAATGATCTCGAATCTACCTCAGCACTTAGCATAGCGCTTGGCACATAGTAAGCCCTAAACAAATACCACAGTTATTTTTAACTATTAATAGGAATAATAGCAAGAATAGCCTCAACAGTGGTCGGGAGAATGACTGTAAGCTTTTTATGGGCAGGGATCACGCCTTCCAACTGTGCTTTACAAGGGCACAGGGCTTAGCACAGTGTTCCGCACAGAGGAAGCCGTCAATAAGCACCCAAGGTTGACTGATAGTGGACGAGAATAAATGTACTTCAGGGCAGGAAAGGGTAGAACGTCTTTCAAGGCACAAAAGACCGGAAGCTCCTTGTGGGCAGGGAACGTGTCTACCAACTCTGCTGTGTTGTCCTCTCCCAAGCACTTAGTACAGTCCTCTGCACGTGGTAAACATTCCCAAAATACCCTTGATTTGATTGATTGAATTAACATCCGATCTTGGTTCTGAAGGCATACTCTGTCAGACTGTTGGCGAAAAGCTTTTTCCCTCCCCTCCTCCCCGCCAGCGCATAGAAATTGAGTGTATTTTCTGGGTGTTTCTGGAAGGGAGTTGCAGCTGGTGAGGCTGAGTTGTCTGAGGCTAAGGACGACTGTCGGTCGGAAACGGCACCCCCAAACACCTCTCCTTCCACATGAAGAATCCAGGATTTAGGTTTCAAATGTCTTGGTGAGAAAACTAACGGCCTAAGCGTGTATATATTTTGTCCTTTAAATCATTGACCTGTTTCTGCAGTGGACTAGAGAGCCGGCGCTTTCTCCACCTAAATGACTTGAAAATATTTCATGTGTGCTATTCTTTGGGAGTTTTAAGTCTTTTGGGAAAAATTTTTTTTCTTTATCCAGAACTTGAATGTAGATCGTTAGTAAACAAATAACTAAAAGGTGGCCTATTCTAGAACCAGTCCTCGCTATCCGGCCCATAAAAAAAAGGGGGGGAAAAAGAAAAAGAAAATGGAGATTTCCTCAGCAGTATCCTGCTGTAGGCTAGACATGAGATGAGGAGGGCTGGCTGCCTTATGTAAATTTTCCTTGCTGGCTCCAGCTAGTTGGAACTGCAGTCTGCCTCTGCCCCGGCAGCAGGGAACACGCGTCATGGACTTTTCCGTCGGGAACGTGCAAGAATTCCACCCTCTGGACAGACGGGACGGAGCTAGTGGAACCCGGAGGGAGGAGCGGGACTCCAGGCGGTGGGCATTGGGCGGGTGGGCCCGTCTGGGGAGTCGGGGAGCCCCAGCACGGCCCCCCATGGCAGGCGGCCCCCGGGCTTGCCTCGGAGCGACGGATGCCTGAGAGAGTCTCACCGTGGGCTACGTGGGAGGCGCCTCCCTCCCCTCCCCCCACCCCCCTTGCACACAGTTGCTGCTGCAGATTTGCGAGTTGGCCGCCCCGATAGCAGTACAAAGGGGCCTCCCGATTCTAGGTGTTTTCCATTGCAACAGCCGGCCGGTGGCAGGGCCGGGGCCGGTGCAGCGAGCCGTCTTCCCCACCGCGGTCCTCTTCTGGAGCGGTCAAGTGGGCAGCGATTTCAACACACATGACTTAGCAGATATGGACCACCGCCCGGACGACAGTGTAGCCGCAGCAGCAGGAGCAGGAGCACCTCCTCAGCTCCCTCCTACCGCCCGGGCCGCTGGGGCCGTTTGTGCACGAGGCAGAACCAGACAAGACTTTTAGGCTCAAGATGGCCGACCCGGAGGACTGTTTTTGAGGTTTATGTAAATGAGCCAAGGATCCGATTTACGCCGAAGAGGAGTCGCGTGCCCAATATCCAGCGCGCTCTATCTCTCTCTTTCTCTTTCTCTCTCTCTCTCTCTGCAGGTAAGCGAACCCCCTCTTTTGCTGAAATTTCTGCATGGCCTGGCGAACTAATTGGCCCACAGGGGAGCGCTTTTTTTTAGTTGGTTTCGTTTTGGCTTTTCCCTTAAAGCGGGGTGGTAGAGCTCTCTCACTCAGGAGTCCTCGTGGAGACAGCCGAACGTTCATTTCCGCGGCCGTTTCCTCGTCGTCGTCGCGGAAGGAGTTTCCCGCAGGTGGAGCGGTTTCCGGGATCAGAAAGACCTCAGGGAGGTTGGGGTAGAACTCGACTGTGGAACCAGGCACGTGCACATGTGTTTTCAAGTGGGAGGCCGACTTTTAAGTTTCCTCTGTGGAGTTGTGAGGGACGACACCGTGGGGCGGGGGGGGGGGGGGGGGGGGGCGGCGGGACCCCGCCGGATTTCCAAGCCGGTTGGTCTGACACTAGACTGAGCGCCTGGGAGAGCCCAGGACAATGGAGTAGGTAGACCCGATCCCAGCCTCGAGAGCTTCCAGTCTTCCGTGTGCAGAGCACTGGACTGAGCGCTTGGGAGAGGACGGTACAATGGAGTTAGTAGACATGATTCCGGACCTCGAGGAGCTTCAAGTCTTTCGTGCCGCAGAGCGCTAGACCGAACACGTGGGAGAGCCCAGTACAGTGAAGTCGGTAGGCATTATCCCTGCCCTTGAGGAACTTCCAGTCTACCACCTGCAGAGTGGTGGACTGAGTACTTGGGGGAGTCTAATACGGTGGAGTCGGTAGATATCCCTGCCCTCAAGGAGCTTCCAGTCTACCATGTGCAGAGCAGTAGACTGAGTACCTGGGAGCGTCTAATACGGTGGAGTTGTAGATATGACCCCGGCTCTCGAGGAGCTTCCAGCCTACACCTTGCCACTTTCTGGGCACTTGGAGGCCATCCTCTTCCCGTTGAGTTTTAGTTTCTCCATCACAGGGACCCTTCATCTTTTCAACTTGGGGATCCCTTGTGGGGGTCAAAGGGCCACCCCCCCATCTTCTGGGAGTGTTGGGGGCCCTCAGCTTCCAGGGGGTTAAAGGGCGACCAGGCCGGCCCTCTGCTATTGCTGCTGTTCTCTCCCGTGGGCACCATCCTTAGGGCGAGGGCTCGAGGTGGCCCTATCCAGAGAAGGGCGAGCAGGGTCATGGAAGGGGCTGGCCGTGAAGGGATGTTCCCGCCGGAGGCTGGTGGTCCCCTGTGGGCCCCCCTCTCCGAAGTCCCACCCCCAGGGCTGGGCCACCACCAATCAGGTGCTCCCCGCCCCCTCAGCAAGCCCTTCACCAAATCCACACCCATCTTCCTTTCCTGCCGGTCTCCGGATCGTGCCACTGCCAGATCTCCGGCTGCGCCTGGGAAGGGCAAGGTGATGATTTTGTTTCGCTTTTCATGATATCCATTTTAGGCACTGTACTAAGCGCTGGGGTAGGTACGAGCTAATCAGGTCGGACACAGTCCCTGTCCCACATGGGGCTTTTAGTCTTCATCCCCATTTGACAGATGAGGTGACTGAGGCCCAGTGAAGTGACCCGCCCAACATCACACAGTGGACATGTGGCAGATCCAGGATTAGAACTCGAGTCGTTCTGACTCCCAGTCCCAGGTTCTCTCTACCAACCCTCACTGCCATAAGGTGGACTTCTTCACTAGACGGGCCGGGCTCCGCGAGGGGAATCCACCACCACCCTCGAGGCTCTCTTAGGCCCTCCGTGCCCCTGCCCAACTTTAGGGGTAAATTAAGTTAGCCACTCCGGGGTCCCTGCTGGAGCCCACGACGGGTGGGGAGGATCTCACCTCTGGCAAGGTTGGAGGTGGCGTGGCACCCGATCCCTGTCCCCACCTTGGGCATTGTGACACTGGGAACGGTTCCTGCCACCCAGAAATGCCGCCGCTGGGTCACGGGATCTGCTTCCCACCCAGAGAGAGACTGTTGCGGGGAGCCTGGCTTGTCTCTGGACTGGCGTGCGCCCCGGATCTGCCCCTGACATCAACCTGCCCGACCACATAAGTGGGTCCCCGGGACCTCGGTTTCTTCTCTGGGGGCCCGTAACCCTCACGTGGATCAGGGCTTTCCACGCCGCTCAGGGGAACGGGTGGCCCCGCAATTACTCCGTCGGGGGTTGACTATGCTAAGGGCCCCGGGGAGGCTGGCGCAGTCCGTCAACCGGATCCCTGCCGTCAAGGAGCTTCCGATTCAGCAGGGGGGAGGCAGGCATTAAAATGAAGTCCAGGTAGGGGAAGCAACCGAGTACAAGGGTGGGTATGGAGGTGCCAAGGGGTTGGGGTTGCGTTTTTATGCCCCCTAGGATCTCTTTGCGCCAGTGTCGTATTAGACGGCGATGTCCTCATAGATGGGAACTCCTCTGCCTGGTGCTTCCTTTGGCATCCCGTGCCCACAGCAGTGCTATGCCCACGGGGCCTTGTTTATTTCTTCCCGATTTCCCCATTCCCCTCCCCCGGCCCCTGCCTTCAGGGAGCCTGCCATCTAAGCGTGCAACGGCCTCGGGGCTTTGACGATCTGGAGGCGGCGGCGTTTTAGCTGGCATCCATCCACCGGGTTCTTTTCTGCGGACTGCGTTTCCCCCCCTCTAGCAGTCCGTCTCCCCTGCCCGTCCTCAGCGGGTCCCTCCCCTCCCCCACTCCCCACCCCCCACTCCCTCCGGATTTTCTGGGAATGCTGTGGCAGGGCCACGTGACACGACGCTCTGCCAGAGTTCTCGTCATCCCGCCTCCTAACCGAGCTCAGAATTGCAGTGAAGCGCTGGAACTAATAATACTAATAATTGTAATAATAATTGCGGTATGTGTTAAGCACTTAGTCTGTGGCGAGCGCTGGACTGAGCGCTGGGGTGGATAGGAGTATATCGGGGTGGACGCAGTCCCTGTCTCGCACGGGGCTCACAGTCTTAAACCCCTTTTACAGATGAGGGGACTGAGGCACAGAGAAGTAAAGCGACACACCCAAGGTCACACAGCCAAGTGCCGGAGCCGGGATTAGAACCCAGGTCCTCCTGACTCCCGGGCCCGGGCTCCGTCCACTAGGCCCTGCTGCCTCTAGGCCATAACCTTGTTCTTCTCCTGACTGGAGCCTCCACTCGACCCCGACCTGTTTAGCCAGGTCCTCCCCGCTCCAAGCCTCCAAAGCCACCCTCCTCCGTGAAGTCTTTCCTGATTTAACCCTCGCTGACACCATATAGATGGCCCCTGTAGTCACCCTTTTCCCGTCTGTATCTTCTCTTACCTCTGTCCTTGCTCACATTTTTTTTTAGCAAATGCCCTGCCCATAATGAGCTTACAGTCTAGAGGGGGAGGCAGACATTAAGATGAAGAAAAAAATAATTTATAATATATACCTTAAAAATACGTACGTCAGTGCTGTGGGGGTGGGGGCGGGGCGAATATCGAATGTCCAAAGGTCACAGATCCGAGTGTATGGATGACACAGAAGGGAGAGCGAGCCGAGGGGAAGAAGGCTTAATCAGGGAAGGCCTCTTGGAGGAGATGTGACCTTTCCACTGGGAGAGTCTCCTAGGATGATCGGTATTTGAGGGAAGGCATAAGGCACTTTATGGCCGTACCGGTAATTTATATTCACGTCCGGCTCCTCCTGTAGACTGTCAGTTCGTGGACAGGGAACACGTCTACCCACTCTGTTGTACCTCCTTCTCCAAGCGCTTAATCTTGTGCTCTGCACACTGTAAGTGCTCAGTAAATACCATCGATTGATAATAACTGCGTCCTTTGGTAAGCACTTATGCTCCAAGCACTGTGCTAAGCCCAAAGGTAGATGAAAGATACACAGAACAGACGAGGACCCTGCCCCACCCAGGGCACAATGTTTTCTGATTGTTCCCCACCGAAAAAGATCCAGCGTGGTATTTGGGAAACAATCGCTTTGCGCCGTGCACTGTATTGAGCTGTGGGGTAAGGTAGGAGATAATCAAGTGTGGGGACAGGTCCCAGTCCCCCACGGGGCCGACAACTAAGTAGGAGGGAGAAAGGTATCGAATCCCCGTTTTTCAGAGGAGGAAACCTAGGCCAGGAGAAGTGAAGTGACTTGCCCCCGGTCACACAAGCAGGGAAGTGGCGGAGCCAGAACTTGAGCCCAGGTGCCCTGCCCTCCAATCCTATTTTCTTTCCACATTGCATCTACCCCGGGAATCAGTCAGTCAATGGATGGTATTTATTGTGCACCTCCTGTGTGTAGAGCCCCGTACTAAGCGCTCGGGAGAGGACAAGAGAGCAGAATAACAGATACATCCCCACAGACTTACCCGAACCAGTTCTGTAGCTTACATTTGGAGATGGCGAAGGATATTGGGAGGTGATCGGGGGGGGGGGAGGGGGTGGCAACAACACTGGGGCCATTTCTTTGCAACCTGATTGAATGGTTCTGTTTCTCTTCCCTTGCTTACTCACCCCCCCGGCAGCTCCCCGTTTGCCAGTCATTGTCGATCTGACTGGCAGCAGGTCTTTCCTTACCCTCTGTGCTGGTTTCAGTCTGACAGTCAGTTGTATTTACTGAGCTCTTACTGTGTGCCGGGCGCTGTACTAAGCGCTTGGGAGAGTGCAACAGACATATTCCCTGCCCATCGGGGAGCTTTCATTCTAGAGCTGTGAGACTGCATTCCATCACCTGCAGAACCCCACGGTGCGCCTTGTGACATTCGCTTTGTGAGGCAAGGGGCCGTATTATTATGATGACAGTCTTATTAGATTCGGTTTAACCCTTACTCTGTGACCAGCCCCGCTCTAAACGCTGGGATAGGTACAGATCAATCGGTTGGGCGCAATCCCTGTTCCACACAGGGAGGCTCAGTTTCCCTCCCCCCTCCGGCAGCCTCTTTGAGAGAGGCGGGGCGGGGACCTCCCCAGACTGCCACTTCAGCCCCCTCCGGGGATCCATTTATTTCCTCGAGACCATCCCCCTGCAGTTTTTATTAGTCTGTCAAGGAATCAGTCACTCAGGGGTATTTACTGAGGGGATACCGCGGGCAGAGCACTGGACTAAGTGGTCGGGAAGAGTCCCAAGACGAAAGAGCAGATAGACACGTTCCCTAGCCGTCTAGAAGGGGAGGCGGGCATTAAAAAAAATAAATAAATGATGGATCTGGACATAGGGGCTTTGGGGATGAGGGAGGGGTGGATCAAGAGTGCAAATCCAAGAGCAAGGTCAGCGCAGGCGGGGGTGGGAGAAGAGATGAGGGCCTATTGGGGAGGGCTTCTCAGAGGAGACGTACTCTCAATAGAGACTTTGAAGGTGGGAAGAGGAACAAATAAGAGAGTAGCGAGGTGAAGTAGAAAGGGGCAAGGGGATCGAGTGCCTTAAAGCCAATGGTAAGGAGTTCTGTTTGATGCAGAGGTGGATGGGCAACCACTGGAGGCTCTTGAGGAGCGGGGAGACGAGTCCTGAACGTTTTGGTAGAAAAAGATCTGGGCGGGAGAGGGAAGTATGGACTGGAGTAGGGAGAGACAGGAGGCTGATACAGTGATCAAGGTGGAATAGGATAAGCGACTCTATTACCGTGGTAACGGTTTGGAAGGAGAGGAAAGGGTGGATTTTGGCAATGCGTGAAGGCGAGACCGACAAGATTTAGTGATGGATTGAATGTGTGGGTCCAATAAGAGAGAGAGGAGTCAAGGATAACACCGAGGTTACTGCTTGTGAGAACATCTTTGGAAATATCTCCCCAAGGGCATGGGTGGATCACATAGTTGTGCTACCCGTCCCCCTTTTTCCCTTTCCTCCTCTCCCTAGGTTATTTAGGGGTCTGCCACCTCTCTTAGAAAGGGAGGTGCCTTGAGGGCAGGGATCGTGTCTGATAACGCCGGCCAGCACTTTGTCCAGCGGATCTACTCACCCTTGGCACTCGACGCGGACAGTCGATTCACTCAAAACTACGCGTGTAAGTGTTCCTTCTCCCGCAGGGGAGTTAGTTTCCAGCCAGCCCCCGTACTGTCAAAGACTCGGGCCGTCAACCGTCGCCACAGCAGGAAATGAAGGGTTTGGAGGGAAAAGGTTCGAAAGTGGTTGAAATGGTCCGCGGCTTCTGCCACCCGGGGTGAATTTTAAGAAGGCCGTGGCGAACGGAGCAGCTCGTTTTGAGCAGCCTGCGTTGTTTGGCACTTCCCCTGACACCTTATCTGAGGTTCACTGCCGCTGCAGCGGTAACCCGAGTAACCAATCCACTATCTGCTGGTAAACAACCGAGTGAACTTTAAACAATTACGGATAGATCCCCCGTGCAATGCTAATGAACTCCTGAACTACTAGTGCTGCAACAGCGTCCTGTGGTCCTCATTGAAACGAGCCCTGAAAAGCATTTCCTCCCAGAGCCCTTTGTGTTGTAGCCGGTTCTCGGCAACATTTGAGTAACTGGGTTCCCCGCTTTTTACGTCGCACACTATCCTTGATTCATGGACGATTTTACGTTCAGTCAATGCGGTGTCGATATATCTTATGTGTATTTTTAGTCGTCCACCTTTGAATGGGCTGTCGGTGGTGAAGTTTATCTGTGTGGGTGCATCGGGGGTCGAGGAGTGGCGTTGGTCATAAGGATCACCGTGGGAGCCGTAATCCTGGTTATGCAGTGCACAAACAGCGTCTCCCTTTATTGTTTTCAGGGTCTTCTCCTGTTCTCGCCTTAACCTTTCTGACTCAGGATCCCCCCCAAACCCCTTGAGCTTCTGCTCGCGAAAAGCCGTCCCTTTCTAGAGTTTCAGTGCTTCCTTACTGGTCTGTCGGCCGCCGAGGCTTTGTGGTTTCCAATTCCGACGTCGGGTTCCAGGGGGTCGGCCGCCCTGCCGCGTCCGTGAATGATTCCCTTAGATCCCTTTTTACTGTCACCTTTCAGTAGCTGACTCACAGGAGCTTTTGGGCCTCCTGCTGTCCTCCGTCCCCCTCCCAGCCTGGGTGATGGAGCCCGGCTTTGGCCTAGGAGACTGATTTTGGGGGCGGGGCCTTGTTGCCGGGGCCCGTCTCGTTGCTCCACTCAGCCGTAGTCCCTGTCCCCCTTGGGGCTCACAGCTTTATTCCCCATTTACAGATGAGGTCACTGAGGCCCAGAGAAGTGAAGTGACTTGCCTAAGATCCACGGCAGACACGTGGCAGAGCCGCGATTGGAACGCGGGTCCTCCGACTCCCAGGCCTGAGCTTTTTCCACAAGGCCGCGCTCCTTGTGTAGTGTCTCGAGAGACAAAGAGGTACCGACGGAGTCGCTGCGGGAGCCGCTGTGTGAAGCGGGAAGGAGACGTCTAGCTCGTAGAGTTATGATCTAGGTGAACAGCACTCTGGCTCCGAGGGCCTGCTGTGTGGTTCGAAGCAGTCACACTTGATCTGGTAGTGTCCCAGAAAGAATGGCCTCGTGGCTTCTACCCTAATCGAAGATAGTAATAACTGTGGCATCCGTCAAGCGACATCCGTCAAGCGCTTTCTATACGCTTCAGTACGGGGGTCGATTTCACGGAAGCAGGTTCCTGTCCCATGTAGGGCTCGGTCTAAAGGGGAGGGGGAGCAGGTACTGAGTCCCCATTTTACAGATGAGGAAACTGGGGCACGGAGAAGTTAGGGAAAGTGCCCACCATCACACAGCAGGCGAGTGGTGACGGGGCTAGGATCCGCATTCTCCCGCCTCCCAGCCCCATACCCTTGCCAACCGCTGCTTCCTACTTGCCTTGCCACCCCTGGCATTGGATGGGCAGCGGGCTGCCTAGGTGACGGCATTTCCGCTCCAGCGTTTGGTCGCGGCCAGGCAGCCGAGGTCTGAGGTTGAGGGCGGGGTTAAGAGCGTGGGCTGCCTCAACCTCGTGGTCAGCGCGTGGGCCCTGGCCGCCTCCGCGGAGTGGTGGGGGCCGTTTTCGAGCCTCTCTCGGGGGGAAGCGCTCCCGAGCATCGTCGCCCTCATGGAAGGGCCCCGTTGGGTCTTAGGCGGTGCTCGAAGTCTGTCGATTCGGAAGCGTTTTCTGCGGTGTCGCTGCCCACTTCCTGTCTGGACGCAGAATACCGCCGGTCCGCCCACACGCTGTGAAAACCCTCTGTTTACTTGTAGGTGATTGAGCCCCCCTCCGGCCTTTTTTATTTATTTATTTTTTTTGATTAAATCACACCGACTCCTTAAACAGTTAATAAACTTGCCCTGAGCCGGCTTGAGTTTCCCCATCCCTTTTAAATAGCCACGACTAATTTCGGTTAGCATAGAGGAGAGCAGGAGGATAGCTGCCTGACTCCTGCGTAGCCCCTACTTGCTGTTTCCAGAATTCACCAGATTCTTGAATATTGATGCCATTGTCCTGTTTCCTGCAGGACTGAGGCATCAGTGCCCTCTCCCTGGCTATCGGTAAATGCCCTGCCCCTCCCCTGCCGACAGTGCTCAGGAATGTGAGTGGTTTTCCAGTGAATCCCACCTCTATTTTCACACTTCCTCCATGGCAAAGGGACCCAGCTCTACCTCCTTGGAGCTCCACCTCACTTGGGAGAGCGCAACAGAATAATAATAATAATAATTAAAGTCATGATGGTATTTGTTAAGCCTTACTATGTGCCGAGCACCGTTCTAAGCACTGGGGTGGTACAAGGCAATCAGGTTGTCCCATATAGGGCTCACAGTTACAGATGAGGCAACTGAGGCCCAGAGAAGTGAAGCGACTTGCCCCAAATCACACAGCTGGCAGGCGGCGGAGCCGGGATTAGGACCCATGACCTCTGACTTCCAAGCCCGGGCCGTTGCCACTAAGGCTAGCTGCTTCTCCAACAGAACGAAACACGATCGAATGAATGAATGATAGACATAACCCCCACTCTCCATGAGTTTACAGCCTGTGGTTGGTGGAGCACAGGAGTGAGCACTTGAGAGGGTAGAATAATTAGTATTCCCAATCCCTGTCCTCAGGGAGCTCCTGGCCTGCTGCATGGAGGTCACTGTACTGAGGTCTCCCGAGAGGACAATAGAGTTAGGAGGCAGGATAATAAAAACTGTGGTGTTTGCGAAGCGCTTACTGTGTCCCAGGCACCGTGCTAAGCGACGGGGTCGATACAAGCAGATCGAGTTGGACACAGTCCCTGGGGCTCCCGGTCTCGACCCCCATTTTACCGACGAGGTCACCGAGGCCCAGCGAAGTGAAGTGACTTGCCCGGGGTCACAAAGCAGACAAGTGGCAGAGCCGGCATTAAAACCCATCCCTGCCTCCGAGGACCTTAAAGTTGATTTTGTTCAGATCACTGTACTGCGCACTGCGGATGGTGCAACAGAGTTGGTAATTTCAGTCCTTGCCCTCGAGGAGCTTCCGGTTGACTGTGTGCAGACCACTGTACTGAGCACTGGGGAGGGCACAGTAGGGTTAGAAGGCACCATCGCTGTCCTCAAGGAGCTTACCCTCTTTTGTGGACGGAGCACTGTACAGAGTGCTTAGGAGAGTTAGAAGATGTGACCTTTGCCGTCAAGGAGCTTAAAGTCTGTTACATGTCAAGAGTTAACAGTCACAATCCCTGCCTGCGAGGGGCTGACCTTCTAGGGAGGAGATTACCTTCAGATCCACCATCCAGACCCGTCCTACCATTGCTTCTGGCTTGGGCGTCTTGTCGGGCGGGCTTTCCCTGGAGATTCATTCACTTGTACTTATTGAGCGCCTACTGTGTGCCCAGCACTATACTAAGCGCTTGGAAAATACAGTTCAGCAACAAAGAGAGACAATCCCTGCCGACAACAGGCTCGCAGTCTAGACTGTCAGCTCTTTGCGAGCAGCCTTCGGTATTTCTTCCTGCATCCAAGTATCCACACCACTACGTCCTGCCCCTGGCCCGGAACACCCTCCCTCTTCAGATCCGACAGGCAATCGCTCTCCCCCCTTCAAAGCTTGAAGGCACATCTCCTCCAAGAGGCCTTTCCTGACTAAGTCCTGATTTTTTCTTCTCCCACCCCCTTCCGCGTCGTCCTCACGTTTGGATTTTCACCCTTTATTATTCAGCCCTTCTTCAATCCCACATCACTTATGTACACATCTCTCATTTCTGTTAAAGTCCGTCTCCCCCTCTAGATTGTAAGCTGGAGTTGTGCACAGAATGTGTCCACCAACTCTGTTAGAGCTTACTCTCCCAAGTGCTTAGTACAGTGCCTTGCACACAGCACTCAAAGAATACATGCCTCTGGTGGTGGTTGTCTAAGGTGAGGGGTTTGCCATCCGCTATATCCACCCAGGAGAAGGACCGGAAATTTAGTTGGCCAACAGCACCCTAACCAGGGTGAGGAAGGGGAGTCTTGTTTTCCATCACATTTTGGGATTTGTGGGTGTGGGATAAGGGTCTGGAAAAACCCCTGACTGGCGAAGGAGAAGGGAAAGCACACCTACATTAAGCAGCCTCAAGGCATTTCTCATTTATTCTGTTACAAGCAGGAAGACCCAGCTGAGTGTTTTTTGTTTGTTATGGTATTGGTTAAGCATTTACTATGAGCTAGGCACTGTACTAAAAGCGAGGAGGTAGATACAAGCTATTCAGGATAGACACAGTCACTCTCCGACATGGGGCCCACGGTCTAAGTCGGAGGAAAGAAGATTTAATCCCCATTGTACAGATGCGATAACTGAGGCACAGAAGAGTGACCTGCCCAAGGTCTCCCAGCAGACTAAGTGCCAGAATTCCAACTAAATAGCTGAGCCTATGCAAGAGGCCACGACAGCGGACCACTGAAAATGTAGTACTCTTCTTCTTCCCTTCAGTCATAGGCCACGATGAGTTTCCCGGTTTTTCCTCGGTGCTTTTTTCAGAAGATGATCATGCGAAGTGTGGGTAACCTCTCCGGGGACCAGTATGTCGACATCCCCCTCCTTCTCCTCTAGGGCAGGCGTCTAGCAATTTATTTGTCATTTGCTGCTCATATGTACGTTCAAGAAGATTAATGTTATTCAGTCTACTCCAATTCAGGCCGGATGAGGCCTGCAGCTAGCTTCCCCAAACCCTAGACACCCCCTCTTCGGTTCTGGGGAAGCTTCTCATCGTGGAGAAAGAGCACATCTGTCACACCCATCCCTCTCTGCCTAAATATCAAAAAATACCGCAGAATCCACAGAGGGAAAACAGCGGCCTTCCCTGCTGGAAACATTCAAAATCACCTCGACAAAATACCCACCTCTGCATCCTTCCCACAGCTTGAGTTATGGGTAAGTTCGTTGGCAAGGACCCGGTGTCAACGAGGTCGCGCCACGTGATGAGAGTGGACCCTGATGACTTAAGTAGAGAGCCAAAGGTGGGTTGACTTAGTTTCTCCAGGTGGGCACAGCGGGTCCAGGAAGCCTCTTTGGCGCTTTAGTTGAGGAGCAGAGCACTGTGGGGTCTAGGGGATTTATTTATTTTTTATAGATGACATTTGTGAAGGCTTACCATGTACCAGGCACTATGCTAAGCGCTGGGGTAGGTGGAAGAAAATCACCTCACAGTCCATGTCCCTAATGGGGCTCAATGTCTTAACACCCATTTTAAAGATGAGGATGCAGAGCCCTGGGGTGTCTTGCCTACATCACACCGGAGAAAAGTGGTGGAACCGGGATTAGAACCCAGGTCCTTACTCTTTCCACTAGGCCACTCTGCTCATTTATCTGCGTAGAGGCAGAGGGTTGGGCTAGTTGACCTCTTGACCTCCCATCCTCGGGTTCCGTGGTTCCTTTCTCGGACTCAGACCCATCGTTCTTTCCGAACCCCTTGGCACCGTGCCCAGCGCTCAGTAGTGTCTTAATAAATGCCATTATTTGATTAATTGACACAGCCCTTCGGCTTTTCACCCCACTGATCGGAGTTTAGAAGTGTCGCTTGAAATTTTGTTAACCTCCCTCCAGAAAGCAGGTGGGGAGGCCAGAGAAGAACGGCAACCGGGATCGACGGGTTGGAAAAAATCCCAGCTCCGCCACTTGCCTGCCGTGGGCAGGTCACCTCGTTTCTCTGAGCCTCAGTTACCTCATCTGCAAAATGGGGCTAAAATGCCCGTTCTGCCTCCCTCTTAGACTGTGAGCCCATGTGGAACAGGGCACGTGGCCGATCTTGGGCGCTTAACCAAAACCGCTGTTAATGTCGTCATTATTATCATTATTTAAAATGACCAGGAAGGAACGTCGTGGGCAGGGAATGTGTCAGGTTATCGTTATATAGTACTTTCCTAAGTGCTTCATACAGTGAGCGCTCAACGAATACGGTTGAAGTGAATGAGTGAATGGGCGTTTAAGGGCTAGGAGAGAAGGATAGTGGCTCTCTTCCTATAGTATCTGTTAAGCGCTTACCCCGTAGCAAACACTGTGTGAAGCACGTTGCGGGGAGATACCGTGAATTAGATCTGACACCATCCCTGCCCCACATGGGGCTCACAGTCTAAGTAGGAGGGAGACTTTGATTACCTACCGACAATTCCTCTCCCCACTTTCAGAGTCTTACTGAATGATAATAATGTTGGTATTTGTTAAGCGCTTACTATGTGCAAGCACTGTTCTAAGCACTGGGGTAGATACAGGGTCATCAGGTTGTCCCACGTGAGGCTCACAAAGCCACCTCTCCTCCAGGAGGCCTTCCCTGATCAAGCCCTCCTTTCCTCTTCCGCACCACCCCGACTTGCTCCCTTTATTCACCACCCCTCCCAGCCGCCGAGCACTGGGGTGCATATCTGTAATTTCCTTATTTATTTGTATCGATGCATCTCCCCGCCTGGCCCGTAAGCTCACTGTGGGCAGGGGCTGCATCTGTTTTCTTGTTAAATTGTATCAGAGTATAGCGCTCAATAAACACGACCCAACAAATGAATCTGAGTTCTCTCCCAAGAGCTCAGTGCAGCGCTCCGCCCACAGTAAGCGCCCAAGAGATACCAGAGATGGATTGACAGATTTAGGAGGGGAGGGTGCAGCCGGGACAAAATGGAGGAACAAAGGGAGGAGAGCCTTTCCCTCCAGGATCAATTTCCAGGGCACTTGTGCTGGGAGGAATGCTGGCCGGAGTTTTCCCGGCTGAGCCGGAGCCCCCTTCCCTCCCCCCTCGGCTCCCCTCCCCCCCCCCCCCCCCCCCCGCCTGTAGTTGCCAGGCAACAGCTTCTTGCTTAACTCAAGGGTATTCGAAATCTGGTCTTCTGCCAACTGGGAATATTAATTGAGCCTAGAGGTTCCAGATTAAACAACAAAAAAAGTCCCCAGTGGGAATGCACCGAGAAATGCAATCAAGCGCCAGTTGCAATTAAGCTCAGGAAAGCATTCCTAGTCTCCAGTAGAAGACAGGAACTGGAATGACTCTTGGGTTTCCTCTCCGATTAGGCCACCCCTCCATTCCCTTCCCACGGATTTATTATTCACCGTTTTCCGTCGCTGCCGTTGAGATGGACGCACGATCGATCAGGTGTGAGTGAGACGGGACTCATCGATGGCACCGTGTCCTCGTGGCCGGGGTTCTCCAAAATGGGGGGCCAACGTGTCCGGATCAGAGGCAGCCCGGCCTAGCGGATAGAGCCCGGGCCTGGGAGTCAGAAGGACCTGGGTTCCAGCCCGGGCTCCGCCACTTGTCTGCCGCGTGCCCTTGAGCGAGTCACTTCACTTCTCTGGGAGTTTCTTCACCTGTAAAATGAGGATGGAGATTGGACTCGCCGGGGTGGACGGGATCTCAGTCTGATTAGCTTATATCTACCCCAGCCCTTAGAAGAGTGCCTGGCACCCGGTCAGCGCTTAACAAAAAAATAGCATATAATAAAAAAGGGTGGTCTCCGTTTTCACGTCAACTGTCGGTTGGTTTGTAGCCTCCCAGCTCCCAAGGAGATGAAGTTTTCTCGATCTTTCAGGCCCCTCTTCTTCCCCCAGATTGGGGCTCCTCCAGGGTTTCCACCGGCAAAAATTGGAGAATAATCTCTTGCCTTTCTCACCCAACTTTTGACTCCAGAAAGGTCAGTTCCCCCATCTGTAAAATGGGGAGGAAGACTGTGAGCCCCATGTGGGACAGGGACCACGTCCAACCGGTTAACCGGATTTGCTCGTGTCCACTCCAGCGCTTAGTACAGTGCATGACGCCTGGTAAGTGCTTGACAGATGCCTGGCGCATAGCAAGTGCTTAAAAATCCCACAGTAATATTTACTGTTAATATCATTGTTATCAGACCAAGCACTTGGGAAAGTGCAGTACCGTAGAGTTATTGTTCTGGTGTACTCCCCCAAGCACTCAGTACAGTACCCAGTAGGCGCTCAGTAAATAGGAATGAATGAATGGAGTGGGTAAACGTGATCCTCTCCCATAGGGAACTCAGAGTCCACCCCGGGAGACAGACATTTAAAAACCTCGAGCTCACTGTGGGCAGGGAGTGTGTCTTGTTTATTGCTCTGCCGTCCTCTCTCAAGCGCTTAGTACAGGGCTCTGCGCCCAGGAAGTGCTCAATAAATACAACCGAGCCAACGAATCGAATGTCCAAGTGCTTGGGGGGGCTACAGTGGCGAGAGCGGGTAGGGGACGGGAGACGTTAGTCAGCGAGGGCCTTTGAGAGGAGACCTGACTTTCAGAGGGTTTCCGAGCCCTGCCGAGGCGGGGAGGGGGAAGGGAAAAGCGGGGGGAGGGGGGCGGCACCGGCTGCGTAGCGGAGGAAGGGAGGAGGAGACGGAGCCGCCGAGGCTGGCTTTTCTCTTGGCCTTTCACCCGGTCCTGATCCTGGCCTCCCCGTGGGCGCGTGGACGAAGACGAAATACCCTCCCGAGAGTTGGCGATCCACCAGGGTCCGGGGCCGGGTGGACCCCGTTGGGGAATCCAAATCGATGAATTCCCAGCTCCCCTCTAGACGTAAACTCTCTGCGGGCAGGGAGCGTGTCTGTTTATTGATACATCGTAGCCGCCCGGGCGCCGAGTGCGGGTCTGTGCACCCGGGTGCTCGATAAATACGAACGCCTGACTAGCGGTAGGGGCAGAGATGAGAGTGATAGCAGTTGGTGAGTAGAGCGAAGTGCTCAGTACAGTGCTCTGCGCACAGTAAGCGTTCAGTACGGTTTACTAATAGGAGCAGTAGCAGTGAGAGCGGTAGTAACACGGTAAAGTCGAAGGTTAGAACAGTCAAGTGTTCAGTACAGTCAAATCCCGTTGACCGATTATGGAATACCCACTTGTGGCGGTGAACTGTACTAGACGCCCGGGGAAGTACGGAGGAGCAAAATGGTACGTTCCCTGCCCTTGGGGAGCTTTCCCACCAATGATGGAGACAAGAGGCCGTCAAGATGTGTATTTATTTATTTTGTTAGTGAGGTGTATATCTCCCTGATTCTATTTTATCTTGATGATGTCTTGTTATTGTTTTGTTCTCTTTTGCTTTGCTCTCTGTTTAGTAATAATAATAATGTTGGTATTTGTTAAGCGCTTACTCTGTGCAGAGCATTGTTCTAAGCGCTGGAGTAGATAAAGGGTCAACAGGTGGTCCCACATGAGGCTCACAGTCTTAATCCCCATTTTACAGATGAGGTCACTGAGGCCCAGAGAAGTGAAGTGACTTGCCCACAGTCACACAGCTGCCAAGTGGCAGAGCCAGGATCCGAACCCATGACCTCTGACTCCCAAGTCCGGGCTCTTTCCACTGAGCCACGCTGTTTCCCCCGTTGAGACCGTGAGCCCGCCACTGGGCAGGGATTGTCTCTATCCGTTGCCGAATTGTACGTTCCAAGCGCTTAGTCCAGTGCTCTGCACATAGTAAGTGCTCAATAAATATGATAGAATGAATGAATATGTAATTAAGTGGGCTTAGGGGCAGCAGTGCTGGGGAGGGGATAGATAAGTTCCTTAACAGTTTCAGGAGCAAAATATTTTGTTTACTGCAGCCAACCTCAGCCCAAGTCAATGCTCCGTGAACGCCCCCCCCCCGTGACAACTACTTGTTTTGTTTTTTTCTGTTCTGTTTTGCTTTGCTGTCTGTCTCCCCCACTTAGACTGTGATCCCGTCGTTGGGTGGGGACGGTCTCTCTCCGTTGCCGAATTGTCCATTCCAAGCGCTCAGTACGGTGCTCTAGGTCCCTGGCCTAGAGAAGCAGCGTGGCTCAGTGGAAAGTGCACGGGCTTTGGAGTCAGGACTCATGAGTTCGAATCCCAGCTCTGCCACTTGTCAGCTGTGTGACTGTGGGCAAGTCACTTAACTTCTCTGGGCCTCAGTTCCCTCATCTGTAAAATGGGGATTAAGACTGTGAGCCCCACGTGGGACAACCTGATTCCCCTGTGTCTACCCCAGCGCTTAGAACAGTGCTCGGCACATAGTAAGCGCTTAACAAATACCAATATTATTATTATTATTATTATTATTGCTCTGCACATAGCAAGCGCTTAATAAATACCATCGAATGAACCAAGTACTAAAAAATCCCCACAAGTGCTCCGTAAAGTTTCATAAAAGTTTCTCGACTTGGGTCCACCCCCACCGGCCATTAAAGGGCCTCAGTGGTCTGGTTCTACCCCGTTCCCCTTCCTACCCGACTTTAACCCCCCTACTCACGTCCTGCCTTTTACCAAACCCCCGCGCCTGTGGCTCTGAGACCGGTAAGCTGGCTGTGGATGGGAAACGTTATCTGTTCGGTTGTCCTCTCCCAAGCGCTTAGTACAGTGCTCTGCACACAGTAAGTGCTCAATAAATACCGTTGCCTGCTGGAAAGAGCCCAGGGCTGGGAGACAGGAGGCCCACCTCTTCCGCAGCCCACCTACTGCCCCTTGGCATCCCATGGAAAGGGGTAGAGGGGGATCTGTGCCCGCTGCCCCAGCGCTGGCCGCGAGCCAGCCAGATAAGCCCCCCACCAAGAGGGAAGTTGCCCCAGCAGAGTGGGGTCCATCCGGGGGTGGGGCCCAGTGAGGGGGGAAGGGGGATTCCCCCCCACACCCACCCTCCATTAGATCGTTAAGTCTTTGAATGCATCTGTAAAATGGAGCTGAAAACTGTGGGCCCCGCTTGGGGCAACCTGATTAGCTCGTATCTACCCCAGCGCTTAGAACAGTGCTTGGCACAGAGTAAGCACTTATATACCATCATCATTATTGTTATGTCTTCTAAGTCTGGTGGACTCTCCCAAGCCCTCAATCCACTGCCCCGCACGAATTAGACTGTAAACTTCTCAAGGTCTTTTGGACCCTCCCAAGCGCTTAGTCCAGTGCTCTGCACGCGTTTAGACCGTAAACACCTCGAAGACAGGGATCGTGACTGCTAACTGTTTTAAATCTCAGGCGCCTAGTCCAGTGTTGTGCACGTATTAGACCCTAAACTCCTCCAGGGTAGGGGGTCGGGTCAACTGACTGTATCGTACACTTTCGGGCACTTAGTTCAGGGCTCTGCACGTATTAGACCGTAAACTCCTTGAGAGCAGAGATGGGGTTTATTAAATCTCTTGCTCTCTCTCAAAGGCTGTGAGCCCCCATGCCGGATGGGGACTGCGTCCGAACTAACTTATACTCACCCCAGTGTTTGACACATGCTAGGCATTTAACAAGTACCCTAAAAAAGGAGGGGAGTGTATTCCAGTCCTCTGCCCAGAGTAAGCAGTCAATACTATTGATCGGTTGATCGATTCCTGACGACTCAACCCTCCCGGGCGTGCGGAGCGAAGGGGTTTTGATTGATATCACGCAGAGTCCGGTCAAAAGGAGAGGTCTGCAGCGCATACAAGTGTTTTCCAGAAACGTTGCCGCACTGCGGCGAGGCAGGATGTCAGTGTGCTGATCACGTGCGACTGGCGATGGTTATTGAATATAAGTATTTTGCGGGCAGGGTTCAGGTCCTTCCGTGTGATCCGGGCTCTCCGGACCCCCGGGCCTCGGGCACCGTTTAAAAGCTCGGGAAGACGCGCGGTCGTTTTCCGTGACAGACCTTCCCGTTAGCGTTTCACTTTCTGAAACCAAAATGGAAACGTCTTGTTTTGTTTTCACTGGCCCACCTTTCGATGATAGCATCTTCAATTATTTCCCTTTTTACCATTTCACGGGAACCTAGCTGTACCTCTAGACTGGAAGGCGGAGCAACAAACAGGTTTTGATTTAGAAGTCTACGTCTTCCCGGAGCAACGCAGAAGCGGAAGCCTACATTCTAAGGGTACAAAATCCTCCGATATTATTTAATGCCGGTTTTAAGAATTTCCGTTAGGGGTATATTTTGATGATTCGGTAAATTCTTAGAGAATTCCTTAGTAGAATGTGATTGCCGAATTGTACATTCCAAGCGCTTAGTACAGTGCTCTGCACATAGTGAGTGCCCAATAAATACTGTTGAATGAATGAATAATAATAGTGGTGCCTAAGTGCTTCCTGTGTGCCAAACCCTGGGATAGATGCAAGGTAATCAGGTCAGGTCAGACACGGTCCCCTATCCCTCAGTCTAAGAGACTGGGAAAATGGATATTGAATCCCCATTTTACAGATGGGGGAGCTGAGACCCAGAGAAGCGAAGTGACTTGCTGGGGTCTCACAGTGGGCTAGGGGCAGAACTGGGTTTAGAACCCAGGTCCTGGGACACCCAGGCCTGCGCTCTTTCCACAGGGTCGTGCTGAGACTAGAGCCGTTTGGGGACATCAAACGTATCCAGGTTCATCTTTATTCTGCCCAGGTTCCGGCTCGAGGGTTCGCCACGCTTGGCGTTTTCCCGGAGTCAGGACGGTTTCTGAGAGCAGAGAGGCCTTTCTTCCAACATTTCATTGGAAGATGCGCCCACTCCACCGTGCCTACTTCCCATGCCTTTCGGCAGCACGGATTAAACTTTAGTCTTTGTGTTCAGCCTTTGACTCGGCCCCCGCCCCCCCGGGCCCGGTTATTTCTTTCAGCCGGTCTGCGACGACGGGCTCTCTCTGGGACTGGTTTCCACCCCGCCACCCCCACCCCCCCCCAGCCCACCCCAGCCTCCCGCCTCTCCAGAATCACTCGAGACTCACTCGGGGAGAGGAATGCATGGGGGAAGAGTCACTGGGTCGTGAAGGCCAATGTTGGAATCCCGAACGCGACTTCCCGTCTAAGCAGTCGAACGGTCGATTTAACCAAGCACGCGAAGCGGTGTCAACTCCAGATCCGGTCCTGGTCGGACCGAAACGATCTTTTGCAGTTTTGATACTCAGCCCAGCCCCCAGTTGACCCTATCTCATCTGTAAAATGGGGATTAACTGTGAGCCTCACGTGGGACGACCTGATGACCCTGTATCTCCCTCAGCGCTTAGAACAGTGCTCCGCACATAGCAAGTGCTTAACAAATACCAACATTATTATTATTATATCTGTATGCCATACTATTTCTCTGATCTGTATTTATATTTAGCATCCGTCTCACGCTGTAGACTGTAAGCTTTTCTGTGGGCAGGGAATGGGCCTGCCTCCTCTGTTGTACTGAACTTTTCCAGTGCTTAGTTCGGTGTTCCACACCCAGTAAGGGCTCGATAAATCCAGTGATGGATTACCTGAAGCTCTAGGATGACCGCCCCTTCCTCCCCCCCACCCATTTATTTCCGAGGTGGTAGCTCCATTTAATTTAGAGAAGAGAAGCTTAATAGTATCTGAAGTGGAAATCTCGACCAGTTCATTTAAGCCTGTCAGGGCCCAAGCGGTCACTGTAATTCAGATTTTCATGGGAGAAATTGCACGATGGTAAATCTGGGGGATTTTCTATATCTATGTATATAGGGAATGATATAGATTTTCTATTTCTGTGTATATCTTCTAGACTGTAAGGTTGTTGTGGGCAGGGGACATGTCTGCCAAGTGTATTGTTTTGCATTTGCCCGGGTGCTTAGTCCAGTGCTCTGCACGTAATAATAATAATCGTGGTATTTGTTAAGTGCTTACTATGTGCCAGGCCCCATAATAAACCCTGGGGTGGATACAAGGAAATTGGGTTGGACACAGTCTCCATCCCTCATGGGGCTCCATAGTCTTCATCCCCATTTTACAGATGAGGTAACTGAGGCCCAGAGAAGTGAAGTGACTTGCCCAAAGCCACAGAGCAGACAGGTGGAGGAGCTGGGATTAGAACCCATGACCTTCTGAATTCCAGGCCCGTGCTCTATCCACCACGCCATGCTGCTTCCTGAGTAAGTGCTCAGTAAATGATAAGTTGATGTGTTAGGGTCAAGTGATTGCAAATGAATAAGACAATTTTATATAGGTACACGCAGTAGCCTCCCTTCACTCTTAACCCTCCGACTTAATTCTCATAATAATGGTCTGAATCTGAAGCCACTCCTTTTAACTCCATTTTAACTCAGAGTCTCCCCTTTAACTCTGCCCGCCTGTGGTTAACGACCTCTAAAACACACACTCCTCAAGAAAATAATATGAGACTTCTTCCAGGGGCCAGTCCCCCTTTGGCTACCAAAGGGAGAGGCAGCCTGGCCTTGTTGATAGAACCCTGGGAAGTCAGAGGCCCTGGGTTCTAATCTCAGCTCCGCCAATTCCTTGTTGTGTGACCTCGGGAAAGTCATTTCACTTCTCTGTGCCTCAAATCCCTCAAGTGTTTAAAAAAAGGGGGGGAGGGTGGGTGGAATAAATACCCTTTCTCTCTCCTACTTAGACCGTGAGCTCCATGCGGGCCAGGGATCGTGTCCAACCTAATTAATTTGTACCTTCCCCGGGGCTTAGAAGAGTGTTTGAAACATAGTAAGCACCTAACAAATACCATAATATATATAAATATATGTACCACACACCTATAGTTGAATAACTACATCTGTAGATTATAGATATATAATTACGGTATTTGTTAAGGTCTTACTCTGCGCTAACCACCATTCTAAGCACTGGGGTGGATACAAGGTAATCAGGCTGGACACAGTCCCTGTCCCGCATGGGGCTCACAGTCTTAATCCCCATTTTACAGATGAGGGAGCTGAGGCCCAGAGAGAGGAAGTGACTTGCCCCAGGTCACACAGTGGACTTGTAGCAAAGCGGGGATTGGAACCCACGTCCTTTGAGTCCCAGGCCCGGTCTCTTTCCACCAGGCCACGCTGACGTCCGGAGCATAGGGTGGTGGTTTTTAAGACGACCCACAGAGGTCGTGTCTAGACCGCAAGCCCTCGGTGGGCAGGGAATGAGTCTGCTTATTGTTATATCGTCCTCTCCGAGGCGCTTAGTACAGCATCCTGCACACAGTAAGCGTTCGACAGATATGGCTGAATGAATGAAAGGTGGTACTTGAATGTAGTCGCTCCCGCCCGCCCCGTCGGGAGGCCAAACTCAGGCCAGTGATCCCATTATTACTCAGGGCCCACCGTCCAGCCGTCCATCCGAGAGGACCGTGTTTCAAGGCGGAACAGTGGTGGGTTCGTGTGGGTCCCCCCCATCTCTCTGTCTCCCTCCGTCTCTGGGTCCGGCTCTGTCTCTGTCTCCCTTCCGGTTTTCACGCCCTTCCTATAGGCTCCAGGCTGTATAGGCTCCAGGCTCTCCCGGCCCCTCGGGTCTATATTTAGCCCGTTGCTAGGCAGAGTTTTCCATTTCCTCCCCCCTTCCTCACCGCCCCGGCCTCCGGCGACTCCGATTGGTCGCCGGCAGCCAACCGGAGCCACTGTGCAAATCTGCACGCAGGGCCCCGGCCTCAAACTGGTCGAGCCTCTGTTGCCGAGTGAGCCGATGAGATGGCCGAAGGGGCTCCCTGTTGGGTAGGTCTAATTAGATTCGCGAAGCCGTCCACCGTCGTGCGATAGACCGTCGAAAATGAGAAGATTCCCCTGCCCCCAACCCCGCTCGGAAAAAAAAGAAAAAAGATCTAGAAAAAAATCGAGGTTTCTCATAACAGGAAATGAAAACCATTTTGCACCTACAGAACTTGGTCAGGAGCCACCTCCCGGGTCAGATGGGGTAGGTTTAGGGGCAACCGCCCTCGAGGTGCAGGGTGTGAATTGGGGCAGGAAGAACCCATCGCGTCTTTCTTAAATTGGAAGCCGATCTCCCCAAAAGGAGTATCGAGATGTCCTAGGGGAGCAGCAGGCTAGTTTTAGCTCTGAAACCGGTCGGGTGGCATTAGGGTAATTGGCAAGAGGGAAATTCTTGAGAGAGGCCCGAAAGGGAACCTTAATCCTTCTCATTTAAAAAATTGTGCTGAATCCAGCGGGTGCGTAAGCTCGTTGTGGGCAGGGAGTGCATCTCTCCTGTTGTTCTTTCGTCCTCTCCTAAGTACTTAGTGCACGGTGCTTCTCTCTTCCCACTGGGCCGGAGACCTCAGAGCCGTCGCCGTCGTGACGTCAGAATGTCGAGTGAGCGAGGCCAGAGTTGCGAGGGGTTAAAAGTTTGAGTGCACCGTGAGTCCCCTGGGTGGAATGAGCACTGTGGCCAAGGTGATTATCTTCCATCTACCCTCAGCGCTTAGAGCAGCGCTTGGCATAAGGAAGGGATTAACAGATATCCCTATTGTTGTTGTTGCTATGAACGGCTTCGCTGCAGATTTTAACCCACGGAGAGATCGGATGCCAGAGTGTAATATTTTATTGGGAAAATCGTGTTTCCTTCCCTTCGACCAGAGAGGCTCGGTTTACGACAGGCTAAATGAGAGCACGTCATTCAGTCGACCCTGAGCGGATCTGTTCCATTGACGGCAGCCGAGTCCTCTAGGCACGAAGGACCCAGAGTGTTAGGAGGTGTGTTTTCAGACCTGTGAAATAGATTTAAATGAATTGTATTTTTATTTTTTTTTGAGGATCTGACCCGACCCACCGACAGGTCTTCAGTTGGAGAACTAGACTGATAATCAGGAACCACTGCGGGTGTTAATTCAAGACCCCTCCACCCCCCTCTCCTTGAATGTCACCTCCCCAGGTGACTTTCGCTCCTTGTGGTTCTAAAGAAGCGGAGAGGGATGTGTCATTTCGAGGGCCGCCCCCTCCGAAGTAAACGAATGGGTCAGTGGGGCTGGGGGCGGGGAGCGCTGCGATCAGTCTAGCGGCAGCAGGACACCAGTAGCAGCAGCAGCGGAAGTCGAAGCAGCAGCCGCAGCAGAAGTAAGAGCAGGAGGAGCAGCAAAAGTAGAAAGAAGAGCGGAAGTAATAATAGTAGCCGCGGTGGAGGGGGGTGGTGGTCCTGCCCTGAGGAACCTGGGATTTTTCAAGTAACTGTTATTGTCGATGTAAAAAAAAATAACAAACAAACCAAGCGGTCTCAAGCGGTCATCTGGAGGAGGAAGTTTTTCACACCTGGGGAACCACATGGTTTTGGGACGCCGGGGGCTGGGGGAGCCGGTGGTAAGGTGGTAATCGGAGCTGCCGTGCTCAGCTCTGGGGAAGTGGTCCCTTCGGGCCCGCCCCGCCCCTCCTCCGTGGTGGAAGGGAAAGGAAGGCAACCCGAGCCGAGGCAGTCGGGGAGGGTGGCGAGCGAGGGTAAGGTTGGTGAGTCAGAGGACGGATGTTTCGATTCCAGGCCACGGCAGCCTGCGACGGGCAGAATCGAAAGGGTGGCAGGAGGGCAGGAGGTGCCCATGAAAATAGCCGAGGCCTCGGCTCCCCACTGCCTCTTGACCGTCTTGGGTCTAAAATGTCACATGGAGCGTGTTTTTCATCAGCCAAGCAAAAAAAATAATAAAACCCCAAACGAAAATCGCCTTATAAAGGGAAGGCGGGGTAGCTGGAAGGTTCAGTCGCCATCTCACGGCCCAAAAAGAGCCAGAGCAGGTGTCTCCTCTATCGACTTCAGAGGTGAAGAGATAGGCCCAGAGAGATTAAGTGACTTGTCCGAGGTCCCGCAGCCGGCCGGAGGCCCAGTGGGGCCGCTGACCCGGGCCTCTGGACTCCCCGGATCTGTGCTCCATCCACCAGGCCGAGCGAGTGACTGGCTTGTGGATTGGAAATCGTGCAAGACCAGAAGGATCAATCAGTCAGCCACGGGTATATAGCAAGCCCTTCTTGTGTGCCAAACGTTGTACTGAGTACTTGGGAGAGTACTGTGGAACGATTCCCTTGGCTCCTTGGGGCATTTGAGACAAACGTGGGCACAAATCAGGGAGGTATTTTTTTTTCCCAATCCTGCGCCCCTTATCTCTCTGAATCAAGAAAAGAGTACAGAAGTCCTGAATCTTGGTGAAATGAACCCATTTCCCCAATATTTAAGATCCCGGTTGACATCGCCTCATACTTATTATATAGATTGGGTGTTAGATTATTTACACGTGACCGATCGAAGTGTAGAAGTGTTGCATACTTCCCTGACTTCTCAGTGCAACCGCATTGTTAAACTCCCCCATTTTGTATCAATCGTGCAATTTTTTTAAATCAGTTTACCCCGCACCCAATCAGCAGTTTTTCTTGTCCTCTGGAATATATCTGGACTTCCCTGATCAAGGAGTAGGTAGTTAACCTTCAGTGGTTACTTGTTAATTATAATAACTGTGGCGCTGAAGTGCCTACTATGTGCCATGCTCTGTGCTCTGCCCTGGGGCGGACACAAGATCATCAGGTCAGGTCAGTCCCATGTGGGGCTTACATTCTAAGAGGGGAAAGTTGGTAATATTTTAATGTTGGTATTTGTTAAGCGCTTACTATGTGCCAAGCACTGTTCTAAGCGCTGGGGTAGACACAGGGGAATCAGGTTGTCCCACGTGGGGCTCACAGTCTTCATCCCCATTTTACAGATGAGGGAACTGAGGCACCGAGAAGTTAAGTGACTTGCCCAAAGTCACACAGCTGGCAAGTGGCAGAGCTGGGGTTTGAACCCATGACCTCTGACTCCAAAGCCCGTGCTCTTTCCAGTGAGCCACGCTGCTTCTAGTAATATTTTCAAATTTGAATGTTTGGGGTAAACATTAAGTGAAAAATGCAATGAAAGCATCAAAAGCATCTTGCAGGAGAGAGAGTAACCCATCTCACAGACCTGACAGCACAAGCGGATGTAAGAGAACCAATATTTTTACAGTAGAATAGAAAAAACTGCCCCAGAAGACTGCTACGGAACTGAAATTGGCCAGCCAGCGAGATGAGGGAAGACATGTGTGGTCAGACTTGAGTCAGATTTGTGACTTACTCTCACGTCGAGGACTCAGAACGATGAAGGAGGGCAGAGGTAGCCGAGTCGCCACGCCTTGTTCGCGGTTCCTTAACCTAAGGCCGAGTGGGGGAGCGGGTGAGGATCTCAGAATCTGGTGATTAAAATAGAAGCTTTGGAGACTGAGCTCCTCTTCCCCCTCTACTCCCTCTGCAATCCCCCCTTTACCTCTCCGCAGCTAAAGCTTCATTTTCCCCTTTTCCCTCTGCTCCTCCACCTCTCCCTTCCCATCCCCACAGCACCGTACTCGTCCGCTCAACTGTATATATTTTCGTTACCCTATTTATTTTGTTAATGAATTGTACATCGCCTCGATTCTATTTAGTTGCCATCGGTTTTTACGAGATGTTCTTCCCCTTGACGCTGTTTATTGCCATTGTTCTCGTCTGTCCGTCTCCCCCGATTAGACTGTAAGCCTGTCAAACGGCAGGGACTGTCTCTATCTGTTGCCGACTTGTTCATTCCAAGCGCTTAGTACAGTGCTCTGCACATAGTAAGCGCTCAATAAATACTATTGAATGAATGAATGAATGAGTCAACCTCCATCTCTGGTATTTACCGAGCACTTACTGTGGGTAGAGAACTGTACTGAGTGCTTAGGGGAGGAAAGTCCAATGGAGTTGGAAGACGCAGTCCTTGCCCTTGAGGAGCTGACAGTCCGGTTGCATTTATTCTCCTTAATATCTGTCAGTCACTTACCTTGTTTAAAGCACTCTACTAAGCGCTGGGGAGAGTACGATATTACAGAATCAGCAGACACATTACCTGCCCATAATGAGCTTACGGTCTAGAGAGGGAGACAGGCGTTACTATGAATTAATAAGTAATTTATAATCTGCAATTTAAAGATCTCTGCGTAAGTGCTTTGGGGCCGGGGGTGGGGCGAATATCCAACGTCCAAAGGTCACAGATCCAAATGCATCGATGACACAGAAGGGAGAGCAAGCCCGGGAAAAGCGGGCTTAATGGGGAAGGCCTCATGGAGGAGGTGGGGCCTTAATAGCAGAAGTAGGAGGGTATTTGTTGTCAGTTCACCATGTGACCTTAATAGCTGAAGTAGGAGGGCGTTTGTTGTCAACTCACCATCTTCTGGGGGTGTCAGAGGGGCATTTTTTAACGGCGAGGGTACCGTTTTCGTCAGGGGGCGAGTTTCCCAGCAGCCCTCAGTGTGTTTGTGACCCCACACTTCCTGTTTGGCTTCATAAACGGCTCTCTGGCCCCCACCCCCACCGGGGCCTTCGGCCCAAACCGCCCCCCGGGGTCGACCGGATCGTTCCGACCCCCGTCGGTCATCCTGGCGGGATCCTGGGTCCCACGCCCACCCTCAGGCGCTTCCCCTGTTGCCGAGCAGAGTCTGCAGGAGGAGCCTCGGATTGGCCGTCCTCCGGCGAGCCAGTCAGCTAGCCCGCTCACCCTCTTCCCCCCGTTATCCAAGCGGTGAAGCAATCCGTCCAGTTCAGAGGGGGCCGCGACAGCTTGCTTTTGCGGGCCTCCGCTCACATTCAGAAAACCTACAAGTGAGAAAAAGCCAAGGGTGGGGTGGGAGGGGGAGAAAAGATCTATTTCTCTCGCAGTTCTCCTATTGGAGCAGGAGGGTAGCAGAGTCAACTTCCTGTTGGGGCCTCGAAAACGGAGTGACGCAGTTGTTTGCCGAAGCAAAACCGACGTTATTTTTAGCTCGGACGGGAGCGCGGGAGGATGGACGGGACCTTTCGGGAGCCTGTCACGGGAGGAAGGCGGCAAAAACCCTCAGGATTCAGCAGCGGGAGCCTCAAAAGCAATTCCCATTAATTTGGCGGGGTGTGGAGGGTCGGGGGCAAATTGCAGACCTTAAAGCGTCGTTGGGTTAATCGACGGCACCCCAGAAAAAGAACGGTTTAAAAATCCAGGCGCGATGCAGAAGATCCTGACATGCTGTGGCAGTTAAACGGTTGTTTTCCCCTTGAAGTGTCTTTGCCCGCCCCGAAACGTTAACCCTGAGTTAAGGCTTAGACTCAGCGTCATGAGGGTAGAGGGGGCTCGGGGAGGGGGATCTTTGATCAAGGAGATGTGCGAACCTAGGGCACGCCGCCTAATTCTCAGCTACGCAACGGCAGCGTCTGGCAAATTGCAAGCCATCACCTAGAACCACTGGGAGCGAATTCCGCCCCTCTGGAAAAATGGAAGGCCATCCGGTTAACCAACAGGGCCGTAGAACCAACCGTCTTGCAGCTCGACAAATGAACGCTGCTTTCGCGGCAGCAGAACGACCCGTAAACTGTGTTCTAGATTATTTATACCGTGCAAGCAACCGGCGGGCGGTGTTGCTCAAAACCAAGCGCTTTTTAAACTGTGTTTTCCCCGACGCTTGTGTGTGTGTGTGTGTGTGTGTGTGTCTCTCTCCCCTCTGTTGCCAGGCAGATTTCTGAAAGCCGGCTGCCGATTGGCTAATTCTAGAAGCAGGCTCTCGTGCTGATTGGTGCCTTTTTGAGCTGGCAGATTATAGGCTAAGCCATTGCAGCTAACCTAAGACTTCCCTTTGTTTCAAAGGGGCGATCTCTCTGCTGCAGAGAAAAGGGCGGAAGGAAGCATGCTAATTGGCTGAGGAGGAAGAAGTCGCTTGGCTTTTGTTCGACACAGTTGGTAGAATTTGGTCTTATTCCTCAAACGTTGCTTTTCAGAGAATATCTAAGTAGGGAGGAAAAACCTTGCAGGACTGTGGGAATGCGTTTTGTGAGGAGTGTATTTTTGGCCGGTAATTTCTGCAGAGTTATGAAAGATTTTCTGCCCGAATGAGAAAACGGCCGGGAGAGCGTCCTAGTAAATGGCATTTTTGAGAGCTACGTGATGCGCGTCGGTTTGGGGGCGGAAAAAAGAGTTTCAAGGTTCTTTCCAGTTGATAAAACATGGATTTTCCCAGAGGAAAATCCCAACCGACCGATGTCTTTCAAGGCAGCCACGCGGTCGGTCCGAGGAGCGTGGTTCTCATTCCGCGGGCAAGGCCCTGAGACGGTCATCCGGGAAACCTAACCCAACCTTGCAGCAGAGACACCCGGGCGTGGAATCCGACATTCCCACCCCCGGAAAGAAAGACCGAAAAAGGTGTCCTAACGCGGCGGGTCGTTCCGGCTCCGCCCCCGAAAGCCTGCGGGCCACCGCCCCCTAACCTTTCTGCACATGCTTTCCCCGCTGCAGTGTTACACTTCTAAAGTAAGATGGCTGATGGGCTTGCCACCGATGCAGTCAAATCTCCCAGTCCTGATTCTTCACCTAATGCGCGTTCCTTGCTTCCGTCCCTCCTTCCTGATCGTATTCCTTTCCCCGGGAAAAACTGGTGCTTAGCTGCAGTCTGCCCCCTCGTGGCCAGCGACGGTAGTTTATTCTTTGATTCGCAAACGGTGGGCGAGCATGGCAGGTGATGGATGGTGGGCTGCTCTCTGCTCACTCCCCCCGAAGAATCTTCCGTCGCCTCGGTGCCGGCCAGAGAGACGGGACGCTTCCCGGTGAGGTAGGTGCCCCCCGGCCCCCCACCCCCACCCCCTCCCCCAGCTTGCCCGGCCCCCCGCATCCCGCCGTGGCTTTTCTAGTCTGGTTTTGGCCACGTTCAACGCGCGCGGTGACACGAACGAAGCCGGCCGAAGGGCAATAACGGCTAGGCGTATTTGCCCCCCGGGGGATCCGATCAAGCTGTTTTCTGGCCTGTTCATTGTGGCTACCCGCCAGACCCGGGGTTGCTTTTTGGGGTAACCTCTCTCACGGTGAAATCGTGTGGTGGTAGTCCAAGATGCTTTTTTCTGCCGGGTTTCCGCGTTCTGGGCCGCTCGCGTTGTTAATCAGAATCCTCGTAGCGAGGCAATTAAGCGAGAACGTTTTCTAAATGGGAGTTAACTGAGGGGTGCATTTGAAATTTCCAGACCATGGTGGACGTGGAGTGGGAGTTTTCTCTTTGGCTGTACTGTGGAGTTGCGGTAGCATTGTTCTGTTAAGTTGCACGTATGCTCTGTAGAAAGGTGGTACGAACATTTGCACACATGAGGTAAGAGTAAACGTGCCGTAAGATCAAGCGTTCCGAAGCCAGTTGTACTAATTTCCCTCTAGACTCTAAGCTCGCTGTGGGCAGGGAATGCGTCTGCTGTGTTGTCGCGTCATACTCTCCTAAGCGCTTACTACAGTGCCCTGCAGACAGTAAGCACTCAAAATAGGATCGCCTGATTGATCGGAGGCAAATTCAGATTAAACTTTGCTGGAAAGTAACTCCTGCTCCACAAAGATCTAAAGCCCAAGGCAAAGAGATCCCTGCGTTCTAAGATGAGAAATGTGGCATTCTGAGATGCTCTCAAATTCCAAATGGAAGCTGCCCTCGTGCGTTAGAGAGTAAGCTCTCTGTGGGCAGGAAACGCGTCCCTTCTTTGTTTGGCCCCGCCGAGCGTTCAGTACGGCGGAGTCGCACCCAGAGGCAGCTCAGTAAATGCTCTCCCTGCTGCTAGCCACGCTCCGCATCCTGACGGGGCTCTAGGAGCCCGTCTCCACTCCCTGGGCTGGGTCCCGGAAGCAGAGGAGACGGAGCATCTGCAGGTTCTGGTCCTGGCTCTGCTGCAGCCGCTCGCCGGCTCCCTCCCACCCCCACCCATCTCTCCCCCCTCCTTCCCTCCCTCCCTTCCTCTCTCCTCTGCAGAGTTGAGGGATACGTCGTCTAATCAGAGTGCTGGCTCCTCTCGGAAGCACGTTTCATTGCCCCGAGGAGAGCCAGAGAGAGCAGCCTGGCCTAATGGAAAGGGCATGGGCCTGGGAGTCAAAGGGTCCGGGTTCGAATACCGGCTCCTCCACTAACCTGTGTGCCCGTGGGGACGTCACCCTGCGTCTCTGGGCCTGTTTCCTCAGCTGTGAAATGGGGATTCAATCCCCGTTCTCCTTCCCGTTTAGATGGCGGGATGGGGACTGCGTCTGACCCGATTATCGGGTATCTGCCCCACCGCTTAGCACAGTGCCAGGTACGGAATAGCGTTTCTCAAAAGCTGTCATCGTCATCGTCGTCGTCATCCTCATAAGGCCGTCCCGTGGTATGGCTGAGGGTCTCAGTTGAAGGGGCCTCGGAATAAACCAAGGCTGGAGAACCTGTCCTCCCCAGCCAAAGTGGAAGATGTCACAGGAGGTTCAGGCCCCGAGGTTCGAACGCGCCTTCCGTCTACTGGGGGATAATGCCGGCTTGACGGGCTGCGGGGAGCACTGAAGGTTTGGGAATTGACCCATCGGGAGCTCCAACAACTGGGCTCCGGAGCACACGTAGAAGAAGTCGCAGACGGTCACGAATGGCATCGCCGAATCGGGAACCAGTCCGCGAAAGTGACAAACCAAAGGTGGCCACAACCTACTCTAGGAAAAAAACCACACACACCTCTAAAGATTTTTCAGTTGTGACAAAGGTGTGAAAGCCGTCAATGGATTCTGCTACCTAGGCAGCAGGAGGTTCCAAACAAAGAACAGCAGTGAACACTGCCAGAAGGAGACCGAAAAGGTGGAGTGCCCGCACGGCTTCATGCTTGAGGCCAAACAAAAGGCCGAGCGAGGAGCAGTGGTGGGATTTAGGCTTCGGCGTGCCTTGGCCGCATCTGGGTGAACTTCCTGGAAGAAGCTGGCTGCGCTTTGTTCTGCCGGCAGTGGCGACAGCTCTGGGATTCTGTCCGGTGATCTCCGTCCTTTCGCACAGCTCACATCTGCTGAGTGGCATCTGTGTCCTCGACATCAAGGTGGTGATTCTGGAAGCCCAGGGCGAGGATTTTTTTTTAATAGGCCCAAAAGACCCTGGCTGGGATCCCGCCAGCCATCACAGGACAAGAAGGGGCCACCAGAGGGCCTGCCGCCACCCTTTCTCTAGAGGAAGGAAACGGCGCTGTCTCGGGCACGCCACAATGCTTCGTCTCGGGCCCCCCCGTGCATGCCCCCATGTTGTTGGCCGAAACGCCGTTAGGCCCCCGGGCTTTCACTCGCTGGCTTCCTCGAGAGCCAGGCAGGCGGGCACGGGTTCACACCTGGACCGCTTCTCTGCCCTCAGCAGGATTGGAATGATGGGTGGTCCCACCCTCTGCCAGGGAGGCTCTGCTTGTCGGCCCAGCAGGGCGACGCGAGGGCCCCTATGGTGTCCTCTGTGACCCCGGGGATTCTATGGTCGTGCAGAACCAGAAGCTCCCCATATCAATCAATCAGTAGTCTTTACTGAGCACAGAGCACTGTACTAAGCACTTAGGAGACTCCAGCACAACAGAATTAGCAAACATTTTCCCTGCCCAGGAGAGAGCCCGGTCCTGGGAGTCAGAGTAGCTGGGTTCTAATCCCAGCTCCGCCACTTGTCTGCTGTGTGATGTTGGGCAAGTCACTTCACTTCTCTGGGCTTCAGTTATTTCATCTGTAAAATGGAGATTAAGATTGTGAGTCCCACGTGAGGCAGGGACTGTGTCCAACCTGATCAGCTTGTATCTATCCCAGCACTTAGTACAATGCCTGGCATCCAGTAAGTGATTAACAAATATCATTAAAATCAAACAAAAATCTACAGATGATCTTAGAGTCGCCATCCATGGCACAACCCTTGGCTTAGTCTGCAAGGCGCTTGCAAGTGTCTGACCCTGCTTCTCCTCTCCAATTTCCCCTATCCCTAATCTGAATCTGAACTCCTGCCTCCCCCTGTAGACTGGCAGCTCCTCATGGGCGGGGATCGTGTCTACCCACCGCCCTCTCCCAAGAACTCAGTCCGGTGCTGAGCGTCATCACCATCTACGGTATTTGTTAACCACTTACTACGTGCAGAGCACCGGACCTAGCACTCGGGGGTTGGCGGAAACGTTCCACGCCCACAATGCGTGCAAACAAAAAACGCTCAATAGATACCATCGAGTAATTGGTCACTTTTTGACGTGAGCGCGAGAAGCCGCTGGCATCAGGGATTCATCACTGGTTGTGCAGAAGGCCAGTTCTCCGTTTCCGAACCTGGATGGGGGCGGTCTGTGGGGGGGTGGAGAGAGGGAGGGTGGCGCGAGGGGAGGGGGAGTCGTCGCGTCTCAGCTGTCACCGCTCTGCTCTACGTCAGCCTTTGTTTGGGGGTTCAGACGTTCCTCCCCACCCTCCCGTCTCACCTTCCCACCGGGCAAGCATCTGGTCACCCGTCTGTCGCCTGTCGACAGTCGATGGCACTTCTTGAGCGCCTACTGCATGCCAATCCCCAGCACCACCCCGAGCTGAAGTCCCAAGGCCAAGGCGGCTAGAGCCCAGGAGTCCAAAGGACCTGGGTTCTAATCCCAGTTCTGCCATTTGTCTGCTTTGGGACCTCGGGCAGGTCACCTCACTTCTCCTTGCCTCAGTGACCTCACCTGTAAAATGGGGATTAAGACTGAGAGCACCATGTGGGGCAGGGACAGTGTCCAACTTGATTAGCTTGTGTCTCCCCCAGAGCTTAGAACAGTGCTTGAAATGTAGTAAACGCTTAACAAATATTATTATTATTAGTTACGCCCCTTTGGCGGGGACTTCTTGGGAAGTTGGATCAGAGTCATGCCTGTCAGGCCCTGACAGGTAACCTCTCTTTTTTGGGGTCTCAATTCCAGAGGTGGAATTTTAACGGACATAGGGATTTTTCCTACCCCACAGGGGTTGTGATCCCTAAGGACCTCGTGTTTGTGGGGAAATGTGACTTTATGGGGCAGAGTGGGGTCATTTAAGTGGTTCCAGAAGATTGGCACAACTGACATCTTCTGAATCCAATTTCTACATTACCGTTCCGTCCGCCGCCGTAGCAGAATTAGTTTCCACCCTTTTGATCGTCGCTGTTGTTTAATTGGATGAGACACGTTTAATTGGATGAGACACTGTAGAGGGGTGTAAAACCCAAAGAACTGTGAGGAAGCGGTGTGGCCTAGTGGATAGAGCCCGGGCCTGGGAGTCAGAAGGACCTGGGTTCTAGTCCCAGCTCTGCCATTACTCGACTGTGTGATCTTGGGCAAGTTACTTCATGTCCTCTGTGCCTCACTGACCTTATCTGTACAGTGGGGATTCAGACTGTGAGGCCCAGTGGACATGGATTGTGTCCAATTTAATTAGGTTGTGTCTACCCCAGTGCCTAGTACAATGCCTGGCAGATAGTAAGCACATAAAAAATACCAGAATGAAAAAACGAAAACAAAAAATGTACAGAGCAGAGTAGGTCAGGCCAAGAAGCATAATGACATATCTCAACTGACATCAGGCACATGCAAGCTGCCCTTCCCGCTTCTCGGTCAAGAATCGATGGTATTTATCGAGCCCTTAACGTGTGCAGAGCACTACACTAAACACGAGGGAGAGTCCAAAATAACAGAATGGGTAGATATGTTCCCTTTCCACAGAGAGCTTATAGTCTAGAAGGAGAGACACTAATATAAATGACGGATCTGGACGTAAGCCTCGTGGGGTTGAGGGAGCGGTGAATAAAGGGTGAAAATCCAAGTGCGAAATCCCTACACCAAGCCCATCCCTGCCACTTTGCAGGACACCCACTATGGGAACAGACCCGCTCCGGAGGGAGACAGGCCTATGGTTTGCCCATTCTCAGACCTCACCCCGAAGACCGGGGCGTCGGGGGGAGGTCGGTTTCGTTCCTGCATATGGCAGGGTAGACCCCCGTGTCACAATTCTCCAGTGGGCCTGGCAGGGGAGACGATTCGAAGGGCACGCCCTCTTGGGCGTTCCTAAAATGGACGACCTGGGGCTTGCCAGGAATCTGACCTGCCGTTCCCTCCTTAACATCTATTCGGTTATATTATACTCTCCCAAATGCTTAATATAGTGATGTGCACACATTAAGCGCTCAATAAATGCAATTGACTGGCTGCTCAACCACAGTATGGGCCTGCCCTAGTTCCATGGCACTCCCCTTTCTGTACTTGTGTATATTTTTTTGAATATTAATGTCTGTCTTCCCTTTAGACGGTACGCTCGTGATGGGCAGGGGCCGTGCCTACCAACTCCATCGTATGGTCTTCTACCAGGTGCTTACTGCAGTGCTCTGCGTAGAGTCAGTGCTCAATAATTACAATTGGTTGATTGACTGACATGATGAGGGTCAAACAGGGGTGCGTCAGATTAGAGGTAGCGGGGCTTAGTGGAAAGAGCCTGGGCTTGGGAGTCAGAAGTCATGGGTTCTAATCCCGGCTCCGCTAACTTGTCTGCTGTGTGACCTTGGGCAAGTCACTTAACTTCTGTGCCTCAGTTACCTCATCTGTAAAAATGGGGATTAAAAAAAAATGTGAGCCCCACGTGGGACAATCTGATTACCCTGTATCTACCCCAGCACTTAAAACAGTGCTGTGCACATAGTAAGCGCTTAACAAATACCTTAATAATAATAATAATTAGTTTTCTTAGAGCCGGAGTGAGCTGGGTATGTTTCGCTGGCCAGTAGTGCCCCCTGGTGGCCCCATGGGGCAGCCCTTGGACGCTAAGAAATGCAGGCTCTGTTTTTAGATAATAATAATAATAATAATAATAATAATAATGGTTTTTAAGACCTTACTACGTGCTGGGGTTGGGTTGGACACCGTTTCTGTCCCCCATGGGGCTCCCAGTCTTATTTCCCATTTTACAGTTGAGGGAGCTGGGGCCCAGAGAAGTGAAGTGACTCGCCCGAGGTCACACAGCAGACACGTGGCGGAGCCGGGATGAGTGGCCAAGTGCTTCTGACTCCCAGGCCCGTGGCAGAGCAGGAGCGTGAGTTGTACGTGTGCGCTGGCGCTGGCCGGTAGCGTCTCCTTCAACCCCCGTGACCCGACGAGGCGGCCCCGGGGCGGTAAGAGATGCAGGCTCCGTTCCTAGTTGGGCCGCCGAGCCTGGGGAGGCCCTTGCCGGCCGGCCTACACCAGCCAAAGGTTCCGGAACCACTTCCCCGCCGGGGCTGAATTTGCTTCACTCTCTTCGGGTATTCACTCAGCTCTCTTTCCCGCCCCAGGTTCACGATGGACAGTGCCGAAGAGCCTCAGAAAAAAGTGTTTAAGGCCCGCAAGACCATGCGAGCGAGTGACCGCCAGCAGCTGGAGGCCGTATACAAAGTCAAAGAGGAGTTCCTGAAAACGGACACCAAGCTGTTGAACGGCAAGCACGAGAACGGCGACTCGGACTTGAACTCCCCGCTGGGCCACCCCGACGGCGCCGAGGACAGGAGGGAGGTGAACGGCATAGCCGCCGACGGCCCGGAGCCGGAGGAGGGGAGGACGGACTCCACGGACACCCCCAGCCCACCAGGCCCCGAGGGCCCCGACGAGAGGACGGACCCCGCCTCGATCGTCAAACGGGAAACGCCGCCTCCAGGCGAGGCGGTCCCCGAACAAGAGGAGGGCCCCGCCTCGAAGCCCGAAGACCCGCCTCTCGCCAACCATAAGGAGGACAGCTTCCGGGAGCCAACCGGCAGCCGGACCCCAGACCCGGGAGAGGACGGGGGTTCGCCGGCAGGAGAGGACGGAGCAGGCGGCGGCACAGAGCCCGACGGGGAAACGCCGGCCCTCGGCGAGCCCGTCTCCGTCCACCCGGACCCCGCCCCTGGCGGGGAAAAGAAGGACACCGAACACCCGGGGAGCGAGGAGGTCATCTCGAGCAGTGTGGAGGCTCGCCCAGACGCAGAACCCCCAGGGGACGCCCCCGGAAGTGACCGAGGAGACAGCCCCGGCCAGGACGGGGACGGCGACGACCCCATGGAGACGGACGAGATCATCCCCATCTTGGAGAAGCTGGCTCCGGCGGAGGACCAGCTGACCTGCTTCACGAAGGAGACCCTCCTGCCGGCCGGGACGGGGGCGGGGGCCGGGGCGGAGGAGGAGGAGGAGGAGGAGGAGATAGAGGAGGCGGCCAGCCTCTCCTCGGGCCTGGAGGACAGGCTGGACAGCTCCCTGGGCTCACCGTCCAAACAGGACACCAGCGAGAGCCTGCCCAAAGAAGCCTTCCTGGTCCTCTCCGACGAAGAGGAGCCCGTGGGCGAGAAGGAGGCCGAGGAGGAAAGGCCCGGGACCATTGAGGAGAATCCCACAGGTCAGGCCCTTTTGGGGAGTGGGAGCAGGGGTTCAACATTACCGGAGTGGGGGTTACTATTTCCTCCTATTTGTTTCCCAGGCTGTCCGGAGGTCTCGTTTTCCCCTGAAACTTTTGGTTGCCTCATTCATCCAGTCGAGTTTATTGAGCGCTTACTGTGTGCAGAGCACTGTAGTAAGCGCTTTGGAGAGTACAAAATAACATTTAGCTGACAACTGGGTAACCCCAGTTGGAATGCCCTCCTTTTAGAAGTCTTTCTCAGTAACGCCTCTGAATCTCAATGCCAACATTTCTTACAGCACTCTCTCACTCTGAGAGAATCTTGCCGAGTTTGCTCTGACCGACACCTCCTTTCCGCTCTTTAGAAGTGTTTTGGCTGACTTGAATAGAGTGACTAAAGCCCATTTCAATTGTGCAGCTCCTTGTGGGCAGAGAACCGGCAGTGGCTGCTTTCTCGAACTGTCAGTACTACAAGGTGGCTAACCAAGGTGTGAAAGGAAGTACATAATTGTTAAATGTTCACATAAACATACGGAATCTAATTCCAAACTTTTTCAGGTGCATAACATATGTATTGTTCTTTGGTTATATCACCATATTGTGCCTTCCCTTTTTAAAATATATCTGTATTGCTTTCGTCAACTGTTTGGATCATGGGGAGCTCCTTAATTCATTTCATATGATTTCCATTGAGAAGTAATACTTCATTTAGTTCTCTTTTTGCTTAACCTTATTTTTATGGAGCTAACGCAGAGCACTAACTAGGTGCAGCGGCGTGGCCTAGTGGCTAGAACTGGGCCTGGGAGTCCAAAGGACTTGGGTTCTAATCCCAGCTCCGCCACTAGCCTGCTGTGCGACCTTGGACAAGTTACTTCACTTCTCTGGGCCTCAATTCCCCATCTGTAAAATGGGGATTAAGTCTGTGAACCCCATGTGGGACAGAGACTATAGCCGACCTGATGAAACTGCATCTTCCCCGGTGCCTAGATCAGTGCTTGGTACATAGTAAGCAGTTAACAAATACCATTAAAAGAGAGGGCTGAGTCAAGAGACCCAGGTTCTAGTCCCAGTTTTGCCATTTGCATTTTGGAGTAGTAATCTTATGTATTGAGTGCCCCCTTGGTGAAGTGCACTTGAGAAGTAGGGAATAATGAAGCACCATGTTCCCAGTCAATAAGTGGTATTTACTGAATCCTCAAAGTGGGCAGAGCACTGTCCCAAACGCTTGGCAGAGTACTACCTGATAGAGTCGATAGACCCAATCCCAGCCCTCGACAGCCTACAGTCTAGTTTTCCCCGCCCATAAGGAGTTTGCACTCTGAGTAGATAAATATAAAATATATATATGCAACCGACAAAATAAATAATGGAATAAATATATACGTGAGGGTGGGTGTGAATAAATTTGCAAGTGCTCGAGTCGGGTAGATGGGATTTTACATTTCAGGATGCTGGGAAATTAATTAGGGGGAAAAGTTTTTGGAGGACTCATGACCTGCTAGGCACTCTCGGGTCTCAGTTAACTGTCTGTAAATGGCTATAAAATACCCTTTTATACTGTGAGTCCCATGTGGGACAGGGCCCGTGTCTGGTGTGATTATCTTGCAGCTATCCTGGCCCTCGGCTCGTAGTAAGCACTTGGTAAATTCCATCGTTATTATTACTATTCTACGTGTGTGAATGGTGTGTGTGTGTGGGGGGTCTGTCTTTATATATACGTGTATATAAACATATATACAAATATATAATATATATTTATAATTTATAAATATATATATTTATACAAATCTACGTATATATAAATGTAGATAATCTGGCTGGAGCAAACTTCTAAGGCGGCCTGCTTTGTTTTTGTTCTCTTAAATGGTATCTGATAAGCGCTCACTATGTGCCAGGCGCTGTACTATGCACGGGGATAGATAGAAGGTAATCAAGTTAGACGCGGTCCCTGTCCCTCACAGGGCTCATGGACTTAATCGCCATTTTAAAGATGAGGTGACTGAGGCCCAGAGAAGTTCAGAGACCTGCCCGCGGTCACACGAGAGACAAGTAGGGGAGTCAGGATTAGAACCCAGGTCCACTGACTCCCAGGCCCAGGGTGTTTCCACTAGGCCCCGATGTTTATTTGCCGAGGGGATGCCATAATCCCAATTTCATCTTGGGTTGGATATCCCGTGGTCGTACTGCAGCCGTGACAATGAAATCAGGGTATGCGTTTTAACTCTTGGCTCCCCCATAGGCTGTAAACTCACTGTGGGCAGGGAATGAGTCTGCCAACTCTCTTTGTATTTCCCTCTCCCAAGGCCTTAGTACAATGTTACGCACATAGTAAACACTCTATAAATTCCGTTGGTGGTGATGATGAATGGATGATATTTATTGAATATTTCCCATGTGCAGAGCCCTGCACTAAACTAGAGTTGGGCGACGCGATCCCTGCCCACAAGAAGCTTGCAGTCTACGGGGACGGGGGAGCGGCAAAGAGACGGGCTCGCTCTGAAATTGGGTTATGGCTGCTGGAGCTTCACCGTCCTGGCCCCGGGTCAGTGTCTTGGCACCGGTGCCGTCGCTCAGCGTCGCCTCGGCTTCCCCGGGTGGGACCCGTGAGGAGAACGGTCACCACAGGGGCACCTAGACCACTGCGGGGTGACTGCGAGCCGGTCGTTCCCACACGACAGCTTGGTGACCGCGAGGCGGTCATTCTCAAACGACGTCTGCGTGAGTACGAGTTCGCCGCTCTCAAACGGCGACCGTGTGACAACGAGCTGGTCGTTTTCGAACAACCGCCGGTGAATTAGCGGAAATGGGAAGGCCGAAGAGCAAAGAGGGTGGGCAGAGCGTCTTTAGGAAATGGCGAAACGTATTCTCAGACAAGGCTGCGTCTCAGCTCACGACCGGCACGGACCGACCAGCCCGGCGACTCACCCTCAGGCGCCTCTTGGTCGCAAGATCACAAGACAAGGAGAAGGTCGAGAGCGCCGGGCGCTCCAACCGAAAAGCGTGACCACACAGCCGAGGACAGGCTCTGTCCGAGGCCCAAGGCAGTAGCGTCTCCCCCACAACCTTTTCACCATCCGGCTTCTCTGGCACGCACGGAGCAGCCGGGTGTCTGTCGATCCATCGGTGGTACTTATTCAGCACTTCCTATATGCAGAGCACTGTAGTAACCGCTCGAGAGAATACAACAGAATTAACAGACACGCTTCTCACCCGTAATGAACGTACAGTCTTGAGGACGACAGTCTACACTAGTTTTCTACTTCTTCGTCTATCTTTGGCAAGTGCTGTCGGCCTGTCACCCCTCTCCCAGCGAGGAGGGCTTTCCCATCTTTCTCCCAGTGAGCTGTCCTGCCTTTCTTCTTGAAGCCGATGGCGAAGGTTGCAATGCGTTGGAAGTCTCCTATCCTCCTTGCCCCGTTTGTTAGAGTCCCCACTAAGTACAGAGCACTGTACTAAGCACTTGGGAGAGTACCATTCAACAGAATTAGCGGACATGCCCATAAAGAACTTACAGTTTAGAGGGGAAGATACATTAATATGAGTAAATTGTTTATAATTTATAATTTAAATAATATAATCTGCAGATGTGTTCCTCCCCAAACTCCGGGTCATCCCTCTTCTGTCACTGCCGCCGCTCTCCGCCACCTCCGCTGTCCGTCTCCGCCGCCTCGACCCACCCCCTTGGGGATCCCCCGCTCCGCTCTCCCTTCCCCTGCCGCCGCTCTCCCCCTCCCCGTCCCCCGACCCCCAACCTTTGACAAGGCAGTTGGATTCGTCGTATGTCATGGAAAAGCACAGCTGTTATGGCTAGTTTATTCCCCCCGCACCAGTGGCACTAGCCGCAGTTCAGAACCGACACTGAGGTGCTTGACAGTGGTTGTGTCTCTGTGGCCACGTCGGTAAAAGAAAGGGGCAGCTCGAGGTTTCCCAACATGATAGGAGAAAAGCCAGGCATCGATTCGATTGCCCTTGACCTCACGACCCATGGAGAGGACCCTGATTCCCCCTCGGCTAGCCAGTCCCGTTTCCGGTCGAGAGCTGTCGGGCCCCACTTGCCGGGATCAACTAACTCTTTCCATCTCTTTTCACAGAGGAAGCGGCGAGTGAGGAAAAAGATAAAGAGGACAAAGAAGAGGATGAGCCCAAGGAAGATGAGAAACCCCCTGAAAAAAGTATGGAGGTTTCAGCCATTCGTTTCAAGATAGCAAAACGGGCTCTTGACGTATGTGTGTGTGACTGATCGTAGTAGGATAGTAGGCACTGATCCAAATTGACCCCAGGCCTAGCCCAAAGTGTTTTCGGGGATGTTATAGACACCCCTTCAAGCAACTTCGATTTTCCCATTGGTTTCTGCCCCAAGTTCGCCAGAGAATCAGAAAGGGATGTGGGGGTTGGGTTTTTGTGATTTGGGGGCCTGGGAATCTCCCCAAGAGTTTGTGGGCGGGGGCAGAGGAATACAGAAGGGGACGCAGGAGAGGGAAAGAGAGACAGAGCGCGGGTGACAGCGACAAGTACAGTGGCAAAGGAATGGTTGGGGAAGAGATGGGAGGCTGAAGCGGGCACGAGGCCGAAGTGAAGTTTCTGGTTTGAAATTGGGCTGTCGAGAATCACCAGACCCCCTGCTCTCGGGGCACAGCCAGGCCCATCGAGGTTAAAATCCACGGGACGTAACCGGTCTCGCACGCTGACGGCCCCGGTACCCCAAAGTTTGGGGAGGGAGAGTTTGGCCGCAGGGGCGTTTTCCCGGTACCTCGGGAAAGCCCTCACAGTGCTTTGTGCTTCCAGACGAGGCGTCGCGAAGAAAACGGTCCAAGTCAGAGGACATGGACAGCATCCATTCGAAACGCCGACGCTACGTGGGCGAAGAGTACGAGGCGGAACTCCAAGTCAAGATCACCGCCAGAGAGGACATTAACCAGAAGCTGCAAAAGGTAGAATCGGTTCCGGCCGGGCCGCCCCCCACAGCCCCCCACCCCCTGATCCCTGGAACCCCGACAGCTAAACCAGATCTTCTGTTCCGAGGCCTCTTAGAAGAAAGAGGCTTTGCCCTGATCCCTCGGGAGGAATAAGGAGGGTCCAGGTCGTCAAGAAGCCACGCCGGGGGGACGGGGGCTTCCACGGTGGAATTCGGGACGGGTTCAGGGATTTAATCGTCGCTCTCTTCCAAGTCACCAAGCGTCCCGCATCAATAATACTAGGTAGGCCCGAGAGAGAGGCCGGGGGAGAAAGAGAGAGAAGTGGCGGGGAGGGAGACGGTTAGGCGGCCAGGTCTAGTGGAAAGAGCCTGGGCTCGGGCAACGGGAGGCCTGGCTCCTGGAGTCCCAGCGCAGTTGCTGGCCTGCTGCGTGACCTCGGACGAGTCACTTCCCCGCTCTGAACCTCCATCTCCCCTCGTGGTAAATAAAGCAGGGGGGATGTCATCCCTCCTTCCTTTATCAGCGTGTCACCAGGACGAAATGAGTTAGTAACACAGTCGCCCCGGGGAAAGAGAAAAGCATTATACAGACACGGGGGACTATCATGTTTGGTTTTTCAGCCTCATAGGAGCCTGTAGGTTCTCCCCTCCGTCGGTTGCCTTATCTCTGAACTCAAAGCCCGGGCCGACTCTGTTATTACAAGTTTAGGGAGCGTCCGGAAGAGGAAGGGTGTCCTTAACACATAAGGCAATTCGGGCCGGGAACTCCTTGCTGGCAGCCGGGAGTTTCCAACCCCTCCCGGAGCATGCCCCGGTCCTGGGGACACATGAAACAAGATCCCAGCGGCGCCTTTTAGCAGAGCCATTAATAATGACGATAATAATAATAATATTCATTATGGGATTTGGTGCTGAAAACGCACAAAGTTCCGTACTAAGCAGTGGGGTAGATAGGATAATAATAATAATGGCTTTTGTTAAGTGCTCACTGTGTGCAAAGTACTGTTTTAAGCGCTGGGGGATACAAGGTGATCAGGTCATCCCACATGGGGCTCACAGTGTTGATCCCCATTTTACAGATGAGTTCAATGAGGCTCAGAGAAGTTAAGTGACTTGCCCAAAGTCACACAGCTTACAAGTGGAGCCGGGATTAGAACCCATGACCTCTGTCTCCCAAGCCCGGGCTCTTTCCTCTGAGCCACACTGAGGTGGGACACAGTCCCTATATCCCATACAGGGACTGGGTGTTGTGTCCCCATTTTACAGGTGAGGAAACTGAGGCCTAGAGAAGGGAAGTGACTTGCACAGGGTCACACAGCCAGTGCGGGCGCAGCTGAACCACTACACCCAGCGGGCGGATGCACGGGGTGGCTGAGAAGCAGAAACCGGTGTTAAGCACTCGTGCCCACACGCAAAAGGAGTGGGAGGTTGAGAAATGTTTTGGGAAGCAAAGATAATTGCAACTTTTAAATGGCACCGTCTCTCTCGCACGCAAGGAGGCCACTGAAGGCTCATCCAGAAATAAAAAGTGTCCGTTCACCCCACCTTCCTCTTCAGTGCCCAGCTTAGACCGCGAGACTCAGGATGGGGTCTGCTCTCTATCAACCCATCCATCAGTGTATTTATCGAGTCCTTTCTGGGGGCAGAGCACTGTACTGAGCACCTGGGAGGGCACAGCGTACCGCAAGGCCGAGCCAGTTTTCCAGAGCTTGTCTCACTGGCCCGTTGGAGTAGTCAGTTGTATTTATTGACGGCTTACTGTGTGCAAAGCACCGTGCCGAACACTAAGCTCTTAGTACAGTACCAAGTAGGAGAGGCCTAGCTTGGCCAGAAGGACAGAGGGCAGCTTCAGGGCTCCGATTAGCAGAGGAACTGTGTGAGGGCAAGCAGGAGGTGCTCCCGAAGGCCTCGGGAGAGGCGGGTCTGCATCTGGGGGCTGGGGAGGAGATCTCCCCACAGAAGCAGCGTGGTTCAGTGGCAAGACGCCGGGCTTGGGAGTCCGAGGTCATGGGTTCGAATCCCGGACCTGCCGCTTGTCAGCTGTGTGACCGTGGGCATGTCACTTAACTTCTCCGTGCCTCATTTATCTCATCTGGAAAATGAGGATTAACTGTGAGCCTCACTTGGGACACCCTGATGACCCTGTATCTCCCCGAGCGCTTAGAACAGTGCTCCGCACGTAGTAAGCGCTTAACAAATACCAACATTATTATTATTATCTCTGAGGATCTTCCTCTGAGCAGCAGCAGCAGGAAGGAAAATAAGTCCCCAGGATTTAGAGCAGCAGAGGTCATCATAGGCAGGGCCTCACCCAAGGTACCACAATCCTAGAGGTGTCGGAGTGGGAGCTGTCGCTGGCCGTCTTGGGGCCGAGCACCCTACTGAGCACCGGGGGGGATGACGGGTGAGGAGGGCCGGTCCTCGGGGCCCCGGGGAGGCCCCCGACCTCCGGAGAGCCAGCCGAGGAGGAGGAGGGACCTGACGGCATCAGAGTTGGCCAGAGCGGTCGGGACTGGAGAGGAGCGAGGACCAGTCGCCGTTCTTGGGGCCCAGCTGCGGTTAGCCGCATGGCGGGAAGAAGGTCAGGGCTCAGTGGGAAGGCGGGTGAGGCGGCTTTGGAGGCGGAAGGGGCTGTAAGCTGTCCTCTGGACTGTAAGCTTCTTGTGGGCAGGGGCTGTGGCTTCCCACTTTTATACTGGACTCTTCCACATGCCTAGTTCAGTAGTCCTGCCTGCCCTAAGTACTCAATAGATATGATTGATTGAGGGCAGGGACCCAGCTTTGGGTGTGTATTACAGGCCCTCCAGTGCTGCTCCCGCTGCTGCTAGAAGGAGCGGTCCCCCCGAGTCTGGGAGGGCGGGGAGGTCCGTGGGGACCCCCGGGTCCTTCCACGCCCCTGAGCCAACCGGATAAGCCGTAGAGAGTCGCGGCGCCAGGGCGGGGTACGTCCCTTCGGCCTCAGCCCAGCGAATCCCACGGTACCGCTAGCCTGTCCTCACGGTTCCCGAGAGCGTCTCACCCGGACCGGTCACGCTCAGCTGGGGGAGCCCCTCTCTGGGCTTCTTTCGTTCGGAGGTTGTCGCTGGGCGAAGCCGCTAGTCTGGGTCTGCACGTCATTTGGCGGAAAGCAGGGGGCCGGGGTAGCCCGGGATCTGTGGCGACGAGCCCGTGCCCAACGGCCGTCCGTCTGTCCGCCCAGGTTGTCCAGCGCCTACTGGACGAGAAGCTCGGGGCCCTGCAGTGCGCCGTCTTCGACAAGGCCCTGGCCGACTTGAAAACCCGCGTGGAGAAGATCGAATGCAACAAGAGGCACAAGACGGTCCTGACGGAACTACAGGTATCTTGCCGGAGAGAGAGGGGCCGCAGAATCTAGCCCCGCTTTCCAACGCCTGTCCGGAAAAAACACCCAGGCATGCCTTTGATCTGAGCAGAAAACCAGTGACTCCCGCCCGCCGGGAATCTCGGTCACCATCGCCCCCTCCCCGAGGTAAAGGACGGTCGGGGAGAGACCTCGGCCGCCAGCGGAGAGAGCGTGGAGGGGACGAGGTGGCGGGAGAGCCGGGCTTTGTTCCCAGGCCGACCGGGTGACCTCGGGCTAGCCGCTCGGCATCTGGGGGTCCCTTGTGGGAGAGGGTCCGCGTCGGACCACCTGACCCAGAGTCCCCTGGCGCTCGGAGCGCAGTAACGTCTGTCTGCCGTGTGACCTAGGGCAAGTCCCTTCACTTTTCCGTGCCTCAGCTACCGCATCCGTAAAATGGGGATTCAGACCGTGAGCTCCGCATGCAGCATGAATCCCCATTTTGCAGGTGAGGAAACTGAGGCACGGAGAGGTTCAGTGACTCACCGAAGGCCAAACAAACAGCCAGTGCACGGGGATGAGAACCCAGGTCCTCTGATTGCCAGGCCTGGGCTCTTTCCACCCGGGCACCCTGCTGGACATCCTCCATCCTCCCGTCACCCCTTCTTCCCCTTCCTCACAGTCCTGTAGAGACCAAGGAAAGCAGCCAAATTTGGTGTCCCGTTGCCCAGTTTTTTCCTCCGCCTAGGGTCAAGGGACCCCGAAAGAAGGCCCCACTCCAGGCCCGTACGACACCATCGCAACCACGTCTTTTTTTTGTCGGCTTTTTCTTTCCCTTCGGACGCGTCTACCGACACCGTTATTTTTCAGATTTCTCTCTCTTTCCCCTAGGCTAAAATAGCCAGGTTGACAAAACGCTTCGGAGCAGCCAAAGAGGACCTGAAGAAAAGACAGCAAGTAAGGACTTGTTTTTTCCGTCCAGCCCCTTCTCGGCCGGGAGATGGGAAACGATCCTTCCGGTCGGGGCTTGGGTCCCCGCCCCCCCATCTCTGTTCCCACCTCCCAGCCTCCCACCGTCCTGAGGCGGTCTTACGGGGTTCGGGAAGGAGGTCGCCACGAGGCCGAGTGATGGCCGGGTAGTCCGGCACGCTGGTCGGCCCGAATCCTCCTCCCCGGACTCCAGGCTGGGAAAGCAGGGAGTGGGGCGAGGCGAGAAACCAACAGACATTTAAACCGAGTTGCCGGGAGTGGTGTCGGAGGGGTGCGCGTAGCGGGTTGGCAGAGCGGGTGCCTTCACCCAGTTGAGGCGGGAGATCGTGCGAGTGACTCGGTAGGCGGGGAGACGCCAGGGGAAGGACTCTCAATTGGTCCCGGCCCTTTTCAGAACCCGCCGAACCCTCCGCCGTCGCCGGGAAAATGCACCAGCGAGGCCGTCGGCGTCAACACGCTAACGTACAGGTGAGTTCCGAGACGGGCCCGGGGCGGGCCGGCCGCCCCCCGCCCCCAGGGAGCCGTCGCTTCCCGCTGCCGGGCTCACCCCTTGGGTCGGGGGCCCGGGGGCCGGGACATCTCCAGCCCGGGGTGGGAGAGGAGCTGCCCGTCTAACGTGGGGAGAGACCCCGGAAATGCTCCCCCGACTGGATGGACATTTAGCATTATTGGAAAACCGGTCTGATTTACTTTGTCGGTGTGTGTGTTTGGTTTTTTAAAGCCCACATCACCCCAAGTAGCTGATTTGGTACGTGGGGGTGGGTGGGCTCCCCTGCCGTTCCTCTCAAATCTGATTGGCCGCGGCGTGCCGTCGGTCACCGCCCGAGGTGAAAGATGGCCGCCCCGGGGAATGCGGATCTTTATTGGATTTTGCTTTCTAGTGCCGTCGCCCGCCCTGGACTGCCCACTCCCACCCCCACCCTCGGGGCTTCCCGTCGGGGCGGGAGGTGCCAGGCGCTAACGCGAACCCTCGTTCCGTAGGAACGCCGGCACGGTGAGGCAGATGCTGGAATCCAAGAGAAACGTCGGCGAGAACGCGCCGGCCCCCTTCCCGGTCCCCGTGAACACAGGTAACGGCGTGACCCCGACCCCTGGCCCCGAGATGGGTGTCGTCGCCGAGGGAGAGAGAGGCGGGGGTTGGAAAACGAGTCCGAGGACAGGCATCGCTCAATCGGTCGACGGTATTTATTGAGCGCTTCCTACGTGCAGAGCACTGAATTAAGCGCCTGGGCCAGTACAGTGCACCAGAATTAGCAGGTACACCCCCTGCCCGAAATGAGCTCCCAGTCTAGCCGGCGAGACGAACGTTATCACGAATAAATAAGTCTTTTCCATCTAATTTAAAGTCGGCACATAGGTGTCGTGCGTCTGGGGATGGGGCGTTTCGGGCCGAGTAACGCGGGTCTGGGCCGGATGAGGCCCGCCGAGATGGAGGGAGGGCACGGGAGACCCCGTGACGGACGTCCCGGAGAGTGCGTGCTCTCCGAGGGGGGTCACGCCGGCCCCCCCCCCGATAGGGGACGGAACCGGCGTGGTGGAGGCCCGCCGCCTATCGGCGGCCTATGTCCGTTGCCCGTCGGAACCCACCCCGTCTCCCCCGCAGCGTCTTCTACCGGGCCGGGCCCCACGCAAGCGGCGGGCGGAGGCCAGCCGAAGCCTCAGACCCCGGTGACCTCGGCGTCCCTGACGGCCTCCGTCCTCCCCGCCCCGAACGCGGCCACGGTGGTGGCCACCACCCAGGTGCCCAGCGGGAGCGGCCAGCCCGTGTCGGTGTCGCTGCAGTCCCTGCCGGTCATCCTCCACGTGCCGGTGGCCGTCTCCTCCCAGCCCCAGCTGCTGCAGGGCCACCCCGGGACCCTGGTCACCAACCAGCAGGCCGGCGGCGTCGAGTTCATCTCCGTGCAGAGCCAGGCCGCGGTGGGCGGACTGACCAAGCCCCCGCTCTCGCTGACGTCGCCCGGCGGGCCCAAGCCCGGGGGCAACGGGGGCGGCGGCCCCCCGCCCCCGGGGCCCGGCCCCGGCCTCCCCAGGAACTCTGCGGCCGGCCCCGGCTCCCTGGGGTCGGCCCTGGCCGTGCAGGCCGTCCCCCCTGCTCACCCCGCGGCCCACCCCGCCGCGCCCAACACCAGGACTCCTCTGCCCTCGGTGGGCACCCCGGGACTGTACGGCTCCACCACCGGCAGCCGCGGGGCCCCCCCCCATACAGATGAAGATCCCCCTCTCCGCCTTCAGCACCTCCTCCCCCGCCGAGCCCAGCAGCCCCGCGGTGCCCAGACCAGGTAGGTCGGTCGGCCGGGGGCCCCGGGCAGCGGGGAGAGGGCTGGGGAGGGGGGCAAAGGGAGGCCCTAGCGAAGCTCCTGGGAGAGACGGGCTGGGAAAGGGGTGTTTCCGTCGGCTCGCCTCTGAGTGAGAACGGGGATGGAAAAACGGGTCCCTTTTCCCCATCCCTCGGAAAGCGATCCGCGAGGGGAGCGCTTCTGGTTGACCGAGGCGCGTTCGGACACCGACCGTGGGGACGGTGGGCCTCCGGCCCCTCTTGAGCAGCACCTCCGAGCGCCTTGTGGGCGGTCCGGAGGAGAGCTCTCGGGGCCTCCGGGGAGGAAGTGCTTGACGCCCCTCGGGAGTCCGCTCCCGCCAGCCGCCACCCTGCCCAGACCGCGGGCTTCGGGAATCGCCTTGGGACCGCTCCCTCCTAAAACCGCCGTGTCCACCCCCACCCCCGAGCCCCCGGGGCTGACAGGCGGCACAGACGGATCCCGGGACTCTGGGGTTCAGCGGGTAGGCGAACATGAGGTCCTCAATCAAACGGTCCCTTAGGAGCGGGCAAAAACCCAACAAGATTTAGCACGGTGAACTGTTGATGTGTCTGCCGGGAATGGGTTGCGTGTTTGTGTGTGTGCACGCGCACTTGTGCAGTTTGCAGTTCCCATCCCGTACACGCAAGGCGGGTGCCGGTGTGTGCATTTGCCGTCCTCGGTTTTACCACACCGTGCGTCCGCCCCCTTGGGTTCTGTGGCTTAAGGCCCCCCAGGAAGAACGGGTCCCTTCGGCTTCGGGTGCCAGGCCGCGGCACCGCCCCTGGGCCCCTCTCCGGCTGGGCGGGCGGGTTCGCGGGCCGACCGGTAGGAAGAGTGCCGAGGCTCGTCTCTCTCCCCGTCCTTCGATCCGTGGCATTTATTAAGCGCTTACCGTGTGCGGAGAACGAGTTTGCCGTCTAAAGAGGAGCTTGCCATCTAAAGAGGACCCTTCTCTCAAGCGTACTGATGGAGTCCCGGCGAGGGCCACCCCTGCCGCCTCGGGGAGCCTGGCGATTCCGGGGTCCTCGTCCCCTCCTCCCGCTCCCCCCCAGCCCGGTTCATCCTTTTCACCCCGGCCCTTACCCGTAAACGGCCCGCCGCCTCCCGGCCGGCGTCCCCGGCGGCCTGGGCCGGCAGCCCGGCCCACGCCGGCGACCGGAGGCCAGGGTGGGGCGAGGTCAGGCGATTAACTCACCCTGAGTAGGTGGGCCTGAGGACCAAGTTTCACGTCCAGTTGTCGACATTCAGGCCGCCTCCCGGGGCTTTCGGGAGAATAAAGACGGCCATCAGCCAAAGGGGAGAGGAAGAAGGGAATAGACAGAGAGATGGGGGTGGGGGCGGGGGAGAGAGAGAATGAGGACGGATGAGCGAGAGCCCAGGCCTGGGAGACAGAGGGGCATGGGTCCTCATCCTGGCTCCGCCACGTTTCTGCTGTGTGACCTTGGGCAGAGTCACTTCACTTCCCTGGGCCTCAGTTACCTCATCTGTAAAATGGGGATTAAGACCACGAGCTCTACGGGGGGACAGGGACTGTGTCCAATCCGATTAGCTTGTATGTACCCCAGTCCTTAGTATGGTGTCTGGCACATAGTAAGCGCTTAACAAATACCATAAAAAATGGTGATGATGGCACTCATTAAGCACTGACTGTGGGCCAAGAGATAGGACGATCAGGTGGTGCACAGTCCTCCGCCCCACTTGAGGGTCCCACTGGGTGGCTCTCGGGGAAGAACAGAACGGGGGCACTTGCCATTTGTGAAACGAGATGGGCCTTCCCCACCCCCGGCGCGCAGGGGCATCTAGAAAGGGGAGGTGCCCCGTCCCCCCCGCCCCCCACTGGCCCACAGACACCTCCCCACCCTCCCTCCGAAGCCGGGTCTGTCCAGGAGAGTGGCATTCCGTTCCGCCCCTCTGCCGTTCCCCAGGGTCCGCCCACCTGTCACTGGGAGAGCTGAGGCCCCCCGAACCCTCTTGAGGGTCTGTCTTGAGGCTGTCCTGACTCGTCCATTGGGTTGCTCTGCCTCTCGGATGTTAGGAGATGCAGGAGCGAGGGTGGAAGCTCTGAGCACCCAGGAGGTGTTTGAAGAGGCTGCTGGCCCCACTCAAAGGAACAGAACGGGCCAGATAGATGGGCGGTTTGGCCGAGGGTAGAGACCCTGGGGGTGCCCCTCGGGCCCGGCACGAAAATGCAAATGTCTTCTCTCCGCTACTTCTCCAGAGAACCAGTCCAGCCGGCCGACGGCAGACACCTCGATAAGTAAGAGAGCGGCGGAGAGCACGACTCAGGTGAGGCCTCCCTTCGATTTCCGCCGAAACCCACCTCGACTCCGGTCCCCGGGGTAGAACGGTCCCTCTCCCTCTCCGCCGCCAAAATCTCTCCCCACGACACGTCGAGGCCATTGGGCTAGAGCGTCCCGGGCCGAACGTCGAGAGCACCCGGAGAGCTCGTAAATTCCGTTGACCTGTCGAGAGGAAGGCTGCGATCCTATAGAGGACCCCTTTCTTGCAGGTTCCCAGGGGTCAGCCACATTTTGGCAACGCGAGGGCGTCGCGTAACCTTTGGGAGCACGGTATAAAACCGGTTGGAAATCCTCATGGCTTGCAAATGGTGTTTGGAGGACATGGAGGTGGGCTTAGGCGGGCAAGCGGGTTTATCAGAACCTGAAACCTGGCAGAGGGTAGAGCCACGGCACTTCTGAATTCCCCTCAGGGGCAGTGCTAGGGGACGGTCCCGACGACCTCCTCGCTTAGGCCAAGAGAAAAGAGGCTCGAATGGCAGGTTTCAGCCGACGGCCGAGCCCTGAAAGTGACGTTGGCCTGGGATTTCTGGCCCTGTAATGACGCCCCCGTTTTTTGAGGGAAATTTCCCGGGCGGCCTCCCGGGCCTCAACAGAGCAACCGGGTAAATGATGCGATACACAGCTCCCCTAGAGTCTCCTGGGTCACCGCCTCCCGTCCCCCATCTTTCAGAATGGGAGGGAGTTGTCTGTGTGCCTGATGACCCGGGCACTTGCCGTGGCGAGACCTAGACCGGTCCTTTCAAAAACTGGAATGAGGCTTCGGCTGAGAGAGGCGAGGCGACACGATCCAAGTTGAACCTCCCGTGAGGGTATTTTCCCCCCTTCTCTGGGGGAGAGGGCACCGAGAGCACCCCGAAACAGAGCCGACAGGAGCGGCCGTGGCCCTGGAGAAGCGGTAGCCGTCCCAGCTTTCCCCAGCAGTGCTCCGGTCACCCCCCCCAGAGAGAGTCCGGCGGCGCCCGACCCCACTGAGGGCCGCAGAATTGCCCTGCCGGTGGTGACCGAAAGTGGAGGAGGATGGGTCTCCGCACCGAATGTCTCCCTCCAAGAGATAACGGATGCAAGAGGCCCGAGTCCGGCCCGTCCCCTCACCTTCCACAGCACAGCGTTCCAGAAGAAGGGATTTTTTTTTTCCGCATCACATGATAAAAATGGAGAACCCCCTCGTGGGGCTCACGGTTGAGAAGGGAGAACAGCTGTCTCATCCCCATAGTTCAGATGAGTAAACTAAGGCCCAGCAGAATGACTTGCCCAAGGTCACCCAGCAGGCGAGCCACGGGAGCCGGGACTAGAACTCACATCCTCCGCCTCCCAGGCCCGGACCCTTTCCTCTAGGCCGGGAAGAGGCTCCCGTAGGTCGGAAACACCCGGTCGCAGTGCGGCAGTCGACACGAGCGGGGGACGCGGGTGGAGAAGCCGGGCCGAGGCTGGGGTCCTTTTGCCGGGGCGGAAGGTCCTCTCACCCTTCAGAGCGTCCTCACGGAGCCGAGCTTCAGGTAGGGGTCCCCCGCCTCCCTTCGCCCATCGCAGGAATTTCCGTCTTTCAGAGTGCGAAGGTCACGGGTGGCGAGGCGGGAAGCGGCGTCATCGACCTCACGCTGGATGACGAGGAGTTCGGGGCTGCGCAGGGTAAGTCTGTCCGCCTCCCACAGAGCCCTGGCAGGGGTTGGGGTGCAGGGAAGGCCCACAGCGAAGGCCCCAGATTGAGGAAAGGCCAGGAGTCGGAGAGGGACGAAGAATCACCGGTAGCTTTGGTTCTGAACTAGCAGCGGCAGCCACAAGAAACCACTTACCAACCCACGGTCACCCCCGCGTTGAAGTTCTTCCTCCTTTCTGTTCAGGGGAGGTGCTGCCGGTGGTGGCGGCCGCGGTGGCCTCCGCCTCCCCTCGAGACCCTGAGGGTCACTGATGTCCACATTCGAGGGGGCCTCCTCCCGCTCTGCCTTCAGACACACCCAGGCCTCCCCAAACTCCCTCCTTTTGGCGCCCCGGCGTTTTCCTGGCCAAACTCCTCCGGGGGTTGGTGTCTCCACCTGCAGCCTCCCCGCCACCCCCGGCAGTTGCCACTCCCTCCGCCTGGCTCCTCCCTGCCCGCCGGGCCAGCGCAGTCCGGTCGGGCGCTGGTCTGGTCCGCGGGCTCCCCCGGGATCCTACAGGAGGTGGGGGGGGCGGAGGACCGGGGGCGGAGCACCCAACCATCCACGCTCCCCGGCTGGGGGTGAGAGAACAGGCACGGTCTGGACCCTGGGGACCCAGCCGCAGCGACGGCCCCCCTCACCTGGGAGCCGTCGGGTGGGCTCGGCGAGGGTCGGTCGGGGTTGCGGGTCGGGGAAGCCGGGGAAAAAACCCAAACCGAATCCAGAACAACAGAGACCACAACGGGGCCCCGCCGAACCCTTCCTCAGCTCCCCCTCCCCTCTCCCGTTCACAGATCCCAAGAAAGCGGGCCCCGCGGCGGCGCCGGCCCTCGGCCCTCCTCCCCCGGCTCTGACCCGCTCCCTGCAGCCCCTGCAGCCCCTGCAGCCTCTGCAGCCCCTACAGTCCGCCCCCCTGCAGCAGGCCGGAGTGCCCACCAGCGGCCCGTCCCAGACCACGATACACCTCCTGCCCACAGGTATGGGGCCTCCTGGGGCGGGCGGGGCCGGGCAGTGGGTCTGGAAGAGGGCGCGCTGCCAGAGCCAGCTGTCCCGGGGGCGCCTTCGCGGGGCTCAAGCTCCCCGTGCCCAGCGGGGTCACCTCCGGCACTCGGCTCTCGCCCCGGGAAAGGGCGAGAACGGGACCCCGCCCGAGCCGGGACTCGACGCCCCTCGAGGGCCCCGGGGCCGACCGTCACGCCCGACCTCTCTCTCCGTGTCCCCGGGCAGCCCCGACCACCGTGAACGTGACGCACCGGCCCGTGACACAGGCCGCCGCCAGGCTGCCGGTGCCCAGGGCTCCGGCCAACCACCAGGTGGTCTACACGACGCTCCCCGCGCCCCCGGCACAGCTGCCCGTCCGGGGGGCCGTCCTGCAGAACCCCAGCGTCCGGCCGGTCAACCCACAGAGCGGTACGGTGCTTCTTTTCTTCTTCACCTCGAGGGGGAAGAGGTGTGGGAACCGCCAAGGGGCAGGCCGGGGGCAGGGGGCCCGGGGAGGAGATGGGACGGTGAAAAATAAGAGAACGGAGGCGGCGCGGCTCAGCGAGGGAGCCGGGGAGGGACGGCCAGGCAGGAAGCTCGGGTTCCGGGCCCGGCTCTGCCGGTGACCCCCCAGTCAGGTGACCCCGGGTGAAGTGCTCGAGCTCTTCGGTCCTCAGTTTCCTCACCAGCAAAATGGGAATAACAAAGCCCGCCTCTCCCTACCTCACGGAGACGGTGTGAGGGAAAAATGAGATCATTTATTTGCGAGGGCGTTGGCAAAATAAAAGCGCCAGACGAAAAATAAGGTGGTATTTACGATTACCGTTTCCAAATCTCTAGTGTCAGCCCAGTTCCGATTCCCGATCTCTCAAGGGGCCGAGTTGCCATCATTAGGTTATACCAAAATGGTTTCATTTGCCACTCCCGGATTCCCGATCCCAGGAGCCGGCACGCCTCCTCGCACTGGGGTGGGCCAAACGGGCCCGGCCGCCTGACCCTAAGAGCCTGGGTGGGACCCCTCCCCCCGCCCCCGGGGTCCGGATCGGGGAACCCGAGCGACCCCGGCCATGTCCTCGCTTCCCCCCCCCCGCCCCCTCCCGACAGGCCTCACGGTCCGTGTCCCCCAGACGGCCGCCTACGTCGTGAACAGCGGGCTCGCCCTCGGGTCCGCGGGGCCGCAGCTCACCGTGCACCATCGGCCGCCCCAGGCCCATCCCGTGAGTACCCGCCCCCCGCCCCGGCCGACCTCGGGGGTCTGTCACTCGAGTCCTCTGCGCCTCCGTTTCCTCTTCCATAGAGCGGGGATCAAACCCCCCACTCTCTCTCCCCCTCCGACCCGGTCCCGACGGGACGGGGACCGTCTCTGACCCGACGATCCCGTGTCTGCCCCGGTGCTTGGCTTACAGTACAGCGGTATTCTGCCCGCCCCCGGCGTTCCCCCGGCCGCTCCGGCGCGCGGGCTCGGGTTCGGCTCCCTCCCCATCCCTCGGCGGCCCCCGCCCCCGCCGGTGTCCCGGGCCGCGTTCGCCGACTCTCCCGTCCCCGGTTCCCCTCCCGTCCCGCAGGAGCCGCCGCGGCCCGTTCACCCGGCCCCCCTCCCGGAAGCTCCCCAGCCCCCGCGCCTGCCCCCCGAAGCGGCCAGCACCTCCCCGCCTCAGAAGCCCCACCTGAAGCTGGCGCGAGTCCAGAGCCAGAACGGCATCGTGCTGTCATGGAGCGTCCTGGAGGTGGACCGGAGCTGCGCCAGCGTGGACAGCTACCACCTGTACGCCTACCACGAGGACCCGGGCGCCACGGCCCCGTCCCAGTGGAAGAAGATCGGCGAGGTCAAGGCTCTGCCGCTGCCCATGGCCTGCACGCTCACCCAGTTCGTCTCCGGCAGCAAGTACTACTTCGCCGTGCGGGCCAAGGACGTTCACGGACGCTTCGGCCCCTTCTGCGAGCCACAGTCCACCGACGTCATCTCCTCCCAGAGCAGCTAGGCGCCCGCCCGCCCCCCGTGCCCCCGCACGGCGGGGTGGCGGACCCCACCCCCGCCCCGCCCCCGCCCCCCGCTCGGGGTTTGGAGTCTCGTGCATGAAAAGTCGCTGTCAAACCCACGTGCGGCGAGAGGGGCCGGGGGCCGGCGGAGAGACCCCCCGAGACTCGACGTCCGTTTAGAACCCAAAGTCAAATAAACTCTCACGCCTGCCAAGAGAGTCGGGGGGTTTCCTCGGCGGCCCCGAGGTCCGGGCGCGGGAGCCCGAGGGGGCGCGTGGGGCGGGCGGGCGGGCGGCCGCTTCGGTTTGAGTTTGCCCGCGGCCCGGGACCCCCCGGGCTGCTCCCTGCCGGGGGGCTGGAGTTCCCCCTCCCCCACCCTTCCCCACCCCCCCCGATGCCGCTCCGCAGGAGCAGACAAAACCCAAAGAGAACGAACAAGAGGCCCCAGCCCCTCCCTCGCCCCGGACGGAAGCCGAGGTCCGTCAGTAAATGAAGTTCGGTCCGGGGTGCCGGGTGGCGGGTGCGTGGGCCGACCGGGAGACCCGTCGTCTGGCCCGGCGCTCCCGGGGCCCCGCTGAGGGGGGCGTGGGCGGCGGGGAGCCGCCGTGGGGCCTTTTCCGTTCAGTTCGAAGCGCGAGTCAGAGTTTGCCATCCCCACCCGGTCCATCCTCCCTCTCCCACCCCACTCCGCTCTTCCACTCCTGCTACCTTTGAAATTGATTTTCGTGCCTTAAAGAGTTTCTGAGAAAACAGCAGTACTCCTGGCGTCTCTCTTCCTGCCTCCGGAGCTCCCCGAGCCTCAGTTTCTCCCGGGCTCCTGGCAGTCCTTCCTCACGCCTCGTCGCCCGGCGGGAGAGAGGAGGCCAGAGGCACCGGTCCCCGACCGGTGAAGGGCCGTTTCTTCCGGCCAGGGGCGGCGGTGGCGGGAAGGCTGCCAGGGTACAGCTGGGTCCCGGGAGGGGCTCGGGGTCACCACCAGAGAGGCCAGCAGGCCGCCGGTCCCGGTGCCAGCCCGGTCGCTCAGCCCGTGGCCCGTCTTCGACCCCGCTGAGCTCCTCCCACCCCCCGGGGACATCCAGTTGAGGCCTCTCGCCCCACCGGGCCGGGCGGTATCCTCTCCCATCCCACCCATCTGACCCATCCCCGCGGAAGGAGATGGTTGGGCTCCGGGGCGGGGGCGGGCAGAGCCGCTTAAGACCGGCGGGCCGCCCAGCCTTTCCAGAGCGATACCGTCGAGCGTCAGGTGGCGGCCCAGTGGCGAGGTGCCGGAACGCCCGGCCTCCCGGAAGAGAGGGAGGACGGCCTGGCGGGATGACCTAGGAGGAAAGCCGCTCCGAAGGGAGCTGCCGGCTTCTCAGAGGCCAGCGTTCGAATCTGGCCTCTTTGTAACGAGGCGAGCGTTGGCTGTCGGAGACCAGGAAGCGTCTCTCCTCCACCGTGAAGTACTGCGGTTTGTCTCGTCGGTGGGAGACGAGCCGCCGTGGTCCACGGTGGAGGGTTGACGTTCGGATTGGGGGAGGCTTTCCTCGTGGCGCCATTGACTCCGAGGGGTCAGGCGGGGTCGGGGGGGGGAGGGGGCTCAGCCGGGCCGGAGCGAGCCGTGCCCGATGCCCTGAGCCCTGGGCTCCGTCTCCCGTGGGAGTCGGGGTCTCACATCCCCCTGTGGCCTGGTGCGTCCGGGCGAGAACCATCCCGGAGCTTGGCTTGGGCGGTCGCCGTGAGAGACGTTCCGGGCGGAACGTCGGCCGCGCTGGGCGGCAGGGTTACGTCCCGGGGAGGCGGGCAGTGGACGGTGGGCATGAGGGCACGAGGGTGTTTCTGTCTGGGCCGTGATGGGCCTCCCGGTCGCCAAGCTCCCCGATGGTCCGGTGACTCCACGTGTAACTTGGGGATCGGTTGGAGCGTCCCTCCAGGGGATCGGCTTCTTTTTGGCATCAGCCCCCGGTGAGGACCTCCGTGTCGACCGGGTGAGCGGGATGAGCGTAGCGGGCCTCGGTGCAGGGGGCTGCCCGCGTAGCGGCTCGGGAGGAGCTCTCTCCTCTATCGGGGGGGCGGTGCGGGGAGCCTTTCAGAAGTCCTCACTTGACAGATCCGAGCGAGGGATTTTTGTCTTCCGAGAAGTTCCCTCGGAAGAACTGAAGCCACTGAAGTGGGAGCGCTCCCTTGGGAAAAGGTTCGATTTTCCCATCCGGGAATCCGGCAGAAGGGTCCCGAGGTCTCCCCGCAGCAACCAGCGGGACCTCGGGAGGGGGGCGGCCGTCCCGTAGTCACGCGGCCAGGGTGATGCCCGCCGGGCGTGCACGAGTCTTCCCCTGGGGCAGATGGACCCCGGCCCGTTCCCACCCTCAGCCCGCAGGGCGGGACCCCCGTGGGGTCTACCCGCCCGTGCGGACCCGGACCCCCGAAGAAGGGAGCTGAGGTACGATCGGCCGGCCCACTCGGGGGGAGGGAGATGTGGCGGCGAAGTTCTGGTCGTTCTCATTTTGGCATCTGTGGCTTCTCCCGGGGTTCCCCCAGCCCTGGATCTCCAGTGCCAGGTTGGGGACTCGCTGGCAGCGAGGCTTTGCCGCGGGTTTTGAACGGCAGCGTCCAAGTGGAAGGAGCCTCGGGGATCAGGTTGAGCCTGCCGCAGGGGTCAGGATCAGCCCGCCTTGGGGGCTGCCTAGATTTCCAGGTGGCAGAGTAATGGGAGACGCCAGGCCGGGCATCAGACGGATCCTCCCTAGGCACTGTGAGTCTTCTTTCACCCTGTTTTAAGTGTGACCGTCCCCCGGTCCAGAAGCGTGCCGGGCGGACGGTGGTGACCGGCGGCCACGACTACGAAGCTGCCGGCCCGTTTCACTTTCCTCCCAGCAGAAGGCCCCGTCGGGCTTTGCCGACCGCCCTCCCGCCGGCTGCTCCCCCGTCACTTCCTTGTGGGCGACTGGTCCCCCGGGGGCCCTGAGGGGGAGCGAAGACGGAGGGGTGGTCCGTCCGGACGGGTCCCTTTTAGAGAGCCAGCAAGGGCCCCGCGTTTGCCCATAAACTCGGCCTCCTGTCTAAAAGTGGTTTCTCGGTCTCGGTTAACCGCTACGGAGGCACTCTCCGGCCGCCGCTTGAGCGCGTCTGGAAAACGGGGGCGCCGTCCCCTCCCGGCCCCCGGAGTCGGGGTGGGCAGAGCGTATTAGCCCAGCGGGACCTTCTGCCCCCATTCTTCCTCCCCACCTCGCGGCTCCAGGCCGAGACTGGGGAAAAAAGAGTAACGCCCACGGTATCCTTCCCGACCGGCCCTGCGGACGGCGGGTGGAGGGGACCGTCCCCTCCTCCTGCCCTCGTTCGGCTCGGCCCCGCTCTCCCCCTTCCAGAATAACCAGGCTCCAGTATTAAAAAAGGGCGAATGGCTCGTGCCCGGGGCAAAGCTGTGCTTCCGCTACCAAAAGCCCCGCCACGAGGGTGGCGTTTTGTGTCCGGGAAGGGGCGAGGCCGGGGGTTTTGGGAGCGGGGGGGCCAGGCCCCGGGCCGGGCGGGAGGAGAGGAGGCGGCCGGGGGGCCGAGAAGCCAGCTCCAGAGTCGGGAACCAGCGTGTCACTTGGCTGCTCTCGTCCCGCGCATCGGCGGGCGGTGGGGGCCGCCGGGCGGCCCCTCGCCTCCCTCGGGCCGGCGCGTTCGGGGCCGCGTCTCGTCCGCCGCGGGCCCGGCCGGAGGGCTGACGTGTCTTGGCTCCGTTAGAAAATCAAATTCAAAGAGAAATCTTTCGTTCGAAACCTCGAGGTCTCTCGCGTTTTTTTCTCCGCAGCTGAAAATGTAAATAAAACAGGATGTTGGAGGCTCCGCCTCGCGCCCAGTTTAAATTGGGCTACCGCAAGCTGTCCCCCGATTTTTATTTTATTTTATTTTGTACGTGGAGTAGAGTAGCGTGTGTATCAGTGTTAACTGTAGTGGGGTTTTGTCCGGCAAGCCTGAAATTTATACTTTGAAATAAACTACTGGGTTTGTAACATTCCACGTTCCGATGTGGTTTGTTCCGACGGCCCGGGGCCCCCGGCCCCGAGGGCTCTCTTCCTCCCCGGGGGCGGCGGCCCGACCTCCCGGCCCGGGCCCGGGCTCTGGCGACCGGCCCCGTGGCCGCCACCGTCGCTCCGGTCAACGGGGAGGGCATGTCGGAGTCGAGATCGGCTTCCTCTGCGGCCCCCTGCTCTGCCGCCCCAAACCTGCTCTGCCCCCGACCCCCGCTCCTTTCTCTGCCCTCACCCCCGTGGGCGTCCACCCCCTTTCTCGTTCTGCCCCTCCCCTCGGCCTCTTAGGGAAAGAAAAGGCCGTGGGGGAGACGGAACGTCTTTCACCACCCCGACTCCGGTGGCATCCGGAGGCCGCCGGCCCTGTCTCCCCAGGCCCCGGCCCGCCCCCGGGAAGAAGCGGCGGGGGAGAGAGCTGGACGGGGAGTCGCGGGCCGGAGTCCCAGCAGCTGCCTCCCCTGAGCACCGGAGGCAGAGGGCCAAGCAGATGGCCTCTGAGTGCCGGCGGTAGCCCTCCATCCCCTGAGCACCGGAGGCGGAGGGCCGAGCGGTGGGCCCGCAAACGGGGCTGGCGTGGGCAGCGGTCACTCCGGACAGGGGCGGCGGCCACAGCGAGGGGAGTCCGCCGGGGCCGCCCCGGGCTCGGGGCCGAGGCGCCTCCCCGCCGCCGAGGGTGACCATCCCGCGACTGCCGCCCGGCGAACCGGACTTCTTTCCCGTCGAGGTACGTCACCCCAGCCCCCTGCCCCAGCTGGGCCCTTCCTGTTTCCGGCTTCTCTCCTCCCTGCCCCTGGCACCGTGTCCCTCCCTAGCCCCCACTGCCCCTCTCTCTCCTTTTCACCACTCCCTGCCCTTGCCCCATTGTCGGTAAGTGGAGCCTCGTCCCACAAGGGGCAAGAGCCCATTCCCCTCTCCCACCGGCCGATGGTTTAGCCCCGAAGTCCAGGTGGACCGCTGCCCCCCTGCAGCTGGGTCCTGTTAGCCAACAGCCAGAGTCGCGTCGCACCGTCTCCTCTCCCGGGGAGCCATTTCCTTTATTCGGGAGAAGGGGGCGGGGGCCGCGTAGACCTCGGGCGGGACCCGCGCCCCCGGTCACCGCCCCCCGGCCTCCCGCGGCCACGGCGGTCTCAGGACGGGCCGCATGGTGACGAAGTCGAAGTCGTAGGCTTCCGGTAGGCCCCTGTGGACGGTGCCGTTGAAGCGGCTCCAGCGGAAGACGGGGAGGCCGCCCTGGACCGTGGGGCCGCTGATCGCGTGGGCCGTGAGCCGGGCCGCCAGGGCCATGTCCGACACCTGGGGGGACGGGAGGGGCGGCGTGGGCGACTCGACGGCTCCGCCCCGGGCCGGACCCTCGGAGGCCGGATGGCCGCGCTCCCACCTTGCTCCTCCTCCCCCGGCCCCTTCGCCTTGGGGCCGGGCTCTGACCGTTGGAGTGCCTTCCCCTCCACTGCCCCGGGAGGCGGGATTTCTCCTTCCCCTTTTACAGACGAGAAAACCGCGGCCCAGAGGTTCGGCCAATGACCCAAGCTTCAGCGGCCATCCGGGGGCGGAGCCGACACCTGAACCCGCTTCTCCCACCTCCCGGTTCTGCCGCCCCCCGCCCCGGAGCCCTCGCCCGAGCTGAGGTCTCTTTCGTACGGGGAGACGGCCTGGTCGCGGGAGAGGGTCCGGCCGGGAGCCGGGGGACCCCGGTCCAGGCCCACGGGGCCGGGTGAGTGCGGGAAGAGGCGTCGGGCTCGGTCCCCACTGTGACGCCCTCATACCGGACCCCGGTCCGGCTCGAGAAGCAGCCCGGCCTAGTGAATAGAGCCTGGACCTGGGTTCTAATTCCGTCTCCACCGTTTGCTGCGCGACCTCGGGTGAGTTTTTTCACTTCTCTGGGCCTCAGTTCCCTCATCTGTAAAACGGGGGTGAAGACTGCGAACCCCAAGGGGGACAGGGACCGTGTCCAACCCGATTAGCTTTTATCCACCCCGGTGCTCGGTACAGTTCCCGGCACACGGTAAGAGCTTGACAAATACCACTGGGAAAGGGAGAGAGGGTGGAGAGGGTGGGATCCCGAGTCTCCTCCAGCCCCCGAGGACCCCCTCTGGGCCCAGGGCCCTTTACCTTGGTGTCATAGCAGCCACCCGGGACCGGAGCCGTCAGATTCAGGTCCTCCCGGCAGCAGATAGTGCTGCAGGGGTTTCCGCCGGAATACGGGTCCTTCTGGTAGTCTAGGAAATGGGCCACGAGGGGCAGGAGACGTTAGCCGCTCTGTCCGGCCACGGGGGAGGAGACGGTAACCGGTCCACAGCATTGGGGGCAGGAAGGGGACGTAAGCCAGGCCAGCGACGCCCCAGAGGACGGCGAAGGGGGCTGGTTGGGGAAGACTCGTCCCTCCGTGAGCCCCGTGGGGAGCAGGGACTGGGTCCTACCCGATTCATTCGTATCTACCCCAGCGCTTAGTACAGCGCCCGACACACACTGAGCGTTTAAGAAATGACCATCAAAAAGGGCAGGGAGGCAAGACCCGGCTGGTCCAGCCCGGCGGTGCCCTCCGCCCGCCACCGCGGGCATGAGGGAGCGTGAGAGATGGGGCGGGGGGAAGGAGAGAAGCGCGCCATACTGTTGTATCGCATGATGAATTTCATGGACTCCAGGTCGGTCACCTTCCCCTGATCGCGGCGGAAGATCTTGGCTCTAGGAGCGAGCTCGTAGGAGAAGTCGAGGCCGAACTTGCGGACGAAGTCGGGATAGCCGCTCAGGTTGTAGATGGTGCTGTGGAACGGGACGTTGTAAGACGGCCAGTATCCTGAGGGCACATGGGGCGGGAGGAAGAAATGGGTTTTACAACTCCGTTGGGAAACAGCAACAGTTAACGATCTGAATTTTGGTGATTCCCCCCCCCCCCCCCCCCCCCCCCGCGAGATCCCTGGCTTCCAACAAGTGGGTGTCTGGAATCCAAAGAAGCAGCGTAGCCTAGTGGAAAGTCTGGGAGTCAGAGGACCTGGGTTCTAATCCCGGCTCCGCCATTTGCCTGCTGCGTGAGCTTGGGCGAGTCACTTTGCACCTCCGGGCCTCAGTTTCCTTATCTGTAAAATGGGGATTCAATACCTGTTCTCCCAAATCTGACTGTGAACCCCACGTGGGATGGAGGTTGGACCCGATTAGTTTATCTCCACCCCGGTGCTGCTCAGGAGAGGTTTTTTTCAATTGTTGTTTTGCTTTGTTTTTAATGGTCCTTGTTAAGCGATTACCATTTGTCAGGAACTGTTCCAAACGCCGCGGTAGATAGAAGCTAATCAGGTTGGACACAATCCAGGTCCCACATGGGCCTCCCGTTCTCAAACCCCATTTTACAGATGAGGTAATTGAGGCACAGAGAAGTTAGGTGCCTTGCCCAAGGTCACGCAGCAGGCTGTAGACCGTGAACTCGTGGTGGGCGGGGAATGTCGCTGTTTATTCTTATTAAATGGTAAACGTGGATGCAGGGCAGCCCGATTTAGGGGCTGGGGAGAGGGGCCCGGTCCTGACCCGAATTCACGGAGGGCAACAGCAGAGAGGCATTTCTGAGCATGTTTGATCCTCCTGTTGTGACTCTGAGGAGGAAGAGGAGGGCTGGGAGTGGGGAGTGGCGGGGAATCGTCCTCCACCTGGGCACCTCTGGATGCCCAGCCGTGCTGTGCCCTCTGTTCTGAGACTGGGACCGCCACCCCCCTCTCCCCCCCCCCCCCCCCCCCCAAACCCGCCCGGGACCAGAGGCCGAGCCCCCCCGACAACTGTTTCCAGCCTGGCTGGGGAGGGAGGGAGGGAAGGGGAAGCGGGGACGGAGCAGCCCTGACCTGCGCGGAGCACGTTGGTCTGGTCGGAGAATTTCACCAGGGTGGGGATTTGTTCCACGATGAACAGGGTCCCGTCTCCCAGGCTTTCCTTCGGCTTCACCTTCTTCAGATCCAGGATCATGTACTGGTTGTTGTAGGTGCCTGGAAGAGGGCGGCCCGGGCCCGGGGCTCGGCCCGGTGCTCGGTTAGTACCGTCGATGGCCCCGGGGCGCTGGGGAGGGTGGGCCGGGGAGGTGCCTATGGGAAGGAGTCGGTGACACGGGCCGAGGACCGGGTTCTTTTCCCACTGCCATTGAGATCCCCCAGGCAGACAGTCGGCGGTGTATGTATTAAGCATTTTGGGCAGGGACCCTGTCTACCAACTCTGTTTTACTGTACTCTCCCAAGCACTTAGCACAGCGCTCTGAGCACAGTAAGAACGCAAAAAATACCAGCGATGGATCGATTGAGCACCTCGTTCGGGCAGAACACCGTGCCGAGTGCCTGGAGGCCAGGGTCGGGGGGAGGGAAGTACTGTGTAGGGGCACCGAGATCACCGGAGTTGCACCTGGAAAAGGCCTGGGCCCAGTCCCTGCCACCCTGGGCCACCATGTTGGCCACGCGGACGCGCTGCCAGGCCAGGAGGGCCTGGGGGACCACGTGCCGCAGCAGGGAGGTGTTGAACACGTTGTTGGTCGTCTGGAGGACGGCCAGGCCGCTGCTCAGGAGGTAGAAGTCATCCAGAGACATCAGAAACCCTGAAGAGGAGGAGGAAGACGGGGGCGATGTCAAGGAGTAGGTCGGGGAGTTGGACGAGGAGGACAGGAGGATGAGGAAGAGGACAAGGAGAGATGGAGACGGGCGGGGCGGGCTCCTCTTTCTGGCCGGGGCACGGCTCCCCCTCACCTGGGCCCGACTCCCGCACCGTGGTGTTCCTGGAGGTAACGTGCCTTTGCCCGCAGAGTGAGGGGGGACTCTGGGGTCCGAGGTCCGTGCGACCCCAATAGAGATATAGAAGGCAAGAAGGCGGAAGTCCAAGTCATCAAGGACATGGGTCAGAAAGCTGGGAACGCCAGTCCGGGTTGGACGGCGGAAGGTCAGAGGCGGAGCCGAAGGGGTCGACGAGGTGTGGGGGCCGCATGTGAGACGAAAGGCCAGGCTGGCGAGGCAGTGCTTTATCGTTTTGCTCTTAACGGTACTGGTTAAGCGCCCGCTCTCTGCCAGACACTCTACTAAGCGCTGGGATAGATCCCAGCTCATCAGGTTGGACACAGTCCATGTCCCACGTGGGGGCTCACGGGCTTAATCCCTACTTTACAGATGAGGGAACTGAGGCCCGGAGAGGTGAAGGGAGTTGCCCGGGGTCACCCAGCGGACAAGAGGCGGAGCCGGGATTGCAACGAAACCCCTCGGACTCCCAGACCTGGGCTCCAGCCACTAGGCCACGCTGCTTCTCCGAGGGCTCGACTCGGCCCTCTCGGCGGGAGGCACTGATCAGGCCGGGTCCCCCATGGTCCTGTGGGCGGGGGCTGGTGCTTGTGGGCAGGGAATGTGCCTATTCATCGTTGTAAAGTACTCTCCCAAGCGCTCAGACCAGTGCTCTGCACACACAGTGAGCGCTCAGTAAATGCAACCGAGAGGCGCCGGTGCGGGTTTGTGCGCACAGGTACCTGGGTAGCTGCTGAAGGAGAGGCGGGCACTGCGAGTGTGCGCGTCGCGGAGGTTGAAGTCCCAGTGCTTGTAGACGCGCAGCATGGCGGCGTAGCTGAACCAGCTGGAGTGAGCCAAGTATACGTTCTCGTATCCCGGGAGAACCTGCGCCGAGCAGGGCGGGTGGGGGCGCTGGAAGTCTAGGGGGAACACGCACACACCCCCGACCCCCCCAACACACACACACCTCACCCGCTTCCCCCCTGCAGCCGGGAGGAGCCCGGGCGGGCGCGGGGAGGAGGGGCGGAGCGCGTGACTGTCCGGGGGTGACCAGTTGGTAAGCGTGTTCCCCGCCCGGGCGGTCTGCTCCAGGCCGAGCCGACGGAGGCGACCTCCGACCCCCGCCCTCGAGGGACGTGCCGGAGGGGAGGGGTGCCGGGCTCCGCCTTGAAGCCCCCAGAGTTCTGAGGGGGGTGTTGGCGCAGGGGTGGGGGAAGCTCTTACCTTGATGAGGGCGGAGCAGTGGCCCATGTCCCAGGCGCCCGAGGGTCCGGGGGCGGCGTGGAGCCAGCTCTCCGCTCGCCGCGGAAAGAGCGCCGGAATGAGATCCAGCAGGTCCCCGACCGCGTTGAGGAACTGGACCTGGAACCTGGTCACGGGCTGGGGAGGGGGTGGGAGGGGAGATGCGGCAGATGTTGCTGGGGAAGGAGCGGGCCGGGGGCGGGGGGGCCCCTCTGAGAGTCGCTCATTCGGGGAGGAGAGGTCTCTGTGGCCTATGACCTCTCCTTTCGTTTCCGTGGTATTTAAGTGCTTACTATGTGCCAGGCGCTGTACTAAGTGCTGGGGGAGATACGAGGTTGGGACGCAGTCCCCGTCCCACGTGGGGCTCCCAGTCTTCATCCCCATTTTACAGAGGAGGGAACCGAGGCCCAGAGAAGTGAAGCGACCCGCCCGAGGTGGCCGAGCCGGGACTCCCACCGGCGGCTCGTTCGTACGCTGGCGACGGTCAAAACGTATCTTTTGGGCAGGTGGGGGTGCCCAAGAGGGGAGGGGGCCCGGCGGCCTCCCCTTCCCTCACTCACCTGCTTGGCATGGGTGACGTTGGCCCACTCCTCCGCGCCCGCCGCCAGCCCGTCCTGCTGGGCCAGGACGTAGCCCACGTGCCTCCAGAAGGGGTCGTCCCGGCTGTCCCTGGCGTGACGCCGAGCCCAGCGCTCCTGCTTCCTGTGCGGGGAGCCGACTGGCATCGGACACCCCTCCCGCCCCCCACGCGTCCCCTCGCAGAAACCGGCTGTGAAATGATGGTGTGGAATGAGAGTGCCCCCTGGCCATTTGTTTCAACGGCTAAACTGGAAAGAGCCAAACCGAGAGAGGCGTACCCCAAAAACGCCGTCACTTCTTCCAAGACGAGTGGCTTCTTGATCAGCTGCGGGTAGAGGTTGGAGAAGTGATCTTGGATGTGCCTAAAGGAAGGATAAAAATGCCACTCTTCCCACCGTGGCCCTCAGAAACCAGGGCTGCTCACTGAATATGAGGGACTTAGGCATGGAACGGAATGAGAAGCAGCATGGCTTAGTGGCTAGAGACCGGATCCGGGAGCCCGGAGGACCTGGGTTCTAATCCCGGCTCTGCCGCTTGTCTGCTGTGTGACCTTGTGCAAGTCCCTTCACTTCTCTGGGCCTCAGCTCCCTCATCTGGAAAATGGGATTAAGACCGAGGAGCCCCATGTGGGACAGGGACTGTGTCCAACCCGATTTGCTCGTATTCGCCCAAGCGCATAGTACTGTGCCTGGCACATAGTAAATACTTAACCGATACCTTTATACGTGTGTATGTATATATCACAATTCTCCACTCCACAACCTATGTATCATCTACTTCTTGTCTGTGTGTGTTTGTGAGTGAACTGGACATGTAATGATAATTATTATTGTGGTATTTGTTGTGTTTGCTATGTACCAAGCACTGTACTAAGCGCCGGGGTAGGTTCAAGATAATCAGGTCGGAAACAGACTCCCCCGCCCCACTTGGGGCTCACGGTCTAAAGGGAAGAGAAAAGAGGTCGCGAATCTCCATTTTACAGATGAGGAAACCGAGGCCCAGAGAAGCGAACTGACTTGCCCAAGGCCACGCAGCGGGCGTGCGACTGAGCCGAGAAGACCGGGCACTCTTCCTCTGTTGATCGGGAAGCAACCGGCGTGTTACAGGTAAGTTACATATTACCTAGGTTTAGTTGAGCCTTGAGGGCCCCTCCGAGAGCCCTCGAAACCTGCAGAATCTGCGGAACCTACAGAACGTCAAGGGGAAGGGGGAGGAGAGACCACCGACCCACGCTCGCTCCCGAGCCGTCACCCTCCCGGGTGCCCGGGAATGCGGGCGCCGCTTCCGAGCCGCGAAACTCTACGGCCGGAGCAGTCGAGTGCCGAAAATCAAGATCGGCGACGAGGGGCATCCGGTCCCACGTCGCCCTGGACGGGGGAAGACCCGGCCGGTAACCGGACCGTCCGACACAAAGCCGGATGCGAGGGGGCCTCGGCCGTGGAAGGGTACTTACGGGGCAGTGAGGTATCCCTCCAGAAAACCGGCCACAAACATGACGACCTCATCGCTCAAGGCCTGGGCCCCATATCCAGCTCTGATCTCCAGGGTCCCCCAGCCCGTGGTTTGCACCGTGTGATTGTAGAAGCCATAGGCGTCCCCGTCCCAGTCCAGTACGTCCTTGACCCGGACCGTCTGCGTAGCGCTCTCCCAGTATGCCGTGGCGTAGCGGACGTCTGGGAAGGAAGAGGACAGTCATTCGGTCAGTGGTATTTATTGAGCGTTTATTGTGTGCAGAGCACTGTTGTAAGTAATTGGGAGAGGACACCAGAACAATAGAACACATTCCCTGCCCACAGTGAGCTTACCATCTATAGGGAGAGACAGCAGCGTAAATTAATAAATCACAGATAGGTATGTAAGTGCTGTGGGGCTGGGAAGGGAGACGGATAAAGGGAGCCGGTCGGGGCGACGCAGAAGGGAGTGGGAGAAGAGGAAAAGAGGGCTTAGTTGGGGTAGGAAGTGCCTTCAGTACGGCTTTGAAGCAGGGGAGAGGCCACTGTCTGTCGGATATGAAGGGGGAGGACGTTCCAGGCCAGAGGCAGGATGGAGGCGAGAGGTCGGTGGCGAGAAGAACGAAATGGAGGTTAGCATCAGGGGAGCAAAGTGTGTGGGCTGGATTTTAGTAGGAGAGTAAGCGAGGCGATACCCCTCTCAGGATGGCACCTGGAGAGTTTCCAGTACTCTACCAGTCTCGACTACGAGAGGGAGAGTAAAGCAGAGGCCTACCCGTTCCACTCCCAGCTTGGCCAGTGGCTAGCGAGTGGCGGGCCGTCTGCTACAAGTCAAAACACACCGTGCGGGGCAGCAGCGGCACGGGAGAGACTCGAGGGCGGACTCGAGTTTACCGCGCAGAAGCAGGCGACGGGAAGCCGCTTCTCTATTTGTACCAAGAGACCTCTGTGCTGGATCCACTACCAGAACGACTGCAGGTGGAGGCGGGGCGTTCTGGGAGAGATGCGTTCACGGAGTCACCGTGGGTCGGAGACGACTGGACGGCATAAGACAAGACAAGAAGCCAGACGAGGTAGGTGAGGGCAAGGAGATGAGGGATCCATCAGTCAGTGGTATTGATTGAGCCCTTGCTGTGGGCAGAGAAGCAGCGTGGCTCAGTGGAAAGAGCACGGGCTCATGAGTTCGAATCCCAGCTCTGCCACTTGTCGGCTGTGTGACTGTGGGCAAGTCACTTCACTTCTCTGTGCCTCAGTTCCCTCATCTGGAAAATGGGGATTAAGACTGTGAGCCCCACGTGGGACAACCTGATTCCCCTATGTCTACCCCAGCGCTTAGAACAGTGCTCGGCACATAGTAAGCGCTTAACAAATACCAACATTATTATTATTATTACTAAACGCTTGGGAGAGTACAATCTGACCGAGAGGGTGGGCACATTCCCCGCCCACAAAAACTTAGAGTCTGGAGAATGAAAAGAGATTTCCTCATTGGCCTCCTGGTAGGGGGACACGGTCATCCTGCTATAGGGTGAAGTCACCTGATGATCGTGACGATAAAAGTAACTTTTGCGGCCAAGAGGAGATAATTAAGCATCACTCTTAATTCTTGAGTTCGGTCCTCGGAGGGAGATTTTGGAGTCAGCCCTGGGCCCACTTCTGTGCCCCCAAACACTCACCCTCCCAACTCCGGTCACACTTAAGTCCACCCCTTTCAACTCGGTCTCTTCCCCTAGTTGTATTTTATTTCCACGTCTGTCTCCCCCGCTAGATTTTAAGGCCTCAATTGTCACTCTCCCAGGGGCTCTGTACTCTACAGAGAATAAGTGCTCAATAAATACTGATCGGTGGATAAATCAGATGTCAACAAATCCCCGAGACCGGGTTGGCATCTACCCGAGAGCTCGGAGGAACTCGGAGGGAAGTGCCAAATGCCAGACCGGGGTGTGTATGACCTAATGTTACAAATGGTCCCTGTCCGGAAGGCTGACAGCTCACCAGTGTAACTCCCAGGTGGTTCTGGAATTGATAACTTATTAATCGCCCCTGAACACCTGCTAATTATAATGAAGGGAACACAAAAGCCTGCCTACCGCCCTCTCTCCCGAACCCACAGAATCCCAGCAAGTCAATGAGGATGGGAAAGGACACCGGAAAAGAATATATTTCTTCAGTTCTGTTGATTAATAATGATGGTATTTGTTAAGCGCTCACTCTGTGCCAAGGACTGTTCTCTAAACGCTAGGGTATATACAAGGTAATCACGTCGTCCCACACGGTCTCAATCCCCATTTTACAAGTGAGGTAACTGAGGCAGTGCGAGGTCAAGTGACTTGCCCAAGGTCACACAGCAGACAAGCGTCAGAACCGGGATTAGAACCCACGACCTGTGCCTCCCAAGCCCGTGCTCTTGCCGCTAGGCCATGCTGCCCCATGATGGATTGTGTTTAGGCCCACCTGTTTTATTTATTTAACGTGGCCTATTTATTCATCGCTGGCCTATTGCCTAATGAATTTAAAAAAATATCTATTAAAGCATATGCTACTAGAGGGCAAGGACTGTGTCTTACAGGGTCCCAAATACCACCTTAGAAGTAAAAGCGCTCAATAAATGGCACCACTAACCAAGCCAGAGAAGCAGAGATAACTTACAAATGTCGGGAAGGTGGGAACACAGTCCATCCCATAAAGGTCACCCAAGCCCCCTCTCTGGAAACCCCCCTCCCCCCAAAAAAACCCAAACCCAGGAAGAAACCCTGACGTTTGAGTGTGTTAATAACAATAATAATAATAATAATAAAATGGTATTTAAGTGCTTACTATGTGCCAAGCACTGTATAAGCACCGGGGTGGATATAAGCAATCATTGTCGGACACGGTCCCCGACCCCACATGGAGCGCACGGTCTCAATCCCTATTTTACAGATGAGGTAACCGAGGCCCAGAGAGGTGAAGTGACTTGCCCAAGGTCGCAGACAAGTGGCAGAGAAGGGATTCGAACCCTTGACCTTCTAACTCCCAGGCCAGGGCTCTATCCACTACACCACACTGCATCTCCACACCGTGTTGGGGGTTGGGGGGGGGGGGAGTACGGACTTGCAGAGTGGTGGGAGAGGCTAGGGACGGGGGCGTGGGCGGGGGGTGAGGAAGAGGGTAGTGCCCCACGATGGCTTACCCTGCCATAGGGAAATATCTGCCCATATATGCCCAGCCAGAGAAGTCAGCTGGTGAGAGATGGAAAGGCCAAGATGGCTAACAGTCATCGTTCAACAAATACTAACTTTATTATTATTATTGTTATTAATTATCTCGGTGGGCCTCAGTCACCTCATCTGGAAAATGGGCGTGGACGCCGGGACCCTCTATGTCCCCCCCAGCGCTTAGAGCGGTGCTCTGCGCACAGTAATTGTTCAACAAATACCAACTTTATTATTATTATTAATCTCTGTGGGCCTCAGTGACCTCATCTGGAAAATGGGCGTGGACGCTGGGAGCCCTCCCCCCCTCCCCCCGCTGACCCTGTTTCTCCCCCCCGCCCCCCCCCAGCGCTTAGAGCTGTGCTCAGCGCACAGCCAGCGCTTAACAAATACTAACTTTATTATTGTTAACCTCTGTGGGCCTCAGTCATCTCACCTGGGAAATGGGGGTGGAGACTGGGAGCCCCAGCTGCTGACCCTGTGTCTCCCCCGGCGCTTAGAGCGGTGCTCAGCGCATAGTGAGCGCTTAAATGCCAACAAGGTGGCGAGAGGGACGGGGGTACGGAGAGGAGGTTGGCAGTCAGCTGTGTGACCGTGGGCAAGTCACTTCACTTCTCTGTGCCTCAGTTCCCTCATCTGGAAAATGGGGATGAAGACTGTGAGCCCCACGGGGGACGACCTGATTCCCCTGTGTCTCCCCCGGCGCTTAGAACGGTGCTCGGCACATAGTAAGCGCTTAACAAATACCAACATTATTATTATTCACCCCTGCTCTGGTGACTCTGGAGCAGAGCCGAGTAGGTTTGGGGAGGGTGGGGAGACGTGGGGTTGGAGAAAGACTGGGAGAGGGCGAGGGAACTGAGAGTGGGGGTGGGAAGTGGGAGGGGGAACCGAGGGTGGGGGCGAAGTGAGGATGGACTCTCGGTTAGGTCGGGGGTGAGAGTAGGGAGAGGAAGGGAACCGCCGCGCCCTCAGTTTCCCATCTCCGACCTCGGCTCGGTGCGGCTCGGCCTCTCCCCGGGGCAGGGCGCCCCGGCGCTCCCGGTGGATGGGCGGGCTGCCGGAAGGAAGTTGGCGGGTGGGTGTCGTGGGGGGCCCACATCCTCCTGACGAAAGCCAGCTGGGTGGTCGGCGGGGTGGGGCGGAAGCCGCGGGGGGCCTCGGCGGGGTCCGACCGGGCCACGCGGGGAGCCGTGGGCCCGGCTGAAACGAAGCCCCCGGGGGTGCCCGGTTGGCCGTGCCAGGGGAAGAGCCCGGGCACAGGGGGCCGAGGGCAGAGCCAGGGCAGACGCCGCCCAGGCCCCCGGGAGCGGGCACCTTGGTCGGGGCCTCGAGTCCGGGTCGTTCGCCCTCCGGCTCCCCCGGGAGCCGCGTAGTCAGACGGACAGCGTCGGGTGCCTTAAGGCCCGCGGGGCGCGGGTGACTGCCGGGCCGTGGTCCAGACAGGGTTTATGGCTCCTGAAAAGGAAGCCTAGGGGCCAGGGGGAAGAGGGATGTGCGAGGGGAAGGTCAATCAGTCAATCGGTGCTATTTGGTGAGCGCTTACTCGCTTGCGGAGCACGGTACTAAGCGCTTGGGAGAGTCCACTATGAGAGGTAGACACGTTCCCTGCTTAAAAGGAAGCTGCAGTCTACTATGTGCAGAGCACCGTGCTGAGCGCTTAGGAAAGTCTAATATGACAGAATTATTATTATTAATCGTATTTATTGAGCGCTTACCGTGAGTAAAGCAGCGTACTAAACGCTCGGGAGAGTACAGTATAGCATCAGACACATTCCCTGCCCACGATGAGCTCCCAGTCTGGAGTTGGTAGACACGGTCTCTGTTTAAAAGAAATCTGCAGTCTACCACGTGCAGAACACGCCACTAAACGCTTGGGATAGTCCGATATGACAGAGTCGGTAGACACATTCCCTGCCCACAACAAGCTTGAAAGGTGCCAGGGAACGGTATAAGGGGAAGGTGCCGGGGGTAACCCCAACCGGAGGAGACCCCCAGAAGCGAGCAGCGAGTTTGAGCCCGGTCCCTCCTCTCGAGGCTTCAGGTGGGCAAGCCGGGCCCCCGTGGGTGCCCTCTGTCCCCACGTCCAGACCACCCCGGCCCCCCTCCCCGACCCCGGCCCAGCCTCACCGGCTCCTCGGTCTGCGGTCCCGACCCGGCTGTGAGGGCCGCACGGCGCGTCCGCGCCGACGCCGCCAGTGGCCGGGCCCCACGGCCCCGGCACCAGGAGCAGCAACAGCAGCCCCGCCGGCGTCGGCGCCGGCTGCGGGGGTCCGGATCGCCCGCCCCGGCAGGTACGGCTCATGGCAGCGGGGCTTCCCCGGGGCCGGGCCGGGGGCGGGCAGACAGTGAGACGGGACCGGCCCGGGCTCGAGTCTCAGCTCGCCGCTGGCTCCCTGCCCCTGCCCCGTCCGGCCCCCTCAGGGCTGCTTTCACACAGACACACACGCCCAGACACCGCCCACGCACCCACAGAACACATCACACACACATAACCACGCAGACTACCCATCCGATCCAGGCACCGTACACCTCCCCCCACGCCCAAACCCCGTCCACCCATCCAATCCGGGCCCTGCCCCCGTCCCTCCCCACCCACACGCAGTCCCGCAACACGCCCGCCGACGGACTGCCCGTCCGATCCAGGCACCGGCACGCGCACATCCCGCACACAGACCCTTTCCGGAGGGGCCCGGGCCCGTGTCCGACCCGCGAATCGGGGACTTGGCCCGGGACTTAGTGCCGTGCTCAGCACCAGGTGAGTTGACCGAGCTCAGCACATTCTCCGAGTGAGGCGAGACCGGACCGAAACCCTGCCCCCTGTGGTCCTCCGGTCCCCCGGCCTTCCCGACCCCGGCCTCCCCCTGCCCCGGGGTGGTGATTTCGGGGGGAGGGGCACGGGATCCTCATTCTGAGGGAAGGGGGGAGGTGGGAACCCCGAACTGGCTCGGCGAGGTCACCCCGCACCCGCTTCTCCCGCCTGCACTCACATGATATCCCCGTGACTCACCTCCGCCCACTCAACCTGGGGTGGACACGGGAGGGGAGGAGGGAGCTGCCCGGAGCTTGGCAGGTGGGGAGGGACGGGACTCCGGGCCGACGGCCCCAGGGAGACGGGAACGGACACGGTCCCAGAGAATAGGAAGATGGGGAAAGAGATGGATTCAGGGAGGTGGGAGGACGGGGCAAGATGCGGGGGGAAGACGGGGGAAAGATGGGCAAAAGATACTAATAGTATTTAATGATTATGGCATTTGTTAAGTGCTTACTATGTGCCACGCACCGTTCTAAGCACTGGGATAGATATAAGATAATCAGGTGGGACACAGTCCCTGTCTCACGTGGGGCTCGCGGCCTTATTTCCCATTTTACAGATAAGGTAACTGGTGTGCAGAGAAGCGAAGTGACGAGCCCAAGGTCACAAAGCAGACAAGTAGCGGAACAGGGAGTAGACGGGGGAAAGATGGGAGAAAGACGGGGGAAGTGGTGGAGCTGAGATGAGAACCCAGGTCTTCCGACTCCCGGGCCCAGGTTTTCCATTTAGAGTTAGGATCGAGTTAGTTTAGCGCCAGGGTCGGAATCATATCTACCAACTCCGTCTTTTCGGTTTCAAGGTTCAGTCGAGAAGCGGCACGGCCTAGCGGGGAGGACTCGGGCCTGGGAGATGGGCGACTCGGGTACTAATCCGTCACTTATCCGCTGTACTAATCCGAAGTGACTCGGGCGGGTCGCTTCACTTCTCTGAGCCCCTCTCCTCATCTGTAAAATGGGAGTTAAATATCTGCTCTCCCTTTCCCTTAGACTGGCCCCCATGTGGGACAGGGACCGTCTGATCTAATTATCTTGGCTCTACCCTGGCTCTTCTCACAGTGTTGGGCACAAACTGACCACCAAACCGATACCGAAATAATTTTCCAAGACAGGGTGCCTGACTCTGGGCTGATGTATAGAGTAAGTTAAATTGCACATCGGGTCCGTTGCATTTTGGGGCGGCCTTTAGATAGGAACGGCAAAACAGATCCGTTGGAGGTTTTAATGACATCGCCACCAAACACATCGATGCCCATCTCCAAAAACGGCAAATTAAATAGGGGTGACGAGGGGGGTGACTGAAAAACAACGGAGGGGAGGGCTCGGGGGAGATACTATCCCAGAGGAAAAGCAAATACAAGCCGCGGTTCATTCCCCGACTCTGCTGGGCAGGGAAAATCGACCGTCGAGACAACGGCCACGACGATCCAGAAGCCCCCGCCGTCGACGGGCCGCCTTCGAGTCCGGCAAGAGAAGGCGCGTCTCCGGAGCCGTTACGGAGGACGGACGGGGCTTCCCGGCCTGGGCCTGCTCTGGGAAGGAGCCGGGGGGATTCGCGTTTCCGCAATTTGAAGTCTCCAAGGCCTACAGGTATGTGCCGCTGCTGTGGTCGGGAGTGGCCACCTGCAGATACTGCAGAGAGCCTTCCCGGTAACTGGCCACCCGGGAAGGCTTTTGCCGCTTGAAGCCCTCCGCCTGTCTCTTCCGCAAGGACTCCGTGATCATATTGGAGAATTCGGCCTGTAGCCGCTGCTGGTTTTCCCTGGGGGAGGAGGAGAGCCGGAAAATTTGCAGCCATTTTTAGTTTTTGTTTATTGTTTTGTAAATGGGATTTGTGGAGCACTTATTACGCGTCGTGCTGCTCTAAACGCTGGGTTAGATACAAGCTAGTCGGGTTGGACAGAGTCCCTGCCCACGTGGGGCTCACGCTCTTAATCCCCATTTTACGGACGAGGGAACGGAGGCACAGAGAAGTAATAATGTTGCTATTTGTTAAGCCCTTACTATGTGCAGAGCACTGTTCTTGAGCGCTGGGGTAGATACAGGGTCATCAGGTTGTCTCACGTGAGGCTCACAGTCTTAATCCCCATTTTACGGACGAGGGAACGGAGGCCCAGAGAAGTAAAGTGACTTGTCCGGGGTCCACCCGGCTGACGAGTGACAGAGCCGGGATTAGAACCCAGGTCCTTCTGACTCCCCGACCCACGTACTATCCACTAGGCTGCACTGCTTCTCTTGGTCCAGGGTTCCTCGGGCCCGGACATCTCCGGGACTCAGAATTTGCCCTCTTTTTTCCATTCACCTTCTACCACTCGATCTAAAGGTTGACCCTGGCCCTATCCCTAAGGCTACCCCCAACCTCCGCCCCATCCCTACCCCCAGCCACACTCATGGTATCTGAGCGGCCACTGGGTACGGTGCGCTGTCCTAGCCACCGGGGCCTAGCGGGAAGAGCCTGGGAGTTACAGGACCTGGATTTCCAACGCCGGCTCCGCCGTTGCTCGGCCGTGTAACCTCGGTCAGGTCACCTTCACTTCTCTGGGCCTCAGTTCCCTCATCTGCAAAATGGGGATTGGGACCGTGAGGCCCTCGTGGGACACGATGTCCAACCTGACTGTGTCATATCTTTGCCAGAGCGGAGTCCATACAGTGCCTGAGACATAGTAAACAATTAACAAATGCCATATAATAAAATAGAAAATGGCCCATTGCCTGTTCAAAAGGAACTTCCGCTCTCTGATATGGGGGAGTCGAACCCCAGTTCAAACCCAATCCTAACCCTGACCTTTAGCCTTAACTTTCCCCCTCCTCCTAGCCCTAATGTCGTTAAATGACCCCTGAGGTTGCTGCCGGGTGTATTTTGATTTGGGGAAACGCTTCAGCCAAGACCTTTCACTTCCCCCAAATGGAAGCCTCTTGCGCTTGGTCACGTAGCACTCTAGAAAGTCCCCAGGTTTTTCACTCCAGAAAGAGGGGTAGAATAAATAATGGTAATTATGATATTTGTTAAGCACTTACTGTGTGCCAAGCACTGTTCTAAGTGCTGGGTTAGATGGAAAGTCATCAGGTTGTCCCACGTGGGGCTCAGTCTTCATCCCCATTTTACAGATGAGGGAACTGAGGCCCAGAGAAGTTGAGTGGCTTGCACAAGGTCACACAGCAGACAAGTGGCGGAGCCGGGATTAGAACCCACGTCCTCTGAGTCCCAAGCCCAGGTTCTTGCCACCGAGCCACGTGGCTTTAGACCCCGATTTTGGCTTCCAACCTCCGCAGTCTCAACTGTCCCGCTGAGATTTGAGCGTGTGTGTGTTTGGCGGGGGTATGGGGAGTAAACCCTTATCCATCCCCCGCCGTATCCAAGCCCCCGCCCCACCTCCGTACTAACTGCTGGGGGTCCATTGCTCACAAATGCCTTTTTTTATGGCATTTAAGTGCTTACTACATTCCAGCCACTGTACTAAGCACTGGGGTAGATAGAAGTTAATCAGGTTGGACACAAGCCGTGTCCCACAACCCGGGGGCTCACGGTCTTAATCCCTATGATACAGATGAGGGAACTGAAGCCCAGAGAAGTGGAGGGATTTGCCCAAGGTCACACAACAGACAAGTGGCAGAGCTGGGACTAGAACCCAGGACCTGCTGACTTCCACACCGGATCTCTATCCGCTAGGCCACGTTGTTTCTCTTTTCCAAGCCCCTAAAGCCAAGGAAAAAATTGAAATGGCGACTGAGGCGGATGAGGCGAAACCAAGAAAATCAACCCCTCTTCTCAACTGAAGCAGTGTGGCCTCGTGGAAAGAATTCGGGTCTGGGAGTCACTCCCCCAACTTACGTGCTGTGTGACCTCCGGCAAGACATTTGCCTGCTCTGTGCCATCATTTCTTCAGCTGTAAAACTGGATTGAGTACCTGTTCTTTACGAGCCTCGCGTGGGACGGAAACTGCGTCCGACCCGATTATCTCGTATCGGCCCCATTGTTTAGTACTATGGCCGGCGCAGAGTAAGCGCTTAACAAATACCGCAGTTATTATTATCATCGTTATCCGGCTCTGGCCATTACTGCCCCTTCCTCTTGCCCGGCCCCCTTGGTTTTACCTCGGTAACCGAGATCACAGCCTTACCCCACACTTCCCCAATTGGCTTCTTCACAAAACAGATTAGACACCCACGCGTACGTATGTTACACGTGGAGGTACACATGTGTAGGGTGACAGTGTGGCCTAGTGGAAAGAGCCAGAGGAATGGGTTCTCATTCCAGCTCCGCCACCCATCTGCTGCGTGACCTTAGCCGAGTCACTCGCTTCTGTTTCCTTAAGGGTAAAATGGGGGTCCAACACCTGTTCTTCCTCCCAGGTGGGGCAAAGAGCGTATCCACCTTTAAGGCCAACTGATGCCCCAAAGCTGCCTAACTCTGTCACTCTTGCCAGAGTCGTGTGGCCTGCTGGGATCAGTTTCCTCCTCTTTTCGCCTATCGGCGTGTCGGTAGGGCTGTCTAGGTAGCAGAATTTGGTGGCCAGGTTCAGTTCTTCATTTCTAGCGAAAATATCTGGTTTCGTGAAAGGCTGCCCGAGTGTAGGCTCGTGTACCTGTACCGAACCTCATGCGTCCCCAGACCGATCATCACCTGTACAGCGGATACTGGCACAAGCCACAATAAATAAATCTGTGACAGACCCGCTCGCGCCCCTCTCCCCGCCCACCCACAGTACCGACACGTGCGCTCACTAAGACACAGTCCCACAGTCACTTCTTTTACTAGCTCTCCTGTGTGACCGTGGGCAAGTCACTTCACTTCTCTATGCTTCAGTGACCTCATCTGTAAAATGGGGATGAAGACTGTGAGCCTCACGTGCGATAACCTGACTACCCTGTATCTCCCCCAGCGCTTAGAACAGTGCTCTGCACGTAGTAAGCGCTTAACAAATACCAACATTATTTTTATTACTGTCCGCTTCTCCGGTTCAACCCCGTTTCCCACCTCAACAGCGAGGGGCTCTGGGCTGCTCGCCCTCGATCTGCCCCCCGCCCCGGCCTGGTGGGCGGTTACGAGGATGTCCTCACGCAGCGCTACGCTGGAAAAGCAGCGTGGCCTAGTGGCTAGAGCCCGGGCCTGAGAATCAGAGAGACCTGGGTTCTCATCCCGGCTCCGCCGCTTGTCCGCTGTGTGACCTCGGGCAAGTCGCTTGACTTCTCTGTGCCTCATCTGTAAAATGGGGATTAAGATTGTGAACCCCAGGTGGGGCGGGGACTGTGTCCGACCTGATTAGCTTTTATCTACACCAGCACTTAGAACAGTGCTTGCCACATAGTAAGCGCTTAACAGATACCATCATCATTATTATTATTATTACGCATGATGTCATCTGGTCAAGTGCGGTTGGGGGAGGAGCCCGCTAGTCGGACCTTTCTTAGTAACAACAACAATTATTATTAAGGTATTAGTTAAGTGCTTACTATGTGCCAGGCACCATACTAAGCGCTGGGGTGAGTACAAAGAAATCAGGTTGGATACAGTCCCTGTCTCACGTCGAGCTCCCCGTCTCAGACCCCATCTTGCAGATGAGGTACCTGAGGTCAAGAGAAGTGAAGCGACCCGCTCAAGGTCACAGAGCGGACAAGTGCCGGAGCGAGGATTAGAACCCGTGACCTTCTGACTTCCGGGCTCGTCCTCTTTAAGACAAGCGTGAGGCTGAAAACATGGAGCCTCCACCTCCCCACCCCGGGCCCCAGGCTTACACAGATGGTGGCGTGGGCAGGTTATACTCCTGGTGTTTCATCCCCGTCAGCCAGAACGTGGTCTCCGTCCCCTTGCCCTAGTGAGAGGGAAGATAGACAGACGTTCATTAGCTCAGCCCCCGGACCCCAGACCCGCCTTGGGCTCCGGGCCGGACGGTAAGCCAGCGCTCCGGGGCGCTTCGCCGAGGCGGCGATCGACAACGTCAAGTGACCCTGGGCGAGTCGCATCACTTCTCTGGGCCTTGGCTCCCTCATCTGTCAGTCAGTTGTATTTATTGAGCTGTTTCTGAGTGCACAGCCTGTACTAAGCACTTCGAGGGTACAGTTTGACAAGTCACATTCCCTGCCCACAATGACCTTATAGCCTAGAGACTGTAAAATGGGGATTGCCGCTGTGAACCTCATGCGGGACACGGGCTGTCCCCAACCTGGTTAATATGTATCTGTCCCAGCGTTTAGGTCAAGCAAGGAACGTAGTAAGCGCCTAACGAAATGCCATTAAAAAACCCCTCTAAGTAGCCACCCTCCCTCTGTGTCAGAGCCTGATCATCTTGTACCCCAGTGCCTAACATAGTGGCTGGCACACGACAAGGCGGATAAGTACCGTTATTTTTAATAATAGTGCAGATTTTGAGAGTTACAATTTTAGAACATTGGGAAGCGGCGTGGTCTAGTGGTAAGAGCACAGGCCTAGCAGTCAGTTGTCTTCTGCGTGACCTTGGCCGAGTCACTTCTCCGGGCCTCCGTCTCCTCCACCGCAAAATGGGAATTCGGTGCCTGTTCTCCCTTCTACTTAGATTGTGAGCATTATGCGGGACGGGGATTGTGGCTAACCTGGTTGACTGGTTTCCACACCTAGTAAGCACCTGACAAAGACCATAATAAATAGAGTAACGAAGTCTAAATAAATAAGGTTTTGGTCTGGACCAGACGCTTGGCCTGAGGCCCCTGCTGGTCTTTTTATTCACGGGACTTGTTGGACTCTGAACTTTGGCTTTTACGTTGTTTGTGCCTTCCTTCTTGTGGCCGTAGCCAAACCCTTCCTCACCTGCTTCCGAGATTGCGAGCCCTCGAAGGACCTAGGACTGTATCTAATTCCCACCGATGTATTTTTCCACCCCCCCACCCCCCCCCCGGTGCTCAGTACAGCTGCTCCGCACCCAAGTAGGTGCCTAACGAATACTCCGCGGACCGGTACTGCTGTTGCTATCTCAGTCGCTGCTGTGGGAACCGGGACGTGGGAGGGGAACGCAACGCCCTGGAGCAAAGGTGGGGGGAAATTAGTGGTCTTCCCCCCACGCCCAGAAAGACGGGGTTCAGGCCCACCCCAGGATGACATCGTTGCGTTACTCTGCGTGTGCGCATAAAACAGTGGGATGATGTCATAGCAGGCACAGGGGGGGTGGGAATTAGGGGCTCCCTCCCAGCCAGAAAGACGGGGTTCGGGCCCACCTCGGTATGACGCCATTACATTACTCTGCATGTGCACAGAGAACAATGGGATGACGTAAACACCAAGCGGCGGGCGTTGGCACATTCTTCCCTGCTTCTGGGGGGGGCGGGCTAATGGGTGATAATAATAATAATTATTATTATGCCATCTGTTCAGTGCCTCCTCTGAGCCAAGCACCGTTCTAAGCGCTGGGAGAGATACCGAGGTCATCAGGCTGTCCCACGTGGGGCTCACGCTCTCCATCCCCATTTTACAGAGGAGATCACTGAGGCCCAGAGAAGTGAAGCGGCTTGCCCAAGGTCACACGGCAGACAAGTGGCGGAGCCGGGATCAGAACCCACGTCCTCTGACTCCCAAGCCCGGGCTCTCGCCACTAAGCCACATGAAGCCCTGCGATTACTGGACGTCCCAGGCTGGAACAGTTTGGTTTTTCTTCCCACCGGAGTCTCTCCGGCTTTTTTTCTGGGCGTTACTGATTATCTGTCTCCCCTATAGACCTTCAGCTCACTGTGGGCGGGGAATGTGTTTGTTTATTGTTCCGTTGGACTCTCCCGAGCGCTCGTACAGTGCGCTGCGCACGGTAAGCGCCCAATCAGTACGACTGAATGAATGAATGAATCTCCAGGTGGGCCTCCCCTCGGTTATCAGAAGAGAAGCAGCGCGGCTCAGTGGAAAGAGCCTGGGCTTGAGAGTCAGAGGACACGGGTTCGAATCCTGGCTGTGACTGTGGGCAAGTCACTTCTCTGTGCCTCAGTTACCTCCTCTGGAAAATGGGGATTAACTGTGAGCCTCACGTGGGACAACCTGATGACCCTGTATCTCCCCCGGCTCTTAGAACAGTGCTCTGCAAGTAGTAAGCGCTTAACAAATACCAACATTATTGTTATCAGCAGTCACACCTTTAAGTGGGGCAGGTTTCTCAAGTTCGGTGGACTCTCCGCTCCCCGGCTGTGGGAGCCAAAGGGCACCCCAGGGAGCCTCACGGATGATGAGCGATGCTGGCTGGAGTTCTCGTGATGTTCCAGGGAGATGGGTCAGGCTGTTTATTATTCGACTGGATTCTCCCAAGCACTTAGTGCAGTGCTTTGCACATAGTAAGCGCTCAGTAGAGACGATTGAGTGAACGAATGGTGGTATGGAAGACACTGTGTGTGTGTGAGAGAGAGAGAGAGAGAAGGGGAGAGAGGCACTTACCTTTAGAAACGTTTCTCCTCTTACTTCGTACAGGAACTGGCACTGTGTCCTTTTGAGAATGGCGATAGTGGAGCCACTTACGTGAATCCTCAATGCTAGAAACAAACGAACAAAAAGGCAGAAGGACTTTGACTCGGGAAACTGGTTTCAGCGGGGTTGCCTCTCCCCGGGGTCTGCGGCGGTTCTCGGTCCGGGCTGCAGTGGGGTGAAGGAAAACCTGCTGATTCCAGGGCCCTTCCTTTCAATCGGTCAATCGATCACTGGTATTTACTGAGTGCTTCCCGTGTGCGGAGCACTGTACTAAGCACTTGGGGAGTGCTCTCTAACAATATGACCCATTGTCCCTGCCTCTTAGATTACAGGCACTGTGTGGGACAGGGACCGGTTATCTCGCATCTACCTTGGCTCTCAGCACCTAGGAAATGCCGAATAGACTATGATTATTCTCACTAGTATGATGATTATGGTGATTCTTCAGGGAGCTTGACCACCTTTCCCCCAAACTGGGTAGCAGAACAAGAGTCTGGATCTGAGTGGACAGAGGAGGGAGTCGCTTTGGGGGAAGAACCCCAGTGGTGAACGGAAAGGCCACGTGCTGGACCCGGGGAGAGATGGCTCCCGTCCACCTCGTGATCTCTCGGGTCCCGCCCTGTCGGATGGCGGCGGGGAGGGGATGGAGGAAGGGGGCCAGGGCTTACGGAGGCCAGTCGACTCCATCCTGGAGGCCGTGTTCACCGTATCTCCAAACAGACAGTAACGGGGCATCTTAATTCCAACCACTCCGGCGGCACACGGACCTGGAAGGGGAGCCGGGAGGAGGAGGAGGAAGGGTTACCGGTCACCCCGCGTTGCCCACCGCTCTGAGATCCCCAGCGGGCGGAGGTACGCCTCCGGCTGGATGTGTCTGAAGCCGCTTGGGTGCTCCCCGCCGGCCTCGGGCTCCGGGGCTGGGCAGGGGGCGAGGGCGGAGGCGGGCGAGAGAGGAGAGAGAGAGAGAGAGGAGCCCACCTGGCTTCGGAGCCCCAGCTTCGTCTCCCCGCTCTACGCGCCTTCCCGACTCACAGACCCACGGGGGAACCACCCCAGCCCCACCTGCTTCCTTCCTTCCAGGCCCACTAGGACATTAAAACCACGTAGTTACAGGAGCTGGAAGGGACTAAAGTCAGCTTTCGGGGAGCCACTGAGGCCCGCCCCGCCCTCAGACGTTCGGCCCTGCAAAGCTGGGAAGATTCACCCCTCCCCAACCCTCAATTCCTACGCTGTGATCCCGTCACACCCTGCGGGCACGCACGGCACCGTCCCCGTTCCCCCGGTCCCCGGTCACACAGACCCCACCCCAGACAGACGGAGACATGAGGCCGTTGGCATCCTCGACCTCCGCCACCCCTTTGACACGGTCACTTTCCTCAAGGTAGAGCCGGCCCTGCTTTATACGAGTCCTCTCAAGTCCAAACTAGCCCCGGCATCCTCAAGTGACCAGCAGCAGCGGGGAGAAGTCTGGGAGGTGACCAGGTCCTCCCGGCCGGGGCCCGCGCACGGCACCGGAGGCCGAAACCCCTACCGGAGTGCACGCCGATGCGAATCCAGACGGGCAGGCCGGGGAGGTGGCGGAGTTCGAAGGAGCCCATGAAGCTGAGGATATCCAGTGCCATCTTGGCGATGTCCACCGCGTGCCGGTGGCCGTTCCTCTTTGGCAAACCGCTAGCCACCATGTAGGCATCGCCGATGGTCTCCACCTGTGGGGACGGTTGGACGTCGCCAGCCGGGGCCGCTGGAACCCGTCGGGGCCGGAGTAGCGGGGAAGCAGCGTGGCCTACTGGGAAGAGCCCGGGCCGGGGAGTCGGAGGACCCGGGATCTAATCCCGGCCCCGCCACTTGGCTGCTGCTGACCTTAGGCCAGTCAGTTGGCTTCCCGGCGCCTCCGTTTCCTCATCGGTAAAATGGGGTTGAAATTCCCCTTTCCCCTCCTACTAAGACGGTGATCCCCGTGTGGGACAGGCACCGCGTCTGACCAGATGATCTTGAATCTCTCCCAGAACTTAGCACAGTGGTTGGTTTAATGAAAGCGCTTAGCAAATGACAACGATTATCGTTATTATTAGCCATCATCACCGCCAACACCCGCCTTGGTTTGGGCCTGAAACTAGGAGAGCAAGGGATGAGAAGGATGAAGAGCCAACAGGTTAAGAAACTCTGTTTCTCTCTCTCTCTCTCTCTGTCTTGTCACCGACTGCTTTTGAGTTCCGCTCTCTCCCGACCGCCACGGCCTCTTGTTTCTGCACTGACCGGCCTCTGCAGACCTCCAGATTCACCCCTCATCAGCGGCTCCCCAACATGAGCGAGCCTCGTAATTACCGAGCACCCCTTCCCTACTGAGATCAATCCTTCGGCGGGGTGGATCTCTCAGTCCTCTTCCCCCCCAGACCCCAGTTATTTTCAGCGCAGCTCCGCCGGGTTACCTTGTAGACGTCGTGGTGGTCCAGGATATGGTCAAAGCTCATGTAGACGTCATTGAGCATGTCCACTACCTCCATAGGCGTGCTGTACTTGCAGATGGTGGTGAAGCCCACGATGTCGCTGAAGTAGATGGTCACTTCCTCGTACAACTCCGGTTCCACCAGCCCCGTCTCCTTCAGGGACTTCACCACCAACCTGAGGAGAGGGAGAAACCCTCAGGGCTCTGTGGTAGCGAGGGCGGGAGGGGACGTCGGCCTCCGGCCGCCCGGACTCCCGGGGCCAGGGGAGGCGAGTCAGCCTGGTCGTCGTACCTGACGTGCCGACTGAGACGCCCCCCATCCAGTGCCGGGGAGGGTCGGAGCTGGGAGCCGACCCCAGGGCTCCGTCCCTTGGTGTGCTGGGGGACGGAAGAGGAGATAATCTAAGGGACGAATTTAGGTCTCCACTTGCATCTCTTGCCTGGCGCGTAGCAGAGTGCTTCGCACACAACAGCCCGGCCTAGAGAAGCGGCACCGTGTAGTGGATAAGCCCGGGGCGGGGAGTCAGAAGGTCAAGGGTTCTAATCCCAGCTCCACCACCTGCCTGATGTGAGACCTTAGGCAAGTCACTTCACTTCTGGGTGCCTCAGTTCCCTCGTCTGTAAAATGGGGATGAAGGCTCTGTGGGACAGGGACCGTGCCCAACTCCATTGTCTCGTATCTACCCCAGTGCTTGATACGGTGTCTGGTAAGGAGTAAGTGCTTAACAAATATCACGGTTATTATTATTGTACTGCTATTATTGTATTAAGAAGCAGCAGGGTTTAGTGGATGGAGCATGGGAATCAGGAGGACCTGGGTTCTAATCCCATCTCTGCCACATGCCTGCTCTGTGACCTGGGGCAAGGCATTTTACTTCTCTGGGCCTCGGTTCCCTCAACTGTAAAATGGGGATTGAAACTGTGAGCCCCATGTGGGACAGGGACTGGGTCCAACCCGATTTGCTTGTATCCAACCTAGCGCTTAGTACAGTGTCTGGCACATAGTATGCGTTTAACAAATACCATAATTACTATTCTTGCTGTGGGCAGGGAATGTGTCTATCATATTGTACTTTTCTAAGCGCTTAGTACACTCTTCTGCACACAGTAAGTGCTCAATAGGAGAAGCAGTGTGGCTTAGTGGACGGACCATGGGTCTGGGAGTCAGAAGGACCTGGGTTTTAATCCCGGCTCTGCCTCATGTCTTCCGTGTGACTTTGGGCAAGTCACTTCACTTCACTGGGGCTCAGTTCCCTCATCTGTAAAAGGGGCATTAAGAGTGTGAGCCCCACATGGGACAGGGACTGGATCCAACCTGATTAACTTGGCTCTATCCCTGTGTTCAGAACAGCGCTTTGCCCATAGTGTTTAACAAGTACCCTAATTATGATTCTCATTACTCTCCCAGGGGCTTAGCACGGTGCTCTGCGCACCGTAAGAGCTCCAAAAATACAGTCGAGTGAATGAAAGAAAAGGATAGCGCTCCCCACAGGGCAGCTTCCCCCCAGAAGGCCCAACCTGGGGAGGAGCATGAAGTTGAGCCTGTCGGCCCGGTCCCGCTCGGCCTTGTAGAGCTCGGTCCGCTCCTCCACCAGGTGCTCCAGATTCCGCGAGTAGAGCTGCAGGCGCCGGATCAGGGTGTCCATGTAGCTCTCGCTGTTCTGGCTGTGGAAGTTCCTGCCGGGGGAGAGTAGCACCGGGGATGTCGAGCGGGAAGACGCCCCCTCCCCGCCGCCGACGTCGGAAAGATCCTCCAGGCTGGAAGCTCGTTATGGGTGGGGAACGTGTCCGCTAACTCTGTGGTGTTGGCTCAGTACGGAGCTCTGCACCTAGCAAGCAGTCGGGAAATGCCACCGATTGATTTCAGGGCGGGCTCGTTTGTGGGCGGAGAACGTGTCCGTTGTATCGTTAGACTGTACTCTCCCAAGCGCTCGCTACAGAGCTCCGCACGTAGTAACCTCTCCGTAAATACGATTGACTGACGGAGTGGCGAGACCTCGGGGGAAGACCGTAGGACCAGGGGCCAGGCCACCTGGACCCCAGTCCGGACTCTGTCACTTGCCTGCTGGTTGATCTTGAGCAGATCGCTGAATCTCTCCAAACCTCAGTTTCCTCGTCTGTAAAATGGGGAGAACCCTGCCCTCTCTCCCTCTTCGACTGTGAGCCCCGGGTAGGAAAGGGACTGTGTCCGACCCGCCGGTCTGGGAACGGTATTCGTTAAGTGCTTACTGTGAGCCGGGAACCATACCGAGAGCTGGGGTAGATAGAAGTTAATCACGTTGGACACGGTCCCTGGGGCTCGCGGTCTTTATGGTCATTTTACAGATGAGGTTCAGAGAAGTGAAGTCACCTGCCCAAAGTCACACAGCAGACAGGCAGTGGAGTGCTTAACCACTACCACAATTATAATCATGGTTATCATGAGTGTTATTAGGACAGTTGCAGGAGAAGCCAAGACTTTAGACTGTAAGCTCGTTGCGGGAAGGGAATATGACTGTTTAGTGGTGCATTATCCTCTCCCGACACTTAGTACAGCGCCCCGCACACAGCGAGCGCTCAACGAATGCTGTTGAATGAAGGGCCCGGCCACCTACCCGTAGAGCTTAGCCAGAGTGCTCTCGATTTTCTTGAAGTCGGGCCTCTTCTCCGGATCCTCCTCCCAGCAGCTCTTCACCAGCAGATAGACCTAGGGGACCGAGCCGAGGTAGACCAGCTGAACCCCGGGAGGCCCGTCCGGGGAGGGAGGGGAGGCCAGGACGGGGGGACAGGACGGGAGGGGACGGGGGAGACGACACACATGGCTTTACCTCCACCTCTTTTTCCTCTGCGTTCTCCAAAAACAGATCTGGGCGGAAGGGCTTCGAACCTTCGGCCTTCTCCACTCGGTAGATTTTCTCTGATGTCAAGGGAAATGGAACCACTCAGTCCAGCGGGAACGTATGTCTTATATATATATATATATATATATATATATATATATATATATATATGGTATATTTTAATTATAAAAATGATAATTACGGTGTTTAAGCGCTTACCATGTGCCAAGCACTGTTCTAAGCACTGGGGTAGATACAAGGTAATCAGGTTGTCCCAGGTGGGGCTCACAGTCTTAATCCCCATTTGACAGATGAGGTAACTGAGGCCCAGAGAAGTGAAGTGGCTTGCCCAAGGTCACCCAACAGACGAGTGGTGGAGCCGGGATTAGAACCCTCATCCTCTGACTCCCAAGTCCGGGCTCTTTCCATTAAGCCACGCTGCTTCTCTAAGGACTCAGTATGTGCCAGGTACTGTTCCAAGCGCTGGGGTAGATAGGAGTTTATCAGGTTGGATATAGTTCCTGTCTCACATGGGGCTCATGGTTTTAATCCCCATTTTACAGGTGAGGGAACTGAGGCCCAGAGAAGCAAAGTGACTTGGTCCCACAGCAGACAGGAGGAGGAGCCGGGATGAGAACCCGGGTCCTTCCGATGCCCAGGCCCGGGCTCTCTCTGCTAGGCCACACTGCTTCTCACTATGCATTTGGGCTAGAACAGCTTCGGGGAGTTGAGGGAGACTTTTCTGCTCAGTGTTCTGGGGCCCCAAGGCCAGCCCACAGGAAATCCAAGTATCTTATCTCCAAACTGGCGCTAACGAGAGTACAGCCATATTGTCCTGTCCTAAGCGCTCAGTACAGTGCTCTGCCCACAGCGAGGGCCCAATAAATGCCACTAGTTTACTAACGGGGCAGGGCCTGCCCAGCCCAGCTGCCAATCACCGTTGCCGGGATCCCGGGCTCCATGGGGCCCACAGAGAGACGTCCTGCCTGTCCGTCAAGTGGACCTTTCTCTGCCGGCCCCAGTTGACGGGAGAGACCCCCCCCCCCCACCCCAAGCCGCGGCGGAGAGCGGAGTGAGGGCGTGGACGGACGTGGACCCCCATACCTTTGGGGTCCCAGCAGCACAGGGTATGGAAGGTCTCCTTGCGTAGGATGATCTCCTGGGCGATTATGCCGTAGCTATAAACGTCGCCCTTCTGGGATTCGCTGGCACGCCGGAGGTGTTCGGGAGCCGTCCACAGGTCTGTGAGGTCGCAAGGAGAAAGAGGGAAGGCGCTTAGAACGGTGTTTGACACCCAGGATGCGCTTAACGTATACCGTAATAATAATAGAAGAGGAAGGAGGTTAGGTTCCTATAACTTCCCCTTCCTCTTCCTTGGGTTTTCCTTCCTCCTCCTCCCTCAATGGGAAAGGGGGACAGAAGAGGGAGCTGAGAAGAGGGAGGGAGAGAGATAATAATAATGTTGGTATTTGTTAAGCGCTTACTATGTGCAGAGCACTGTTCTAAGGGCTGGGGGAGATCCAGGGTCATCAGGTTGTCCCACGTGAGGCTCCCAGTCTTCATCCCCATTTTACAGATTAGGGAATTGAGGCACAGAGAAGTGAAGTGACTTGCCCACAGTCACACAGCTGACAGAGGAAGAAGAGAGGAAGCCGAGAAGAATTCCAGTTCCCCTTCCTCCTACCCCTACGATGCTCCCTCCTTCTCACCTCTGACCCAGCCGGCACTTCCACCCCTCAGGATGCCCCGCCATTTCCAAACTTTCAGGGCCCACCAGAAACGTCAACCACTGGAGGAGGCCTTCGCCGATCTGGCCCCCATCTTCCCATCTCGCCTTCCCGCAAAGCACCTCAGCTCTCGTCCACTTATCCGCTCATTTCTTGTGTCTATTTATAACCCACCCTTCCCATTCTAAACCACAGAATAGTCCACATTCTCAGATTGTCAGCTCCTAAAATCAGGGATTATGCCCTTGCTTTCTTTTATATGCCACCCCGCTGCTCCTCAGCCTCATCCACTCCTCCCTCCAAGTGCCCTATACAAGGCGGATGCCCCGGGTGATGCTCAGCATCCATTAGGAGCTTAACCCACGCCAATAATGCATGACTCAGTGGAAAGAGCATGGGCTTTGGAGTCAGAGGTCATGGGTTCAAATCCCAGCTCTGCCACCTGTCAGCTGTGTGACTGTGGGCAAGTCACTTAACTTCTCTGTGCCTCAGTTCCCTCGTCTGTAAAATGGGGATTAAGACTGTGAGCCCCACGTGGGACAACCTGATTCCCCTGTGTCTACCCCAGCGCTTAGAACAGTGCTCGGCACATAGTAAGCGCTTAACAAACACCAACATTATTATTATTATTATTATTATTAATGCTTTTCCCGGCAAGATTATCCCCACAGATTGGGAATAGTGGCTGTGCTACTTGGCGTCGGTGACCTTGGGCAAGTGACTTCACTTCTCTGAGCCCCAGTTCCCTCATTTGTAAAATGGGATTAGGACTCTGAGCCCCTTGGGGGTCATGGACCATGTCCTACTCGATTTGTCCATTCCAAGCGCTTAGTACAGTGCTTTGCTCATAGTAAGCGGTCAATAAATACTATTGAATGAATTAGCTTGTATTTACTTCAGGGCTTAGAACAGTACTAAGTGCACATTTAACAAATACTGTAAACTCGTTATGGGCGGGGATTGTGTCTGCTAATTCTGTTTCATTGTACATTCCCAAGCGCTTAGTACAGTGCTCTGCACATAGCGCTCCATAAATACAATTGAAAAATATAAAAAATTATCTGTACCTCAGTTGCCTCATCTGTAAAATGGGGATTAAGACTCTGAGCCCTATGTGGGCCGTGACCTGTGTCTTAGTTGATTAGCTTGTATCCGTCACAGTGCCCGGCACGTAGTAAGTCCTTAAATAGAGAAGCAGCATGGCATAGTGGAAAGAGCCTGGGCTTGGGAGGCAGAGGTCGTGGGTTCTAATTCCGGCTCTGCCACTGATCAGCCATGTGACTTTAGGCAAGTCACTTGACTTCTCTGTGCCTCAGTGACTGCATAAAATGGGGATTAAGACTGTGTGGGACGATCTGGTGACCCTGTATCTCCCCAGCGCTTAGAACATTGCTCGGCATACAGTAAGCACTTAACAAATGCCAACATTATTATTATCTTAATCATTATTATTATTAAATGGCATTAAAAAAGTCCGTTTTCACTGAGAGCAATGTGGGATGTTGAGAAGCGGCTAAACTCTCAACTCTCGGTGCTGTGAAAAAGTCGAAGTCGGCGAGGTCTCTGCAGAGTCATGGAGAGAAGGGGAGACGGAGAAAGGGGGAGACCGAGATAATCGGATAAGGAGGACCCCAATGCCAGATGGTGAAGGGGAGACAGAGGGAAAGAAACCATGCCCCGTTAAAGGGTGGTCTTAGTCACGGGGTAATGAATAATAATACCGGAGATATCTGTTCAGTGCTTTCTACAGAAGAAACAAGATTATCAGATGAGACAGTCACTGTTCCACCCAGGACAGCAGCGTGGCTTAGCCTGGGAGTCAAAGGACCTGGGTTCTAATCCCCGATCCACCGCTCGCCTGCCCTGTGACCTGGGGCAAACCACGGAACTTCTCCGTGTCTGTTTCTTCACCTGCGAAATGGGGATTTAATAACCATGCTCCCTCCTACTTAGAAAGTGTGCCCTGTAGGGAACCTGTTGATCTTCTCTCTACCCCGGCGCCTAGTGCAGTGGTTGGCGCACGGTAAGCCCTTAACAAATACCGCAGTTATTATTGTTGTTGTTTTGATTATCATTAATCATCATTACTCAGGGCTCATAGTCTAGTTATTGCTGTTGTTGTTGCTTTGGTTATTATTAATCATCGTTACCCAGGGCTCAGAGTCGAAAGGGGAGGGAGAATAGGCACTGAGTCTCCATTTTCCAGAGGAGGAAACTGAGGCCCAGAGAAGCGAAGGGGCAGCGACGAACTTCATTCCAAACCTTTCTTGGGAGGCAGAATCGAACTGCAGCCAAAATCAGTGATCTTCACTACCATGCGGCTGTCCACCACGCAGTTGGTGGACTTCAAGCGTCCGTGCACTTCCGTTTTGCTGGCGTGCAGGTAGGACATTCCCTAGAATTTCCACAGTCAGAGGGAGAGAAAAGGTGAAAATGCAGAAACTTGCCCGGGTAATAACCACAGCTGTTCCATGAGTGGATACTCCTGGATTCTAGTGGATCCATACTAGTGGATACTGCCCAGGCTGGGCAGTCAGAAGGGCCTGGTTTCTAATCCCAGCTCCACCACTTGATAATCCTGGTATTTGTTAAGCACTTACTATGTGCCAGGCGTTGTGCTAAGCACTGGGGTGGATATAAGCAAATTGGGTTGGATTTAGTCCCCGTCCCATGTGGACCTCACAGTCTTCATCCCTATTTTACCATGGAGGTAGCTGAGGCACAGAGAAGTGAAGTGACTTGCCCAAAGCCAAACAGCAGATAAGTGGCGGAACTAGGATTAGAACCCAAGACCTTCTGATTTACACCAAATAACATAAAAAAAAACTGCACTATTCAACACTGAAGTCACGACTCCTCTGTAAAAATGGAGATTAAGGCTGCGAGCCCCATGTGGGACATGGACTGTGTCAAACCTGCTTAGCTGGTCTCTACCCCAGTGCTTAGTACAGTACATGGAACGCTCTAAGCGCTTAACAACTACCATTAAAAATATCAATTCATTTGAAATGAATTCAGAATCGATGCAATCGATACCATGTACTGGGCACCTGTGTGCAGAGCACTGTACTAATTGCCTGGGAGAATGCAATAGAGTTAGTAAACATGATCCCTGCCCTTGAAGACTTTACGGTCTGCGTGCAGAATGGTGGAATAACCCTTTTGGAGAGTATCGGGAAGTTAGAGACATAATCCAGTCAGCGGACGGACCAGACCAGTCCAGTCCCTGCCCTTGAGGGGCTGATAATCCAGAGGGGGGAGAACAGGCGAGGCACGAAGGAGAACCAGCCGATGTGCCGGCCGATATATTTTCGGAGGGAAAGTTTCAAACGGGACAGGGGTTCAAGCCAGCATCAGAGCAGGGAGAGATTACACAGGCGGAAAGAACTGTGGCTTCCCTGCTTGGGGCGAGGGTGAAACCACGGACTCTCAAACACCCTAGCACAGCTTTTCTTCCAGAGAATGAGGTTCTGTAAAGAAAGCATGGCCTAGTAGATGAAGCCCAGACCAGGGAGGCAGAGGACCCGGGTTCTAATCCCAGCTCCATCACTTGCCTGCTGTGTGACCGTGGGCAAGTCTACTTTGCTTCTCCAGGCCTCAGTTTCCTCAACTGCAAAATGGGGGTTCAGTACCCGTTCGCCCTCCTACTTGGACTGTGAGCCCCATGTGGGACAGGGACTGTATCCGGCCTGCTTAACTTCTGTCTACTCCAGATCTTAGAAAAGTGCTCAAACACGTAGTAAGCGCTTAACGATGTCATTAAAAAAGTTCCTCATCCAGTGTGATGAAATGGCTATCGCACCATCGTCTAATTAACGCACACAAATCACATTAACCCGTCAGCCGAAACATATTTATACACCTACTCGGCACATCTACGTACATGCTTATTCACTGGTACGTTCCATTGTTAATTTCGCTTTTTCTAAGTATTTTTGGGTCTAGACTGTAAGCCCCTGTCTAGACTCTAAGATCGTTGTGGGCAAGGAACGTGTCTACCACCTCTGTTATATCGTAATCTCCCAAGTGCTTAGTACAGCACGCTATACACAGTAAGCGCTCAATAAATACGATCGATTGACATGTCTCTCCTGTTCGAGTGTAAGCTACTCGGGGGCAGCTTTTTTTTGTACTTCTTAAGTGCCAAGTGTACTGCATTACACCCATAAGGGGCTCAGTAAATAGTTTGACTACTATACTGATCAGTCCTATTTACTGAGGGCTTACAGTGTGCAGAGCACTGTACTAAGCGCTTGGGAGATCCTCGGTACGTACCACCGATCGGGAGGAAGAGGGGACTTGAGCACTGATGAAACAGAGTGCTGAAATCACCTCTAGTTACCTCCCACCTGGGTCACCGGTTCACTTACCTTGGCGATATCGTACATGACGGAGATTTTAAATTCCAAATCCATGAATGCGCCGTCGGGGTAGGAGATTGAGTCATTCAGGACATCCTGCAAGGGAAGAGAAAGGAGGAGGGTGATATTCTGTAGCAGGGAAACAGACGGACAAAAAGCCCCTTGGGAGAGTTAGCCTTCCTTCCCCTGGAAAGTCTCCTGCGAAGATCAAAAGGCGCCGAAGCCCAAGATGGGACATTTCCCTTCCCTTAGAGCCCAGGTCCCCTGACTCCTAGATCGGTCTAACGCGTGACGGAGATGTGGATTAGACTGCGAGCCCATCATCGGGCAGGGATCGTCTCTATCTGTTGCCGAATTGTCCGTTCCAAACGCTTAGTACAGTGCTCTGCACATAGTAAGCGCTCAATAAATACTATTGAATGAATGAAAAATAAATAAAATACTATTGAATGAATAGTAAGCGCTCAATAAATACTACCGAATGAATCCTAAATCCTCAAGACCGTCAAGCCCGAGGCAAAGCAGCAGCACCGCACGTCATTCCAAACGTTCTTGGGAGGCAGAATCGAATTGCAAGATAGAATTCAGCTCAGAGAAAAATCTCTCTGGGAGTCCGTGTGGGACCGGGATTGCATTTGACCTAAATGCCTCAGGTATTTGCTATTTCAGCCAGATGGGAGGGTCTGAACTGGGAGGAAGAGGCATGGAGTGCGAGCATTTTTGTGGTTCTCTAGGTTGGGCTGTTGGGGTCCTGGGAAGCTGACCACACCGGCCACCATCCCAGCCACTGCCCAGCTGTCCCAGAGAATCGGAGCCAGGACTCTTCCCTGCCAAGATAATTTGGGGCATTTTGGCACCACCCCAGACCATGGTGGATAACAGCCGTTTGTTGCTTTTTTATGGTATTCGTTAAGCATTTATTATGTGCCAGGCTCTATACTACGCACTGGGGTGGATGCAAGTTAATCGCACTGGACACAGTCCCTTTCCCACACAGGGCTCAGAGTCTTAATCTCCATTTTACAGATGAGGGAACTGAGGCACAGAGAAGTGAAGTGACTTGCCCAAGGTCACACAGCAGGCAAGTAGCGGAGCTGGGATTAGAACCCAGGTTCTTCTGACTTCCAGGCCGGTGCTCTATCCGCTAATAATGATAATAATGTATTTGTTAAGCTCTTAAGCCAGGCACTGTTCTAAGCACTAGGGTAGATATAAGGTTGTCAGATTGGACACAGTCAATCCCCATTTTCAGATGAAGGAACTGAGGCACGGAGGAGTGAAGTGACTTGCCCAAGGCCACATAGCAGCCAAGTGGCAGAGCCGGAATTAGAACCCAGCTCCTTCTGACTTCCAGGCCTGTACCCTATCCATTAGGCTACGCTGCTCCTCTAACTGCGATTACTAATGCTCCCTTGGATAGATTTTTTAAGAGATGGACTCGTCTCTTTTCCCTGTCGGGCTGTTCAACTCCAACCGCTTGGGTCTCTGAAAGGTTTCCTTCCAGCCTCCACGCTCACCCCACAAACAGCAGGACCCCGTTTCCGTAGGCCTTCCCGGGATGCTCCCTTAGGGCGCTAATAACCCCCACGCCCACCTCCATTCCACTCACCGCCCTTAAGGAGGCTCACCTGAAATCACCCCTCCTCCCCGAGGCCTTCCGTGATTAATAGTAAGTGCTCAGCACAGAGTGGGCACACGGGAGATGCTCGATAAATACGATGGCTTGAAGTAGTGCATCAGTCTTACCTCGGAAAGTCAACTAAACAGGCGTACAGCTTTAAGCGCTCAGTGCGGTGCTCCGCACGCAGTAAGCACTTGATAAATATCAATAACTGATAGAAGAGCCTCTCACCCGGAGGGACCCTCTCTCGCAGTATTCGATCACCCCAAAGATGGTGGCGTCAATCTTCACCGTTCCGTAGAACTTGGTCAGGTTGTAGTAGTCCACCTGGAGCAGCTGAAATGAGATGCGTCGGTTCATTCAGACCAGGAGGCAGTGTGGCCTCATGGAAAGATCGCGGCCCTGGGAGTCAGGAGACACCAGTTCGAGTCCTTGGATGAGTCGCTTCGCTCCCCTGGGCCTCTGTTCCCTCCTCTGTCAGATGGAGTTAAAATACCCGCTCTCCTGCCCTCTTGCACCGTAATGCGCAGTTGGGCGTCTTAAAATACTACCAAGTTTCTATAGTCCATCTGGTGAGCACACATACCTTGTTCAGGGCTATCTTTTGCTTCTCGCTGAAGTTACCATCGTTGTATTTGAGATCTTTCAAGATCACGATCTGCGAAAAAGAACCAGTGAACTTTAAGTGCCACGGGGGTGGGGACCGTATACAATAGGAGCTGGTTTCGGGGGCGGAGAGAGAGGGTTTACTGCGGACAGGAAAGCGGATTCGCAACGTGGGCGAAACAGGCAGAGTAGGGAAGCAGCAGGGTCTAGCGGAAAGATCACTGAGGCCCCAAGAAGCTTCACTTGCTCAAGGTGAAATGGCGTTAGAATCCAGGGCCATCCACTAGGCCGTGCTGCTTCTCAGCATAGGTGGCATAGAAATGCTAAAGGGTATAGATTTGGGGGACTAGATTGAATCAGGGAAGGCCCAGGAGGAGGTGCGGTCCAGAAGAGCTTTGAAGATGGGGAGAGCGGCGGCCAAACGGTGACTACAGAGCTGGGTAGGGGTTAACCCCAGGAGCGGCCCACAGGAGCTGGCCTGGACAGGGGTCCCACGCCAGTTCTGGAGGTGGGCCAGACGGCGGGCACGGCTTAGGGGTCCAGGGTGGAGTAGGCAGGACACCCCGCGGCCCATCGGGTCCGAAGACGATGCTCCCGCGCGGTCGTGGTCGGGAGGACGGGGGCTGGCCTGACCACTGTGCCTCCGCTGGCAGCCGAGGGCCACTAACCTTTTTGTCATATTTGCCTTGTCGCAGCCTCGGGCCCGTATCACGCCTCTTGTCATCGTCAATCTGTACAGACAGAAGACGCTCTTCATCCGGGGAAGATAACACGTCCGCCCAACCGGCCCCGAGAGAGCGGCTTTGGGGCCGGGCTTGCGGTTGTGCAGCCGACATTCATCTCTCCGGCTCACCGCCATTGCGGGTCGCATCTGAAGAGCTCCAGGGGCTAGTGTGGCTAGCGGAGGCCAGGGCTCAAACATCTCAGTGGCCAGATGACCAGCGACCCTCGATGTTCTAGCACAGGAGAGAGGCAGGCTGGCCTAAAGGAAAGAGCTATTCTCATCCTGGCTCTGCCAATGGCCTGCCACGTGACCTCAGGTAAGTCATTTAGGACTCAGTTTCCTCATGTGTAAAACGGGGATCAAATTCATTCAATTGTACTTATTGAGCGTTTAGCACTTGGAAAGTACAATTCGGCAACAAATAGAGACAATTCCTACCCAACAACGGGCTCACAGTTTAGAAGCGGGGAGACAGACAAAAAAAAAGAGATAGGCCTCAATAGCATCAATATAAATAAACAGAATGATCAAATAACCACTCTCCCTTTTAGGTTGCAAAGAAACCCACGTGGGACCGAGACTGTTGGAGCCGATTAGCTCATCTCCACCCTCCTACTTAGTAAGCAATTTTTTTACATTTTATTTCTTTATAGTATTTCTTAAGCACTTACTATGTGCCAGTCGGTGTAATAAATACTAGGGTAGATGCAAGTCAATCAGATTGGACCCAATCCATGTCCATATTCCAGGGTCCATAGTCCACGGGGCTCACAGTCTTAATCTCCATTTTACAGATGAGGTAACAGGCCCCGAGAAGTGAAGTGACTTGCCCAAGACAAGTGGCAGAGCCAGGATTAGAACCTAGATCCTTCAGACTCCACTGCTCTATCCGCTAGACTGCACTCGACTGTGTCGAGCTTAATCAGTTTCTATCATTATTAGAGTCCAGACAGCTCGGTGAAATTCATTCCCCCTTGGTTTTGCGTTTAGAATCCGTCAGAGGTATTTACTGAGCGTTGGCTGTGTGGAGAACACTGTATTGGGCACTTGGAAGAAAGCAGTATAACAGTTAGTGGACAAGCTCCTTGCCCTTGAGGAGCTTTCGATTTAGTTGGGGAGACAGATACTAAATTAAGTTACACTCTGCCATAAAGGAGCAACGTGGCCTAGTGGATAGAGCGCGGGCCTGGGAGACAGAAGGTCAAGAGTTCTAATCGAGGCTCCACCACTTGTCAAAAGTGTGGCCTTGGGCAAGTCACTTCACTTCTCTGAGCCTCGGTTCCCTCATCTGTAAAATGGGGATTAAGACTGTGAGCCCTATTTAGGACAGGGACTATATCCAACCCTGGATGTACCCCGGCACTCAGAACGGTGCCTGGCACATAGTAAGAGTTTAACAAATACCATAATAATAATACTAATTATCACTATTATTATTTTCCCTGCCTGTATTGTACTTTAGTGTCTGTCTCCCCATCTAGACTGTACACTCCTTGTGGGCAGGGATTGGGCCCGCTGACACTATCGTATTATACTCTTCCAAGCACTGGGTCCAGTGCTCTGCACCCAGTAATAATAATAATAATATGATGGTATTTATTAAGCACTTACTATGTGCCAAGCACTGTTCTGAGCACTGGGGCAGATGCAAGGTAATCAGGTTGTCCCATAGTCTTCATCCCCATTTTAATAATAATAATAATAATAATGTTGGTATTTGTTAAGCGCTTTCTATGTGCCGAGCACTGTTCTAAGCGCTGGGGTAGACACAGGGGAATCAGGTTGTCCCACGTGGGGCTCACAGTCTTAATCCCCATTTTACAGATGAGGTAACTGAGGCACCGAGAAGTTAAGTGACTTGCCCAAAGTCACACAGCTGACAAGTACAGATGAGGGAACTGAGGCACAGAGAAGTGAAGTGACTTGCCCAAAGTCACCCAGCTGACAAGTGGCAGAGCCGGGATTTGAACCCACGATCTCTGACTCCCCAGTCTGGGCTCTTGCCACTGAGCCACGCTGCTTCCCGGGTCACAGTCAAAGCCAAACCCCCAGGAAGTCCACCCCGAGGTCACCCAGGGTCCCCCAGGTCCTACCTTCAGGCTGATGTGGTTGGACTCGTTGGTCTCCAGGGCGAGGATCTTCTCGGAGGGAATATGGGACCATTTCTTCTGGCGCAGTTCATGATCCCGGCGGTACTTCCTGGGGAACAAGGACAGCTGCTCTCCTGGGGCCCCGGGGAGGCCCCGTGGCCTAGTGGGAAAGGCTCGGGACTGGAAGTTGGGAGACTGAGGCCAAGTCACACAGCCTCTCCAAGCTGCAGTTTCCTCCTCTGTAGCGAGAGCTTCGCTCTCTTTCCCTCTCAGGTTGGAACTCTTGAGTGGAACTGGGACCTGACTGTCTTGTATTAACCCAGTGCATAGCACAAGGTAAGCACTTATTAATAAATACCATTATTATTATTAACGTGCTCAATCAGCAGCCAGAACTCCCCTCTGAGAGAATTGGAGAAGAATGTGGACTCCAAGCCTTCCTCCATAACCGGAGAGGTGTAGGAGGGTCTGACTGGCTTGGGGAAACGAGATGGGCTCAAGAGAGGTGTCCCCAATAGTCCCGTTGATACGACGACAGATCCTTGTGATGGGGATGGAGGAAATTTACGTCCAGTTTCCAAATGTGACTAGATCGGACATCAAATCGCTAGCCCCTTGGGAAGACAGGAGGAGAATTAAGAGTTCTGTCAGCCAACTGGATATGAAGGTCTTAATGTGAAGAGAATTTGGAGATTAGAGAGTGGGCAGAAAGCGGAAGAGAGGGGAGTTGAGGGAGAAGGAAAGAGGAAGAGCGGCCAGAGGAGGACTGGGAGAGAGGGAAAGGGAGAAGGAAGGGGAGAAAGGAAGAGAGGGGAAGAAAGAGGAAGAGACAAGGGGGAAGACAGAAGAAGAGACAGGGAAGAAAGAAGGGAAGAAAGGGAGATAGGAAGAGAAAGAAAGGGGAAGAGGGAGATGGAGTATGATTCTAACAACGATTCTCTTGGTTTTAGCTATTTTTTTACACCTTCTAGGTATTTCATGTAGCCCTGATAGTCCGGGGTTGGGTTTTTTTTGTTTTGATATGGGTTTTTTCGGAGGGGTAGGGGTTGATGTTATTTGTTAAATGGTTTCTATATGCCAAGCACTACACTGAGCACTGGGGCAGATACGAGATAATCAGGTCGGACACAGTCCTTGCCCCATAAGGGGCTACCAGTCTAATGGGAGGGAGGACGGGAGCAGAGCCCCGATGCCACAATTCGGGACTATATATAAGTGGGATGGTGCCGCTTGGACCCAGCACCCCCAAGCAGAGATCTAAGAACACTGACTTGAAAACGGGCAGACACGGAAAGGAGGGAGCCTTGAGCGTGGAGGGTTTGGAAGGGGGATAAAGGGTCAACTTGACCCCCTCCCCACTCTCAGATGGAAATCAAAGCAGCAATCATGGCCTCTTTCAGTCCTACTCCGGCGGCTGCTGGGAAGGGTCAGGAGGGTGGCCGTACCAGATCATCAGCAGGGCAATCAGCAGGATGAGAAACACAGCTCCCGTGAGGGCGAAGGTCACAATCATCAGGAAGGGGAGGCCTGTGGGAGGGAAGAAAAAAAACGTCCAATTGCCCAGGGAACTAAGGGAGGAGAGACTCCGGATTTCTCGATTAATCCACAACACCCTAACTGTGTCAACCCTACCCCCACCTTGCATCCCTAAAGTATTTTATTCCTATTCTCAGCACTCACTCCCCTATGGATATTTTTATCTGTTCATCCATTAAGTTCTACATTTATTTGTATATTCCATTAGTCGACTATTTCATCTGGGTGCCACTTCCTGTCATATCCTTCCTCCCGCTTCACCATTTGTAGATACCTTCCGTCTCCCCCATTGGACAGGCAAGCTCCCTGAGGGCTTGAGAGCTTGTGTTTTGTTCCAGTTAGAGTAGTAGGAACTCCTGTTTGGGCTGGTACACTGTACCGGGCACTTGGGAAATACAGAACAAAGTGACTTCCATTCCCCGCCCATAGGGAGCTTACAGTCTTAGGCCTCTACAGTTGGCTCTGTAACCTTTAAGCACTTGATAGACACCCCCACGGCACTACTGGACGTACCCGTAATTTCCTGATTCAAATTAATGCCTGCCTCCCCCTCTAGACTGTAAACTCTTTGTGGGCAAGGAGCGTGTCTTACGACTCTGTCGTATTGGACTCACCCAAGTGCTTCACCCGGGGTTCTGCACCCAGTAAGTGCTCAGTAAATACCACTGATTGCCCTTGGTAGGCAGCAAGCTCGGTTATGGGCAGGAAACATGCCTGCTAATTCAATTGTATCATACTCCCCGAAGCGCTCAGTACAGTGCTCTGTACGTAATAAGCACTCAATAAATGCCACTGATGGACGGGTGGCTAGGGTCCGGGTGAACGTACAATAGGGTCCCGTCCTCCACACCAAGCCCCTTTTGGGGGCACCTGAGATGCTTGGGGAACTTCTTACCCTGTCCTGGCTTGTCGCTGGGTAGCTTCCCCTTCTTCCAGATGAACGTTGGGTCGGGGTCCCTGGGGTAGGACTTATTCTGGTGAGTGTCATAGTGCATGAGGACTTTGTACTACGGCAGAAGAAAACACACTTAGTCGGCCTCCTATTTGCCTTTCTCCTCCCTTCCCCGGTGCCGTCGATACAGGCCCGACCAGCCCCCCTGAATCCCAGGAACGACCTCCGGCATCGAGGCATCTCTGACTCCATTCCTCGAAGGCCATCTCGCCCTCCCTCTCTGATACCACAGGGGTGGGAGGGGGGCACCGTCAGCCCTCCAGACCCCATCCCATCCTCCTCTTTCCATCCCCACTCCCTCTCTTGGTCCCATTCTAACTTGACCCTCGGGAGTCAGGCCATCCGGGTTCTAGTCCCCGCTCTGCCGCTCGCCCTGTGTGTGACCTTGGGCAACTCACCTGGCCTCACTTTCCCACTCCGTAAAATGGGGAGAAGCTCCCTGCCCTCCCTACCTTTTTCACTTTGGGCCCCTTGGGGGGCAGGGGTTGTGTCCGCCCTGATGATTTCGTATAGACCGCAGCACTTAGCGTGTGGTGAGCGCTTTAACAAACCCCATCATTATGATTATTATTTTATGGGAGAGGTGACCTGGCAAAGTCACTGGGCAATTGGCGGGGGAGCCCAGATTAGGAAAGAACTTTCCAAACTTCTGGGTCGCTGATGAGATTTTGCAGGCAGGAACAAAGCGAGTCCGGAGGCCCCTGAGCCCTCCCATCATCCTTCACCCAAGGGTGTGATGGCACCTACTTTATTGTTGCCCATCGAAGTGTACAGAAGGGTCATATTACTGTCCACATCCCCAAACTCATCCACCGTAACAGGACCGAGTGCCCCTGGGGGGAAAAAAGAATTAGAAGAAGTTGCTGCCCAAAGCCCCTAGTTTGCCAAGAAAGCAGGTGACAAGCCAAGCAGGAAAGCAGCATAGCCTAATGGAAAGAGCCCAGGCCTGGGGGCGGGGGGGGGCGTGTCACAAGATCTGGGTTCTAATGCCGACATTCCACCACTTATCTGTTCCGTGACCTCGAGCAAGTCACCTCACTTCTCTGGGCCTCAGTTACCTCATCTGTAAAATGGGGATCAAGCCCATGAGCCCCATGTGGGACATGGAATGTGTCCAACCTTGTAACTACCTCAGGGTTTAGAACATTGTCCGGAACATAGTAAGCACTTAACAAATACCATTGTTCCCTCCACTTCTAGAAAAAGCTACCTCCACTTCTAGAGCAGAGGGAAGGTCCAGAAGTTTCTAGAGCAGGAAGCTGCTTACTCCTCATCCTCTCCTCCCTCAAGCGGAAACCCACAAGCCAGATCTGACTCCTTGAGCAGTTTTGCCAGCGGTATTTACGGGCTGGACTCAAAATCAGACGGCCGGCTCTCAGGTTGCTGTTGGACACCCAAGAAGAGGCCCTCAAGCAAACACCTCAGACTGACTGTAAACTTTCTGTGGGCAGGGAACGTGTCTGCCGACTCTGTTATATTGGATTTTCTGAGCGCTTAGTACAGTGCTCTGCGCACAGTAAGCGTTCAGCAAATACCACTGACTGACCTCCGGAACATCCAGGCCCAGATCCGCGTACCTGGGAAAGTGAGATTCCGGAACAGGCGGCCGAAGCTGAAGTCCAGAGTCTCCTTGTTTTGGAGCAGTTTCTTCAACATGTGACCAAAGAGCAAGACACCGTCTAGGTAAGCCACTGCAAACTCATCCTTGAGCTGGACAGAGCAGGAAAAAATCGGGGGAAGGGTCAGGAAGGCCATGTCCGCAAGGCGAAAGCCCCATCTCCTTCTCATCCCAGTCGGGAAGGCTTTGGGGTAGGAATCACACGTGGGAAGGGAAAATGTGGGGTGGGGTCACTAGAGGAGGGCGGTGGGACAAGAGCAGCAGGAAAGACTGACACAGCTCACTGAAGACTTTAACCCTCCACGTTTTGAGCCCAAACACTCTCCCTTTATGATCGCTCTCTCTTTCTGTCCCTGTCTCTCGCTCTTCCCCTCCGCCAAGCGGTTAGAGCTTGAGCCTCAGGCATAGGGGAATGTGTCCTTCTGGATGGAATAAGTCACTTAACTTCTCTGTGCCTCAGTTACCTCATCTGTAAAAAAAAATGGGGTTTAAAAGAAGTGTGAGCCCCACGTGGGACAATCTGACAATCCGATTACTCTGTATCTACCCCAGCGCTTAGAACAGTGCTCGGCACAGAGTAAGCGCTTAACAGATACCATAATTATTATTATTTATCAGTTCTGCATCTGTCACTCAATCGGAAGAGCCTCATTTAACTCGTTTAACCAAATTTGGTTCAGTTGGATTAGAGAAGCAGTGTGGCCTGGTGGAAAGAGCGCAGGCCAGAAGTCAGAGGAGCCGGGTTCTAATCCGAGAAATTCACTTAACTTCTCTGTGCCTCAGTTCCCTCATCTGCAAAGTGGGGATTCAAAACCTGTTCTCCTTCCTAGTTAGACTGAGCCCCATGTGGGATCTGATGATATTTTATCTATCCCAGCTCTTAGAGCAGTGTCTAGCACATGATAAGCATTTAACAACTACCACATGTCGTCATTATTATTATTCTTATGTTTCTCTCCCTGACCCCCGGGATGGCTGTGTTGGGGAGGGAGGGGTAAGGCGGTGAGGAAAGAGATTTCTGCTCGCTTTCCTCTCTCCAAACAGGGCACAAGCCTAAGAGGGCAGGGTGAGGATTAGAACTCACAGCTTCAGGCTTTCGGTCTCTCATGGACCACATCATCTAAGCCCTTGGTTCAAGCCAGAGCAGCAGAATCGATTTCTCTGGATCCAGTAACTTGCTAAGTTCTGCTGACCCAGATTCTAGGACCACTGATGACATAACGGAGTCAAGCCCGGTGTCGTGGCTAGAGCCCGGGCCTGGGAGTCAGAAGGTCGTGGGTTCTAATTCCGGCTCTGTCACTTGTGTGCTCTGTGATCTTGATCAAGTCACCTCACTTCGCTGAACCTCAGTTCCCTCATCTGCAAAATGGGGATTGAGACTGTGAGCCCCGTGGGGGACAGGGACTGTGTCCTACCGATTGGCTTATATCCACCCCAGCGCTTAGTACAGAGCCTGGCACATAGTATGCCCTTAACAAATACCACAATTATCATTATTATTATCATTATTATTAGGATTTTTAGAAACACAGATGGTTGGAGGGGGGCCAACAACTGACTTTTAGATGACCTCAAGGAGCAGGGAAACAACCCGGCTAGCAGTTAGAGCGCAGGCCTTAGAGTCGAAAGGACTTGGCTTCTAATCCCTGCTCCACCACTTATCTGTTGGTTGACCCTGGGCAAGTTGTCTAACTTCTCTGTGCCTCAGTTACCTCATCCAAAAAAAGGGATTGAAGATCGTGAAAACCCCATGTAGGACATGGACTCTGTCCAACCCAACTACTGACTGTGTCCAACCCGCTGACTCTACCCCAGCGCTCAGTACAAGGCTTGGAACATAGTAAGCACTTAACCTGTGCCATTTCAAAAAAAAACTAAAAAAGAGCAGACAAGAAAGAAGTCAGCGCATATAATTCCCACCGGTGTATTATTTCGCAGCATTTAGCATACAGCTCCACACACCCAGTAAACACTGAATACATTACATTACATATTGAATACATTATTACTACCACTAGGGAGAAGGATAGTTACCAGGGAGGATCCGTGAGGATAACCCTCTCCGAAGGTATAATTATCCGGCGGTGGCGGCAGGGTCACTACAAGGACATTGTGCATGTAGTCAGCAGACTGCTTTGGGTCCTCAAAGTACTTGCTGCTGCTACAACAAAAAAAGAAAAACCAGGCGCCTCAGGAAAAACACGAAAGCCAAAAAAATCAATCAGTGGTATTTATTGAGTGTGTGCAGTCTGTGCCCCACGTGGGGCTCGCGGACTTAATCCCCATTTTACAGATGAGGTCAGTGAGGCCCGGAGAAATGAAGTGAGCCCAGAGAAGTTAAAAATGACTCACCCAAGGTCCCGCAGCAGCAAAGTGGTGGAGCTGGGATTAGAACCCAGGTCCTTCTGATTCCCACTCTCTACTAGGCTCTATCCACCTGGCCACTGAAGTCCACGCCCGTAATTTTAATGTCTATCTCCCACTCAAGACTGTGAACTCCTTTTGAGTAGGGAGTGTGTCTACCAGCTCTGATGCGTTGGACTCTCCCGAGTGCTTGGTACGGTCATCTGCACTCAGGAAGTGCTCAACAAATACTATTGATTGAGTTGGGCCAACCCTAGCATGTGACATCTGACCCCACGCCCCACACGTCGGCTCCAGTGCCGTTGCATTTCCTCTTCCCCACCCCGCGAGGTTCTTATGGACGCCGGCACCGCGATGGAGCGAGGCTGACCTCGGGAAATCTAACCAGCGGATGGAAAAGTTTCCATGTCGGCATCGGGACCAGACCAAGGACGGGGCCCTGGGAAGCTGGGCACCAGCCCCCACCTGCAACCCCTGACACCCGAGAAGGGGAGAGCAGGGGAAGCCTCGGGGTAATACTGACCTAAAGAGATCCACAAGAATGATGATGATGTCTTCATCTACTTGCCGTCCCCCAACGATCTCAGACACGATCTCGGGGGTGCCGCACATGATGATCACTGGAGCAGAGACACGCAGAGAGGTTTGGATGTGCCCGGGAGACACCACGCTAACTTGAGATCATCGTTGCCCGGGGTGGTTTGGAGGGGCAGGACTTGGGGGGGTAAGGGGAGGGCAGAAGCGTTTAGACCCGGGTCAGGTGGCCGGGTGTCATTTGGCCCACGTGCCTCCTTCACCACCATAATAATAAGCAGTGGGGGAGAGCGCTCTCGACATCTCACCGTTACTCTTCCGGTTCTGATCCGTCAGGAAAGCCTGGAACTGCTCCTCGTTCCGTAAGACCTCCTTGAATTCGAGGATCCCTGAGAAATAGGTGACTCCGGCTTCCAGGGCATTGAGGTACCTGGGAGGAGAGCAGGCAGGGGCTGAGCAGGATGCCCCATCCACGGCGAGACCCGGGTTGGGGTTCGGGGGCCACCCGGCTTCCCTGGGGCCGAGGAGAGGTCCTGGATCACCTCGAGCCACTCGGGTCGGATGAGGCCGGACCAGTCGCCGGCTTTGGAGAGAGGAGGGAGTCATCCGGTTGGACATGGAAGGCCGCTCTGCTCAGCCTTGGCGAAACAGGACCTGACTCTGAGAAGACCCCAAAATAGCACAGAAGCAGCCTGGCGTAGCGGCTGGAGCCCGGGTCTGGGAGTCAGAAGGTCATGGGTTCTAATCCCAACTCTGCTGCTTGTCTGCTGTGTGACCTTGGGCAAATCACTTCACTTCCCTGGGCCTCAGTTCCCTCATCTGTAAAATGAGGATTAAGACTGTGAGCCCCACCTGGAACATGGACTGTGTCCAAACTGATTAGCTTGTATCTACTTCAGTGCGTAGTTCAGTGGCTGGGACATAGTAAGCGCTAAACAAAGACCATAAAAAAAATGGAAGAGGAAACTGAGCCCGGAAGCTTTACAGCAGGAATAAAGTAGAGCCCCGCAGCTCTCCGAGACCGGCCGGTGGGGATTTCGGGGTGCTTCTCACCAGAAACAGTCCTCGGAAAGATTCTGGTTTTTATACACGTAGGAGGTTTTCCAGGGGGTGGTTTTGAAGGGCAGGTTGGACATCTTCCAGAAGTCCACTAGAAAGTTGGTGAGCTTCCGGGCCGGGGTCATCAATCGGGTCAAGGTCTCCTTGAAGTCACACGACAGGCCGAAACTTCCGGCTGAAATCGTAGGCAGGTCCAGTTCCATGTCTAGGCTGAAAGAGGCATTCAAAGGTCACAGCCGATATTCCCGTTGCCGGACACTACAGGCCCCGCTTGTATAGATGTTGGATGGTTACAAAGATTTACCTATGTTTAGGTCTGTCTCCCCGTCTAGTCTGGAAACTCCTTGCGGGCAGGGAACATTTCTACCCACTCTGTTGTCCTGGAGTCCCCCAAGCACTTAGTACAGTGCTCTGGATACAGCAAACGCTCCATATACACCACTGATTGCCTGAATGAGCAACTAGATAAATCGGATATACGAACTGGATATACGAAAGGGCTAAATGGGGGTAAATTCATTTTCAAGTGCCAGGCTGCCATCTCGTCAGATCTGAAGTGGCATGGTTCAGTGGATAGAGCACAAGCCTGGGAGAGAGAAGGACCTGGCTTTTAATCCCGGCTCTGCCACTTGTCTGCTTTGTGACCTTGGGCAAGTTACTTTACTTCTATGGGGTTCAGTTACCTCATCTGGAAAATGGGGATGAAGACTGTGAGCCCTATGTGGGACAGGGACCGTATCCAACCAAGTGAACTTGCATCTACCTCAGTGCTTAGTACAGTGCCTGGCACATAGTAAGCACTTATCAGATACCACGGTTATTATTATTATTATTATTTGGGGAAGGAGGAATGCCGGCTGCCATGACATCACATGGCACTTGGGGGGACCCGACTCCGCAGATGACCCCAGGGCCCGTCGTCCTGGGCCTGGGTGGAGGGGGGAGGAAGCAGGTACGTGGGCCATCCCCGCTGACCCAAGGCACGGCAGGCCCCTCGAATGCTGCCCACTCTCCAAATGGCTTCTGTTTTCAGGCCAAAGAGCCATAGAAACCTGCTACCCCCTCTTTTCTCTTCCGGGAAGCCCCAGTCGGTGCCTCAGTTTTCCCGGCTCTGGGCCTTCTGCCTGGGAGCCCGACCTCTGATTTTCAGGGAGGAGGGCGGGACCCTTAGGGAAGAGGGAAGGGGGCTCAAGCCACTAAGTCAGTGCCATTTTCACAGAAGCAAGTCCGCTCCTCCCTCCATCCTTCAGACTTACTCTGGGCAACCCCAGGCACCACACCCGTGGAGACACCATCCATCTTGTGGGCGGGACTCGGGGCAGTTGCTGTGGGGAGAGGGGGAGGACCCGTGAGCCCATGTCATCAGCGCCCCAGTTGAGCTTGGGGGGGGGGGTAGGAAACCGGGGCCCTGGCTCTGGGGCTCGTGGGGTTCCCCTGGAGCTGTTCGGTAGCCCATTCTGGTTTCTGGGGGCCCACTCTGGTCCATAAACACCCCTAGGACATTATAAACTACACCGGGCCAGGAAAAGACCCCGGCCCAGAGACCCAAAAAACCTAGCCTCCAGGGGTGGTCACTGGCCTGGATATCCACCAAAGATGCTCCGAGTAGGGACTCTAGCCAAGAAGGGTCACCCAGATCCTCCTTCCCCATGCCCAAGTCCCCTCTCCTCCGGCCCCGTGGGGGCAAGCTTGGCAAGGCGGGGTGGGTCTAGCCCCCGCGTTGCCCATTTTCGGACACTTACTACATCTGGAAGGTGGCGTAGGTGCACGAGGGTCCCATGAGAGCGCAGCCCATCTTCTTTCCCTTCTGGAGGAGAACACATCACGGTCAGTAGCCGGACACCAGCCCCCACCATCCCAAAGCCTCGACTCGGGTGGGCGGCGGAGGGAAACGACGGAAGCCAGGCCAAGGGGCCCGATGGGTGCTTTGGGGAGGGGGCTCCCCCTTGACTCTTGGGGAGGCTTTTGATCAGGCCCCTGTCCCTCCTATCCGATCCCGAGAGCCCTGAGGAGGCCACTGGGGGTGGCAGGATGCACGAAGTGATTCTAGACAACGCAGGGGCTCGGGAGACCCGTAGGAGAGCGGCTGGGTGAGGCTTGGGTGAGAAACCTTCTCCCCGAGGAATCAAGGGATCCCAGTTTTCCCCATTAATCCTTTGCATAAACACACAAAAGGGGGATATCGGTGGTCAACGGGATTCATTCATGCAAAACACCTCTTTGTGGATAAACTTCTCCCCAGGGAATCCAGGGACCTCAGTTGTCCCCATGAATCGAGGCTCTCCAAAATGCCTGTTGATAGAATTCTCCATCTAACAAGGTTTTTATCAGAGAGGGTTGGACACTGATATAGCTCTTTTCATCTGGTTGTTGGGGGTTGGTGCTAGCTCAGTCGGCAAAGTATGAGACTCTTAATTTTGGGGTCATGGGTTTGAGACCCATGTAGGGCAGGATTCTATGTCCATAACTATATTATATCATATCCATATCCATACCATAAACAAAGAGATATTTGGGAGAAGCAGCGTGGCTCAGTGGAAAGAGCCCGGGCTTGGGAGTCAGAGGTCATGAGTTCGAATCCCAGTTCTGCCACTTGTCAGCTGTGTGACTATGGGCAAGTCACTTAACTTCTCTGTGTCTCAGTTGCCTCATCTGTAAAATGGGGATTAAGATTGTGAGCCTCACGTGGGACAACCTGATTACCCTGTACTTACCCCAGTGTTTAGAACAGTGCTCTGCACATAGTAAGAGCTTAACAAATACCAACATTATTATTATATCTGTAATTTTGTTATTTTTATTAATGTCTATCTCCCCCCTAGACTGTAAGCTCATTGTGGGCAGGGAATGTGACTGTTTATTGCTATATCATACTCTCCCAAGTGCCAGTGAATGAATGACTCTGGTCCGAACTTTGACCCCAGATATATTGACAAATTCCACAAGGACCTCCTTGATTTGTATTTTCTATGTCTATCAGTGCCTTGTCAGAAGGCCAACTGTCTGAGAAGCAGAATTTGGGGAGGACGTTAAGTCCATCTTGTTGCTGAAAATGTTTTCTGGCTTCTTGGAGCAGGCAGGGACAGGATGCAAGCTTTCCGTCTGGAAGGGTCGGCTCTTTTTTGTTTTCTTAAATAGTATCTGTAAAGTGCTTACTATGTGCCAGACACTATACTAAGCGCCGGGGTAGGCGCATTGGGCACAGTGCATTTCCCAGGAGGGGCTCACAGTCTTCATCCCCCTTTTACAGGGGAGGTACCGGCGGCACAGAGAAGTTAAGTGACTTGCCCGAGGTCACACAGCCGGAGCGGCTGCCGTGGAATCTTACCAGGATTCCCTTGATCAGATCCAGGCCCTCACACGTACTGGAGCGGCAGTCGGTCGACCTGTAGATCGGGCTTTCAGACTCAAAGAAGGAGGCGTTGACTTGCACATCGTGGCCTGCAGTTCAGAAAGGGGATACAACAAAGAAGCTTCCGTCACCGGATTCAGCTGCAGCTGCCTCCAGGCCTCTAGTCCTCGGTGAACCAGGAGAGAGTAAGAGAGCGAACACACACAAAAAACACACCCTGCTCCCCGGGTACCAGCCAAGAAGATGACAGTAATTAGGACGCGAGATAATCGGGTCAGACCCAAGCCCTGTCCCACGTGGGACTCCCGGCCCAAGACGGAGGGAGACCTGGTATTTCATCCCCATTTCACAGAGTCAGTCAGTCAATCGAATTTATCGTGTGCTTACTGTGTGCAGAGCACCGTACTAAGTGCTCGGGAGAGTGCAGTCTAACAATATAACGGACACATTCCCCACCCACAGTGAGCTTACAGAGAAGGACACTGAGGCGCAGAGAAATTAAACGATTCGTCCTAGGTCACGGAGCAGGCAAGCAGCGAGGCCGGGCTCGGGACCCAGGTCTCCTGACTCCCCGCTCTGGGTTCTACTAGATTACTCTCCCCGGTTCCAAACTGCCGAGAGATGCTGCAGTTCCCCTGTCCTTCAAAGGGACATTATAGGTTGTCCCAGAAGCCTGGACCCGCAGGTTTCTATTCTTTAAACATTTGTAATGTCGCTTGCATATCGTTCAGGGTCCACAGATCAAGGGGACGTCTGTGGCATGCCACCTAAATAGTATCCGGGGGGTCCAGGTTTGTAGGCCACCTCGACCAAGCCCCAGCAACGCGAACCCTGATTATGCTGCACTTCCTTGATTACTCACAAATCCCTGGTCTGCAAAAAGGTGCTCCTCTGGCCTGGCGATGGCACTCACTGGTTTAGCCTTTCTTCCCCCCCGGCAGCGGCACAAGTGCGAAAGCTCAATCTCTTCTCTGCTGCAGGAGACTTTTGGGGGTGGTGAGGGATTGGAGCCCTAGCTGCTACTCTCTCGGGAATCACCCCAGTTCACTCCCGCGGCTCAGTTCCCCTCTAGTCTGTGAGCTCACTGGGGGCAGGGAATCTGTCCGTTGATCGTTCTGTTGTACTCTCCCAAGCACTTAGTCCACTGTTCTGCCCATAGTAAGCGCTCAGTCAATATGATGATTTACTGACTCACTCTCTGAGGTCAGTGAGGGCTACCGGAAGGACTCCCGGGTCCGGGAATCAGCAGAGCTGGGTTCTGGCCTCAGTTTTGCTATTTGGCCCCTTGGGCGAGTCAATGAACCTCTCCGGGCCTCCGTTTCCTCATCTGTAAAATGGGGACAATGCTAATAATTCAAGGCTACCGCTCCCTGCCAAGCTGAGATATTTGGGAGACAAAATGAGAAAGAGCGATTAACGATAATGGCATTTTTTAACACCCTCTTTACGGGGCCAAGTCCTGGGTTACAGATATAAGATGATCTACACTACACCATAAACTCGTTGTGGGCAGGGAATGTGTCTATTTATTCTTACATTGTACTCTTCCCGGGGCTTAGTACAGTGTGTTGCACACAGTAAGCGCTCAATACATACAATTGAATGAATGAATGGCAGCGTGGCTTAGTGGAAAGTTCCCGGGCCTGGGAGTCCGAGGTCATGGGTTTGAACCCCAGCTCTGCCACTTGTCAACTGTGTGACTGTGGGCAAGTCACTTACCTTCTCTGTGCCTCAGTGACCTCATCTGTAAAATGGGGATGAAGACTGTGAGCCTCACGAGGGACAACCTGATGACCCTGTATCACACCAGCGCGTAGAACAGTGCTCTGCACATAGTAAGCACTTTACAAATACCAATATTAGTATTATTATAAAGTCACTTCACTTCTCTGGGCCTCAGTGACCTCATCTGGAAAATGGGAATGAAGACTGTGAGCCTCACGTGGGACAACCCGATGACCCTGTATCTCCCCCAGCATTTAGAACAGTGCTGTGCACATAGGAAGCGCTTAACAAATGCCAACATTATTATTATTATTATAAAGTCACTTCACTTCTCTGGGCCTCAGTGACCTCATCTGGAAAATGGGGATTAAGACTGTGAGCCTCATGTGGGACAACCTGATGACCCTGTATTACCCCAGCGCTTAGAACAGTGCTCTGCACATAGTAAGCGCTTTACAAATACCAACATTATTATATACGAAGTAGGTCCTTTGTGCTGCCATTCCCTCTTTGGCCACGAGGTGGCAGCAAGACCGACTCCCCCCGCCCACAAAAAAAACAGAATTTATTTCTATTTCTGAGTCCTCTTTCTTTAACCCGATTCCAACCCTCCCTGAGATCTGACTGGTTCCTAGCCTCTAAATCATCCTCATCCTCATCATCAGTGCTATTTATCGAGCTCTTACTAAGTGCAGAACACTGTACTAAGCAGCCGGCAGAGATTCGGTGAAGACAGAGCAGAGACTGTTCTAGAAAGGAGGAGGCTGGACCAATGTAATAATAATAATGGTATTTGGTGCTTATTATGTGCCAAGCACTCTTCTAAGCGCTGGGGTAGATACAGGGTTATCAGGATGTCCCCCGTGGGGCTCACAGTCTTAATCCCCATTTTACATATGAGGGAACTGAGGCACAGAGAAGTGAAGTGACTCACCCAAAGTCACACAGCTGACAAGTGAAGGGACGAAAGCGCTAGGCAGATGTACCTTTATGGCAGGGAGGGACTGTCAGGGGCAACTTCAGCCCCCTCACTTCCAGCCCGGGGACCTGATTTGGTGCTAAATAATAATAATATTAACTGTGGTAGCAGCGCGGCTCATTGGAAAGACCCTGGGCTTCGGAGTCAGAGGTCATGGGTTCCGCTCCCGACTCTGCCACTTGTCAGCTGTGTGACTGTGGGCAAGTCACTTAACTTCTCTGTGCCTCAGTTCCTTCATCTGTAAAATGGGGATTAACTGTGAGCCTCAGGTGGGACAACCTGATTACCCTGTATCTACCCCAGCAGCTTAGAACAGTGCTCTGCACATAGTAAGCGCTTAACAAATACCAACATTATTATTATTACGTGCCTGGCACCATACAAAGCAGCGGAAGACACGCAAGGTAATCGGGTGGGACGCGATCCCTTTCCCACGTGGGGCTCACAGTCTCAATCCCCACTTTACAGATGAGGAAACCCAGGTCCGGAGAGGTGAAGTCCCACAGCGGACAAAAGACAGAGCCAGGATTAGAACCCGGGTCCTTCTGCCTCCCAGGCCCGGGCCCTCCCCACTAAGCCATGCAGCTTCGGCCTGCTGGGTCACCCCAGGCCCAGGCCACGTTGCCCACTTAAAGCGCTTCGGAAGTCTATTTTCTGGGCCTTGGCAGCAGTGAGCCGGATCACTCTTATCTTAAAACAACAATGCGCCGCCCTTAGTACTTAGTGCATCTCTCCCCATCCTTCCCAGTTGTGTCCATCCCATTCTTTGCTCCAATTTCCCGGGAGAATATTTGTTCCGGTCTCTAGACGATGTTTGCTCTTCCTCCTGCCCCCACAACCTGGACGTTGTCTGTCTCCCCCATCACAGGTCAAGCTCCACCACCCCCTTTTTATGGCATTTGATAAACGCTTACTGTGTACCAGGCACTGTGCTAAACGCTGAGGTAGAGCCCGGGGTAAGGCTCACGGTCTCAATCCCCATTTTAGAGATTGAGGGAACTGAGGCACAGAGAAGTGAAGTGACTTGCCCAAGGGCACGCGGCAAACCAGTGGCGGACCTGGGAGGAGAACCCCGGTCCATGCTCTCTCCACGTGTGGGCAGGGAACAAACAAGGCTTAGTGGGAAGGGCACCGGCTTGGGAGTCAGAGGTCGTGGGTTCTAATTCCGGCTCTGCTGCTTGTCAGCCGTGTGACTTTGGGCAAGTCACTGCACTTTTCTGTGCCTCAGTGACCTCATCTGAAAAATGGGGATTAAGATTTTGAGTCCCACCTGGGACCACCTAATGACCTGTCAGCTGGGTGACTGTGGGCAAGTCACTTCACTTCTCTGGGCCTCAGTGACCTCATCTGTAAAGTGGGGATTAACTGTGAGCCTCACGTGGGACAACTGATGACCCTGTATCTCCCCCAGTGCTTAGAACAGTGCTCTGCACATAGTAAGCGCTTAACAAATACCAACATTATTATTGTATCTACTCCAGTGCTTAGAACAGTGCTGGGCACAAAGTAAGTGCTTAACAAATAGCATTATTATCATTCATTCATTCAATAGTATTTATTGAGCACTTACTATGTGCAGAGCACTGTTCGAAGCGCTGGGGTCCTCTGATTCCCTACCACGCTGGAGCTACCAATGTTGAACCTGTTTCCAACAGCACCTCAACAAGTCCGGAGCCTCCTGGGCACTTCATAATCAGTCAATCATATTTATTGAGCGCTTATTGTGTGCAGAGCACTGTGCTAAGTGCTGGGGAGAGTACAATGTAACAATCAATGGACACATTGCCCACAGTGAGCCGACTGGCTAGAGGGGGAGGCAGACATTAATATAAATAGATATAATGATAATAAAAATTATGGTATTCGTTAAGCGCTTACTATGTGCCAAGCACTGTTCTAAGCACTGGGGTAGATACAAGTTAATCAGGTTGTCCCACCTGGGGCTCAGAATCTTCATCCCCATTTTACAGATGAGGCAACCGAGGCACGGAGAAGTGAAGCGGCTTGCCCTTGGTCACCCAGCAGACAGGCGGCAGAGGCGGGATTGGAACCCACATCCTCTGACTCCCAAACCCGGGCTCTTTCCACTAACCCACGCTGCTTCTCCCAACTTAAGCGGTGTGGGGCTAGAAGGGGGAGATGAATAAAGGGAAGGAGTCCAGCGACGCAGAAGGGAGTGGGAGAAGAGGAAAGGAAGACTTAGGGAAGGCTTCTTGGAGGAGATGGAGCTACACCGTGGTTGTGCTTTGACCCTCCTTCACGGGTCAGTGCAGTGCTCCGCAGAGAGTAAGCGCTCGTTAAATCCCTCCGATGGATTCCTAAGCGGTAGGGAGAGCGCACTAGAGTCAGTAGGCGTGATCCCTACCCTCCGGGAGCTTACGGCCTAGCCGGGGAGTCGAGCACAACAGCCCGCCACCGTCGCGAGCCGACCAGATGAGGAGCTCCGATTTGGGACAGCTAAAATGAGAGGCACCTTACCTTCTTTCTTTAGAAGTTCTTCCACTAGCTTCACCCCCAGTTCCACCGCCGGCCTCACCAACTTCAGCGACTCGGGGAAAGCCGAGCTGCTCATCATCAGCACGCTGAGCTCGTAGAAGTCTTTCCTGCAGTGCGGATTCCCCGTCGTGGCCCAGCCCAGGACCTGGAAGCCAAGAAGCAGCGTTCCCAGAGCGACCCCAAGGCCCAGCCCCTCCATGCCGCCCCAGGCCGGAGTCCTCGCCTTCCCCCCACTTCTGGGAGCTCGGGGATGGTCTGAGAAGAATAGGAACTCCAGCCCGGGGCGGCCACCCCCTCGTCTTCCCCCGAGGGTTCCCACCCGCCGCTCTGGCACTCAGTACCCCAGCCGGGCTCCCGTTGGCCGGGTCTGGGATAGGGAACGAGGGGGATCGAAGGTCGCTTTGGGTGTTTGCTCCCATGAAGGTCAGAGCTGTAAAAACCCTGCGATTACCTGGGCCGCGCCCAGTAGGATCAAATCGACTCGTCGCCCCTCCGCCCCGGGTCAGTCGGACGGAGAAAAAGAGGAAGGGGATGATCTGATTGTGGGGACTTGCGGGTATAAATCAACGCTTTTAAGTGGATGGGAAATGGAGGGCAAAAGCTCCGGTGACATTCCCAGAAGAGCCTCTAGATTTTTCAGGTCCTTCCGGGCTAGATCGTAAGCTCCCCGCGGGCAGGGATTGGCTCTACTGGCCTTATTTTGCTCGCCCCAGCGCCTGCCGCAATCAATCCGTAGTATTTACCGAGCACATACTGTGACCTGTACTCAGCAGTTGGGAGAGTGCAAAGGAGTAAAGAGACAAGCTCTATTAAGGAGCTCAAAACTCCTGCGGGAGGAAACGGACGCTAAAAATAAATAAAATGACTGTGTCCTCAGTAAGCGTTCAATGGCCTAGTGGATAGAGAGTGGGCCTGGGAGTCAGAAGGTCGTGGCTTCCACCTCGTGTCTGCTGTGTGACCTTGGGCAAGTCACTTCACTTCTCTGGGCCTCAGTTACCTCATTCGTAAAATGGGGAACGAGTCTGCGAGCCCCACCTGGGACAACTCGATTTGTTTAGCAGAGTGCCCGGCACAGAGTAAGCGCTAAACAGATATCGTAATTATTATTATTCCTACAGTGTTCTGCACATAGTTGGCATTCAACAAATACGACTAAGAGATTGATTACAATTGGGCTGACCATCGCACCAGGCCACCCTGATTGTCCGCTAACAGAGGTCATCTAAAAGTCAGCTGTTGGCCCCCCACTCCAAACCATCTATGTTTCTAAAAATCCTAATAATAATAATTGTATTTTTAAGTGCTTACCATGTGCCAGGCACTGCACTAAGCACTGGGGTGAATACCAGCAAATCGGGTTGGTCACGGTCCCGGTCTCACATGGAGCTCACAGTCTCAGTCCGCATTTTACAGATGAGGGAACTGAGGCATAAAGAAGTGAAGTGACTTGCCAGCGGTCACCCGGCAGGCAAGTGGTAGATCTGGGATTAGAACCCAGCTCCTCCTGACTTCCAGGCCAGTGCTCTATTCACTAAGCCACACAGCTTCCCATATAGTCCCTGACCTACATGGGGATCGTGGTCTAAAGGGGAGGAGGAAACAGGCATTGAATCCTCATTTTACAGATGAGGAAACTGAAGCACCGAAAAATGAAAGGACTTGCACAAGTTATATATATATATATATGTGTATATATATATATATATGTATGATTTATTTGCATTGAAGTCCATCTCCCCCCTAGACAGTGAGCTCGCTGAGGGCAGGGAATGTCACTGTTTCTCGTTGTATTGAACATTCCCAAGCGCTTAGTACATTGCTCTGCACATAGTGAGCGCTCGATAAATGCGACTGAATGAATGAATGAACCCAGGTCCTCCGACTGCCAGGCCTGGGATTTTTCCAGTAGGCCAACCCTGCGACACCAATACAAGAACTCAGGGTGGCATACGACAGCCTGGGAGCGTCAAGCAAAGTTCAGAGAGGGTCGAAGAGTGCTCTGCACATAGTAAGCACTTTACAAATACTAACATTTTTTTTTTTAATGGCAGAAATATCCCAGCCACCCGTGCTTAGCTTCCAAACTCCACAAGAGGGCAGCACAGCATCGCCGCTGACATTGGTTGTACGGACGGAACGTTCAGCAGAATGTCAAACCCTGGACACAGGTAGGAGGAAGAAGAGAATGGCTGCCTAAGTGCTTAAACAGCAGAGCGTCTACACCGAGGCAAAGAAAAGGCCCACGGATGATCGAGTGCCTGAGTGCAGAAGTGCCGGGAGGGTAGCAGCGCCGCTCAGTGGAAAGATCACGAGCCGGGGAGTCAGCGGTCATGGGTGTGAATCCCGACTCTGCCACTTGTCATCTGTGTGACTGTGGGCAAGTCACTTCACTTTTCTGTGCCTCAGTTACCTCATCTGTAAAGTGGGGATGAAGACTGTGAGCCCCACGTGGGACAACCTGATGACCCTGTATCTCCCCCGGCGCTTATAACAGTGCTCTGCACATAGTAATCGCTTAACAAATACCAATATTATTATTATTGATCATAATAATAATCATAAAAATTGCCTTTTTTTAAGTGCTTACAGTGTGCCAGTCACTGGACTAAGCACTGGGGTGAATACAAGCAAATGGGGTTGGACACAGTCCCTGTCTCACATGGAGCTTGCGGTCTCAGTCCGTATTTTGCAGACGAGGGGGCTGAGGCATAGAGAAGTGAAGTGACTTGCCAGCGGTCACCCAGCAGGCAGGCGGCGGATCCGAGATTGGAACCCAAGTCCTTCTGACTTCCAGGCCAGTACTCTATTCACTAGGCCACACAGCTTCCCTTGTAGTCCCTGACCTACATGTGATCGCGGTCTAAAGGGGAGGAGGAAACAGGCATTGAATCCCCATTTTACAGATGAGGAAACTGAAGCACCAATAAATGAAGGGACTTGTGTATATATATATATATATATATATATATATATATATCTGTAATTTTATTTATTTGTATTGAAGTCCATCTCCCCCCAGACTGTGAGCTCAATGTGGGCCGGGAATGTCACTGTTCATCATTGTATTGTACTTTCCCAAGCACTTAGTACAGTGCTCTGCACATAGTAAGTGCTCAATAAATACGACTGAATGAATCTGACCTGGAAAATCCACCTTGAGGAGATGGAATTTCAGAAGGACTTTGGAGATGGGGACAACGGCCGTCTGGCAGAAGCAAGGGGGAAGGGGATTTCACGTCCTGAGAAAGGATGCGATAAAGGGGTCGGAGGTGAGAGAGTCTAGACTGAGGCAGAGTGAGACGGTCAGCTTGGCAGCAAGGATGAGTGTGAGCTGGGGTGTAGTGGGAGAAGAAAGTGGATAAATAGGTGGGAGAGAGCTGAAGAAGGGCCTTAAAGTCTGTGGTTAAGGGTCTCTACTTAATGGAGAGAAGAATGTTTGATGGTTTTTGGAGGGTGGGGAGACAGGTGCAGAATGACAATGAATTAATATAATCCAGGCAGCAGAGTGAAATATTGATTGGGAAATTCAGTATTGATGGGAAAATCAATAAAGAGGTGATTATCATGACTAACATAGTTTAAATAGGTTTGGAAGTCCCCTGCGTAAAGATCAAATCAAAAATATTGGCTGAGCACTTACTGTGTGCAGTATATAAGGCACTTGGGAGAACACAATAAAACTGAGTTGAATCATATAACGACGCTACTAGCTGAAGCCCTAGAGAGTTTTTGACTATCCGGCCAAAGCTTTTTTATGGTATTTGATAATAATGATAAGAGTAACAATTATGGTATTTGTTAAGCACTTACTCTGTGCCGAGCGCTGTTCTAAGTCTGGGGTAATCAGGCTGTTCCTCATGAGGCTCATCCTCTTAACCCCCATTTTACAGAAGAAGTAACTGAAGCATAGAGAAGTTAAGTGGCTTGCCTAGGGTCACGCAGCAGACAAGGGGCAGAGCCGGGATTAGAACCCACATCCTCTGACTCCCAAGCCGTTGCTCTTTCCACTTAACTACGCTGCTCCTGTTAAGTGCTTTACTATATGCCAGGCACTGTACTTAGCGTTTGGATAGATACAATATAATCGAATCGGACACGGTCCCTGTTCCAAAGAGGGCTCACAGTCTGAATTCCCATTTTACAGATGAGGTAATTGAGACACAGAGAAGTGAAGTGACTTGCCCAGGGTCACACAGCCGACAAGTGGCGGAGCCAGGGTTAGAACCCAGGACTTTCTGACCCCCAGGCCCGGGCTCTACCCACTAGACCAGGTTGCTTCAGTGATGGAGAAGCCGAAGCGGCTTGTGGAGTTTTTCAGACGGCTAAATGTACTTCGCGGTGTCCAAAGCCTTGATGGAGTCAACTTCTTCGGTGAGGTTAGTGACCCCAGCACTAAAGTCGGTTTTGTCTGCTCCCCGGCCCATTCCTTCCGCACCCAGCTTTAGACACACACAACACACAACTACCATTCCTTTCCAGTTGTTTTGGAAGTGACCTAATTCAGTGCTGGGTGAGGCACCATTGGGAACTGGAACAAATTCACCACAACCATGACTGGAAAACCACACGGTGAGATCGGCCGTGTCGTGTGACGGCTTCCGATTGGACGAGGGCTCACCCCACGATTTTATAACGGCGAGAATTCCGGGGTTAGAGTCCTGAATATCTGGGGGGTTGGGGGGAAGGGAGGTGTGTGTGGAGGAGTTGGACAAGAACAGTGTTTGGCACATAGTAAGCGCTTCACAAATGTCATTATTATTATTATTATGTGCCCAGGCCCCCACATTAGTAAGATCTTTGGTGGGGGCAGACCATTTTACTTTGTACTTCCCAAGTGCACTGAATCCAGGGAGCACTCAGTAAACATCATTATTACCTTTGCCTCAGTCAGCTACGGTCACCGTAGCTCATCAGTATAGCAATTTAAGTGCTTATCATATGTTGGGAGCTGGGGTAAATATAAGATAATTGTAACAGACCCAATCCCTTCCCCATAGGGGAGTATGGAGGGAAGAGAAAAGGTTTCTTTTCACGTTTTACCACTCAGGAATTGTGATGGCTTCGGGGATAGGGATGGAAATGTCCCCACCATTTCTCAGTTCTGAAGAGACAAGAATCCAGGAGGGTGGATCCTTTTATTTCAGGGCTTTTAGGAGGCTTGCGTCCCTTTTCACATGCCCTGCTTGAGTTTTGGAGGCAATGCCCACCTCCCTGAATTTTTCTGCTAAGAGAACTTGAACCTTCCCGGGAATCTAGCCCTCAATCACCCCCCTCTGGGGGTCCCAGTGGCTGATATGTTCTCCCATGTGAGAGAGAGAGGGAGAGAGAGAGTGTTGGGGGTGGGAGGAGGCGGGAGAGAGATTCCCACCTTCTCACCTCAAGACAGCAGGTGGAGGAGCATCTTAGGAGACAGGTTCTCCATGAGGCAAACCTTCATTCAGATCAAGAGAGAGAGATGGAGAAAGAGAGAGGAGAGATTCCTTCATTCATTCAGTTGTAATTATTGAACGCTTACTGTGTGCAAAGCACTGTAACTAAGGGCTTGGGAGAGTACAATATAATATAAAAACAGACACGCATCCCCTACCCACAACAAGCTTACAGTCTAAAGGAGACAGAGAGAGACGGAGAGACAGAGCTCAGCAGAATCATTGATTTCCTGAGCAAAGAGCAAGAGAGGGGAGGCGAACAGGGTAGAGGCTGGAAGAAACTGGGAAGACACGTGAAGGCAAGAGAGGAAAGAGTGGAAAGAGCCCGGGCTTAGGGATCAGAGGTCGTGGGTTCTAATCCCGACTCCGCCACTTGTCTGCTGTGTGACCTGGGGCAAGTCGCTTCACTTCTCTAGGCCTCAGTTCCCTCATCTGTAAAATGGGGATGAAGACTGCGAGGCCCACTTGGGACCACCTGATTACTCCGTACCTACCCCAGCTCTTAGAACATAGTAAGTGCTTAACAAGTACCATCATCTTTATTATTATCATTATTATTATTATTAAGGCAGACTGAAGTGAAGGAAGGAAACTGGAGGAAGTGGAGGAGGAGGAGGGAGCGGAGGGGGAGGTGAAGGAGAGAAGTGGAGAGACGAAGGAGGGGAAAGGGGGGGACCCGGGGGAGGGAGAGAAGGAGGAGTAATCAGGGGAGGGGAAAGGAGAAGCAGCGCGGCTTAGCGGAAGAAGCGCAAACGGAGTTCATTCATTCAATAGTATTTATTGAGCGCTTACTATGTGCAGAGCACTGTACTAAGCGCTTGGAATGGACAAATCGGTAACAGATAGAGACAGTCCCTGCTCTTTGACGGGCTTACAATCTAATCGGGGGAGACGGACAGACAAGAACAATAGCAATAAATAGAATCAAGGGATGAACATCTCATTAAGACAATAGCAAATAACTAGAATCACGGCGATCGACGGAGAATCGACGGAGTCAGAGGTCGCGGGTTCTCGTCCCGGCTCCGCCACTCGTCAGCTGTGTGACTTGGGGCGAGTCACTTCACTTCTCTGTGCCTCAGTTCCCTCATCTGTCAAATGGGGATGAAGACCGCGAGCCCCACGTGGGACAACCTGATTCCCTCGCGTCTACCCCAGCGCTCAGAACAGTGCTCGGCACACAGTAAGCCTTTGGGAAATATCAGCAATAAAGAGCAGAGGGTGAGTGGAAGGGGGATGGAGGGGAGGAAGACGAGGAGGAGGGGGCAGGCAGAGCCCGGGGAGGACCGAGAGAGGGAGGAGGAGGAATTAGGAGAGGGCAGGAGAAAAGTGCAGAGGGGAGTGAAAGGGGGATGGAGGGGGAGGAGGAAGGGGCAGGCAGAGCCCGAGGGAGGGGGACGGGGAGGACTGAGGGAGGAGGAGGGATGAGGGGAAAGGAGGAGAAAAGAGCAGAGCCCGGGGGAGGGCGGGCAGGGGGCGCAGGGTGCAGCCCCCTGGCGCCGTGGGGACCGTGGCGCTTTGGGGGCCGCTGCAGGCCGGGCGGGACCTCCTACGCTTACTGCGCCCGGCCCGCCCCCGCCCCAGCCCCCGCCCCCGAGCCCGCCCGCGGGGCCTGCACAGATGAGGCCGAGCACGGGGGGCACGGCGGGGGGAGGAGGGGGTGCCGGCCCCGGGGGTCCGGCGCGGGGGGCCCGGCCAGGCGCTCCCCACCGCCACACCTTCATTCCAATAACGCTTCCTAGGTGCCAACCACTGGCCCCGGCGCCCCTCCTCGAGGGCTTCAGCCCCCCTTGGGCAGGTGAGATCGCCGAGGCCCAGAGAAGCCAAGGGAGCGGGCTGCGGTGGCCCAGCGGCCGAGCGGCCGAGCCGGGAGCAGGGAGGACCCCCGCCCCGGGACTCCCTGGGGCGGAACCGAGGCGATGGGGTGGGAGGCCGGGCCCCGTCCCGCGTGGGGCTCGCCCTCCGAGCGGGAGGGAGCCCCGAGGGTGGGGGGTTCAGCTCCCCTTGGCAGCTGAGGGAAAGGAGGCGCGGGGAGTAAGGAGGAAAATCGGGGTCCGCCTTAAGCCCCGGCGAGGTGCCGGCCGCTGTGCTGAGCGCCGGGGACGGTTCGAGATGATGCGCCGGGACGCGGTCCCTGTCCCACGTGGGGCTCACGGCCTCCATCTCCATTTTGCAGATGAGGGAACCGAGGGACGGAGACTAATAACGGTGAGTGAGGATCGTGTTACGCGCTTACTAGGTGCCGGGCGCTGTGCTGAGCGCTGCGGACGGTACCAGATGATGCGCCGGGACGCGGTCCCTGTCCCACGTGGGGCTCACGGCCTCCACCTCCATTTTGCAGATGAGGGAACCGAGGGACGGAGGGTAATAACGGTGAGTGAGGTTTGTGTTGAATTGTAGATTCTAAGCACTTAGTACGGCGCTCTGCACCTAGTAAGCGCTCGATAAATACTATTGAATGAATGTTAAGGGCTCACTAGGTGCCGGGTGCTGTGCTGAGCGCCGGGCTCGATACGAGATAATCCGATTAGACCCAGCCCCTGGCCCACGTGGAGCTCACGGCTTCCGTTCCCATTTTACGGATGAGGGAACTGAGGCACGGAGAGTAATAATGGTGAGTGAGGTTTGCGTTAAGCGCTTACTAGGTGCCGGGCACTGTATTAAGCGCCGGGGTCGATACAAGATAATTCAATTGGGGCTCACGATCTCAATCCCCATTTTACAAATGAGGGAACTGAGGCACTGAGAACTTATGTGACTTGCCTGCCCAAGGTCACACGGCAGATAAGCGACGGAGCTGGGATCAGAACCCAGGTCCTTCTGACTCCCAGGCCCAGGCTCTAATCGCTAGGCCACGCTATTTCTCACGAAGGGGCTTGCCACACGAGAAGAATACCTCCCAGGTACACGAAGTCTCACACGCATGATGTCACATGTGCACACAGCGTCTTACGCACGTGATGTCGCGTATACACACGGTAAGCTCGTTGTGAGCAGTGACTGTATCCGTCTACAAGAAGGGGACTTCTCTCCCCTTCCTACCCAGGCCAGCCAGTCCATCATGTTAACTGAGCGCTTACTGTGTGCAGAGCACTGTTCTAAGCGCTTGGGAGAGTGCAGGACAACAATAAACAGACACATTCCCTGCCTACAATGAAATTACACAGTCTAGAGACGAGCCTACAGTCTAAGATATAAAGTGGGAGAAAACCACAGGGTCAAATTCGCCTCTGTCTGGGGCGAATACCTATTTACTCTGGGTTAAATTTTCTCTCTCTTTATGATATGTGCTTCTTGGGGAGAGAAGGGATTCATTTGGAAAAAATGTCTAGTCTGGTACATTTCTGGGTATTTCTTTGCCAGGCTGAAGTCATCAACGTGTATCGCCACTGGGTCAGTTTTTCTCCTCATCCACTGAGTCCTGCCCATTCCTGAGAGGCTCAGGAAAAGGTTGGAAAACGAATCGCTTACTGGCAATCGACCTTTCATTTCAGTGCATTCCTAATAACTGATGAACCTCACACTTAGACCGCGAGCCCCATGCAGAACAACTTAATCACCTTGCATCCGTCCCAGCGTTTAGAACGGCGTTGGATGCAGAGTAAGTGTTTAACAAATGCCATTTTTTAAAAAAAACCTCCATTTCAGCTCAGTTCTGCAGCCCGAGATGTTCTATCCCGGGATCTCAGGTTTCAATCCCACATTCCTGCAGTTTCCTGAATAGAGCAGTGAAATCTGAGTTGAACTGGAAACCCCCAGAAATGCTGAAATGAAGAGAGAATTTGGCTGATTCTAAGCAAAATGCCAAGCCGGCTGCCTAGTTTTACAACTCTAACTTGAAATGGTGAAAACAGGAAATCTCAGCCGCCAAAGGGGTTCGATGCCTCGTTGATGAGGTGGTAATTTAGGGTGGTTTTTCCATGGGTAGAAGGAAGATCTAGCGATCGATCGATCGCATTTATTGAGCGCTTGCTATGTGCAGAGCACTGTACTAAACGCTTGGGATGGTACAATACAACCGAACTGTTTCTTGTAAGGTGGGGAGAGTGATCGTCTGTCGGATATGAAGAGGCAGGAAGTTCCAGGCCAGAGGCAGGATGTGGGCGAGGGGTCGGTGGCAATATAAAGGTGTGTGACGGCTGGGTGTCGGAATACCGAGGGAGAAACGGGTTGCACAAAATCTCCAAGTGCTGAGGCTGGTTTGCAGAAGCTGGATTGTAGGATTTTATATCCACATTCTTCAGGGGTAGAAAAGAGATCTGACTTTCTCCTCCCAGCCGCTTTTGTGGTTTAACCGGGCCCTGGCACCAAGGAGCGACAAAGCAAGCTTCGTTTCCAGAGTCTGGGCAGGTTGCCCACATCTGGAACTGGCCACCGGCTGAAACGGAATCGGGTGTCGGTTGATGGATGTTTCTTCCAGGGACGGGGAGATGGCGTCTGCTGAACATATGCTGGGCTGTGACGTTGGGTTACTGCATAGCCCAAGTCGCCAGGCTTTCTGGAGGCTAAGTCTCCGCTCCAAATCCTCTTCTCTAGTAAATCTGGAGCAGAAGCTCGGAACGCCACCCAGAATCCCGAAGCATTAACATACCCCTCGCTCCAGTTCTTCTCCTCGCACATATGTTTCTCCGACGTTGGGTGTGAGTGGATTGAAAGATTCCAATTTCCCTCTGCTGGTCTACTTTTTATCATCGTTATTTAAGTGCTCACTGTGTGCCAAGCACTGCTCACAGCGCTGGGGTAGATACACATTAATCAGGTGGGACACGGTCCCACATAATAATAATAATAATAATAATTATGTGGGTATTTGTTAAGCGCTTACTACGTGCAGAGGACTATTCTAAGCACTGGGGTAGATACAGGGTGATCGGGTTGTTCCAAGCGAGGCTCACAGTTAATCCCCATTTTACAGATGAGGTCACTGAGGCCCAGAGAAGTGAAGTGACTCGCCCACAGTCACACAGCTGACAAGTGGCGGAGCCGGGATTAGAATCCATGACCTCTGACTCCCAAGCCCGGGTTCTTTCCCCTGAGCCACGTTGCTTTTCCTGGTATATGTGAATCCTGCCCACGTCGAGTTCACGGTCTATGGGGGAGCTTACAGTCTATGATCAATCGATCAACCCATGATATTTCTTGAGCACTTACTGTGTGCTGAGCACCGTACGAAGCCGTTGGGAAAGTACGATGCGAGGGTTAGTAGACACAGCCCCTGCCCACGAGGAGCTTGCAGTCCACAAGGAGCTCGAAAGAAAAGTTCCTAGGATCCTGTCCCTTTCCAGGCTCCCGGCTCAGTTTGAGGGTCTGTTTCCTTTAACCTCTCCTTGGCCGACTGTCCGGAGGGGAACCCCAGAACCTCGGTTCCCAGCATTTCCACTTCAGCCTCCGCTTCCTACCAGCAAAACCGGAACCTCCCAGCCCTGAGGAGGCTACAGCAAGCGGAAGGAACGTTTATTCCATTTCTGCCTTTCGGGTTCTATCGGAAGGCGCTTTCTCTACACCGGGGGTCAGCCGCCCCCGTGGCTAACCCCCCGCTGACCTACACCCTCATCAAGAGGCTACAGTCTGATTGGAGGAATGTGGTGTACAGCCTGGAAGCCACTGAGAACCTCAGAGGTAACCACGGGAAGGTTGTGGGCTCAGAGAAAAGGCTGAAATAGTAATAATAATGATGATGACGATGGTATTTGTAAAGCGTTTACTTTGCGCCGAGCACTGTTCCGAGCACCGGGGGAGAGACGAGGTGATCAGGTTGTCCCAGATGGGGCTCCCAGTCTTCATCCCCACTTTCCAGATGAGGCCACTGAGACCCAGAGAAGTGAAACGACCTACCCAAAGTCACACAGCAGACAAGTGGCAGAGCCAGGATTAGAAATCAGGTCCCTCCAGCCCCCTGACCCGAGGGAAGCAGTGTAGTTCTGTGGCAAGAGCCCGGGCTTGGGAGTCAGAGGATGTGGGTTCTAATCTCGCTCCACCACTTGTCCGCTGTGTGCCGCGGGCAAGCCGCTTAACTTCTCTGGGCCTCAGTGACCTCCTCTGTAAAATGCGGATTAACACTGTGAACCCCACGTGGGACAAACTGATTACCCTGTATCTACCCCAGTGCTTAGAACAGTGCTTGGCGCATAGTAAACGCTTAACCAATACCATCAGTATTATTATTATTATTATCCACTAGGCCGTGCTGCTTCTCACTCAGGGCCTGGGGGTGCCCAAAACACTGCTCTCTGACACTGGTTGCAGATCGAGACAACAGGAGGATGGCCAGAAATATCCTGAAGTATGAAAGGCTTTTGGCAGAGAGACCCAGCCTGGCAGGAGTCGAAGCGGCCATCCGGAGAACCACCTTCCCCCCGCTGCAAACCAGCGACCTCCACGAACACCTGCGTCGATCTCCCGGCTCTCAGGTAACATCCGTCGGCTTATCCCGTGCCTGGGACAGTGCTTGGCACATAGTAAACGCTTAACAAATACCATCGGCATCACCTGTCATCCCCGGACGTCTTGACTACTACTTCTTCTGTGATGACTGCCTCCTTGGGGCTCAGTCCCTGCTTCTAAGCCTGGACTGAGTCCTCATTTCCTCTCCCCCCCACCCTTCTCGGTCGGATTTGCACCCTCCATTCGCCCCTCCCTCGGCCCCGCAGCACCTACGTCCGTATCCAGACTTTATTGATTTCTCTTAGTGTCCGTTTCCCCCCTAAGCTCGTCGTGAGCGGCGAGGGAGCCCACCAACTCCGTCGTGTTCTACTCTCCCTAGCGCTTACGTACGGTGCTCCTTCCCGTCGAAGACAGGTTCCGCTTTTCCCTTCCCGGACCACCCAGCACACCTCGCCCAGCCTCTACTACTCCTCCGAGACCAGCGGCAGCCCCCTCCCGTTGCTCCAGCCTATCAGGAAGGAGCCCGTGCATCCGGAACCAGAAGTCGCCCTTTAGCGGGACTCCGTCGGCGACCTAGAAGCCCAGAAGATTAAGGAACTTGCACCCCCTTAGGTGAGTGTCCCCACCCCCCGCCGGGCCCATCACCCTGCCCTTCACCAGCCGGAGTTGCCCCCCCCCCCACCCCGCCACCCTACCCCGCGCCCTCCTGGCCTGTGAATCTCTGGCCCAAGGTTCGGGGTAATGGGGCAGTTAGAGCCGACGACGAGATCCCGAGCCGACATTCTAGATCAGACCAGCTGATCGTATTCGTCGAGCGTTTCCCGGGCATAGCGCGCCATACATACTAAGCACTTGAGAGAGTATAATAGAGCAGTAAACAGACACATTCCCTGCCCACAGCGAGTTTACAGTCTAGAGGGGGAGAGAGAGGGGGAGGGTGGCCCAGTGGAAAGAACCCCCAGAGGTACATCATTTGAATTCTCTGGGCCTCGCTGGTCTCCCCTGTCAAATGGGAATTAAATACCTGTTCTCCCTCCCTCTTAGGCCGTGAGCCCTGGGTGGGACAGAGATCGTGTCTGATCTGATTCTATGACGTCTAACCCAGCGCTCGGCACAGTAAGTGCATAACAGAAACGATAATTACTGCACCTGGATGTGTACCCTTTAGGCACTGGTCCCAACCCCAGCCCTCCAGCATGTATGTCCGTGTCAATAAATATACATCTAATCTTCTGTCTCCCCCTCTAGACTGTGAGTTATTTGTGAGTTAGGAATGTGTCTATCAACTCTGTTGTATCGTACTCTCCCAAGTGCTTAGTACGGTGCTCTATACCCAGGAAATGCTCGATAGATACTATTGATGGAGTCTGCCAAATCTGTCATTTTGTACTCCCAAGTGCTCAGCACAGCACTCTGTGCCCATAAGCGCTCAATAAGACTGATTACTGTCGAAGAGACAGACGAGGTATGTGGGGGCCCATACGATCCAACCTTGCCGGTGGATTTTTTTTCTCTTGGGGCCCAGGCACAGCCCCTGACGAGGAGTGGGGAGGGATCACTCGAGGGAGCGGTCTCTCTGCGAAAAGCAAGAAGCGATGCCCGCCCATCGCGATCCGACTCAGAGTCGTCTCTTTCTCTCTTAAGCCGCTGTGCAGCTGAAATGGCTGGTGAGTTTTGGGCTGCTCCTGCCTTTCCCTGAAGAGTCGCCACGGCAACCGACGAGTCCAGCCCACCCGAAACTCACTCGGCTCCGGGAACAGCTCCAACTCATCAGTTCGACACGAAGGGGGATCCGTTCATATTGGTTCTATAGAATGTAAGCTCGTTGTGGGCTAGGAATTTGACTGTTTATTCTCATACTGTAGTTTCCCAAGCACCAAATACACAGCTCCCCTTGCGCTTAGTGTGCTCAATTGCGCTCAATAAATGTGAACGAATGATTAAATTACAGCTCCTCTGCTCTGTCTCTGGTCCCAAGGATCCGCTATAAATTGCTCCTATTTAACTTCGTAGGGTCATTTCAGATCGACTGGGGTCATCTGAGGTAAAAGGGGGCCACAAAGAGCTTTCAGAAAAATCTAGACCACACAGAAGTGAAAGTGGGGGTGACCCGAAGATAAAAATGGGGACGCAGAGATTAAAGGGTCATTTCAGGTCAACTGGGGCCATTTCAGGTGAATTTAGCAAGGAGCGCTTTCAGAAAAATCGGGGTGTCAGCAATGAAAGTTGGGGTGACCCGAGGGTACAAATGGGGAGACGGAGAGCTCATTGGGTCATTTCAGGTCCACTAGGGCCAGCTGAGGTAAATTTTGGCAAGGAAGCGCTTTCAGAAAAATCGGGGTGCCAGCGATGAAAGGTGGGGTGACCCGAGGTACAAATGGGGACACGGAGAGTTTTGGGGGGTTATTGCAGGTCAGTTGGGGCCGTTTGAGGTGAAATTTGGCAAGGAATAGCTTTCAGAAAAATCGGGGGGTCAGCAGTGAGAGTTGGGGTGACCCGAGGTACAAATGGGGACACGGAGAGTTTTGGGGGGTTATTTCAGGAGAGTTGGGGTCATCTGAGGCGAATTTTGGCAAGGAGGCGCTTTTGGCAAAATCGGGGGGTCAGCAATGAAAGTCGGGGCGACCCGAGGATTGAAACGGGGACACGGAGAGTTTGGGGGGCGGTCATTTCAAGGCAATCGGGGCCCTTTGAGGTGAATTTTGGCAAGGAAACGCGTTCAGAAAAATAGGGAACTCGAAAAAGTGAAGTGCGGGGTCATGCGGGGACAAAATGGGGTCACGGAGAGTTCACCGGGGTCATGCGAGGACAAAATGGGGTCACGGAGAGTTCATCGGGTCATTTGAGGTGAAATTTGGCCACAAGGCGATTTCGAAAAATCGGGACCTCGAAAAAGCGAACTGCGGGGTCACGCGAGGACACAAATTGGGGTCACGGAGAGTTCATCGGGTCATCCGAGGACGCGGATGGGGTCACGGAGAGTTCATTGGGCCATTTCAGGTCAACCGGGACCGTACGAAGTAAAATTCGGCCACAAGGCGATTTTAGAAAATACGGGGAGTCACGGCAGCGAAAGTGGGGGGCCCCGGACATGGGAATGGGGTCCCGGAGAGTTTTGGGGGGGTCCGTTCAGGTCAATCGGGGGCATTTGAGGTGAATTTTGGCAAGCAGCCCTTTCAGAAATATCGGGGTGCGAGCAATGAAAGTTGGGGTGACCCGAGGATACAAATGGGGTCACGGAGAGTTTTTGGGGGGACAGTTCAGGTCAATCGGGGGCATTTGAGGTGAATTTTGGCAAGGAGCGCTTTGAGGAAAATCGGGGTGCCAGCAATGAAAGTTGGGGTGACCCGAGGATACAAATGGGGTCACGGAAGGTGTGGGGGGTCATTTCATGTCAATTGGGGCCGTTTGAGATGAATTTTGGCAAGCAGCTCTTTCAGAAAAATCGGGGTGTCAGCAATGAAAGTTGGGGTGACCCGAGCATACAAATGGGGACACGAAGAGTTCATTGAGCTCATTTCAGGTCAATTGGGGCCATCTGACGTGAATTTTGTCAAGGAATACCTTTCAGAAAAATCGGGGGGGTCAGCAGTGAGAGTTGGGGTGACCCGAGGTACAAATGGGGACACGGAGAGTTTTGGGGGTTATTTCAGGAGAGTTGGGGCCATCTGAGGTGGATTTTGGCAAGGAATATCTTTCAGAAAAATCGGGGGGTCAGCAATGAAAGTTGGGGTGACCCGAGTATTCAAACGGGCTCACGGAGAGTTTGGGGGAGTCATTTCGAGTCAATCGGGGCCCTTTGAGGTGACTTTTGGCAAGGAAACGCGTTCAGAAAAATCGGGAACTCGAAAAAGTGAAGTGCGGGGTCATGCGGGGACAAAATGGGGTCACGGAGAGTTCACCGGGGTCATGCGAGGACAAAATGGGGTCACGGAGAGTTCATCGGGTCATTTGAGGTGAAATTTGGCCACAAGGCGATTTCGAAAAATCGGGACCTCGAAAAAGCGAACTGCGGGGTCACGCGAGGACACAAATTGGGGTCACGGAGAGTTCATCGGGTCATCCGAGGACACGGATGGGGTCACGGAGAGTTCATTGGGCCATTTCAGGTCAACCGGGACCGTTCGAAGTGAAATTCGGCCACAAGGCGATTTTAGAAAATACGGGGAGTCACGGCAGCGAAAGTGGGGGGCCCCGGACATGGGAATGGGGTCCCGGAGAGTTTTGGGGGGTCCGTTCAGGTCAATCGGGGGCATTTGAGGTGAATTTCGGCCTAGGAGCGCTTTCAGAAATATCGGGGTGCGAGCAATGAAAGTTGGGGTGACCCGAGGATACAAATGGGGTCACGGAGAGTTTTTGGGAGTCAGTTCAGGTCAATCGGGGGCATTTGAGGTGAATTTTGGCAAGGAGCGCTTTGAGAAAAATCGGGGGGTCAGTAGTCAAAGTTGGGGTGACCCGAGGATACAAATGGGGTCACGGAGAGTTTTTTGGGGTCCGTTCAGGTCATTTGGGGTCATTTGAGGTGAAATTTGGCAAAAAATCCTCTCCGTGACTCCATTTTTATCCTCGTGTCACAGCAGCTTTCATTGCTTACACCCCGGTTATTCTGAAAGCGCTCCTAGGCCAAATTGCCCTTCAAATGCCCCCGATTGACCTGAACGGACCCCCCAAAACTCTCCGGGACCCCATTCCCATGTCCGGGGCCCCCCACTTTCGCTGCCGTGACTCCCCGTATTTTCTAAAATCTCCTTGTGGCCGAATTTCACTTCGAACGGTCCCGGTTGACCTGAAATGGCCCAATGAACTCTCCGTGACCCCAATTTGTGTCCTCGCGTGACCCCGCAGTTCGCTTTTTCGAGGTCCCGATTTTTCGAAATCGCCTTGTGGCCAAATTTCACCTCAAATGACCCGATGAACTCTCCGTGACCCCATTTTGTCCTCGCATGACCCCGGTGAACTCTCCGTGACCCCATTTTGTCCCCGCATGACCCCGCACTTCATTTTTTCGAGTTCCCGATTTTCCTGAACGCGTTTCCTTGCCAAAATTCACCTCAAAGGGCCCCGATTGACTTGAAATGACCCCCCAAACCCTCCGTGACCCCATTTGAATCCTCGGGTCGCCCCGACTTTCATTGCTGTCCCCCCCCGATTTTTCCGAAAGCGCTCCTAGGCGAAAGTTCGCCTCAGATGGCCCCAACCGACCTGAAATAAGCCCAAAAAACTCTCCGTGTCCCCATTTGTACCTCGGGTCACCCCAACTGTCATTGCTGACACCCCAATTTTTCTGAAAGCGCTTCCTTGCCAAAATTCACCTCAAACGGTCCCAATTGACCTGAACTGACCCAAAAAACCCTCTGTGACCCCATTTGTATGCTCGAGTCACCCCAACTTTCATTGCTGACGCCCCGATTTTTCTGAAAGCGCTCCTAGGCCAAAATTCACCTCAGATGACCCCAACTGACCTGAAATAAGCCCAAAAAACTCTCCGTGACCCCATTTGTATCCTCGGGTCACCCCATCTTTGACTACTGACCCCCCGATTTTCCTCAAAGCGCTCCTTGCCAAAATTCACCTCAAATGCCCCCGATTGACCTGAACTGACCCCCCCAAAACTCTCCGTGACCCCATTTGTATCCTCGGGTCACCCCAACTTTCATTGCTCGCACCCCGATATTTCTGAAAGCGCTCCTAGGCCGAAATTCACCTCAAATGCCCCCGATTGACCTGAACGGACCCCCCAAAACTCTCCGGGACCCCATTCCCATGTCCGGGGCCCCCCACTTTCGCTGCCGTGACTCCCCGTATTTTCTAAAATCGCCTTGTGGCCGAATTTCACTTCGAACGGTCCCGGTTGACCTGAAATGGCCCAATGAACTCTCCGTGACCCCATCCGTGTCCTCGGATGACCCGATGAACTCTCCGTGACCCCAATTTGTGTCCTCGCGTGACCCCGCAGTTCGCTTTTTCGAGGTCCCGATTTTTCGAAATCGCCTTGTGGCCAAATTTCACCTCAAATGACCCGATGAACTCTCCGTGACCCCATTTTGTCCTCGCATGACCCCGGTGAACTCTCCGTGACCCCATTTTGTCCCCGCATGACCCCGCACTTCACTTTTTCGAGTTCCCGATTTTTCTGAACGCGTTTCCTTGCCAAAAGTCACCTCAAAGGGCCCCGATTGACTCGAAATGACTCCCCCAAACTCTCCGTGAGCCCGTTTGAATACTCGGGTCACCCCAACTTTCATTGCTGACCCCCCGATTTTTCTGAAAGATATTCCTTGCCAAAATCCACCTCAGATGGCCCCAACTCTCCTGAAATAACCCCAAAACTCTCCGTGTCCCCATTTGTACCTCGGGTCACCCCAACTCTCACTGCTGACCCCCCGATTTTTCTGAAAGGTATTCCTTGACAAAATTCACGTCAGATGGCCCCAATTGACCTGAAATGAGCTCAATGAACTCTTCGTGTCCCCATTTGTATGCTCGGGTCACCCCAACTTTCATTGCTGACACCCCGATTTTTCTGAAAGAGCTGCTTGCCAAAATTCATCTCAAACGGCCCCAATTGACATGAAATGACCCCCCACACCTTCCGTGACCCCATTTGTATCCTCGGGTCACCCCAACTTTCATTGCTGGCACCCCGATTTTCCTCAAAGCGCTCCTTGCCAAAATTCACCTCAAATGCCCCCGATTGACCTGAACTGTCCCCCCAAAAACTCTCCGTGACCCCATTTGTATCCTCGGGTCACCCCAACTTTCATTGCTCGCACCCCGATATTTCTGAAAGGGCTGCTTGCCAAAATTCACCTCAAATGCCCCCGATTGACCTGAACGGACCCCCCCAAAACTCTCCGGGACCCCATTCCCATGTCCGGGGCCCCCCACTTTCGCTGCCGTGACTCCCCGTATTTTCTAAAATCGCCTTGTGGCCGAATTTTACTTCGTACGGTCCCGGTTGACCTGAAATGGCCCAATGAACTCTCCGTGACCCCATCCGCGTCCTCGGATGACCCGATGAACTCTCCGTGACCCCAATTTGTGTCCTCGCGTGACCCCGCAGTTCGCTTTTTCGAGGTCCCGATTTTTCGAAATCGCCTTGTGGCCAAATTTCACCTCAAATGACCCGATGAACTCTCCGTGACCCCATTTTGTCCTCGCATGACCCCGGTGAACTCTCCGTGACCCCATTTTGTCCCCGCATGACCCCGCACTTCACTTTTTCGAGTTCCCTATTTTTCTGAACGCGTTTCCTTGCCAAAATTCACCTCAAAGGGCCCCGATTGCCTTGAAATGACCGCCCCCCAAACTCTCCGTGTCCCCGTTTCAATCCTCGGGTCGCCCCGACTTTCATTGCTGACCCCCCGATTTTGCCAAAAGCGCCTCCTTGCCAAAATTCGCCTCAGATGACCCCAACTCTCCTGAAATAACCCCCCAAAACTCTCCGTGTCCCCATTTGTACCTCGGGTCACCCCAACTCTCACTGCTGACCCCCCGATTTTTCTGAAAGCTATTCCTTGCCAAATTTCACCTCAAACGGCCCCAACTGACCTGCAATAACCCCCCAAAACTCTCCGTGTCCCCATTTGTACCTCGGGTCACCCCACCTTTCATCGCTGGCACCCCGATTTTTCTGAAAGCGCTTCCTTGCCAAAATTTACCTCAGCTGGCCCTAGTGGACCTGAAATGACCCAATGAGCTCTCCGTCTCCCCATTTGTACCCTCGGGTCACCCCAACTTTCATTGCTGACACCCCGATTTTTCTGAAAGCGCTCCTTGCTAAATTCACCTGAAATGGCCCCAGTTGACCTGAAATGACCCTTTAATCTCTGCGTCCCCATTTTTATCTTCGGGTCACCCCCACTTTCACTTCTGTGTGGTCTAGATTTTTCTGAAAGCTCTTTGTGGCCCCCTTTTACCTCAGATGACCCCAGTCGATCTGAAATGACCCTACGAAGTTAAATAGGAGCAATTTATAGCGGATCCTTGGGACCAGAGACAGAGCAGAGGAGCTGTAATTTAATCATTCGTTCACATTTATTGAGCGCAATTGAGCACACTAAGCGCAAGGGGAGCTGTGTATTTGGTGCTTGGGAAACTACAGTATGAGAATAAACAGTCAAATTCCTAGCCCACAACGAGCTTACATTCTATAGAACCAATATGAACGGATCCCCCTTCGTGTCGAACTGATGAGTTGGAGCTGTTCCCGGAGCCGAGTGAGTTTCGGGTGGGCTGGACTCGTCGGTTGCCGTGGCGACTCTTCAGGGAAAGGCAGGAGCAGCCCAAAACTCACCAGCCATTTCAGCTGCACAGCGGCTTAAGAGAGAAAGAGACGACTCTGAGTCGGATCGCGATGGGCGGGCATCGCTTCTTGCTTTTCGCAGAGAGACCGCTCCCTCGAGTGATCCCTCCCCACTCCTCGTCAGGGGCTGTGCCTGGGCCCCAAGAGAAAAAAAATCCACCGGCAAGGTTGGATCGTATGGGCCCCCACATACCTCGTCTGTCTCTTCGACAGTAATCAGTCTTATTGAGCGCTTATGGGCACAGAGTGCTGTGCTGAGCACTTGGGAGTACAAAATGACAGATTTGGCAGACTCCATCAATAGTATCTATCGAGCATTTCCTGGGTATAGAGCACCGTACTAAGCACTTGGGAGAGTACGATACAACAGAGTTGATAGACACATTCCTAACTCACAAATAACTCACAGTCTAGAGGGGGAGACAGAAGATTAGATGTATATTTATTGACACGGACATACATGCTGGAGGGCTGGGGTTGGGACCAGTGCCTAAAGGGTACACATCCAGGTGCAGTAATTATCGTTTCTGTTATGCACTTACTGTGCCGAGCGCTGGGTTAGACGTCATAGAATCAGATCAGACACGATCTCTGTCCCACCCAGGGCTCACGGCCTAAGAGGGAGGGAGAACAGGTATTTAATTCCCATTTGACAGGGGAGACCAGCGAGGCCCAGAGAATTCAAATGATGTACCTCTGGGGGTTCTTTCCACTGGGCCACCCTCCCCCTCTCTCTCCCCCTCTAGACTGTAAACTCGCTGTGGGCAGGGAATGTGTCTGTTTACTGCTCTATTATACTCTCTCAAGTGCTTAGTATGTATGGCGCGCTATGCCCGGGAAACGCTCGACGAATACGATCAGCTGGTCTGATCTAGAATGTCGGCTCGGGATCTCGTCGTCGGCTCTAACTGCCCCATTACCCCGAACCTTGGGCCAGAGATTCACAGGCCAGGAGGGCGCGGGGTAGGGTGGCGGGGTGGGGGGGGGGCATCTCCGGCTGGTGAAGGGCAGGGTGATGGGCCCGGCGGGGGGTGGGGACACTCACCTAAGGGGGTGCAAGTTCCTTAATCTTCTGGGCTTCTAGGTCGCCGACGGAGTCCCGCTAAAGGGCGACTTCTGGTTCCGGATGCACGGGCTCCTTCCTGATAGGCTGGAGCAACGGGAGGGGGCTGCCGCTGGTCTCGGAGGAGTAGTAGAGGCTGGGCGAGGTGTGCTGGGTGGTCCGGGAAGGGAAAAGCGGAACCTGTCTTCGACGGGAAGGAGCACCGTACGTAAGCGCTAGGGAGAGTAGAACACGACGGAGTTGGTGGGCTCCCTCGCCGCTCACGACGAGCTTAGGGGGGAAACGGACACTAAGAGAAATCAATAAAGTCTGGATACGGACGTAGGTGCTGCGGGGCCGAGGGAGGGGCGAATGGAGGGTGCAAATCCGACCGAGAAGGGTGGGGGGGAGAGGAAATGAGGACTCAGTCCAGGCTTAGAAGCAGGGACTGAGCCCCAAGGAGGCAGTCATCACGCTTACGGTGTGCAGAGAACTGTACTAAGCGCTTGGGAGAGTACAATAGTGTCGGTAGACATTTCCTGCCCACAACGAGCTCACAGTCTAAATGGGGAGACAGGCAAGAATAGAAATAAATAAATTACGGATATGGACGTCAGTGCCGTGGGGCTGGGGGAGAGGGGTGACCAAAGAGAGAGAATCAGGGTGAGGCAGAAGGGAGTGGGAGAAGAGGAAAGGAGGGATCAGTCTGGGAAGGCCTCTTGGAGGAGATGGGCCTTCAGAAGGCTTTGAAGGAGGGGAGAGGAATCATCTGACAGATAGACATTAGCAGAGACCGAGGCATGTATCTTAAACGATGATAAAAATGACAACGATGATAAAAACATTTCAAAAGAGGGACGTCCAAAATCTAAGCATCTTGTGGATCACATACGTGGGTCGTGTCGGCTGAAGAATTCAACATCTCCAAGGGAGGCATTTCACCAAAATAGAGACTGTCCGAACAAAGATTTTTATCATCCGAAAAGGAGTTGAGGCAAACAATAATAATAATAATTGTAGCAGTTGTTAAGTTCTTGGTACTGTACTAAACCCTGGGGGAGGAGTACAAGCAAGTAACAACAGTGATAAAATATGGATTTAAAAAAAAAGGAATTCCATCCAGGTACCGATGACTATTTAGGCTTTGCAAATTATACCATACCTGAGGAATGTTCTCGAGTAACCCAGCAAGACGAAATTTAGATGGAAGAATCAAAGCAGGAGCAAATTCCACTTAGCAAAGATGTCCACTTTCCCAAATGAGGAGAGCTGAATTCAGAGAAGTGCCTGGCTTCACATATGCAAAACACTGGAATGAGCTTTTATTGACAGGGTATTCATTCATTCATTCAATAGTATTTATTGAGCGCTTACTATGTGCAGAGCACTGTACTAAGCGCTTGGGATGAACAAGTCGGCAACAGATAGAGACAGTCCCTGCCGTTTGACGGGCTTACAGTCTAATCGGGGGAGACGGACAGACAAGAACAATGGCACTAAACAGCGTCAAGGGGAAGAACATCTCGTAAAAACAATGGCAACTAAATAGAATCAAGGCGATGTACAATTCTTTACACTCACAGTAATGTGAGTGTATTCATTAACAAAATAAATAGGGTAACGAAAATATATACAGTTGAGCGGACGGGTACAGTGCTGTGGGGATGGGAAGGGAGAGGTGGAGGAGCAGAGGGAAAAGGGGAAAATGAGGCTTTAGCTGCGGAGAGGTAAAGGGGGGATGGCAGAGGGAGTAGAGGGGGAAGAGGAGCTCAGTCTGGGAAGGCCTCTTGGAGGAGGTGATTTTTAAGTAAGGTTTTGAAGAGGGAAAGAGAATCAGTTTGGCGGAGGTGAGGAGGGAGGGCGTTCCAGGACCGCGGGAGGACGTGACCCAGGGGTCGACGGCGGGATGGGCGAGACCGAGGGACGGCGAGGAGGTGGGCGGCGGAGGAGCGGAGCGTGCGGGGTGGGCGGTAGAAAGAGAGAAGGGAGGAGAGGTAGGAAGGGGCAAGGTGATGGAGAGCCTTGAAGCCTAGAGTGAGGAGTTTTTGTTTGGAGCGGAGGTCGATAGGCAACCACTGGAGTTGTTTAAGAAGGGGAGTGACATGCCCAGATCGTTTCTGCGGGAAGATGAGCCGGGCGGCGGAGTGAAGAATAGACCGGAGCGGGGCGAGAGAGGAGGAAGGGAGGTCAGAGAGAAGGCTGACACAGTAGTCTAGCCGGGATATAACGAGAGCCCGTAATAGTAAGGTAGCCGTTTGGGTGGAGAGGAAAGGGCGGATCTTGGCGATATTGTAGAGGTGAAACCGGCAGGTCTCGGTAACGGATAGGATGTGTGGGGTGAACGAGAGGGACGAGTCAAGGATGACACCGAGATTGCGGGCCTGCGGGACGGGAAGGATGGTCGTGCCATCCACGGTGATGGAGAAGTCTGGGAGCGGACCGGGCTTGGGAGGGAAGATGAGGAGCTCGGTCTTGCTCATGTTGAGTTTTAGGTGGCGGGCCGACATCCAGGTGGAGACGTCCCGGAGGCAGGAGGAGATGCGAGCCTGAAGGGAGGGGGAGAGGACAGGGGCGGAGATGTAGATCTGCGTGTCATCTGCGTAGAGATGGTAGTCAAAGCCGTGAGAGCGGATGAGTTCACCGAGGGAGTGAGTGTAAAGGCGTACTCACAGTACTCACAGGGTACTCTCGTTCTTTCTCTTTCTCTCTTCTCCCTCGCCCTCCCTGTCCCAGAGTTGGATTTAGGATTTTTTTTTTTTTGAAACAATTATATCGCTTCTGCTTGTCTCTTGAAATCTCTGATGCTAGTTTATTCCCTGTGGAATATCTCCAGGTCGGGACTAGGTGAATTTCTCTTCCACGCCGGGAAGGAAGCCAGAACAGATTAATAATAATGGTGGTATTTGTTAAGCGCTTACTATGTGCAGAGCACTGTTCAAAGCGCTGGGATGGATACAGGGTAATCACGTTGTCCCATGAGAGGCTCACAGTCTTAATCCCCATTTTACACAGTCACCCAGCTGACAAGTGGCAGAGCCGGGATTCGAACCCACGATCTGCGACTCCCAAGCCCGTGCTCTTTCCACCGAGCCGCGCGCTGCTTCTCTTGCAGCATGCGGCATGCAGATTATTGCAGGGTTGCTGGAAGATCCAACGGTCCTGGGCAACAGCACTGAAAAACTGGGTTCAGGCCGGGGGAAGGACGCTCACTCTGACCTTAGCCAGGCCCCAGAGAGGGGCTCCTGCTCAGATTTCTGCCAATCGAGCAGTGTGACCCAGTGGGTAGAGCACGGGCCCGGGAGTCCGAAGCGTCCTAAACCCCCGGCTCATACCAAAAAAAAATCCTTTCTGATCTCCTAACCTCCTGTCTCTCTCCACTTCAATCTATACTTCAGTCCGCCGCCCGGATTCTCTTTCTACAGAGACGTTCTGGGCCCGTCACCCCCCTCCTCAAAAATCTCCGGTGGTTGCCTATCCTTCCTCGACGCCCTCCCTCCTCAAATCGGCCAAACTAGACACCTTCCCCCCTTCACAGCCCTACTGAAAGCTCTCCTCCTCCAGGAAGCCTTCCCGGACTTAGCCCCCCTTTCCCTCTGCTCCCCCCATCCCTCCCTCTGCTCCCCTCCTCCCCCCGCTCCACAGCACTCGCGTGTATATATGTACATATTTATAATCCTCCTTATTTCAACGATACGTACATAGCTATAATCCTATTCATTGATATCGCTGCCCTTGATGCCGGTTTACTTGTTTTATATAATAACGGTATTTGTTAAGCGCTTACTGTGTGCAAAGCACTGTTCTAAGCGCTGATCTGTCTCCCCCTTCTAGACCGTGAGCCCACTGCGGGCAGGCATTGTCTCTCTCTGTGGCTGAATTGTGCTTTCCAAGTACTTAGTACAGCGCTCTGCGCACGGAAAGCGCTCAATAAATACAACTCGGTGAGTGAATGAATCTCCCAGATCAGACCAGCCTCCTTGACAAGTCTAACGTGAAAAGCCAGACCACCAAGGTTCCCGTGGAAAGCTTAACTTAATTCTTACCCCAGGTGCAGGGGAATGACACCTGCACACGCTCACATCACACCCACTCCGGCGAAGGCCGGGGGACCTCACATCGGCAGGGTTGGAGAAGATCCTGGTGGGGCGTGGAGGCTGCTGCAAACCCCCTGAATTCTGCTTTTTTTTTCCTCCCGCAAAACCCCTGATCTCTGCTCCCCCCCCCCCACGTGCAATTCAAAGCAACCACCTTTTAACTGCCCTGGGCATGGCAGCGGGGCCCTAGGTGGCGGTTGCCGATTGGTCCAGGCCTGTTCCTGGGCAGAAAAGAGAGAGAGACCCCCCCATCCACGCGTGCCCCCTTCCCCGGACCCCCCCCAACAATAAGCCCGCCACCATCCGCCCTGGAGCAGAGCAACTAGTTCCTTAGCCAACATCGCCTCTGCCGTTGTTTTCCCCGGGAACAAAAAAGCCACTCGTGAAACGGCTTGCTACGGTCTCGCTACGAGTATTATTATCATCATGGTCATCAATAGTATTTAATAATAATAATAATAATATTCAGTCATTCAATAGTATTTAGCGAGCGCTTGCTATGTGCAGAGCACTGGACTAAGCGCTTGGAATGGACAATTCGGCAACAGATAGAGATCGTCCCTGCCCATTGACGGGCTCACGGTCTAATCGGGGGAGACGGACGAAAACAATAGCAGTAAATAGAATCAAGGGGATGGCCACCTCATTAACAAAATAAATAGGGTAATAAAAATACGGATGAGCAGACGAGGCCAGTGCTGAGGGGAGGGGAAGGGAGAGGGGGAGGAGCAGAGGGAAAGGGGGCTTAGCTGAGGGGAGGTGAAGGGGGGCGCAGAGAGGCTAAGCGCTTACTACTTGCAGACCACTGTTCTGAGCAGTAGGGTAGACACAAGGGAATCAGGTCGTCGCACGTGGGGCTCACAGTCTTCCTCCCCATTTTACAGATGCGGGAACTGAGGCGCGGAGAAGTGAAGTGACTTGCCCACGGTGACGCAGCCGAGAAGTGGCAGAGCCGGGATAAGCCCCCTACCGGGTGCGGAGCACCGTCCTGACCCCTGGAGACCCCGTTGTTGGGCAGGGATTGTCTCTCTGCGGCCGAATTGTACGATCCAAGCGCTTAGTGCAGTGCTCTGCACGTAGTAAGCGCTCCGTAAATACCGCCGAATGAATGCACGAATGAGAGACTACAACAGGAGAGAGTTGGTGGAGATTCCTCTCCCACAGTGAGCTTTCAGTCCAGAGGGGAGATTGCAGTACAGGGAAGCAACCTGGCATGGTCTAGTGGCTAGAACTCGGCCCTGGGAGTCGGAAGGGCGTGGGTTCTAATCCCGACTCCGCCACTTGTCTGCTAGGCGACCTTGGGCCAGTCACTTCACTTTTCTGGGCCTCAGTTTCCTCATCTGTAAAGTGGGGATGAAGACCGTGAGCCCCGTGGGGGCCAGGGACGGTGTCCAACCTGATTAGCTTGGATCTACCCCAGTGCTTAGTACAGTGCCCGGCCCATAGTAAACGCTTAACGAACGCCATAGAAAATAATAATAATTGTGGTATTTATTAAGTGCTTTTTATGAGCCAAGCGTCTGGTCTTCTCTCTCCCTCCAGTGGAATAATCAGGAAGTGCGAACCCTGGAAGGCAGCCCGACCTCTCCGTTTTCCTTACCTTTAACCCCCTTCTAATCATTCAAATTGGGGTATTTGTTCAGCCCTCACTATGTGCCAAGCACTATTTTCTGCGCTGAGATAGACACGGGTCAATCGGGTCGGACCCCGTCCCTGTCTCGCTTGGAATTATTGGCTTACTTATGCGTATTCATTTGTCTCCTCTGATGATAATGTTGGTATTCGTTAAGCGCTGACTACGTGCCAAGCGCTGTTCCGAGCGCTGGGGTAGATACGAGGTGATCGGGTTGTCCCATTTGGGGCTCGCAGTCTTCATCCCCATTTTACAGATGAGGTCACGGAGGCACATGGAAGTTAAGTGAGTTGGTCAAAGGGATAAGTGGCGGAGCGGGGATTAGAACCCAAGACCTCTGACTCCCAAGCCCGGGCTCTTTTCACTAAGCTAGGCTGCTCCCGTGAACTGTGCGCTTGTTGTGGGCAGGGAAGGTGTCAGTTCTATGGTTGTATTGTACTCTCCCAAGCGCTTAGTACAGTGCTGTGCACACAATAAGCACACTCTCTCATCGGCCCTGACGCCTTGTCTTGTTTATTCTTTCGTAATTTATGTATTTATCTGTTTAAGTATATTAACGTCTGTCTCCCCATCTAGACTGTGAGCTTACTGTGGGCAGGGAATACGTCTGTCTGTTGTCGTAGGGTACTCTCCCAAGCGCTTAGTACAATGTTTCACACCCACTAACCTCTCAATAACTATGATTGTACGAACCAAGTAGGAAGGAGAACAGGCATTTGATCTCCGTTCTATAAATGAGGAGACTAAGGCACAGAGAAATGAAGTGCTTCGCCCAAGGTCGTTAAACCAGGCAAGCGGCAGAGGCAGGATTAGAACCCAGGTCCTCTGACTCCCAGGCTATATCCCCCAGGCCACGCCGTGGAAGTCTGGCTGTGGCCGTGGGTTTCAGCGTGTCCGGCGGGGGTGAGAGGGGCCAGTCCGTCCTTTCCTCTCCCTACCCGGGGATCCCCGGGACTCTGGGAATGTCCCCTAGGGATGGAACCGTTCGTTTCTCCCCCTTGTCTCCTCCCCAACGGCTCCTCCTTAGTCCCAGACTGCCGTGGGCTTTTGTGCGCTGAAAGAGAAGCAGCGTGACCCAGGAGCTAGACCACGGGCCTGGAAGTCAGAAGGACCTGGATTCTAATCTCGGCTCCTCCTCTTGTCTGCTGCGTGATCTTGGGGAAGTCATTTCTCTTCTCTGGGCCTCAGTTACCTCCCCTGAGACAACCCTCAGGACTAGAGGGGCCCCATCCTCGGTGACCTTGGACAAGTCACTTCACTTCTTTCGGCCTCAGTTACTACGTACCGGGCGCTGTGCTGAGGGCCGGGGCACGGGGTGGATACAAGCCAATCTGGTTGGACACAGTCCCTGTCCCACATGGGGCTCCCCGTCTTAATCCCCATTTTACAGAGAGGGTGACTGAGGCTCAGAGAAGCTAAACGACTAGCAGAAAAGTGGTAGAGCAGGGATTAGAACCCGGGGCCTTCTGACTCCCATGCTCTAACCACGAGGCCACTCTACTTATAAGCGCTTAACAAATACCATTTAAAAATAAAAGTCTTAACCTCTCCATGCCTCACTTATCTCCTCTGTAAAATGAAGATAACACCCCCGCTCTCCTCTCGGCATTTGGCATATAGAAAACTTTTAATAGATTCCCTTGATCAATTAAACTTTTAACCCTCCTTTCCCCCTGAAGTTCGACACTCGGTCTCACTGGGGAGGGGGTTCGGAGGCCAACGTTCCTTTCACAGTCGACAGAGCGGCTACGGATACGCAAGACGCTAACCCAGCTTTTAAATCTCGAGACGGGGACCTGTGGAGAGGAAAACAAAATCAAGGTGAACGCAAGTCGATCAGGAATCATCTAAGGAATTGGAAAATCGGGAAAAATGACTCTCTTCTTCGTTCTTTGTTCTTCATCCACAACTCATTTATTTACTTGAATGTCTGTCTCCCCCCAAGACTGTAAATTCCTGGGGGCCAGGAAGCGCGTCTACCGACTCTGCTGTATTGTACTGTCCCGAGCGCTGAAGTCCGGCACTCTCTACATAGTAAGCGCTCAATAAATAGCATTGCTTCATCGCCCTTCACATAAAAAGCGCTCAAGAAGTACCATCGGTTCGTTGATTGAGATGCTGGAAAATTCAGGGCGGATGGCTTGTTGGACTGTGTCCAAGTCGATTAGCTTGTATCTACTCCAGGGCTTTGTTCAGGGCCTGACACATAGTAAGCGCTTAACAGATACCATTAAAAGAGAGAGAGAGAGAGAGAAGAGAGGAAAAGGGGAGAAAACCAATGGAGTTTATTAACCCCACGGGTCTGGAGGGTTTATTCAGTGCAAGAAGGAATGGACAGACATCGGATGCTTTTGTGAAATAGAGAGACGGTTGTTAGAAAAACAACCCACATAGCAAAGCGAAGCAAGGACGGGAGAGAGGGGAGAAGCCAGAGGCAGGGAGACCAGTGAGGACCCTGATTCAGCGTCAAGTTGGGACACAAGGAGAATCGGGGCCAGGGTGGAGGCCGTTCGGATGGAAAGGAAGGGGGGGATCGGGGAAATCTTGTGGAGGAAAAACCGACGGGATTTAGCAACCGACGATGAGTGAGTTGAAGGAGAGAGAGGAATCGAGGAGGTTATGGGCTTCAGACAAAGGGAGTTTGGTGGTCACCTGTGAAGGGAAAGTTAAGCGGGGGAAATGATTTAGGAGAAAAGATAGAGTTCAGTTTTTGACATAATGATCTTAAGGTTCCAGAGGGACGTGGCTGAGAAACAGTGTGGCCTGGCCGGAAAACGCCAGGTCAGGGGACCTGGGCTTCTAATCCTGGCTCCGTCACTTGTTTGCTGGGTGACCTTGGTTGAGTCACGCCACTTCTCTGTGCCTCTGCTTTCTCAATGCTAAAATCTGTTCTCCGTTAGACTGTGATTCCCGGTTGGGTGGGGAGGCCTAGTGGCCTAGGGGATAGAGCACGGGCTTGGAAGTTAGAAGGACCTGGGGTCTAATCCCGGCTGTGGAACTTGTGTGCTGGGTGAACCTGGGCAAGTCACTTCACTTCTCTGGGCCTCAGTTACCTCATCTGTAAAAAGAGGATTAAGACTGCGAGCTCCATGTGGGACTTTGTCCAACCTGAATAGTTTGAATCTACTCAGTGCTTAGAACAGTGCTTGACACATAATAAGCACTGAACAAATACTACTATTATATATTATAGAGTTGAGTGAGGTCATCGGTTATACTTACATAAACTTCTTGAACAATAACTCCAGATTACCACTGTCTGAAGATCTATCAACAGAAGATCTCTTATTAGCGAAGTTCGTGTCTTTTATTATTCCCACTCCCACTATATACCATAGACCTGTAAACTGGAGGGATATTTCGCGTGAAAGGAACGAGGCTATGGGAAGCAGCATAGCCTAACGGACAGAGCACGGGCCTGGAAATAATAAGGACCTGGTTCTAAACCCAGCTCCGACACTTGTCTGCTGTGTGACCTTGAGAAAGTCACTTCGCTTCCCTGTGCCTCAGTCACCTCATCTGTAAAGAGGGGATTAAGATTGGAAATCCCATGTGGGGCAGGGAGACTGTCCACTCTGATTATCCTGTATCTGCCCCAGCGCTCCGAACAGTGTCTGGCACATAGCAAGGACTTAGCAAACGCCATAAGACAAACATCCTCGAAACCCGGAATTCTGGGGTCTCCGCAAGGTGAGCATTGAGTAGCCACCCCTATCAGTCGGCAATTTTATACATTGCACGCACCCACTCCAGCGCTTAGGACACTGCCTGGCACGTAGAAAGTGGTTAACAAATACCAAAAACAACCAGACAAAAAAAAAAAAACCGGGCAAGGCACATTGGAATGGACACAGACCGATGATGCATTCCATACTCCACTATCTCTGGATTGGAAATCCAAGCCTCCGGAATCACAGATTTCCTGGGGATTACCATCTGAACAAAGAAGTGCTCTATCGGCACGGGGCCTTCAATCGGGCCCTCGGACCGACGGATCAAAGACCTTCATCTTCCCAGGCGTCAGGCAGACCGTCCCTCCTCCAGAGCTGGCTGGGTTTATGTCCGTCTGGGCAGAGCCGGGGAGGGACCTCGGCCAATCAGAACCACAGAAACCGCTTCCGGGCACCTGTGGGTAACAATAATAATAATAATATTTTTTGTTAAGCGTTAATATGTGCAGAGCACTGTTCTAAGCACTGGAGTAGATACAGGGTCATCAGGTTGTCCTATGTGAGGCTCACAGTCAATCCCCATTTTACAGATGAGCTAACTGAGGCACAGAGAAGTGAAGTGACTTGTCCACAGTCACACAGCGGACAAGTGGCAGAGCCGGGATTCGAACCCATGACTTCTGACTCCCGAGCCCGGGCTCTTTCCATTGAGCCATGGGTACTACCCGCCGTGAGCTCAGAGTCAGGACACTGGGCCAACGTGACACGGCTAGACTATCCTCAGGGAGAGGTGCAACCAGGGGATCGGAGAAGGAGAGAGAGAGTTCATTCTGCCCCCTCCCAACCCATACAAATGATGCCCGCGGGGTCCTTTCTTTTCTTCTTTCCTTCATGATATTTGCTAAGCACGTACTATGGGCCGGGCACCGTTCCTAGCCGCTGGGCCAGACACGAGCTAATCAGGTTAGAGGCCGTCCATGTCCCACGTGGGGCACCTAGTCTTTACAGATGAGGGAACTGAGGCCCAGAGAAGTGAAGTGACTTGCCCAAGGTCACACAGCAGGCAGGTGGAGGGGCTGGAATTAGAACCCAGGTCCTTCTGACTCCCAGGCCTGTGCTCTATCCGCAAGGCCGTACTGCTTCTCTAAGTTCAAATCTCAGAGTTCAAATCACCCCGCTCCTGGCCAGTGAACTGGAAAAGCTCCCGGACTGCCCTTACAGTCTGAACAGTTCTCAATCAATCAGCGTTATCTATTGAGCGGTTCCTATGTGCAAAGCACTGTACTAATCAATCAGTCATATTAAAAGACTTACTGAAGGCAACTCTCCTCCAAGAACTCTCCTCCAAATAAGTCCTCACTTCCTTTTCTCCCACTCTCTTCTGCGTCACCCTGATTTGCTGCCTTTATTCACCCCCCACCTCACCCCCACAACACTAATGTACGTGACCGTAATTTATTTATTCATCATCATCGTCACCAGGTCTCCTACCTTGATCTCGGCCGGTTCTCCCTCTGGGCAGGCAGGAATGAGGGTTGTGGGAAGCACTTGGTCAGGGTGGAGAGGAAGCCTGACACCCCTCCGTGCTCCGGGGTGCACAGCTTTCCCTGGGCCTAGCCCCACCGGAGCCCCACCCAGCTTCAGGCTGCCACTGGAGGAAGCTGGGGACACAGCTAGGGCTTGGGGAGGAAGGATGGCAGAGATGAGATCTCACTCTTATTCTCAAATTCGTTCAAACGCTGTGTAAACGATCCTTCTTTTTCACCGAGAGCTCTGAACCTCCTCAAGCCTTTTCTAGACGGTGACCGAGTTCTACCTGTCGTCAAAAGGCATCGATAAGGATGGGTCAGTACCGGCACTGCCCGTGGACCACAGGGTCACACCGCCAGGGCCAGAGGGGGGAGGGGACGGCCCTGGGGTCCCCCCTCCCCATCCACGAGGCCCCCGTGGAGCCTGCGGCGCCCCAGTGACTCCCCCAGCTCCAGGGCAACGGCTGGTTCCACGTCCCCGCCGGCGAGGGAGACGGCAGACGGGTGACGACAAGGCGTCGGGGACCTGGTGCGGCGGGGCCCCGCCTGGGCCGGAGGGTCTCAGGATGCAGTGGGACCGGATGGACCCCTCCCCACAGATGCCAGACTGAGACTTAGCACTCTTCTTCCCCTCCCCAACCACTCTCTCTCCTTCCACCAGATCTGCCGCGGGTGCTCGGGGGTCGGCGTGGGGCACGTAAGGGTCCGTTTAGTCGGTGGAGCCGAGCCCCGGTGCCCGAGGGAGGAGGGGAGACCGGTACGGCCTGAACTCCGGGATAAGCTGACCCCGCCGGGGCCCAAGCAGCCCCTTCGGCACTGGGCTCTTAGCCGCTCCCCTGTGAGACGAGGCGCTCCTCGCTTACTCAGATATACCGTGCATTCTGCCTCTAAATCTCCCTCAGAAGAGCCCCGACATCACGCCGGATGAGTGGATGGTGCCCGGCTCTGACGTAGCACCTCCTAGAATTCAGCCTGGCACTAAGGACCCGTTCTCAGAATTCCAGTTGGAATCGTCCCCCTTCCTCCTCCCCGCAACCGCCGTGACCTCTTGCTTCAATTTCAGTCGATTCTTCCTTGGAGGCCATTTAAAGTGCCCGGTGACCCTATGCTAAACCGGACCCAGCACTTTGGGCATTGGAGATAAAGGTGGTGACCATTCAATAGTATTTATTGAGCGCTTACTATGTGCAGAGCACTGTACTAAGCGCTTGGAACGTACAATTCGGCAACAGATCTGTTCATCTGGTATTGAGCACTCCCAGTGCTTAATACAATTGGGCAGATAATGAGTGCTAAATATATATCATCATTATTATCATTATCAGCCTCAGCCTACAGAACCAGAGGGGAGAGAGGGAAGCAGTTTCGCTGGGGCAAAGGGGCAGAGGCTCAGAAAATAGTTGTTCTGGTGACCTGAAAAAATGACATTTGACCTCTCGGGGCCCAGCGAGCCCAGTAGTTTTGGACCCGACGCCTCTGACTGTCCCCAGTGACCCAGCACAGACCATCCCACACTCCAGACTCTCCCCGAGGGAGCCGGCACGGGCTAACGTCTCTCACTTTCCCCTCTCCATCCCTGACTCTCCTCCAGTGACCCAGCAGGGCCCATCCAACCCCCGTGACGCTCGCCCAGTGACCCGGCATTGACACACATCCATAGGTGTTCAAACCCCTTTAGACCAGCTGGGGTATCCGGTTGCCCAGCTCCCCGTGGGTACGGCGCCTAGTACCGTGTTCTGCACACGGTAAGTGCTCAGTAAATATTATCGAATGAACGGATGAACGGATTCCCCGGGCTCACCTCGCCAGGCTGGGAGAAGACAGGTTGTCGGCATCAGAATCTGAACCCACGCTTCCTCTCGAAGAGACCGGACCCATAAACCGTCCGCTGAGGTCGCGGCGCCGAGGGAGGATCAGAAGAGAGAATAGCAACGAGAACGAGGCAGAGACTCCGGGGAAACTCTGACCATTCTTTCCCGTCAAGGTGGGAGAGGTTCAGTCTCGCGCCGGGGTTTTATTTTACCTCCTCTGGCCTCTCCTTTGCGTTCCTCGGGCGGCCGTCAGACCGGCCCGGTGTGCCGTTACGCAGAGAGGCGATGTAGAAACTCCAACGGGATCCTGAGACGGAGAGACAGAAGGAAAAACTGCGCAGTCCCAGCAAACCAACCCAGGAGCACCACGGATGACAACCTTGGCACACGTACAGGATTATAGGTTCCTCATTGGTCTTTGCAGTTGGACGGACACACATACACACACATACACAGAGCATCGTTAGCGGGGCCATCGCCAATTAAGGAAGTGTTTGTTCTTTCCACTCCGCCATCTATTCTGTCCCTACCACTTCCCCTATTCCTAACCTGCCCTTGAAATCTTAGTAAACGCACTTGGCTTTCATTTTTTTAAGCCTCTGAGTTCTGGATGTGTCTCAGGCCAGACCTAAACAAGCCCTTACGGCCAGTGTGGCCGGGCCGGTGTAACAATGCCGAACTGGTCGGGGCAGACCCTCCCCGTCTAACTCAGACCGCCCCTCCTGAGCGTCGAGGGGAAGGCTGAGGATTCCAAGTCCCCCAAAACCCCAGGCAGGGAAAGGGCAGGCGAAGGCAGCGTCGCCGTTCGGAAAGCGCACAGAGCCGCCCCAGTTCCGTCTCCGGTCAAGCCGCTCGGCTTCTCTGCCACTTGCCCGCTGTGTGGGCTGGGGGAAGTCAGTTCCGCTCTCTGGGCCCAGTTTCTCGCCTGTAAAATAGAGGTTTCAGCACCTCCTACTCGGTCCCTATCACACAGGGGCTCCTACTCCCCGTCTGACCCGACTGGCGTCTATCTAACCCGGTACCTAGTCCGTACTCATTTTCGTCATCAGTTTCTCCACTCTGTGAAAAGATTAAAGGATATTCTCTCCCTCCCCTTTAAACCGTGAGGGCCCCGATACGGTTCTCCCCACGACAGAAGCCAGGCTGCTATTTCCCACCCACCAGAGGTTCGCAGTCGAACGCGCCGGGAGCGTCACCCGGACGCCGCCCCGCACGCCGGGGAGAGATCGGCCGAAGACACGGATCCCCTGCCTCGAAAGCCACGGGTCTCGGCGTTGCGCTGGCCTCTCCCTCCTGCCGTCCTCCCCAAACACCAGGCAAGGCAGCCATCGACAGCAGGCGCTCCCTTTATTCCTATATTTTACAACTTTATTCTTTATTTAAAAATCACCTCTTGACAAAAATCATATACACATATTTATAGGAGGAAAAACCAAACTGCAAGTCGGGGGATAAAAGAAGAGACAGATCTTTCCAAAGACGGTGGCAGTGGGGAAGAGAGGGAACGGGGTGGGGGGGGGGGGGGGGGGGTCTGCAGTGGCCCACGGGGATCGGGGCCAGCTGCCCCACGGCCCCGGGCTACCCCTAGCCCCCGCCCCGCCGACCCCGAGCCCGGGTCGGGCAGCAGCCCTCCAATAAACAACCCGGCACCCGTGGGCTCAAAGTCCCGGGAGAAGGCGGGGGGCGGAGGGCAAGGCCACCCGCCAGCCAGCGTCCACTAGCAACCCTCTCACAATCCACACCCTTCCAATCGGCCGAGCCCTGCCCCCTCCCCGGCCCGGCCCCCGACTGAGGGAGCCCCCCGCCCTCCCCCACCCCCCAAAGGCCCTACCAACCCCCAACTCCACTCCGGGCGAGGCACCTGACAAACACAGCGGCGGGCAGGAGGCGGGCCCGATCTGGGGAGGACCCGCAGAAAAGGCGGCGGGCCCCCCGGGACGGGGAGCCCGGGGTCGTCCCCCGCCGAGGCATCGGCCCGCCCCCTCGGGAGGCCCGGTTGGGGGGCGGGGGGTCACGACGGGGGTCCCGGCGGGGGTCCCGGCGGGCACTCGCAGGGCAGCCCGTCCCCCGGTCACTGCGGCAGGCCGAAGGCGCGCAGCAGGGCGGGCAGGTCCCGGGCGTCGGCCGCCCCGTAGGCATCGCTCTGGCCCAGCATGGACAGGGCCATGCGCAGCGTGTTCCAGATGTTGTCCGACATGGCGCCCCCGGCGCCCCGCGGCCCCCGGCTCTTGCGCTGCATGTTCAGGGCCTCCAGGAAGTGCTCCACCGCCTCCCTGTCGCGAGGGGACACAGAGGGGGTCACAGACTGTCCTCCCCGCCCCCCAAGAGCTTTAGCGAAGGCCCAACTCCTCCAAGAGGCCCCCCCCACCAGGGCCCGGCCCTCCTTTCCTCTTCTCCCACTCCCCTCTGCGTCGCCCCGAGTGGCTCCTTTCATTCATCTGCCCCCTCCCGGCCCCGCAGCCCTTACGTCCACATCTGTCATTTATTTCTATTAACGTCGGCCTCCCCCTCTAGACCGGAAGCTCACTGCGGGCAGGGAATGGGTCCGCTTATTGTCCTCTGGGACTCTCCCAAGCGTTCAGTACAGCACCCCGCACGCAGTAAGTGCTCAATAAAGAAAGCAGCGTGGCTCAGAGGGAAGAGCCCGGGCTGGGGAGTCGGAGGACGTGGGTTCTAATTCCAGGCTCCGCCGCTTGTCAGTTGGGTGACCTCGGGCAAGTCACTTAGGTTCTCTGGGCCTCGGTTCTCTCATCCGTAAAACGGGGATGGAGACTGCGAGCCGCGCGGGGGACAACCTGATGATCCTGCATCTAACCCGGCGCTTAGAACAGTGCTCGGCACATAGTAAGCGCTTAACAAATAGCAACATCATCATTATTAATAAGACCGAACAGGGACGAAAGGGGGTGGCGGTCGGCCGGGGACGCGGGGGGGCCGGGGCGCGGGGCCCACCCTCACCGGTGAGCACCCAGGTTGATGCAGCTGATGCCCAGGTTGTAGCGGGAGCGGATGTAGCCGGGCTGCAGCTCCAGGGCCCGGCGGTAAGCGGCCACCGCCTCCTCGCTCTGGTTGCCGTTGGCCAGCGTGGCTCCCAGCTTGTTCCACAGCAGATAGTCCTGGGGGAGGAGGACGGACGGTCAGGTCGGATCCCGTCGTGGCCGGGGAATGTAACGATCACTAATAATCGGTAATAACGGGACCCGTTAAGCGCTTACTGCGTGCCAGGCGCCGTGTTAAGCGCTTGGGTGGAAACGAGCAAATGGGGTCGGACCCAATTCCTGTCCCACATGGGGCTCACAGTCTTCTTCATACCCATTTTACAGATGAGGGGACTCAGGCACAGAGACGCCAAGTGACTTGCCCAAGATCACAGAACAGACAAGTGGAGAAGCAGCGTGGCTCAGCGGAAAGAGGCCGGGCTTGGGAGTCACGGGTCGTGGGTTCTAATCCCGGCTCCGCCGCCCGTCAGCTGGGTGATCTCGGGCGAGTCACTTAACTTCTCAGGGCCTCAGTTACCTCACCTGGAAAACGGGGGTGAAGACTGGGAGCCCTACGTGGGACAACCCTGACGCTTAGAACGGTGCTTGGCACATAGTAAGCGCTTCACAAATACCAATATTATCATTATTATTATTATTATTATTAAGTGGCAGAGCTGGGATTAGAACCCAGGACCTTCTGACTCTCAGCCTCAGATACTCTATCCACTTCTGTAAAATGGGGATGAACACTGTGAGCCTCACATGGGACAACCTGATTATCCTGTATCTACCCCAGCGTTTAGAACAGTGCTTGGCACGTAGTAAGCGCTTCACAAATATCAACAATATTATTATTATTATCATTATTATTAAATGGCAGAGCTGGGGTTAAAACCCAGGACCTTGTGACCCTCAGCATACTCTATCCACTTCGGTAAAATGGGGATGAAGACTGTGAGCCTCACGTAGGACAACCTGATGACCTGCATCTATCCCAGCGCTTAGAACGGTGCTCGGCACGTAGAAAGCGCTTAACAAATGCCAACGTTATTATCATTACACCGTACTGGAAGGTGTCTGTTTATCGTTCTGTTGTACTCTCCCAAGCTCTCAGTACACACAGGAAGCGCTCAGTAGATACGACTGAATGACTGACTTCTGCTCCTCGTGCCGGGCCTCTCCCCGCCACAACCCGGCTTCGTTCATTCGGTCGTATTTCCCGAGCGCTTCCCGCGTGGAGAGCAGCGTGCTAAGCGCCCGGGAAGCGGGAGCCCGCCCCCCGCCACAGTTCGGGGTCCAGCTCGGCCGGCTCTCCCGGACGAGCGCCCCCCGCCCCGTGGCGCTCGGCGGCGACGGCGGAAGCGGCCCCCCGGCCCCACCCACCCCGCCGCCCCCGGGGCTCACAGTGGGGCGCACGCTCAGAGCGGCGTTGAAGCAGTCCACGGCCTTGTCGTACTCGCCGCTCAGGTTGAACAGGACGCCCAGGCCGCACTGCACGTCGGGGTCGATGGTGGCGGGGTCCAGCCGGACGGCCTCCAGGAAGAGCTCCTTCACCTCCACGAACAGGGAGCTGGGGGCCGGGCGGGGGCAGAGCGGGTCGGCCCGGGGCCTCGGGGCCCCGCGCCGCCCGCCCCACCCACCCCGGCCGCCCCGACCTCCCCGGCCCGGCCCGGACCCCGCTCCCCGCCGGCTCACTCGGACAGCAGGGACCCCACGACGCGCTTGGCGGGGCCCGGCCCCGGCCCGGCGGCCCCGTCCTCCCGGGGCCCCACGAGGCTGGAGTAGGCCGGGGAGTGACGCAGCCAATCGCGCAGGGTCTCGCAGGCCTGGCGCTGCAGGGACTCGTTGGTGAAGCTCACGGCCAGGGCCATGAGGGCCGTCAGGTTGTCCGGTTTCAGCTCCAGGCACCTGCGGCCGTGGGGGCGGGGGAGGAGGAGGGTCGGCGGGGGGGCCGGGGAGGGGCGACCTCCGGAAGCATCCGGGGGGGCTCCGTCCCCGCCGCCCCGGCTCCTCCCCGCACGGGGGCCGCGGCCGCGCCCGGCGGCCCCGGGAACCTCCGGGTACGGTGGGTGGGGGGCCCGGGGCGGGCCGAGGGAGGGCGGCCCTCACCTCCGGAGGGCGCTGATGGCCGGCAGCTCCTGCTCGTTCTCCGCCTGGGTGGTGCCCAGGTACTGCCACGCCTAAGGGGAGGCGGAGGCTCTCGTCGGACGCGGCAGGGGCCCGAGGCCCCGGGCGGCCGGCGGCGGCCCGCCCGGCCGCCACCCGGCTGCGGGGAGGAGCCCAGACCCTCCGCGGAGGCCCACTCACCTCCATGTGCTCGGGGTCCTGCTGGACCGCGGCCTCGAAGAGGAGCACGGCGTTGGGCAGGTCGCCCTCCTGCAGCCGGCGCAGCCCTTCGGCGAAGGGTTGGGGGTGACCCCTCAGGGGGTTCTCTTCCTCGAACTGGTACCCCTGCGGGGGCGGGGCGGGCTTCACTGGGCCGGGGACGCCCGCCCCTCCCCCATCACGGCCGGCAGGTGCCCGGCCCCCACCGAGTCGCGTGTGGCCGGGACCCCCGGAGTGGAGAGATCCCCGACCCTGCCCCCCAAGCTCGGGTCGCCCCCCCCCCGCAAGCACGTAGCGGGCCCTCGGGAGCGCGGCCGGAACCCGGGGGGGTCCGGGCTCCGCTCCTCCTCCCGCCGCTCGCCCGGCCTGCCCGGCGGGGTGACCGACAGGAGCCCCGGGGCACGGCAACCTGGGTCCGGGCGCGGGGAGGGAGGGAGGGACGCCCAGGAGGGCCCCACCTTATCGTAGGAAGAGGAGGTGAGGTCCTCGTAGTCCGAGAGCCAAGGGTGAGCTTCGGCATCCCGCTTGGCCATCTCTTCCCACTCGGCCTGCAGCTTGTCCCAGAAATCGACGTCGGACTGCGGAGGGGACGGACGGAGGGCCGAAGGGGCGGACGGCCGGCCGCGGGCAGGGTCACCCCCTCTCCCGACCCCTCTGCCCCAGCTCCCAGCGGCCCCGCCCCTCCGCTCTCACCTCCACGGCCGTCTTGGCCCTCTCGAACTCCGACTCGAGGCCGGGCGTGTTCGCCGAGCGCGCGAACTGGTCCACCCAGGCGTCCGACGTGCCCTGCGGGAGACCAGGGGGGGGGGGGGGGGGGGGCGGGAGGGGAGACCGGGGCTACCTCGGAACCCGTCGTTCCCCCAACCCAGCCCCCCGCGCGCCCCTGGACCCGGGCCCCGGGGCAGAGAGCCGAGCCCCGCCGGGCCGGCATCGGGGCCCGGCTCAGCCCGCCGGACGCCACCGAAACCCAGTGAGCCGGGGAGGGGCGGGGAGGGAGGGTGGGGGGAGAGGGGAGCGGGGAGTCCTACCTGCTGCTGAATAAACTCTGCCGCCCACCGCTCTGCCCGGTCCTGGCCCGACCCCGCGCTGGCCTCCAGCTCCACCCGGCCCTCGCCAATCTGCCGCACAAACTGCAGGAACTGGGGCACCGAGACAGGCCGCCTTGGCGAGGGTCCGGGAGCCCCTGCTCCGACCCCGGCCCCGGTGGGGCCTGCGGGGCAGGGGCTACCCCGCGCTCTAGTCTACGCTCTCCCTCTGCCACCTGCTCCATCTTGGCGATACTCGGCTCCCCAGTAGACTGGAAGCTCCTTGAGGGCAGAGGCTGTTTCTTCTACTCCCAATACAAATGCCCAAGATGGTGCCCTACCCACAGACGGCGCCCGGTGGGCACCCGGTTCGGCAAGCCGTCGGCCGAGGCCGCCGATGACTACGTGAACGGAAACGCATCGGTGGGTTTTACTTATTGAGCACTTACTGGGTGCATGCAGAGCACTGTACTTGGGAGAGTTGGGTAGACCCGCTCCCTGCCCACAAGGAGTTTATAGTCTAAAGCACCTATAATGGGCTGAGGTCTGGGGAAGCCGGTCCTGACTCGGTCTCTAGCCTTCAGGGTTCAGAGTATAAGACGGAGCCAGGAGGGGTGAGGGGAGGAGGCGGGAAGGAGCGGCCAATGGGGGCGGGCAGTGGGCGGGAGACGGCTCACCTCCGAGTTGGCCAGTTTGGGGTCGTCCACCTTGGCCACGAAGTCGCTGGCCGTTCGCTGGAGATCCTCCTCCGGACGATACTCCTCGTACCTGGGTCGAGCGGAGAGGCAGGGGTGTTCGCCGCTAGGCCGTCCCCGCTCCGGGCCGGACCCCCTTCTCCACGGAGGGAACCCAAACCCCCAGCACCTTCTCGGGGTGGTGGGGAGCGGGGCAAGAGGAAAGATCCGGGGGGCCCAAAGACAGGGGAGGACCGCCACTGCAAAAGGGAAGGGGGTGGGGTTGAGGCGGGTGGGATGAGGGGGCACGGGGGCCAGAGGACGAATTTGCAAGTGGGATGGCCGAAGGGGAAAGACGGAAGGGGCGAGGATTGAGACTGGGCAGCTCCCCCGGGGGGGAAGGCGCTCTGGGGGCGAGACTCACCAGCGGTCAGCAGCGGGGGCGGTGGCGGCGCCCTCCTCGGCCTCCCCTAGCCACAGCTTCTCCTCTGATTGCTCCAGGTACTCCTCCGCCCAGCGGGAGGGGGACCCGGACAGAGGGTCTGCATGCGGTGGGATTCGGGGACAGGGACCAAGTTGTTCTTCCTCTCCCTCTCTCTCCCCTGCCCCGTGTCCAGCTCCCAGGACGGAACTCAGTCGTCCGGGAGGGAGTGGCGGAGGGGGGAGGTACCCCGGGGGCACAGCTCGGTCCCTGAGTTTTGTCTTCTCCCCTTTCTGATGGGATCATTCCTTGGACAGCCCCTCCCACCCTGCCCCCAGACCCAACGTGCCGCTCACGGGTGCCTGGGTGTCACGACTACGGTCCTTCGAGGCTCCCCAGCTCCAGCCATCGTTGGCCCGCTCACCCTCGCCGCCACCACACACCCCCCGCCCCAGGCCCAGCTGACCCGGGGCGACAGGTGCGGGGCCAAAGCCTCACCGGTGACTTCGGAGATGAACTCCTTGGACCAGTCGGCCTCATTATAGTCCTGGGCCACGTCCACGGCGTCCCCGGCGGCCAGGAATTCCTGGGCCCAGTGCTCCGAGAGAGCCAGGTCCGCCACGCCAGGGGCTGGGGGGGGGGGGGAGGGAATGGACGCTTGAGCCCTCGCCCCGGCGAGAACCCCGAGGACCGACGGCGCCCTCGACCCCGAGATGCTCCCAGCCCTCCCGGGGGCAGCCCCGTCCCGCCCCACCTCTCTGAGGCGCCTGGCGGAAGCTGGACTGTTCGATCTCCTGCATCTCCGCCAGCAGGTCGTCCATCTTGAAGGTCTGCGGAGCCTGGGCCGCGAGCGGGACATCCCGGTCCTGAAGGAACTCCGCCACCAGCTACCGGGGGCCAGAGGCACGGGGATCACGGGCGGGCCGCGAGGAGGGGCGCAGCCGGGCGGCCCGGCACGGAGGCGGGGGGATGCCGCGGTGACCCCCGGACGACCCTGTCGGAGGGCCTTCCCGCCAGCCTGTGCGCGCGTGGTCCCGTCCCAGGCGAATAAGGCGGGCGGCGGGCAGCTCCGCGCTAAATCCAAATGAATCCTTCTTGGGCCACCGAGGGTGGGATCGGGGCAGGGCGGTGAGCCCTCGGGAGCAGGAGGAGGAGGAACGGGAAGTAATAATCAGGGTATCTGTTAAGCGCTTACCACGTGCCAGACACCGTACCGAGCGCCGGGCACGGGACTAAGTCCTGGAAACGAGGTGGGATCGGGAGGAGGGCCGACGGGGAGAGGAGGGGAAAACAGGGTGGGATCGAGGGACGGGGGTCTCACCTCATTCTCGGTGGCCACTCCCAACGGCTTGGAGACCTGAGGAGGAGCGAATAGTAAGAATAACGACGAGGGAGATATTTCTTAAGCACTTACTACGAGCCGGGCACCGTATTAAGGGCTGGGGCACTACTACTACTACTACTACTAATAATTCCGGTATCTGTTCAGCACTTATTAGGGGCCAAGCACAGTTCTAAGCGCCGGGGATAATAATCAAAATAATAGCGGTACGTGTTAAATGTTTACTACGCGCCGAGCACCGGGGCGGGGAGAAGGGTGAGGAGGTGGTCCCGGGTGGGGCCCCATTTTCCAGAGGGGGGAACTGAGGCCCCGAGAAGCGACTGGGTCAAGGTCACCCGGCAGATGGGTTCTGGCAGCCCCCCCCCCCCCCCCCCCGGCTGTGCAGCCGCAACCCCCTCCCCACCCCCCGGGCCTCCTCTCACCGGTTGGGGGGCGTGGGCCCCGGGGGGCCACGGGCCGGGCCGCAGCCCCTCCTGCCGCAGGGCCTTGTCCTGGGTGAAGTGTCCGGCCAGCTTCATCAGGGGGTTCGCCCCCCCGCACTCGGGGTCCACCAGCTCCCGCATGGCCATGGCGACGGCCGGCCGGGGGGGGCCGCCTCCTCCCAGCCCCTAGGGCAGACCCGGGGAGGGGCGAGGGGACAAGGGGGTGACCTGAGCCCCTCCGCCTGCCCCCTCCCCGATTGGGGCGACCGGCCCCACCTGCCCCCCCCCCGCCCTGCAGGGACACCTCGCCACCTCCCGCGCCCCCGTTCCCCCAGGGTGGGGGGTCCAGACTCGACGTCCTGAGCCCCCCCAGCCCCCCCAACTCCCCAAGCCCCCTACCCTCCAGGCCGCGATGCTCGGCCGGTCCTGCTGCGGGCGGGGGAGGTGGGGGGAGGTGGGGGGGCTGGAAGGGGGGCCGGGAGGGGGGCTGGGAGGGGATGGGGGGGTGGGAGTGGGGGGGGGGCGGAGCTGGCTCTTAAAGGGCCAGGCCCCTCCGGCCGGCCGGGGAAGTGGTTGGACGGGGCGGGCGGCGGGGGACTGCGGCAGCGGCGGGGGGCGGGCCGGGGGGCGGGCCCGGGGTGGGGGCGGGGCCCCGGCCTTAAAGGGGAAGCGGCCTCAGAGGTGTTGTTAAAGGGGCGGGGGGGAAATCCGGGGCGTTCATTCATTCCTGCATTCCTTCGTATCGATCGAGCGCTGACTCTGTGCCGAGCACTGGACTAAGCGCTTGGAGCGTCCCACTGGGCCCCAGAGAGAGGCCATCCCTGCCCCACCACGGGCTCACGGTCTCAACGGGGGAGACCGCGGAGCAAAACGGCACAAAATAAGACAGCATCCTCCAGATAGAGACAATCCAGGGGATGTACACCTCAGTGAGAAAATAAATTGGGTCATTAGTGATATATGCAAAGGAGCGCAGTGCCGAGGGGAGGGGGGAGGGGGAGGAGCAGAGGGGAAAGGGGGGGCTCAGTCTGGGGAGGCCTTCTGGAGGGGGTAGTAGGAAATTCGGGGTGTTAAAGGGGTAGGGGGAAGAAGCCGGGGTGTTAAAGGGGTAGGGGGAAGAAGCCGGGGTGTAAAGGGGTAGGGGGAAAATCCAGGGCGTTAAAGGGGTAGTGGGAAATCCAAGGTGTAAAAGAGATAGGAGGAAGCCAGGGTGTTAAAGGGGTAAGGAGAAATCTGGGTGTTAAAGGGGTAGGGGGAAATCCGGGGTGTTAAAGGGGTAGGGGGAAGCCAGGGTGTTAAAGGGGTAGGGGGAAATCCAGGGTGTTAAAAGGGTAGGGGGAAATCCGGGATGTAAAAGGGGTAGGGGGAAATCTGGGGTGTTAAAGGGGTAGGGGGAAGCCGGGGTGTTAAAGGGGTAGGGAGAAGCCAGGTTGTTAAAGGGGTAGGGGAAAATCCGGGGTGTTTAAGGGGTAGGGGGAAATCTGGGGTGTAAAAGGAGTAGGGGAAAATCCGGGGTGTAAAAGGGGTAGGGGGAAGCCAGGGTATGGGTGGACCCCGGGGCCTGGGAGTCAGGACCTGGGTTCTGATCCTGACTCTACCACAAGTCTGCTGGGTGACTTGGGCGATCGCTTCACTTCGCCGGGCCTCAGATACCTCATTTGTCAAATGGACCTGGGCTTTAATCCAGCCTCTGCCACAAGTCTGCTGGGTGACTTGGACAAATCGCTTCACTTCTCTGGGCCTCAGTTCCCTCAGCTGGAGAGTGGGGATTAACAGCGTGAGCCCCGTGGGGGACAGGGGCTGAGTCCAACCTCTTTAACTTGTATCTCCCCAGCGCTTAGTACAGCGCCTGGTACACAGTAAGCGCTTGACAAATACCATAATTATGATTATGATTCTTATTAAGTAGGCGGGGTGTAAAAGGGTCAGGCGTGGAGGCAGATCAGGACTGCAGAGAGAGGAGTTTGGGACTCCTGGGCTGGTGAGCTTCCCCCTCATTCATTCAATCGTACTTATTGAGCGCTTACTGTGTGCAGAGCACTGTACTAAGCGCTTGGAAAGCACATTATAACAATAGACACATTCCCTGCCCACAACAAGCTCACAGAGTAGAGGTTGCGGGGGTTATTCAGTGGGACGACCCCGGGGGCTCCTCCCGCTCCCCTCCAGCTTCCCGGGACACCCCCACCTCAGAGAAACCCGCCCCCAGCCCCCGGTGACCTCTCCTTTTACTAGGCCTTAGTCTGCCCCCAGCCGGAACGCCCCCACTTCAAACCAAAGTTCAGAACCGTCCCCCACCCTCCCTTTCCCCATCCCGGACTTGGGGAGGGAGGGGCGAGGGCTGGTTCAGGCCTACGGTGCGAGGGGTAAACTGAGGCCCATGGCGGGCAGGACCCCCACACACCAAGCAAACTGCACGACCCTCTCTAGGCCTCAGTTTCCCCCTGCACGAGAGGGGGTGGATAGCATCATGGGGGGGGGGGGCCGCACACAAACGATAAGATCCTTTGAGATCCTTGAGGGGGGCACTGAGTTTTTCTTCCTCCTTCCAGGCCCGAGCTCTAACGGCCGCCGGTGGAACATTGATCTTAGGGTTCTACCCCTCAGAAGGGGGTCCCGAGGCGGGTGGACGAAGCCTATCCCACCGGGACAAATCCCTTTAATCCCTGGACCTGCTGCGGCCTGACTTTTCTTCCTGCACTGGGAAACCCGGGAAGCCACCTGCCCTCCAGCCTCAAGGTCACCGGGGCAGTGGACTTTTTACCTATTTTTACTTATTTCTCCTCATGCCTGTTTACTTGTTTTGCTGTCTCATCCGGCTCTAGACGGTGAGCCCGTTGTGTGTCTCTCTTTATTGCCGGACTGTACTTTTCAAGCGTTTAGTACAGTGCTCTGCACACAGTGAGCACTCAATAAATACGAATTAATAAATGAATGAATGATTTGGACTTCTCGACACCCCCCCAACCCGACCCCCACCCCCCAGGCCTGTAAGAAGACCCCCAGGGCAGGTACAAGATGGGGAACAGGAAGAAGAAAGTGGGGGGCTGAGGGGACAGGGCAAGGATTCAGCCGGGATGATAGGCCCGGTGACCCCCACATTCCACCTGTTGGGGTGAAGTCGTGGTAATAATAATAATTATTATGCTATTTGTTAAGCGCTTACTGCGTTCCAGGCACCGTACTAAGCACTGAAACCGACTAATGCTGCTTCCTGACATAATAAGGATTGTGGAATTTTGTTAAGCCCTTACTTCAGTGCACTGTGCTAAGCGCTGGGGCGGACACAAGCAAATGGGGTTGGACCCAGTCTCGCGTGGGGCTCACAGTCTCAATCCCCATTTTACAGATGAGGCAACTGAGGCACAGAGAAGCGGTGTCCCTTTCGGCTGCCTGGACCGGCCCCCTGCCCCAGGGCGGCCCAATAAATCGGGCCCTCCCCATTTTCTCCCCCTGACAGCCCAGGCGATCAATCAGTGATATTTACTGAGCACTTACTGTGTGCAGAGCACTGCACTGCGTACTTGGGAGAGTAGCGGTCTGCAGAGACGGATCTTTCTACCCTCTGGGAGTTTACGACCTAAAATGGCCTGTCAACTGCAAATAATCCGAATATCAAAAGGTGACGTCAGGGGCGTAGTTCCGTTGCAAAGACTGTTGGGAGGCGTCTGCACCTGCTGTGGGGCTGTACTGGGCGCCTACTGAACGCGGAGCACTGGGCTGACAGTTTCACGAGCACAGTCGGTCGTCTAGCATCGAAACTGCCTCGCGTTGGCCTTTCTAGGCACACGCTCCCTCGTGGGTCAATTTCAGTTTCAGGGGTGTCTTCTTAGACCACGAAGAGCTGGAGGGCGCTAAGGGTGTTAAATTCCTTCCCGCTGAAAGTTAAGCAGGCTGAAATAATAATAATAAGTTGGTGAGCGCTTACTATGTGTCAGGCACTGTTCTAAGCGCCGGGGGTTCGATTTTTGATGCATCGTCACACATCACTAAGTGTGTATGTGTCTGGGGGAAGGAAGGAAGAGGGAACACATGTGTGGGGGGGTGTCTGTTCCCCTCATTTTATTTGAAAACCCCGGGGCGACCCTCCCCACCACCCCGCCCCGGCCTTCCCCCAGGACACGACAAATCCACACGCGACACACAGGCTGTGAGCTGTGCACAGGGACACGGAGCAGCGCTCACGACAACATTGAAAAAATATACATTATATATAGCACGCCCAACCGCCCCCTCCCCTCTCCCCCCTTCTGGGCAGATTGTAGGGGAGGGGGCTGCAGGAGCCCCTGGGGAGGGGTAGAAGGGGCACGGGGGGGAGCAGCCGGGGACCAATGCACTAGAGGGGGCTGGGATAGGAGGGTCCCTGCTGCAATGGGGAGGGGGCAGGAAGTGGGGGACCCTCCCACCCCCACCATCCCCCCCACCACGTTTAGCACAGAGGTGGGTGAGGGGCGAGACACAGGCAGGGGTGGGGGGTCCTGGAGAGGAAGCTGGGGGAGACCGCCCCCACTCTCCCTATCCCGAGGTCCTGCAGGGAAATTGGGGGTGGGGGATCCCGGGGGGAGGGGGAATAGCTGGAAATGGACAAAGGGGGTCTAGTCAGCAGCTTTCAGGTGGCGGGGGCTTCTCCAGGGAGAGGACCACCGGGGTCTCTCTCCGCCATCCCTCTCTTCTTGGCACCTCTCCCTGGGGTCTCCTCATCCACAGGAATGTCTCTCTCTCCCGCCTGGGCGGGGGGCGTGACTCAGTAGCGCCGAGTGGGGGTCTCCACGCTGCGTCTCTCGTCGCTGCTGGGGGAGTCGGCCCCCTCCGAGTCGCTGCTGTCAGGGTCCTCTTCCTGTGGGCCCGGTCCCCCGGCCGCCTGCCGGCTCTGGTACGACTGGATGGGGGTAAAGGGGTCAGGGTCACGAAGGGTTAGCCCCCCCGCATTCCTCTGGCACCTGTTCCCCTTCTTGTCCTGCCCTCTGACCCCTGACCCATCTCTAGTGCCCCGACCCCCATCCCTCACCTCCATGGGGTTGACGATGATGGTCAGGGCCGAGTCATCCCAGAAGAGGTCCGGATCCTTGGAGTCCGCGGGGGCTCCGGAGGGGGGCCCCCCCCAGGCCCGCGACACGCCGGTGCAGGGAATGGATGCGCACGAGGCCCAGGACCACCATGAGCGCCAGGAAGCCCACGCACACGACGATGATGAGCGTCGCCGCGCTCGGGACCACTGCGGGGGGTGGGGAGGGAGGCGGGAGAAGGGGGTGAGCGGAGGGCACGTGGACGGGGGTGACTGGAGAGGGTACCCCGCTTGGGCGCCCAGGAGCCGCCGGCACCTGAAGCGGAGGCTGGGAAGTGGAGGACGGGAGAGGCCTCGGCCTGAGCGCTTGAGGAGGATGGAGGCCCGGCGGGAAAAGGGTCGGCTCTTCCCACCCTCATGTAACGTCATCGGTGAAATTAACGACATCATAAGGAAGGCTGTTCAAAGGCCTGGACACGGGGCATTTCCTTCAGGGGTCTCCTGACCTCCCCCGACCCCCAAACCCATTGCGTGCGTGACCCTCGGATCGTTTCCCACTCGAAGTGACTCTGTGGATCTATTTTCTCCAGAACTCGTGTCTTCTCTCAACCCCAGCATTTTAGTAATGATGATGATGTTGGTATTTCGGCGCTTACTACGTGCCGAGCACTGTTCTAAGCGCCGGGGTAGATACAGGGTCAGCAGCCTGTCCCACGTGAGGCTCACGGTCTTTATCCCCACTTTACAGTTGAGGACACCGAGGCCCCGACGACTTAAGCGACTTGCCCAAAGTCCAGAAGCAGCATGGGCCAGTGGCTAGAGCCCGGGGCCTGGGAGTCAGAGATCATGGGTTCTAATCCCCCCTCCGCCGCTTGTCCGCTGCGTGACCTCGGGCAAGTCACTTGACTTCTCTGTGCCTCAGGGACCTCATCGGTCAAACGGGGCTTGGGACTGTGAGCCCCACGGGGGGCAGGGACTTGGGCCCATCCGATTTGGTGGCATCCACCCCAGCGCTTAGTACAGTGCTGGGCACTTAGGAAGTGCTTATCAAATAGAAGCAGAGTGACTCAGCGGAAAAAGCCCGGGCTTGGGAGTCAGAGATCATGGGTTCAAATCCCAATGCAGCCGCTCGTCAGCTGACTATGGGCAAGTCGCTTCACTTCTCTGGGCCTCAGTTCCCTCATCTGGAAAATGGGGGTGAAGACTGGGAGCCATGAAGGACAACCTGATCACCTTAGATCTAACCCAGCGCTTAGAACATGGCTTTGCACATAGTAAGCGCTTAACAAATGCCATCATTATTATTATTATGTAGCACTAGTATTATTATAACTGCTTTGAAAATGATGGCTCTGATTGGCTTGGGGGGCGGGGCTCCCTACGCTGCGCTGGGGGGCGTGCGCGCGCCGACGCGCGAGCTGACGGCGCGACGCAGACGCGCGCGCGCACGCCAAGCCCCCGGAAGGCCGTCAGGGCGCCTGCGCGGGCCGCGGCGGAAGCCCACCAACGCCAGCCCCGCTCGGCCGCTGGGGGGCGCCGCGCCCGCGCATGCGCCGCCGCCCTTCCCCCCCCACCCCGTGGGGCCACGTGGTCCAGGTGGGCCACGAGGGCCTGCACTTTGCCCAGCCTAACGGCCTCCAGACCCCTGCCCTTGGGGCCAGCCCGCCGACCGGCTGTCCCTGTTGGAAGCAGAGGTTCAGGGCCGGGGGTCCCGTGCCCACCCCCGCCAGGGTGACCAGGACGCGGCCTCGCGTAGGAAGGGTGCGCGCGTATGCCCGGAGACTCAAAGTCCACTTGTGCACCCGCAGACCCCACGCCCGACTCTCTCGTGCACCCAGAGACCCCGAGTCCGGCCCGCTTGTGCACCCAGAGATCCTAAACCCAGCCCAGGTGTGTGCCCGGAGACCCACCCCCTGCCCGTACGGGCACCTAGAGACCCCAAGCCCACTCCGTGCGTGTACCCAGAGACCCCAAGCCCAGCCCACAGATGTACCCGGAGACCCCAAACCCAGCCCACGCGTGTACCCGGAGACCCCAAACCCAGCCCACGCGTGTACCCGGAGACCCCGAGTCCAACCCACACGTGTACCCGGAGACCCCAAGCCCGGCCCACTCGAGTGCCCGGAGCCCCTCTCCAAGCCTCAGGTCGTGCGCGCCCAGAGTCCCCAAGCCCAGCCATCGACCCGGCCCCGCCGACCACCACCCCGAGCCCCAAACCTGCTGGAGCCCGGTTGGCCACGCGCCCACGGCACACCCGTGCCCCCCGGGCACTCCCACAGCCCCACCTCCGCCATCGCTGACGACACCAGGCCAGGCTAGGCCTCTGACCCAGCTGGCAGCCCCCGGTCCTAGCGGGGGCAGAGCCAGGGCACGGGGAGCGAGGCGCTGGCTCCCGGCCCCAAGGCCTGAGGGAGGAGGGGAGCCCAACCACAGAGGCTCTGCCCGCACACGCCACCTGCCACACCGTGGGCACTGCCCCCAGGCCAGAGGGGCTTGAGGGCTTTGAGGGCAGGGTTCAGTTCTACCACCGTCGGACTCTCCCAACGAGCGCCTGGTCCAATGCTGTGCAGACAGTAAGCACTCAATAAACACCACCGACCGGTCGACTGATGGGATGAATCGGCGGCGTGGACGGAGGCCGGCAGGCCCAGGGGGCACCTGGGGCCGGGAGGATTGGGGGATCGGGGGTCCATCTCAGAGACGGGGGGCGGCGAGGGGGAGAGGGTCTGGACCCCGAGCCGGGGTCTGAGCTTAGTCCCCTCCTTCGGAAATGCCCGAAGCATTAAGGAAACAGTGTGGCCTAGAGGAGGGAGCCTGGGCCTGGGAGTCGGAAGGACCTGGCTTCTAATCCCGGTGCTGCCACTTGTCTGCTGTGTGACCTAGGGCGGGTCACTTCACTTCTCTGCGCCTCAGTTACCTCATCTGTAAAATGGGGGTGAAGACTGGGAGCCCCATGTGGGACAGGGACTGTGTCCAACCTGATTACTTTGTATCTACCCCAGCGCTTAGAACAGTGCCTGGCACACAGTAAGTGCATAATAAATGCAATTCTTTAAAAAAAAAAACAAAACTCTGGGTGCCTCTCTCTGACTCAACCCACCAAACCGGAGCCCCGGAAACCCCCTCCTAAAATCTCTGGACCGCTCCCTCTCTCCTCCCACTCTCAGACTGCCCCTTCCCTTCTGCCTTCAAAAACATTCAAGTTACCCCTCTAATAATAATCATAGTGAAAAGTGAGATCTGTCAAGCGCTTACTAGATGCCAACCAGTAGACTGAGCTCTGAGTTACATACAAGAAAATCAGGTCAGATAGAGATTCCATCCCACACAGATCTCGCTGCCTAGGGGGCAGGGAGAAAAGGTATCGATTCCCGATTTTACTGATGAGGAAACTGTGGCCCGGGGAAGTGAAGGAACCTGCCCAAGGTGAAACAACAGGCAAGCGGCAGAACTGGGATTAGAATCCAAGTTCCCTGACTCCCAGGCTCTTTCCACTAGGCCCCGCTGCTGCTTCGATTCCCAGAACCCGGGACGTGGGAGTCAGGGTTTGGGTTATAATCCCGGCTCCACCGCTTGCCCGCTGTGTGATTTAAGGCAAGTCACCTACCTTCTCCATGCCTCTGTTTGCTTTCTTCATCTGTAAAATGGGGATTAAATACCTGTTTTCCCTCCTACTAAGACTGTGACGGGGCAAGGACCGTTTCCGATGCGATTATTTTGTATCTCCCCCTGCGCTTACTACGGTGCTTGACACACAGTAAGCGTTGTAACAAATAGCACAATTATTATTACTCACAAATTCCTCTGCTACCTCCAGACACTGCCCCACTGCCCTGCCCCTTCAAACTCCTCAAATGAGTGGTCCCTACCCACTGCCTACACGTTTTTAAATGGTACTCGTTAAGGACTTTCTATGCGCCGGGCACTGTACTGAGGTAAATACAAGTTAATTAGGTTAGACGCGGTCCCTCTCCCGCATGGGGATTTACAGTCTTAATCCCCGCTTTCCAGATGAGGTCACCGAGGCCCGGAGAAGTCAAGGGACCGGCCCCGGGTCACGCGGCACAGCCGGAATTAGAACCCGGGTCCTTCTGACTCCCAGGCCCGGGCTCTATCCACTCGGCCATGCTGTTTCCCTAGTGGGGGGCCTCGCTTCCGGAGAACGGCGGGCATTCCGCGCTCATGCCCATCCCGGACACCCAAGGCAGGGATTAGGAGATTTGCCCAGGCCCCCAGGCTCTGCCCAGCAGACGAGGGTAGAGACCTGGGTCCTGACTTCTAGCCCGTCTCCATGCCCTTGCTGACGGGTGGGGCCGGGTCCAACCGAGGCACAGAGTGAGGAGGTCGGGGAGGGGGGGTGTCCCCAGCCAGCTGACCCCCGCCCCATCCCCGGTCGTACGTACTGGAGTTGCGGTGAGGGCTGGCCAGGTTGTGGCCTGCCAACTCGGGCGGCGGTTGGCCGTGGTGCAGGAACTGCTGGGAGCCGAGCATGTGACTGGGGTGGGCAGGCCGATCCAGGCTGTGCAAGAAATTCACCTGGAGGGAAGAGGGGTCAAGGGTTAAAGGTCAGGGTGTTCCCCCCTCCCCTCCCGGCCCCGGACACACACACACAGAATAACGATAATGACGACGGCATTTGTTAAGGGCTTACTATGTGCCAAGCACTGTTCTAAGCACTGGAGTAGATACGAGATAATCGGGTCGGGTCTCTCAGTCTTCATCCTCATTTTACAGTTGAGGTAACCGAGGCACGGAGAAGTGACCAAGACCCTAGGCTCACCCTCTCCCTCCCAACCCCCAGCCAGAACCTCCCAGCCCCACCCCGACTCCAACGGCCAGCCGTGCCCGGGGGAGGGGAGAGAGGCAGTGTGGCCTAGTGAAGAGAGCCTAGCCCGGGAGTCAGAAGACGCGGGTTCTAACCCCCGTTCTGCCGCCCGTCTGCCGTGTGACCCGGGATAGGTCGCTTCATTTCTCTGGGCCTCCGTTCCCTCATCTGCAAAACGGGGGTTAAGGCCGCCAACCCCACGGGGGACAGGGACCGCGTCCAGCCCGATTATCTCGTATCGACCCCTCGGCGTTCGCCACGGTGCCCGGCCCGCGGCGAGGGCCTCGCCGATACCCTCGGAGAGAGGGGCGTCTGCCGGTGGGACAGGGAGAGATGAGGGGAGGGAACGGGGCCTCCGGGGGCGGGGCCGAACCTCGACGAGGAACTCGTTGCTGGAATAGCGGCCGTTCATCTCGGAGCAGGACAGGCGGAACTTCCTCTCGTAGAGGGCCGCGCCGGGCCGCAGCCGGTAGCGGACCCGTCGGAGGGTCTCCTCGTACACCGTGATGCTCTCCACCCCTGGGGACGCCGGGCGGGTCCGGGAGGGGTGGCGGGGTCAGGGGTCGACGTCACCCCGGCCCTCCCCCGACGGACTCCCGGGAGACCCGATCCCTCCCTACCGCGTGCCCGGCGGCCGGAGGGACCGACCCTTCCTCCGGGGTCCCCGGGGGGTGGCCGGCGGCTCACCGGAAATGGTGAGGAAGGCAGAGGTGTTGGTCAGCTCCAGCCCGCGCTGCGTCAGGGCCGCCGCGTCCAGGGTCAGGCTCTCCCGCTCCGGGTCCAGGTCGTCCCCCACCAGCGAGATCTCACAGCCGTCCAGGTTGTGGACGATCTCGTCGGACATCCGCGTGTCCGTCACTGCGGGAGGGAGGGAGGGCGCTCGGCTCCTGCCCCGGCCGCCACGACGGCAGCTGGCTCGGAATCATCATCGGGGAGACCGACGGATGTGTTTTATGGTGTTTAGCCAACGCTTACTACGGGCCATGCCCTGTCCTAAGCGCTGGGGTAGATCCAAGCTAATCGGGTTGGACGGTGTCCGTGTCCCACCTGGGGCTCGCACTCCCAATCCCCATTTTACAGATCTGGATGTACAAACCTGTGCATGTGGGCCCGCCTGAGTGTTAACCTGCACCTGTGTGGTGTTCATAATAATAATGTCGGTATTTGTTAAGCGCTTACTATAGTGCAGAGCACTGTTCTAAGCGCTGGGGTAAATACGGGATCATCAGGTCGTCCCACGTGGGACTCGCAGTCTTCATCCCCATTTTACAAATGAGGTAACTGAGGCACATAGAAGTGAAGCGACTTGCCCACAGTGACACAGCTGACAAGTGGCAGAGCCGGGATTCGAACCCATGACCTCTGACTCCCAAGCCTGGGCGCTTGCCACTAGGCCACGCCGCTTCTCTCTTGTCTCTGGGTGTCTCTACGTGGGTGAGGGAGTCTCTCTCTGTTGGTGTGTGTTCATTCATTCCCTCAATCGTATTTACGGAGCGCTTACTGTGGGCAGAGCACCGTACGACGCCCTTGGAAAGTACAGTTTGGCAACAGAGACCATCCCCGCCCACAACGGGCTCACATTTGCATGGGTAGGACTCGGCTTCAGAGACTTCCTCAATGGAACACTCAGTCGCTCAATCGGCCCTATTTATTGAGCGCTTGACCCGTTCGGACCACTTAGACTAAGCACTTTCGGGACTGCGACTCTGTATATCCTTTCCTCCTCATCTCTCGTCACCGGGTGTCTGTGTGTTTGTCTCTGGGGGGGGGGGGGGGGGGTGTGTGCTTCTCAGCTTAAGTGCGTGGTGAGCAGGGAAGGTGTCCGCTAGCTCCGTTGAACTGTCCACTCCCAAACGCTTAGAATAAGGGCTGTGAACATAGTAAGCGCTCAATAAATATCACCGATCGGCTGATGGAGTATTCCAATAAGGAAGTGTCTGAAACTGTGTCTCTGTTGGGTCTATCCACGTCTTCCTTTCCCTCTTTTCTGCTCTCCCCACCCCACCCCGCCACCCCTTTCTGAGCTTCAAAAACACGGTCACCTTTGCCGGGGGTCTCTGTCTCCTCCCCGCCACCCTCGGTGGGCTACCGAGTGCCACGGTTTCCCCGGTGACGACACCCCTACATCCGAGGCGTGGTCGCTTCCCGTTTCCACCGCCCCTACTTCCCCTGCTCCCCGCGCCCGCTTCCCGCCGACCTCACATCCCGTCGGCGGGCAGGCGGGGAGGGCCCTCACCCGTCCCGTGCCAGCTCTCGTCTTTCTTGGCCTCCACCTGGTGGGAGATGGAGCAGGCGATCTGGAGTTCGGGGAAGAGGGGGACCCCCTCGGGACCCTCGAAATCAGAGACCGGGCGGGCCAGGTGGGTGGGGCCACTCAGCAGGATCTGGGGGGCGTCGGGCCACAGGACCACCACGTAGCCCTCCACGTCCGGGATGGAGACGCAGGACTCCTCGCTGAAGCACCTGTGTGGGGGACGGGGGATGGGAGGGAGTCGCTCAGCCCCTCCAACGCCGCGCCACCCCCGCATCCCGGCACGAAACGGTCCGCCCGGCTCCCTCCCTGCTCCATCCCTTCCACGCTGGGAGCCCCGGCCCGGTCCGATCCAACTGCGGGGGAAGGCCCCGGCCTACGCGACTCGGGCCGGCACGTGGGCGTCCCTGAAAATGGCTCCCCAGAGGAATCTGGAGCACGGGAGCTGAGAGCTCAGGGGTGTCCCCAAGGTACACGCTCCGAGCTCCAAAGGAGGAGTCCCTGGGGACCCTCAGCCTCTCCCCGTCCCCCACCACCAGGACGGACCAGGCTCCGAGCTTACACCTCTGCCCCGAGCCCCAGGGGCGGGGCATCCCAGTCGCTCCTCTCCCGGCACCCACGTGTCGGCGCCCGTGGTGCCAGCGGGCCGTGGCGAACCCCGGCCCCCGGCCCCGGGGAAGGGGCCGGCGGGCCGGCCGGTCCCGCTCCCTCCACCCGCGGGCCCCGGCCCCGCTCACTTGACGGCGGTGGACAAGCGCAGGGGGCGGATGCCGGGGGTGGCGAAGCGGAGGGAGTTCATATAGGCCACGTGCTGCAGGGCGTGGTTGAAGGTTTCCACGTCGTCGCCCTCCAGCGTGAGGAGGGACTGCGAGGGGTTCACGTGGACCTGGGGCGAGGAAGGGGCTGAGATGGGGGCGGGCCACGGGCGGGGCGAGGGGGACGGGGTGGGCCGTGGTCCCGGTTGGGGCCCGGGGCCACCGGTCCGGGCGAGGCCGGGATCGAGCCGAAGTCCGGGCTGGGGTGGCGGCGGTGGAGGGAGAGGGTTCCGGGGAGGGGGGCCGCGTCCGAGAGAGGGGTCCCGGGCTCACACCTTCATGCCCTTGCCAAGGCTCTCGAAGTCCCGGTAGTCCAAGCCCTCGCGGCAGGCGTAGAGACACTCCATGACCTCGCGGCTGTCCAGCCGGCCCGGCCGCACCGTGAAGCCGGCCAGGTAGCCGTGGAAGTGGCGGTGGATCGGCGGGGCCGGAGGGGTGCCTGGGGGCGGGGAGGGGGCAGACGCGGTGGGAGGGACGGAGCCATCCCATCACCAACGTGTGGGCCAGGAAAAGGCCGGCCGGCGGGTAGGGACGGGAGGAGGAGGAGGAGCGAAGGCGGAGAGAGAGAGAGGCAGGCGGAGGCAGAGGAGAGACAGGAGCCGCGGGAAGGGGAGAGGAGAGAAGAATGACAGGAAATGCAGGGAGGAGTGGGGACGGTCGGAGAGAAGGGCCAGGAGAATATCCCTTCCTCCCCCTCGGTACCCGTGGAATCATTCACAGTAACAGTTGAGGTATTTGTTGAGCGCTTACTGCGTACCAAGCACTGTACTAAATGCCAGGATAGATACAAGACAAGCAGATCGGACACAGTCCCCGCCCCACATGGGGCTCACGGTCTAAAAGGGAGGGAGGACGGGAATTTTGATCCCCATCTTTCAGATAAGGAAACCGAGGCCCACTCCCCCAGGATGATCCAGCAGGCAGGAGGCAGAGCCGGGATTAGAAGCCAGGTCCTCCGACCCCCAGCCCAGGCTCTTTCCACTTGGGCCGGGCCGCTTCCACCCGTGCAGGCCGGCCTGGCCCTCCCCTGCCCCCCAAGATCACCCTGGCACCCGGCCATCCCCCACTCCCCAGCTACGCAGCGGTCCCCGTACCTGGTCCCGATTCGGCGCTGCCGTTGCCGGCTTTCTCCTTCTCCTTGCTCTTCTCCTCTGTGAGAAAGGGGCCCCCGGCCCCAGCGGGGGTCAGCAATGAGTCGGGCCAGGGGAAGCAGAAAGCCCCCTCACCACCACCGCCTCCCCCAGCCCGGTAACCCTTAGCCCGACAACCACGATCCCGTCCCCCGGCTTTGGCCCCCGACACGACGACAGCCCTGAGAGGCGGAGGGAAGGCTGGGGTAGGGCCTTCTCCCTTGTTCCAAGGAGAATCCGGGCCCAGGTAGGTTGAGCGAACTGCCCGACGTCACACAGCAGCTCGGCGCAGAGTGCGGACTAGAACGTGGGCCTCCTGCTCCCAAACCCTGGGTTCTTTCCAGACCCTCTCAGGCCCCCTGACCTCTCCGCTCCTCTCCTCAACCCCGCCCAAAGGGTGGGCCCAAGCGGCACCGCTATCCCCACAGCTGCCATGGATATTACCTTCTCTCCCAGAGGAAGAGGTCAGGGAACGGACACGGAGGAGGGCGAGGCAAGTGGAAACCTCAGTCCCGCCTCCCTGCTTAAGAAGGGAGCCCCGGCCTCTGCGGAGGAACGGGGGTTCGGCGAAGAGGAGGAGGGATGCGGGTGAGGTGCAAGAAGAACTTGCAGGGTCTAGGGGGTTCAGAGACGTTGGAACAGGACACTGAAGGGAGGGAAGTTTGGGGAGGGAAGAAGGGAGGCTTATGGGAAAAGCGAAGCGGTCCTCCACGCCCCACCCCTCCCATCTCCCCGCAGGCAGAGGAATGGACGAGATGACCCCCGGGGCCGGCCCCGCCGGCTCACCGGCCCAGCAGGCCCCGATCATGAGGGCGGGCTCGCGGCGGGGTGGGTGGATCAGGCCGTTGTCGTGGATGAGGGCCGGGTCGTAGGAGACGCCGTCCACGTAGAGGGTGACCGTGGGGAACTCCAGGTTCAGGGCGTAGTGGTGCCACTCGTCGTCACAGGCCTGCGGGCGGGCAGATGCAGAGGGAGGGTCCTTGCCCCTCTCTCTTTCTCCCGAGGCCCCCGCCAGGGCTGGGGTAAACAGCTCCTAAGCCACCCTCCACCCCCAGCCTCTGGTCAGCCCCGCCACCCTGGTCCAGCCCAAGACCGTCTCAAAAGTGGCCCCATAATATCTGGAGGAACCGGGTGCTCAACACCCACCCCTAGGGTCAAGGATGGGCCACCCCACACCCCTAACTCTTCCCTCTCCATCCCTGACTCTCCCCCGGTGACCCGGCACGGACCATCCCGCCCCCTTGACTCTCCCCTCTCCATCTCTGACTCTTCCCAGTGACTGAACATGGATGCTTATCCATAGCTCTGGCCAAACTCCTCCGGACTCGATGTCTGGGAGCTGGCCTATTCGGGTTCAGTTTTCCACTCCCTCAGGACTTCCTTGGCGAGCAGGAGGTGGGGACAAGCGGGTGAGGGGAGGAGGGGGGAGTTGGGACCGCCGCGATTTGGATCAAGAGTGGGCCTCTGCGCCCTACTTCCCCTCAAGCCCGGAAGGCCGCCTGGAGAGGAGGTTTGAGAGGGGAAGGGTCCTGGGGAGGGCGGGCACTGCATCCCCACAGACCCCAGTTCCCCCGTGACCCCATGCCCCTGGGAGGCGAGGGGGAGGTGGGGCTGGGGGCGGGGGGGAGGGGAGGTGGCCCGTGTCCTCACCTGCTCCAGTTTCCAGAGGAACTTGACCGGACGGGCGCTGTCTAGCAGAGGCCAGTAGAGGAAAGCGAGGCGGCAGCCGTGCACCGCCAGGGAGTAGTGAGAGAGGCCGTCCTCTGTGGGGAGGGGCAGAGGGAGGTGGAGGGGGCGGCAGAGAGAGGACGGCAGGGGTCGGGGTGGGGTGCGGGGGTCGGGGGAGCATAGGACCCCAACCCCGGGAGAAAGGCGGGGAGGACGTGAGCCCGGGGAAAAAGCACGATTGGCCGCGGACACCCGTGGGGGCTCACCATTCTGGACCGTGTTGCACACGATGGTCTCCTCCTCCTTCTTGCCCTTGCCGGGAGTCCCAGCGTGCTTCATCCACAGGGACAGGGTGAAGTGGTCGCTGAGGCCCTCCAGGGGTCCGGCCCCCGGCCCCCCCAGGGGCACCTGAGCCCCCTGGGTGCCGTTGAACCAGTAGATGAGGCTGCTGTCCTGGCTGTAGTGTACCGAGAGACCCGCCGTCCAGTTGGCGCTGGGGCCGGGCACCGGGAGCAGGTCCACCTCACCGGTGGCGGCGCCTGCGGGACCCCCGGGGCCGGGGGGAGGAGTCAGAGCCGGGGATGGGGCCGGGGGGGCAGACAGAAAGGTGGGAAGCGGGAAGCGGGGGGACCCGGCTGGAGGCGGGGGAGGAGGAGGCGGGGAGAGAGAGAGGGGAGGGGGCTCTCCCGGCTCACTGCAGAGCTCACGTCGGAACCGGGGGCCCGGGGAGCGAGGGAGGGGATCCTGGGGGGTGGGGGAGGCAGGGCCATCCAGGGAGGGAGAGGCAAGGAGGGGCAGATAGAAGTCTGTGAGCTCGTCCCCAAGACGGTAAGCTCATTGCGGGCAGGGAACGTGTCTGTTTTTTGCTGTATCGTCCTCTCCCAAGTGCTCGGCCCAGTGCTCCGCCCACAGTAAATACGATCGAACGGACGAAAGAGGGAGGCCGGAGCCCCCAGGGGTAGAAGGGTGGTTGGGGGTGGGCTCACGCCGGGGGTCCCCAGGGGAGCAGGGTGGGCGGGGGCGGGGGCGAGCTGACCGCAGAGTTTGCGCAGGGCCTGCTCGGAGTAGTTGTCGCGGTCGCAGCCCTTGGCCACGTGGCTGGTCTGCAGCTCCACCGCGGCCTGGATGTTCCACAGCGGTTCGTCGCACGTTTCCAGCCGGATCCCGGGGAACAGCGCCAGGCTGCCGGTGCCCGGGGCGTACTCCACACGCTTGCTCCAGCCTGCGGGGGCCGGGGAGAGCTGGGGCCCGGACGCACGCCCACCCGCCCCGGCCGGAGGCCCCCCGGGGCCGGGCCGCTCCCTGCCGGACCTGGGGCTCCAAGGGACGGAGGGACGGAGGGGCAGCGAAAGGTGCCCCTGACCCGGAAGGTGAAGAGTGAGAGGCCAAGGGTCACGGGCACCCGAGACGCCGCCTCCTTCCAGAGGCCTTCCTTCAGTAAGCTGTTAGCTCGCTGTGCGCAGGGAATGTGTCTTATATTAGTGTTGTATTGTTCTCTTCCAGGAGCTTAGTGCAGTGTTCGGCACACGGCGGGCGCCCGATAAATACGATTGACTAATTGACCGAGTAAGCCACACCTCCCTGGTCCGGCCACCCCCACGGCCACCCTGGGCCACCATCTGTGGCCAGCAGAAGGTGGGCCCTCTGGGAATAGCCGGTCTCCCTCCATTAGGCGTCCAGCTCTGGAAGGGAGGCGGGGCCTCTGCTCATTCCCACGCCCGGGCACGGGGCTGGAAGGCAGAGGCGGGGCCGGGGTCACCCAGCCAGCTGGGGCGGAAGGACGGGGCCAGGTGGGGGGGGGGGGGGCGGAGCCAGCCCTCACCTTGCCAGCTGGGCTTGCAGGTGGGTTTCACCTGGATCTCCACCTCGGCGTCGTCGGCCGCTCTCTTCTTCCCGCAGTCGTAGGCCGTCACGGTGAACTTGTAGAGCCGCTGGCCGCTGAACTGCAGCTTCTCCGTGTTCTCGATGTTCCCTGCGGCGGGCGGGCACGGCTCGGGGCGGGAGGTCGATCGTATTTACCGAGCGCTTACCGCGCGCGGGGCACTGCGCTCGGCGCTTGGGAGAGGACGATGTAACCATCGACAGAAAGATTCCCTGCCCGCAACGAGCCTACGGTCCACAGTGGGACACAGACGTTCGTAGGAATAAACCAACGAAGGAGATGAACGGAAGCGGCGTGGGGCTGGTGGGGGGGTGATGAATAAAGGGGGCGAGTCGGGGCGACGCGGAAGGGAGCGGGAGGAGGGGGAAGGGGACGAGTCTTCCCGGGGGAGGGGCCGGGGGTCCGCGCCCGGAGCCCTCACCGTCGTTGTCGATGAGGAAGGGGGTGTTGGGCGTGAGGATCTCGTAGTAGCAGATCTGGCTGTATTGCGGGGAACAGTCTCCGTCCACGGCCTCCACCCGCAGGATGCGGTCGTAGAGTTTCCCCTCGGTCACCGCCGCCCGGTAGAGCCGCTCCACGAACACCGGCGCGAACTCGTTCACGTCGTTCACCCGCACGTGCACCGTCGCCCTGCGCGGCCGGCGTCAGGCTGGGGGGCGGGCGGCCCCCGCCCCGGCCCCCAGGGAGACCCCCGCTCCCCCACCCCGCCACCACCCCTCCGCCCGGGGACGGGGACCGGGGTGGCGGGGGCCGGGAGGCCGGGGAGGGGGCAGCCCGGCCCGGTGGCTAGGGCACGGACTCGGGAGTCAGCGGACCCCCCTTCTGTTCCCTGCTCCGCCACTTGTCTGCCGTGAGACCGTGGGCGAGTCACTTCTCTGGGCCTCGATTCCCTCGTCTGGAAAATGGGGGTGAGGACCGTGAGCCCCACGTGGGACCGGTTAGCCCGTCTCTACCCCTCGGTACGGGGCCGGGCGCACAGTGAGCGCTTAACGGCTGCCGGGATTATTAATCGTTATCATTACAATGGGGGGGGGGGCCCAGGAGGAGGGGGCAAGGGGAAGTCTCACTTGTGGGACTTCTTGCTGTTGGCCCCGTCAGGGCCCTCGCCGCAGTCGTAGGCCTGGAGGGTGAAGCTGTGCTCCTTCTGGGCTTCGCAGTCCACCGGCTCCTTGGCCCGGATCAGCCCCTCTCCGGTCACCTTGTCCAGGATCACGGCCTCGAAGGGCACCCCGGCCCCGTGCAGCCGGAACCCACAGATCTCACCTGGGGCGGAGGGGGGCACGGAGGGGGTACCACCCGGGCCCCTTCACCCCCACGGCCCCTTCGTCGCCGGACACCCGGCGGGACCCGGGGGCCGCCCGCTCCCGGTCTGGAAGAAACCCATTTCCCAGCCCCCGGGGGGATCCCGGGGTTCAGATCCGGGGGGAGGGTCCCCGGACCCCAAATCCGGCGGGAGTCGCGGAGCCCAGGCTCGGTGGGGAAGGCTCCCGGAGACCAGATCGGGGGCGCCCCATCCGGTCTCCCCCAGCTTCCCCCGGCGTCCCCCCTCCCGCCCCTTCCCGGCAACCCCCTGCCGCCCGGCTCCCCGGACCCGCGGCCCGTTACCGGCATAACGAAGCGGGGCATCTTTGTCCAGGGCGAAGAGCGGCGGGTTGAGCAAGACCGTGTGGTCGTTCTCCATGACGATGCCCTGGTACTCCGCTTCGATCCAAGGCTTATGCTTGTTGGCTGAGCCCGCCCGGGGCGAGGAAGAGAGGGGGCAGCTGGGAGCCAGGACGAAGGCCCCCGGGTCGCCCCCACGGCCCGGTCTGCCCCCTCCCCCTCTCCATTCCGCCCCACGGGGAGGGGCCGGGGGCTTAGCTAAGCGAGGACTAGAGGGGAGCGATTTCCTCCCATCTCTGAGAGAGAAGCCCCCCACCAGTCCCCTGGAAGACGTAGGGCAGAGGGAGGGGAAGAGGGGGACGGCGGGGCACGACGACGACAGGCCTCGGCCAGACCGGAGACCTGGGGGATTAGAGTCCTGGCCTCCTCGCTAATCCCCCATCCTCATCTACCCACGTCGGCTCTGTGACGGTCGCCCCCCCACACCCCACCCGGGGTCAGGGCCCGTTCCCAGTATCTTCCCTCCCTCCATCCCTCCCCATCCTTGGGGCTCCCTAAAAGCGGCTGGCTCCGGGGAGGGGCCGAACCATCAGTCGGGCGGTGGAAGGGGGGCCTTCTTCACCTCTCTGATGACAGACCGAGCCAGGGGACCGTCAGCATCTCCGGCTACCATGCCGTGCCCTCCCCTCCCCCCCGGGAGGCCGGACCCCTGCGTCCCTAAGGGTGGGAGGGGGAAGACGAGCCCAGTCCCGACCCCTTCCCCAACACCTCCCGCAGGACCCCAGATCCAACTCCCGCCCCCCGGCTCCAGCGGGGCCGGGGGGGGGGTCTGCAGCCGGTCACCGGGGGTCTCTGGGTGGGGGCCCCGGGGTCCGCAGGTGGGTCCTGGTCTACAGGTGGAGGGCCTGGGGGTCTGCGGGGGCGGGGGCAGCGGGGCTCGGCAGCAGGCAGCTGTGCAAGATGGAGGGTCAGAGCAAGGGGAGCCGGGCCCGGGGGCTCCTGACCCTCCCCTTCCTCATTCCCAGCTCTGCCAGCTTTTGGGCCCTCCATCCCCGGCCCCAGCCCGGCGCGGGCGGGGGCGGATGCGTGCGACCCCACCAAGCCGCGGCCCGCGGAACCCCTCCGGCCTGAGAACCGGGGGCCGGGGCGCAGGGGACGGGATGGGGACGGGATGGTGCAGGGGAGAGGATGATGACGGACAGGTGTGATGGGAAGACGCACGCATCCGTTCAAGCGGATTTCCCGAGCGCTTGCTGCGGGCGGAGCGCTGGACTAAGCGCTGGGAAAGTCAGGTGACGGAGATGGGGACGGGGAGGCGACGGACGGGACGATGGCGGGGCGAGGCCCACCGACACCTGCCGGGCCCCGGACGCCCCCGACTCACCTTTGCTGCAGGAGCTGGGAGGGAGCAGAGAGGAGAGGAGCAGGAAAGGCAGCAACGGGGGAGCCATGCTGGGGGGTCGAGGGGAAGGGGGGTGGGGGGGCCGGCCGCGTCTCTCCCTCCCGGCTGCCCGGCCGCCCGGCTCGCTCCCACCCCATTCCCCGCTACTGCAGGATGACGTCAGGCCAGCCGGCTGCGATCGACAGGACCCCCAGCCAATGGAGGGGCCTGGGGGGGCCGGGGGCTGCAGGGGGGGTGGGAGCCAATGGGGGTCGAGGACCGGGGGCGGGGAATAGGACTTCGCCACCGCAATCGGGGGGGGGGGGTGGGACGGGGGCTCTGCAGGGGGTCGGGAGGACCGGAGGGGCAATCGAGGGAGGGGCGGTAATCAATACCCGGGGGCCGACAGTCGGCGGCCTATAAGCGATGGCCAGTTCTCGGCAGGTAGAGCCGAAGAGATCGATGGAGCACTTTCAGCGACCGTCGGGCCTCGATGATCTCTAGGGGAACGCAGAGGGCAGTGGAGGGGCGACGGGGGACTGGGACACCCACCCCGGCGCTCGGGCCAGCGCCCGACGCAAAACGAGCGCTTAAATAGCATTAGAAAGACAAGTCCAGTCGCACGCCCCCGCCCCCCAGGCGGCGTCCATTTGGGTGGACTCCCGAGCGCTTAGCCCCACGCTCTGCACGCGGTCGGCCTCGATCCTTTCCTTCGGTAGCATCTATTGAGCGCTCGCTACGTGCGGAGCACTGGACTGAGCGCTCGGAACGGACAGCTCGGCCACGGTTCGAGACCGTCCCCGTCCGAGAGCACCGGTGGATCCGCCGGGAAAGGCCTCCCGGAGGAGGTGGTCTTTCGAGAGGCTTCGGAGGTGGGGAGGGAGATCTCGGAAAGGTGTGAGAGGTGGGTCGGGGAAGGGGGAATCTCCCGGGAACAGACTTCAGAGGCCTCTTACCGTTTCTCTCCCCAACTCCTCTCCTCAACCCTGATCATCAACGCTTGATTATAACGTCAGTCAGCCCCCCCGAGCCCCGTCCCCTCGGCCGGTCCCACCGTCCATCGGGCCCAGGACTCTGTCTCCTACACCGACACCAGGCTGCTTGAAAGAACCTCGTTCCGGTCGCTCTTTTGGACCTCCACCCTCGTGGTTAGGATCGGACCGTGCAAACCCCTGACGGTCCCCTCGCCGACCCTGACTCTCCCCAGAGGCCCAGCGAAGGCCATCCAAAACCCCTGACTCCCCTCTTCATCTCTGACTCTCCCCAGTGACCCAACCCGGACCATCCGACCCCCTTGCCTCTCCCCTCTGCCTCCCTGACTCCCCGGTGACCCAGCCTGGACCGTTCCACCCCCCTGACTCTCCCTCTCCATCCCTGACCCTCCCCGGTGACCCAGCCCGGGACCATCCCCCCCCCCTCCCCGACTCTCCCCTGTCCATCCCCGACCCTCCCCGGTGACCCAGCTCAGACCACCCCACCCCCCGACTCCCTTCTCCACCCCTGACCCTCCCCAGTGACCCAACCGGGACCATCCCACCCCCCCGACTCTCCCCTCTCCCTCCCTGACCCTCCCCAGTGACCCAGCAATCTATTTATACTGATGCCTGTTTACTTGTTCTGCTGTCCGGCTCCCCCGCTTCTAGACTGTGAGCCCGTTGAGGGCAGGGATTGTCTCTGTTTGTTGCCGAACTGTACCTCCCTAGCACTCCGTACAGGACTCTGCACACAGTAAGCGCTCAATAAATATGATTGAATGAATGCATGAATCCCTGACTCTCCCCTCAGTGAGCAAACCCTGGGAAGCAGCGTGGCTCAGTGGAAAGAGCCTGGGCTTGGGAGTCAGAGGTTGTGGGTTCTAATCCCCGATTCGTCGCTTGACAGCCGGGTGACTTTGCGCAAGTCAGTTCACTTCTCTGGGCCTCAGGTACCTCATCTGTAAAATGGGGATGAAGACCGTGAGCCCCACGTGGGACAACCTGTTACCGATTTATACATTCCGAGAGCTTAGTACAGTGCTCTGCACGTAGTAAGCGCTCAATAAATACTATTGAATGAATGAATGAATGAACAACCTGCTGACCCTGTATCTACCCCAGCGCTTAGAACAGTGCTCGGCACAGATGGCGCTTAACAAATACCAACAATATTATTAATTCCGGCTCCGCCACTCGTCAGCTGTGTGACCTCGGGCAAACCGCCTCACTCCTCTGCGCCTCAGTGACCTCATCTGTAAAACGGGGATTAAAAAGCGGGAGCCCCACGTGGGACAACCCGACGACTTCGCGTCTATCCCAGCGCTTAGAGCAGTGCTCGGAACGTAGTCAGCGCTTAATGAATACAACGTGAGAAGCAGCGTGGCTCAGCGAAAAGAGCCCGGGCTTGGGAGTTAAAGGTCATGGATTCTAATCCCGACTCCGCCGCTTGCCAGCTGAGTGACTTTGGGCAAGTCGTTTAATTTATCTGTGCCTCAATTACCTCATTTAAACTGTGAGCCCCACGTGGGACAACCTGATCCCCTTGTCTCACCCCACAGCGCTTAGAACGGTGCTAAACACATAACAGTAATAATAATTCTGTTATTGTTAAGCCCTTACTATGTGCCAAGCACTGTTCTAAGCGCTGCATAGATACAAGGTCATCAGCTTGTCCCTCTTGGGCTCACAGTCTTACTCTCCATTTTCCAGATGAGGTCACTGAGGCCCAGAGAAGTGAAGTGATTTACCCAAAGTCACACAGCTGACAAGCGGCGGAACGGGGATTCGAACCCACGCCCTCTGACACCCAAGCCCGGGCTCTTGCCGCTAAGCCCCGCTGCTTCTCTAAATACGATCGACTGGTAGATGGATGGCCCCGGTGGGGGGCAAGCCCAGGTTCCCCCGGACCTCCCTCCCCGCTCGGAGAGCAACGTACCGAGCGCTCGGAAGGGACAGTCGGGCCCCGGGTAGGGACCAGCCCCCCCCCCCCAATTAGGGGCTCACGGTCTAGAGAAGCAGCATGGCTCAGCGGAAAGAGCCCGGGCTGGGGAGTCGGAGGTCTTGGGTTCAAATCCCACCTCCGCCGTTTGTCAGCTGGGTGACTTTGGGCAAGTCATTTCACTTCTCGGGGGCCTCAGCGACCCCATCTGTCAAATAGGGATTAGGACTGTGAGCCCCACGTGGGACGACCTGATCACCTTCTATCCTCCCCGGCGCTTAGAACGGTGCTTGGCACGTAGTGAACGCTCAGCGAATGCCATCGTGCCCTTGACTCTATTTATCGCCATTGTTCTCGTCTGCCCGTCTCCCCCGATTACACTGTAAGCCCGTCGAAGGGCAGGGACTGTCTCTATCTGTTGCCGATTTGTCCATTCCAAGCGCTTAGGACAGTGCTCTGCACATGATGAGCGCTCAATAAATACTATCGAACGAATGAATCTATTATTATGAATAACCGTCATCGTGGCCGTATTAATAATAATAATAATAATAATAATAATGGCGGTATTTGTTTGAGCCTCACGGGGACAACCTGATGACCCCGTATCTCCCCCAGCGCTTAGGGCAGCGCTCTGCACAGAGTGAGCGCTTAACCCCTACCCACATCATCACTGAGCGCTTGCTGGGCGCTTGAGAGAGGACGCTGGAACAATAGAGAGACACGTTCCCAGCCCGCGGCTTCCGCGGCCCACAACCAGCTTAGGGTCCAGAGGGGGACGCGGAGAATGAGCGCTCAGTAAGTAGGACGGGAGGAATCGAACGGAGGAAATCCGGGCCGGCAGGTGGCGCCGCCAGCGGGGAAACCACGTGCGGGCGAGCGGGAGGGCGGCTGGGCGACGGGAGGGCCGCACCCCTGGACTTCCCCTCCGGCCCTCGGCCCTCCAGTGCGGACGGAGCGGCCGGCGCGACGGGAGCCACACGCAGGCCGGGCGCCATGTGAGTGGGATGCGCCCCCCCCCCCGAGGTCCACGGGACCCCCACCCCGCCCCCACCGCCCCCTGCCCCACGCGGGGCGATCACCAGAGACCCCCACTCCCCACGCCGAGAGCGGGCGGTGGCCCCGGCGCGGTAGGGGGTGGCCCCCCGCGGGACCGGCCCGGCCCGGGATCCTCTGGAGGAAGGGGGGAGAGGGGCAGGGGGTCCCACTCCCACGGAGGATGCCGCCCCCGCCTGGAAACCCCCACCGCCCCCCGGGCCGGGGGAGGTCGGCCGGAGGGCGACGACCGCCGGGCCGGGGACGGTTCTGGAAGCCGTTGACCCACGGGCCGCGCCGACCTCCTCTCCGTCCCCCGCCCGCGGATCCCTCCCTCTCTCTCCCCTCCCTCTCGCCCCACGGGGATCTGCCCCTTCCCCCCGGCTCCCGGGGGTCCCCGACCTCTCCCCCCTCGTCCTCGGGGCCCCCTCCCCGACCTCCCCGGGCCGACCGGGCCGATCCCCCGTCCCCGCTCCCGCCAGGCTGCGGTGGGTCGTCCTCGGGGCCCTGCTCCTGGGCGGGCCGGGCCGGGCCGGCCCGGTCACCGAGCGCATGTACGGGGAGGTGACGTCGCCCCGGTACCCCCGGCCGTACCCCAACCTCCACCGCGGCGCCACGGAGGTCGCCGTGCCGGCCGGCTACCGCGTGAAGCTCGTCTTCTGGCAGTTCGACCTGGAGCCGTCCGAGTCCTGCTTCTACGACTACGTCAAGGTGGGGGCGGCGGGCGAGGGGACCCCGCTCCCCCCGGCCCCCCGAGGCCACTCGGCCCCCTGACCGGAGCCCCTCGCCCCCCGCCCCCGCCGAGAAGGAGACCCCGGAAGCGGCAGGGCGGGGTGGCTAGAGCCCGGGCCGGGGAGTCGGAAGGTCGTGGGTTCTAATCCCCGCTCTGCCACTCGTCTGCTGGGTGACCTCGGGCGAGTCACTTCGCTTCTCTGGGCCTCGGTCACCTCCTCTGGGAAAGAGGGGTGGAGACCGGGAGCCCCTGGGGGACGGGGACCGTGTCCGACCCGATTTGCTCGAATCCAGCGCTTAGTACGGTGCCTGGCAGGCGATAGGTGCCTAACAGATACCGTCATCCTTATTATTATTCGCCGCTCCTCCGGTTGGAATCCCACCCGCTCCCCGAGATGGGGGTCCAGCCTCCTGCCTCAGTTTCCCAGAGCCCCCTACGGGCGACTCGATCGGCCAATCCCGGGGCTACGGAGATCCAGGGTAGAGGGCCGGGGTTCGGTTCCCGCCGAGGACCCGGGTCTGCTACCTGCCCGGCCCCAGGATGAGGGAAAAAGCTCCCCTCTGGAGGGGCCCTGCCGGGCAGGCGGGTGCTATATTAACTGCTTACTGTGTGCGGAGCGCCGCGCTGGGTTCCTCCTGCGCGCAGAGAGCCGTGCTCGGCGTCCGCTGGGTGCAGAGCGCCGTGCTGGACCCCTGTTGGTTCCCGGAGCCGGAAGCCCTCCACTCGTCCTGGCCACCGCTAGCCCCGACCCATTTCGCCTCCCCCGCCCCCCGCCCCTCGCCCCTTGCCAGGTTTCGGCGGACAAGGAGGACCTAGGCCGGTTCTGTGGGCAGCCCGACTCCACGCTGGGCCATCACCCGGGCCACCGGGAATTCCTCTCCAAGGGCAACCGGATGCGGCTGACCATGCACACCGACTTCTCCAACGAGGAGAACGGGACCACGGTCTTCTACAAGGGCTTTCTGGCCTACTACCAGGCCGTGGGCGAGTAGCCTCCCCCCGCGGCGGGCCGAGCGTGGGGGGAGGTCCGGGGGGATCCGGGCTCGCCCCCCACCGGGGCGGTCGATGCTGTTTATTGAGCGTTTGCTGTGTGCAGAGCACCAAACGCTTGGGGGAGGTCGCTGGAACAATAAACGGACACCTTCCCGGCTCCCAACCAACTTAGGGTCCGGAGGGGGAGACGGGGATTAAGAGAAATAAATGACGGATATGGACACGAGTGGTGCGGGGCTGGAGAGGGGAGGAATAAAGGGAGCAGGCCAGGGCGACGCCGAAGGGAGCGGGCGAAGAGGAGAAGGGGCGGAAGGGGAGAAGTGGGTGTCCGGCGAGCCCGAGGGTCGGGGGTCCCCAGGGTCCCGTCCCCGACGGAGGGACGGGGGCGAGGCGGCGTCCCCCCGGCCTCTCCCCGGCCGGGGCCGGGATCCGACCCAAGCCCCCGCCTCCCGCCCAGACCGCGACGAATGTACCGAGCCGGACGACGCCGGACCGCGCTGTAAGCAGCTCTGCCACAACACGGTGGGCAGTTACTTCTGCTCCTGCCGTCCCGGCTACCGTCTGAACAGGGACCGCCACTCCTGTCGGGGTGAGCGCGGGGGGGCGACCCGGCTTGGAAAGGGGTGGGACGGAGGGGAACCCCCCCGCGGTGGCCATGGGCTACCTCCGACCCGATCCCCGCTGCTCGAGGTCGCCCCCCCCCCCGCCGCCCCCTGCCCCCTTCCCGCCAACCCCCGGTCTTGCTTCCCCCCAACCACCTCCGGCCGGTTGGAACCCTCGCCCCCCGCTACCGTCCGCCCAGCTACGGCGCCGTGGATAGAGCCCGGGCCCGGGAGTCAGAAGGTCATGGGTTCTAACCCCCGGCTCCTCCACTTATCTGCCCTGTGACCTCGGTTGAGTCGCTTCGCTTCTCCGGGCCTCGGTTGCCGCATCTGGAAAATGGGGATTGAGACTGCGAGCCCTTCGTGGGACGGGGACTGCGTCCAGTCCCATTTGCGCGTGACCATCCCGGCGCTTAGTACCGCGCCGGGCGCCTAGGAAGCGCTCGACGGATACCGTAACGATGGTGTGACGTCCCTCCGCAGCGGACTGCGGCGCGGAGCTGTACACGGAGCCGACGGGCTCCGTGTCCAGCCTGGACTACCCCCAACCCTACCCGCCGGACATGCGCTGTAACTACAGCATCCGCGTCGACCGTGGCCTCGGCCTGACCCTCAAGTTCCTGGAGCCCTTCGAGATCGACGACCACCAACAAGTCCGCTGCCCCTATGACCAGCTCCAGGTGCCGTCCCCCCGGACCTCCCCCGAGCCCCCAAAACACCCGCCCGGCCCGGGCCCTCCACCGGCCCCCTCGTCTCCCACGGGCCCCCCCCGGCCTGGACCCTCCTGGGCCCACCTCCTCTGCTCCCACGGGTGACTTGGAGCAAGAGGGGTCCGAGTGACCGGTCCCGCCCCCGGCTCCCTTCAGATCTACGCCAGCGGGAGGCTGCTGGGAGAGTACTGCGGCACCAAGAACCCGGGCGTCCTGGACACCGGCGGCAACGCCGTGGACCTGGTCTTCCTCACCGACGAGTCGGGCTTCAGCCGGGGCTGGAAGCTCCGCTACACCTCGAAAGGTGAGGAGGCCGCCCCCACCCAGCCCCTTCCCTTCCGGCTCCTCTTGGCCGCGCCCCTCCGCGTCCCCGGCCCTCGGGGAGGGGGACCGGGCCTCGACGCCCCTCCGTCCGCCCCCAGCCGTGGAGTGCCCCCTCCCCGTGCCGAGGGACCAGTTCACCGTCATCAAAGACCCCCAGCCCCGCTACGAGTATCGCGACTATTTCATCGCCACCTGCAAGACCGGCTACCAGCTCAACGAGGTGAGAGGCCAAGGGCCGGGAACCTTCCCACCCTCTCCCGGCCCCCGGGAACACTGCCGGCCCCCACGACGCCTCCCCTTCCCCAAAGGGCCGGCCGCCGACCCCCACCCCTCCCCGGAGGCCCAGGTTCCGCCCCACTCCGCCCCGTCCCCCGAGAGCCGGACCCTCCACTGACCCGCCCCGTCCTGCCCAGGCCCCCGGCTCGGACCATCCCCGCGAAGCCGGGCTCCGCCCCCCCCCCCGCCGACCCACCCGCACCCCCATCCCTCCCCGGAGAGCCGGGCTCTGCCCCCGAACCTTGACCGCCCTCCTCCCCCTCAGGGGAACCGCGTTTTACCTTCCTTCACCGCTGTGTGCCAAGATGACGGCACCTGGCACCGGGCCATGCCTTCTTGCAAGAGTAAGTGGTCCTGGAGGAGGATTAGATTATCCTCTCCCCCTCCGCCCTGGGGATCCCCGCCTCAGAGCAGGGGGGAAGGGTCTGGGGGGAGTAGTTCAACCCCCCGCAACACACCCGGTCTACAGGGTCGGGCGTCGAGCCCCGCCGGATCCCCGGGAGGGCCGGAGGATCCGGGACAGGGCTGGGGGGGCGGGGGGCGGTGGCACCCGCAGACTCCCCGCAGACTCCCTTCCCCGACGGTCCCCCCGTCACCCCCGGCCCAGCCCCCTCAGGCGGCCCCGTCCGTTCTGCTCCGCTCACAGTCGTCAACTGCGGCGAGCCCAGCCTCCTGCCCAATGGGAAGGTCGAGTACCTCACGGGCCGGGAGCTGAAGACCTACCGGGCCCAGATCCAGTACAAGTGCCGGGAGCCATATTACCGCCTCTTGGCGCCCGGGGGTACCGGTGAGTCCCCCCAGCCCGGGGCGGGGCGGCGGGGCGGGGCGTCCGGCCAGGGGGACCGGGATCCTTCGGGGGCGGCCTTCTCGGACACCTTTCCTCGGTCGGCCCTCCGGAACCTCCTCCCCTCGGTGGGAACGTCCTCCACCCTCACGGTGAGGCCCAGGGGCCCCGGAGGAGGAGGAAGGAGCAGTGGGGTCGTCCCCGGTTTCTTTTGCGGTCTGATCTTCCCAGTGCTCAGTCCGGTGACGATAAAAAAATAATCACGACCGTGGTATTGGTTAAGCGTGGTATTGGAAGCAGCGTGGCTCAGTGGAAAGAGCACGGGCTTTGGAGTCAGGGCTCGTGAGTTCAAATCCCAGCTCTGCCACTTGTCAGCTGTGTGACTGTGGGCATGTCACTTAACTTCTCTGTGCCTCAGTTCCCTCATCTGTAAAATGGGGATTAAGACTGTGAGCCCCACGTGGGACGACCTGATTCCCCTGTGTCTACCCCAGCGCTTAGAACAGTGCTCTGCACATAGTAAGCGCTTAACAAATACCAACATTTATTATTATTATTATTATTATTATTATTATTATTAAGCGCTCGCTATGTGCCGGGCACTGTACTAAGGCGGAGACAGGCAGATGTGTTCTGCACTAGGTAGACCGAAAGCTCCTTGAGAGAGGGATCGCGTCTACCGACTCTACTGCGGCGTGCTCTTCCAAACGCTCAGTGCCGCGCGGGGCGCACGGTCGTCTTTGCCGCCTGACCGATGGCTCCGTCCCTGGGCAGAGAAGATTCGGCTAGTCCCGGCAGCCCGTTTGGGAGGCTTGAATGACCCTTTTCTCTAGCCCGTCAAAGCCCCCGGGGGTTACGCCCAAATCTTCCAAAGCGAGAGACCCGTCTCTCCATCCGCGGCCCTGACTGTACCCCGGTCACTGAGGGAATAGTAGCAGCGATGAAGATAATGATAATAATACTGGTGGAATCCGTTAAACGCTTACCGTGAGCCAAGCACTGTACCAAGCACCGGGGTCCGTCCGAAATCATCGGGTGGGATCATCTCTGGGGGAGAGAGAGATGAAGCCATACCCCGCGGCCCTCTGATGCCGGCCGGGGCCCCGGGACTGCCCGGCCCTGCCCCCCGCTCACCCTCCTCTCCGCCTTCCCCCGGTCAGGTACGTACAGCTGCTCGGCCCAGGGCTCCTGGAAGGACCAGCTGGGAGGAAAGAAGATTCCCCTGTGCCTACCAGGTCAGGACCGGATCCCACAACCTCACGCTCTTCCTGCCGACGGGACAACTAGCTCGGGCCCCGGAGGGGCGGGGATGGAGGCCGGGGCCCTGGAAGACCGGGAATGGAGGCCGGGGCCCTGGAAGACCGGGAATGGAGGCTGGGGCCCCGGAGGAGTGGGGTTGGAGGTGGGGGCCCCAGAGGGGTGGGAATGGAGGCCGGAGGCCAGGGCCCAGGAGAAGCAGGGATAGAGGTCAGGGCCCCGGAGGGGCCGGGAGGGAGGCCGGGGACCTGGGAGAAGCGGGGAGAGAGGCCGGTTCCCCGGAGGGCCGGGAACGGAGGCCGAGGCCCCGGAGCGGCGGGAATGGAGGTTGGGTCCCTAGAAGACCGGGAATGGAGACCGGGACCCCGGCGAAGCGGGGATAGGGGTCGGGGCCCTGGAGGGGAGGGGATGGAGGCCGGGGCCCCGGACGGGAAGGTTCGGAGGATGGGGCAGAAGCGGAACCGAGGGAGGGAGGGAAGCGGGAGAGGGCCGAAAACAGGAGGAGACGGGCGGAGATGAGATGCAGGCAGAGCTTGAGGAAACAGAAACCGAGGAGTCGGGGGAGGAAAGGGAAGTGTCCTGCGTGGTGAGCGGCCGGCGCGGGGAGAGGGGGAGGGGAAGGAATCGGGGAGGGGGAGATTTCCACGAGAGGGATGAGGAAGGAGTAAGTGGACTTCAAGCGGGGAGGGTGGGGATGGGAAGGGAGAACGAGAGACAGAGAGAGATAGAAAGAGAAGGCTGGGAAGGAGGTAACTGGAGGCGGGAGAGGGCCCGTCGGTGACCCCCCGCTCCCCGCCTCTGCAGTGTGCGGCCAGCCGGTCACACCCGTGGTCCACAAGCAGCGCATCATCGGCGGCGACAAGGCCCAGCCGGGCAACTTCCCGTGGCAGGCCTTCATCCGGGTCCAGGGCCGCAGCGGCGGGGCCCTGCTGGGGGACCGCTGGGTGCTCACGGCCGCCCACATCTTCCGGCCCAAGGGGGGCTTCGGCCCTCAGGACCTGGAACAGGTGGACGTGTTCCTGGGCCACACGGACCTGGAGGAAATCGAGAAGCTGGGGGCCCACCCCGTGCGCCGGGTGGTGATCCACCCGGACTACCGACCCGACGACCCCGACGACTTCAACGCCGACATCGCCCTGCTGGAGCTGGAGGACGGCGTCAAGCTGGGGCCCGACCTCCTGCCCATCTGCCTGCCCGACCCGGCCAACGTCTCCTACTACGACCCGGGCCGGCTGGGCTACGTCAGCGGCTTCGGGGAGGAGAGGAAGAGGCTCTCGGACCAGCTCAAGTACGTGCGGCTCCCCGTGGCCGCCCGGGACACCTGCCAGGCCTGGCTCCGGAAACACAGACGGGCGGACGTCTTCTCCCAGAACATGTTCTGCGCCGGGGACCAGGCCCAGAGGCAGGACGCGTGCCAGGGGGACAGCGGCGGGGTGTTCGCGGTGCAGGACGACCACAGCGACCGCTGGGTGGCCTCCGGAATCGTGTCCTGGGGCATCGGCTGCGGGAAGGGCTACGGCTTCTACACCAACGTCCTCAAGTACGTGGCCTGGATCCAGGAGGTGATGAGCGGGGGGGAGGCGGGGGCGTGAGGGCCCGGAGCCCGCGGGGGCCACGGAGGGCCCGGGGCGCCGAGCGGGCGTCGGGGAGACGGGATCCCCCCTATTGCCCGCGGCCGGTGCCCGGATTAAAGTCACTGCAGGAAACGCCCCCCGGCTCGCGTCTCCTCTTCCGTCGACACCCGGTCTCGGGCGGACCCGGGCTTGGAGGCGGGGGGGGGGTCGTTCGGGGTGGAATGGGGGCGCGGGGAGGGGAGGGGGTCAGCTCGGGAGGCCATCAGAGCCGTCGTCCCGACCCCGGCGCTCAGTTCGGCGCTCACGATCGTCACCGACAATCGTCAGAGAGATCGAGTGACTTGCCCGAGATCACACAGCGCATCGGGGGGCAGAGCCGGGACGAGAATCCGGTTCCCTCCAGTCCCGGCCCCGCCCTCCCGCTCTTCCAACTTTTGCTACCTTCTTACTTTACTACTACTAATAACTGGTATCTGTTAGGTGCCTCCTGGGTGTCAAGCACTGTACTGAGCACTGGGGGTAGATACAAGGTGATCGGGTCCCCACGTGGGGCTCGCGGTCCGAGTGGGAGAGAGGAGAGGTATTTTACAGATGAGGGAACCGAGACACAGAGAAGTTAAGCGACCTGCCCAAGGTCACACGACAGGCAAGTGGCGGAGCGGGGATTAGAACCCCAAACCCCTCATTCCCAGGCCCGTGCTCTTTCCGCCAGATCACGCCGCCGGACCGCTGGGTGATAGCGCCACCCTGGCGGAGGGGTCTGGCTGCCGGGGGGAGCCTCAGGAGGGGGAGTGGGGAGAGGAGGAGAGGCGGGGCGGGGGGCCCCGTCTATCACACACGCTCCCCTCCATCCCGCCCTCCTCAGAAATCCAGTTCACGATTCCCTTCCCTGGAGAAGGAAGGAAAGATGACACCGGGAGGGGTCTGCGATCATGCTTTATTGGGACGGAATTGGGCTTGGAGATGGGGAACGAGGCGGTGCAGAGACCCAAGGGAATGAAGGGGGGAGAGGGTGGGAGGGGGGGTCCTTGCCTTCTTCCCCCTCACATCAAGTGGGAGGCCACAGTCCCCTTCACAGGCCCCACTGCTCCTCCGTGCTCCAGTGCCAGGGCTCCTCCACGCCCCGGCGCCTGGCGTCCGATCTTGCCCCACGCCGTCATGCCAGCGGTCCCCCGCTCCTCCGTGCTCCGGCGCCAGGGACCGACTGATCCTCCGCGCTCCGGTGCCGATGGTCCACGGGTTCTCCGGGCTCCGGTGCCAGGGCCCGACTGCTCCTCCGGCTCCAGTGCCCGGGACCGACCCATCCTTCGCGCCCTGGTGCCAGTGGGCCGGGGACCAACCGATCCTCCAAGCTCCTATAGCAGGCGGTCCCGCTTGACGCCTGGCGGGTGGACGCGGGGGGCTTCCCGTTGAGGAGTGGAAGGGGGAAGGAGGAAGGCGCCTCCCTCCTGACCTTCTCTCTGGGGCGGGAGTCAAGGGGGAGCGGGACACGGAGGGAGGGGACCCTCCGACCTAGCGGACTTAGGGCGGCCCCGGCTACGCCCGGTCCCCCGGGAGCCGGCGGGCTCCGGGAGGGCCGGAAGGTAGCGGTCTGGCGGGTAGCGGGGGAGGACGGGGGTGCCGGGAGGCGGGGGTGAGTCCGGGAGCGGACCCGCGGTCGGCTCCCGGGAAGAGAGGGCGGGGGGCCGGGGCGGGGGAGCTAGTCCTCGGACGGAGGCTGGTCGTTCTCCCGCATGGTCTCCTCGATCCAGGAGAGGTAGTTGGCCACCCGCGTGTAGAGCCCGTGGGTCCCGCACTCGGGCCCCCAGGACACCAGCCCGGCCGCGAAGTACTTGGGCCGCTCCTCCCCGAGGTCCACGACGAAGGCTCCCCCGCTGTCCCCGTCGCAGCTGTCGGCGCCCCTCTCCCCGGCGCAGATCATGTTCTCCGTGAAGCGGAAGGCCGTCGTGTCCGCCTTCTTGCTCTTCACCCGCCGGCACCTGTCCATGGGCACGACGGGCAGCTTGGCCTTCCTCAGCTTGAACACGTGGTCGCGGTCCTCCTTCTTGCCCCACCCGGAGACGTAGCCCAGGGTCCCGTCGGACAAGTGGAAGTCGGGACCCGGCAGGCAGACGGGAGCCACGTTGGGGCCCATCTCCACCGGGTTCTTCAGCCTCACCAGGGCGATGTCGTTGTCGTAGTCGGTCCTCCGGGTCGGGTCCGACACCCTTTTCCAGCCCGGGTGGACGAACACGGCGTCGGCCACCAGGGCCTGGGCCCGCTGCAGCCCGGCGTGGCCGACCAAGATGGCCCCGGCGTACATGGTGGGGCTGGCCGTGTCCTCCACCACGTGGGCGGCCGTGAGCACCCAGCGCTCGGCCACCAGAGCGCCCCCCGCCCGCGGCTGCTGGAAGAAGATCTGCCAGGGGAAGTTGCCGATCTTGGCCTCGGTCCCTCCGAACACCCGCTCCACGTCCTCGATGGGCACCCTGGGCTCGCCGCACACTGCGGGGGGGGGGGGGGCAGAGGGGACCGGGGAGGGGCCGTCCGGGCCTGGGGACGGGTCCCGCCGCCCGCGCCCTCCCCCGCCCCGCCCCGCACCCCCCCGGCCCTCGCGCCCACCCCCGCCGGCGGCGGGGAGGCCACCGCCCCGCTCCGCACACAGCAGACACCCACCGCGACGTGCCGGACGTTCGGGCACGCGGTACGGCCCTCCGCAAGCAGAGGGGGGCCAGTGCAGCCCTCCGTACAAAGAAGGGGCCCGGTACAGTGCTGGGCACACTCAGCAGGTCCCCGGCACAGCATTCTGGACATTGCGGGCAGAGAGTTCAGAGCTCTGTACACAGAAGGGGCCTAGTACAGCGTTCTGCCCAAAGCAGGTACCCGGCACGGCATCCCGTACGTTCCAGGCACGACGTACAGCACTCTGCACGCAGAAGGGGCCCAGCACGACATTCCGCACACCGAAGGGACCCAGTACGGTACTCTGCACGCCACGGGGGCCCGGCCCAACGCCCTACATAGAGCGGGGGCCCAACGCATACACTCTACGTACAGAAGTGGTCCAGCACGCACCTTCTACCCGTGGTAGAAGCTCACAGAACACCGTACACACAACGCAGGCCTAGAGCACACCTTCTACCCACGGCAGGGGCCCAGCACAACACCCCACACGCCGTAGGGGCTCAGGACGGCTCTGTCTCGTTCCTGACCCCGCGTCTGATCCCGAGCATCCCCAGAGTTCTCCCTCTCACTGACCTAGGGCAGGGAACCCGCCTACCAACTCCGGCCTACCGCGCCCTCCCAACCGCTCGGTACAGCGGTCTGCGTTCGGCGAGCGCTCGGCGAATCCAACTGATCGACTGACGGATTCCCGCGGGGCCTCCGTCCCCCCCTCCTCCGTTTCCATCACTCGGACCTAGTCAGGGTCCCCGGAGCAACAGTGCAGCCCCGCGCAAGGAGCCCGGGCCCGGGAATCGGAAGGACCCGGGTTCTTATCCCGGCTCCGCCACTCGTCCGCTCTGTGATCTCGGCCAAGTTACTTCAGCCTCTCTGTGCCTCGGTTCCCTCATCTGTAAAATGGGGATCAAGGCTGGGAGCCCCATGTGGGACACGGACCGTGTCCATCCTGATTAGCTTGTCTCTATCCCAGCGCTTAGTACGGTGCCTGGCACATAATGAGCTCTCGACAAATACCGTGAAGAAAAAAAAGGTGGCCGGAGCCCCTACTCTCTTTGTTCCCTTTTCCTCTCCCTCTCCCTTCCCCAGGCCCCTTCCTTTTCCTCTTTCTCCTCCTCCCCCTCCACTCCTCCTTCCCCTCCTCCCACCCTCCTCCCCCTCTTCTTCCTCCTCCCTTGGCAGGCGTTACCTGGGGCACACTCCGGCAGCTCGACCCCGAGGACATCGTTCACCCAGCTCCCGTTGGCTGCGCAGCGATAGGCTCCTGAAATCACAGCGGGCGGGCGGCCCGTGTAGATAGGGTCGTTCACTCAATCTTATATCTTGAGCACTTACCGCCCGCAGAGCTCTGTACTGGGCGCTTGGGAGAGTACAACGGAACACCAAACGGACACATTCCCCGCCCGCAGTGAATTTACGGTCCAGAGCGGGAGACGGACATTAAGAAAAATAAATAAATGACAGATACGGGCATAAGTGCTGAGGGTGGGGCCCATCCCTTCCCACCCACCCCGGGGCCTCCCCGGAACACAAATGGGGATCGACGTGGCCCAGTGGAAAGAGTCCGGGCCTGGGAGTCAGAGGACCTGGGTTCTAATCCCAGCTCTGCCCCTTGTCTGCTGTATGATCCCTGGGAAGTCACTTTCTTTCTTTTTAATGGTATTTCTTTGTATCAGGCACTGTTCTAAGCGCCGGGGTAGATAGCTTCTAGCTCCCAGGCCCGTGCTCTATCCACTACACCATGCCGCTTCCCTAATGAGAGAGCATTAGGAATGGGAGCACTGGGGACGGGAGCACTGGGAATGGGAGCTTTGGGGACGGGCACTCTCCTGAAAGGGGATGGGAGCACTGGGAATGAGAGCGTGATGGATGGGAGCACCGGGAATGGGAGCTTTGGGGATGGAGCCCTCTCCTGAAAGGGAATGGGAGCACTGGGGATGGGAGAGTGATGGATGGGAGCACCGGGAATGGGAGCTATGGGGATGAAGCGCTCTCTTGAAAGGGAACTGGAATCGAGACAGACAGACTCTTTCGGGGACCTGAATCCAGCCCAGATCTGGGGTACCAGGGAGCTGGCGGCATCTTCCTGGATCATCACCCCTCCCCGGGCCCGGGCCCCGCGACCCCTCCCAGGAAACATTACCTTTCCCCTCATTTTTCATGTAGTAAGACGGCTCGTCACAAGAGTAGTGAGTAACAGCCCTAAACGAGGTGTCCCTGGGATGGTCAGACTTGCCGTGGGGAATGGCGACGGGGGGGCCGCAGTCCACCGCTGCGGGGAGACGGCCGGAGTCCCGGGAGGGTCACCTCCACCCTCCGAATCCCCTCTCCCCCCTCCCCGACTGACCCCGGCACTGACCCCCGGGGCCCGGCCCGGCTCCGACCCTTCCCCTGGGTCAGCCAGGCGTCCCGGCGGTCACCGCCCGCCCCTCCCGGCCGGCCCCCGGCTCCCCGGCGGAGCGGAGTCCGGCAGGCGCCCCTCCCCCCGGCCCGTCACCCCGCGCCGGTAGCTTCCTCACGGAGACATCGCAGGTCGGAGTTGGACCACTGCCCATTGCTTTGACAGGAAGCGTAGAACGAGGTCATGCTGGTTTTCCCCTGAGGAAGAGGGGCCCCGGGCAGACCGGGCCAGGGCCGCCGTTAACTCGGGGTCGACCTCGGGCCCCTCCCCGGGTCCCCCAAGCTCGGCCGCCCCAGGAGACACCGGGGGCTTCTGGCCGCAGCCCGGGGAAGCCGCGGGAAGCTAACTGGGGGCGTCTAGACTGGCGGCAGGCGGCGGCTCCGAAGGGTCGGAGAAATGGGCGGGAGACGGGAGGGACTGGAGCCCCCGCAGGCCTCGCGTTAGAGCAGAGAGTGGGGAGTATACGAAGCTCGGTGGGGGCTGGGAACGTGTCCACCGACTCTGCTTCGGCGTACTCTCCCAAGGGCCCAGTACGGAGCTCCGCACGCAGTTAAGCTCTCGATAAACACCACCGATTGACTGACTGATTGAAGAGGGGGAGATTCCAGGCCAGAGGCAGGACGTGGGAGAGGGTGGGATGGGCGGGAGTAAGTTGGCTTGAGAGGAGTGGAGTCTGCAGGCTGGGTTGTAGTAGGAGGTGGGGGAGGGAAGGCAATAATAATAATAATGATGGTATTTGCTAAGCGCTTACTATGTGCCAAGCACCATTCTAAGCACTGGGGGAGGGGATACGAGGCGATCGGGTGGTCCCACGGGGGCCTCACGATCTTCATCCCCATTTGACGGACGAGAGGACCGAGGCACAGAGGAGCGAAGCGACTTAAAGTCACACAGCTGACAAGCGGCGGAGCCGGGATCAGAACCTCCGACCTCCGACTCCCCAGCCCGGGCTCTTTCCGCCAAGTCGATGGTGAGGAGTTTCTGTTCGATGCGGGGCTGGATGGGCAACCACTGGAGGGTCTTGAGGGGTGGGGAGGTGGGGGCTGAATGGTTTTTGCCCCGGATTAGGGGTGCGGGAGGCCTCGCGGGCAGCTTACCTTCACCACCTCGAATCCTTCCGTACACGTGACCTTCACCTCGTCCTTGAAGGCGTACTTGTTCCGCAGAGGCTCCTGGACAGAATTGGTGGGAAATCTCTTCGGGCAGGATATGGCTTTGTGGAGGAAGAGAGAGGGCGGGAGGCCGTCCTTGAGGATGACGGCATTTGTTAAACGCTTACTATGAGTCCGGCGCTGTTCTAAGTGCCGGGGTAGATCCAAGGTAGTCAGGTTGGACACACACGGAGCTCACGGTCTTCATCCCCATTACGGAGATGAGGGAACTGAGGGTCTTAGAAGTGAAGTGACTTGGGCAAGGTCACACAGCGGACAAGGGGCAGAGCCCGGATTAGAATCCAGGTCCTTCTGTCTCGGGCCCGTGCTCCTTCCACGAGGCCAAACGGCTTCTCTCCTTCAGGAAGACCCCGTTTCCTCCCCCGCCTCATGGGCTTTCTAGTCTCCCCCGACAGCTCCCACGCTTCCGGGTGAGCTCCCATCCCGAACCTGTCCCGATCCCAACTCCGGGCTGACTTACCAACCCGGCCGCCGAACGGGGCTCCCGCCCAAGGGGGTCTCCTCCGGCTCGGGCGGGCCCCGGGTTTCCGGGATACTCACGGTCTCCATAGTACCGGATCTTCCAGCCCTTCAGCTGGGTCGTTTGGTCGGTCTGGAAGATGATGCTGAGCTCCCGGCTCTGGGTTTCGATCTTCGACGGGCCGGGAAATCCGCTGCCACAGAAGGGACCGAACTGCTCGTTTCCGGTCAAAAACTACAGCCGGGAAATGGGGACCGAGTGAGTCCAAACCGGGCGGGGCCGGGCCGGAGGAAAGGGAGGGAGGGGAGAGGAGGGGAGAGGGAGAGAGGGGAAAGAGAGGGAGCGGGGAAGGGGGAGAGGGGCAGAGAGGGAGGGAGGAAATCTTCCACCAACCCAATCGACCCTCCCTCACGCACAATCAAGCTGTCGGGACAGTTCCCTTCCGAGTCGGCCGGTTCCACCTCGAAGTCGTCCTTCTTGACGGTCACCACCACCTGGAAGCCCTTCTCCAGCGCGACCCGGTATTCGCAGCGGGAGTTCTCGGGGTACGGGCTCGGATAGTTCGGGCTGCTGATCTCCCCTCTCAGAGCCGTAAACACGTCCCCGCTGCAGTTCGCTGAGAGAGGACGGGGCAGGGGGAGGGGGAGGACCACCAGGAGGGGACCCTCAGAGCCGGGCGGAGGGGAAGGGTCCGCTCTCCTCAGCCCTCCTTGAGGCAGCAGAGCCTGGAGGAGACAGCGCGGTGCTCCGCACCCAGTAAGCGCTCAAAAAATGCCACCGGTGGATCGATCGGTCGATCGAGGCCCAGCACGCGCTGGGACTGTGTCCAATCTCGTGACTTTGGACGTGCCCCAGTGCTTAGCTTACAGTACCTGTTACCGAATCGTACGTTCCAAGCGCTTCGTACGGTGCTCTACACATCGTAAGCGCTCAATAAATACTATTGAAAAGTAAGCGCTTAGTAAATGACCCAATGATTAGATCGCACTTGGATTTGGACCTTTAATTCGCCCTTCCCTCGGCCCCACAGCACTTAGGTCCATAGCCATGTTTACTTATATGATGTCAGTCTCTCCCTCTAGGCGCTAAGCTCATTATTACTATATTTCTTAGTGTCAAGCACTGTTCTAAGCCCTGGGGTAGATACCACTTTATGAGGTTGGACACAGTCCCTGTCCCACGTGGGGCTTAAATTCTAAGAAGTAGGTATTTAATCCCCATTTTACACTTGAGGAAACTGAGGCCCAGAGAAGTTAAGTGGGCAGGAATCACGTCTATCGACTCTGTTGCATTGTACTTTCCCAACGACTGAGTCGAGTGCTCGGCGCATAATCAGCGCTCGATATCCGGAGAAGCGGCACGGCCCAGCGGAGAGAGCAGGGGCCTAGGAGTCAGAAGGACCTGGGTTCTAATCCCGGCTCCGCCACGTGCCTGCTGCGCGACACTGAGCGAGTCACTTAACTTCTCTGGGCCTCCTTACCTCAACTGAAAAATGGGGATTAAGACTGTGGGAACTGGACTGTGTCCCACCTGATCAGCTTGCATCTTGCCCAGCGCTCAGTGCAGTGGCCGGCACATAGCAGGCCCTGAACAGATGCCATAAAAAACCGTGGACCGACTGATTTTATAACCGCGGCTCTGATCCAGCCGTGAGGTGTCACGGATGCCTGCCGCGTAATAAGTGCTTAATTAATGCCAATGTTATCATTATTAGAAGTGGTATTTTGGGGGACTTACGTCTGGGGCCTCTCTAGACGACGAGCTCACTGTGGGCGGGGAACGTGTCTACCGACTCTTTTATACCGTACTCTCCAGAAGCTTAGCACAGTGCTCTCCGCACAGCAGGCACTGGATAAATACGATTGGCTGATCGATCGATTTATTCCCTCCAACTTCCCCGGGCAATAAGAGCCCTGCCCGGATGTCAGCGTGGGCCCCAGGACGCTTCGGGATCCGGGGCTGGGCCCGGCCCCGCCTCCCGGACCCGGGGGTGGTCCCCAGGGCCCGACTCACCTCCGCAGTTGCGCATGTCAGAGTGGAGGAAGTACTCGGGGGGGCAAGAGCAGAAGAAGCCCCCGATGTAGTTGTTGCAGAAATGGCTGCATGGGGCCTCTGCCAAATCTGTGCACTCATTCACGTCTGTCAGGGGAGAGAGGAAAGGGGGAGACAATCCTCCCGGGAGCGGGCGAGAGGGATCCCCTGAGAAACCCACGTTCGGACCGGCCCTCTCCGGTTCCCGGTGGCCAGGGAGGACCCGGGGCCCGAAGGTCTGGACCACCGAAGGGACCCCGAGGGAGAGGGGAGAGGGCTAGGCGGGGGCAGGACGAGGTTTAGACCGTGAGCCCGTCGTTGGGCGGGGACGGTCTCTCTCTGTTGCCGAATCGTCCATTCCAAGAGCTCGGTCCAGTGCTCCGCACACGGTGAGCGCTCAATAAATACTACTGAATGGACGTATGAATGAATGAAGGCCTCAGGGATTGAGAAGCAGAGCCATCGGCTGCTCCTGGCCGGGTACGGAGAGACGCCCTCAGGGTCGGGGGGTCGGTCCCCGGGGGCTCCGCGGGGTAGGTGGGGGGACCCCGAGGGAGCCGGCGGCCCCCGGCGCCGCCTCCGGGCCGTACCCTCGGCCACGTAGTAGGCTGCGAAGCCGGTGAAGCGCTCCTCGTTGGAGAAGTCGGACTGGAAGGCGAGCCGGAGGTGGTTGTAGGGGACGTGGAACTCCTCGATGACGGTGGAGCCGGGGGGCTGGCTGCCCCTCCGCCCACAGAGGACGCCCTCCACGAGGCCGTTCACCAGGATCTGAGACGGGCGACAGGGGAGGGCGGAGCCCCGGGGTCAGGGGGCCACGGAGGGATCTCACACGTCCGGCCGCGGGGAGGGAGTCGGGCAGTCGGTCGATCCTATTTATTGAGCGCTTTCTGCGGGCGGAGCGCCCTACTAAGCGCTTGGGAGAGGACGGTACAGTAGGATTAGCGGTCACGTTCCCTTACCCTCAACAAGCTGACAGTCTAGAGGGGGCTTTGGGGAAGTTTCCCCTTCTTGTGTCCCCAACCCATTATAATACGGATTTTTGTTAAGCGCTTACTACGTGCCAGGCCCCGTACTGAGCGCTGTGGTGACTGTGAGCGAATCGGGTCGGATGCAGTGCCTAGCCCACGTGGGGCTGGCAGTCTAGATCCCCGTGTTACGGGTGAGGTAACTGAGGAACGGAGAAGTGAAGCGGCTTGCCCAAGGTCACGCAGCGGACACCCGGTGGAGCGGGGATCAGAACCCAGGTCCTTCTGACTCCCGGGCCCTGGGTCTACCCGCCGGGCCTCGCTGCTTCATGTGTCCATGTGTCCAGACCCCTCATCCCTCAAGGCTGGAGTGGGGCGGGTGTCACGAGGTGGCGAGGATCTGTAATGGACTGTTCAGTCCGTCTTCCACGCTGGACCGTAAGCTCCTTCGGGGCAGGAGTTGGATCTATTGATTTTTCTCTCCCAAGCAGGCGGGGACCCCCGGGGAATGGTGGAGGAAGAATGGGGTGCCATTTTGAATCTGTCTTTGCACGACCCACGCGGCTTCTCTTCTTCCTCCCCGGTAGGTGGGCAGGAGGCTAGACCCCAGGCACCAGCGGGTGAGAAGTAGCGCGCGTAGGGCCCGGGAGTCAAGAGACCTGGGTTCTAATCCCGGCTCCACCGCTTCCCCGTCGGGTGACCTTGGCCAAGACACTTTTCGCTTCTCGTCCGTAAAATGGGGTTTCGATCCTACTCCTCCCCCCTCCGCACTTAGGCCGTAAGCCCCACGAGGGGTGGAGGCCGAGAGCGATCTGATGACCTTGTGCTTAGTGCGGGGCTTGGCGCACGGCGAGGGCTTAACCAACACCGGCCTTCTTACTCCTTCGGAAGGGGCCGCTGGGCTGCAAGTACCTTGACAGAGTCGTACTCGCAGTCCTGGGATGGCTCTATATCCAAGTGGGTGAAGTAGAGATGAATGCCGTAGCCCTCGGGCACCTGGACGTCCCAGACCTCTTCAGCCTCGTTGGGGTATGCCTGGGGGTAGCTGGGGGACAGGATCTCCCCGTACATGGCCGTGGCATCGGCGCAGGCCAGGACCGAGGCGAGGAACCACCTGGTCGCAGGGGAGGGAGGGGCCGGTACAGGAGGACCGTCGGGGTCCCGAGGACCAGGGTGCAGAGGAGACGGGGGCGGGGAGGAGATCTGGGGAGCCCGAGGAGGACGAGGATGGGGGGGGAGGAGGATGGGGAGGAGGAGGAGATGAAGGGAGCCTGGGGAGGGTGGTGGAGGAGGAAGAGGAGGAGGAGGAGAAAAGGAAGAGGAAGGGGGGAGGAGCACAGAAGGAGGAGGAGGAGGAAATCCAGGGAGCCTGGAGAGGGTGGAGGAGGAGGAAGAGGAGGAGGAGGAAAAGGAGGAGGAAGAGGAGGAGGATGAGGAGGAGGAGATCCAGGGAGCCTGGGGAGGGTGGTGGAGGAGGAAAAGGAGGAGGAGGAAAAGGAAGAGGAAGAGGAGGAGGAGGGGGAAGAGTACAGAAGGAGGAGGAGGAGGAGGAGGATCCACGTTGCCAGAACTTTGGTCACTCACCACATGGTCGAGATCTCGATGGAGCCTGGGGCGCCCGCCCTGCCCCTTTGGACTTTGGAGCTGAGGGAGAGGATGGCTTTGACTGCAACGGTCTGAGTAAATAGGCAAGGTCCAGGTTAGGGGGTGGGGGTAAGACCTCCCCCCTCCCCACCACCATCACCGGTCCCTCACCTTCATCCCAATCCCAGAGTCCCCTGCTCCTCCAGGAGGGACCTTCCCCCCGGCACCCTCAGCCCAGCTTTCGCTCAGACCTCCATGGCGTCTCGTGGCCCTGGGTGTCGGTGACTCATTTTCTCCGTCCCTTTCTCCCTGCCCGCCTCCCGCGGTCCCGGGACCGAGGCCGGAGCCTCCGGCCGGGTTTATCACCACCTCGCCCTCTCGGGGGGGACCCCGCGGGAGGAGGGAGGGAAGGAGGAGACGCAGAGGAGGGTGGGAGAGAGAGCGGCGGAGGGGAGGTGGGAAGGGGGCCGGGTGGGGGGCAGCCAACCGAAGAAGGAAGGGGAATCGGGGTCCCCGGTCCTCAGTGACCCCCTCCCCCCGAGCACGGCCGGTGCAAGTTTTCGGTCCTCTCCCCCTCCCTCCTGATCTGGGGGAATCCGGACCCTTCTCACAGATTCCTGCAAGGCCTCGGCGGGGACGGTGGAGACGGCGGGGAGAGGCTGGGGTCGGCCTCCCGTCTCCCGTGGGACCCCCTCCTCCTCCTCCTCCTCCTCCGAGCCCCCTCTTCACGCCTAACTGGTTGGGCGCGGGGTTTTACCTTCCAGAGCCGACCAGGCCGAATGGGGGGCGCGGGAAGGGGGAGGAGGGGGTCGGCCCCTCTCGCTCCCACCCCTGGGCCTCCCGAGGGGCCGGGCCGTCGAATATGGGGGGCGGTGGGGGGCGGTTGGGGAGGGAGGCCGGGCTCAACAGACTCTCAGCCTCTGCCCTTCTCTCACCGCTGGATTTCTCTGGAAACACGAAGCTGAGGGAGCGTGCAGGCGGTGTTGGGGGTGGGGGAGACTGGTAGGCCTGGGCGGGGCTGGGGGGCAGGGGGGAGGCCAATTTCCCGCACTCCCGGACAGGGTGGGAGCCCGGGAAGGGGGGAAGGGGAAAACCCGCCCTCGCGGTCCTCGGGCTCCCTCTGTTTTTGGAAACGGAGCCGGCGGAGGCCGAGGGCCCGGTCGGGGCTGCCTCTGAGGGAAGGGAAAGTGGAATTTCTCCGGGTTATGCAATCTCCCCTTCCCAACTCTTGGGCGAGTTGCAAAAGCATGAAAAAGAGTGTTTTCTGGAAAGTCAGGTGGTTTGGGGGAAGCGGGGAAGGCGGGGGGGGGGGGGGGGGGGAGGCGGCGGAAGGGAGCTCTGGGGGAAATCCCAGCCCGAAAACTGCCCACCTCCCCTCCACATGCACACACACACACCCCCTCACACACATGCATTTACCCCACACATACACGCACACCCATGCACGCGCACCCGGGCCCTCGTAGACGAGCCTCCACCGCGGCCCCTCCCAGCTGTGAAGGCATCCAGCGGGGCCTGGGGAAGTCGACGTCCGGCCCGGGCGTCCCTCCCAGCTGGAATCGAAGCAAGTCCAAGGGCCGAAGGTCACGGCGACCTCGAGCCCGGTGGGAGCGGGGAGCCGGTCCCTTCTCCGATTGGCCGAAGAGATCGGGACCGGGCCCCCATCGCGGGTTATCGCCCCGCTGACCTTCCCCGACGCTTCTCCCTCCTCCTGGAACGCCGGGGCCACACCAGGACAGGCCATCCAGCCATCCATTCGTTCAATTGCATTTATTAAGCACTTACTGTGCGCAGAGCACCGTACTAAGCGCTTGGGAGGAAGCAGCGTGGCTCAGTGGCAAGAGCCCGGGCTGGGGAGTCAGAGGTCGTGGGTTCTAATCCCGGCTCCGCCGCTTGTCAGCTGGTGACTTCGGGCAAGTCGCTTCACTTCTCTGGGCCTCATCTGGAAAATGGGGATGAAGACTGTGAGCCCCACGTGGGACAACCTGACCCCCTTGTATCACCCCCGGCGCTTAGAACAGTGCTTGGCGCCTAGTAAGCGCTTAATAAATGCCATCATTATTATTATTATTACAACGTATTCATTCATTCCATCGTATTTATTGAGCGCTTACTGTGTGCAGAGCACTGAACTAAGCGCTTGGGAGGATACAATGCATTCATTCATTCAATCGTATTTATTGAGCGCTTACTGTTGTGCAGAGCACTGGACTAAGCGCTAGGGAGGGTAGAAAGCATTCATTCATTCGATCGTATTTATCGAGCGCTTACTGTGTGCAGAGCACTGGACTAAGCGCTTGGAATGGACAATTCAGCAATAAAGAGAGACCACCCCTGCCCACAACAGGCAATAAACGGGCAGGGAATGTGACCCTGCTCCCCAGGAGTTGACAGTCGAGAGTGGGGGGCGGACAGACATTAATAAAAATACATAAATAAATGAGAGTCATGGACCTAAGTGCCGCCGGGCTGGGAAGGGGGGAGAACGGAGGGAGCGAGCCAGGGTGAGGCCGAAGGGAGTGGGAGAAGAGAAAAGGAGGGGCTTAATCAGGGAATAATAATGCTGGTATTTATTAAGCGCTTGCTATGTGCAGAGCACTGTTCTAAGCGCTGGGGGAGATCCAGGGTCATCAGGTTATCCCACGGAAGGCTTCATCCCCATTTTACAGATGAGAGAACTGAGGCCCAGAGACTCCTGTCATTAAACTCTTCTAAAGTTGCACTACCCTTCTTGATTACTTTGGGCAGGGTCCAAACTAAACACATCAGTCAGTAAGATGAGCCTAAATTAATTTGTTCCTGTCGAAGGCACCCCAAGTGAATCATACCATGCACCAAGAGGGAATATACTTCATAGAGCAGGATTCTCTACTTTACCTTCATGCAGTTTCTCTTCCCTCTAAAATCGCTCTCTCTCTCTCTTAATAATGGAATATTGCTATCTCCAGGACCAGAGAGGTGAAGTGACTTGCCCACAGTCACCCAGCTGACAAGGGGCAGAGCCGGGATTCGAACCCATGACCTCGGACTCCCAAGACTGGGCTCTTTCCACTGAGCCACGGGGATATAGATTATTAAATTATATATATACAATTTATTTATTTGTACTGAAGTCCATCTCCCCCCTAGACTGTGAGCTCGTTGTGGGCAGGGAATGTCACTGTTTATCATTGTATTGCACTTTCCCAAGCGCTTAGTACAGTGCCCCGCACATAGTGAGCGCTCAAAAAAAGATTGAATGAATGAATGAGTGAGAGGACCTGGGTTCTAATCCCGGCTCTGCCACTGACCAGCTGGGTGACCTCGAGGGAGTCATTTAAATTCCCTGAACTTTGGTTCCTTCCTCTATAAAAGCTGTTCTCTTTCCAACTTTGCCCGTGAGCATCATGTGGGACTTGGTTATTTTATATCTAGCCCAGGACTTTGTTCAGTGCTTAACACATAGTAGGCGCTTAACATATGCACGTATACTTCAAACATGTTATAAATTGTACATTAATATTAATGTGTATCTCCCCCTCCAGACTGTAAGCTCACTGAGGGCAGGGAACGTATCCAACAACCCTGGTGTATTATCCTCACCCAAGCAGTTCTTACAGGGCTCTGCATATAGTAAGCGCTCAATAAGCAAGGGATTGTCTCTATCTGTTGCCAAATTGTCCATTCCAAGCGTTTAGTACAGTGGTCTGCACATAGTAAGCGCTCAATACTATTGAATGAATGAATGAATGAATGAATAAACACCACCAATCGATTGATTAATGAATACCCCAGTTAAGTAGAGCCACCTGCCCAAGGTCACACGGCAGACAAGCAGCTGAGATGGGATTAATACTAATAATAATACAAATAATAATGGAATTTATTAAGCATTCACAATGTGCGAGGTAATGTACTAAGCACTGGGGTGGATACAATCAAATAATAATAATTATGGTATTTATTAGGCGCTTACTAGGTGCCAGGCATTGTACTAAGCCCTGGGGTGAACACAAGCAAGTGATAATAATCATGGTATTTGTTAAAGGCTTACTAGGTGGCTGGCACTGTACTAAGCGCTGGGGTGGACACAAGCAAATAATAATATTGGTATTTGTTAGTGTTCACTAGGTGCCAGGCATTGTACTAAGCGCTGGGGTAGATACAAGCAAATAAAGTAATTATTATGGCATTTTAAGTGCTTACTAGGTGCCAGGCACTGTAGTAAGTGCTGGGGAGGATACAAGGAAATAATAATAATAATAATAATTATGGTATTTAAGTGCTTACTGTGCGCCAGGCACTGTACTAAGCGCCGGGGTGGATCCAAGCAAGTCGGGCTGGACCCAGTCCCTGTCCCCCGTGGGGCTCCCGGTCTCCATCCCCATTTTCCAGAAGAGGTCACTGAGGCCCAGAGAAGCGAAGTGACTCGCCCAGGGTCCCAGACCAGACGGGCGGGATTCGAACCCAGGCCGCTCCCCTTCCCGCTTCAGCCCTCGGGAAGCAGCGGGGCTCAGTGGCAAGAGCCCGGGCTTGGGAGTCGGAGGTCGTGGGTTCCAATCCTGCCTCCGCCACCGGTCAGCTGGGTCACTTGGGGCAGGTCACTTCACTTCTCTGGGCCTCAGTGCCCTCCTCTGTCAAATGGGGATGAAAACTGGGAGCCCCACGGGGGACAACTCGATGACCCTGTCTCTCCCCCAGCGCTTAGAACAGTGCTTGGCCCATAGTAAGCGCTTCACAAATACCATCACTATTATTATTATTATTCTCTGGGCCTCAGTGACCTCCTCCGTCAAAGGGGGATGAAGACCGGGAGCCCCACGGGGGACAATCTGATGAGCTTATATCTCTCCCAGCGCTTAGAACAGTGTTTGGCACTTAGTGAGTGCTGAACAAATACCATCATTATGATTATTCTCTGTGCCTCGGTGACCTCCTCTGTCAAAGGGAGACGAAGACCGGGAGCCCCACGGGGGACAACCCGATGACCCTGTCTCTCCCCCAGCGCTTAGAACAGTGCTTGGCCCATAGTAAGCGCTTCACAAATACCATCATCATCATCATTATTATTATTATTCCCTGGGCCTCGGTGCCCTCCTCTGCCAAAGGGGGATTCGTTCATTCATTCAATAGCATTTATTGAGCGCCTACTATGTGCGGAACACTGGACTAAGCGCTTGGAATGGACAATTTGGCAGGAAGACTGGGAGTCCCACGGACAACCCGATCAACTCCTAGCGCTTAGAACAGTGCTTGGCCCATAGTAGGTGCTTCAGAAATACCATCATCATTATTATTATTATTCCCTGGGCCTCGGTGCCCTCCTCTGCCAAAGGGGGATTCGTTCATTCATTCAATAGCATTTATTGAGCGCCTACTATGTGCGGAACACTGGACTAAGCGCTTGGAATGGACAATTTGGCAGGAAGACTGGGAGTCCCACGGACAACCCGATCAACTCCTAGCGCTTAGAACAGTGCTTGGCCCATAGTAGGTGCTTCAGAAATACCATCATCATTATTATTATTATTCCCTGGGCCTCGGTGCCCTCCTCTGCCAAAGGGGGATTCGTTCATTCATTCAATAGCATTTATTGAGCGCCTACTATGTGCGGAACACTGGACTAAGCGCTTGGAATGGACAATTTGGCAGGAAGACTGGGAGTCCCACGGACAACCCGATCAACTCCCAGCGCTTAGAACAGTGCTGGGCCCATAGTAGGCGCTTCAGAAATACCATCATCATTATTATGCTTATTCTCCTCTGGGCCCGATCAGCTTGTGTGTCTCCCGGCGCTTCGAACAGCGCTTGTCCCACAGTCAACGCTTCAGAAATACCATGATTATTATTGTTATTATTAATCTTATTGTCCGGGCCCCGATGGGCTCGTCCGTCCCGCCGCGCTCGGCACCCGTCCCGACCGGCCGCCAGGCGGCGCTCCCCCAGCGGTGGCCCAGTAACCCCGGCGCGCGACCGACCCGCAGTAACCCCGGCTCGGGCGGGGGCCGCCCCGCCCCCCCCCCGCCCCGCCCCTCGCCTGCTCCGGCCGCGGCCAATGGGCGTCCGCGGCCCCGCCCCGCCGTCCAATGGCGCCGCGGCCGGGCCCGGCGGTCCGCCAATGGGCGCGCCCCTTCCGGCCGCGCGGCGGGAGCCAATGGGGGCGCGGGGGGAGGGGCGGGGGAGGGGAGAAGGGTCGGGCGCGCGGGCCCGGGCGGCATTCGGGGCGCGCGCTCCCTGCGGAGGGAGGGGGAGGGGAGAAGGGGGAGGAGGGGCGCCGGGGGGGGGGGTCGCCGCGGCCATGACAGTGGGGGAGCGGGGCTTCGGGCTGGGGCCGCTGGCCGCGGCCCTGGGGGCGTCGGAGCAGGCGCTGCGGCTCATCCTCTCCATCTTCCTCGGTGAGGACCCCCCCCCTTTTCCCCCTCCCTCCCCCCCCCCCGGGACTGTACTGAGCGCCCGGGCGCCCCCCCTCCCCACCGGCCGCCTTCCAAGGGGGAGGGGCGGCGGGGGAAGGAGGGGCCCCAAAAGTTGGGCGGCTCGCACAAGGTCACGCAGCAGGCAGGTGGCCGGGGGGGGGGCGGGGGAGGACTGGAACTCGGGTCTCCTGACTCGCAGGCCCCGGATCTTGCCACCGGGCCCAGACTAGGGAGCCCTTTCCACCGGGCTCGGGTCCTTTGCAGCAGGCCCGGGTTAGGTAGCCCTTTCCACCAGAAGCAGGTCCCTTGCACCGGGTTCGGGTCCTTTGCACCAGGCCCAGGTCAGGTAGCCCCTCTCCACCAGGCCCGGCATCTTGCCACCAGCCCCAGACTAGGGAGCCCTTTCCACCGGGCTCGGGTCCTTTGCACCAGGCCCGGGTTAGGTCGCCCTTTGCACCAGGTTCAGGCCCTTTGCACCGGGCCCAGACTAGGGAGCCCTTTCCACCGGGCTCAGGTCCTTTGCAGCGGGCCACGGTAGGTAGCCCTTTCCACCAGGCCCAGGCTCTTTCCACCAGGCCGGGTTAAGTAGCCCTTTCCACCGGGCCCAAGCCCTTTCCACCGGGCCCAGCCTCTTTTCCCACCAGGCCGGGTTAAGTAGCCCTTTCCACCGAGTCCAGGCCCTTTGCACCAGGCCAGATCGGGTATCTCTTTCCACCAGGCCAGGTTAGGTAGCCTCTCCCTACCCGCCCACACCCCCTCTTCTGCACCCTCCCTCTCCCCAAACCGGTAGCGGGCAGCCCGAATCGGGCTGTTTTTATCCGCCCCCTCTCCGGTCGGTTTCCTTCCCTCCTGACATGTCACTTCTATCTGGGCCTCGCGATCTGTCCATCTCCCCGCGTGTCCCGGGGCCCGGCTCCACGTCGCCGCGCCTCTTACCCTCCGCCCTGACGGTGAGATACGATCTGGGTCGTCGGTTTGCTCCGAGGACTTTCTGGGTCGGGCCCCGCCCCGCCGGGCGGGCGGTTATCTTCGGTCACCTCCGCCCCGGGCGAAGGGTCGAGGTCGGCCGCGTCCGTCCGAGGGTTCGGATCGGCTTCGGGAGGACTTGGGTCGCCCGCTCGCACGGGGAACGCCCTCGTGTGAGACGGGTGCCGGGCCCGACCCGATGGAGAGAATGATCGTCATCGAGGTGTCTACCCCGTGGCGCCAAGCGCTGGGGTAGACACGAGGCGATCGGGTCGGACACGGTCCCCGATCGCGAGAAGGATAATCGTGGTGTTCTTTAGGCGCTTACTCTGTACCGAGCCCCGGGAAGACGCAGGGCGATCGGGTCGGACGCGGTCCCCGACCCGCCGTCCCGATCCCCGTTTCGCGGACGAGGTGACCGAGGCCCAGAGGAGCAACGAGGGTTCTCGGCCCCGGGTCTCGCCGCTTGTACGTTCGATCCGGTATCTACCCCGGCGCTGCGTACGGTACCGGGCGCGTAGGCCGGCGCTTCACGGGTGGCGCGACGTTCCTCGGCGCGGCGCCCGCCGTCCCCTGGGTGTCGGGGCTCCCTTTTCTGGTTGAGCCTGTGCCCACGTTAGCCTTTGGCTCCCGTGGCGTCCGTTTCCGGTCGCTAATTGGATCGCTAGCGTCGGTCTCCCGGTCCGGAGGACGGGGCCGGTGACGGGGAAGTGCGGGGACTGGCCGGACGGTGCCACCGCGGGCCGCCTCTTCTCCCTCCCTCCAGGCGTCCGTGATCACCATTAGTGTTGATGGACTTGTTAGGCGCTTACTATGTGCCAAGCACTGGGTAGAGAAGCAGCGTGGCTCGGGGGGGAGGAGCCCGGGGTTGGGAGTCGGAGATCCTCGCTTCCGATCCCGGCTCCGCCCCTTGTCAACTGGGTGACTTTGGGCAGGTCACTTCTCTGGGCCTCAGTGACCTCATCTGAAAAATGGGGATAATAATGTTGGTATTTTCTAAGCGCTTACTATGTGCAGAGCACTGTTCTAAGCGCTGGGGTTGACACAGGGGAATCGGGTTGTCCCACGTGGGGCTCAGTCTTAATCCCCCATTTTACAGATGAGGTAACTGAGGCACAGAGAAGTTAAGTGACTTGCCCACAGTCACACAGCTGACAAGTGGCAGAGAGGGGATTCGAACCCATGACCTCTGACTCCAAAGCCCGTGCTCTCTCCACTGGGATGAAGACCGGGAGTCCCACGGGGGACAACCGGGTCGCTCCCAGCGCTTAGGACGGTGCTCGGCACGTCGTAAGCGCTGAAGAGACACCATTATTGTTATACAAGTTAATCAGGTTGGACGCGGTCCCTGACTCACGTGGGGCTCACGGTCTTCGTCCCCATTTTCCAGATGAGGTCACTGAGGCCCGGAGACGGGAAGTGACTCACCCAAGGCCACAAAAAACGACGTGGCGGAGCAGGGATCGGAACCCAGGACCGTCCGATTCTCAAGCCCGGGCCCTATCCGCCACGCCGGGCGGCAGATGGGGCTCGGGGGGGGCCGAGGATCCCCCCGGTCCGGCAGGGAGCTCTCCCGCGGACACCGCCGCTCCTGCGGCCCGGCTCTCGGGCGCCAACCCAACCGCCCAAGCCCCCCACCGGCTCTCCCGTCTCGCCATCCCGACGGGCGGCACCGGGTTTGGAGCGGGCTTTTGTTTTCGAGGCGCCGGCACAATCATCATCCCGTCCCCTTCCCACGATTTCCCCGTGAGGAAGGGCGAGGCCGGCAGGCCTCCCCACTTTCCCCCCCGTTTCCCAGGGGAGGAAGCCGAGGCCCAGAGGGGTCGAGGGACTCGCCCCAGGCCGCACGGCGGCAGGTCGGGCCCCGGAGACGAGACCCCGGGCCGGGCATCGTCCACCCGGGCCGTCCCGCTCTGCAGGAGGCGGCCGGTGGTGTTCAGAAACGCACAGTCGGACGGCCTAGGGGGTCGGGGGACAGACGATGGGAAGCCCTGGGCAGGGTTCCCCGCCCTCTGCCCCGGGGGTGATCGTTCTCTGCCCTCGAGGCCTCGGCAGGCGCCCATCAAAGCCGCGTAAGGTGAGTAAGGCCAGCCGAGGAAGAGGAAGGATTGGCGTGAGGAAGCTCAAAACCCCGGCCGCCGCCTCCCCGAAGGAATGTACGCGGTGGAGGGAGGCGGGAGGCGGACGCCCGGGCGTGGCGGGAGCTTTGGACCAGTCACTCGATCGTATTTACCGAGCGCAGAGCACTGGACTGAACGCTTGGGAGAGTCCGATCGAACCAGATAACGGACATTCCAGAACCAGATCGTCCTCCGGCTCCCGCCTCTCACCGGGCGCCCCCTCCCAACTCCCGGGGGTCCCGGGTGACCCGCAGAGTCCCCGGCCGGAGTGGCTCACGGGGGGCGGCCGACGGGCCGGTGCCCCGTGGTCCGGGCGGCGAAGGCCTCGCGGCGGGCTGAGGCCACTGGGCCGTCCCGGCCCCAGAGCGAGCGAGACGCCCGGATGTCCCGAGGCTGGGGTGCGGCCACCCCTCCGTGGCCCGGGCCGGCCCTGGGCCCTCACTCTCCTCCCCGCTTTCTCCCCTCCCTCCCTCCCAGGCTACCCCCTGGCCTTGTATCATCGCCACTTCCTCTTCTACAAGGACTGCTACCTCACCCACCTCTTCCACGTCTTCTCGGGCATCTCCATCGCCTACTTCAACTTCGGTGAGCGGGCGGGGACGGAGGGCGCGGCCCGAGGGGACCGGGGCGGGCCCCGGCCGGCCGTGACGGGCCGCTCCCTCCCTCCGCCCGCCGCAGGGACTCAGCTGTACCACTCGCTGTTATGCATCGGGCTGCAGTTCCTCATCCTGCGCCTCATGGGCCGGACCGTCACCGCCGTCCTCACCACCTTCTGTTTCCAGATGGTGAGTGGGCCTCAGTCCCCCCCCCCCGCCCCGCGATGGAGGAGGGGATCCCGGGGCGGGTCCGGGGCGGGCGACGTCGGGACCCGTCAACCCGCCCCCTCCGCGGTCCCCAGGCCTACCTGCTGGCCGGCTACTACTACACCGCCACCGACCAATACGACATCAAGTGGACGATGCCCCACTGCGTCCTGACGCTCAAGCTGATCGGTGAGTGCGGACGCCCGTCCGTCCCTCCGGCCGGTGGCCCCCGGGCCCGGGCGCGTGACCGAGCCGCTCTCCCCGCCCCCCCCCAGGTCTGGCCATCGACTACTACGACGGAGGGAAGGATCAGGTAGGCCCCGGCGAGGGCACGGCCCGCCCCCGGGGGGGGCGGGCCGGCGGGGAGGGGGCCGGCTGGGGCCGGGCGGCGGGTGAGGAGGTGAGGGCCGGGTTGGCGGACCGTGCCCGAGCCCCCCGCCCCGTCCCCCCTGCGCAGCGAGCCCTGTCGGCGGAGCAGCGGGACCAGGCCCTGCGCGGGGTGCCCAGCCTCCTGGAGGTGGCCGGCTTCTCCTACTTCTACGGGGCCTTCCTCGTGGGGCCCCAGTTCTCCATGAACAACTACATGAAGCTGGTGCGCGGCGAGATGACCGACGACCCCGGCAAGAAGCCCAACAGGTAGCCCCGGACACGGGCGGACGGGCGGCCTCCCCCCCCGGGGACGGCCGCCCCCTCTGACCCCCGCCCGGGCTCTCCCGCAGCGTGGGGCCGGCCCTGCGGCGACTGGGCCTGGGCCTCTTCTACCTGGTAGGCTACACGCTCTTCAGCCCCTACATCACCGACGACTACCTGCTGACCGCCGACTACGCCGTGAGTGCCCCCGCGGGGGCCGGTCGGGCTCGGCGCCGCGGGAGGGGCGGGCGACCCCGTCGGGGCAGAGGGGGGCGAGGCCCGGGACGGGGCGGAAGGGCGACCTGACTCGGTCCCGGGCGGGGGTCTCCTCCTCTCCGGCCAGAGCCGTCCCTTCTGGTTCCGCTGCGTGTACATGATGGTCTGGGGCAAGTTCGTGCTCTACAAATACGTCACCTGCTGGCTGGTCTCGGTGAGTGGCGGCGGGGCGGGGGCGGGTCCGGGCCCGGCCGGACGCGCCCAGCGAGCCCCTCGCCTCCCACCAGGAAGGAGTGTGCATCCTCAGCGGGCTGGGCTACAACGGGCGTGACGCCCAGGGCCGGCCCCGGTGGGACGCCTGCGCCAACATGAAGGTCTGGCTGTTCGAGACGACGCCCCTCTTCAATGGCACCATCGCCTCCTTCAACATCAACACCAACAGCTGGGTGGCCTGGTAAGCCGGGGGGCGGTGCCCAGACCCCCAGTCCCGTGAGGGAGGGCCGGCGGCGGCGGCGGCCACTTGCGGCGCCTCGGGGGCGGGAAGAAGCGGTGGGTGACCCGGGCGCCCCGTCCCCATCCCGGCCCCAGGTACATCTTCAAGAGGCTCAAGTTCCTGGGCAACAAGCTCCTGTCCCAGGGGATCACGCTGCTCTTCTTGGCCCTGTGGCACGGCCTCCACTCGGGCTACCTGGTCTGCTTCCAGCTGGAGTTCCTCATCATCATCGTGGAGCGGCAGGTAGCCGCGGGCGGGCCGGCCGGGGGGCGGGGGCCGCGGCCCCGGGGCTCCGGCCGCAGCCTCTCCCCTCCCCGTCCTCCCCCCAGGCCACCCAGCTGATCCGGGAGAGCCCCTTCCTCAGCGCCTTGGCCGACGTCACACTCCTGAAGCCCTTCTTCTACCTTGCCCAGCAGACCGTGCACTGGGTCTTCATGGGCTACTCCATGACGGCCTTCTGCCTCTTCACGTGGGACAAGTGGTTCCAGGTGAGGGGGACGGGGCAACGGGCGGGGAGGGGGCGGGGCGCGGCCCGACACGAAGCCCCTCGCCCCCCTCCCCCGGCTCCTGACTCCCGTCTCCCCCGGCAGGTCTACAAGTCCGTGTACTTCATGGGCCACGTGTTTTTCTTCAGCCTGCTCTTCCTGCTGCCGCGGGTGCACAAGGTCATGGTGCCGAGGAAAGAGAAGTTAAAAAAGGCGGAGTGAGCCGCCCCGCCGCGGGGAGGCCGGGCGAGCCGGAGCGGCGGACGGGGAGGGGGCCCGGCCCCACCCTCCGTCTCCCACGGGGGGCCCCGGGGCCGCGGGGAGGACAGGCGGAAGGCCGGGGTGCCCGCGCCCGCCCGTGCCTGTCCGGGGCCAAATCGGGGGCGAGGGGCCCACTCCGTCCCGCTCGCCGCCCCGCACGTTGCCTTATCTGCGTCCCGCCCCCGAGGGGAGGCCCCTCCCTCGGCCCCCGACCCCGACGCGGGGGGGTGCGGGCGGGCCGGGCTCCCCCCGGGCCGTTTTTCTACCTTGGAATTGTATCGGATAAAATCACCCGTGCGGTCCGTTTTTCACCCCCAGGGCTCCCGGCCCCTTCCTTCCGCCGCCCCCTCCCCGCCCCCCCCGACGCGGGCAGGGCTGCGGGCGCCTCGGGTCAGAGCGAGGTTTAATGAGCAGCGGAGGTGGGGCCCGTCCCGTGCGGGGCCCCCCAGCCCCGGAGTCCCACGGAGGAAGCCGGCGGCGCCCGGCGGTCCCGGGCCCCCCCCCGAAGGCCGCGGTCGGCTGGGCCCGGGGGGCCCGCGGTCAGACGACGCCCCAGGCCTCCTCGAAGGCCGTGGTTAGCTTGGCACAAGTCAGGGCCGCCGACAGGGGGTAGTTGCTGAGGGAGACGGTCTTCTCCGTGTAATCCACGTCCAGCTGGGGGCCGGAAGAGCGACGGGGGCTCAGCGGGGCCGCCGGCGGGCCCCCGGCCCCCCACCCCACCCCCCACGAGCGCGGCCACTCACCGCTCCGTGGGCAAAGGCCCCCACGACGAAGACGATGGGGTCGGCGGCGGGCGCCAGGCGCCGGGCGTCGCTGACCGTGGGGACGGAGAAGCTGGTGCCCACCTTGACGCAGCCCGGGGGGAAATGGTCCGACACGGGGTTCTTGATCACCTGCGGCCGACGGCGGGCGTGAGGGGAGGGGGCCTTCGCCACGGACCCCCCCCCCCCCCCCCCCCGGCCCCCATCCCTCACCTTCAGCAGCTTCTGGGGGCCGTCAGCCGCGCGGACGCTGAGTTTGTGCAGGAGCTGAACTGGGGGGAGAGGGTCAGCCGTCACCTGTGGGGGCCCCGGGAGACGCCCCCGCCCCGGTAACGCCGGGCGGCGCCCCGTCCCTCGCCCGACCTCGCCCTGAGGCCGGAGCGACGCCACCCGCCCCGGGGGGCCGGAGCCGGAGCCCCCGCCTCACCCATGAGGCCGCAGAAGCGGTCGAAGGTGCGGGGGATGCGCGTCTGGGGGTTCACTTCGATCAGGACGTTCTTCCGGGTGTGGATGTAGACCTGGAGCAGGCCCGCCCGGTTGAGGGGGCTGTCCATCAGCATCAGCAGGCTCTGGGGTGGGGGCGGGGGACACGGAGGACGCGAGTGTCGGGGGGCCCCGCGCGGCCTTCCGTCCCCAGAGCCTCCCCTCCCGGGGCCGCGGGCCCGTCGCCCCGTACCTGGTGGGTGATGTCGGGCCTCACGTCGCCCGGGTCCCGCCCGGCCTTCAGCAGCACCGACTTGTGCTTGTCGCAGTTGAGCAGCTCGAACGTCTTCCCCACCTGCGGTTGGGGGAGTCTACATCATCTGTGAACCCCAACTGGCCTCCCCCGGCCCGACTCCGCGGGCTCCCCCCACCCCCCGTTCGAGGGTGAGGGCCAGGACGACGGCCGGCAGATGAGTTACAGCGACGATGCGGAATGCAAGCCTGCTGTGGGCAGGGGACCGGGTCCGCCGCCTCGGTCGGACCGTACTCGAGCGCTCAGTACAGTGCTCCGCACGCAGTGAGCGCTCCGTACGGTGACTGACCGATCGACTGGCGGGACGGGAGAGGGTCAAGTCCGTGATGGCGGCCAGGTGCCATCGTCCCCTGAATCCGGACAGGATTTTAACCGTCCCGGGACACGTTCCCAGCAACGAACCCGTCTTAACCTCGGAGGTCCTGGGTTCTACTCTCATCACCGCCTCTTGTCGGTTTGCGGCCTTGGGCAAGTCGCTTCTCTGTGCCTCCGTTTTCTCATCTACAAAATGGGGATCCAATCCTCCTCCTACTTAGACTGGGAACCCCTTAGGAGGCAGGGACAGCATCCAGCCTGATTACCCCAGCACTCAGTACAGTACTTAGCACTTAGTAGGCATTTAACACGCACCTCAATTTAGTAATTAGACTTTATAACAGACTATAAGCTTGTTTGGGACAATTATCTGCTAATTCTACTCTCCCAGGCATTTACTACAGTGCACTGCACATAATAAGCACTCAATAAATACCCCTGATTGAACTTCAAGCACTTTATAGTCCCCCAGCATTTACATTCTTATCCGTAACTTATTATATTATTCATTCGGTCATATTTATTGAGCGCTTACTGTGTGCAGAGCACTGTACTAAGTCCTTGGGAGAGGACAATATAACAACCCACAACGAGCTCACAGTTTAGGGGGGGAAATGAATGTCTGTATCCCCCCCTCTACACTATAAGCTCCCTGTGGGCAGGAAATGTGTTTACTGCCTCTGTTATAATGTCCTCTCCCAAACGCTTACTACAGTACCCTGCCCCGAGTAAATCGCTCGAAAAAGACCATCGGCTGTGACTATTAGTGGAAGACGAGAACGCTCTTCCCCACTGCCCAGGCGGGGAAACTGAGGCCCAGAGACTAGGTGGCCGGATCCCGGCCTGGGAGCCAGAAGGCCACGAGCTCTAATCCCCGCTCCACCACTTGTCTGTTTTGGGGCCATGGGTAGGTCACTTCATTTCTCTGGGCCTCAGTGACCTCATCTGTAAAATGGGGATGAAGACTGGGAGCCTCGCGTGGGTCAACCTCATCACCTTGTATCCCCCCCCCACGGCGCTTAGAACAGTGCTCTGCACCTAGTAAGCGCTTAGGAAATACCATCAATATTATGAATTATTAATAAATAAATTAGAGAAGCAGTGTGGCTCTGTGGCAAGAGCCCGGGCTTGGGAGTCAGAGGTCACGAGTTCGAATCCCAGCTCCGCCACCTGTCAGCTGTGTGACTTTGGGCCAGTCACTTCACTTCTCTGGGCCTCAGTGACCTCATCTGGAAAATGGGGATGAAGATCGGGAGCCCCACGGGGGGGGGCAACCTGATGACCTCGTATCACCCCAGCGCTTAGAACAGTGCTCGGCACCTGATAAGCGCTTCACAAATACCGACATTATTATTAAAATGGGGATGGAGATTGGGAGCCCCACGGGAGGGCAACCTGATGACCTTGTATCCCCTCCAGCGCTTAGAACAGTGCTTTGCACCTAGTAAGCGCTTCACAAATACCAACATTATTAGGATTAAAATGGGGATGGAGACCGGGAGCCCCACGTGGGACAACCTGATGATGATAATAATAATGATGGTATTTGTGAAGCGCTTACTACGTGCAGAGCACTGTTCTAAGCGCTGGAGTAATAATAATAATGTTGGTATCTGTTAAGTGCTTACTATGCGCAGAGCACTGTTCTAAGCGCTGGGGGAGAGACAGGGTCATCGGGTTGTCCCACGTGAGGCTCCCAGTTAATCCCCATTTTACAGATGAGGTCACCGAGGCACAGAAGTTATTGATAATAATAATAAAGTTGGTATCTGTCAAGCGCTTACTAGGCGCAGAGCGCTGTTCTAAGCGCTGGGGGAGATCCAGGGTCATCGGCTGGTCCCACGTGAGGCTCAGAGTGAATCCCCATTTTGCAGATGAGGTCACCGAGGCACAGAAGTTAATAATAATAATAATGTTGGTATCTGTTAAGCGCTTACTAGGCGCAGAGCACTGTTCTAAGCGCTGGGGGAGAGACAGGGTCATCGGGTTGTCCCACGTGAGGCTCCCAGTTAATCCCCATTTTACAGATGAGGTCACCGAGGCACATAAGTTATTGATAACAATAATAAAGTTGGTATCTGTCAAGCGCTTACTAGGCGCAGAGCGCTGTTCTAAGCGCCGGGGGAGATCCAGGGTCACCGGCTGGCCCCACGTGAGCCTGAGAGCGAATCCCCATTTTGCAGATGAGGTGACGGAGGCCCAGAGAAGTGACCTGCCCCCAGCCCCACGGAGGCCAAGGGGCAGGGGGCGGGATTCGAACCCACGACGTGCGCCTCCCGAGCCCGGCTGAGCCACGCTGCTTCTCGGCGGCGACTTCCCGGCGCTCAGGACGGCGTCGGGCGCCTAGGAGGCGGTTCCCGGACGCCACCGCGGGGCTGATGGTGGTCAAGGGCCTCAGTCGATGAATGAATGAATGAATGAATGAATGAATGAGTGAGCGAATGAATGAATGAATGAATGCACGTGGGGGCACGCGCGGGGCTGGTCCCGGGCTCCTCCCCTCCCTTTCCCTCCCCTCCCTTTCCCTCCCCTCCCCTCCCCTCCCCCCGGTACCTTGACGGTCTCCAGACTGGCCCCCTCCAACACCACCACGAGCCTGCGTCCGGCGGCCCTGCTGCCGGCGCCCAAGCAGGGCCGCTTCGGGGGCGGCCCGTCCCCGCGCCCGCCGCCGCCGCACGCCTCCGGCCCCCCGCCCGCCGCCATCTTGCCACCGGAAGTCGCCCTGCCCCGACTCGGGCCCCGCCGGAAGCCGCCCTGCCCCGACCTCCACCGGAAGTCGCCCTGCCCCGACCGGAAGCCGCCCCGGCGCCCGCCTTCCCCCCGTGCGGACCATCACCCCGCTCCTCGCCGTCTACTCTAAAGAAATAGTAGGTCTACTCTAAACGGGAGTTATGGAGTATTTCGGTCTGGACCCCGCGCCGGCCCGGAAGCGGCGGCGGGGAGGGGGGGGGCTTCCGGTCACGTGGGAGGCTTCCGCTGCCCTTTCTCCTGCAGCCGTTTGGAGGGGCGGCCTCGTGGGGAGAGGTGTGGGGCGCGCGGGTCGGGGCGGGCCGGGGGGCGGGGGGGTGACCTCTCCGTGACCTCGCCGTGACCTCTCCCCGACCTCTCCCCCTCCCGGTCCCGTCCCGTCCCGTCCCGTCCCGTCCCGTCCCGCAGCGCGTCGATGGCCCAGAACCTGAAGGACCTGGCGGGGCGGCTGCCGGCGGGGCCCCGGGGCCTGGGCACGGGGCTGAAGCTGCTGCTGGGGGCGGGAGCCCTGGCCTACGGCGTCCGGGAGTCCGTCTTCACAGGTCAGCCTCGACCTTTGACTGCCCCCCTCCCTTCCCCCCATAACGCTGCTATTTGCACGGCGCTTCCTCGGTGCGGAGCGCTGCTGGGGGAGATCCAGGGTCATCAGGCGGGCCCGCGCGACGCCCTCTGCATCCCCATTTCGCAGACGAGGTCACTGAGAAGTGAAGCGACTCGGTTCGGTCCCCCGGCTGACAAGGGGCCGGGGCGCCATTCGAACCCGTGACCTCGGGCTCCCCAGCCCGGGCTCTTGCCACCGAGCCGCGCTGCGTGTCGTCGTCCCCCCCCCCCCGAGAACTCAGGGGCAAGAGCCCGGCTGGGGAGTCCGAGGTCACGGGTTCGAATCCCGCCTCTGCCCCCTGGCAGCTGGGGATGAGGCCCTTCACTTCTCTGGGCCTCAGTTTCCTCCTCTGTCAAATGGGGAGGAAGACTGGGAGCCCCACGGGGGACCACCTTGTATCCCCCCAGCGCTTAGAACAGTGCTCTGTACGTAGTAAGCGCTTAACAAATACCAACATTATTATAATGATTCTCTGGGCCTCAGTTCCCTCCTCTGTCAAATGGGGGTGAAACTGTGAGCCCCACGTGGGACCACCTGATGACCTTGTATCCCCCCCAGCGCTTAGAACAGTGCTCTGCACGTAGTAAGCGCTTAACGTACCGACATTATTATTATTCTCTGTGCCTCAGTTCCCTTCTCTATCAAATGGTGATGAAAACTGTGAGCCTCACGTGGGACAACCTGATGACCCAGTACCTCCCCCAGTGCTTAGAACTGTTGCTCTGCACATAGTAAGGGCTTAACAAATACCAACATTCTTATTCAGAGGTCATGGGTTCGAATCCCGGCTCTGCCCCTTGTCAGCTGGGGGACCGTGGGCAAGTCTCTTCACTTCCCTGGGCCTCAGTGACCTCATCTGGAAAGTGGGCAATAAGACTGTGAGCCTCACGTGGGACAACTTGATTACCCTGTATCCACCCCGGCGCTTAGAACAGTGCTCTGCACATAGTAAGCGCTTAACAAATACCGGCATTATTAGTATTATTACCTTTGACCCCGACCTACCTGTGTCTGCAGTGGAGGGCGGGCAGCGGGCCATCTTCTTCAACCGCATCGGGGGCGTGCAGCAGGACACCATCCTGGCCGAGGGGCTGCATTTCAGGTAACCTCGCGGGGGGGGGGGGAGGGGCGACGACGACCCCCCCCCAGCGTGGGGGGAGGGTGGAGTGGGGGAGGGGACCCCCATCACCCCACCCTCCCCCTCCCCACCAGGATCCCCTGGTTCCAGTACCCCATCATCTATGACATCCGCGCTCGGCCACGCAAGATCTCCTCCCCGACCGGCTCCAAAGGTGAGCAGGGGCCCGTGGGCTGGCGGTGGGCGGGGGGGGGATGCCTTTTTACTGTCCATCGGGCTCTGCCGGGCGCTTAGCACAGTGCCCTGCACCCGGGAAGCGCTCAGTCATTGCACTTGACCGGGGGGTGAAGCCCCCCGACCCAAGGCAGGGCCGGGCAGCAGCCTGGCCCCGCTCCCTTTCTTCCATCCCCCCTCCCGGCCCCACAGCGCTTTATAAATCATTCAGTAGTATCTATTGGGCGCTTAGTATGTGCAGAGCACTGGACTAAGCGTTTGGAATGGACAATTCGGCAACAGATCGAGACCATCCCCGCCCAACGACGGGCTCTCGGTCTCAAGGGGGGAGACAGCAGAGCAAAAGAGAGCAAAACAAAAACAAGACAGCATCGTCAAGATGAATAGAATCAAGGAGATATACACCTCGTTAATAAAATAAATAGGGTAATAAATCATATATACAAGTGAGCACAGTGCCGAGGGGAGGGGGAAGAGCAGAAGGAAGGGGCGGGTGGTTCAGGCTGGGAAGGCCTCTTGGAGGAGATGAGCTCTCAGTAAGCGCTTATAATAATAATGTTGGTATTTGTTAAACGCTTACTATGTGCCGAGCACTGTTCTGAGCGCCGGGGTGGAGACGGGTTAATCCAGTTGTCCCACGTGAGGCTCACGGTCCTCTTCCCCATTTTACAGATGAGGGGACTGAGGCAAAGAGCAGTACGCAGTACGGCGCTCGCTAGATAGGGTTGTCCGGCCTGGCCGACCGGCCCTGAGCGTGTCGATCCCCTCCAGATCTGCAGATGGTGAACATCTCCCTGCGGGTCCTGTCGCGGCCCAACGCCCTGGAGCTGCCCAGCATGTACCAGCGTCTGGGGCTGGACTACGAGGAGCGGGTTCTGCCCTCCATCGTCAACGAGGTGCTCAAGAGCGTCGTGGCCAAGTTCAACGCCTCCCAGCTCATCACTCAGCGGGCCCAGGTCTGAGTTCGGGGCGGGGAGAGGGACCTCACCCGCCCCGGGCCCACCACCCCGTCATCCCCCCCGGACCCTCGTGCCGCCTAATCGTCCGTCGAGGACATCTCTCGAACGCTTTGCTCCGTACCGGAGGAACCGCGTGGCCTGGTGGGTGGAGCCTGGGCGTCGGGAGAACCTGGGTCCTAATCCCCACCCTGCCGCCTGTCTGCTCTGTGACCTTGGAGAGGTTTCTCAGTTCCCTCATCTGTGAAACGGGGGGGTTGAGACCTTGAGCCCCGTGTGGGACAGGGACCGTTGTCCCCAGTACAAGGGAGTCCGGTGAGACGGTCCCTGTCCCGCATGGGGCCGGGAGTCTAGGAGAGCGAGCGTGTTAATAGTAACGGTAATGACCGTGGCATCTGTTAGGCGCTTATCACGTGCCAGGCGCTGAACTGTTCTGAACAAGTAAATAGGGTTGGACACGGTCTCCATCCCCGTTTTTACAGCTGAGGGAACTGGGGCGGAGGGAGGCGAAGGGATTGCCCAAGGTCACGCGGCAGACAGGGGTAAAGCCCCGATTAGAACCCAGGCCCTTCTGACTGAGAAGGGCCGTGCTCTGTTTCTCTTGTCCCTATTTGCCAGGGGAGGAAATGGGGCCAGGAAGGTTAATTGAATTGCCCGAGGTCACGCGGAGGCTCAGCTCATTCCCCCAGGCTGCCGACCTACCTCCTCCCCGACACGCACAGGGCCAGCTCCCCAGCTCCCCGGGGCCGCAGTCAGTGCCCCGGGGAGGGCAGGAGGGGGTGCCGGGGGCTCCCCTGCCCCCCGCCGGCTGCTGCATCTGCACCCCCCACCCCCTCCAACACCGCAGGTGTCCTTGCTGATCCGGCGGGAGCTGACGGAGCGAGCCAAGGACTTCAGCCTCATCCTGGACGACGTGGCCATCACCGAGCTCAGCTTCAGCCGCGAGTACACGGCCGCCGTGGAGGCCAAGCAAGTGGGTCGGTCTGGCGGGGGGGGAGCCGGGGCGGGAGGGGGAGGGCGGCCTCCGGGGCCGGCCGGCCCGACCCCGAGTCTCCGCCCCCAGCCCAGCAAGAGGCCCAGCGCGCTCAGTTCCTGGTGGAGAAGGCCAAGCAGGAGCAGCGGCAGAAGATCGTGCAGGCCGAGGGGGAGGCCGAGGCCGCCAAGATGATATCCTCCCGCGGGTGACGTCCCCCGGGGGGCGGGGACCGCCCCCACCGTCCCCAAGGCCCCCACCGGCCCTCGCCCTCCTCCGGCCGCATGATGAGACCAAGGCGAATACGACCCCGGAGCTCTCTGCCCTGTGCCCTCCGGCCCCCCGGGGGGGCGGGGGGGATCTGAAATCTTGGCGGGAGCCGCGCCAGCCGCCGGGCCCCGCCGTAAGGCCAGATCGAAAGCAGGACCGGCCTCCTCCGCACCGCGGCTGCTCCCGAGCCTCGGCAGCCGCCCGCGGGAGGGCCCACAGGGGGCCGGGCCGGGCCGGGGGGGGGATCCGGGCCGGAGTGAGCACACGCTTGGGTCTGACGGCCATCGGGGGGGTGGTCCCGGTCTGGACCGCGGCTTTCCTTGACCCGACCCGCCACCTCGGGGAGGCCCTGGGCAAGAACCCCGGCTACATCAAACTGCGCAAGATCCGGGCTGCGCAGAACATCTCCAAAACGGTGAGGCCGGGGGCGGCCCGGGGAGGGGCCGGGGTGGGGGCCGGGTCCCAGCCCCTCTTGACTCACACCTCCCCACCCGACTCCAGATCGCCACGTCACAGAACCGAGTCTACCTGACGGCCGATAACCTCGTGCTGAACCTACAGGACGAGAGTTTCACCCGGTGAGCGGGGCCTGCTGTCGCCCTACCCCCCGGCGGGGCGGGGAGGGCGGGGGGCACAGCCGGGTGGGCTCCCCGTGCCGCCCGCGGGAATGCTAAAATGGGTTTTCTCTCTCCCCCACCCCTCCTTCCGACACCTCCGCCGCCCTCCAGGGGAAGGTAAGCTCAACCGGACCTTGAAACCGCCATTCCGCCATCCCTGGCCCTCGGGCTCCCCTGACAGCGCTCCCCGAAACAGTGCTACCACACGGACCGGGTGGATGGGAGTGGGCAGTAGTAAGGGTATTTATTAAGTACTTATTGGGGACAGAGCATTGGGAAGTAACGTTAAGGTGAGAGTCTTGAAACAGGACTAAACCATACAAGGAGAAGACACTTGAAAGACGAGCGACGAAGGCCCCAAGCGTCAGGCGGTGGAGGGAAGGGGAGAAGTGGGTCAGTAGAGCGCTCTGCCGAGGAGTAAGCGCTCAGATACGACTGAATGGGCCGCCTGTCTCCCCACAGCGACAGCCTCCTGGTCAAGGGCAAGAAGTGAGTGCGAGAGAACGGCGTCTCGGGAGTTGCCGGTCCTCGGTGCCCCCCGCCCAACCCGCAGAGGGGCCCGGGGGGCCGCACCAGCATCACGTGACTCCCCCGGCGCGCCCTCCCCATCACCCCCCCCCCAACACACACACACACACACACACACACACGGGACGAATGAAGTGCCGTCCTGCACCCCACTCCCCCAATGGAGGAGGCGGGGGCTCAGGACCACCTGTGATTTCTCTGCTGTGCCGGCCGCCTCCCTCCTTCCTCTCCTCCCCGGGGACAGGAGGCGGCAGCCCACGGTTATCAATAAATTTTTATTACGCAGTAAACGCTTTTGCGTCCATACGGCGGGGGACAACGGGGATCTCACAGCTCCTATCCCCCCGCGGGCATCTGGGCCAGGCTCTGCCAGGGAAACTGAGGCTGGGGGAGTGGAGGGCAGGGCAAGGGCCGAGAGCCCACCCACACATGATGCTCCGTGCGGGTCAGATGATCAAGTCCTCCGTCCGTCCCCCCCTTCCCACCACACACTTGACGTGGCTCCAGAGAAAGGCAAGGGCCCCTTTGGCCAGCTGCGGGACCTTGGACTTCAGCTTCCTCAACTGTGAAATGGGAAAATGTCACCTCTCCCGTTGGGGGGTTGGAATGCGACGGGGGGGCGACTGCCAAAAATGAACAGGAATTATCCAGTCCCCACAGCGCTTAGGTACATACCTGTCACTTAGATCTATGCCTGCCTCCCCCTCGAGACCGTCAGCTCGTCGTGGGCAGGGGATGCGTCCTTTACGTTGCGCTCTCCAAGCGCCTAGTACAGTGCTCCGGGCACAGTAAGCGCTCAAATACGACCGACAGACGTACACACCCGGGTGATCCCCGTGACGGAGAGTGAGTGAAGACACCAATTCGCTGCCGTTTAAGACACCCCCCCACTGCATCCCGGAGGGCGGGGAGCCCGTCTTACCTGCCAAAGGAGCGAGGCCGAGCGCTCGGTACAGGACTGGAGTCTGTCTGGTATGGGTGCGAGGTCAGAGGTCCCTAGGCCCGGGGTAGGAGGGGGGTGTCCATCACTGAGCCTGGAGCCATCTTTACCAGACAGTGTTAGGAGCCTCGAGGCCACACCACCCGGCACTGCGCTGGAAGACGGCCCCAGGACCAGCCGGGTGGACGGGCCACGCTCCGACCTCGCTGTGGGACTGGCGCTGTCGGTGCGTCGCACGGTCCCAAGCGCCTAGTACGGCGCTCTGCACCCGGCAGGCGCCCAGTAGGACCGAATGAATCCAGACGGAGCCCTCTCCCTCCAGGCCATCGGGCGGCCTGGCCAGTCCTCCGGGGCGATGGACGTCAGGGTGCAGCCACTGGGAAGGGGCCTCCGTCGTTACCCGGCAGTATTAGAGACTCGGACAGGGGCACCCCAACACGGCGGGGTAAGACGGGGGCCCCCACCCCTGACCCCTGACCCCGCCGACACGAGAGGCCAACGGCGGGCCCCGCCGCCCCGACCCCTTGACGGCGTCCCCGGCCAGAGGAGAGGGAGGGAAGACCGCTAACCCTGATGCTCTTCGTCCAGCGCTGACTGTGTGCCAAGCGCTAGGGAGAGACGAGGTCATCGGGTCGTCCCACGTGGGACCCCCGGGCGTCATCCCCGTTTTACGGAACGAGGTCACCGAGGCCCCGAGAAGTGAAGTGGCTTCCTAAGGCCACAGCGCTGACAAGTGGAGGCGGGGGGATTGGAACCCACGTCCTCCGACTCCCAAGCCCGGGCTCTTGCCGCTGGGCCGTGCCGCTTCTCGTCGAGGGAGAGGAAAAGGAGGAAGGGGAGGGGAAGAGGGCGGGGGGGCGTTGTCTCCGTTGCCGAATTGTCCTTTCCAAGCGCTCAGTACAGTGCTCCGCACACAGTAAGTGCTCAATAAATACGATTGAACGAATGAATGAATGAGGGGAGAGAAAATTGGAAAGGGGAGAGAAAACTGGAGACGGAAAAGGAGGGAGAAGAGAGGGGACAGGAAAAGGGAGGGAGGGGAGAGAAAAGTGGAAAGAGGGGAGACAAAAAGGGTGGAAGGGGAGAGAAAATCGGAGAAGGGAAAGGAGGGAGAGGGGGGAAGAAAAGGGAGGAAGGGGGGAGAAAATCGGAGAAGGGAAAGGAGGGAGGGGAGAGAAAACTGGAGAAGAGGGAAGGAGAGGGAGAGGAGAGAAAATAGGAGAAGAGGGAAGATGGAGAAGGGGGGGGAATAGGGAGAGGAGAGGGGAGAGAAAACGAGAAGAGGGAAGAGAGGAGAGAAAAAGGGAGGGAAGGGAGAGAAAATTGGAGGAGAGAAGGGGGAGAAGAGAGCGGGGCAAGGAGGTAGAGGGGAAGGGAGGAGAGGGGAGAGAAAAAGAAAAGGGAAGGGAGGGGCGGGGGGGGGAGGAAAGATGGGAAGGAGTAGGAGGGCGGGGGGGGGTGGGACGGTGATGTGCAGAGGCAGGCGCTGGGCCCTCAAGCCGGGCCCACTGGAGGCTTCGCCCCCACGTACACACCTGGAGCCAGGTAGACGCAGGGGGCCACAGGCGGCCGGGCCCCCGCCAGCTGCCCCCGGCCCCCTCCCTCCCTCCTCCCCCCCCCCCCCGGCTTACCTGGCCGCCCGCCCCACACCGCACCCCCCAAAACCCGCGAGGGGCCCATCGGGGGCCCCGGATCTCCTCCTTCCTTCCTCCTCCTCCTCCTTCCTCCTCCTTCCTCCTCACCTGGCCCCGCCCCTGCACAGGTGTGTCTCCCTGCCATAGGCTGGACCCCCCCCCCACCCCCACCCCCCCGGCCTTAACCCTTTCCCTCTCCCGGCCCCGAACCCGCCAAGGGAGGGGAGCCCGCCGAACCGGGACCCTTCGGGCTCCGCCTCGGAAATCGGGTCGCCCAGGTTGGGAGAGGAGGAGGACGAGGAGGAAGGGGAGGCGAGAAGCAGCGGGGCCCAGCGGGTAGAGGCAGGGCCCCGGGGGGTCAGAGGGACCTGGGTTCTAGTCCCGCCTCCGCCAGGTGTCTGCTGGGTGACCTGGGGCGAGTCACTTCACTTCTCTGGGCCTCCGTGACCCCTTCTGTGAAATGGGGATTAATAATCGCAAGGACGTTGGTATCTGTTACGCGCCCGCTCCGGGCCGAGCGCCGTTCCAAGCGCTGGGGGAGATACAAGGTCATCAGGTTGCCCCACGTAGGGCTCCCGGTCTTCATCCCCATTTGACGGATGAGGGAACTGAGGCCCGGAGAAGGGAAGCGACTTGCCCCAGGTCCCACGGCTGCGGAGCCGGGATTGGAACCCATGACCTCTGACCCTTAAGCGTGAGCCCCACGGGGGACGGGGACTGCGTCCAACGTGATCAGCTCGAATCCGCCCCAGCGCTAAGAGCAGCGCTGGGCACACGGTGAGCGCTTGACGAGTACGATAACTAACCGTTTTCATCTCCCGGGCCTCATCTCCACCTGTCGCCCGGCCCTTCCGTGCCGGAGAAGCGTATGTGACCCCACGATGTCCCTGTCCACACGGAACTGGTTATTTATCTATTCTCATTTCCTCCTTCCTCCTCGCTGTAGATCATTTTCCCGGCCATCATCCCCGCTAGATGGGTAGTTCCGGATTCTACTGTACTTCCAGAAGAGTCCCGTGCTCCCAGACGGCGCTCAGTAAATACCCTCGGTCGTTCGGTTAATGAGGCGGTGCGGGGACGCGTCGGGAGAGTTTATCCCAACCGTGTTTCGGTCGCCGTGAGCCGGCTCGGCCCTCGGCTTTGGGGGTGAGCGGAGGACAGGTTAACCTCAGAAGGCTCCCCGGAGGCGTCGGGAGTAATTTGGGGAGAAGAGATAGGGTTCAGAGGCAGCGTGACCTGGGGCAAGTCACTTCACGTCTCTGTGCCTCCGTTACCTCATCTGAAAAATGGGGATGAAGAAAGACCGTGAGCCCCATGTGGGTCGGGGACTGTTTCCGATCTGATTATCTCGTATCTACCTCGGCGCTTAAAACGGTGCCTGACATATAGTAAGCGCTTAACAGATGCTATTATTATTAATAATTATTATTATTCTTATGGGCCCAAACCCCTCCGGACCTGCGGGGGTTTCCGGCTTCCTGTGGGGAGGGGTCCCTTGTCCTCCCCACGCTGGGAAAAGACCGGATTCCCAATGTTTGCGCTGACCCTGTCCCACCTCCGGGGATGGGGGGAATCCCCTTGCCCTGCAAGGGGGTGAGATGGGGGGGTCAAGGTCAGTTCCCCCCCCAAAAGCCATCCACCCCAGCGCTTAGTACCAGTGCCTGGTACACAGTAAGCGCTTAATAAATACCATAATGATTAATAGAAAAGCAGCGTGGCTCTGTGGAAAGAGCCCGGGCTTGGGAATCAGAGGTCATGGATTCTGATCCCGGCTCCGCCGCTTGCCAGCTTGGGCAAGTCACTTCACTTCTCTGGGCCTCAATTCCCTCATCTGTAAAATGGGGATGAAAACCGTGAGCCCCACGTGGGACCACCTGATTATCACCTTGTATTCCCCCCAGCGCTTAGAACCGTGTAAGTAGAACCCATAGTAAGCACTTAACAAATACCATCGTTATTATTATTATTGTTATTAACAGTCTGTACTTCCAAGCTGGGCCTCTCCACAGATCCCCTGCCTGTCCGTCGGCCTCCGTCTCCCACGATCCATCCGCACGGCGCAGCCCCGGCGCGGGGACCGCTCGGGTCCCCCCCGCCCCGGCCCACCCCCCGGCCAGGGAGAGACAGAGAGCTGATGAGGCGGCAGCTTTATTTACAGGGCTCGATCGATCAGCACGGGGCTATGTACAGCGGGCAGGGGGTTGTGAGCACCGGGGGGGGGGGGCCGAGCCGTTGTTAAATTACCGCAGGTGGCCGGGGCGGGGGACGGGGCAGGGGACGGGCCGGGGGCCGTAGGGGAGGGCCGGGGGGAGGGCGCCGGAGCCCCTCTCCAGGGCCAGCACAGCCGCAGTCTTGATCCAGAGGGGTGGGCAGGCTGCGGGGTGAGGAGAGAGGTGGGGGTTAGAGATGCAGCAGGGGGTGCAGCCAGAGAGGTCGGAGGTCAAGGGGAGCAGGAACACCTGGGTCCAGGGGCGGGAAAGGGCCGTGAGCTCGTCCTCTAGAATGTAAGCTCGTCGCGGGCAGGAAACTTCGTATGGTCGTACGGTGCTCTCCCGAGGGCTTAGTACAGTGCTCTGCACACCGTAGGTGCTCAGTAAATATAATCGAATGAGCGAATGAATGAGAAATCTTCCTCCGAGGGGATGGGTCCGGGGCTGAAGGGGAGAGGGGGTGGGTGGGCAGACCTGTCCAGCGGTTCCCGGCCCGGTCACTTCTTGCGCAAGGAACCCTTGTTCTTCTCCTTGTCGGCCGAGCGCTGCTTCTTCACCTCCTTCTTGGCCTTCCCCTGCAGGTTCTCATACACGTCCTCCTTCTGCCTGCGGGCAGAGCCGGGGCGGGGAGGCTCAGACCGGGGGCGGGGAGGAATAGGCTCGGGGGCGGGGGGGGGGGGTCCGGGTTGGGGAGGGTCGGAGGTCACTCACCGGGAGGAGGTGCGGCAGGCCTTGGCGTGGGCGTTCTTCATGGCCGGGGGGTAACCGATGTTCCCGTACTCGGACTCCACTCGGCCTTTCTGGGCCTGCCGGGGCGGGACGGTCAGCCTGGCCCGGCCTGCCCGCCACCCCCCCGTCCGTGGGTCCGTCCCTCCCTCGGCCCGGGCACCTGCAGGATGTCCAGTTTCTGCTTGGTGGTCTCGATGAACTGGGCGATGGCCATGTAGATGAATTTGTACTGCGCCTCCGTCTGCACCATCCCCGACCTCTGGGCGCGGACCATCTGGATGGTCTTCTGGATGTCGATGTCGCAGTCCAGCCCTGCGGATGGACGGACGGAGTCGGGGCGGGGGGGCTCGGCAGACCGGTGGCCCCCGCCCCGCCCCGCCCTGCCCCCGGCGCTCCCTACCCTTGGTGGAGATGGATTCCATGATCATGTCGATGACGATGATGGTGCCGGTGCGGCCGATGCCGGCGCTGGGGAGGGGGGCGGGGGGACGGTCAGCGGCCGATCGGGAAGGGCGGCCCCGGGGTCGGGGCGGCATCGGCCGGTCCCGTTGAGCGTTTCCGCCGCCGTCCGGAGGCTGCGGCCCCGCCTCCTCCCTCCATCCCTTCCCCACCACCGGGCCGTCGAGGCCTGGGCCCGGCCCCGGTAGACCGCCCTTGGGCCTCTGGGCCGGGGGCGGGGCCGGAGATGCGCGGCAGGGGCAGGGAGGAGTCGAGCCCGGGGCGGGGGGGGGGGGGGGGGCCGGACGATGGGGACGACACTGACTATTTCTAACAAGAGTTTGTCAAAAATAACCTGCTTCCACCACTTCCTTCCTGCTTTGGCTAAATTAAGGCCGGGGATTTCGAGAAGCAAGGCTGCGGGCTGGGGGTAGAAACAGCTGCTCCTCCCCCCTCTCCATCCCCCCTCCACGGGTCCCCCCTCCACCCGGCGTGGGGAGTCAGGACCCCTGGGAAAAAGGGGTTGTGGGGGGGAGCGAGGAGAAGAGAGCAGCTCTCACCCCCAGACCTCGGGCAGTGAGAGGAAAGGGGAAGGGCGGGAGGAGTCGGCCCCGCGTGTTCCAGCCTGGCCTGCCCGCAGTCCGATGTCTTTTTGGCCCCGCTTCCGGACCGGGGCTCGAGACCGGGCTCCTGGGCCGGGCCTGCTGTGTGACCTGACGCCATTCGCTAACGCTCTCTGATGGTTTCTCGACAGTGTCCCCATCACCGCCCGGGCCCCCGGGGTCCCTGCTGCCTCCTCCCCGGCGGGCGACCCGTCCTCCCGAGCCCCGGGGCTGACCTGCAGTGGACCACGATGGGCCCCGGGTGGGGCAGACTCTCCTGCCGCTGGTTGATCTGGTCGAGGAAGCTGAGCACCCCCCCGGGCTCGCTGGGCACCCCGTGATCCGGCCAGCTCAGGTACTGGTAGTGCCAGATCTCCCGCACCAGATCCCCCTGCAACGGGAGCCACGTTGGCACCGTGCCCCGACCCCCCTTCGGCCCCTCCCCCCTGGACGGCCCCCCACCCCGACCCCGGGCACCAATCCAGACCGCTTCCCCAACCCTGGACTAACCTCTCCCCCTGGACAGACCCCCGCACCCCAGACCACCCCCGACAGACCCCCTGACCCTGGACACCTCCCCCACTCCAAACCGCTCCCCTACCAACCCCGGAACGACCCCTCACCCTCGGAAGCCCGCCACCCGAAAGACCACCCTCTAGACAAACCGGATCGGCCGCTCCCCCAGTACTACCCCTCACCGGCAGCAAGGGCGATGGACGGCCACCCCCACCCCCGTGTCCCCCGTCCCCCGCCCCGAAAGGCCTTAAAGGGGCCAGGGCCTCACGTTGTCCAGCGGGGAGACCTGCAGGCTGCGGAGTTTGTACTCGGGGGCATCGTGCTCCGCACAGTTCTGCACCGAGTAGAGGCCGTAGGGCTTGCAGGAGCCCACCTCGGGCCAGTACGGGACACACTTGTTCTGTCGGGGAGGGGAGAGTCAGGGCCGGGCGCTGGGGCCCGGCCTGGGGGCGGAGGGGCGCCGCGGGGCACGCGGGCGGGCATCCTCACCCGGCCCTTCTCCACCTCCCGCGTCGTCATGACGATGACCCGCGAGTTCTCCTGCCAGACCATCTGCCAGAAGTCATTGACTGTGGCGTCCAGGCAGCCCTGGCTGGCAATGTAGGTCTTGGCGTTCTCATCCACACTGACCAGCTGGTTCTGTGCCCGGGCGGGCCGGGGGGTGGACAGGGAGATGGGAAGAGGGGGAGGGTCAGGCTGGCGGGCCCAGGCCGGGTTCAGGGGCTACGCGCCCCCGGACCCGCCGCCCCCCACCCCTCGCCCTCACCCCGAAAAGGCCACGACTCCCGGATCCCATCTCCGTCACCTGGATACTTCCTCCTCACCCGGACGGAACACTAGTATCTTGGACACAGCCTCCCCGTCTCCCCCAGACTCAGCTCTTATCTCCCCGATTACCGCCTCCATCCCCACCCCCCAATATGGCTCCTTCACCTGGTGGATACAGCCCCATCCCCCGGATACCTCCCCTACCACCCTGGACACCACCCCCGTCTTCCTGGAGACGGTGGCACCTTATGGTACCTGTTCAGTGCTTACTATGTGCCAGACACCGCACTAAGCGCTGTGGCAGTTACGAGCTAATCGGGCCGGACGCGGCCCACGTCCCATGTGGCGTTCATTCATTTTCGATCGTATTTATTGAGCGCTTACTGTGTGCAAAGAACTGTACTAAGCCCTTGGGAGAATACAACAGTAGACACGTCCTGCCCACAACGAACTCTCAGTCTTCACCCCCCATTTTACAGATGAGGTAACTGAGGCACCAAGGAGTGAAGTGACACACCCCAGGTCACCCAACAGACGAGCGATGCGGCCAGGATTAGAACCCAGATCTTTCTCACTGCTCTATCCACTAGGCATCCTGGCCCGTCACCTGGCTAAAGCCCCCACCTCCAGGGCTACGGCTCCATCACCTGGACACCACCCCCGTCTCCATGGATACGGCGCCCGGTCCCCTGGATACAGCCCCCACCTCCCCGGATGCGGCTCCATCATCTGAATACCCCCCCCCCCCCCCCCGCCACCTCCCTGCACGGGACTGCATCAACTGGGTACCACCCCCGACTCCCCAGATGCGGCCCCATCGCCGGGACACCGCTCCCGTCTCCTGGATACGGACCCATCACCTGGATACCACCCCGTCACCCCGGAAACGCCCCTCCTTCCCCACCCACCCCACCCCCGACAGGCACGGGCTCTGACCTTGACGTAATTAGCGTTGATGTAGTCGGCCCCAGGAATGCTGCTGTCTCGGCCTTGCAGCACGACTCGGGTGTGGTCGACTGGGGAAGGTGAAAGTCAGTCAGCCGTATTTATCGAGCGCTTACCCTGTGCAGAGCACTGGACTAAGCGCTCGGGAGAGTACAACAGAACGATAAACGGATACATTCCCTGCCCACGATGAGCTTAGAGTCCAGAGGAGACCCACCCCGGGGCTGTGGAAGTAGCCCAGAGATGGAGGGATGGGTGGGACATTCCCACCCCAACTCAGGCCCCAGAGTCACCCCTAAACCTGCTTGGATGAACTAAGCTCAGAAGGTTATTAATAATAAAAATAATAATAATAATGGTACTTGTTAAGCGCTTACTATGTTCCAAACACTGTTCTAAGAGCTGGGGTAGATACCAATTAAGTAAGTTGGACACAGTCCCTTAATCACCAGGGGCTCATACTCTCAATCCCCATTTTACAGATACGGTAATGGAGGCCCAGAGACATGCCCGAGGTCACACAGCAGATATGTGGTGGAGCCGGAATTAGAACCCAGGTCCTTCCGATGCCAGGCCCAGGCTCTGTCCACTTAGATGCTCCTCTGCCCGCCCCTGCCCAAATCCATCAGACCAGAACCCTCTCCATGTTCAAAGCCCTCTTGAAAGACCATCCCCCCCAGCCTGCTTTCCCTAATTAATTTCCATCGTGTCTAACAACTTTACAGTATTATATCCTCTCTTATAACTTTACAGTACAGTGTTTAGTCCATTTTTGTTGAGCGCTTACTGTGTGCAGAGCACTGTACTAAACACCGGGGAGCACACAAGACAACAATTGGTAGAAGGAATCCATGTCCATAAGGAGCTTACAGTCTAGAGGGGAGTTTACAGTCAAAATAAAAATTATTTATTATGATAATAAGAGTTGTTGGTGTCTTTTTTGTCTGTCTCCCCTGCAACTAGAATGTAAGCACCTTGTAGTGAGGGCATGTGTTACTTGCTCGTAGTGGAAAGAGCCCAGGCCTGAGACGCAGAGGACCTGGGTTCTAATTTAAGCCCAATTAGGCCCTTTTCTTCCTCTGGCTCGCTCTCCCTTCTGCGTCATTCACGCGCTTGAATCCGTGTCCTTCGGACATTGGATATTCGCCCCGTCCCCAACCCCACAGCACTTAGATGCGTATCTTTAAATTGTATATTATAATTACTTATTTATTCTTATTAATGTATGTCTCCCCCCGTCTGTCTCTTTACGGGCAGGGAAGGTGCCTGTTAATTCTGTTAATTCTCTCAAGTGCTTAGTACAGTGCTCCACCCGTAGTAAGCGCTCAATAAATACCACTGATTGATTAATCCCAGCTCTGCCACTTTCCTGCTGTGTAATGTCGGGCAAGTCACTTGACTTCTGGAACCTCAGTTTCCTCTGCTGTAAAATGGGGATTTGAGCCCGTTCTCCTTCCCAGTTTGCCTATGAGCCCATTGTAGGATAGGGATTGGGTCCTCTCTGATTAACTTGTATCTATCCTAGTGCTTACTGTAGTGCTTGGCACATAGTAAGTGCTGAGCAAAGACCATGAGATTATTATTATCATTATTATTATTCTTATTATTATTATTATTACTATAGACTCTAGGCTATAAATGTCTTCAATCCATCATATTCATTGAATGCTTTTTATGTATATATTCTCATTTGAATATATTTTTATTACCCTATTTATTTTGTTAATAGGTGTATATCCCCTTGATTCTATTAATTGCTATTGTTTTTGTCCGTCTGTCTCCCCCGATTAGACTTTGAGCCTGTCATTGGGCAGGGACGGTCTCTATCTCTTGCCGAATTGTACATTCCAAGCGCTTAGTACAGTGCTCTGCACAGAGTAAGTGTTCAATAAATATTATTGAATGAATGAATGAACGTGGAGAGCACCGTAACAAGCACGTGGGAGAGCTACCAACTCCGTTAACACAGTACTCTACCCAGCACTTAGAACAGTGCTCTGCACATAATGAGCATTTCACAAATACCACAAATATTATTATTATTATGACGGTACTCTCTAGACTTTTAGCTCCCTGTGGGCAGGGGACATGTCTACCAACTCATATCATACTCTTCCAAGAGCTCAGGATAGTGCTCTGCACACAGTACGCACTTAATAAATACCACTGATTGATATTATTACGCCGAATGCAACGGTTTGATGGTTAAAACACTGACATGGCTTCAAAGCCCCCTCCTCCGGGAGACCTTCCCTGATTCAATCCCTTCATTCTTGATGCTGTTGCCTTCTTAGACTTCTGGGATTTATCCAGTTGATTTTTAATTTTTTTATGGTATTTGTTAAGCACTTACTCTGCGGCGAACACTGTTCTAAGCGCTGGGGTAGATACCAATCAATTAGGTCAGGCACGATCCCTGTCCCGCGTGGGGCTCACAGTCCAAGTAGGAGGGAGAACAGGGGAACTGAGGCACAGGGAAGTCAAATGACTGGCCCCAGATCACACAGCAAGCAATTGGCAGAGGCGGGATTAGAACCCAGGGCCTCTGACTCCCAGGCCTGAGCTCTTTCCCTTTGGGCAACACTGATAGAATTCCCCGTGTCTTCCACTTAGAGCCCTTGGTATATTCATTAATCTAGGCCTCATTAATCATTAATCAAAAGCTACCGTCTCCTCCACTAGACTCATCTCAGGGCAGAGGGCAGATCTTTGGCTTCTACTGTATGGTCCCTAAATGTGGCGGAGTGCTCTGCAGACAGCACGGCGTGGGCATCCAATACAGTGCCTGGCCCACCCTGGACGCCCAGGACAGCACTCTGCACGCAGTGGGCGCCCAATACAGCACTCTCCTTGTAGTAGGTGCCCAGCACGGGTAATCTGTCGGTCTCTACTCCCTACGTACAGTTTCCTGGTTCCTCCTTCCCTAACCAAACATCCACCCCAGCTGGCCCAGACAGTTGCCATGACCCACTCTGACTACTGTGTGAGAGTCCTCGCTGGTCTTCCCGTATCCAGCCCTCCCTGTCTCTACCCCAGGCTTCTGCTCAAATGATTTTTCTAAAACACGTCTGTGCACACGTCATCCCTCCTCCAGATTCAGTCGTATTTCAGTCTTATTATTGAGGCTTACGGGGTGAAGAACACTTTACTAAGCACTTGGGAGAGTACGCTATAACAATAAACAGACACATTCCCTGCCCGCAGCGAGCTTCATAACCTCCGATGGCTGCCCGTTCCTCGTCACATCAATCGATGGTATTTATTGAGCGCTTACTATGTGGACAGCACTGTACGAAATATCAGACCGAAACTCCTTACCACTGGCTTTGATTTTCTTCCCTCTCCCTCTCCATTTGCTACATCCCCCCGTGTAGTTCACCACCCTTCCGTTCCCATTCCCTCCCTCCTAATACTCACGGCATTTGTCAAGCGCTTACTATATGCCAAGCACTGTACTAAATGCTGGGGGTGATACAGGGATGATCAGGTCCCCCCCCCCCCACGGTGTTGGAGGACAAACAGGGATTGAATCCCCACTTTGCAGATGAAGGAACTGAGGCCCAGAAAAGTGACTTGCCCAAGGTCACACCCAGCAGGTAAGCGGGTTAGAAGCCGCGTCCTCTGACTCCCAGGCCCGTGCGCTTTCCACCAGGCCGCACTGCTTCCTCTCTCCAGCCCCGGCACCGCCTCCCCCTTCAACTCTGCCCGATCCCAAGTTCTCCAGCTTCAAAGCCTTCCGAGATCTCATCTTCTCCGGGAATCTTTCTATGATTCGTTTCTCTTCCTTCCTTACTGTTACCTCGTCCTCTCCCAAGCGCCTGGTACAGTGCTCTGCACACATTAAGCGCTCAGTAATACGATCGAACGAATGAATTCTCCCCATCACCCTCCCAAGTACTTTCTCGACACTCCCAATCTCTCACTGAACTTTTTTCCCTACTGTGCTCTGGGACTCCTCCAGCTTCCTCCTTTCATTCAAAATAGTATTTATCGAGCGCTTACTATGTGCAGAGCACTGTACTAAGCGCTTGGAATGTACAATTCGGCAACAGATAGAGACAATCACCGCCCTACGAGAGGCTCACAGTCTAATCGAGCTCCTCTTTGTTAGTTATTTTCTGTCCTTCTCCCCTGCTTGATGGTAAGCTCCTTGCGGGCGGGCACCCTGCTTTCTACCTCTCCCGATCGGTACAGTGCTCCGCACAGAGTAGGTGCCGAATAAATACCGCTCATCGACTGATGGGTGCCTAGCACACGCCCTGCCCAGAGCAGGCGCCCAGCACGGCGTCCTGCCCAGAGCGGGCGCCCGATCCAGCGCTCTCTACCCAGTAGGTGCCCGGCACAGCGCCCTGCACCACGCAGGCGCCCGGCAAAGGGTCCCGCACATGACGCTCCACCCACTGAACCGCCGGGCCCGCACGTCAGTGCCCGCAGGAGGGAAACCGAGGCTCCCGCCCCACCCTCCGACCCGACGTGCAGCCGAGCGGGACCGGGCCGGGATTCTCGGCATGCACCGGGCTCCCTCCTCGGGGTCTGAGAGGAATGAGGGTGGACGGGGACGGCGAGACGCAAGGCCACTCACACGGGAGGATGTTTTTGTAGCGGTTCTTCCCCTTGTTCTCAGGTCTCTGGCCTTCCTGTCTCTCATACAAGTTCTTCACCTCCTGCTTCTGTAGGCTCTGGGGGTTGGGGGGGCGAGACGGGGAGAGCTGCGGGGGTCTCTCGGGCTGGAGCAGGGAGCCGCCCCGGCCGGGGCCCCGGAGCCAGCCGAGGGCCGCCGTGGGCGAGAGGGCGAGAGGGGGGCGACGGGGAGAGGCACGGAGATAGGCGGAGACGGTGACCGGAAGAGACGGACGGCCCGGCTGACGGACCGACGGGTGAGCGGGCAGACAGGCAGATGGCAGACGGACGGGCAGCAGACAGGCTGACGGATGAGCAGACAGGCAAGCAGAGAGACAGGCTGGCAGAGGGGCAGGCTGGCAGGCAGACATACAGGCCGATGGGCAGACAGATGGGCGACAGACAGGTAGGCAGACAGGCTGGCAGACAGGCTGGCGGGCAGATAAGCAGACGGGCAGATGGGCAGACAGGCAGATGGGCAGGCAGGCTGGCAGATGGGCAGGCAAGGAGGCTGGCAGGCTGGCAAAAAGGCAAGCAGGCAGTCAGGCGGATGGACAGATGGGCAGACGGATGGGCAGGCAAGCAGGCTGGCAGGCAGATGGGCAGACAGATGGACGGCAGACGGGCAGGCAGGTGGGCAGAGAGTCGGGCAACAGAGTGGCAGGCTTCCCCCCATTCAGGGCCGGCGTGACGAGTGTGAAGAGCTGAGACCCAGAAGCCCCTCCCTTGCCCTGCCCCCCGTCCCCTCCATCGCCCACCACCGCCGCCACCCCCGTCTCGCTGCCCCCGCTAACCTCAAACTCCTCCCAGAAGCCGGCTTTGGCCGTCTCCTGGGCTTCGTGTTTCTTGTTGAGCTCCAGGACGCGGTTCTCGATGTCGGCCGCGTTCACCCGCGTGGCGTAGTACGGCTGGCGGGAAGACCGGGAACGGGGCGCGGGTCAGAGCGGGCCGGGGCCGGGGCCGGAGGGGCCGGGGCCGGTCCGTAACCCACCTGGCGCAGGTAGACGAAGGCGCCCGAGGCCTCCTCGATGGGCGTCCTCTTGAAGTGCTCCACCAGGTCGGTCAGGCTGTCGAAGGTCTCCGAGCCGCCCACGGTGTAGCGGCCGCCCTGGGGGTCGGGGCGGGGGGCGGAAGCCCGGGTCACGGACGCCGGCGGGCGCCCCAGCCGGCCCCCGCCCGCGAACCCCGGCGCCCCCGCCCGACCCTCACCTCGCACATGACCTTGATGTGGGTGACCTTCGGCGGGGAGCCCGGGCCGGCCTTGGGCTGGTCGCTGAGCACGGAGAGCACGAAATCTCCCGGCTGGCTGAGGCTCTCCCGCACCAGGAACGTCCACGGCTCCCCCTTGGCCTGCAGCAGGGCCTCCGCCTGGGCCCCCGAAATGTGGCCGTGGTACCATCTGCGGCACGAGAGCACGGGGTGGGGGCGGGGTGGCGCCGGGGAGACCGGGCAGACACCCGGACACCCAGAGACACGTGGCCGGGGCACGGGGGGCACTGAGGGGGCAGCAGATGCCCAGGGACACCGTCCAGAGATTCATCTGGGGCACGAGAGGCTGGGGAGCGCTGGGGAGGAGGGCAGCAGATGCCCAGAGACCCCGTCACCCAGGCTCACAGAGACACAGACCGGAGCCACGTGGCCACGTGGTAAAATGGGGATCGAGACCGGGAGCTCCACGCGGGACGGGGACCGTGTTCGATCCGACTTGCTCGTATCCACCCTAGTGCTCAATCCGGTCTCTGGCACCTAGTAAGCGAGCAAGGCTTAGTGGAAAGAGCCCGGGCTTGGGAGTCAGAGGACGTAGGTACTAATCCCGGCTCCGCCACGTATCAGCTGGGTGACTTTGGGCAACTCGGCCTCAGTCACCTCATCTGTAAAATGGGGATGAAGACTGTGAGCCCCACGTGGGACAACCCGATCACCTTGTATCGACACCAGCGCTTAGAACAGTGCTCGGGTCATAATAAGCGCTTAACGGATGCCATCATTATTAAGTACTACAATTATTATTACCATCTGGAGCATGAGAGCACAGGGAGGGATGGGCTGGTGGGGGGGACGGCAGATGCCCAGACCCCCAGAGACAGAGACACCCAGGCACACAGAGACAACTACCAGAGAATGTGGCCGCGGTAATATCGGGAGCACGAGGGCAGCTGGAGGATAGCACCATCCCAGAGACCCGGGGACACCGACACGCAGAGACACAGAGAAACAGAGACCGAGAGACACAGAGTCACCAACCAGAGACATGCGGCCATGGTACCAACTGGGGCAAAAGAGCAGAGGGAGGCCTGGGGGGGAGAGCAGATCCCCGGAGACAAGGACACCCAGACCCGAGGGACAGGGACCTGGAGTGCAGAGACAGAAACTAGTAACAGAGCACCAGAGATGAGCGACCCAGAGACAAAGCTGAGACCCAGATACAGAGATGATGAGACCCAGAGGCCAGAGGCGGAGAGGGAGGCCCAAAGGTTAGAGACAGAGCTCCAGGGCCCCCGAGAGAAATACCGAGACCCAGAAAACTGAGGCAAGGCCAAGAGAGGGAGGAAGCTAGAGAGACAGGGGGGCAGAGACGAGGCGGAGAGGGAGAGGTACCGAGACCCAGGGACCTGTGGCAAGGCCGAGAGAGAGAGTTAGCCATCCAGAGACCCAGAGACGAGGCCGAGAGAGAGAAACACCAAGACCCGGAGACCCGAGCGAGGCAAGGCCGAGAGAGAGAGAGAGAGAGAGCGCAGAGGCAGACCCCCGGGCTCAGAGATTGATCAAAGACCGTGACCCACAGACTCGCGTCCGAGACTCAGAGGCAAAGCCAAGATGGAGATCCAGACACGCGGAGGCCGGAGAAAGACCCCGACCGGGGACCGGGGCTCGTCGGGGGAGTCGGGGGTCCCTCAGGGGAGAGGCTCTGGGCTACGGGAGACGGTAGCAGACGGGCCCCCTCCTCAGTCAGGGAGGCTGGGCCGCAGCGGGGGGAGATGGGTTCCGCCCAGGCCGGGACAGGCATGGGAAGGGGGCCGGACGGACGGACGGACCAGAAAGCAGAACTGGAACCTTCCCCCTCACCCCCCGCCCGCCCCCCCTTCCCCTTCACCCAGCCCCCCTTCCCGGGAGGAAACGGTTAACCCCGCGCTACCCGGCCCCACAGGAAAACACGTGATGGAAAAAGGTCCCAGAGAGAGTGAGAAGTGAGGTTTCCTCAGCCTGGGGACCGGGCGGGGGGGTGCTTTTTCCAACCGCAGGAACGGGGGAGCCCAGACCCCCCCACACACGCACCCTCACCCCCCGGCAACCCTGATTCCATCACCGAGCGGAGCCGGTCCGGGCCCTCGGGCTTCCCCGCCGGGCCCGGTCCGGCCCGGCCCGGCTCCTGTCCTTCCCCGCCCCTGCCCCGTCCGGCTTCTGCACTGCCCTGTCACTGCCCGGGCCCGGGCCCTGTCCGGCCCCTCTGTGAAAGGGTCGGAGCCACCCCCTCCCCTCCCCGCTCCCCCAGACCAGACCACGGGGCCGAGGGTCAAAGTCCCCGCTGGGATGAGGAAGTCTCCATGCAAATACTGGCCTCTGACCAACGTCCACCCACCGGCACCCGGCCCGCCGGGGACCGGGGGCGGGAGGAGAAAAATCAGCGGAGAGCAGACCGGGGGATGCCTGAGGGGGCCGCGGGGGCCGCATTCTGAGACCCGTCCCCTGGTTGGCCAGCAAGGAGGGGGACGCAGGTGTCCAGACCAGCCCTTCCCCTTCGGTCTCACTTGACCAAGGGACCCATGGTGATTGATGGGGGGGGTCTAACTGGCTCTAACAGGGGCAAAAGACCAAGGTGAGGGTATGGGTGGGAAGGCAGGGAGGCCGGTAGGGGAGGCCTGGCCAGCGGGAGAACAACTGCTGGGATCCCTAGGGGTCAGAGGTCAAGCCTGTCCCCAGCCCAGTCTCATCATCAGCTCTGCCCCGGGCCCTGACCGGGGGGGTGGTCCTCAAGGGCCGGGCCGACTCTATCTGCTTCTGAAGGGCCCCGGAGGGTCCCCTGAACCCCACAGGCACGGTGCTCGGCACACGGCGGGTGCCCAACTTCACACTTTGCCCACACCAGGCACCCAGTACGGTGCCCTGTCCGCAGCGGGGGCTCGGGACTTATCGCAGACGGCCCGAGGACCTCGCTGCTCAGGGGAGGAGACGAGGAGGAAGGGGAGATGTCGGGGGGCAATCCTGGGAAAGAAGAGACGGTGAGAGCAGGGGACAGAGGGTCCGCTGGGAGCTCCCAGCCAAGAGGGGACGAACCCGGGCCCGGGGCGGTCGGGAGTCGGAGGCTCGGGGCCCGGCCTCGCCGCGTGAACTCGGACACGGCCCCTCGCTTCTCTCAGCCTCAGTTTCCTCATCTGTAAAATGGGGATTCGGCACCTGCCCTCCCTTCCTCTTCGACCGTGAGCCCCAGATGGGCCGGGGCCCGGCCCGGTCGTCCTACACCCGCCCCGGCGCTTAACACGCGGCGGGCGTTGAAGCGAGCCGAGGCTCCTCCCTGCACGCCCCTCCCTCTCCGGCCCAGGTGGGTAGGGGGCCGGCGGACCCTCACCTCTCGCTGGTGGGGTCGGAGCAGTTGAGGGGGTATTTGAGGTGGATGATGGTCCCGTCGCGGTCCTGCAGGACCCCCTGCTGCTGCGTGTAGAACTCCACCAGTTCCGTCAGCGTCGCAAACTTCTCCCCCCCATACAGGTCGTAGAAGTCTCCCGAATTCTGGATCCGGATGTGGGTCACCTGGTCACCCACCCTGCGGGCAAAAGGGTGGCGGGGTGGGCGTGGGGGGCGTGGGGGCCCGGCGGGGCCGGGGTGGGGGCCGGGGGACCGGCGGGGCGGACGAGGGGCCGGTCGGCGTGATGGCCACGGGGTCGGGGTGGTAGGTAGGGGACCGGTGTGGTGGTCGCAGGGCTAGTGTGGTGGACACGGGGCCGATTTGGTGGCCAGAGGACTGGTTGTGATGGACGGGGGCCGTTGTGGTGGACACGAGACCAGCGTGGTGAACACGAGGCCAGTTTGGTGGGCACGGGGCCAGCGTGATGGACACGAGGCCGGTGCGTTAGAAAGGGCGCGGGCACGGTGGCCGGGCGACTAACGTGGTGAACGCGGGGCATCGAGGGCCGCGGCATTGACCGGAGGGACGGACACGGGGCCGGCGAGGTGGACGCAGAGACCGAGGGTCAGGGTGGGGAGCAGGAAACCGGCGGGTAGACGTAGGGGCCGGAGGAAGGACACGGAGCGATGCGGCGGGGCGGACGGGACGGGGTGACGTGGTGTCCGAGGAAGTTCCCCAGGTTCTGGGGTCGGGAGAGAGCCCGCTTCTGGGCCCGGGGGCGAGGGAGCAGGGAGGGGAGGCTGGAGGGAAGGGGTTTGGGGTGGGGGGCAGGCACCATTATTATTATTACTACTACTAATAATAATAATTGTGGTATTTGTTAAGCACTTACTATGTGCCAGACACTGTACTGAGCATAGGGGTAGAGACAAGGTAGTAATAATAAGTACGGTACTTATTAAGCACTTACTTTGTGCCAAGCACTGTACTAAGCGCTGGGGTAGATACAAGGTAATAATAATTTTAACCATGGGACTCATTAAGCCCTTCCTAGGTGCCGAGCACTGTACTAAGCGCTGGGGCAGACGAAAGGCAATAATAGTGATTGACTGTGGTACTTATTAAGCGCTTATTATGTGCCAGGAACTGTACTAAGCGCAGGGGTAGACGTAAGGTAGTTGGGTTGGGCACTGTCCCCGTCCCACACAGGACTCGCCGTCTTCATCCCCATTTTCCAGATGAGGTCACCGAGGCCCAGAGAAGTGAAGTGACCTGTCCCAGGTCCCGCAGCCGACATGTGAAGCCGCGTGGCTTCGCGGAAAGGGCCCGGGTTTGGGAGTCAGAGATCAGGGGTTCGAATCCCGGCTCCGCCACTCGTCAGCTGTGTGACTTTGGGCAAGTCACTTCACTTCTCTGGGCCTCAGTGACCTCATCTGGAAAATGGGGACTAAGACCGTGAGCCCCACATAAGACAACCTGACTCCCTTGTATCTATCCCGGGGCTTAGAACAGTGCTTGGCACATAGTAAGCGCTTAACAAATACCATTATTATTATTATGTGGTGGAGCCGGGATTGGAACCCAGGTCTTTCTGACTCCCAGGCCCGGGCTCTCTCCACCAGATCGTGCTGCTACTGCTTCTTGCAATCCCCTTCCCAAGCGGTCAGTGGCGTGGCTCGGTGGAAAGAGCCCGGGCTTGGGAGTCAGAGGTCATGGGTTTGAATGCCGACTCTGCCAACTGTCAGCTGTGTGACTGTGGGCAGGTCACTTCGCTTCTCTGGGCCTCAGTTACCTCATCTGTAAAATGGGGATTAAGACCGTGAGCCTCACGTGGGACAACCTGACGACCCTGGATCTACCCCAGCGCTTAGAACAGTGCCCCGCACATAGTAAGCGCTTAACAGATACCAGCGTTATTATTATTAGAGCGCTGGCCGCTGAGGGAGCACTCCCCGGAGAGCAGCGGCGCGCGGTGGGGCGATGGGCCGCGCGGCCGGTGACCCCGCCTCACGACGGGGCCGGGGCAGGGGGGCGAGGCGGGACGCGGGGGGTCCGGGCGGGGTCACCCACCTGACGGACAGGGAGAAGTCGCCCTGGTTCTTGCGGCTCGGACGGGCCAGGAAACTCCCGTGGACGCCTCGGCCTTTGAGCAGCGTCTCGGCGTCCAGCCCGCTCAGGTCCCGGTGGAACCACCTGCCGGGAAAGACCCCGACCCTCAGGCCCCGCCGGACCCTCCGCCCACCCCGACCCCGGCCTCGGGCCCTCACACCCGCCCCCGGCTCCCGACCGGTCCCTGCCCCTGCCCTAGGCCTTTCCCCGACCTTGGGCCTGGCCCCCCGCCCCGACTCTGAATCTCCACTTGGCCTCTTACACCCGCCTCCTGTCCCCGTCCCCGGAGAGGCGTTCATTAAGTTCTTACCGCCCATAGGCCACCGACCGAAGTACTCCCTGTCCCGGGCTCCCTGCCCTCCTAGGGCTACCCCCGGTTCCCTGTCCCGCCCCGTCCCCCCGTCCCCCGCCCCGGTCCCCTCGCCCCTGCCCCGACCCACTTCCCCGTCCCCGTCCTCCATCCCCCAGCCCCGTCTCCGGCCCCCCGCCCCTCACCTGACCATCTTGGGGCCTGTGCCCGCGGGGCCGGAGGCGGCAGGGCGGAGGAGGCGGCGGGCGGCGGGCGGCACCCAAGGGAGAAGACGGGTCTCTCGGACGGCGGCCCAGAGCCCCCGGCCTGGCGCTGGCCCCGCCGACTGTCCGGGCCCGGGGCTCTCTGCCGCGCGCTCCGCGGGGGGCAGACCGGCAGGCGGGCGAGCCGGGCGAGCCGGGCGAGCTGGGGTGGCGGGCGGGGGGCGGGGACAGGAAGGGGAGCGGCCCGACCCCCCGGGGACTTCACTTCTGCTTCTCGTTTTGGAGAGAAGTGGCGGGTGGCGGGTGGCGGTGGGGCGGGGGGGCGGGGAGGAGATGCTGAGGCGGAGAGCTCGTCTCACACGCCCGTGACCTCACACGTCCGCACGCAGGCACAAGGACACACACATCCCCGCCCATGGGCACACAGACACGCGTGCCTCAACACTGACACACCGACACCGTGGGCACACCTGAAGAATAATAATAGTAATAAGAAGAACGGTACTCGTTCGGCACTGTACTGAGACCGGGGTAGATCGGGCTGGACCTGGGCCCCGACCCACCTGGGGCTCGCGGTCTTCATCCCCGTTCTACGGACGAGGGAACCGAGACACGGGGAAGTGCCTCGCCCAGAGGTCCCACTGCGAGCGGAGGAGCCGGAATTAGAACCCGGGTCCTTCTGACTCCCAGGCCCGGGCTCTAGCCACTAGGCCACGCTGCTTCCCTCGCCTGCATCTCCCCGCCATCCCGGCTACCGTCCATCCGACTCCCGGAAGCGGGAGGTGGGGTGGCGGAGGGTTGAGTCCGGGGCGTGGGGGTCCTCCCCCGGCCGGGGGGAGGGGGCCCAGGGCCGACCCGCCAACAGAAAACCCAGAACCCTTCCAAGAGAAGCGTGGAAGGGCCGGGGAATCAGAAGGACCCGGGTTCTAATTCTGACCACTTGTCCGCTGTGGGACCTCGGGCAAGTCACTTCCCTGCTCTATTCTTCGGTTCCCTCATCTGTCAAACGGGGGGGGACTGTGGGCCCCAGGTGGGGCAGGGACCGTGTCCAACCTGAGGAACCTGGCTCTACCCCAGCGTCTGGCACAACAGTAAGCCCTTAACAAATACCTTAAAAAAAAAAGGAGAGGCCCTGGGCTTCCGGGGCACAGCGTTCCGCACACGGTTACGCACCATCGACTGACCGGCCGACTGGACAAGATGACCTCCAGAGGGTCCTTCCGTCCAGGGTCTCGGGCATCCCCGGGCCTCTCTTTCCCTCTTCCCCTCCCGCCGGCCGCAGCCCCCCCGGCGGGTCTGTCCGCCGGCCCACCGGCCCCCGGCCCGGGGGAGCTCTTTGTAGAGCGGGGCCGGGGCGGTCAGTTCCCCAGAGATCACCCCTTATTGAAGGCACACCTCCTCCATGAGGCCTTCCCCGACTAAGCCCGCATTTCCTCTTCTCTCACTCCCTCCCGTGCCGCCTAACATCCGCCGCCTCCCCCCCCAGACTATAAACCCGTCGTGGACGGGGAACGTGTCTACCAGCTCCGTTACGCCGCTTTATCGTAGAGAAGCAGCGTGGCTTGATGGCAACAGCCCAGGCCTGGGAGTCAGAGGTCGTGGGTTCTAATCCCGGCTCCGCCGCTTACCAGCTGGGCGACCCTGGGCCGGTCGCTTCGCTTCTGCGGGCCTCGGTGACCTCATCCGTCAAGGGGGGATGAAGACCGTGAGCCCACGGGGGACGACGTGATGACCTTGTATCTACCCCGGCGCTTAGAACAGTGCGCTTGGCAAATACCAGTGGACTGGACACCCTCCCCGGTCCCCCTCCTTTCTCTGCCACCCACCCTCCAGCGACACGGTCCCCATGACCGGTCGGAACCCCCTCCTCACACCCGATGAGCTGACGGGGGCGCACACCCCACAGTACCCGCATACCCGGGGAACTCTGTCCTAGGGTCCCGTCCCGAGGGCCCAGCACAGTGCTCTGCACACAGTAAGCGCTCAATAACTAGGACCGAGGCCCCCTCCACATCCAGACACCCATACACAAAGGCCCAGGGACACCCCGCACCCGTGACCACTAAAATCTCAGGCACATGGACAGACAGACAGGCAGACCCCCCCCCCCCTCCCGTTTCTCCCCGCAGAGCGTCCAGAAGTGGGGCGGGGGTCCCAGCGCGGCCCGGCCCCTCCCGGGGAGGAGCAGGGGGTGCCCTCCCCCCCATCCTGCCCCCGGGGGGCAGTTAAGGGGGTGGAGCGGATTGGGGAGGGGGCAGAGGCTCACCGGCCGGAGCTTCCAGGGAAACCAGGTGAGGGAGGAAGGCGGGAGGCGCAGGTCCAGGCCACTTCCTCCTCCTCCTCCTCCTCCATTCCCAGGGGAAGGACGGGCCGGGCCGGGACTGGGCAGGGGCAGGGGGCGGAGGGGAGGGCCGGGGAGGGGCCAGCAGGTGACTGATCCACCTCCAGGAAGGGAGGGATAGAGCGGGGAGGAGGAGGAGGAGGACTCCGAGGCTCAGCCCCCCACCCGCCCTTAGCCTGGGGAGGACCTGGGTTCGAAGGCGGCCCCCGCCACTTACCCGCTGTGCGACCTCGGGCAAGTCGGCCTCGGTTCTGGAAAATGGGGATGAAGACTGGGGGACAGGGACTGGGTCCAACCTCATTAGCTTGGATCATGCTAAGAGCTTCACTGATATCATCATCATCATTATTATTATTTTCCAACAGCCCCTCCCCACTCGACACCCCCCAACCGGGGACCCCACGAAGAGGTGTCGGTTGGGAGAGGGGGCGGCCTCCTGGAACCCGGAGTTCCAGGCAACAGCTAAACAGGGGGTTAAGAGAAACAGTGTGACCTAATGGGTAGAGCCCAGGCCTGGGAGTCAGAAGGACCTGGGTTCTAATTCCGGCTCCGCCACTCGTCTGCTGGGAGACCCGAGGCAAGTCGCTTCACTTCCCCGTGCCTCAGTTCCCTCATCTGTAAAATGGGGGTGAAGACTGTGACCCCCATAGGGGACAGGGACTCTCTCCAACCTGATTGGCTTGGAGAAGGAGCGGGGCTCAGTCGAAAGGAGCCCGTCGTTGGACAGGGACGGTCTCTATCCGTTGCCGAATTGTCCGTGCCGAGCGCTTAGTACGGTGCTCTGCACCTAGTAAGCGCTCAATAAATACTATTGAATGAATGAATGAAGGAGCCCGAGCCCGTGGGTGCTAATCCCGGTTCCAGCTGAGTGACTTTGGGCAAGTCCCTTCACTTCTCTGTGCCTCAGTGACCTCGTCTGTAAAATGGGGACTAAAAATGCGAACCTCCCTAAACACCTTGTATCTACCCCCCTGCTTAGCACACGGTAAGCGCTTAATAAATACCATCCTCACCCCAGCGCTTAGTCCAAGCGCACATAAGTGCTTAATAAATGCCATATACTTGCTAAATACGTTACTATACCATTACTATATACCATTTATATAAATATATAAAGCAGGTGCCCCCCCCCCCGGGGCCCAGTAATAAGGGGTGAAGTCACGGTCTCTCCCACAGGTCTCCGGACCCCTAGACTGCCAGCTCCTCCGAGGCACGAATAGGGTCTACCGATTCCACTGTACTGGACCCAACCCATCGCTTAGTACAGTGTTAGGCCCGCAGTGCTCAATAAATCCCAGCTCTTCTCTGCTGGGTGGCGTGGGGCCCGCCTCTTCTCCGTGCCCGTCGGTAAAATGAGGATCAAGACAGTGAGCCCAATGTGGACCGGGGACCGTGCCCAACCTAATTCGCTGGCATCTACCCCGGCACTTAGTAAGCGCTTAATAAATATCATAATTATTGTTATTACGGGGCCTGCCACCTAATAAGCACCCAATAAATACCCTTTTTTATCTTTATATATATTCATTCAAAAGTATTTATTGAGCGCTATGTAAAGAGCACTGTACTAAGCGCTCGGAATGGACAGATCGGTAACAGACAGAGACGGTCCCTGTCGAAGGGATTACAGTCTGATCTAATATAGATCTATTAAGAGAAGTAGCAGGGTCAAGCGGATAGAGCCCGGGCCTGGGAGTCGGGCGGTCTTGGGGTCTCCACCCGCCTCCACCACTTGTCGGCCGGGCGACCTTGGGCAAGTCACTTTACTTCTCTGTGCCTCAGTGACCTCATCTGCCAAACGGGGATTGAGAGGGTGAGCCCCGCCTGGGCCCGGGACCGTTTCCAGCCCCATTCGCTCGGATCCACCCCAGGGCTCGGCCCTGGTGCCCGGCCCCCGGTAAGCGTCGAATACCTCGATGATCATCATCCAAAAAGAAGACCCGGAGACCAAGCGACAGGCGCGTTTATTATCCGGGCCCCTTCCCCCGGCCCGCCGGGCCCCGGGTCGGGTCGGGTCGGGTCGGGTCAGGAGGCGGCGACGCTGCCGGTGGCCCCGGTGGCCCCGCTCCCGTGCGGCGGCGGCGGGGGCGGCGGGGGCGGCGGGGGCAGGGTCATCGGGGGCAGGAACAAGGCCTTCAGCCGCGCCGCCAAGCTGGCGATCTCCGGGTCCTGGGCCTCGTACGACTTCACCAGCCGAGCGAACTTGAGCACTCCTGCGACACGGGGCGAAGAGGGGACGGACGGAGCCCGGGGTCCCCAGCCCCCCCCCTCCCCCCCGACCCCCTCCTCGGTACCAGCTCCTCCCCGCCGGGCGGCTCACGCGGGAAGCGCTCAGTACAGTGCTCCGCACCCAGGCCGCGCCCGGGGAAGCTCACGAGGGGGCACGGGACCGGACCGCTGATTCGGCCGCCCCGTCCTCCCTCGAGCGCTCAGTACGGTGCTCTGCCCAGAGAAGGCGCTTAGTAAATACCGTCGATCGGTCGCGAATAAATGCCCCCGAGGAGGGGGATGATCCGGGTGGGCCCAAGCCTCCCCCCCAGCCAGAAACGGAGGGGGCGGGGGGCGTCCTTCCCGCCCAGCCCCGCACCCCAGGACAACGGACTCCCCGGGCTTCGAAGGCCCATCTCCTCCAAGAGGCCCTCCGTGACCGCACCCTCCTTTCCTCTTCTCCCACTCCCTTTATTCATCTCCCCTCCCGGCCCCACACCACATGTAAGGGCAGGGACTGTGTCTGCTACCGATTTGTCCACTCCGGGCGTTCAGTCCAGTGCTCTGCCCCTAGTAAGCGCTCCATAAATACTCTCGAATGACTAATAATAACAACAATGGTATCTGTTCGGCGCTCACTGTGTACCAAAGACTGTTCTAAGGCCAATCGCGCTAATCCCTCTTGGGGCTCACCGTCTCGACCCCCCATTTTCCAGGTGAGAGAACGGAGGCCCAGAGAAGCTTGGCGGTTTGCCCGAGGTCCCAGCAGACGGGGGGGGGGGGGGGGGCGGAGGCGGGATTAGAACCCGCGTCCTCGGCCTTCCCCCTAGGCCGTGCCGCGCATCTGTCACTTGGCGGGGCTCGGCGGCCACAGCCCGGGCCGGGGAGTCCGAGGTGGCGGGTTCTAATCCCGCCTGCGCTCGTCACCCCGGGCAAGCCGCTTCCCTTCCGCGTCTCAGTGACCTCATCTGCGAAATGGGGACGTCCCGACGAGCTCGTCTCTCCCCCAGGGCTCGGAGCGGGGCCGGGCACCTCGGCGGGTGCCCTCGTCCTCATTCCGATCCCTCTTTATCCCTCGGCCCGGAGGTGGGGCCCCGGGCCCCCGGGCCCCCGGCGCACCTTCTCCGTCCCCGCTGAAGCCGTAGGCCTTGATGACCTCCTGCTGGATCTGCGTGGCGACGGGCAGCACGAACTGCAGCATCTTGCCCATGTCGTTGCAGGCGTTGTCGCGGGCCTCGTCCATGCGGACGGCGTTCTCGGGGGCGGCGAAGGCCTCGATCACCTCCGCCAGGACGGCTGCCGGGCGGGCGCCGGGGGCGTCAGGGGGGCCGCCGCCCCCCCACCCCGGGACCCCCTCCTCCTCCCCTCCGCATGCACGCGCCCTCCCCCGCGTGCACGCGCCCTCCCCCGCATGCACGCGCCCCCCCGGAGGCGCGGACCCTTAGCCTGCTGGGCGCTGAGGGCCGGGGCGTGTCCCGGGGCGGCGGCCATGGGGGCTCCGGCGGGTGGGGGCGGGGGGGGGGGGGGGGGTCTCGGAGCCCCGGGTCCGGTTGCGGCCGCTCCCGGAAGCCGCTCCCTTTGGCCCCGCCCCCCCCGTGCGCGCCCCCGACGCCCGCTCTCCCCCCGGCGCGCCCCCTGGCGGCCCCGAAGCCCTCCTGGAGGAGGAGGAGGATCCCTTCCTTCGACTTCGTCCTCCTCAACGGGGCGGGGTTAAGCCCCGTTCTAAACGCCGGGGCTTTTCATCGCCTTTTTTCCCTCACTCCATACTTACGAAGCGCTTACCGTGCGCTGAACTCAGCGCTCGGAAGGGACGGCCCCTGTTAGAGACAGACGCCGTAACACTCTACGCGGAAGTAGTTTATCTAACATTGAACAGAAATTCAAAACGACGCTACCGCTCGGCAGCGAAGCGTATGGAGCGCCATCGACCCTGACTTTGCAACGCAGTTCTTGAATTCCACTTTTAACTGGATACCGCTCTAGAAAAACATATTTCAGACAGTATCGTTCTATTGTTTTTTACTGCTTTTAACCATAGAAGGGCTTCCCAGCCAACGCCGGAAAACCTACTAGACAAATTCTAAAAGAGCTGTAACACTAACGACTGACGGGAGATAGAGAGGCCCGGCGTGCAGAGACTCTACTTACAGTGAGGGTGACCCCCTTCGGCCTCCCGCTCCGAAGGCGCCCACGCCCCCCGGTAAGGCCAACGGACACCCTCCCACCCCCACATTCCCGTTCCGGAAGGAATTTTCCCTTTCTTTCCCTCTAGGAAGCGGAGAAATAGCTCGCTCTGCCGCCATGCAAATCAGCCTGGCTCTGATTGGACGGGAGGGGGGCTCGGCTCCGCCCCCCGGCGGCGAAAAGACCCGAAGGGCTTCGGCCTTCGGAGAGGTGCGCGCGCAACTCCTCCCGCGGCTCTTAAAGAGACAGTTCGGTGATTGGGTTGAGAGGTCAAAGGGGAGCAGGGGGGAGGGTCTTTCGCATCTCTTTATCTTGAGGACCCTTGTGCTGCTCCCATCCTGCCCTGGGGCTTGGGGCCTCAGTTTCCCTCATTTTATTCATTCATTCATTCATTCATTCATTCATTCAATAGTATTTATTGAGCCCTTACTAGGGGCAGAGCACCGTACTAAGCGCTTGGAATGAACAAGTCGGCAACAGATGGAGACAGTCCCTGCCGTTTGACGGGCTTACAGTCTAATCGGGGGAGATCCCCACCCCACTGGGCTGTTAAGTTGACCACCTTCTTGGCCACTTTATAGTCATTCAAATACGTTTATTGAGGGCTCACTGTGGGCAGAGCACTGTACTGAGCGTTTGGAAAGTACAATACAGCAATAAGGGCTCACCGTTTATCGGCCTCACCGTTCTCTTCACGTCCAGCCCTGCTGTGGGCAGGTAACGTGTCTGTGAGATTGTACTCTCCCAACCGCTTAGTACAGTGCTCTGCGCACGGTAAGCGCTCAATAAGTACGATCGACCGACACCCCCATCCTTCAGAGGGGTCTCCCGGCCGGGAGAGTAGAGCATTGCCGGCTGCCCGTGGCCTGTGGGAGGAGCACAGGCCTGGGAGTCGGAGGATCTGGGTTCTAATTCGGGATCTGCCACTTGCCTCCTGCGTGACCTCGGGCAAGTCATTTGACTTCTTCGAGCCCGTTTCTTCAAGAGGATTAAATATCTACCTTTCCCCCTCCCCAGGATTGTGAACTCCAAACGGGACAGGGACTGTGTCTGATCCGACATCTCGATCCCGACGCTTGGTCCCTAGTAACTGCTTAATAATAAGCAGTAATATCATAGGAATATCGTGATTGTCAAGGTCCGGTCCCCCACCTCCCCCCGACCCCAACGGCCAAACGCCACCCCAGCCCCCTTCCCTCCCACCCCCAGCCCCACCGTGTCCCTCCACTCCACTAAATAAAGAACCAGTTTCAGCCACCATCCTGGGGAATCGTGAGTTGTTTTTTTTTTTTGTTTGGTTTCAGTTGGGGCTTTTTTTAAGAGCATCATATAGATATTTATATATATAAATTATGAATGTGGGGCGGGGTCACGGGGGCACGCACACACGGGGGCGGGGGCGGGGACGGGGCGCGGGGAGAGGGCGGCACACGACGCTACGCAAAACAGCCACGTCTAACGATGGGAAATCACATCAACGGGAGGGGAGCGGGGGCCCGCCACCGTGCCGCGGAGGGGGTGGGGGGCGGCGAGGGCCCGGGGTCGGGGTGGGGGGGGACCCCCCGGGCCCGTCCGTCCCTCCCCGCCCCTCCCGGGGCCAACTGGTGCCCCCTTCCCGGGCTGCACTGCCCTCCGGGGCTGGTGTGCTCGGTCGGTCGCTCCGTGCAGGCGGCTCTCCCCGGCCCGGGGGGCTGGGGGCGGTGGCGGATGGCGAAGCTCACATGGGCTTGTCGCCCTCCTTCTTCAGGTGACTGAAGGCGGGGACAGAAGCGGGACAGAGGGGGGATGGAGACGGGGGGGAGGTTGGGGGACGGGGAGAGGGACAGAGGATGGGCCCCGGCCCCCCAAGCACCGCCCGCCTCCGAGCCGGGAGCCGTCCCCACCCTTGACCCCCGCCCGCCCGCTCCCCGTACCTGTAGTAGTCCTCCTGGGCCGGCAAGGGCACCCCGTGCAGGGGGTGGTGGGCGTGCAGCCACTGCTGCTGCTCCAGGGCCAGGCGCTGCAGCTCAGCGGACTGGGCGTGCATGGCCTGCAGCTGGTGGGCCGCCGACATGGGGGCCGAGAGCGAGGCCGGCAGGTCCCGGTACGGGGCGGCTGAGGGGGGCACCGGGGGCCACGGGGTCAGGGCAGGCCCACGGTGGTCCCCGCCCCAGAGCCAGACCCCACCCCGGGGGGGCCCGCCGATCGCCTCGGCCTCCCTTCCGCCCCGCCAGCTTCCCCGGCCCCGTCTCCCGGGGGCTCACCGAAGAGCTGGTGACGCAGGACCTCGTTCTCGTGCAGGGGGTGAGGCAGGAGCGGGTTGGGGATGGTCCCGGCCGGATAGGGGATCCGGGTGAGGTGGGACCCGGAGGCCAGGGGGTCGATGAGTGGGTGCACCGAGGTGGAGGCTGGGGACACGGGGCAGAGCGGGACCCGGCCCCGTCAGCGAGACGGAGCCGGGGGAAACGCTAAGGAGACGGAGCGCGGGGGGGGGGGGGCTGCGGGGAGCGGGCGGGGAGGAGGGAGGTCCCGTCTCTCTCCACTCCGCTGCCCGGATCGCTTCTCTACAAAAATACTCAGTCTGTGTTTCCCCGCTCCTCAAGAGCGTCCAGTGGCTGCCCATCCACCTCCTGCTCCTCACCATCGGCTTTAAAACATTCCATCGCCTCGCCCCCTCCTACCTCATCTCGCTACTTTCCTAGGCACACTTCACCCCTCTGATGCCAACCTTCTCACTGTACCTCCATCCCCTCGATCTCGCCTCCGACTTCTCGCCCCTGTCCCGCCTTCCCTCCTCGTGTCCGCCAGTCCACTACTCTCTCCGCCTTATCGGACCTCACTGAAGGCCCGTCTCCTCCGAGAGGCCTTCCCCGACGAAGCCGTCTTTTTCTTTCCTTCGACTCCCTTCCGCGTCGCCCCCTTTACCCAACCCCCTCCCAGCTCCGCTTCTGTCCACATCCAGCATTTCTTTATTCCGATTCACGCCTGTCTCCCTCTCTAGACCGAAAGCTCGTGGCGGGCAGGGAATGTGTCTGTTTACTGTTCGACGGTCCTCTCCCGAGCGCTCGACACAGTGCTCTGCACACAGTAAGCGCCCAGGGAATAGAATCGACCGCCTGCCTGCCCGGCGGGGCGCGGGGGCTCACCGGCGTGGATGGCGTCCTGCTGGTGCAGGTGGAGGTGCGAGTGGATGTGGGAGTGCTGGTGGTGGTGCGGGGTCACATTGAGCATCTGCAGGCGGGCCAGGGGGTCGCTGCCCAGGGCCGACACCCGCTCCGCGTGCTGCCTCTCCGCCGCCAGCCGCTCGGCGTAGGACATGTCGGGCCGGAGGGCGGGCCCGGCCGCCAGCGCCAGCCGCTCCCGGTCCAGGGGCCCCAGGCCCGGGTGGAAGGGGAAGGGGTGCAGGCCGGGCGGGGCGGGCTGCAGGGCCAGGCCGCCGTGCCGGGGGAAGGGGTCCAGGCCGGGCCCGGGGACGCCGTGCAGCGGCTCCAGCTCGCCGGGCTTGACCTCGAAGCCGGGCTTGAGCCGGTCCCGCAGGTCGCGCTCCCGGGCCTCGCGCTCCCGCTCCCGGGCGGCCGGGTCGCTGCTGTACAGGGCCGGCACGTTGTAGCCCAGCAGGCCCGGGTCCACGGCGCCCAGCGGCACGTAGAACGGGTGGTTGCGGTTGCCGGGAGACATGACGTGGGGCCGGGCGTACTCGCTCAAGGTGCGCAGGGCCGGGGTGTCCGGGCCCAGGTAGGGGGGCACCGTGGCCACCGCGCTGCCCGGCTCGAAGGGCGGGCGGTGGGCCACGGGACCCAGCGACGGGCACTCCACCGGGGCCCGGCCTTCTTGGGCCAGTTTCTGCGGGGGAGGGAGGGCAGGGGAGCGGCGTCAGGGCCGGGCGGGGAGCGGGGGGTCCAGGGGGCAGAGTCCGGACCTGAATTTATTTGTTTCGCTGTCCGTCTCCCCCCTTCGAGACTGAGAGCCCGCTGCGGGCAGGGGACGTCTCTCTCTGTTGCCGAATTGCACTTTCCAAGCGCTTAGTACGGTGCTCTGCACACAGAAGGGCTCGAAAAATACGACCGAATGAATGAATGGATAAAAACGGTCCCGTCTCCCCCTCTGGACCGTAAACTCATGCTGGGCAGGGAACGTGTCCGTTCTATTATTGTCCTACTGTCCTCTCCCAAGCGCTGAGCACAGTGATCTGCACCCAGGAAGCGCTCAAAAAAGCCCCGCCCCGTTTATTCATTCATTCAATAGTATTTATTGAGCGCTTACTCTGTGCGGAGCACTGTACTAAGCGCTTGGCATGGACAATTCGGCAACAGATTCATTCATTCATTCGACAGTATTTATTGAGAGCTTACTATGTGCAGAGCACTGTACTAAGCGCTTGGGATGCACAAATCGGTAACAGATCGAGACAATCCCTGCCCATTGACCGTTGCTGGGCAGGGATCTGCTTGATCTGCTGCCGCATCGCTCGTTCCAAGTCCGGTGCCGGGCACCCCTTAGGCGCTCAATAAATACGACCGAGCGAGTGAATGAACGAAGAAATAGACTGTAAGCCCGTCCAAGGGCAGGGACTGTCTCGATCTGTTACCGATTTGTCCATTCCAAGCGCTTAGTCCAGTGCTCTGCCCCTAGGAAGCGCTCAATAAATACTACCGAATGAAGGAAAGAAACGCAATGCAACGAACGGCGGGGCGGCGCGAACGGCAACGGTTCCTCCCAGCCCCCAGGTGGCGCTGCGACCTTCCTCCCGCGCTGCCAGTGCGGCTGCGCGGGCGGGGGGGGGAGAGAAAGAGAGAGAGAGAGAGAGAGAGAGAGAGAGAGAGAGAGAGAGAGGAGGGGTGCGCGCAGGCGCGGTGGGGCACTCACCACGCTCCGCTCGAGCTCGCGCTCCTTCTCGCGCTCGCGCTCCTTCTCGCGCTCCCGCTCGCGCTCGCGCTCCTTCTCCTCGCGCGCGCGCTGCTCGGCCTCGCGCCGCACCTTCTCCACCAGGTCGGCGCGCTTCTTGGCCAGCTTGGAGCCCTCGAGGGGCACGAAGTACAGGTCGCTGCGGGCGCACGAGTTGAACCCCCGGTCCAGGTGCTTGTTGAACCTGAGGAGACGACCGCCCTCATCCTCGTCAGCCCCGCAATCACCCCATCCCACCCTCGCCTCACAACCCCCGACCCGCCCCCCACACACCTGCCCCCCTCCAACGCAACTTCCAGAAAGGTGGAGGCCTAGCGGAGCGAGCCCAGGCCCGAGGGGCCCGATGATCATAAAAGCGCCTTTTCTCAAGCGCTGAATCGTGATGGCGTTGGTGAAGCGCTTACTACGGGCCCGGGACTGCTCTAAGCGCTGGGGGGGGGATACGAGGTCATCAGGTTGTCCCCCGTGGGGGTCCCAGTCTGCACCCCCATTTGACAGACGAGGCAACTGAGGCCCAGTGGAGTGACTGGCCCAAAGTCACGCAGCTGACAGGCGGCTGGGATTTGAACCCACGACCTCTGACTGCCACGCCGCCTCGAGCCCGGGCTTGGGAGTCAGGGGTCATGGGTTCGAATCCCGGCTCTGCCACTTGTCAGCTGTGGGACTGTGGGACAGGCACTTCGCTGCTCTGGGCCTCAGTGACCTCATCTGTAACACGGGGATTAACCGTGAGCCTCACGTGGGACCACCTGATGACCCTGTCTCTCCCCCAGCGCTTAGGACAGCACTCTGCACCTAGTAAGTGCCTAACAGACACCACCATTATTATCACCCGGTCCTCCCTCCGCCCACCCTTGACCCCTAAATTGCCCCAACCGGTCTTCCCAGAGCGTGGGGTGCCCTGCCCGCCCCCCACCCCCACCTCCTCCTCCCCCCGGCCCTCACCTGGCCGACTGGCTGGCGTGGCTGGGCACGTCCACCACCTTGGGGGCCGGCGAGGGGCTGCGGACGGCGGGGGCCGGGCTCTCGGGCCCCTCGTACTCCTCGGCCGGCTCCTGTTTGATCTGAGCGGCGCCGAGGGGAGGCCCGGGGCCCGCCGGGGGCGAGCCCGGCTTGAAAGTCCCGGGGGCGACCGGGGGCGAGGCTCCCCGGTAGCTCGGCGGGGTCGCCGTGCGGAAGGTGGGGGGGGACCCCGGCTTATACCCCGGAGGGGTGGCCGTCTTGTAGGGCCCGGGGGAGGGGGGGCGCTTGCCGTAGGGTGGGGGTCCAGGCGGGGAGGCCGTTTTGTAGCTGGCCGGGGAGGAGGTGACCGTGGCGATGACGGTGGACAGGGTGGCCGAGGTGACCGGGGGGGCCGGAGGGAAGGAGTACGGGGCGGGAGGGGGGCCCTGGGACGGGGAGGGGTGGGAGCAGGGGTAGGGCCCCTGAGAGGAGGAAGAGGAGGAGGAGGAAGAGGGGCAGGAGGAGGAAGAGGAGGAGGAGGAGGAGGCGGCGGCGGCGATGGCAGCCGAGGCGGCGGAAGCCGTGGGACCCGAGGGGGCGGCTTGGCCATAGGGAGCCTGGCTGTGGGAGGGTGGGGGCAGGTGGGCCGGGCCGGGCGGGTAGGGGCGCAGAGACAGGGCGTAGGGGTGGGAGTGGTGAGGGGCGCTGCCCTCCAGGGGGTGGGGGTACCCCCCGGGCCCCCCGTGCTGCGGCTGCTGGTGGTGGTGCAGGTGATGGTGAGTCGGGGCCGGGGGGTGGGAGGGAGGCTGGCCGGCCGGCGGGGCGGGGAAGGGGGCCGGGTGGCCGTTGGCGTTGGCCAGGAGGCGGCCGTAGGGCGGGGGCGGCGGGGGCGCCTGGCTCCACACGGGCTGGGAAGGCAGGGACGGCTGAGTGTACTTGGGGGGCTGGCTGGACACGGACAGGCTTGCGGGGGGCGGGAAGGAGTGGGGGTAACTGGGAAGCGCCTGGGAAGCCGGGTACTGGGAGGCCGTGGAGGAGGAGGAGGAGGAGGAGGAGGAGGAGGAGGAGGAAGAAGAAGAGGAGGAAGAAGAGGAGGACGAGGACGAGGACGAAGGGCAGGAGGAAGAGCCAGAGGAGGCAGAGGCCGAACCACCCGAAGAGGAGTAATGATACCTCAGAGGGGCGGCCGGGCTGGAGGAGGAGGGGGTGGCGGCAGGGGGCAGCGGGTGGGGCGAAGGGGCCAGGGCAGGGCCCTTGTCTGGGCCGGCGGCCAGCCCGCCCAGCCCCTGCCCCATGGCGTGGGGAGAGGGGAGGTGCCCGGGCAGAGGCTGGGCGCCCAGCCCGGGAGAGGAGGCCGGGGCATTGTTGAGGGGCCGCAGGGCCGGGGGCGGGGGCAGATTGGGGGTCACGTGGGGAAAGGGCGCCGGCGGGGGAGCGGGAGGTGGGTTGCCTCCTCCCCCGGGGGGCGGGGGGGGCTTGGCGGGGGGCCCGCCGACCCCGGGGCCGGACAAGGAGATGGGGGTGGTGGGTGGGGGGTGCTGCTGCTTCCCCGGGCCGGGGGTGCCCGCGGCGGGGGCGGCACCTCCCGCCTTGGGGCCGGCCAGCACGCCCCCGCCGGCGGCCCCGGCGTAGAGCTGGGCGTGGGCCGCGGGCGGCCCGGGCAGAGCCTGGAACAGCCTGGCGGCCGGGGGCTCCGCCGGCGGGTGGTAGCCGGCGGGGTGGTCCGGGGGGCGCGGGGCGCCCTCGGGGGCCGGCGGGTGGTAGGGGCGGCCGGGGCCCTGGGCCAGGCCGGAGGAGGAGTCGGAGTCGTTCTCCACGCTGCCGGGGCTGTAGATGCTGGGGGACGTGCTGCGGTTGTCCTGGTCGATGTCCCGGGGGTCACTGCTCGTGTCGCCGTTCAGACTCCGCCCGTCCAGGCTGTCCAGGTCCGAGGGCGACTGCGGCCGGGGCCGTTCCTGACGGGGTTGGCGGGGTCGGGGGGGATGGCGGCGGGGCGGTCAGCACCCGCCCGCCCCCCGGCCTGGGCCGCCGTCCCGACGGGCCCGCCCTCCTGCTCCGGACTGTGAGCTCGTTGAGGGCAGGGAATGGGTCTGTTAATACTGTTCCGCTGGACTCTCCCAAGTCTCTAGACCGGAAGCTTGTTGTGGGCAAGGCATGTGTGCGTTCACTGTTCTCTGGGACTCGCCCGGGCACTCGGAAGAGTGCTCTGCACACAGTCAGCACTCAATAAATACAATTGACTTGAATAAATGAACTCAGTACGGTGCTCTGCACGCAGTAAGCGCTCAATAAATACGATCGACTGACTGACTGACCGCCCACTGCCCAGGCCCTAGGCTTTGGTTTCTTCCCAGCCTCCGTCTCCTCTCACAGCCCCCTGGTCTGGTCCTCTCACAGCCTCACGCCCCTCCCTGTAACCCAACTTCCTCCCAGTGTCCACCTCAAATGCCCCTCCTCAGTCCCTCCCCAACCTGTTCTCCCTCCTACTTAGACCGCGAGCCCCAAGCGGGACAGGGACTGCGTCCGACCTAATTAACCTGCACCTACCCTGGCGCTTGGAACAGTGTTTTGTCACATGCTGTCGTTGATGGTATTTGTTAAGCACTTGTTATGTGTCGGGCACTGTACTAAGCGCTGGGGTGGATACAAACTAATCAGCTTAGAAAGAGTCCACGTCCCACATGGGGCTCACAGTTCCCCGGCCCCATATTCCCAACTCAGCTGACCCTCCCTGTCCCAGATCCTGGCTTCCTTCCACTCCCGCCCCCCATCAGCCCGCAGCCCTCCAGCCTTTCTTCCTGCAATTCCCTCCCAGACCCTCGCTCCGTTTGGGAATCCTGGGCTCCCTGGAGGGGAGGGAATGGGATGGGGCAGGGCTCGGAGACGGGGGTGTGGGCAGCCACGGCACCTCGGTTTTGGGCTTCTTGGGGGCACTGGTCTCTTCGCCTTCGCTCTCGGAGATCTCGCTCGGACCCTGCTTGCTGCCTTTGGGGGTGGTGGGCTCCTCCGCACGGCCCTTCTGCGGGCAGAAGAGAGGCTGCCGGTTACCCAGCCGGCCGGTGGGCCGGACCCTGCCCCCAGGACTGGAGGGTGGGCCGCTCCCGGGGGAGGGGCCCTGGTTGGTGGGGGTAAGGAGAGAGGCCCTGGTGCCATACCTTCGCCGCCTGCCTGGACTTCTCCGCCTTGCCATCGCTGCTGGAGGAGCTGGCTCCCCCCGGCGAGGCCCGACCCCGGGATCGCAGCTCCTCCCGGGGTCCCGGGGCCTCCTTCTTCCGTCCACTCCGCATCGACATCTAAGGGCGGGGGTGGGCGTGAGCCATCCTCCGCCCCCCGCCACCCCCAACCCCCGGTCCTCCCCTGACCCACCCGGCCCAGCTCAGGCCCCGCTCACTGAGTCCTTGTTCTGTCGCGTCTTCATTCTTCAGGCTGCGAAGGCCCCATTCTCCTCGGCCAGGGCGGCTGGAAACGGAAACTGGAAGGCTTCGCCCGGCTTCCCCGCGGCCCGGCGCTCCCGCGGCGGGGGTCGGAGGCCGGACGTCCGTGGGGGTCTGAAGACCGACCCCCGGGGCCCAGATGCTTCGGGGAATCTCCGACGAGGCCTGCCGGTAGATGCAGAGAGAGGTAGGTCATCGGGGCCCGAGAGGTCCTCTCCTTCAGTTCCTTCTTCCTGACCGGAATGGACATTAGTGCCCATCTCCCCTGCTGCATGGTGAGCTGCTTGTGGGCAGAGACCGGGTCGACAAACCCTACCGTATTCTTGCAAGCGCTTCGTTCGGTGATCTGTATGATGGACTGGCTCTGCTGCTCCCTGTCACTGGGAGAGCAACTGAGGGGTGCTGGGGGAGCTGGGCCAGAGTGATTTGTGGGCAGGAGTGTCCCGCAACGCAATTCTCTCCTAGACTGTAAACTCAATGTGGGCAGGGAACGTATCTATTATCTCTGTTATAGTGTCCTCTCCCAAGCGCTTAGTACAGTGCTCTGCACAGTAAGTGCTCAGTAAATACGATTGATTCTCCAGCTTTCCTGGGCCGCTGAGCCCTCTTCTCCACTACCCCCTTCAGAGTCACGTGATCCTCCCCCACCCCATCCCCGATTCCTGAGAAGGGCCTTTTTACAACTCGACCTCCACCTCAGCCCCCTTGCCCATTTACAACGCCCTCTGCCTCCCGGCACCCCCTCCCCTTCCTCTGCCCTCCCCGCTTAGTCCCCACCAACAGGAAGGGGCCGGAGAAGCCACGTTTCCCTCAGTCTGTCGCCCAAACAGTTCAGAGTCTTGGGAACGATGGAGGAGCCGGGGTCATTCCACCCATTTAACACTATGGGAAACTGAGACCGGAGAAGGGGGGACGAGGTCAGCTCCAGCCTCACCAGAACAGCCCGGTGAAAGTTGGGACGTGAACCCGGGACTCCTGACCCCTCTCCACTCAGCCGCCCCCTACGATTTTCCCCAAATAATCTGAAAACTGCCCTTCCAAAGCAAGCTCGGCTCAGAAGATGGGGAGAAATCCCTCATCTAGAAACAATAAAGGAATGTGCCCATTTCCTCGTCTGTCCAGGGAAACCAACATGCTAGTAGGCCAGTGTTCCAGAAGATCAGTGTTTGGCACATAGTAAGCGCTTAACAAATACCATCATTATTATTATCAGTGCTCCAACCAATAAACCAGTGTTCTGGTAGACTCGTACTGCAGTAGACCAGCAGTCTGGTATAACAGTGTTCCAATAGGCCAGTACTCTGGTAGACAAGTGATCCAGAAAACCGGTGGTAGGGAGGGGTCAGGGTGGGATTAAGAGTTTGAGGGGGGCTCTGGAGAGCCTCATGGGCCCTGTGGGGGTTCTGGGCCAGAGAAGGCCTCCTGAGGGTCGGGGGTCAGGAACCACGATGAGGAGCAGGAAAGGAAGAGAAACTCCAGGGTGTCTGTGGGCTGACAGATGACGGAAGAGCTGGGGACCAGGAAAGGTCGGATGAGTCCTGGCCAGTGGGGAGGGGGTGAAGACCAGAAGGAAGAGCGAAGGAGACACGTAGGGTAGGGGGGTCGTCACTGCTTGGACCCAGCACCCACCAGGGAGCCCAGGCAGGAATTTAGGAGTCCCCCTGGATAGGCCTCCACTGGTGGGCAGATGACCAAGAAAAGAGACCCTGCCAATCCACCTCTCTAAGCACCCCCTCATATACTGAGGGGAGGGGCCTGGAATCCTCCCCCATCCACCCTCGCCGAACCCGTCCGAGATGGGAGCGTCACCTCTGACCTAGGTTCCGGGCCTCCTCCCCTGAGGGGTCACTACAGGACTGACAAGGGGAAAGAAGAAGGGGAGGAGGAAGAGGAGGATAAAGCATAGGAGGAGGGGGGAGGTGGAGGCAGAGGAGGAAGAGGAAGCAGAGGAGAAGATGAAGGAAGCAGAGGAGGAGGAGGCAGAGAAAGAGGAGGGAAAGGCATAGAAGGGAGAATTGGAGGCAGAGGAGGTTGTGGAGGCAGAGGAGGAGGAGGTGAAGGAAGCAGAGGAGGAGAAGGGGGGAGGAGGAGGAGGAGGAGGAAGGCCCAGGGGAGGCCAAGTTGGGGAAGAGGACAAGCTCCTTATGGGGAGAGGGAACAGGAAGATGGAGGGTCAACTTATGTGGGTGGTGTGGGAGTAAGAAGGACCAGAGTTCTAATCCCAGCTTTGCCGTATGTCTGCTGGGTGACCTTGGGCAAGTCACTTAACCTCTCTGGGCCTCAGGTACTTCATCGGCAAAATGGGGATTAAGACTGTGAGCCCCGCGTGGGACGGGGACTCTGTCCACCCTGATTAGCTTGTATCTATCTACCCCAGCGATTAAAACAGTGCTTGGCACATAGTAAGGGCTTAACGAGTACCAAGATAACAATAATAATTATTATTATTATTATGGTGGGGGGTGCCCAAAGAGGACTTCCTGGCAGCATCATAGCGGACTGTGGGACGGGGAGGTGGGCTCAGCCTCCCCCGCCCCTGCCCCACGAGTGGGGGGCAACAACACCAGGGTGGGGTGAGGCTACCACAAGTCAGGCCCATCCTTTGGGGTCACTGAGGACCAAGCCCCCTCCAGGGGCCCCTGCTGTCCCTCCTTCTAGGAAGCTCCCCTCCTCTCCACCTGGGGGGATGCGGACCCCCAGCTCGGGGCCAGCTGGGAGTCCCGGGGGCCAATGCCAATAGGAGGCCCAGGGTCTCGGGGTGGGGGGTGGGTGCGGGTCAGAAACCTGCTCCGGCCCCAGGCCCCACCGGACCCCAACTGACCTCTCGGAGCGTCGTCAAGTGACCTAGGGTCTCCAACACCCCTGCTCCCCCACTGCACCTCCCGGGGTCCCCTCGGAAGGAGTCGGGGGAGTCTCTGGCCTCCTAGGGGAGTGTTGTCGTCGCCCCCCCGCCCCCGGCCCCGTCTTAGGAAGAGGCTCTCTCCACAGGAGTGGGGAGGGTCTGGGCCCGTGGGGAACGAAGGGGTGGACTCCCAGGCTGGGGACCACCTCCCTAAAAATGCAGTTTCACCAGCTGTCCCGCTCGCCCCCCTCCTCGGCCTCCTGCCCCTCTCACTTGATGTCTCTCCCTACCCCCCCCGATTCCCTCCGAGTTTTGGGGGACCCTCCCCCCAGCTCCGAGACCCTGCCGGGAGTCAATCGGGGCCAGGAGCGGGGGGTGTCGGGGCACCCCGAGGAAGGGCCCGAGGCGAAGGCCTCAAAATTCCGGTCCTTCCCCCCCAAAACCGGGACGCCCCCCCCCACCATGTCTCCGTCCTTCCTCCAGGGTCTCATTGTTCCTCAGCCGCCCGCCCCCACACCAATCCCTCCTCGTCGGTGGCCCCTCTCCCCAGAATCTCCTTTTTCTTCCCCATTTTCTTCCCCAGCGCACCATCGCCTTCTCCTTCTCCCCCACATTCCTGCTCTCCTGTTCTTCCCGGCCCCCCCTCCCCACATTCCCAGAAGCCCCCCCCACCCTCTCGGTCTCCCATCAACGACCCTCCCCCCGTCCAGGGACCCCCCTGCGCCCCCCCGGACTCTCCCGATTGGGGTTGTCCTGTCTCTGCCCCCCGCCCTTTTTCCCCCCAGCCCCCTCCCCAATCCTCCTCTCTCCGGGCTCCGAAGGCTGCAGTGGCGGGGGGCTGGGGGTGGGGAGGGGGTCTCGGACCAAATAACAAAATGGGGGGGGGGAGGAGAGGGGCGCGGCGGGTCTTACCGGGCTGTGGCGACGGGCCGGGCGGGATTCGGGGGCTCGGGCAGTCCCGGGGGGCGGCTCAGAGGCGGCGGCCGGGGCTCGTGCCCCCCCCGGGGGGAGCCCCCCATCCCCCTCCCCCCTCCCCCAGCAGCCCCCCGCCCCTCGCCCCCCGCCCCCTCCCGGGAGATGGGCCCCTCCCTCCCTCGACCCCTCCCCAGATCAAAATGAAAAAGCAAAAACGGCTGGTCACCCCCCAAAGGCCGGGGGTCCGGGCAGGGCCCAGGGGGAGGCGCGTCCAGCCGGGCGGCTCGGCCCCGGGAAAGCGGGAGAGGGACACGGAGGGGGAGGCGAGGGAAGGAAGGAGGGAGGGAGGGAGGGAGGGAGAGAGAGAGGGAGCCGGCCAGCTAGCCAACCAGCCAGCCAGCCAGCCAGCTAGCCAGCCGGCCAACCAGCCGGCCAGCCGCCGGCCCGCCCGGGGAAGGACCGACCGAGCGAGGGACGGAGAGACGAAGGAGAGACGGAGGGAGGGAGGGAGGGAGGGAGGGAAAAGGAGAGGGAGGGAGAGAGGGTGGGAGGGGGATGGGAGAGGAGGGAGGAGGGGGGGCCGGAGGAGGAGGAGGAGGAGGAGGAGGAGAGATGGGGTGGGGGCGAGGGGGATGAGGAAGGGGAAACGTGGAGGGGGGAGATGGGGAGAGGGAAGTGGGAGTGGAAATGGGAGCTGGAGGCAAAGAAGAGCTCCAGGAGGGGGAAGCGGGATGGGGGCGGGCTGATGGGGTGGGCGTCCCCAAATCCCCCCACCCCCCCCCCCCCCCCCGCGCCTTGGGAGACTTTTTCCCTCCGTGACCTCCAGCCCCGCCTCTCCCTGTGCTCCCCCCCCCCCCCCCGCCCAGGACCCACGCACACACACACACACACACGCATGACCACACTTGCATTCACAGATACGCAGACCCACACACTCACACCCACCCCGTCCCCCGTACACTCTCACGTTCGGAAATAGAAACACGCAGACACACAGGCAAACATTCCTCCGGGGTGGACGGGCACTCTCCGGCACACGCTCCGCACACTCCCGTCCTCACTGCCGCTCTCTAAGCCTGCACTCGCACACCCATTCTCTCCAACGCGCATTTAGAGCCGCACAGGCCCACACTTATTAAACAAGTACAGTCGCACTCCAACACCGACACACGTTCGCCCTCAGATACACTCACACGGTCATTTTCAGACACGCAAACATGCCCTCACATACACACACATGCACTCCGACACACAGAGACATACACCTCCCCCCCCCCCCGCAACTTCTCTGACCCCTCAAACACCTCCTCCACCCAGTCTCCCTGCTGCCCATCCCTTTATGCCCCTCTTGCCTGGCCTCCGCTTGGAATAAAGGGACGAGAAGCCCCTGGGAGATTGGGGACTGGGACGGGACTGGGCTGGACTGGACTGGACAGGCAGGCAGGCCAAAGATGGAAAGGTGGGGGGAATGGGTGAAGTAGGGAGAGCTGGGTACCATGGCTTCCGTCCTTCTTCGAAGGGCCAGAGGGGTTGGGGTTCGGGGGCTAGAGACCCCCCCCCAGGTCCCAGGTGGACCCTGGACAGCAGAGAGCGACCCTTGCTCCATCCTCCTCTCCAATTTGGGGAGCCCCCTGCCCGGATGCCAGTTTCCCCCCCCCGGGTGGCACACTGTTTCCCCGGTTTCTCCACTGCCGACCCTGGGAGTGCTGTCCCCAGAGCGGTGTCCCTTTGAGGGGAGGGGGACAGAGTCACTCCAAAGGGGAGGGGGGAGACACCCCCTGGCTTGCGTGATTTTTCCAGTCTGCCCCGATCGGTCCCCCCGATCCTCCCCTCCACAGCCCCTTCCCTATACTTTCCCTCCTCACCCGATCCCTATCCTTGGCTCTGCCCTCCTCCCACACCCTTCCCCCCCCCCGCCCCGATTCCCAGTTGGGTCAGCAGCTCAAGGTTTCCCCCCTCCCCCTTCTCCCCTCGTGTGTCCCCCCCCCAACACACACACACACACACTCCGGCCTGCTCCGGTCGCCAGGCAACGGCACAAAGGGGAAGGGGAGTTTGGGGCTGGGGAGGCCCAGGCTGAAACCCAATCCGCCCCTACCTGGGGGTGGGGGCGGGCGGGGGGACCCAGCCCAGGCAGGAGAGGAAAAGCAGCAGGGAACGGAAGGAGAGAAAGCTGGGGAAGGGGGTGGGGGGGGCCCTCTGGCCGATGGGGGAGGGGACTTTAAAGATGGGGACGGTAGCCGTTCGGTCCTGCCCAGGCACCCACCCCGTCCCATCCTGCTCTGGGGGTGCAGAACCTCTGACCCCTCCCCAAGGTCATCGACTGGAGCCTGTTTTTGAGGGGCTGGGGGTTGGCCGTCCGGACCGGCTCGTAGCTCAGACCGGGGTCAGGCCCGCTGACCGTCCCGGGCTCCAGCCGGTGGAAGGAGGCCGGGGTTGGGGGGGCGACTTTCTCTAAAGGTCGAGGCCTCTGGCCAGACCTTGACCCCTTCGAGCTCCTCCCACCCTTCCTATGACTGAGGGTCCCTCCCCCTTGAGCACCGCCACCCCCTCCCCAGTGCCCCCCACCATGCCCCTGCCGATCCAGGTGGGCCGGGCTCCCCAGGCTGGTGTGTGATAACAGCTCCACCCCAGAAGCGGATGCTCCTGAGGGTCCGGGAGGAGGGTCCGGGAAGCAAGGCCCTGGCCAGCTGGCTCGGGGAACACCGCTCCAAGGCCCCCACATTCAGACACGCAGACACACCGGTGATACCACAGGGCGTGAACCAGACTTTAATGGTAGTAATGGCTGTGCCGGGGGATGAGGGAAGAAGGGGTGGGCTGAGGAGGGGAGGGGGCTCCGGTGGGGCTGGGGGAGCAGGGTAGAGCGGAGGTGGGGAGGAAAAGGGTAAAGGCGAGCCCAGAGGGCCCCCCACCCCCTAGTCGGGCCGGTAGTGGGCAGGACCCACAAGTACAGGAAGGGACACGGGGCGAGGGGGTGGGAGGTGGGGGGGGGGGTCACTTCCTGCTCTTCTTCCCACCCTGTTGCCCGGACAACCGGGGGCACCATGTGAAGTCTGGACACGTGACACCCCCGGGCCCCAGACTCGGCACATACTGAGAGAGACCCAGCCGGCCCCCTGGGGCTCAGGCCCAGCAAATAAACAAGTCGATAGATAGATAAATAAGTAAATAAATAGATAAATAAATAAATACAAAAGACAGGCACAGCCCTAAAGCAGGTATCTCGCACACAATCACACAAACACGCGTACACACACCTTGGCAGGTTGGTCCCTACAAGGTCAGACCGTGCACAGATCTCTCTCTCTCTCTCACACACACACCCACACACACACACACCACACCTACCCACAACAGAGGGCCACTCACCCAAGCGTTTGGTCTCACTTGGCCCACCCGGAATGTCCCCTCTGCCCCCTGCACTGACCAGGCTTTCTTTCCCAAATACCAGGCCCTTTCCCTCCTGATTCCAATGATTCTGCCCAGCCCCAGCAGGGCCCTTTCCTGAAGCTCAATGCAGAAGGGGGCAGGGGAGGAGGGTGGGAAGACGGAAACGACAGGATCTTCTGAGGAGGGAGGAAAGGGCGGCAGCGGTAGGACTCATCCCAGACCCCCCCAGGGTCGGGGGTGACTTCCTGGGACGGGGTCAAGGGAACCAGTAGCTTTAAGAGGGCGGGGTGAGGATACCGGGGGTGGTTCAGGTATGGGGGATGGGGGTCTCGAGTGTGTGGAGGGGTCTCAGTGTGAGGTGGGAAGGCGGGAGGGACGGCTGTGTGTCAAACGGGGGCGTCACAGCACGCTGGGGTTGCGGAAGTTGTGTCCCGCAAAGCGAGCTTCATCCCCCAGCTCCTCCTCGATCCTGTGAGAGAGAGAGAGAGAGTGGGGGTGGTCGGGGGGGCGGGCGGGTCTGACCCCGACCCCAGGGCTCTTCGGACTCAGTCCGAGCCCACGGGCCCGGGCCAGAGCGCCGCAGTTGACCCCCAACCGTCTTCAGGACTTCGCTCCCCGCTGCCAGCCCAGTCCACCCCCCAAATCCAGGGATCCCATCCCAACTCTGGATTCCGCTCCCCCCTGGTCTGGTCCACCCACCCCAGCCCCCACCCTCTCACCTCATGAGCTGGTTGTACTTGGCCAGTCGCTCGGAGCGGCAGGGGGCCCCAGTCTTGATCTGAAACCCCCGACCCAGGGGCGGCTCAGAGAGGGTGGGCCCACCTCCCCTCTCTCCCCCCGACACCGCCCCAGATTCCAGGCTCCAGAAGCCCCCAGGAATCACCTCCCCTCCCCTCCCTAGGCACCCCCGCCTTAGCCCCCGGGAGCTCCTGCCCCCTCAGCCCAGTGCCCTGCGTCCCGCACGACCCTCCGCCTCGCCCACCGGTCCGGCGCCCCCCCAGCTCACCTGCCCGGTGCACAGCCCCACCACCAGGTCTGCGATGAAGGTATCCTCAGTTTCCCCAGAGCGGTGACTCACCATCACCCCCCAGCCATTCTCCTGCGCCAACTTACACCTGCCACACAGCACCACCCCCGAGCTGCCGTCGGCCCGCCAACCCGGCCCGGACCTCAACCACCCCCAGTAGCTGTAAAATGGGGGTGAAGACTCTGAGCCCCATATGGGACAGGGACTCGGACCAACCTGATTATCTTGCATCTACCCCAGTGCTTAGAACAGTGCCTGGCACATAGTAAGCATTTAAAAAATACCATTAAAAAAAGAGGAGTGTGGTGGACTCTGGAGGGCCTAAGCATGCCCTGTTGGAGGTGAGGAGACAGATGTGGACGGTGGCTTCTCTGGCCCCAGGAACGGTCAGAGGAAAGGAAGGTTGGAGAAGGGGCTTCCGGGCTACAAGCTCATTACGGGCAGGGAATGTGTCTGCTAATTCTATTGTATCGTCCAGTGCTCTGCACATAGTAAGCACTCAATAAATACCATTGATCGATTGATTAGAAATCGGGGGACAGTCAGTCTGGGCGGGATGGAGCGGGTTGCAAAGAGTCGGTCAGTCAGTCAACCATATTTATTGAGCACCTACTGTGTGCAGAGCTCTGTTCTGAGTGTTTGGAAGAGTACCACAAAACAATATGACACATGAAAGCTTGTCTCTAAGCTTGCTGTGGGCAGGGAATGTGTCTGTCTATTGTTATATTGTACTCTCCCAAGTGCTTAATATAGTGCTCTACACGTTAAGCGCTCAATAAGTACAAATGAATTCCCTGCCCATGACGAGATTATAGTCTAGAGGGATTAGGTCGGGCAGGGATCAGAAGTCATTTTTTTTCATCTATTTCTCTACTTATTTATTTATATTAATTTCTACCTCTCCCTCTAGACTGTGACCTGGCTGTGGGCAGGAATGTGTCTGTTGTTATATTGTTCTCTGTCAAGCGCTTAGTACAGTGGTTTGCGCTCAATAAATACGATTGAATGAATGAATGAATGAATGAAAGTCAGAGCAGCGAGGGTCCAATAAGGGTCAGGCGGGGGGAAGGGAGAGAAGCAGGGAGAGGAGGGGGCGGGCCGGGGCACTCACGCCTGGATGGCTTCGCTGACCGAGCCGATCTGGTTGACCTTGAGAAGGAGGCAGTTGCAGGCCTTCTCCTCGGCCGCCCGCTCGATGCGCCGCGGGTTGGTGACCGTCAGGTCATCCCCGACGATCTGGATCCCCACGGTGGCCGTCAGCTTGGCCCAGGCGGCCCAGTCGTCCTGGTCAAACGGGTCCTCGATGGAGACCACTGCGGGGGAGCGCTGACCGGTCCAGATCCCAGCCCGGGGCCGTCTCACCGACGCCCCCCGCCACCCTGGCACCCCGGATCCGCCCTCCCCCGCCCCGGCACCGGGCCTTCCGGCCCGTCGTCCGCCCCGGGACGCTCGGCCACCGGAGCGTGGGTGACCGCGACCGCGGCTCCCTCACCTGGGTAGTCTCGGACGAAGCCCTGGTAGAGGGCCCCCAGCTGGTCCCCCGAAATGCAGCGGGAGGGATCGGCGGGGGACTTGAAGTCCAGGTCGTACTTGCCGTCGCGGTAGAACTCGGAGGCGGCGACGTCCATGCCGATGACGATCTTCTCGGTGTAGCCCGCCCGGTCGATGGCCTCCTTCACCAGGTCCAGGGCTGGGGATGGGGCCGGGGAGAGTATAGGCTGCCAGAGCTGCGGCCGATGGGGGTGGGCACCGGGCTCATCGCCCCCGCAGCGGAAACTCGGGGACACCAGGCCTTCGCCTCCACGGTGGGAACGTGGGGACACAAGCTCATCGCCCCCACGCCGGAAACCCGGGGACCCCTGGCCCATCACCCCCAGGATTTCCAGACGTCGGCCCCGTCACCCCCCCACTCGCTCACCCTCACTGTTCTCCAGGATGTTGGGGGCGAAGCCGCCTTCGTCGCCCACGTTGATGGCGTCCTGGCCGTATTTGCTCTTGATGACGCCCTTGAGGGTGTGGTAGACCTCGGCCCCGATGCGCATGGCCTCCCGGAAGCTCTCGGCCCCCACGGGCAGGATCATAAACTCCTGCATGGCCAGTTTGTTCCCCGCGTGGGAACCCCCGTTGATCACGTTGAAGGCCTGATGGGTGGGGGACGGGAGAAGGCCGTGGCCCCAACCATCCTACGGACTCCCCCCAGATCTGTCCCAGTCAACACAGGGACCCTCCCCCATAGCATCCTCCCTTCCATTACAGTACCCTCCCTTTATTCATCCCCCCTCCCCGCCCCAGAGCATTTATCTGTAATTTATTTATTTCTATTAATGTCCGTCTCCCCCTTCTAGACCCTCAGCTCGTTGTGGGCAGGGGGAATGTGTCCGTTTATTGTTGCGTTGTATTCTTCCAAGCGCTCAGTACAGTGCTCTGCACAAGGTAAGAGCTCAGAAAATACAGTTGACTGACTTCCATCCCAGCCAGACCCAGGACCCCAGTGCCTCCCTCGAGCCCCGTTCCAGAAGCAGACCCCCTCCCCTTACCCTCTCCCCTGCCTCCAGCTCACGCATCTTGTGCATCCTCCCCACTCCCTCTTCCCTCACCCTGCCACCCGACTCTCCCCCCAATCCGCCCTCACCCCCCTCCTCCCAGACCCCCGACTCTCACGGGCACGGGTAGGATGAGGTCAGCGTTGCCAGCCAGCTGGGCGATGTGGCGATACAGAGGCAGCTCTCGCTCGGCTGCCCCAGCCTTGCACACGGCCAGGGACACCCCCAGGATAGCGTTAGCCCCGAACTTGGCTGCAGGACACAGAGCCGGAGGGGGTTGGGGAGACACAGAGAGGGGTCCTTGGGGGAGGGGTCCCCCAGAACCCCCCCAACACACACACCTGTCACTCTCTTCACTCCGCTCCTCTAGTGCCACCTTACTCATTGTGCCCTGATCTCGTCTATCTGGCCGCTGACCCTTTTCCCACCTCCTCCCCCTAGCCCGGAACTCCCTCCCCCTCCATGTAGGCCGGACCACCACTCTCCCCACCTTCAAAACATTATTAAGGTCACACCTCCTCCAAGAGGCCTTCCCCGATTAAGCCCTCTTTTCCCCAGCTCTCTCTCCCTTCTGCGTCATCTGTGCACTTCTATCTGCGACCTCTGGACATTTGATATGTGTCCCACCTCCAACTCCCCAGCCCTTATGTGCATATCTTTAAATTATCGATTATAAATTACTCATTTATTCATATTTATGTCTGTCTCCCCCTCTAGACTGCAAGTTCAATATGGGCAGGGGACGTGTCTACTTATTCTGTTTTATTGTACTCTCCCAAGCGATTAGTACAGTGCTCTGCACGTAGTAAGGACTCGATAAACACCATTGACTGATTGGTCCACGGGGGTTGGAGGTCATCTCATCCACCCCCCGCCTCTGGGGAAGGCGACCCTTGAACCCCTCGGGCTGGGAATCCGCCTCTCCCTGGGTCTTCCGGACCTTCCTCCTGTCTAACCTCAATCCTTCCTACTGCTAATTCAACCGGTCCGCCACTGTGTCCCTGCTGGCTCTTACATTTGTTCTCGGTTCCATCCAGTTCCAGCATGAGGTTGTCTAACTTCTCCTGCTCCACCACGGAGAGGCCCTGAAGGGAGGAACGGGGAGCTGGGAAAGGGAGCCCCTTCCCAGCCCCCCGGGGTGGAAGCGCTATACCCACAGAGACCCCCCTGTTGGGTTTGTTTTGGTTTTATGGTATCTGTTATACATTTACTCTGTGCCAGGCACCGTACGAAGCACTGGGGGAGATACAAGCTTATCAGGTTGGACACAGTACGCGTCCCAGGCGGGGCTCCCAGTTTTCATCCCCATCAGGCAGATGAGATAACTGAGGCCCAGAGAAGGGAAGTGATTTGCCCAAGATCACAGAGCAGACGAGTGGCAGAGTCTGGACTAGAACCCAGGTCCTTCTGACTCCCACGCCCGGACTCCAGCCCATCTGTTCTTGTTTTGTGGTATTTGTTAAGCCCTTACTCTGTGTCAAGCACTGTTCTAAGTGCTGCAGTAGATACAAGTTATTCAGGTCGGAGACAGTCCCTGTCCCACGGGGGCTCACAGACAGAGTAGGAGGGAGAACGGCCTTTGAATTCTCATTTTACAGTTGAGGAAACTGAGGTGCAGACAACAGAAGTGACTTGCCCAAGATCACACAACAGGCAACTGGCAGAGCAGGGATTAGAACCCAGCTCCTCTGACTCCCAGGCCCGGGCTCTGTCCCCTAGGCCCTGCTGCTTCCCTGCACCCTCCCCCGACCCTCAGAGCCCAGTCTGGCACGGCACCCGTGCCCTTTGGGGGTCCCGAGGAGGAGGAAGCGGGCAGACCCTCCCCTGACCGCCCCCACCCACTCAGCCCGCCTGCGGTGGGGTGGTCCTCACGGAGCTGATCAGGGCTGGGGCGATGGTGCTGTTGATGTGGTCCACAGCCTGCAGGACCCCTGGAGAGGGAGAGAAACTGAGTCAGGGGTGGCGGGGAAGAGCAGGGGTGGGAAGACTGGGGTAGAGGGACTTGGGTGATTAATAGGGCTGGGAAAGTTGGGGCTGGGCCTGGAGGAGCCAAGCTGAGGCGGGGGCAAAGGAACAGGCTGGGGCGGGGTGGAGGGGGGTGGGCAGATTGGGGTTGGGGGGCCGGGTTGAGGCAGGCTGGGGTGGCGATCGGGCGCGGGGGAGTCAGGCCCGGCCGAGGCGGGGCGGGGGGAGGCCGAGAAGTGTTCCGAACGCTACCTTTCCCCATGTACCGCTGTTTGTCATTATCTCTCAATTCCAGAGCCTCGTAGATGCCCGTGGAGGCACCGCTGGGCACCGCTGCCCGGAACAGGCCTGGGGGGGTAGAACCGGGGCATCAGATGGGACTCTTCGACCCCATAGCGTCTCCCGCAATTCCAGCCGGCCAGCCGGGAGTCCGTACTCACTTTGAGTTCCACGGGCTCCCCCAGGACAGGCCCCCGGGACAGGCAGAGCCCACCCACAACCCCTGGCAGGGGTTCCGGGGGCAGAGACATGCCAGCCACATGCACCAGGGGTGTGGAGCACAGGGTACATACATGATAATTGGCATTTATTAAGTGCTTACTATATGCCAGGTGCTGTATTAACAGCTGGGGGGATACAAGCAAATCGGGTTGGACACAGTCCCCGTACCACATGGGGCTCACCGTCTTCATCCCCGTTTTGCAGATGAGGTCACTGAGGCCCGGAAAAGTGAAGTGACTTGCCCGAGGTCACCCAGCAGACAGGTGGCAGAGCCGGGATTAGAACCCAGGTCCATCTGACTCCTAGGCCCCTTGCTCTATCCACTAGGCCACGCTGTTTCCCGTGGCCCAGTTCTATTCCCTGGGACCATTGACTGACACACCCCAGCCTCCCACCCCTCCACCCTCCATCCTGTCATCCCCCACCCCATTCACCTCCTGTCTTATCGTGTCCCCCCCTCCCCACCATCCCGGTCCCCCCGCCCAATCCCCTCCCGGTACCTTTGGCCGTGCAAAGATCCACTTCCACAGTGGGATTTCCACGGGAATCCAGGATCTCCCGGGCGTGGATCCTCTCGATGGACATACTGGCCGGGATCTAATGGGGGAGAGTCACAGCCTTGGGGGGACGAAAGCGGGACCCCGACCCGGGTGGGGGCTGGAGGGGGAGGGGAAGTGACTGCAGTGCGGGGAGGAGCCTGTGGCAGTGAAGAGGTCACTGCAGGGGGTGGAGGGGGGGAGATTACTGCAGGGGAAAGAAGGTGGCTGCAGAAGGAAGGGGGAGGAGAGCAGCTGCTACGGGGGGAGGGAGAGGAAGGGGAGAGGGGTCCCGGAGGGCTTCCCCCTCCTCCAAATTGCCGGCCTGGGGATTTCCGGGGGTAAGAGCTCTCCAGATTGCAGAGTTGCTGCTGCTTCTTCGGAGACTGCCCGAAACCGGACTGCAGTGCCTCGTCGCCCCGGCCTGCTGAGACTTTCCTCCCCTGGCCTGCCCGAGATCTCCCCCAGTCCTGCCCAGGGGCTGCGAACGTCCCGCCCCCCCGAAGTGCCCCAATCCTCTCCAGCCTTGCCCTCTCTCCTCACTTGGGGGAGGGGGAGAAAGGGGCGCAGGAGGGAGAGAAGGAGAGACAAGCTCTAGGAGTGCGGAGAGGGAGGGGAGAGGGGAAGGACGGGACCAGCCAGAGGGGGAAGGGGTCTGTGACTCCCCTCCGCTCAACCCTGAACCCCGAGATCCGACCATCGACTGGCTGTAGGGGCATGCTGGCAAAGAGACAAAATTGGAAATTGGAGACATGTGGGGTGGGGGCTGGATAGGGAGGATGGTACAGGGACCCCGAAATCGCAAGTAGAAGGGGAAGAGCCGAGAGCGAATGAGAATGTGAATCAGAGAGGTGGAATCCCAGGCAGAGATGCCGAGAAGACAGAGAGACACGAATACAGGCAGAGATAAAGAGACACAGGAGAGGAGATGGTGAGACAGGCAGGCGGAGCTGGGGAAACGCAAGCCCAGGCGGAGATGCCGAGAGACACAAATGCAGACAGAGAGGGAGAGACAGGCAGAGACAGAGATGAGGAGACACAAGCACGGGAGAGGAGATGGGGAGACAGGCAGAGACGGGGAACACAGCCACAGAAGGAGGCAGAGAGACGCAGAAGCAGAGATGTAAACACAGGCAGAGACAGACACAAACACAGGCAGGACGCAAGACTGAGAGACAGAGCTGGAGAGACAGGAAGAGGCAGAGATGCAGAGACAGGCAGAGACCAGGGGACCCAAACATAGGCATAGTGAGACACAGACACAGAGTCGGAGAGACAGGAAGAGTCAAAAATGAAGCAAAAGAGACATAAACACAGGCAGAGGCAGAGACGGACACAGAGTCGGAGACTGATACAGAGAGTCAAAGATGGAGAGAAAGGCAGCGACAGAGAGGCGCAGAGTCAAAGATGGAGAGAAAGATAGAGACAGAGAGACACAGAGTCAAAGACGGAGAGAAAGAGAGAGAGACCCTGACACAGAGTCAAAGATGGAGAGAGAGGCAGAGGCAGAGAGAAACAAACACAGGGTCAGAGATGGAGGGAAAGGCAGAGCCAGAGCCGGACACAGACCCGGGCAGAGACAGATCCCAACAGGGTCGGAGACGTTTCGCAAACACAGACGGGGCCAGAGACGGCCGCCAAGCCCGGCAGGCAGAGGCTGGGAGGCGAGCAGAGACAGAGACGGGCAGAGACAGAGACACCAACCCAGGGGGGAGGCCGGAAAGAGGTCAGGGAAGGAGGTCCCGGCAGGAGCGGCTGCGGGCCCGGGGAGGATGCGGAGAGGCGCGGGGGAAGGAGGCGGGAGGGGATGCGGGGATGCGGGGATGCGGGAAGGGACCGGAAGGATGCTGAGGGGGCGAGGGAAGGGAGCGGGATGGGGATGCGGAGATGCGGGACGGGAAGGCTCGGCCCAGGGCCGGTGCGGAGCTGCGCGGGGGAAGGGGGCGGGACGGGGATGCGGAGCTGCGCGGGGGGAAGGCTCAGTCCGGTGCCGTGCACGCAGTAGGCGCTGGAGCAGTCCGACCGAACCGAAAGAATGAGCGATGCGGAGAGGCGCGGGAGAAGGTGCGGGAGGGCGGGCGGGCCTCACCTTTCTGCGGCAGAGCAGGTGTGGGGCCGGAGGAGCGGGGCGGAGCGGCTGCGGGATCCGGGCGGGGGGCGGGGGCGGGGCGGGGCGGGCGGCGCGATAGGCCGCCCCGCCGCATGTGACCCGGAGCCCCGCCGACTCGGGACCCGGTCACCGAGCCCCACGGGGACCCGGGACGCCCGCCCTCCAGCCATCCCTCAACTGCCCCAGACCCCACACTCCCTTGCCCACGGGGGCCAGAGGGTGAGGCCCGGGACTGGCAGGCCCTCCATCGCATTTATCCTGTCCTCACCGGGCGCGGAGCACTGGACTAGGCGCTCGGGAGAGGACAGCGCGACAATCAACACACTCGTCCCCGGCCCGGGACCGGTCTTCGGTCCCGGGGAGGTGGCGGAGACTGATCCCAACCTCACTACTTAGGGCGCCGATGACGAGGCCCGAGTCGGGCCGTCCGTCGTCTTCACCGAGCGCTCGCCGTGCGCCGGGCACTGTACTGAGCGCTGGGGAGACCAGAACGATAAACGAGACGCGCTCCCTGCCCACGACCAGTCCCCAGACGGTGGAGCCTGATCCCCGCCTCGCCTCTTTCATCGCTCCCTTTCCGACTCCATCGGTGGTATCTGTCGAGCGCCCGACGTGTCCGAAACGCTGGACCGAGCGCTCGTCGGTTTGGCGGGTCCCCCTCCTAGAGCAACGAATCTACGGCCTAGAGCGGGAGACCGATATTTAAAGAAATGACGATGAATCCGCACAGAAGGGCCGAGGGGCTCGAGGTTGGGGTGGATGTCAAGTGCTTAAAAGGCGCGGATCCAAGACCGAGGGTGACGCAGAGGGGAGAGAGAGTAGGGGGAATGAGGCCTTAATAGGAGAAAGCCACTTGGAGGAGGTGGGATTTTAGTACGGCTTTGAAATTGGGGAGAGCGGTGGTCTGTAGGATATGGAGAGAGGGGGAATTCCACACCGGAGATAGGATGCGGGCAAGGGGTCGGTGGCGAGGTCGACGAGATCCGGATACGGTGAGCAGGTTGGCCTTAGTGGAGCGGAGTGTGCGGGATGGGTTGTGGTAGAAAACCGGAGGGGTGAGGCAAGCCGGTTCGGTGTTTTAAAGCCGACGGGAAGGAGTTTCTGTTGGATGCGGAGGTGGGCGGGCAACCCCTGGAGGTTCTCGGGAAGTGAGGAGACGTGGACTGAACGTTTCTGTAGAAAAGCGGTCCGGCCAGTCAAGTAAGGACCTGAGTGGGGGAGAGGCAGGAGGCCGGGAGGTCAGCGAGGAGGCGGACGCGGTAGTCGGGGAGGGCTGGGAGATGAGCGTGGATCGGCATCATAGCAGATTGGATAGAAAGGAAGGAGTGGAATCTGTGAAGGTAGAACTGACAGGATTTGGTGACAGATGGAATGTGTGGGTTGAATAAGAGAGGTGAGTCGAGGATAACGTCCAGGTTGCGGGACCTTGTGAGACAGGGAGGATGGTGGTGCTGTCTACAGGGATGATGGGAAGCCAAAAGGAGGACGGGGTGTGAGTAGGAAGACGAATCTGTTCTGGACACGTTTAAGTTTGAGGTGTCGGCGGGACATCCAGGGAGAGATGTCCTGAAGGGGGGAGGAAATGCGAGACGGCGGAGAAGGAGAGAGCTCGGGGCTGGAGGTGGAGATTTGGGAATCACCCCCACAGAAATGGTAGTTGCAGCCATGGGAGCGAATGAGTTCTCCAAGGGAGTGGGTGTACACTGAGAAGAGAAAAGGACGCAGAACTTGAGCCTTGAGTGATTCGCACATCAGACACATCGGAGTGGGAGGCAGGGGAGGAGCCTGGGAGAGACACCGAGAAGGAATACATCCATTGCGCATAAAGGGCACACATAGCCCAGTAACCCTATATAGACTTACCTTCCACACAGTCATCCTGCACACTCATCGCACAGTGTGCACGCGACTGACCCTGCACACGCACTTACCCACACTGTAACCTTATTTTGCATATGCAGTGCAGTGACCCTACACACCATATCCACAAGTAGCACACCGTGACACTGCATGTACACAGACCTACTGAAGCTTCAGTCATTTTTCTTTATTAGAATATCAAAATCTCCCCTCCCAACCTCTTTTTCTCCTCATCTTTGCCCTGTCCTCCCCGTCCCCCCATCCCACCAAACTTCTGTAGGCCCAGCTGCACCCCCCCTCGAATTCCCTATTCCCCCCGCCCCCCGTCCCCATCCGGGAGCTGGAGGGAGAAGGGGGTTGGTGCTGGGGGTCCCCTGGAGAAGCCGCATCCCTCCCGGCTCTCTCCTCTCTTCCCGCCGCCGTCCTCGCTGTCCCGGGATCGGGTGGCTCCGTGTCCCCTCTCCGTGTTCCCGTTCCATGTCCCCGTTCCGTCTCCCAGCTCCGGGGAGGAAGCCAGGCTTCTCCCGCCCGGAGCCCTCCGGTGATGCGGGGCTTGACTCCTGCGGGCTCTGCAGGCCTATGCTGACACCTCCTGGATGCTCTCTATCTCCTGAAGGACCAGGGGGAAGGTCACGACCCTCCCTGCCTCCTCTTTTCTCTCCCCTCTCTCCCCATCCCTACCCTTTCCATCTCTCCCTCCTCCCTCTTTTTAAGTGCATACTATGAGCCAAGTACTGTACTGACGACCCTCCTTCCTCCCTCCTTCCCTCTCTGCCTTCCTCCTCTCTCCCTTCCTCCTTCTTCTTTCCCTCCATACTGCCTCCCTCCTCTCTCTCCCTCCATCCTCTTCTCTCCCTTCCTCCCTCCCTCCCTCCTCCTTCCTTCTCTGTCCCTCCTCTCCCTTCTCTCCTTCCCTTCCTCCTCTATCCCTTCTCACCCTCCCTCCCTTCCGCCTCGCTCTATTTTTAATCTCAGACCTCGCTCTCCCACCTGCTCCTCTGCCCTCACTCAACAGCCCCCCGACCCCCGTGTGGGCCCCTCCCCGGCTCTCCCCACTCCACCGCCGCCCCCACCTGCTCCTCCCGCAGCCGCTGGCGGGTCTCGTCGGCCTCGGCCCGCTCCTCCTCGTCGTAGAAGTCCTTGTCGAGCCGCTCGAGGTGCGGCACGTGCACCAAGGCCTCTACCCGGTAGCCCCCTTCGTCGACGCACGGGTTCTCCAGCAGGATCAGCGCCCGCAACTTGGGCAGCACCTGCAGCTTCTCCAGCTCCGCCAGATCCGCGATCATATTCCCCCTGGAGGGGGGTCGGGCTCAGGGTGAGGGCCCAGGGACGAGGGCCAAGGGGCCGAGGAGGAAGTCGCTGGGAGAAACTGAGGCCTGCATCCGATCTGTGTCCAGCATACCTCCCTGGGCACAGGGAGGACCTGACCCAGGTGGGTGGGCACCGGCAGGCAGGTTGCCTGAAGGGGAGTGGCTAGCACGGAGAGCGCTCGTTCCCCAACGGCTCAGGATGGTGAGAGGGTGGGGGCCTGAGGGAGGAGACGGGGCCGTCCATCTGGGAAGACTGGGGAGAGGTGGGAGGAGGGAATGGGGCACCGGGCTGAGATCGTAAACTCCCCAACTAGACCTTCAGCTCCTCATGGGCAGGGATTGTGTCTACCAACTCTGTTGGACTCTCCCGAGAGTTTAGGAAGGCGCTCTGCAAACAGTAAGCGCTCAGGAAATACCACTGCTCCACTGAGCAAGGTTGGAGACAGAAGAGAGCAGGCCCTGGTGAGGGGGGCATCGTGAGGGGCTGGACAGGGGCAGGAAGGGGCAAGGGCAGGCTGCCATACCGCAGGTTGAGGTACTGCAATGCCTTCATAGACGGGGAGAAGCCGTCCAGGACTTCCACTTGGTTATCGCGCAGGTGCAGCGTGCAGAGGTGCTCCAGAGACTCCAGACCCTCCAGTTGCCTCAGGTTGTTCTGGGCCTGGGGAGGGGAGGAGTTCGGGGCCAGCCGGTCAAGGAGACTGGGGCCAGCCGGGCAAGGAGACCAGGCTAGCTTCGGAGACCAGGGCAGCCCAGGAGGAGATCAAGAGTGACCACAGAGGAGACCAGGATCAGTCAGCCTTGGGGGAGGACACTATTTATTGTTGTATCGTACTTTCCCAAGTGATGGGTACAGAGCTCGGCACACAGTGAGCGCTTAATCCAGTCGAATGAGTGGCTGAAACATAGAGGAGACCAGGAGCAGCCTGGGGCCAGCCAGGGTGGGCCAGCCTAGGGGCACTCTACTAAGCGGTTGGGAGAGGACGATATTACAATTCGACAGAGTTGGTAGACACATTCCCTAACCTCAGCGAGCTTGCGGGCCAGAGCACTGCCGGTCTGGGGGGGCAGCAGGCCCAGCCCACCCCGGCGGGGTGGCGGGGCGAGGCGGGGTGGGAGGACTTACCAGGTAGAGATACTTGAGTTTGGGAAGGTGGAGCCCGGCTGTGCTCTCCAGCTGGTTTCCTCGCAGCTCGATCGTGTGCAGGTTCCCCAGCTTCAGAGGGTCCAGCCCCGTCACTCTCTGGATAAAATTTCCTGGGATGTGGACGGGGGTGGGGGGACACTGGGCTGTAAGCTCCTGGGGCGGTGCCGTGGCCCTCGACTTCGACTGGATGTCATCAACCACCCAGATGGGTGTCCAGTACGGTGCTCTGCTCGCAGGAGGCATCCAGTACAGTGCTCTGCATACACGAGGTGCCCGGTACAGTTCTCTGTCCACAGCCTCCCTCGTTCAACACTCTGCATTTGCTAGGTGCCCAGTAGTCATGGCATTTATTAAGTGCATACCACGTGCCGAGCACCGTACTAAGCGCCGGGAAAGAATACACAGGTGGGAATTAGACCCAGACCCTGTCCCTCGAGATGGCTGACGATCGAGGAAATACAGAGCTCTGTACACACTGGGCGCCACCATCAATCAATTAATCAATAGTATTGACTGGACAGCTACTGTGCTAAGGGCCAGAGGAGAATCCAATAGGATTAGAGGACATGATCCCTCCCAACAAGGAGTTCTCCAGAAACTTCCCCTTTGCCCCTCCCATCAAGTGCCGGGATCACTCCAAATCTTGGGAGCCGCCAAGGGGCAAAGGGCCTCCCCTCGTGGAATTTTACTGCCCAACCAACACCCCCCTCCTGCCCCTGGCCCAAGGGCAGTGTGGCCTAGTGTGCCCGGGGCCATGGAGTCAGAGGACCTGGGTTCTAATCCCAACTCTGCCACTTGTCTACCGTGTGACCTCGGGCAAGTCACTCTCCTTCTCTGGGCCTCAGTTCCCTCATCTTGTAAAATGGGGATTCAATACCTGATCACCCCGCTATGTAGACTGTGAATCTCAAGTGGTACCTGATGGTCAATCAACCGATCGGTGGTATTTATTGAGCGCTCTCTGTGGGCCGAGCACTGAACTAAGCGCTCCGGAGACACGCTAATTCAATAGAATTAGCGGGCGCGCTCCCTGCCTGAGACTGTCAGCTCATTGTGGGCAGGGACTGTGTCTATTTATTGTTCTACCGTCCTCTCCCAAGCACTTAGTACAGTTCTCTGGACCCAGTAAGCGCTCGATAAATACGACCGAATAAGAAAAAGAAAAGAGTCTAGCGATCTTGTATTTACCCCAGCGTCGAGCACAGGGCTTGGCCCAAACGGCCCAGCAGTTAGGATCATTACCTTTGAGGTCCAGGCTGGTGAGGCGGGGGTGGGTGATGCCCTCCGTGCCGCTGATGCGGTTGTGGGCGAAGCTGGCGATCTGCAGGTAGGGCAGCTCCTCCAGGTGTGCGGTCCGCAGGCGGTTCTTGTCCGCCTTGAGCCACAGCAGGTGCGTGAGGCTGTTGAGCGGGGACAGGTCCGACAGGAAATTCTCCGACACGTCCACGTAGCGCAGGTGGATGTAGGAGCTCAGCAGGGTAATGTCCGTCAGCTCCCTGGGGGAGAGGGCGAACGGGGCGGGAGGACCGGGGCACTCAGGGTCAGCCAGCGTCTCCCTGGGGCGATAACCCAGAGGACCTGGGTTCTAATCCCCGTTCTGCCGCTTGTCTGCCATGCTTGGGGGAGTCATTTTCATTCATTCATTCAGTCGTGTGTATTAAGCGCTTACGGAAGGCAGAGCTCTGTACTAAGCGCTTGGGAAAGTACGATGCAGCAATAAAGAGGGACAATCCCTGCCCTCAACGAGCTCACAGTCTAGAGGGGACTTCACTTCTCCGGGGCTCATTTATCTGTAAAATGGGGATTAAGACCGCGAAGCCTAGGTGGGACAGGGATGATGATGTGAAGCACTCACTATGTGTCAAGCACTGGTCCAAGTGCTGGGGCAGAGAGAACCTAATCAGGTTGGACACAGTCGCTGTCCCGGGTGGAACAAAAAATCTTAATCCCCAATGTACAGGGGAGGGAACTGAGGCACAGAGAAGTGAAGTGATTGCCCGAAGTCACACAGCAGCCTAGTGGAGGAGCGAGGATTAGAACCCAGGTCCTTCTGACTCCCAGGCCTGTACTCTATCCACTAGGCCATGCTGCTTCTCGGGACTGTGTCCAATGTAGTATTTATCACCATCAATCGTACTTACTGAGCGCTTACTGTGAGCACTGTTACTAAGCGCTTGGGAGAATACAATGCAACAGAGTTGATAGACATTCCCCGCCCAGTGAGCTTACAGTCTAGAGTCTACCCTGGCGCTTAATACAGTGCCTGGTACATAGGAAGCGCTTAACAAATACGGTTAAAAAACATTAAATAACAACAAAACCCTACACCCCTAGGCAGGAGGGAGAAGCAGAGACTGTGTTCTCCACTGCACAGTTGAGGACCCTAGGCCCAGAGCGGTTAAGTGCCTGGCCTGAGGTCGCACAGCAGGCCGGGGGCAGAAATGGAACTAGAACTCGCCCCCCACCAGCCCCTCACTCACTTCTCCTTGGCGTCCAGCTTGACGTAGGCATGTGCCAGCCCGTTGCCCGTCTTGCAGAGCAGAGACAACCCCTCCTTCAGGATATCTTCCGTGATGGGTTTGGGAGGCAGGAACTGCTAAGGGGACGCGTCCGGTCAGCCCGGCCCAGCCCCTCCCGCAGACCGTGCCCCTCCGTCCTCACCCCTCCCACCTTCGCACGGCCAAAGACCCCTGCCCTTCGGGGTCCCCGGGGCCCCAGCCACCTCATCGAAGTCCTCTCCCAGCTCTTTATCGTCCTCCTTCCTGCTCTGCTCCTCCACGTCCAGCTCCTGTTCCAAGTCTTCAGTCTCCTCGTCCGACATCTTCCTCCTGGATCCGGCCCAAGGGGGTGCTCAGACCCGGGGGGGGGGGAGGGGATGACCCCCCTCTGCGGTGGGGGGGGTTGGGTCGGCATCCCCCCTTCTCCCCGGCACCACCCGACATCCGGGAGGATGAGGGTGCTGGGTCCTCGGGTGGGCTCTGCTAGAAACCCTGGGGAAGCAGGGCTGGAGGTGAAGCGAGGAGATGGCAGGACTCTGGGACTGGGCTAATAATGGATAGTAATTAAAACTGGGGTATTTGTTAAGCGCTTACTATGTGCCAGGCACTGTACTAAGCCCTGGGGTGGATACAAGCCGATCGGGTCGGACACAGTCTCTGCCCCACGTGGGGCTCACAGTCTCAATCCCCGTTTTACAGATGAGGGAACTGAGGCCCAGAGAAGTGAAATGACTTGCCCAAGATCACACAGCAGACTAATGGTGGAGCGGGGATTAGATCCAGCCCACTCAGTCTCTGAATGAGAGCACCCCCTCGCCCAGACCAAATGCTGCTCAGGTGAAATTTGGGGGTCCAGTATTTCTTCACTTCCCACCTCCTCACCCCAACACCCCTTCTCCATCCTTCGACCTGTCCAGCGCCCCGGCCCCCGGCCTGCCCTGGGCCGCTCAAACGGCTGTCTCCGGTCTTCCCACCGCCCCTTTTAACTCTCCATCCTTCCCCCGGCGAATCCCCCTACCCTCCGTGGTGGGGGTCCGCCGCCTCTGCTGACAGGGGCTCGGTTCCCCCCAAATGGTGAGGAGGGCATGGACCCTGACTCTTGCGTAGCTGGGCTGGAGGGGCGGGTAGAAGCGTTTGGGGAGCACCGGACTTGCAGGGTCTGAGCAGAGGGGCTGGGGGTGGGGAGGGGGGAGAGGAAGGGTTTTTGTGTGTACCGTTGTCATAGCAACAGGGGAGGGCGCTCAATGCGAGCGGCCGCGGCGGTTGCTGTTAAGGGCAACGGAGGGTGATTGACAGAAGCCCGGTAAGGACCACCCCGGGACGGGGGGCGGTTGGATCGGCGGTTGCCTGGCAACTAGGCCATCCTGCCAATCCCTGGGAGCTGGGGCAGGGATGGGAATGGGAATACGGGTTTTTAATTGGCTGAGGGCTGCACAACGGTTAGGAAAGGGTCCAAAGGTGGTGGTGGTGGGGGGGGGACCAGCGGGGAGTGGGGGCGGGGCTCCGAGCCTTTGCCATTATGTCACTCTCTATACTTAAAGGAGCCACGGCCCCCCCAAATCCGGGGGACTGCGGGGGTTCGTCCCCTGGAAAAGGCTGAGAAGAAGCAGCATGGTCTAGTGGTTGGAGCCCGGGCCTGGCGGTCAGGAGGACCTGGATTCTAATCCCCGCTCCGCCACGTGTCTGCTGGGTGACCTTGAGCAAGTCACTTCTCTGCGCCTCCGTTCCCTCACCTATAAAGCGGGGCTGGAGACCGTGAGCCCCATAATAATAATAATAAGCTCGTCGTGGGTAGAGAATGTCACTCTTTATTGTTGTAGTGTACTTTCCCAGGCGCTTAGTACAGTGCTCTGCACACAATAAGCGCCTAATAAATCCGACCGAATGAGCGAACTACCATAAGGCGGATCATTTCTCAAAATGAATTTCTCCTCCTTCCTTCTCAACTTGGCTCCGTCGCTAGTCAGCCAATCCTATTTACGGAGCTAATATGACCCTCCCCGTCCCAAAAGCCTCTAACCCTTGGTGTCATCTTTGCCTTCTACCTCCTCAATCCCACGTCAAGCGGGCCCAAATCCTACCGGTTCTTCCTCCACAATATTTCCCAGACCCGCCCTTCCTCTCTACCCTTCCAGCCACCACCCTAGTTCAAGTCTGACTATTATATCGGCCTCCTTCCTGGCTTCTCTGCCTTCCACCTCTCCCCCAGTCGCACTTATTGAGGGCTTACTCTGTGCAGAGCATTGTACTGAGCGCTTGGGAGAGGACAGTATAACACAGTTTTTCCTATTCGGTTTCTCCAAACTCCCCTATCCGGGCCATCTTTTTCAGATGCTATTCGGAAGGCGTCCCGCCACACCTCGAAACCTACAGAAGTTCCCCATCTCAATCAATCAATCAATCAGTGGTATTTACTGAGCACTTACCGGGGGCAGAGCACGGCAGAGAAGCAGCGTGGCTTAGAGGAAACGGCACGGGCACGAGGGCACGGGCTCTTTCCACTGAGCCAAGCCGCTTCTCCGTGCTTGTGGTACTAAGCAACAGCAATTGTTGCCGAATTGTACATTCCAAGCGCTTAGTACAGCGCTCTGCACACAGTATGGGCTCAATAAATACGATTGAATGAATGCACGAACCGGGGTTGGATACAAGCCGATCGGCCGCAAGCCACAGTCCCTGTGCCGCGTGAGGACTCACGGTCTCAATCCCCATTTTCCAGAGGAGGGAACTGAGGCCCGGAGAAGCGAAAAGACCTGCCCAAGGCCACACATCAGACAAATGGCGGAGCGGGGACTCGAACCCATGACTCTCTTCCCCTCTTCAACCTACCGCGAGCTCACCTCCTCCAGGAGGCCTTCCCAGACCGAGCCCTCCCCTTCCCTCTGCTCCCCTGCCCCTCCCCACAGCCCTGTGCATATCTGTATATATTATTTATCATTCTATTTTATTGATGATGTGTGTATATATCTACGAATCTACTGATCTTGCTGCTATTGACGCCAGACGCCTCGTTTTGCTTTGCCGTCGGTCTCCCCCGTTTAGACCGTGAGCCCGTTGTTGGGCAGGGATTGTCTCTGTCTGTGGCCGGATTGTCCATTCCAAGCGCTTACTACGCCGTTCTGCGCACCGTAGGCGCTCAGTAAATCCTATCGAATGAATGAATAAATGAAAGAATGAACGACCTTCCGACTCTCAAGCCCATGCTGCAGCCAGTACGCCACGCTGCTTCTCCGTTGATCGAACAGAGTGGTTAGTACAGTGCTCCGCTCACAGGGAGCGCTCAGTAAATACCACTGAGTAGCGACTGGGTGAATGACCGAGTGTGTCCGGCAGGGGGCGCGGCGCCGAGCGGGCCGTGCAGTTCCCGGCCGCGGCCACACGAGGGCGCCGAGCGGGCCGCGCAGTTCCCGGCCGCGGCCACACGAGGGCGCGCTCCCCCTTCCCGGCCCACGTGATGTCGGCGCGCTGCGCGTCCCCTCCCCCCCCCCCCCGGGCCTCCTCCTCCTTGCAGCCCCCGGGCTTGGAGGCGGGGCCGGGAAGCGGAAGCCGCGGCCGTCGGCGGGCTGGCGGGCTGTCGTCTGTCTGTCCGTCGGGGTGCGGGCTCGCGAGGGGCAGAAGACCCCCCCACCCCGGGGCTCCCGTCCCCCCTCCCAGGTCTCCCCTCCCGGACCCCCAACCCGGTCCCCCTTCCCCCCCCCAGACCCCCATCCCACTCCCCTCTTCCCCCCCAAGATCCCCCCAGTCTCTCCCCTCTCCACCCCAGACCCCCATCCCACTCCCCCCTTCCCCCCCCAGATCCCCCTACTCTCTCCCTTCCCCACTCCAGACCCCCAACCCAGTCCCCCCTTCCCCCCCCAGGACTCCCCTCGCCACCCCATACCCCCAACCCAGTCCCCCCTTCCCCCCCCCGGTCTCCCCCATCCCCCCCAGACCCCCCCCAGACCCCCCCCCCCACCCCAGACCCCCTCCAGGTCCCCCCTCCCCGCCCTGGACCCCCCCAGGCCCCCCCACCCCCCACCCCAGCGGGCAGCGATGGGGCAGACGGCCCTGGCGGGGGGCAGCGGCCCCTCCGACGCCCCCGGGGTCGCCTCGGGCCCGCGCCCCCCGGAGCCGTCGTGCCCCGAGGGTCTGGGGGAGCTGCTGGCGGCGGCCCCGGCGGACCCGGGGGCGCAGCGGCGGCACGGCTGGAACCCCGACGACTGCTCCGACAACATCGACGTGCACGAGGGCGGCCTGGTCTTCGAGCGCCGGCCGGTGGCCCAGACCACCGACGGGGTCCGGGGCAAGTGCGGCTACTGGCGGGGCCTGCACGCCTGGGAGATCTGCTGGCCCCCGGCGCAGAGGGGCACGCACGCCGTGGTCGGGGTGGCCACGGCCCGGGCCCCGCTGCGGGTGGACCGCTACGCCCCCTTGCTGGGCAGCGACCGGGAGTCCTGGGGCTGGGACATCACCCGGGGTCACCTCTACCACCGGGCCGAGGAGGGGGCCGCGGCCGCCCGCTACCCCGCGGCCTCGGGGGTCGGCGGGGTCGCCGACGCGCCCTTGGAGGTGCCCGAGCGGCTGGTGGTGGTCCTGGACATGGAGGAGGGCACCCTGGGCTACGCCGTCGGGGGTGCCTACCTGGGCCCGGCCTTCCGCGGCCTCGGGGGTCGCACCCTGTACCCGGCCGTCAGCGCCGTGTGGGGACAGTGCCGCGTCCGAATCCGGTACCTGGGGGAGTGGAGAGGTGAGGCCCGGCGGCGGGGGCCGTGGCCTCGGGGAGGTCGGGGGGGGGGGCCACCCTCGGCCTAACGGGAAACGACAACGGTCGTATTCCTTGAGGCGCTTTCCGTGGGCCGGGCGCCGGACTGAGCGCGGGGGTGGGTACATTCAGAGCGAGTTAGACCCGGTCCCCGTCCCCCGTGGGGGTTCACGGTCTCACTCCCCGTTTTCCCAGGCGAGGTAACTGAGGCGCGAGGGTCGCCGCCCACCCCCCCGCTTGTCGCTCCGGGGCGACCATCCAGGGGCCCTCTCCCGTTTTCCCGTCCCCATCCCCCCCTCCCTCCGTCTAAACCCTCCTGCGGTTCAGGAACCGGCCCTCCCCTGCCCCGCCGGCCCCAACCCTCCTCAGGGGTTCACCCCGTCAAGAAAGGAGGGGGAGGGCTGCCTCTGGGCCAGAGAAGCGGGGGACTTAGCCCCCTGGAGGGGCGTGGGCCCGGAAAGGGTCAAGGGGCACTGCCACTCCCCAACCGATTTGACCCCTCTCCCTTTTCCTCCCACAGTGAAGCCCCACTCCCTCCTCCACCTGAGCCGGCTGTGTGTGCGGAGCATCCTGGGAGAGGCCCGGCTGGGCGAGGTGGCTACGCTGCCCCTGCCCCCGGCCCTGAAGAGATACCTGCTCTACCAGTGACCCCTGCCACCCCCCTGCCGCTAGCCAGACCGACCGACGCCGCCAACGCGGACTCCAGGCCCGCTTGCGGCCGGCGAGGTGGGGATGGCTACGCCCAGACGGGAAAGAGAAGCCCCCAGGACCCTCTTTTTTCCCCCCCGTTGTCTTCATCAGAAATGAAATCGCCTTGGTACGGGCACCAGCCTGGTGTTGCATGGGGCCCGGGGCGGGTACGGAGGGCGGACACGCGAGTGGCTCCACGGTTTTTTGTTTTTTTTATTTCTGCCCCAAGCAGGGGCCGCTCACCCCCCCCCACGCGCGTACACGCACACGCGACACACAAGGTGGGCATCGCCGCAGCCCGCAGGAAGTGGGTCTGGACCGCGAGGGGGTGGGAGGAACCGGGACTGTGGACGGGCGACTGTTTAGAGCCCCCACGCCCCCCGCCGCCTCTGGCCCCTGTGATGGCACAGCGGCGCCAGGCTTGGTCCTCCCTCGGGGCCAGGACCAGAGGGGCTGGCCTACGTTGGGGCCGGGGAGGGTGCGAAGGGGAGAGGGGAGGTGCGGGAGAGTAAGACGAAGAAGATGGGGGGTGGAGGGTGGGGGGCTTTTCTAGCACAAGCATCGGGGTGGGGGGGCTGGTCCCTGGTCCCCGGCGGGTACTCAGTGCTTGGCGTTGATGATGTCGACAAATTCGGGCTTGAGGGAGGCCCCGCCGACCAGGAAGCCGTCCACGTCGGCCTGGGAGGCCAGTTCCTTGCAGGTGCCCCCTGTCACCGAGCCTGGAGGGGGGTGGAGAAGAGACAGACGGGTCAAAGGTGGGGGGCAGAGGGGATGGGACAGGGCGGGGGGGGGGGGGTCCCGGCCAGCCCCGCCTCCCCGGGGTCGGCCGCTCACCTCCGTAGATGATCCTGGTGGACTGGGCCACGGCGTCCGAGACGTGGCTCTTGAGCCAGCCGCGCAGCTTCTCGTGGACCTCCTGAGCCTGGGACGGACCGAAAGGGGCAGGGCCTCAGCCTCGGGGCGGGGCGGGGGACCCCCTCCCCCCATTCGTCCCCAGGGGGCCGGGGACCCCCGACTCACCTGCTGGGGGGTGGCCGTCTTCCCCGTGCCGATGGCCCAGACGGGCTCGTAGGCCAGAACCACCTTGCTCCAGTCCTTCACGTTGTCTGGGGGGGACAATACGGGGGCAGAGTCAAGTAGGGAGGGAGGGAGGGATGACCACTTGGAGAAGGGCAGGGGGCTGGTCACCCGCCACCCCCCCCCCAACTCCCTGTGACCATAATCGGCAAAGTGCATGAGGACCTTGCATCAGGTCCCCAGCCCCCCCACCCCTAACAGGATTTCAATCAGCTGTAGTTACTGAGCGCTAACTGCGCGCAGAGCAGTGGATTAAGCGCTTGGAAGAGTAAATAAAATAGTTTCCCTGCCCCCAAGGAGCTTAGAGTCTAGTGGGGAAGACAGACATCAGCATAAATCTAAATATAAGCGCGTCCTAAGTGCTGTGGGGCTGAGGGAGGGGTGAATAAAGGGAACCCATCCAAGTACAGGGGGGACCCGGAAAGGAGAGAAAAGGAAATGAAACGTCCCCCCCCCCCCGTTCTTTAACTCCGGAAAGGGTCCGCGTCCCCAGGCCCGTCGTCTTTTTACCTGAGATGACCTTGGTTTGCTCAAAGACCACCTTCTCGGTGATGCCCGCTTCCCTCTCGTCCAGCTTCTCCCCGATGCAGGCGATGACGCCCAGCCCCTCGGCCAGGGCGTGGGCCACCTTCTGCCCTATCAGCTGCAGGGCGAGAAGAGGTTAACCCCGGCCCCCTCAGCCTGGGGCCGGCCCGGGCCCGGTCCCGGGGTCCCGACGGGGGCGGTCCGCTCCCTCACCTCATCCGACTCCCCGAACACGTGTCTCCGCTCGGAATGGCCCAGGATGACCCAGGTGGCGCCGCAGTCCTTGATCATGGCCGGGCTGGCGAGAGAGGTCACGCTCGGGTGGGGGTAGGGCCCACCCACCTGGGACCTCACCCTCCCGGGACCGGAGAAGCAGCGTGGCTCAGAGGAACGAGGCCGGGCTCGGGAGTCGGAGGACGTGGGTTCGAATCCCGGCTCCGCCACTCGTCGGCCGTGAGACCGCTTCACTTCCCTGTGCCTCGGTTCCCTCGGTGGGGATTGAGCCTGTGAGCCCCATGTGGGACCGCTCGATGACCTTGTATCTACCCCACTCCTCAGAACAGTGCTCGGCCCATAGTAAGTGCTTAACAAACGCCAAAACTAGTATTCTAACCCCCCTCAAATCCTGCTGGGGAAGATACAGGGAAGTAACCTGGCTTTGTGAATAGAACTGGGGCCTGGAGGCAGAAGGACCTGGGTCCTAATCCCTGTTCCGCCACGTGTCTGCCGTGTGACCTCGGGCAAATCACTTCGTCACTTCCAAGGCGCTTAATGAGCGCAAAGCACCGTACTGGCCCGTCAGCTTCACTTCTCCGCGCCTCGGTTCCCTCACCTGCGTCCAACCCAATCACCTCATCTCTGCCCGGCCGCTTAGCCCGGCGAGTCCTTAACCCACGATGACAGGGAAAAGGCGCGGCGGCTGGGGGGGGCGGGGTGAGAGGTCGTGGGTTCGAATCCCGGCTCCGCCACCCGTCAGCTGGGGGACTCGGGGCGAGCCACTTCACTTCTCTGGGCCTCGGGTCCCTCTGGAAGATGGGGGCGAGGCCCGTGCGCCCCACGGGGGACGGCCCGACGGCCTCGCCTCTGCCCCGGCGCTGAGAGCGGCGCCGGGCCCCGTAGCGAGCGCCTCCCGCACCCCGTCGGTACGGTTATTCGTGATCGGAGGAGCGGGGACGGGCGGGGGCCGTTGGTTTTGGGGGGGGGGGGGGGGGTGCGGGCCGTTGGGGGACCACCTACCTCACCTCGCCCGTGAAAGCGCCCTTGGGCACCTTGTAGCAGTTCTGGGCCGCCACGCCGATCTTGGGGTCCAGCTTCTGGCGGGCAAAATCCAGGTAGATGGTGGGGGCCCCGCACACCACGTCTGGGGGAGAGAAGGAGGAGGAGGAGGAAGGTTAGAGGGTGGAGGGAGGGATGGAGGGAGGAAGGTTAGAGGGTGGAGGGAGGGATGGAGGGAGGAAGGGGGTCCGGCCGTCCCCGGCCCTCGCCCTCTGCCCTTTAGCGGGGCCCGGGTCCGGTTTCTGCGGCTATTCTGGGCGCCCCGGCTGGGGGGCCCCGCATTCCCGGGGGAGGGGGCCGGAAAAGGGGGGCAGCCGGGCCCCTCTCCCGAAATGGGCGGGGCCCCGGGGGTCGCCGCCATCATCTGTCAAACGGGGGGACAACTTGTCTCTCCCCCAGCGCTTACAGCAGCGCTCTGCACCTAGTGAGCGCTGAACAAATGCCAACCGGCTCAGCGGGTGGGCGGGGGCGGGACCGGCGTCCGTCCGCCCCCCCTCCCGGCCCGGCCTACGTGCCGCCCGGCACAGCGCCCGGGGGGGGGGGGGGGCGGGGGAGACGCCCCTCACCGGCGTCGGCGGGCAGCTTGGCCCCGTTGAGGAGGGCGATGAGCTCCCCGAGGCTCTTCTTGTCCCCGTTCATCTTCCAGTTGCCGCCGACGAAGAACTTCCTGGCGGGCGCCATGGCTGCCGCGGGCACCGGAGCGACGGGGACGACGAGCAAGGTCAGCGGCGCAGCCCGACGCCCGCCGCGCCCCCGCCGCACACTCTTATACCGCGCGCCCTTCCCCCTGGACACGCCCACCGCCGACGCCACGCTCCTCGGGCCCCGCCCACGCGGCCCGCACGTCCCGTAGGCCCCGCCCCCGTCCGCTACGTCACCGCCCTCGAGGGTGCTCCGGCCCCGCCCACCCGGCCGCTCCACGTTCCTCCGGCCCCGCCCGTCGATGACGCGACGCCCCTCTGGCTCCGCCCACCAGACCCTGTCGTCACGCGGGCCCCGCCCCATCCGAGACGTCACTGCCCTCCGGTGTCTTCTGGCCCCGCCCCCTCGGCCGCTCGACGTTCCATTGGCCCCGCCTATCGATGACGCAACGCTCCCCCGGCCCCGCCCCATCCGACACGTCACGGCCCCAAGTGTCCTCTGGCCCCGCCCCTCCTGTACGTCGCTGGCCCCGCCCCGTAACGGTCTTTTTAGCCCCGCCCCCTCATTCATTCATTCATTCATTCACTCATTCATTCGATCGTCTTTATGTTGGCATTTGTTAAGCGCTTACTATGTGCAGAGCACTGATCTAAACGCTGGAGCAGATACAGGGCCATCAGATTGTCCCTCATGAGACTCACCGTCTTCATCCCCCTTTTCCAGATGAGGGAACTGAGGCCCAGAGAAGTGAAGTCACCCAGCTGCCAAGCGGCTAGGGCCGGGATTGGAACCCATGACCTCTGACTCCCAAGCCCGGGCTCTTTCCACTGAGCCGGGCTGGGGCGCTTACTACGTGCAGAGCACTGGACTGAGCGCTTGGAATGGACAGTTCGGCGACAGAGACCAGCGGGGCCTCGGGATCGCTCCTCCGGCCCCGCCCGCCCGCGCCTAACGTCATTGGCCCCGCCCCTCGACGGCCCATAGGCCCCGCCCCTCAATCCCCACTAGCCCCGCCCCCTCCAACACGTGACCGACCCCGCCCCCTCAACGGTCTTCTTAGCCCCGCCCCCTCGATGGCGCAACCTTCCACCGGGGTCGCAATAGTAACGGTACTTAACGGTACCTGGCGCTCACTACGTGCCCCAGCACGGTGCTGAGCACCCTGGGGTGCGCACAGGCCACTTGCGTTGGCCCCGTGAGTCCCACGTGGGGCTCACGGCTTCAGTCCTCACTTAACAGATGAGGGAGCTGAAGCCCAGAGAATCATGATGATGGGGATAATCCTGGGATCTGTTCGGCGCTTACTACGTGCCCAGCACTGTTCTAAGCGCTGGGGCGGACACCAGGTCACCAGGTGGTCCCACGTGGGGCTCACGGTCTTCATCGTGGCTTAGTGGAAAGAGCCTGGGCTTCGGAGTCAGAGGTCATGGGTTCGACTCCCGGCTCTGCCACTTGTCCGCTGTGGGACTGGGGGCGAGCCACTTCACTTCTCTGTACCTCAGTTACCTCGTCTGTAAAATGGGGACGAACTGCGAGCCTCACGTGGGACGACCTGATGACCCTGTAGCTCCCCCAGCGCTTAGAACAGTGCTCGGCCCATAGTAAGCGGTTAAAAAATACCAGCATTATTATTATTATTATTATTCATCCCCGTTCGACAGGTGAGGTGACTGAGGCGCAGAGAAGTGACCGGCCTAAAGCCACGCAGCGGGCGAGTGGCGGAGGCGGGATTAGAACCCGTGACCTCCTGACTCCCAGGCCCCCGCTCTACCCACTAGGTCACGCTGCTTCTCGCCCCGCCCCGCCGGTGCTTCGGGGCCCTCCCTCCTCCCATCCCACCTCCCCCCTTCAAAGCCCTCCCGACGGGGCGCCTCCTCCAGGAGGCCTTCCCGGACTACAACCCCTTTGCCTCCGCTCCCCCTCCCCTCGACCCGCTCCCTTCGCTCTAATAATAATGTTGGTATTTGTTAAGCGCTTACGATGTGCCAAGCGCTGTTCTAAGCGCTGGGGTAGGCACAGGGAGGCTCTATCCTCCCTCCCCGCCCCACCGCGCTCGTGCATAGATCTGCATATCTATAAGCCTACCCACTGATGTCGAGGCCTCTTGTTTTGACGTCTGGCTCCCCCCCTTCTAGACCGCAAGCCCGTTGTGGGCAGAGATCGCTGAACTGTACCTTCCAAACGCTTGGGACAGTGCTCCGCACACAGTAAGCGCCCAAATACCAGTGAACCGACGAGTCCGTCGGACGCGGCTCCGGGCTGCCAGCCCCGGGCGCTCCCTGCAGCTCAGCTTGGCCTGGGCAGTGCCGCCGCGTCCGGCTTGCGGTCCGAGCCCCCGGGTCCAACCTGCCCCGAGCCCCCCCCCCCACCCCGGCCCCCTCCCAACCCAAGGACAAGATGGCCGGGGTCGTTCATCCTCTAGACTTTATTCCCATCCACCGTTTGGCGTTTCTCGGAGGGGGACGGACAGGAGACGGACGGGGGGGCGGGGGGGGGGGGCCCCGGGGGGGTCACAGAGCCGCCCTCCCCCCTCCACATGCCCGACTGGGGGGGGGTGGGGTGGGGAGGGGCACAACGAGGGACTGGAGACGGAGGGGCGGGCGCCCCCTCCCCCCACGTGATGCACGAAGCCACACGCACACGCACACGCACACACGCACACACATGACGATCCTCCCGGGGAGGGGGCCGGGCCAGGTTACACTGAGAAGCGAAGCACTGTGGATGACGTGCCGGGGGGTGGGGGGGGGGGCGGGGCGGGGTCGTGAGAGGAGAAGGGGAGGCGGTGCCAAGGGAGCCGGCCCCGACCCCGACCGCCGCCCCCCGCCGAAGTCCGTGGGGCTCCCCTCCCCCCGCCCCCCCGGCCCCCGCCCCTCTCCCCGGCCCATCCCGTCCCGCCGGCGGGCGACGGCGCGGCCGGCGCCGTGCGTGCCCCCGCCCGGAGGAGGGGCGGCGCGGAGGGGAGGGGGGGGCGGGCCCTAGCTGGCCACCCGTTGGTAGAAGTAAATGTAGCCCAAGTCCTTGGGGGGCTTTTCCGAGGCGCACACTTTCTGGTCGTTGTAGATCACCCACCTGGGCCGGGGAGGAAGAGGAGGGCGCTCGCCGACCCGACCGCCTCCCCGCGAGGGGCTCCCGGGCGTCCTCCGCCACCCCCGGCCCCCGCGCCCCCGGCCCCGTACCTGCCCTCCTTCTTGATGTGACAGACGTAGTGCCCGCACATGGTGGAGGTGCCCATGTGGCTGATGAAGGCGAAGAGCTGATACTCTACCCGGGGGAGAGGCGAGGGGCCCGAGTCAGCGGCCTCCCCCGGGCCCGGGCCCCGGCCCCGGCCCCGAGCCCGCCCGGCCCCGGGGGCACTCACTTCCGGGCCCGTCGCGGACCTTGGGCCCCACGGGCACCGACTCGGAGATGGAGTCGGCGGCCGAGCGGCCCTCCGACACGTCCATGGCGGCCTCGGCGTCCAGGTCGTCGATGTGGCTGAAGATCCAGTCGACGGCCCGCTCCAGGCTGTTGCTCTGCGGGGGGGGCGGCGGGGCGGAGAGGGGCTCGGCCTTCCGGGGTCCCGGCCCCCCGCCCCCCCTCCGCCCCGCCCCCGGCCCGGCCCGCGCCCCCGCACCGTGGCCCGCAGGGCCTTCATGGCCTGGTCCCGCGAGAAGCCCATGGAGACGATGGTGGCCACGCAGTCCTCGGACGGGGGGTCGGCGGCCGCGCCGGTGGAGCCGGGCCCGCTGGAGCCGGGCAGGACCAGGGGGTTGGCGAAGTCTGCGGGAGGCCGGCGGAGCCGAGGGCGACGGGGTCACCGGGTGCCCTCCCCGCCGCGCCGCCCCGCCTCCCGGCGCCTCCCCGCCCCGGCCCCGCCTTACCCGGGTCGTCCATGTGGGCCATGACCCAGTTCATGGCCGCCTCGGCGCCGCTGTTGCCGGTGTAGTAGACGGCTTTGCGGCAGGCGTCCATGGGGAAGCCCATCTCCACCAGCTGGATGATGACCGACTCGTCCAGCATGGGAGCTGCCGGGGGGGGGGGGGGGCGGGCGGAGGGCGCGGGGGTCACCCGGCTCCCGGGGGGCACCGCCGGGACGCCTCCCCCACCGCCACCGCCCAAGTCCCCGCCCTGCCGGCGGTCGGGCCCGAGGGGGGGGTGGAGGAGGAGGAGGAGGAGGAGGAGGAGGCTCTGACCTGGGAGAGGGGGGAGAGGGAGGACAGGAGAGGCACAGAGGAGGAGGAGGAGGAGGAGGAGGAGGAAGAGGAGGAGGAAGAGGACAGGGCCGGGCAGGACGGCCGAGCAGGGAGACGCACAGGACGGAAGACAGGAGAAGAGCCACTAACATGTCGGAGAGGAGAAGTGAGGGGAGCAGAAGGAGTCCTCGTCTTCGTTGCCATAGAAACCAAGGCTACCTTTGGGCTCGTCCGGGGTCACCAGGGGCGGGGCGATGTCAGGAAGCTCCTCCTCCCCGGCCTGCAGCCCCGCCCCCCGCAGCTGAGCAATGTCCAGCTCCTCGGGCATCTCGATGGACACGTCTGCAACGGCACCACCCGGCGTCGCCCCCGTCGCCCCCTCCAGCGGGTCGACCCCGGGCCCCTCCCCGCGCCTCCCCCCCCCCGGGCCCGTTGCCCACCCTCCCCACCCCCCGGCCGGGGCGGCCCCTCACCGAGCTTTTTGGGGACCCAGTCCAGGCCGAACGTGAACTTCTTGATCTGGATGACCAGGTAGTCGGGGAAGGAGGCGAAGCGGGTGGTCCTGGGGAACGGAGACCGGAAGGCTGGGGCCGGGGGCCCGGACGCCGGGGCGGGCGGGCGGCCGGGCGGGCGGGGGGGACGGGACTCACTTGACGGCCACGGACTTGGCCTGCAGGGCGGTGCTCCAGAAGTCGTCCACCTGCTCGGGGGCGCCGTAGGCCTCCAGGCAGGAGCTGAAGGGCACCTGGGCCCGCACCAGCTCCGGCAGGGGCTGCTTCTCCTCCTCCGCCTGCCGCTTCTTCTCCTCGTACTCCAGGAGCTCATCTGCCCGGGGGGAGGGCGGGGGGAGAAGGGGACGGTCGGCCCGGCCCCGGGGGCCGCCGGGAGTGGGGCCGCGGCGCCCTCCCGCTCCCCCGTGCCCACCCGCACCTTTGTTGAGGGCCGCGTCCATGGGCACCGGCAGCTGCATGATGTAGTCCACGCGCTGCGTGTATTTGACCTTCTCGGTGGCCAGGCACTTGATCTTCTCCTCCACCAGGAAGCGGAAGACCTCGTTGGGGTTCTCCGAGCTGCGGCAATTCCTCTGCCCGGCGGGGAGGGGACACGGCTTCAGGTCGGGGACGGGCGAGGGCGACGGGGGCGGTCGCGGATGGGGCGGGGCGGGGGGAGAAGCGGTACCTCCACCATGTTGATGAAGTGGAGAAAGAACTCCTGGGCGTCCTGCTGCCGGTTGGTGGAGAACTCGGGGTGCCCCTTGCCCACCAGGGACTTGAACATGCGGGGGGCGATGCCATCCTGCATGCCCTGGGGATGGGGGACAAGGGACGGGAACCGGCTGGGAGGGAGGCCTCGGGAGCCCCCCGGGGAGGGAGGTCCCTCCGCTCCTCCCCCGCGGCCCCCGGGGTCCGCCCGCCCGCCCGCCCGCTCGGCTTCCGGCCTCACCTTCTGCTCCGGCCCCTGCTCCCCATCTCCCGAATCCGGGGCCGGTTTGGAATATTCCCCGGAGAGGAGGCCGTGGCCCAGCTTGGCCCTGGGGGGATGGGTGGGGAGGGGGAGCGACTCAATCGCGGGGCTGAGCACGGCGCCCCAATCCCCGAACCCTCTCCCCAGCAGCTCCCCGGGGCGGGGGCGGGGGGCGGGGGGCGGGGGCGGCTACGTACACCTGCGTGCTGAAGTCCTGGGTGGGGTCGGACGGGGCGTTCTGGAAGATCTTCTCCAGCTTGTCCACGTACCTGGGGGCAACGGGAGGGTCAGGGGGGCCCGAGCGGGGTCGGGGCCCGGCCCCGGAGGCGGACCGGGCTCATCGGGGGTGGGCGGGGGGCACTCACTTCCTCTGGAAGTCGGGGATGCTGAAGACCACCTGCATGACGGAATTCAGGTAGCAGCTGTTGCCCAGGTTGCAGATGCCGGTGTAGCCGGGGCCGTAGAGGGGCCGGAGGGGCCCGCCCGACTCCTGCAGCAGCTCCCACTCCCCGATCCGCTGGTTCATGTCGATCTCCAGCTCGGTCATCGTCTTGTCCGTCTGCCGGGGAGGGAGGGACGGAGGGAGGGAGGGAGGGAGGCCGGCCGGTGAGCGGAGGGGGAGGGGGGTCCGCCTCCACCCCCCCCCGGGCGGGACCCTGCGCGTCCCCGGCCCCACCTTCTGCATCTTCAGCATGTCGATGCCGAAGTGGGACAGGTGTTCCGCCAGGTTGGGATCCAGGACCATGTCGTCCTCGTCGTACGAGTAGACGTCTGAGGGAGGGCGGGGCGGCGGGTGGGAAGGCAGGCGCGCCCCCTTGCCGCCCCCGCTACCGGCCCGGGGACCGCCCCCCCCCCCCGCCCCCCAGTCCGTTCCGTCCGGCCGCACCTGCTCCGTCGGGCGTGATGGTGCCCAGCTTGACGGCCAGCGGGTAGCCGGTCTCCCTGTAGTGCTCCACCGCGTGGTTGTTGCCGCCGCTGCCGTCGAAGTAGCGTCGGCCGCACAGGATGGAGCCGTCCGTCATGTTCAGCCACAGGTTCTCCCGCATGTCGCACTTGGAGCACTTCCAGCCGCTGCCGGGGCGGGCGCGGCCGTCAGCGGGCACCGGGGGCGGCCCCCTCCCCTCCCCGCGGCCCCCTCGCCCGGCGGCGCCCCCCCGGCCTCACCAAGGGGGGATGCGGGCGGGGTTGTCCAGCTGCTTGAGGTTGAAGGCGTGCCGGGACACCTGCCGCACCTCCCCGTCCCAGGCCTGCACCTCCTGCTTCCGCGACGCCGAGTCGGCCGACAGCAGGGCCTCCACCGCGCTCGTCACCTGGGGTCCGCGGAGGTCGGGGGGGTCAGCTGGGCCACCCCCACTTCTGTCCGTTCCCCCCCCCCCCCCCCGTCCTCCCGTCCCCGCCGGCGGGGGCCGTACCCGCTCTCGGACCATGTCCGGCAGCCCTCCCAGGCCGTCCCGCCCGATCTCCAGGTAATCCGGCAAAATGACAATCTTCACGTCCTCGTCGTAGTCGAGCTTCTCCTCTGGGATGTCGAACCCGCCTTCCACGCCTAGGGGAGGGGCACGTGCAGGTGGGGCCGTGACCCGGGCCCCCTCCCCCCCCCGCCGCCCCCCGCCGCCCCCTTCTCTCCCACGCCGCAGGGCAGGCCAAGCCGAGCCCCCGTCCCTTCAACGTCCTTCTCGGGACGGACGGACGGACAGAGGGAAGGGGGCTCACCGATAGCCAGCCGGGTGGGTTTCTTCCTGGGGGGGTCTCCGGTCCCTGAACTGTTGTCTTCTACTTTCTGCAACGAGGCCGAGAGCGGCGGGGGTGAAGTCGACAAAGGGCCGGGCCGGGGGGGGGGGAGAGGGGGGACGGGGGCGGTGAGGACGGCCGGGGAGCGAGGGACCCCCGGCCGGACGTCGGATCGGGAGGGGGCGGGGGCGGCCACGTACCGGCCGGCGGGTGCGCTTGAGGTGCAGGTAGACTTTCTGGCCCGTCTTGCCGTAGTGCCTCTCCACGTACTGCTTCCCGAAGCCCAGGAAGGTGTTCATGCAGATGTACAGGCCGCCGTCAGACTCCTGCGGGCGGGAGAGCGGAGGGAGGGGGAACTGTGACGCCCACCCGGGGGTCGGGGGGCTGAGCCGGGGGCGACTCCCCTGGCCGGTCCGCCCTCCCCGGGCCCGAGCCCCCAGAGCCACGAGGGCCCCTTGGGGACGACGAGAGCCGGCCTCCGGTCTCCTGCCTCCCGTGGGCTCGGCCGTCCGAGGCCCGGGGGCCGAGGATGAAGGGGGGGGGAGGCGCCCGGGGCTTCTGACCCGACCTCTGGGTCGGTCCCCGGCGTCTCCACCTGCTCGGGCCCGGCCCTGCCCACCTGGCGGAGGTTCTAATAATGTTGGTATTTGTATTTGTTAAGCGCTTACTAGGTGCCAAGCACTGTTCTAAGCACTGGGGTAGACACAGGGGAATCAGATTGTCCCACGTGGGGCTCACAGTCTTAATCCCCATTTTACAGATGAGGTAACTGAGGCACCGAGAAGTTAAGTGACTTGCCCAAAGTCACACAGCTGACAAGTGGCCGAGCGGGGATTCGAACCCATGACCTCTGACTCCAAAGCCCGTGCTCTTTCCACTGAGCCACGCCGCTCTCCCTGTTGCCCAGTTATCCATTCCAAGCGCTTAGTCCGGTGCTCTGCACGTAGCATTCACTCATTCATTCACTCAATAGTATTTATTGAGCGCTTGCGACGTGCAGAGCACCGGACTAAGCGCTAATGAACGGTTGCGGACGCCGCCGGGCCCCGGCTGGAGTTTTTGGAGCGGGTCGGAGCGAAAGGGGGGCGAAGGGGGCACGTCGCCTGGAAGGTCGGGGCGCAGGCTCCGTCTCCTCCCGGCTCATTGGGTTGCATCTGTGGGGTGCTTGCTGGGGGGCAGAGCACTGTGCTAAGCAGTGTGGCTCAGCGGAAAGAGCCCGGGCTTGGGAGTCACAGCTCGTGGGTTCGAATCCCGGCTGTGCCACCCGTCAGCCGGGTGACTGTGGGCAAGTCCCTGCGCTTCTCTCTGCCTCGGTTGCCTTATCTGCACAATGGGGGTTAACTGTGAGCCTCACGGGGGACGACCTGATTCCCCTGTATCTTCCCCAGCGCTTAACAAATAGGGAAGCAGCGTGGCTCCGTGGAAAGAGCCCGGGCTTTGGAGTCCGAGGTCATGGGTTCGAATCCCGGCTCAGCCACTTATCAGCTGTGTGACTGTGGGCGAGTCACTTCACTTCTCGGGGGCCTCAGTTCCCTCATCTGTCCAATGGGGATGAAGACGGTGAGCCCCCCCCGTGGGACAACCTGATTCCCGTGTCTACCCCAGCGCTTAGAACAGTGCTCGGCACATAGCAAGCGCTTAACAAATACCAACATTATTATTATTAACAGATCCCAGCATTATTAAGCGCTCGGAAAGCACAGCAGTAAAGAGGGGCGTGGGAGCCCCCCCCCCCCTTGCACCCTGGCAGGGGCAGCCCCGGGAGGTTGCCCCCTTTGCCCCGCCGCCCTGCGCTGGCACACGGGCGCCCCCCCTCGGCGGTGCATTGTGGGAAGGACGATTCCCCCTCCCCCCCACCGCCCGACCAGTTCAGGTCAGCGGGAATCCGGCCACGCCGATCCGCCCCCTCCCCCCCGCGTGGACTACAACTCCCAGAGGCCCCCGCGCGCCCGCCCCGGGGGCGCTCGGGAAATGTAGTCCGGCGTCGGCGGGCGGGCGGCCCGAGCGGGCGCGGGGGGACTACGGCCCCCAGAGTGCACCGCGGCCCCCCCCCCCCCAGGGCGGCCGCCGCAAGGCAGGCTGGGGGCGGTAGTCGGGCGGGGCCGGCGCGCTCCCGCAGCCGCACGGCGGGGGCGGCGGCGGGGGACTACGAGTCCCATCGGGCCCCGCGACGCGGCGGCCGCCCGGGCGGTGCAGGCCCCGGCGGGATGACCGGGAGCGGCGGAGGGAGCCGGGGCCGGGGGGGGGGGGCGTGGGAGCGGCTTACCGGCGTGTCGAAGGAGAAGGCGCACTCGTCTTTGTGGACCCGGTCTCCGGCCTTGGGGACCCGGATGGTCGGCAACACCGACCGCAGCGCCTCCTCGCTCAGCTCCGCCATGACACCGGCAGCGGCTCTTCCACACAGAGCGGCTCCCACCGTTCCTCACGCCCCCCCCCTCCCCTCCCCCCCGCGGGCGCCGACCAATGGGCGGCCAGCGCCGGGCGCAGGCGCGACCCGGGGAGGAGCGGCGGACGGCGGTTGGGCGGGGTTAGGCGGGCGGAGCCGGCCCGAGCCAATGAAAAGCCGCGCCCGATAATTGATGGTCGGGGCAGCCAATCCGCGGCCCGGAGAGACCCGGCGCGTGCTGGAGTGGAGCGGCGAAGCCAAATTGTACCGCCGGCGACCCCCGCCCTCCCCCCCTCTCGGCTAATCGCTAGCCCTCGGTGCGATAACGGGCGGCTCGGCCAGCCAATGGGACGTCGAGACGGATGGGGCCCGGCTCCAAATCCCCCGAAAGGCCTCGGCGGGATTTGAAAAGTAGCCGCCCCAACGCGGGAAGGCGTGATTGACGTCCCCCGGAACCAATGACGACGAATCCCGATGGTCGAGCGATGAGGTCGTCGACGGGGGGGCGGGGCCCGCCCCGCTCGCATAAGGAATGAATGGAGAGGCCGGAGGCGGCGCCCGCCACGGCCGGCAGGGGGCGCCGGCGCCCGGGACTAACCCCCCCTCGGGGGCGGGGCGAAGCGCGTCCCTCGAAGCTGATTGGGCCCGGCGGACGGAGGGCTGCCGACGGACGTCTGTGGCGTCCAATGGGCGTCCGGGGCCCCGCCAGCCAATGGGAGCGGGGGCGGGGGGCGGGGCGGGAGGTTTGAAACGCGGCGCCGGGAGCCGCCGGACTCCGCTCAGCGCGGCCGGGGGAGGAGGAAGAGGAGGGGCGGGGGGGGAGGCCGCAGACGTCCAGTAAGTAGCGCGACCCCCGCCGGGGGGCGCCGGAAGGAGGGGGGGGCGGCCAGGAGGAGCTGGGTTCTAATCCCGCCCGGTGGGCTGGGTGCCCTTGGGCAAGGCGCTTCCCTTCCCCGGGCCTCCCTGCCCCCGTGGTGAGAACGGTGCTACTTCTTGAGCGCCTGCGCTGTGCCAAGCCCTGCTCTAAGCGCTGGGGGAGGGTCATCGGGTGGTGCCCCGGGTGGACCCGCGGCCCCATTTGACAGAGGAGGGAACTGAGGCCTGCAGAAGTTCATTCATTCCGTAGTATTTATTGAGCGCTTCCTATGTGCGGAGCACTGGGCTAAGCGCTTGGAATGGACAATCGGGCCACAGATAGAGACCGTCCCTGCCCACTGCCGGGCTCACGGCTCTAATCGGACATTTGAATGAATGAGGCCCAGAGAAGTGAAGTGACTTGCCCCAGGTCACCCAGCTGACAAGCGGCAGAGGCGGGATTCGAACCCACGACCGCTGACTCCCAAGCCCGGGCTCTTTCCACTGAGCCACCCTGCTTCTCATCAGGAAAAGGGGGGTGGAGACTGGGAGCCCCGCCTGGGGCAGGGATTGGCCCCAGCCCCGTGGGCTCCTGTCCACCCCAGCGTTTAGTACAGGATTTGGCACATAGTAAGCGCTTAGCAAACGGCCGTAATTAGCGGAAAGAGCCCGGGCTGGGGAGCCAGAGGACGTGGGTTCTAATCCCGGCTCCGCCACTCGTCTGCTGGGTGACCATGGGCCAGCCGCTTCACTTCTCTGGTCCTCATTCATTCAATCGTTTTTATTGAGCGCTTACTGCGTGCAGAGCACTCATTCAACCGTATTTATTAAGAACACTAATGACGATGGCATTTGTTAAGCGCTTACTATGTGCCAAGCTCCGTTCTAACCGCTGGGGAGGATACGAGGTGATCTCACAGTCTTCATCCCCATTTTACAGATGAGGGAACTGAGGCCTAGAAGTGAAGTGACTTGCCCTAGGTCACACAGCTGACAAGCGGCGGAGGGGCGATTAGAACTCACCACCTCTGACTCCCAAGCCCGGGCTCTTTCCACTGAGCCACACTGCTTCTCTTGAGTCACGCTGCTTCTCTTATTTATTCATTGACTGATTTGTTTATTATTTATTATTTATTTAGTGTTTATTGAGCGCTTACTATGTGCAGAGCACTGGACTAAGCCCTTGGAAAGTACAGTTCGGCAACAGATAGAGACAATCCCCACCCAACGACGGGCTCACGGTCTAGAAGGGGGGGAGGCAACGAAACAAGTTGGGCATCCGCAGCAGTGACCTCATCTGTAAAATGAAGATTGAGGTCGTGAGCCCCCACGTGGGACAAGCCGACGACCTCGTATCTCCCCCGGCGCTTAGAACAGGGCTTGGCACATAGGAAGCGCTTAACAAATATCATCATAATTACCCTTATTATTCTTTCCTTCCCCCGCTTCTCTCCCTTCCTTCCCCAGCGCAGGACCCGCGGCCATGGGCAGTGCCAAGAGCGTCCCGGCCACCCCGGTGCGGCCCCCGCCGGTCAACAAGCACCTGGCTCACGTGTCGGACCCGCGCTCCCCCAGCGCCGGCATCCTGCGCACCCCCATCCAGGTACCCGCTCCCCGCCGAAGGAACCCAGGCTCTGTGCTGTGGGTCTGCTTATCGTTAAACTGTCCTCGCCTCAACGCTCGGCACAGTGCTCTGCACAAAGGGAAGCGCTCAGTAAATTGGAAGGACTGAAGGGATGTCTCTGGCAGGTGGAGAGTTCCCCGCAGCGGAGTCCCCCAGCCCCCGTGGAGGCGGGAGAGACGGCCGGCGCTGACCAGCCTCGGGCCGCCGACCCCCGGTCCCCCACCCCCGGCATCAGCCGCACCCCCATGAAGACCGGCGCGGTGGGTGAGTGTGGAGTTGGGGGACGGAGAAGCAGCGAAGCCTAGTGGTTAGAGCCCGGGCCTGGGAGTTTAGGGGGACCTGGGTTCTCATCCCGGCTCTGCCCCTCGTCGGCTGGGTGATCTTGGGCAAGTCATTTAACTGTGCCTCGGTTACCCCATCTGTAAAATGGGGATTTAGACTGTGAGCCCACGTGGGACAACCGGATCACCTTGTATCCTCCCCAGCACTTAGAACAGTGCTTTGCACATAGTAAGTGCTTAACAAATGCCTTCGTTATTATTACTCCTCTGGGCCTCTCAGTTCCCTCATCTGGAAAATGGGGGTTAATAATGTTGGTATTTGTTAAGCGCTTACTATGTGCCGAGCACTGTTCTAAGCGCTGGGGTAGACATAGGGGAATCGGGTTGTCCCACGTGGGGCTCACAGTCTTAATCCCCATTTTACAGATGAGGGAACTGAGGCACAGAGGTTGAGACTGGCATCCCCCATGTGGGACAGAGACTGTGCCCCACCTGATTAGCTTGGATCTACCCCAGTGCCTGGCACCCAGTAAGCGCTTAACAGATATCCCAAGAAAAAAAAAAAATGGGACTCAGTCCCATATGGAGCTCACAGATATGACGAACAGGTATGGAAACCCCATTTTATAGATGAGGAAATAAGCCCGGTGAAGAGACTCAGCCAAGGTTACCCACAGGATTAGAACCCAGGCCTTTGCTCTTTCCACCAGGCCACACTGCTTCTCGGGCTTTGGCCCTGGAGGGAGGTGGGGGGCTGGGGTGATCCCCGCCCCTAACCTGCCCACTTCTCTCTCTCAGAGCCCACCGTGCTCCTGGGGAAGCAGCTGGGGGCTGAGTTGGAGGCGGAAGCCCCTGAGTTTTCCTCAACCCCCAAGCGGGCCGCGTCTTCTGCATCCGGGGTCGCCCCGGAGGGCCCCTCCCCGCTCGCCCCTGGGCTGGGCTCGGGGGCAGAGTCGCCGCCCGCTCCTCCCCTGCACCGCCTCTCTCCGGCCGAAGGGGATGGGCCGCCCGCCCCAGCGGGGCCCGCTCAGGCCTCGGACAAGCTCCCGCGAGGCCCGGAGACTCCTCGCTGCGCAGGTACCCGCCGGGCTGGAGGGTGGGTGTATCTGTGGGTGCACCCGGATGGGCTGCGGGACCCTCCCCTGGCTCTGTTTCTCACCCAGGTGCCAGGGGCCCCCTCAGGAAAGCCTCCGCCAAAGCCCTGGGTCGCTCCCCCCTCACCATCCTCCACGACGACAACTCTCCCAGCCCCCTGCCCTCCCGCCAAGTAAGGAGCCGCGGGCCCGGGGGTGGGCCGGGGGGGAGGCGGACCCCGGGCCCCCTCCGGCCCTCCCCGACTCCTTCCCCTCCACCTCAGGGCAAGCGTCCCGCGGGCCCGGGCGAGAACGCGGGCGAGCGTCCCGAGCGGGTGGGGCCGGGGGCCGGGCGGCCCGTCAACGGCGCAGCGAAGGTGGCGGCCAAGAGCGCGGCGGCGGGCTGCGGCAGGGAGCGCCGACTGGACAAGGAGAACCGGCAGCACCGCCCCCTCGTCGATAACTAGGCGGGCCGGGCCCTCCTTCCCCCCGCTTCTTTCCCGGCGTCCTCTCGGGGGGCTGCTGATGGGGCGACCGAAGGTTGACGGCGCCGGCACCGAGTCCAGGGACGCCTAGGCTCGATCGGCCCCCCCCCCCCCCCCCCGGGCCTTCCCGGCGGGGGGTGGGTTTCGCCCCGCCTGCTGCCCCCCGCCTTCTCCGCCATCCCCCACACAGAAGGGCGAGGGAGGAAGGGAGTGCCGTTACCCACCCCCGCCATCTTTCCAGGCGGACTGACCGGGAAAAGCCCCATTTTCCCTAGCTGTGTGTGGATGTGTATATATACGCGTGGACGTGTGCGTGTGAATAAAGACACTTCAAACCACCTCCGGCACCTGTTTTAAAATGGGTGTGGGCGGCAGGACGGAGGTGAGGCTCTTGGTCTCCCCGCCGCCCTCCGACTTGGGCCGTGTCCCAGCGGGGGCCCTGCCCCCTCCCCGGAGTGGCTCTGTGTAGGAGGTGGCATCAGAGCTGGGGGGCGGGGAGGGCTCTGGGGGGCTGAGGTGAGCGCAGGATGGTGTCAGGCACCCACATCACACACATCTAAGCCACAGGACCGCTCTTTATTGTTGGAGCAAAGCACCGCCCCATCTGGGGGGAGGGAAAAAGGGAGGGGGGGCGAGATAGCTAGGGGTCCACGAAGGGCATTCTCCCTCCCTCCTCCATCAAGCTGGGTACGTGCGTGGGAAGGTGTGGGCTGTGCCCAGCTCCGCTCCAGAGGGCTAGGGACGGCAGGATCCGCCAGGACCAAGGGTCAGCTAGAAAGCGCTTGTCCCTGCCCCTTGGTTGGGGTGGGAGGGGCAGTGGAGTCCAATCAGGCCCGTGCCCGGCAAGCTGAAGCAAAACTGCCCCTGGGGGGGGGGGGGGGGGGGAGTGAGGAGGAGGCAGTAATTCTGCCTCACCTCAGCCGATCCCCCTAGAGAAGCAGCATGAGGACAGGGCCTCGGCCTGGGAGTCAAAGTCCTGCGTTTTAAACCCGGCTCTGCCACTTGTCTGCTGTGTGACCTAGGGCAAGTCACTTCATTTCTCTGGGCCTCAGTTACCTCATCTATAAAAAGGGGGTCGAGACAGTGAGCCCCACGTGGGACGGGGACTACGGCCCTCCCGATTTTCTCGCATCCACCCCAGGGCTTAATACAGGGCCGGGCACATAGTAAGCACTTAAATACTACTTTTATTATTATTATTACTAAGAAAGCACTGTGGCTAGAGGGGAAGCGAACATGCACACCATGTGTGCAAGCATCTGTGGCTGATTCTCATGGAGGCAGGGGTCAAACTGGGTACTCTGTGAGTGTGTGTGTGTGTGTGTGTGTGTATGTGGGTGTACCCGCCGCCCCTTTCTGCCCCACTCTGTTCAGTTCCAAATCTTGAGGAAACTGTCCCAGGAGCCCGTGGCCGCCGCCATCCCGTCGGCTGTCACCCCCAGGCAGCTGACTCTGTTGTCGTGGCCCGAGAGGATCCCTGGGGGACAGGGAAAGGCTTCAATCCCCTGCGTGGGTGCCCCTGGCCCACCCCCCAACCCTCGCTCCTCGGAGTTGGCGGTCTGGGGCTCCGTTGATGAGGGCAGAAGAGTCGGGGGGCCTCGTCTGGGGTCCTGCATCAGCATGGGAAGACTACCTCTCCTTCCCCACAGTGTTTACGTACATGCCTATAAATCATTTATATTAATGTCGCTCTCCCCCTTTAGACTACAGACTCACTGTGGGCGGGGAACGTGTCCACCCATTCTGCCGCCTTGGACTCTCCAAGGGTTCGGTCCAGTGCTCCGCACACAGTAAGTGCTCAATATAGGGCACTGATTGATTAATTGCCCCCAGGGACGGGCTGGAGTCAAACATGATTTTCCCGGATCTCCCCTTAGAAGAAGGACCTTTTTTCTCCTTCTCCCAATAAAAAGGGGGGATCCGAATAGCTGAAACTCCCTGTTCTCCCTGGTGAGGGGCAGGGAGGGGATGGGTCTCGCTGCCAAGCCCCAACCGTCAGCAAGGTAACATCTCCCAGCCCGGCCCTGGGGATTGTCCTCCCCCCTTGACCAGGGAGGAAACCGACCGTCCCCGGATCGCACAGAGGATCCCCGTCCGTCCCCTGGGGGCTGGGGGTGCGGGGAGAGGAGAGGGGCCGACACCCACCGACGCGCTCGGCCTTCAAGGAGTCCCAGATGTTGCAGTTGAAGTCGTCGTAGCCGGCGAGGAGCAGGCGGCCGCTGCGGGAGAAGGCGGCCGAGGTGATGCCGCAGATGATGCTGTCGTGGGCGTAGGTCAGTAGCTCCTGGTCCGCGCGCAGGTCGAAGAGGCGGCACGTGGCGTCGTCCGAGCCCGTGCAGATGGCCTCGCCGCTGGGGAAGAACTGTGGGAGGCCGGGGAGACCGGCCGCGCTCAGATCCCAGACCCGGCCCTCTTCCAGAGGCTCCATCCAGCTCCCCCTTCAATCCAGCTACGATTCGGGCCTTGCCCCTTTATCCCCCGCTTTGCCCTGCGCCAAGCTCCCCGCTATGACTCCCGGGTGCTACATCATGCATCACGTCCCTACATAATCATAATAATGATGATGGCATTTGTTAAGCACTTACTATGTGCCAAGCACTGTTCTAAGCGTTGGGGGGCGGGGGATACAAGGTAATTAGGTTGACCCACATGAGGCTTACAGTCTTCATCCCCCTTTTTACAGTGGAGGTCACTGAGACACGGAAAAGTGAAGTGACTTGCCCATACTCCCACAGTTGACAAGTGGCGGAGCCGGGATTATAATAATCATAATAATGGTATTTGTTAAGCGGTTACTATGTGCAGAGCACTGTTTTAAGCGCCGGGGGGATGCAAGGTGATCAGGTTGTCCCACGTGGGGCTCACAGTCTTCATCCCCTTTGACAGATGAGGTCACTGAGGCACGGAGAAGTAAAGTGACTTGCCCACCGTCACACAGCTGACAAGCGGCGGAGCGGGGATTCGAACCCACGACCTTCTGACTCCCAGGTCCGTCCTCTAACAGAGAAGCGGCGCGGCTCAGTGGCGAGAGCCCGGGCTTGGGAGTCTGAGGTCGTCAGTTCTAATCCTGCCTCCGCCACTTGTCAGCTGGCTGATCTTGGGCAAGTCACTTCACTTCTCTGGGCCTCAGTGACCTCGTCTGGAAAATGGGGATCAAGACTGGGAGCCCCAAATGGGACAACCTCAACAGTGCTTGGCACATAGTAAGTGCCTAGCAGATACTATCATCATTATTATTATTGAGAGTAATATTAATACTGCTATTGGGCGGCACTGCCTACCGGGCCTCGCCCACTGGCCGGGCCCTCCCCATCACGTGACCCAAAGAGACCCCCGCCCTTTCGGTCACGCCCCCACAACGTCATCATACCACATGCCCCTCTCAATGGGCCACGCCCTCCCGCCCACCCCCACCGCCTCGCGCCATGCCCATAACCACGCCCCCTCACGCACCGCCCTATCAGATCACGCCCCTCACCGCGCGCCACGCCCATCACCACGCCCCTTATGTAACGCCCTATCAGGTCGCGCCCCTCACCGCGCGCCACGCCCCTCGCCACGCCCCCTCCCGCACCGCCCTATCAGATCGCGCCCCTCACCGCGCGCCACGCCCATCACCACGCCCCCTCACGCAACGCCCTACCGGGTCACGCCCCTCACCTCGCGCCTCGCCCATCACCACGCCCCTTATGTAACGCCCTATCAGGTCGCGCCCCTCACCGCGCGCCACGCCCATCACCACGCCCCCTCCCGCACCGCCCTATCAGATCGCGCCCCTCGCCGCACGCCACGCCCGTAACCACGCCCCCTTATGACGCGTCCCGTCCGGCCACCCCCCCCCGCGCCAAAACGTCTGGCCACGCCCTTTCCTGCTCCGCCCCCTCCCAGCCACGCCCCTCTGCCCCCGCGCCACGCCTCACCGCGTGCCCTCCGGCCCCGCCCCCTCCCGCCTCGCCGTGCGTCACTTCCGCCGCGGGTGCCACGCCCTTCTCCCCTCCCCCGCGGCGGCGGCGTACGCAGATGGCGTTGATGTCGGACTCGTGGCCGACGAAGGTCTGGCGGCAGGTGCCCTCGCGCACGTCCCACAGCTTGGCGCTGGCGTCGCAGGCGCCCGACACGAAGAGTTTGAAGTCGGGCGACACGGCGAGGCTCATGCAGTCCCCCGTGTGGCCCACGAACACCGTCTTCTGCTGCCCCGTCTCGATGTCCCACAGGGCGCTGAGGCGGGGGGAGGGCCGGGGTCACAGGCCGGGAACCGACGCTCCCGGGGGCGAGGGGCCGCACCTCCCCGCCCCCGCCCCGACTCACCAGGTGGTGTCCCCAGAGCTGGTCACGATGTTGTTGTCGTCCAGAAAGCGGCAGCAGGACAGGTAGCCTGCAGGCGCGGGGAGGGGGAGAGGAGGGGAGGAAGGGGGAGTCACCAGTTCAGCGCTTAGAACAGTGATGGGCCCATAGTAAGCGCTTAATAAACAGCATCATTATCATTACCGGCGGGGGACCGTGGGAGTCACCGTTACCGCCAGGGGGCGCGCGGGGGACGGAGCTCGGGAGGGCAAGAGTCACCGTTACCGCCAGGGGGCGCTGGGGGGCGGAGCCTATCGGGGCGGGAGTGAGCGTTACCGCAAGGGGGCGCACGCGGGACGGGAGTGAGCAATACCGCCAGGGGGCGCACGCGGGACGGAGCTTGTGGGGTTGCAGTAGTGAACGTTACCGCCAGGGGGCGCCGGGGAGGGGGCGGAGTGAGCATTACCGCCAGGGGGCGCACGCGGGACGGAGCTTGTTCGGGGGGTGCAGTAGTGAACATTACCGCCAGGGGCGGCGGGAGTGAGCAATACCGCCAGGGGGCGCATGCGGGACGGAGCTTGTCGGGCGGCTACAGTAGTATTACCGCCAGGGGGCGCGGGGGAGGGCGGATTGAGCAATACCGCCAGGGGGCGCACGCGTTTCGGTGCTTGTCGGGGAGGTGCAGTAGCGAGCGTTACCGCCGGGGGAGGGGGCGGAGTGAGCAATACCGCCAGGGGGCGCCCGCGGGACGGAGCTTGTCGGGCGGGTGCAGTAGTGAGCGTTACCGCCAGGGGGCGCCGGGGGGGAGGGCGGAGTAAGCAATACCGCCAGGGGGCGCCAGCGGGGCGGGAGTGAGCATTACCACCAGGGGGCGCACGCGGGACGGAGCTGGTCGGGGGTGCAGTAGTGTGCTATACCGCCAGGGGGCGCTCGGGAGGAGGGGACGGCGGGAGTGAGCATTACCGCCAGGGGCCGCACGCGGGACGGAGCTTGTCGGGGGGGTGCAGTAGTGAGCATTACCGCCAGGGGGCGCCGGGAGGGGTGGTCTGGGAGTGAGCAATACCGCCAGGGGGCGCACGCGGGACGGAGCTTGTCGGGCGGGTGCAGTAGTGAGCGTTACCGCCAGGGGGCGCCGGGGGGCGGGAGTGAGCCTTACCGCGAGGGGGCGCACGCGGGACGGAGCTTGTCGGACGGGTGCAGTAGCGAGCATTACTGCCAGGGGGCGCTCGGGGGCGGAAGTGAGCCTTACCGCCAGGGGGCGCACGCGGGACGGAGCTTGTCGGGCGGGTGCAGTAGTGAGCATTAGTGAGAGAAGTGAGTAGTGAGAGAAGTAGCGTGGCTCAGTGGAAAGAGCCCGGGCTTGGGAGTCAGAGGTTATGGCTTCGAATCTCGACTCTGCCGCTTGTCAGCTGTGTGACTGGGCAAGTCAGCTAACTTCTCTATGCCTCTGTTACTTCATCTGTAAAATGGGGATTAACTGTGAGCCTCACGTGGGACAACCTGATTACCCTGTATCTACCCCAGCGCTTAGAACGGTGCTCTGCACATAGTAAGCGCTTAACAAATACCAACATTATTAATACCGCCAGGGGGCGCACGCTTGCCGGGGGGGCTGCAGTAGTGAGCGTTACCGCCAGGGGGCGCGGGGGGGGGGCCGCGGGAGTGAGCAAGTCGGGGGGTGCAGTAGTGAGCGTTACCGCCGGGGGAGGGGGACGCAGAGTGAGCACTACCGCCAGGGGGCGCACGCGGGAGGGAGCTTGTCGCCGGAGGTGCAGTAGCGAGCGTTACCGCCGGGGGAGGGGGCGGAGTGAGCAATGCCGCCAGGGGGCGCACGCGGGACGTAGTTTGTCGGGGGGTGCAGTAGTAAGCGTTACCGCCAGGGGGCGCTGGGGAGGGGGCGGAGTAAGCAATACCGCCAGGAGGCGCACGCGGGACGGAGCTTGTCGGGGGGTGCAGGAATGAGCGTTACCGCCAGGGGGCGCATGCGGGGCGGAGCTTGTCGGGCGGGTGCAGTAGTGAGCGTTACCGCCAGGGGGCGCACGCGGGACGGAGCTTGTCGGGGGTGCAGGAGTGAGCGTTACCCCCAGGGGGCGCCGGGGGGGGGCGGCGCAGGAATGAGCGCTACCGCCAGGGGGCGCTCCGTCACCTGTGTGGGCCGCCAGCTCCCTGCTGACCTTGACGTTGCCCTCCCTGGATTTGAGGCTGTAGACGGAGCACATGTTGTCCAGCCCTCCGCAGGCCACCAGGTTTCCCGATGGGGCGTAGGCGCAGGTCATCACCCACGAGGAGCGCAGCGGGATGGCGTGGACCTGGGGGGGCGGAGGGGGTGGCGGGGAGGATCGGTGTCCCGCCACAGAGGGGCGGGGGGGGCGGGGAGGGGCGGACGGACAGGTAGGGCGGGCCCGGCCCGGCCGACACAGCGTCACCTTGTTGGTGGTGTAGGTGTCCCACACGATCAGCTTCCCGTCCTGAGAGGCGCTGACCAGCAGCCTGGAGGGAGAGTTGGAGGTGGACGCCGTCCGGCCGCCCGCGCCGCCCCTCCGCCCGCGCCGCCCCGCTCCGCCTCACTTGGAATCGGTCGCCCAGTGCATGGCGTAGATCTTGGCCAGATGTCCCCGCAGGGTCCGCCGGGTCCGCATCTGGATCCGTCCCACCACCTCCAGCCCGGACACCAGCTGGGAGTTGGGGGGCGCCGGGGGTTGGGGGGGAGGGGTCAGACTTCCAGGTGGGGACCCCGCCCGCCTCCATCCTCCCCGCCCTCCACCGCTCCCGTCCGCCCGGACCTCACCTCCGCCAGGGTGGTGTCTGCACAGGCTTTTCGGGCGTCCTGGGGGGGGGGGGGGCAGGTTTAGACAGAGGGATGTGTCGGGGAGACCGGGGGTCTCGGAGGGTTAAGCTTTCGGGGGGTCTTCAGAGGTCGGCATTCCCGAGGGTCGGGTCCCGGAGAGGGTGGGGGGCCGCTAAAGGTCGGGGTCTCGGCTTACTGCGATCTGCTTCTTGAGCTGCTCCGCCTCCTGCCGCATCTGCTCCATCTCCCCCATCTCTACCCTGCCTGTCTGACTTTTCTGTCCGCCCGGTTGTCCGGTCTTGTCCGTCCGTCCGTGTGTGCGTCCCGCAGGGCGGCCGGCCGGATGCGGGGCCCTGTCCCGGCTCCTTCGGGGAAAGCCTCAAAGGGGAAGCGGAGTGAGGGGAGAAGAGTCAAGGGCCCCGGATCAGCCTCGCCCCGCCCACCAACGGCAACCCAGTCCGCTCCCCTCTCCCTCCATCGTCTACCCCAACGCGGACACCCCCTTTGCAAACCCCCGACGGCCCTTGGACCAAAGCGGAGAATGAGTTGGGAGTCAGAGCCGGGCCCGGTCAAATGGTGCGGATCCCAAGAGCCCCTTCCTCGGGTCCGAGGGTGACCCAAAGAACTCGGAACCCGATCCTCCTTCCCTCCCTCGGCCTCTCCTCTCGCCCTCGGGGGTCCCCGCGAGCCCGGACCCTAGCCGACGTCCACGTCAGTCTCCCCCAGCCTCCGTCTCCGTCTCCCCCTCGCCGGCTCGGCCCGGCTCAGCCCCGCGGGGCACCTGTACCCGCTCTGCCGGCGATGGGCAGGGCCGGGGGCGGGGAGGGCGGCGCTAGGCAAATGAAATCAGGTCCCCAGAGAGGCGGGGGCCGGGGGGGCGTCGAGGACAGGCCGGGGGTGAGTGGAGAATTAGGGTCCCCGCAATGGGCCGGGAAGACCGGGCCTGGTGTCGGCGTGGACCTGAGTCTCCGGGCTCTAGAGACCCTCTCCTCTCTCCTGCACCAGCGAGGCCCCAGCAGAATAAGTGGTGGGGGGGATGGCGGGGCAGGGGGCGGCCGGGCTGCGGGCAGAGATAAGCGCATCCTTCCTCCCGGGATTAGGATAAGCAAGGAGGATTAGGCGGCCGGGGTTGGGGGGGGAGAATGTCACCAAAGGAGCAGCCGTGCCTGTCCCCCCGCCCCACCCGAGCCCGCGCTACTTATTCCCCGAGAGGAGGGTCCTGCTCAGCACCTCCTCCCCACGAAATGCAGTTGGAGGGGTGCTCTTTCGCGCCCAGAGGGTGGGGATGTGTGTGGCGGGGGGCTGGCGGTCCCTTGGCCCGGGAGCCGCCTGAGCCGCTGAAGTGGGGAGGGGCCGAGGCCGGGGAAGCGGCCGCCGAGATTAGAGGCGATCGAGCCGGATAATCCTCAGCCGGCCGCAGTCCACACCAGCTGCCCACGGCCCCACGGTGCCGGGGAGCGGGGGGCGCTCGGCTCTGCGACCCACGCGTCCCCCGCGGCTGACGGACCGGGAGGGGTCCTGGGGTCCCCGGAGGCCCGCCCCCCCTCTGGTCCCTCCCCCCCGCCCCGTTCCTCGCCCGGCCCACGAAATGCAGTTGGAGGGGTGCTCTTTCCCGGCCGGGCGAGGCAGGGCCGGCAGGACGAGCCGCTGGGAATTTGCATGGAGCTGGGGGGGAGCGGGGATTTCCCTAGCAAATCTGGACCGGGGCAGCCGAAGGGGTCGACCCAAGCTGCTTTACCCCGGCACGGCCTATCCCGGGCCCGTCGGTCACAGACGCACGCGGCACGTCATTGCTGGATGGCTTTATTTCGCACTTCGGGGGTGGGGGCTGGGACGGGCAGCTCCGACCCCCGCCGCACCTTCCCCTTCCTCAACCCCCACTCCGTTTTGAGAAATCCCGCTCCCCAGTGCCGCCCCCGCCTTCCAGCCGAGCCCCCGTGGACTGTCCCGAAGGCCCGGGGTGGGGCGGCGGTGGGGATGACCGCTCTTGGGCCGCCTGCTCTGCCCGGGCGGGGAGCGGTCACTCTTCGCCCCCAGGCAGACCGAAGCCCCAGCCCCCTAACTTGCGGGGAAAGGAAGTCCAGGGGTCCCACGAGCATCCGCGGTCTCTCTCTCTGAGGTCCTCGGCTGCTTTGCCACGCGTGGGGACCAGACGGCGCCGGCCCTCGCCGGGTCACAGCTCCTCCCGGACCCGCCGCCCGCGCCGGGGGGCTTCGGGGGGCTCGGGGGGAGAATCCGCCCCCTCCTCGGCCGACCCCTCTCCTTGCCGCTGCTCCAGGCGGCTCAGCAGCTCCTCCGCCTCCGCTCGCTCCTGACGGGGTACGGGGACGTCAGTCCTGCTGCCCCCTCCCCCGCCGTGTTTCCGGAGACCCCCCTCCTCCCGTCCTCTTAGCCGTGGCGGGCATCGGTGCGGACCCCTCGGCCGTCCCCTCCCCTCCCCCAGGGCCCACGGAGAGGCCCCTCCCCAGGCCGGGCATCCCGGCCCTCACCTGCTCCGTGTACTCCGGGGCCCGTGTGTGCCAGAGGGCCAGGGCACAGCGTCGCCCGCGGGTCACCGCCCACACCCCGTGTGGGTTTTCCACCCCGGAGCTGAAGGCCACCAAGCGGCCGCACCGGGGCCGCACCTGGGCCTGCGGGGAGGGAGGGGGGGTCACGGCTCCGGCCCCCCGCCCTCAGACAGCTGGCGCGCACGACTCTGCTTGCGCCCACCGCCTCAGCGCTTGGTACGGGGCCTAGCACCCAGTAAGAGCTTTACAGATACCATAGCTACTATTGCCGCGTCCGTGCCGGGGTCTGGGAGAAGGGGACGATTCCCGGACAGGGTTGCCGAAGGCGAGGGGGTGGAGACTGTGTATGTTTGGTAGCGGGGGAACGGGTGAGAAGCGGGGTGCGGCAGGAGTAGACGTGGGGGGCTCCTCCCACCCACTGAGGTTGTTCTGGAGGGGGCGGGCTCTCACCCAGAGGCCCAACTGTCGAGGCCTGGGAGCGGAGAGGGGCTAGGGACCCCCTAGGCCCACCCCTTGCTCTCCTCCCCCTCTCCCTTCTCCCCTTTCCTCCCGGGCCACTAACTCCGGCTCCGCCCAGCCGGCCCCCCCACCTCGCGTCCCCGTCCCTCAGTTTACCCGCCCAGATTTATCATTCCTACCTCCGGGGAAGAGGAGGGGGCTCCCCAAAGAAAGGCGGAAAGAGGGGAGGAGCGGGTCAAGGCCCGCGTCATTTCCCTGCATTTGCCTGCCTGCTCCTATTTGAATCCTCCTCACACCTGGCGGCCCCTTCCCTTCCTTAGCCCCCTCCCCCTTCCCCCCATCCTCCTCCCCCTCACCGACCCCCCCCCCCCCCCCCGCCGTCGCTGCCCCGACTCACGGTGACGGTGAGGGCGTCCGGCTCGGTGAAGAAGAGGTCCCCGCCCTGGAAGTCCTCGTTGAGGTAGAGGAGGCCGCTGGGGGCGGAGGGAGATGGAGGCTCTGAGGTCCCCACCCTGGGGGGAGGTCCCCAGCCCCGCCCCCAGCCCGAGGCCGTCCCCCCCCCCCAAAACAAACCACCCTCACCCCCAACCCCACCTCCTCCCACACCTGTAGTCCCGGTAGGTGTAAGCCGGGGGCTCACGCCAACACTCCCCACTCTCCGGATCCAGCACGCAGTTGTCGGCGTGGACGGGGTGACTCAGGTCCATTCGCTGCTCCTGTTCCCCTGGCGGGTGGGGAGGCCGGGATCACCCCCATTCTCCCCTCTCCCCCGGACACCCCTGGCCCCTCACGTACGGAGCCTCCCTGCCCCCACATTCCCCTAAAAAACACATGCACGCGTACACGCTCCGCCTCTCTCCCCTTTCCATCCCAGGAGCTCCGGCGAATCAGAGAAGCCGTGCGGCCTAGTGGAAAGAGCCCGGGCCCGCCCGTCCGAAGGGCCTGGGCTCCGATCCCGGCTCCCCCCCCCGGTCTGCCGTGTGACCTTGAGCGAGTCACTTCGCTTCTCTGGGCCTCGGCTCTCCCGTCCGCAAAATGGGGACGAAGACCGCGAGCCCCGTGTAGGACGGGGACCGCGTCCGACCCGATCAGCTTGTATCTACCGCAGCGCTCGGTACCGCGCCTGGCACGGAGTAAGCGTCCGACCGATACCGTGAAAAAATGAATTGGTTCAGCCGGGCCCGGGGCAGAGGGTCCCCCGGGGGGATCGGGGGAGATCTCGGTGGGGCAGGGGAGGACGACCCCTAGGGCTTACCTTTGATGGCGCTGCGGCACACGAGGTGGGTGAAGGACAGGTGCAGGGGGAAGCCGGGGGAGAAGTAGGCCTCGGTCAGGGCCCGGACGCGCTCGCTGGCCGTCAGCAGCAGCCTGGGCCCCCGGCGGCCCGTGGTCCCGGCCTCAGCCAACTGCGGGGGGGAGGACGGGGGTGAGGAGAGAGGAGCTCTGGCCGCCCCCCGCCCCCCTCACCCGCCGCCGGCCCCCCACTCACCTGGGCGGCCCTGAGCACCGTGAGGCCCTCGAAGCGCTCGTGGGGGGTGTGAGGCGACCGTCGGCCACGGTAGCCGTCTCCCACCCCTGCGGCGTCCTGGATGGGGAGGTGCCCGTGGGTCGGCGGGGCCGAGGGTGGGGGGCTCCCGAAGAGCGGGGGGCCTGGGGTCCCGTGGGGGAGGCGCTCGTGGGTCGGGGGGGGGCCCAAGGGGAGGGGGCCTCGTGGGAGGACAGCCAGCGGGTGGGGAGCCCAGGGAAGAGGCAGTCGTGGGCGGGGGTCCCGGCTTCTCGCTCCCCGGCCCTCACCTGGGCCAGCTGCAGCAGGACCCGGCACTCGGCCGGGGCGAGCAGGCCGTCGAGCACCACCCGCTCGGAGCCGTTGAGCTGCCCGGCGTCCTGGACCAGCGTCACGCCCTCCAGACGCAGCACGTCTGGGGGGCGGAGTGGAGGAGGGGGTCAGAGGGGTGGTGGGCGGGAGGGGCGGCCAGCCCCCCGCCCCCGGCCCTTCCTCCCCCTCCACACTCACCCCTCCAGTCTGCCTGGGCCTCGGGCTCCGGGGCCTGCGGGGGTTTCTCGGTCTTTTCCTGGTCCTCTCTCGGGGGGTGGCGGGGGTATTCTCAGTGCGGGGGCGGGGAGCTGCTGGGTCCCCAGAGCCTCCCCGTCCTAGGGTCCTCTCACCCACCCCCACCCCCGGATCCCTGCCCCCCCAAACCCCGACCGGCTCTTACCTGAGCCTCTCTCGCAGGGTCTCGGGGATTAATTCTTTCGGGGTCCAGGGGTCCTGAACGGTAAACCCGGAGAATTAGCCCAAACACTCCAAACGCCCCAATATTACCTCTCCAAGAGTACCGGCCAAATTCCTCCAAACACCCCAGTGATAATTCCCCTAGAGTACCAGCCAGATTCCACCCGGCGCCCCAGTATCAACCCCCCAGAGTCTCAGCCTAAACACCCCCAATACAACCCCCCCCCGACTGTCACCATAAAAACCCTCCAAAAACCTGCACCCTCCAAAACTAACTCCCCCCAACCCCCGACTCCACGGGTGCGGATTTTTCCCTGGATCAAGAGGGTCGCCATCATAAGTGACAAGGCGTCAGCTGAGTAGGAGACGCTGCGCGCCTTCTGCGTGCAAGACGCTGTGCTACACCCCGGCTGTGTGCAAAACACTGGGCTGGGCATCTGCCGTGTGTAGAGTGATTCACCAGGCCCCTGCTCTGTGACCCTATCCTGGGAACCTGCCGTGTGCAAAGCGCCTGTCCTTTACATAGCATCTCACTGGTCTCCTGGTGCACGTAGAGCATTGTGCCGGGGGGTCTCGTGCGCGCAGAGCGCTGTACCGGACGTTTTGCGAGCGGAGAATTCGAAGGGGGAGAGGTGGGAAAAGAGCGCGCGAGCAGAGCTCGGCGGGGACGAGGGGCCGCGGCGGGCCACGCGGTGGGAGAGGAGGGGGCGCCGGCTGTGGGAGTAGACGGGGCGAGGGGAACCGGCGGCGACCGGGCACTCACGGGATCCTGGAAAGTGGTCCCCAGGTGCTCCATGGCGTAGAACAGCAGCTGCTTCTCCCACAGAGAGCGTTGTACTAAGCGGCGGATGTCCTGGGGCGGGAGGACGGGTTGAGGGGCGAGAGCCCCCCCACCCGCCCTCCCTCGGCCCCGGGGACGGGCTGGGATCCCCCCTTTTAGGGACGGAGAGCGTGGGAGCCGGGAGTGAAGCAGGGGATGATTATCCGGAGAAGCTAATTCTGACTCTGGGAGTCTGACTAACCCCAGGGCTTAGTGTGGGGTCAAGTACTTAACTGCCATAAAAACAAAAATATCAAATATGATATCATAAAACGAGAACCGTTATCATTATCATCACAGTATTCGTCCGGCGCTTGCAATATGCCGAGCCCCGGGCCAGACACGGGGAGGGATAGATGATAATCGAGCCAGGCGCAGGCCCTGCCTCAAGTGGGTTTACGCTGCCCAAGGGGGAAGATCAGGTACTTCATCTCCATTTTACAGGTGAGGAAACCGAGGCACGGTCTTAAAGGACTTGCCCGAGGTCACCTGGCAAGCTGGGGGGGGAGTTGGGATGTAGAGGCCGGAGGCTACCCCTGCCCCCCGACCCCAGGGGGGCTTCGGGGGCCAGGCTCAGGGTGGGGGACGGGGAAGACTTGGAGGCTCGAGGGGGGTCATCTGGGGCTCGGGGACCCCGGGGGCGACCTCTACCTCTCTGGGCCTGGCGTCCGCCCCGTCTCCTCCCAGCTGCTCCCGGTACAAGTCCACCGTCTTCAGCACCGCCTCATCCTCGGGGTAGAAGAGCAGGAAACTCAGAGCGTTTTCCACAGCGCGGGAGAGATTCCCTACTGCAGCGGAGGGGTCGGCGGTGGGGAGGGAGGAGGAGGGCCGGGGAGAGGAGGAGAGAGACGGGAAGGGATGCGAGATACGGGGAGAGGGAGAGATCAGTCGAGGGCATTTGTCGAGCATCCGATTGCTTGGAACGACGCGAAACGGTTGAGAGGGTACGGCGGCAGTAAAGACCCACGTTACCTGCCCTCAAGGGGTTTGTAATCTGGTGGAGACAAGAGAGACGGGATTTATAGATAGCGAAAGCCAGAAGAACAGACACCGCAGTACGGAACGGCCGAGCGCGGAGTTGAATACTCAGATACTGTGGAAAATATATAAAAATGTACATTTGTACCGGAATCTTAGCCGATAGGGCACGGGCCTGGGAATCAGTTGGTCGTGGGTTCTGATCCCGGCCCCGCCGCCTCTGCTGTGTGACCCTGGGCAAGTTCACTTCTCTGGGCTTCAGTTACCTCATCTGTGAAATGGGGCCTGAGACCTCGAGCCCCACGTGGTGGGACAGGGACTGCGTCCAACCCAATTTGCTGGTACCGACCCCAACGCTTAGTACGGTGGCTGGCACATAGTAAGCGCTTAGCGAATACCTTAATCGTTATTGTTTCTCTGGGCCTCAGTTACCTCATCCGTAAAATGGAGATTAAGAGGGTGAGCCCTATGTGGGACAAGGGACTGTGTCCAACCTGACTAATTTGCATGTGCCCCGGCACTTAGGACACCGCTTGGCACAAAGTGAGCGTTAAACAAGTACCGTAGTTGTTGTTATTATTGGAATGCCGAGGTTAGAATTCAAGGTGTGGGCCTGGGGTGTTGAGAATCATTCGGGGAAGGCTTCCTGGAAGACGGGATTTAGGAGGCGTTAAAGAGGGGGAAATTCGGCAGATGTGGTGGAGGAGGGAGTGCCGCTGGGGGAACGGGGGGTGGGCGAGGGGTCGGAGAGTCCGGCCTGAGGGACAGTTAGAGGGACTCTTTGGGAGGAGCGAAGAGAGCTGAGGAGGAACAGAGGGGGAGGACAGCGGGTCGAGTCGGTGGAGGTGGTGAAGGCCGGGGTGACCAGCTACTGCTCGATGATGAGGCGGGATAGGGTTAGGGCCGCCCTGGAGAGGCAGGGAGATGGGGGAGAGACCCTGAGACACGGGCAGAGGTAGATGGAGAGAGACTCCGGAGATGGGATGAGAACCTGCAAGAGGCAGGGAAATGGGCAGAAATGGACAGAGGCCCCGAGAGATGGGGAGTTGGAGGGAGACACCCGACACGCAGAGAGGCAGGGAGATGGGCAGAGACGGGGCACTGGGGAGAGACCCCCGGGAGGAGAGGAGAGGAGACGGGGAGAGACGGGACGGTCAGAGCGGCAGAGAGAGATGCCGGGAGGAGACGGAGACGGAGGGGCAGGGAAGGGAAGAAGAGAGCAAGGCTCCCGGTCCACCTCGCTCCCATCTCTCGAGCGGGGGAAGAAGCCCCTCTACCCCTTCCTGCCCCCCACCCACTCTCACTCTCTCTCTCTCTCCGTGTCTCTCTCTCACACACACACTCACCCTGCGCATGGGCCTCCTGCAGCCTCCGCAGGAGGTCCGGCACGAAGTCCGGGACGGGAGAAGTCCGGCCTGGCCGGGTGGCCGTGTCCACGGAGCAGCGCTGCCGGCACCGCAGCACCTGAACCCAGTGCTCTGGCAGAGACGGGGGCAAGGAAGGCTCAGCACCCCCGGGCAGTCAGTCAGTCAGTCAATCCTATTTACTGAGCGCTTCCCGTGGGCAGAGCACCGTACTACGCGCTTGGGAGAGGATAATAGAACGATCTAACAGACCCATTCCCCGTCCACAATGAGCTTACGGTCTAGACGGGGAAAGGGACGATAATAGAAATAAATGACAGATATAGACAAAAGTGCCGGGGATGGGGGGGTGGTTGGGAGGGGGAAGGAATAAAGAGAGCGAGTCGGGGCGGACCCCGCCCCCTCCTCCCATCTCCCACTCGCCCCAGGCTAGGCCTCGGCCTCCTCCTCCTCCTGTCACCCCCTGACTCCGCATTGCCCCCCCCCCCCCCCGGCCTCCTCTCCCGTACCTGCGATGGCCTCATAGAGGCCTCCCTGGGTGGCCTCCTCCTCGCGCCCGTCCCCGGCGGCCTCGGGGACGTCCCCCGTGTCCAACTCATCCTGGGGTCTCTGGCAGTCGGCGCGGCAGCTCTCGGCCTGGTCCAGGCTCTCCCGCAGAGCCTCCTCCAGCCGCTCCAGCCCCGACCCCAGCTCGCCCCGCCTCAGCAGCTCCAGGGCCGCGTCGTAGGCCGCCTGTGGAGCCGGGGGGGGAGTCACTTGGGGGCCGTGCCCCCAAACCGGCCATGGGGACCGGGGGGAGGGTCCCCTCTCCGGCTGGCAGGGTGTGGGGGGGTGGGGGACCTGGGGGAGAGGAGCAGAGGGGCCCTCTGGGGCCGAGGCGCGGGGTGCCGGGACCCCCTCGGGGCGAGGGGAGAAGGTCTCACCCAGTGCGGGGGGCTCTCCAGATCCCGGAAGCTGGTGGGCCGCACACCGGCCATGCGCCGGTACTTGGCCATGTCCTCCCGCATCTGCAGGTGCCGCGGGTTGGCCACGAAGAACGTGTGCGCGGCCGCGACGGCCAGGTCCAGCTTCTTCAGCTGGGGACCGGAGAGCGGGGGGGGCCGGGTTGGCACGTTAGCTTCCCCCCGGGCCCCGTCCCTTCCCACCCGGCCCCCCCTAATGCCCCGTACCCTTTCCCAAGCCCAGGCTCTCGGGGGGCCTGGGTGAGTCTCTGTCAGACTCCCGTCATCCTTCCTCTTCCTGGCCTAGCTTGGGGGTGGCGAAGTGAGAGGCCTAGTAGATAAAAAGCCTGGGCCTGGGAATCAGAAGGACCCGGGTTCTAATCCCGGCTCTGCCACTCGTCTGCTCTGCGATCTCGGGCAGTTCACTTCGGTTCTCTGGGCCTCAGTTACCTCATCTGTAAAATGGGGATGAAGACCGGGAGCCCCACGCGGGACACGGACCGCGTTCAAACCGAACAGTCTGTCTCTACCCCCGCGTTTAGTACAGTGCCCGGCACGTGGTAAGCGCTTAGCAAATGCCATAAAAGGGGGCGGAGGGTGGGGGCTGAGCAGCAAAGGGGGGTAGAGAGATCCGGTTTGGGGCCTTCCGGGCCCGCTCGGAAGCTCTCGGGTCTGAGGCCGGAGTCTGACCCGGGCAGCTGAAGGGGGAGACGAGGGGCTACACCCCCCCCCCCGACATCTGGAACCCCTGTAGCTGAATGGTCTTTCAGAAACAAAATCGGGGTGCCAGGGTTCCCTCCTCCAAGCGGGAGCATGGGACGGGAGTGGGCGAGCCTTGAGAAGTAGCCTGGCTCGGTGGAAAGAGCCCGGGCTTGGGAGTCAGAGATCATGGGTTCTAATTCCGGCTCTGCCACTTGTCGGCTGTGTGACTGTGGGCAAGTCGCTTCGCTTCTCGGTGCCTCAGGTACCTCATCTGTAAAATGGGGATTAAGACCGAGAGCCCCCTGTGGGACCACCTGATTACCCGAATCTCCCCCAGCGCATAGAACGGTGCTCTGCACGTAGGCAGCGCTTAACAAATACCGGCATTATTATTATTATTACTATAAAGGGCCGGGGGTCTTTGGGGGGAGGCCGTCCGTGTCCTTGGAGACGGTGGCTGGGGTGGCGGATACCCGCTTGGGGCGTGCGGAGCTAAAGGGCCGGCGAGGGTTCGGGAGGGACGGGGCCCGTCTTGGATGAGGGAGCGTGGCCTAGTGTGGGGAGCCCGAATCCCTGGGTTCTCATCCCGCCCTGCCACTCGTCTGCTGGGCCAGTCGCTGCTTCGCTTCTCTGGGCCTCAGTCTCCTCCTCAGACTTTGAATCTCATGGGGGACAGGGACCGTGTCCACCCTAACTCACTCGTATCTACCCCAGCGCTCAGAACAGTGTTGGGTACACACTAAGCGCTTAACGAATGCTTTTTTTAAAAAATCCGGAGGTCCCTAGGACCCTGGAGTGAGTGTAACCCGAGCCCCCGGGGCCGGTGGGGAGCCACGTAGGCGAGCTCCCCTTCGCTCCCTCCCCTCCCCCAACCGGGGGGGGGGAGGGGGTCACCCCGTCCGGCCCCCCCCTACGTCCACCACAAGTTGCCCCGACCCCCCGGGCTGCCCCCTGCTCTCCCGGGCAGGGAGGGAGGGGGTCCACGGGGGTGACCTTTCTGTCCCCCTTCGGCGGGGTCAGAGGTCGCCGGCGGCTTCTCCGCCCCGAGACCGAGCTCCGCGCCCGGGCCGGGTGGAGGGATGGAGGGCCTCGGCGCCCCCCCGCCCACCCCCGGCGCTCGCACCTGGTAGTAAGCCCTCTGCAGGTAGTTGTAGGGCTCCCGGCGTCGGAAGGCGAGGCGGAGGGCCCGGCCGGTGCGGTGGCGCCCGGCGGCCCCGGGCCCCAGGCCCCGCGCGGTGCAGTGGCGGAGACACTCGGCCCGGGCCAGCGCGGCGCGGAGCAGCAGCGGCTCCCAGGGCCCGGGCCCGGGGGTCCAGCCGGGGGCCGGGGGCAGGCGGGTCCCGGGCTCGGCCCCCGCGTCCCCGTCCCCGCAGCGCTTCCCGCAGGCCCGGCGCACCCGGCGGCGCTGGGCCCGGCTCCGCAGCGCGCCCCGCAGCAGGGCCACGGCCCGTCCCCAGGCCCCCGCCGCGTAGGCGCGAAGCCCGTCGGCGTACAGCAGGTCGGCGGGGGCCGGAGGGACCGGCCCGGGGGGCGGAGGAGCCGGCAGCACCGGCCGCGACGACGGCGACGAAGACGACGACGACCCCAGCAGCAGGAGCAGCAGGCCCAGCGCCGGCCCCAGCCCTCGCATCGTGCGGTGCGGTGCGGCTCCCGGACCGGCGACCGAAGGAAGACGGAAACCGGGAGGCGGGTGGAGGGAGGGAGGGAGGGAGGGAAGGGGGAGCGGAAAGTAGTAAATAAATCATGCTGGTATTTCTTAAGCGCTTACTACGGGCCGAGCACTTCTTAAGCGCCCCGGAGAGAGTGCCGGGATCAACAGACACCAACGTGTCTGGAGAAAAACGGGGCTTAGCGGAGAGAGAGAGAGCCTTGGGAAGTCCAAAGTCGAGGGTTCTAATGCCGGCCCCGCCGCTCGTCGGCTCTGTGGCTTTGGGCAAATCGCGTTCAGTTCGCTGGACCTCGGTGACCTCATCTGTCAAATGGGGATGAAGACTGGGAGCCCCACGGGGGACAGCCCGATCACCTTGTAGTAATAATAATGTTGGTGTTTGTTAAGCTCCTACTATGTGCCGAGCACTGTTCTAAACGCTGGGGCAGATACGGGGTCATCGGGTTGTCCCACGTGAGGCTCGCAGTCTTCATCCCCATTTGACAGATGAGGGAACTGAGGCACCGAGAAGTCAAGTGACTGGCCCAAAGCCACAAGGCTGACAGGTGGCCGAGCCGGAATTAAAACCCATGACCCCTGATTCCTAAGCCCGGGCTCTTTCCACCGAGACTCACTGTATCAACCCCGGCGTTTAGAGCTGTGCTTGGCAAGTAGTGAGCGCCTAACAAACACCACTATCATCATTATTATTCTAAGCGCTGGGGTAGACAGGAGGTCATAAAGTGGGACACGGTCCCCGTCCCACATGGGGCTCACGGTCTCAATTCCCATTTTACAGAGGAGGGAACTGAGGCCCAGAGAAGTGAAGTGACTGGCCCCAAGATCACACGGCAGAAAAATGGCAGAGCCGGGATTAGAATCCACAGCTTCCGACTCCCAAGCCCGGGCTCTGACCACTAGGCCCGGCTGCTTCTCTAAAAGAAGCGGAGGGCCAGAGATGGGTGAGTGGGTGAAGAGGGGGCAAGGGTCACCCCGGACTGAGAATTTGCACCCCTGGGTGGGAGCGGAGGGCCCTGGGACGGAGCGGGGTTGGGGCTGGGAGCCCAGAACCCTGGGTCCGGGCCGGGCACTTTCCCAAACCCTGGTTGGCCTTGGAATTTAGAGGGAGAGAGACCCTACGGTGGAGGAAAGGAGAGATGGAGTCTGACACCCCCGGAAGCGTCCTGAGGGCGGAGACCCCAACCCCTTCCCGTCTGGGACCGTTGGCATATGTACGCGCACGTCTGCGCGCGCCTCGGCTCCCCCGTCGGCCCACACACACCACCACGGCTCCACGGAAACACTTTAATAGCTGCGTAGGTGGGAGGCCGACCCCCACTCGGGGGGCCCGGGGCCCGGCCCCACGCCGCAGTCCGGTCCCTGGGGGCCCGGGCCCCCACCCACCACGAGGTCCTCTCCCACCGAGTCCAGGCGGAGCCCCGAGCTCAGAGGCCCAGGGGTGGGAAGGTGGGGTCGCCCGGCCCCCAGGCGCCCACCCAGCCCCCCAGGCCGCCTTCACCCCCGGCAGTCAGCGAGCAGCGCCGGGCCGCCCCCGCCGCCCCCGGCGCCCCGTCCTCGGGCGAGCCCAGGGACCGGCGGCGCCCCCGGCGCGGAGAAGGCCGCGGGGAGGCGGTGGGCGACGGCTGGGGAGTGTCGTCGATGAACGCCGTGATCTCGTCCCGGAAGAAGCCGGGGGCCCGGGAGGCGACCCCCACCCCCAACACGCCTCCCTCCAGGAACTGGCGCAGGCCGGCCAGGCCTCCGTCGTCGGCCTCGTCGTCGTCCTCTTCCTCCTCCTCCTCCCCGGCCTCGTCCGGACGCCGGCGTCGCGCCGGGTAGCGGGGCGTACCCGGCCCCCGGCGCGGGCCCGAGACGGTCCGGACGTCGTCGGACGAGGACCACTTGTGGAGGAAGGAGCCGGCCGAGCGCGAGGCCGAGAAGACGTTGATCTCGTCGTGGGACATCCGGCGGGCCAGGGGCACCTGCCGGGCGAGGGGCACGGAGGGCACGCTGACGCAACACGGGTGAGGGCCAGGGCCGCTCGGGGAAGGGGGACGGAGAGGGGACAGGGAGGTGGGGGGTCTCGGGGGGAAAGCGGAAGCTGGGGAAGGGGAGCAGGGCCGGACCCACGGCAGGGAGAAGTGTGTCGAACCGGAGGGGAGGGGTCTCTCTGCCTTCTGCTCCCCTCCTGCCGGCGTCGAGCTTGGGCAGGCCCGGTGGGGAGGAGGTGGGCTCCTGGGACCGATCCAACACGGCATCCCCTCGTCCCACCACCGGCCGGTCTCCGCGCTTCCCCTCGGTCTGCTCCCAAGGCCCAGCGGGCAGGCGCCTGCAGGCCCTCCCCGCCCCGAGCTCCGGACCCGCCAGGTGCGACTGGGGTGGCACAGAGGAGTCAGCCCGGACTGAGGAGGGGGTCCGGGGGCACCGGAGGGAGTCAGAGGAAGAAAACACGGGAGATAGGCGGGGGTGGGGACGTCCCTGGCGGGATGAGATCTCAGGAGGTTGGATCCAGAACTCCCTTACTGGTCTCTCCTGCTCCCTCTTTTTTTGTTTGGTACTTAAGCGCTTACTTTGTACCCAAGCACCGAACTGAGCACTGGGGTAGGTACAAACTGATCAGGTTGGACACAGTCCGCGTCCTCTAAGTCTGAAGGCTTATTTTACAGATGAGATCACCGAGGCCCAGAGGAAGTGAAGTGTCTCGCCCAAGGACACACAGCAGACAAGTGACGGAGCCGGAATTAAAACCCAGGTCCTCCCGACCGCCAGGCCCGGGTTCGATCCACTAGGCCACACTGCTTCTCGAAGGAAGTGTCTCCACTACCCAGAAGGAGCGTCCCCGGGTCCAAGGGTAATGCCACCCGACCCCGCAGGTAGTGCCCCCGCAGGTGGGCACCCCCTCCCTGAAGCCAGTGTCGACCCCTGCGGGCCTCCATCCCCGAGGGCAGCGCTCGCCCCACCTCTGAAGGTAGCCACCCCCGAACCTGTAGGTAGCTCCCCTGGACCTGCAGGTAGCGCCCCCGTTCCGGCAGGGAGTGTCCCCCAACCCCGAGTGTAGTGCCACTCCCCGGAACCCGCGGGTAGCCCCGCGTGGACCCGAAGGTAGCGTTTCCATCCCTGCAGGAAGTGCCCCCCATCCCTGAGGGTAGTGCCGCCCCCCAGTCTCAGAAGGTGGTGCCACTCCCGGACCTGTAGGAAGCCCCGCCCCCATCCCCGCGAGAGGTGTCCCCCACCCCATCCCTGAGAATAGTGCCGTCCCCACACCTGTTCGTAGACGCCCCCCCTTGCCCCCACCCCCGGGCCTGTAGGCAGCACCCCCCTCCCCCCTTCCCCGCCCCCGTACCTGCAGGTAGCGCCCCCGCTCGTGGGGCGGCAGGAGCATGTGCCGGCTGGGCAGCAACTTCACCTGGGTGGGGTCGTGGCCCCCCGGCCCCGCCGCCCCGTTGGCGTCGAAGCGGACCTTGCAGATCCGGCCATCCGCGTAGTCGTCGCAGGCCCCGTCTGCCAGGGCGGCGGTGGGCGGCGGGAGCGGGCGGCGGCGGCCGGCCGGGGGCCAAGCGGGAGGTGAGACCCTCCCCTCGGCCCCAGGGCTCTCGCCGGACCCGTCCCCCCCGACCCCCCCACCCCGTCCCTGGGCCCAAACCCTCAGAGCGGCCGCCCCCTCCCCCCGCCTTATTCACCCCCGGCCCTCGCCCCCTCCCAGGAGCGGGGACCTTCCTTAGGAGGGGAGGGAGCCAGTGGGAAGGTGGGCAGGGGGATTGTGAGGTTCGGGGGGCAGTGGGCAGCAGAGAGAGGAGGGAAGAAAGGATTCCAGGAATGGAGAGAGAAGGGAAACGCTGTTCACCGGAGGATGCGGTGAGGGCCCGAGGGTGCAGTGTGTACGGTGAGGGGCTGTGTGGGCGGCGAGGGGCTGAGCGTGCAGCCTGTACAGGTAGGGACTCAGTGTGTCTTTGTATGTATGCTTCGTATACAGATGGGGGTTGTGTGAGCGGCTACCGGAACACGCAAGGTGTACAGGTAGGAGCTGTGCGTGCGCGCGGCGAGGGGTTGAGCGCACAACGGGCAGAGGTAGGAGCCGAGGGTGCGGGCAGCGAGGGACTGAGCACGCAGCGTGTACAGGTAGGAGCCGCGCGCGTGCGCCGGGCTCACCGTCGTCGCCGTCTTCCTCGGACATGACGGCCACGCACTGCTCCCACACGGTGCGCGCGTCGGCCCGGTAGCGCTCGCAGGACCAGATGAAGGAAGGCAGGAGCAGCGTCTGCACCATGGAGCACCACAGCACCGCCAGCACCATCCACGGCGGCGCCGAGTCCGACTTCAGCGAGAAGAAGCTGACCACCTGCAGGGGCCGGGCCGGGGCCGCGGCCGAGGGGCCCGTCAGAGACCGGGGGCCGGCTCGGCGGCGGCGGCCCGGTGCGAGAGGCCGGGCCGGGCCCGGGAAGGGAAAGGCAAGGCCCGGAAGCCGGGGACGGGGCAGAGGGGGCAGCGAGGTGACGGTACGAGGGAAGAGCGGGAGCGGAATACACGGGCGGGGGCAGAGAGGGGCGGCGGGAGTCCGAATGGGGGGTGAGGGGACAGTGCAAGCTCAGGACGGGAGCAGAATACGCAGTGAGGCGGGGGGAGCGGGGACGGTGAGGGGGCAAAGCGGACAAGGAGGGTAGAGGGGGAGGGCGGAGTACGAGGCGAGGGGGCAGCGAGGGAGCAGATGGTGTGGGGAGGGGGCCGGCGAGGCGGGGAGTGAGGGCCGAGAGGGGGTGGAGTAGGCAGAACAGTTGGGGGCGGGGCCGGGCAGCGAGGGGTGTTCGGGGGAGAAGCCGCTGGCAGCGCCCCGCTCACCAGGATGGGGACCCCGGTGAGGGAGTCGTAGAGGAAGACGATGGCGCTGACCAGATTGGTGACCTGCAGGGAGGTCTTGGCCGACTCGGAGCCGTCCAGCGAGGAGCGCCGCTTGCCCCGGGCGTCCTCCACCACGATGGCGGGCACCTCGAAGGCCGGCCGCGCCCCCGGCCCCGGCCGGCGGCCCTCCCCGGCCCGCCGCGCCCGGCGAGGCCGCGCCCACAGGGTCTGGTAGAAGGTGAGGCCCACGCAGACCAGGCCCATGACGATGCCCCCCAGCAGCAGCAGGCTGAAGCAGACGCCGAAGCCCAGCCCGATCTTGGACACGATGAACTGGCAGCCGCGGGCGTAGTAGCGCTCGCCGTTGTTGTGCCAGCCGATGGAGGGCAGCGTGGACAGGATGAAGCTGACCATCCAGATGCCCACGACGGCGTGCAGCGCCTGCTTCTTGGCGTTGCTGAGGCGGTAGTGGACGGGCCAGCGGACCATCCACATGCGGTGGTAGCTCAGGGAGGCCACGGTGAAGCAGGTGGCCAGCGCCAGGGTGTAGTAGGTGGACACGAAGACCTTGCAGACGCTCTCGTTCCAGTCGTAGTCGGAGGCCTGGCGCCGCAGCTGCACCACGGCGAAGGTGGTGAGGGGCACGGCCGCCATGAGCAGGTGGGTGCCCGCCAGGAAGCAGAGCAGCAGCTCCAGGGGCTTGTGCTTCTGCTGCTTGGCCGAGATGCTCAGGATGGTCCAGGCGTTGGCCAGCAGGGCCAGGATGCCGCAGGCCAGCCACGACAGCGCGTTGGAGCGCAGGGCCTCTTCCTCCGGGCCCAGCCCCCGCGCCATCCTGGACGACGCCCCCCCCGCCCCCTCGGGCTCACCCGGGTGCCCTCCGTGGACGCCCCCCCATGCCCGCCGGAAGGGGACCCCAGACCCCCCCCCCCCCCGAAGGAGGACGGAGCTCCGCGCCCCCTGGCTCAGCCCTCCATGGAGGTCCCCTCCCGAGATGGGGCTAGCGGGATGGGGGCGGGGGGCTGAGGGTGGAGGTCAGCAGGGGACACCTCGGGCCATGGTGAGAGGGGAGGGGTCCGCCCGGGCCCGGCCCCCTCCCCCCCCCCCGGAGGAGTTACGACCCGGGGGAGACCCCCACCCCCTCCGGCTCTCGGGCTCTCCGTCCCGCCCGGGCCGTCTGGGTCTCCTCTCCTGGGGTCTCCGGCCGCCTGTGGTTGCGGGGTGGGCTTCGACGCGCCAGACGGGCCGCGGGGGAGAGGGTGGGGGTCGGGGCTGGGGGCTTCAGCGCGCCGGACGGGCTGTAGGGGAGAGAGGGTGGGGGTCGGGGCCGAGGCAGGGACTGGGGGGGCTTCGGTGCCCGGAACGGGCTCTAGGGGAGAGGGCGGGGGGCGGGGCCGGGGGGCTTCAGCGCCCTGGACGGGCTGGTGCGGGGAGAGCGGGGGTCAGGGTGGTTCCCCGGCCCCCTCGTGATCCCCGCACGCTCTTCGACCTCCCGCGGGCCCCGGCCCTCCCTCCTGGCAGGGGTCCCCGCGGAGGTCATTCAGGCCATCCCTCTGCCTCAGCGCGGGCCCGTCCCTCCCCGGGCCTAGGTGGCCGATGGGGCTTTCTATGGCCCGGGACGGGGGATCCTGCCTCGGCGGCCTCTCTTCTTCTTCCTCCGCCCCTCTCCTTGGTGGTCGGCTCTGCCCTCACCTCCTCTCCCCCTTCCCGTCCTCTGCCCCTCACCGGGCCCGGGGCCCGGACCCCGGACCCCTGCCCGCCTCCTCGCCGTCCACATCGTCGATGAGCTCAGCTCGCCCTGCGGGAGACCTGTGGCGTGCCCCCCTCCCGCCTCCGGCCTCCATCCCCCGGGCTTTCCCGGGGAGGGGGCCGAGGGCCCGGCCGGTCGGGGGGAGGGGGAGGCAGCCAGAGACAGGAAGGACACTGGACCACGGCCAAGGGCCGGAAGTGGAGGGGTGACCTGGGGGGAGGGGGGAGGGGCTGGGGCCCCCGGGGGGACGTGGGGGGCAAGGGACGGACGGCCCCGGCCCCTCGGGAGCCCCCCCCCCCCATCCCGGCTGCCTCCCCCGTGGCGCCCAGCCGGAGCCAGATCTGTGCCCGCGTTGCCTTGGCGACGGCCAGCCGGGGAGGGGGCGGGGTTGGGGGAGGGCCGCATCCGATCCCCTTCCCCCTCCACCCCACCCCCCGTTTCCCTCGCCCCCCTCCCCCAGGCCCCCCGGGAGGTCCAGCTGGGGCCCGGGATGGAGGGTTGGGGGGAAGGGGGGGAAGGGCACAGCGAGGAGGAGAAGGTGAAGGGCAAACGGAGAGGGGCGGGGGGGGGGGGGCACATCTCTCCCCCTTCCTACCAGCGCGGCACCGCCCCCCCCCCGGCCCCCCGACCCCGGCCCGTCCCTGGGGGAGCCGGGGGAGGGGTCTGGGAGGGAGGGGGGGTTGAGGAGGATGGAGGGGGGTGGTCCCGGGGGGAAGGGAGGGACGCCTCACCTCCCGGTCCCGCTCCCGGGGCTGCCGCGGAGGATGGGGAGCGCGGGTCCGGATGGCCGGCGATGCCCGCGATGCCCGCGATGCCCGCGCGCCCCTCTGCCGTCGCCCGCCGGGCTGGGTGAGGGGGGCCGAGGGAGGCGGGGGAGGGGGAGGGAGGGGAGGAGGGAGGGAGGGAGGGGGTGGCTCCATTGATGATGTGTACACCGGTCCCCCCCCTCCCCTTCCCTCCCGCGCACACACACACACACACACACGCGCGCGCATCCAGGCCTCGGGCCCGGGGTTGGGGGGCTGCCCTGGGGGGGGCGCGGGGGGCACCGGCCAGGAAGGGGAAGGAGGAGGTGGGCGACCGACTGGGGGGGGCGGGGGGCGGGGAACGGCGGGCTGACGGTGCGTGTGCTCGTGTGTGCAAGCGGCCCAGCGCGCTGTGGGCGTGGGCTGGGAAGGGAGATGCGCCCGTTGGGGGTCTGCTCACCTGGGTGATGTATGTCAAGTGGGGGGGGGGGGACTGGAAAGTCTCACAGACGCACACACCCAGAGTCACCTCCACCCCACTGTCACCCTCGCGGCTTTACACGCTCCGCACGTGCTCTTCCAGACCCAAGACCCACACTCGCACACCTGCCGCACAGCTACCCACCCTCCCCCCACACCCAATTCTCAGGGTATTCGTTAAGCGCCTACTGTGTGCCAGGCCCAGTACTAAGCGCTTGGGGAAGATATAAGTTAGCGAAGCAGCGGGGCCCGGCGGCAAGAGCCCGGCTTGGGAGTCAGGGGTGGCGGGTTCCGATCCCGGATCCGCCGCTTGTCAGCTGTGTGACTTCGGACGAGTCGCTTCACTTCTCTGGGCCTCAGTGACCTCCTCTGGAAAACGGGGATGAAGACTGTGAGCCCCACCTGGGACGATCTGATGACCGTGCATCTACCCCAGCGCTTGGAACGGTGCTCGGCACGCAGTCGGCGCTTCCCAAAATACCGTTATTCTTATTAAGCTGGACACAATTCGTGTCCCACGTGAGGCTCGTGGACTTTTAATCCCCGTTTTACCGATGAGGAAACTGAGGCACGGAGAACCGAAGCGACTTGGCCCAGGGGCACGCCGCGGATAGGCGGCAGAGCCGGGATTAAAACCCAGGTCCGTCCGATTCCCCGGCCCGGTCCCCCTCCACGAGGCCTCGCTGTTTCTCATAGTCTCATAACCCCCCCCCCCCAATAGTCCCATAGATCTGGAGTCACACGCACTCACGACTCACACTCCACAACGCCGGCGGATTGCAGGGAAACCAACTACTCACAGGACCCGTGAGGAAAAAGCTGGGGCTTTAGAGGCCTACCGGGGGGCGGGAGGGGCAGGGCGCGGGGGGCAGACAAGCCATGACCCCCTCCAGCCGGCCAGCCCTGACCAGATGGGCCCTGGGGAGGAGAGGAGAGACCGGGAGGGCAGTGGGTAGTGCCAGGAACAGGTAGCGAGACCGGGATAGATTTTGTCCCTGGAGCTTCTCCTCTAGACCATCTTGCCCACCCGCTTCTTTCCTATCACGAGGCCTGGAGGGTCCTGAGCTAGTTTCTGTCCCTCGAAGGTCCCTGATAACCTGACCTGCCCCCCCTCCCCTTGTCCTCAGGGAATATGGGTCTGCCCCAGACCCCACGCCCCCCTCCCCTGTCCCAGGGAATCTCCTTCTTCCCCAGACCCAAAACCACACTGTTCCAGTGATTACGGTTCTATCCAGACCTTAAGCACCCCCCTTGCCACAATGAATAGGGTTCTATCAATAATAATAATAGTGGTATTTGTTAAGCACTTACTGGGCGCCAAGCACTGTTCTGAGCGCCGGGGTGGTTACAAGGAAACTGGGTTGGACACTGTCCCTGTCCCGCCTGGGCCTCACAGTCTTCATCCCCATTTTACAGATGCTGGAACGGAGGCCCAGAGAGGTGAAGTGACTTCCCCAAGGCCACACAGCAGACAAGCGGTGGAGCAGGATTAGAACCCACGATCTTCTGACTCCCAGGTCTGTGCTCTAAGACCCTAAGCACCCCCACCCCTCCAGTGAATAGGGGTCTATCTGGACCCTAAGTACCCCTCTTGCCACAATGAATGGGATTCTCCCCAGACCCAAATCCCCCCAGCCCCCAGCTCCCGTGCCCCAGTGAATATAGAGAAGCAGCGTGGCTCAGTGGAAAGAGCCCGGGCTTGGGAGTCAGAGGTCATGGGTTCGAATCCCGGCTCTGCCGCTTGTCAGCTGTGTGACCGTGGGCGAGTCACTTAACTTCTCTGTGCCTCCATTCCCTCCTCTGTAAAATGGGGATGAAGACTGTGAGCCTCATGTGGGACAACCTGATTACCTTGTATCTACCCCAGCGCTTAGAACAGTGCTCTGCACGTAGTAAGCGCTTAACAAAGATCAACATTATTATTATTATTATTATATGGTTCTCTCCACATCCTAAGCTACCCAGATCCCAAGCTCTCCCCCTGCCCTGGCAAATGTGGTCTGCCCAGACCCCACCCCCCGGCAGGTCTGCTCAGCCTCCCGCCTCCCAGAACAGCTGCTGACGGAGAACAGGAAAGACCCGATCAATCTCTCGAGAGGTTTATTGACCGTTTTCCCGTGGGCTCAGGGCCCTAGGGAAAGGGGGCACGGGGAAGGGGGAGGCGCAGGAGAAGCGGCGGCCACATCTTCAATCCTCTGAAGGGGAATTTTCCAGGGGGTGGTGGTCCCCACTCCTCCACTGAGGACAGAACAAGAGAAAACGGGCTGAAAGAGCAGCGGGTGGGAGCAAAGGTAGACTTCCGGAGGGAGAGCCTCCTTCCCCGGACGCGTCCATCAGCCTGTTCGGGTGGTGCGGTCCGCTCTGAAGGCAAGGGGATGGACGAGATGACCTCCAGTGGGTCGGGGCTGGGGCAGTCAGGCGTCCCGAGGCCGGACCCGGGGAAGGGGTCTCGACCGACGCCCAGGCCACGGGGAGGGGGGAAGGGGATGGAGAAGCAGGAGGGGTGGTCCAGGCTGCTCAGGAAGCAGAAAGTTTATCCTGTACCAGAGGACCCGGGGGCAGGGGGTTGGCGGAAGTCAGCTTGACCCGGCTCCATTCATCCCGCCTCCGGCCTGCCCGCCTCGGCTCCCCGGGGCGGGTGGCACGGAGAGAGGCCGGAAGGCTGGCAGCAAGGGGAGGGGGTGACCCAGAGGCTCACACGGGGAAACCTTGCTTCTGGAATCGGCTAGAGAGAGAGAGAGAGAGAGAGGGAAAAGGGATTAGAAGGGAGCTCCGGCCCATCCCCACTCGATCTCTTACCTGCATCTCCCAGCCCGAATCCCCACTCGGGACTCCTCCACCGTAACCTCCACCAAATATCCCTCGGCCTCCTGCCTCCCCCAGCACCTCCTGTCCCCCATCCCTCGTAGTCTCAGCCCGCCGCCCTCCTTTCCCCAGGACCCCCGCCCCTCCACCACTCCTTACTGGGGGCACTGGCAGGTTTTGTTGTCTTTCAGAAGCCTCCTGATCTGGGATACCCTCTCGGCCCGCTGCTGCCAGGAGAAAAGGGGCGAGGAGGGGAAGAGAGGGGCGTGAGGTGCCCGGGATCAGGGCCCCGGGGGGACCCCACTCAGAGGAAAGAACAGGCAGGGCCAAGGATGGGCGGTGGAAGGAGCTGCGACACCCGCTCGGCCGCTTGAACAGGATAAACTTGCTGCTTTCTGTGCTGGTGGTCGCCGGAAAGGGGCCGGGGGGGAGGGGGGTGTCGGATCTGGGGAGGAGGGGAATTCACTTACCCGTCGGTGCCGGCGCCTGGCAGAGCAAAACACCACGAGCCCGATGGCCAGCAGCAGGCCGGAGCTGACCCCCAGCCCGCTCCCCAGCAGCAGGTGTTTGCTCAGCAAACTGGGCTCCTCTGGGAGAGAGAGAGAGAGAGGCAGAGACTGAATCCAGGACCTCGGCATCCCTCCCCCGGTGCTACGCAAAGAAAGAGAGTCGGGGCCTCCCAAAGGCGGTCACGGTCCCCCAGAGATAGTCGGTGAACCCCGGAGACAGTCGGAGTCCCCTCCAGAGACAGTTGGAGATCTCCAGAGACAGTCACAGCCCCCCCCCCCCAACAGTCCCAGTCCCTTCCAGAGACAGTTGGTGACCCCCAGAAACAGTCACGGCCTCTTCCCCCCCGACCCCTAGAGATAGTTGTCGCTCCCCAGGATGGGGCGGGGGGCGGGCGCACCCAGTCGGATGTTCTTTTGCAGAAGGGCCTCGTTATTGGATCTGAGCTGGCACTTCCAGAGGCCGGCCTCCTCAGGTTCCACCTGTATCCACTGCTTCTGGCACGTCACCGACTTGTTTCCCAGGACCCAACAGACCTCCAGCGAATGGGACAACTCGGGGCCGTGCAGCTCACACCTCAGATCCGGGAGGCTCCGCGCCGGCGCCGGCTTCAACGATACTGCCCAAGAAAGAGACCGTCACCCCAGCCCGGGATGACTGGGTCCGGCCCTCCTCCGCTGGCTGGAGGGGTTCCCGGGGGAAGGGTGTGGGCGGCGACGGGGGAGATGAGGAGAGCTGCGGGGGGAGCCGGGGAGGGACGGTAGGGACAGGAGGGTCCGTGGCGGGGAGAGATGGGGGGCAGTGGGGGCAGCGGAAGGGAGAGGCAGAGGGGAACGGGAGGGCTCCGGGGAGGGGTTCTGGGAGGGGCGTAGGCCGGACTGGCAATTTGACAGGTTTGAGCCCCAGCCCCGGGGTGACTTGGGCGAGCAGTCTTCCTCCCACCTTCCATCACCACCAGCTCGACTTTCTGCTCCAGCTTCCATTTGAGTTTCTCGATATACAGGCGGAAGAAGCCCGAGCCGGCGTGCTGGGCCTGGAGGTTCTTCACCTGGAAGTGGAGTCTGTGGTCCGAGCTCTTCTCTGTGAACCCCGTTTTCACCGACTTCCCCTCCCGATTCTGCTGCTCCTTCAGGTCGGTCAGAGCGGTCGAGAGATTGAAGGGTCCCGCCTGGTTCCAGAACATTTCCCAGTTCTTTTCCGAGGGCTTGAAGTTGAGGGTGAAGGTGAGTGTGAGCGAGTCGTTGACCACTCCGTAGAATATCTCGGAGGGTTTCCGGAAGCCTGGGGGAGCAGCCGGTGTGAGAGAAGGGAAGTTCGGGGAGGGATGGGGGAATGGGGATAGGACAGGGGTGGGAGGCGGGGCGGGGGATGGGGGCAGGGGCGGTAATCGGAAAGGGGGTCCCCGGCCCTGCCCGGCTTACCTTGCACCTGGATGTTGAAAGCCATGGTCAGAGGTTCAGTGGACCTGGAGGGAACGGACACAATACATTTCCAAGGTCCAGAATCCTCGATGCCCAAGGGCTGGGTGACCAGCGGGTCAGAGGTCACTTTCTGGATCGTCGGTTTCGTGTCTTTCGGTCCTTGCAACACCGCAGACAGACTGGCTACAGATAACTGCCCGTGCAAGGTCACTCTGATTTTCATGCCAGCCAGCAAGGTAATACTCGCGGTGGTAGGCAGCGTGCGATCGCCAGCGATGGTCACTAAGGGACGGTAATAGCGGCCCGTCACCCTCAGCCCCCACCCTCTCCCCTGTCTCCCCGTTCCCTCCACGTCCTGCGTGTTTACAACTCACGCTGTCCTGCGAACCAAATCGCACTAGAGGTGGCGGTGAGGTTTGGCTCTAACTCTCTCCCCTCCATTCCTGACTCTCCCCAAGAGACCCAGCGTCGACCGTCCGACCCCCCTGATTCTCCCCTCTCCACCCCTGACCCTCTCCAGTGATCCAGCCCGGACCATCCGAAACCTCTGATTCTTCCCCCGGCGACTCTCCCTTCTCCATCCCTAACTCTTTCCAGCGATGCAGCACGGGTCACCCAACACCCCTGACTCTTCCCTTTCCATCCCTGCCTCTCCCCCAGTGATCCGACACAGACCATTCACCGTCTATCAATTTTTTGTGTACGTTCTCGTTAAGCTCTTACTATGTGACAAGCGCTGGGGAAGATGCACGCTAATCAGATTGGACACGGTCCCTTTCCCTCATGGGGCTCACGGTCTCAATCCCCATTTTACAGATGAGGTATCTGAGACCCAGAGGAAGTGAAATGACTCGCCCAAGGTCACACGGCAGACAAGTGGCAGAGCCGGGATTAGAACCCATGACCTTCTGACTCCCGGGCCTATGCTCTACCCATACGCCAGGTGGCTTCTCGGGATCCGTTGACCCTCTGGAGAGGGTGGGGGGGAGGAGGTGACCGGGGCCTGGCCTCTGACCCCGTGACCGTGTCCTCCTTCCACCAGCGACCGCCTTCCCAAAAGCCTTGGGAAAAAACCCCTCGCCATCTTGGATGGGCATCACTGGCCTCTGGCCTCGACCTATGTAGCTCTGGTGACGCGTGGAGGCGCTTGGCCAAGAGTAGAGAGGCAGTATGGCCTAGTGGATGGAGCACGGGCCTGGAAGTCAAAGGGATCTGGGTTCTAATACTGGATCCTCCACTTGTCCGCCGTGTGACCTTGGGCGGGTCACTTCACTTCCCTGAGCCTCAGTTACCTCATCTGTAAAATGGAGATTAAGACAGTGAGCCCCGTGTGAGACGGGGAAGGTGCCCAACCTGATTAGCTTGAATCTACCCCAGTGCTTAGAACAGTGCCTGACAGACTGGGCGCTCACATATCATCATTAGCGTGGCTATTACTGGTCACCGGGTGCGCCCCGGGAGGCCGAGAGGGGTCGGGGATCGGAGGAGTGAAAAGTGAGGCAGGGCTGAGGCGGGAGTAGTAAGATCGCAGAGGACACTGGCCCAAAAGGCCAGATCTGGGCACCTTCCAACCCCGCTTGGAAGCTGTCCGTTCTGATCAGAGACTGAAGAGGAGCGAGGCTAGCGCCCAGCCCCGATAGGTGTGGCGGAGATGGCGATTCCACCCTCACGGCAGAAACCGGGGGCACCGGCCCCATCGCCCCGGTTGGCAGCAACCAACCCCCACCCAACCCTGTGAGGAAGATGAGCCCCTTTCTCACTCTTCAAGACCAGCAGCTGGACTTCTTTCTTGCTGCCTTCCACCTCACAGAAGTAGGTCTTGGAGTCCGCCAGCTCCACACTGCGGATGGTCAGAGGGAAGTTGCCCAGATCATTTTTTTCGGGATAGTCCACACGGCTCTGCAGCTGGGTCGGTCCTGGGAAAAGGGGACGCGAGGATCAGAGACCTGAACACCCCATGGGCAGGGGGGTCTGGGGCAGCTGACTCCAGCGGGGCCTTGACCCTGTGACCCCAGACCTCAGGTCCTCGCCCCTCCCAAAACGGAGTGGAATCCACAGCTGACCCTCCCGCCCCCAGCCCCGGATCTGGTGCGCCGACCTCGGACTCTCGGGAGACGCTTCCTTCCTCAACTCGATCCCCTTGCCCCCTCCTACCCCACCTCGCCACTCTCCCGTTACAACCCAGCCCGCGAACTTGGCTCTTCTAACGGCAACCGTCTCACTGCCCCTCCGTCTCGTCTATCTCGCCGCGGACCTCTCGCCCATGTCCCGTTTCTGGCCTGGAACGCCCTCCCTCTTCCTATCCGTCAGACAGTGACTCTCCCCACCTTCAAAGCCTTATCGAAGGCACATCTCTCCCAAGAGGCCTTCCCTGGCGAAGACCTCTCTGCCTTTTCTTCCACTCCCTTCCGCGTGACTCCGACTTACTCCCTTTATTCATCTCCCCCTTCCAGCCCCACAGCACTTACGTAAATGTCCATCCTTTGTTTATCCTAAAGTCTCCACCTCTAGACTGAGCTCTTTGAGGGCAGGGAATGTCCATTATATCGTACTCCCCCAAGCCCTTAGTACAGTGGTCCGCGTGCAGAAAGCGCTCAATAAATCCGATGGAGTCCGTCTTCCTTCCACGCTCGGCCCTCCCCAGTGCTGCGGTCTCATCCCGTCCCCTTCTGCCACAGTTCCATATCCGTGGTCCGCTAAAACCTCTCTCGGTAACCTCCTGGCTGACCCTCTTTGACTCTCCCCGCCGTCCCTCCCTCTCTGTCTCTCCTCTGCCCCCCAGCCCGGGAAGGGGAATGGGGCGGGGGCCACCTACCTTTGCCTTTCGTCAAGTGGCCTCCCCCGCGTATGATCATGACCCCGTCCGGCTGTTTCCAGATGTAAGTCGAATCTTTTTTTATCGATTGGCAAGGCAGCTGGACATCCTTGCCAACTTCTCCCAGAACCAGTTTCTTTTCCTTGTTCTTATCTGCCAGGACTCTGGGATGGAGGGGGAAGACTTTGGGATGGCGGGGGAATAGGGAGTCAAAGATCAGGGCGGGGACGCTACTGGCCCTCCCACCTCCCAACTCCCCCCATCCCAATCTTTCTGTCCTCCCTCCACACACACCGCCCCCCCCCCCCCACACGTATACGCACGCACCCAACAGCAGAATCAAGAGCAGGGGCGGAGCCGGGTGTCCTGCCCTGTTCATGGTGCCCGGGTTGGGTCCGAAGGGCTGGTCCTGAGTTTCCCCCGAGGGAACCCGCGGTGTCTGTCTGTCCGCGCAGGGAGGCTGGTCACCCTCAGGGCTCTCTGGGTAAGGAGTAAGGATGGACAGTGGGCCCACTGTCCCCTGGCTCTCCTCCTCTTCACCTGCCCCCGGGGAGACTGTAGGGCACTGGGAGGTGGGGGTGGGATATGGGGGAGGAAGAGGGGAGTCCAGTCCCGGGGAGCCCACTGGCCCCCGTAGCCTCGACCAGGCCCACGGCACCCATGTACGTATCTGTAATCTATTTATTTGTATCGATGTCTCTCTCCCCGTCTCTAGACTGTAAGCTCGCTGTGGGCAGGGAATGTGACTGTTCATTGTTTAATTGGAATCTCCCAAGCGCTTAGTAAATACAGTGCTCCGCCCACCGTGAGCGCTCCGTAAATTCGATTGAATGAATGAATGAATGAATGAAGCCTGACAGCCCACCGCCTCCCACCAAATCCCCCCACATCCCTCCCCAAGTCCCCCACATCCCCCCAGATCTCCCACATCCTCCCCAAGCAGCGGCCCGAGCCCGCCACATCCCCCCACCGAGCCCACCACACCCCCCCCACGCCCCCCTCGCCCCCCCAACCCGGCACTCACTTCCTGAGTTCCCCGAAAATCAAGATGGGCGCCCCGTAGGCAGCGGAGGGGGAAAGGAGAGTTGAGTTTCTTGTTTCTAGGCTGAGATCCTGCCTCTGGGGAGCAGAAGTGGACAGAGATAGGTTTCGTTTCCTAAGTGTCCCACCTTCTCGTGCCCGCCACTCTCCCTCCCCCCACACCGCACACCCAGACTAGATTGGAAACTCTTGGAGAAGCAGCGAGGCCTGGTGGCAAGAGCACGGGCTGGGAATCAGAGGTCGTGGGTTCTGATCCCGGCTCCGCCACGTGCCTCCTGCGTGAGCTCGGGCTAGTCGCTTCTCTTCTCGGTGCCTCGGTCACCTCATCTGGAAAATGGGAAATAAGACTGTGAGCCCCACGTGGGTCAGGGACTGCGTCCAACCTGATTGGCTTGTATCCACCCAGCGCTTAGAACGATGCTTGGCACAAAGTAAACACTTCAGTACCGTAACTATTATTATTTTTAGGGATCACGTTTACTATTTTTACTGGAGCCTCCCAAGTGCCCAGTTCAGTTCCCTGCACACGGTAAATTACTTTTTAAAGATGGCACGTTGTTAGGGCCTACCAGAAAACACAGGTTGAGCATAGACCCTGTCCCACAGAGGGATCGTAGTCTTCATCTCATTTTACAGATGAGGTGACCGAGGCACACGGAAGGGAAGCGACTTGCCCACGGTCCCACAGCAGACAAGCGGTGGAGTCGGGATTAGGACTCCCAGGCCCGTCGCTCTATCCACTAGGCTAGGTGTTCGGTAAAGACCACCGACCGTTCGTCTTCTGGATGTGAGAGGGTCGGCGACTCCGTTTGCCTTCCCCGGGCCGCGGCGGGGAAGGGGTCGTCTTGGGAGAAGGAGCTTTGCCAGGGTCAGGCGGAAAGGACAAGGACAGCAGAATCAGAGCTGGGGGCTGGGGACGCTGAGTGACTCTGGCTAGGGCGTCGTGGGGGCAGTCTCAGGACCAGCCAGACCCTCACCCTGGGGACTCCTCCTCACTGTGGTATTTGTTCTGCACATGGGATGCGCTAAACCCTGTACTGAGCGCCGGGACAGATACGAGATAATCAGGTCCCGCAGAGAGCTCACGATCTAAGTAGGAGGGAGAACGGGTATCGAATCTCCATTTTGCAGATGAGGGAACTGAGGCCCAGAGAAGCGAAGTGACTGGCCCGGCGTCACACAGCAGGTATAGCGGGGCGGGGATTAGAACCCGGGTCCTCTGACTCCCGGGCCCCGGCTCTTTCCACCAGGCCGCGATGCTTCTCCTGCGGGGTGGAGGAGCACAGCATCTGCACTCGGCCCCCTCCCCTGCTCCCCCCCTCTTTCCCCGCCCTCCTCGCCCCCTCCCCTCCACCTTCCCCCCAGTTAAGCTGCGGTTTTCCAGCTGCTTGTTTGTCTGCCGCTCAGTTTCCGCTGAGCTCAGGGGAGCCGGAGGCCCGTTCCCACAGCCTCCAGAGACCCCGCCTCCGCCCCGCCCCAAACCCGGCCCTGCCCAGATGCCCCATTCCTGCCACCCTCTCCCTTCTCTCCTCTCCCCCTCTTCTCCCTCCCCCCCCCCCCGCCCGCCACCCACCCTGGCTCCTGGTCCCAAGCTGAAACCGGACCCTAGAAATCCGGAGCAGCTCCAGAGGCAGCAGAAACACCCACGCAACCACACCCACACACATCACATACACATCACACACACATCAGACGCACACACACACATCAGACACACGCGTGCCCGTGCGCGCACACACGCGCTCTGGCTGGTGCTGGCCCCCAAGGTGGGCTGAAAGGGGAGGAAGAGGGCAGACGGGGTTCTGCCACAGGCGCCAGCCTGTGGTGCCACAGGCCCTTTCATCTCCTCTCCGCTGGGGCCTCCAAACCGCCCCCAGACCCCTGCCCCACTTCCCCCGTTACCATCCCCCCCACCCCCAGGCCCCATCCCGCCCTGGTTTCCCGTGACCCTCCCACTGCCCTGTGTGAGAATCCTGTGGTCTGGAGCCCCGCACCTCCCTCGGCGGACCGAGGGCCTTCCTTTCCTCCTTCCAGCCCCACGGCGTTCCTCAGCCCGGCCCCACACCGAGCCGGGCCAGACCACCCCCCAGGAGTCACCCCCTAAATCACCCCAGAAAATCACCCCGCTAGTCACCCAAGACCAGGGTCTCCCTTCCCTCGCAGTCATCTCAGAAAAGGCCCCTCTTCCCAAGTCGCCCCAGAAAAAGATCCCCCTCCCCCCAGTCACCCCTGACAGAGCCCCTGTCCTGTCCTCCCGAAACTCTGTCCCGGCGCACTCTCAGGGGCCCAAGCGGGGACGGGACGGCCACCATTTTGGGGCAGGCCCGGTCCCCGGACGGCAACGGGGAAAACAACTTCCCAGCCCTCGTCCCCCTCAACCAGCCAGATCCAGCCCCGAGGCGGGGGAGGTCCGCTTTGACCCCTTCCCCGACGGAGGGTACCCCAACCGCAGGCCCCTCGGCTTCCCCCCAGGCCCGGAAAGGGCCGGGCGCAGGTCAGACCCCGGGGCTCCCGGCCACCGAGCCGGGCGCCGTCGGCCGCCATTTCCCCTCGGCCAGAGCCGGGACGAAGGGGGACTGCCCACCGCCTCCCTAGGCCTTGGGTCTCTGGTGACCGCTCCGTCCCCTGGAGGGCTGCCCTCTCGCCCCAGCCAGAGTAGGGAGCGTCTGGAAATCCGTCCCCTGGCCCACCCTGCGCTGGGGTGGCCTGGGGGAGGGTCGGGGACCCGGGGGCTCGGAGGCCGGGGCCACCCGGGGCCGGGAGAGGCCCCTAAGGAGAGAGAACAGCAACAGGTTTTGCTGGTGGTTCCCTGTGCCCTGTACCCCATCCCTACCCTCTGAACTTCTCCCCTCTCTGCTCTTCCTCCCTGTCCTCTCCTCTGCCCCATCCCCTGCTCCCGCCGCCCCCGGGTTCTCCGGTCCCCGGTCCCCGCTGCGCCAGGAACACCCCAACCCCCCCTCCTCCCCAAGTCCAGTCCAAGCCTGGAGCTGAAGAGGACCCAAGTCCCCGGCCTAGCACCTCCCCATGGTAGGGGGCTGGGGCGAGGCCAAGGGAATGGGAAAAGAGTCCCATCTTACCGCCAGCTTCTGGACTCCGGCACCTCTGCCCTCCGCCCGCCTCTGCCCTCCGCACGGTGCCACGTGCTCTGCCCCAGCTCCGCCAGATGCCCGGCCTACGGGGAGCTCGAGGCAGAGACGGGCGCAGGCAGGAGCCCACAGGGGCGAAGTGGAGAGGAGGAGAAGGAGGAGGAGGAGGAGGAGGAGAGATTTCGGCTCTTGATGCCGCACTGGAGAGAGAGATACAGGAAACACCGTCAGCTCCGCCAGCCCTGCCTGTCCTGTCAGCACCAGGGACACCCCCAGCCCGCCCCCTCCTCTCCCTTCGGCCCAGCCCGGGTCTGGTCACCCGCGGCCCGGGAGATGAGGTACCCGAGGGGCGCGGGGAGAGACGGCCGAGGGCAGAGTCAAAGGTGCGTCCGTGGGCCGGCCCGGAGCCGGTCACTGCCCCTTCTGCCACCTCTGCCTCGGGCCCGCTAGGGGAGGGGAGCCCGAGGAGGTGGGGAGTTCCCAGAACCCTCCGTGACCCGGCCCGGCCCGTCCCGCACCCCCGGCTCCATTCGGTGCCTGTTTCGCCAGTGGTCTCCGAGCGCCCCTAAGGGCGTCGCCGGCCCCGGGGCCCCTTGCGGGAGGCTGGAGGGCTGGGGAGAAACTGAGGCAGGGGTTGGGGAAAGTCCCTGGGGCCCTGGGTCGGCCACCCCCCCCCGGCCAGCCAGCCTCTCGGACACTCTTAGAGGGGGTGCTGAGGCCCAAACCAAGGGGGCGGGGGGAGGGGAGAGAAAAGAGAAGGGGAGGGGTGAGGGAAGGATGGGGCCTCAGTTTTGGGGCAACTGTGAAGAGAATCCCAGGTGCGGCGTCCCCGGGGTTGGCTCTTTGCCCCCCCATTCCTACCCTTCAGAGCCCTGAAGAAGCACCTTTGAGTCATTGAGTGTCGCCCCCACCCCCTCCCCCAGGTTACCGAGCCCTCCAAGGTCACAGCTGACACCTGCACAGCCAGAGAGGCTGGGGAACCGTCAGCCCGGGGCCCGAGCAACAGGGGGGCTTCGGGGCTCTTCCTGCAGCCGGGCCGAACCGGGTCCGAGGCTGAGGGCAGAGGGCAGAGCGTGGACCGTGTTTCAGAGGGTGAGGACTGGGCTGGAGATGAGGTGGGTGGAGCCAGGCAGGTCCCAGAAAGGCCACCTGATGTTTTGATTTCCTTCCAGGGTCATGGGCTACAGCGAGGCAGGGCGGCTGCCGAGGAAACCACCCCGAACTGCACTGCTCCCCTGCCAAAGGAGGGTCCGGACTAAACCCACCGAGAAGCAGCCTGGTTTAGGGGATAGAGCACGGGCCTGGGAGTCAGGAGGACCCGGGTTCTAATCCCAGCTCTGTCACATGTCTGCTGTGTGACCTCGGGCAAGTCGCTTCACTTCTCTGGGCCTCGGTTACCTCATCTGGAAAATGGGGAGTTAGAGAGTGAGTCCCATGTGGGACAGAGACTGTGTACATTCTGATTGACTTGTATCTACTCCGGTGCCTGGCGCACTGTAAACACTCAACAAGTACTGTTATTATCATTATTATTATTATTATCAGCAACCGGTGCCCATGCCGGGTGAATGGAGGGAGAGAAGAGTCAGGGTCAGGCACGGGTTCAGCCCTAACGATGAGAGTCAGAGGGCGAGTGTCCAGAAGAGCAAGCGACATACTTCCTCCCAGATTTCTTGTGTCGCTGTTGAAGGCAGAGCCCCGGGCTGGACGGCTGGGTGAGCCGACCACAGGTGCATAACGGAGGGGTTGGTGGTTTTGTCTACCTGACCATCTGGAAACATCCAATTACCCATTGACCCACCAACCCAAATCATAAACCTGTCCCCCGCCCCCCTAGGAACAGCGTGACCCCGTGGAAAGAGCACAGACCCAGGAGTCGCAAGACCTGGTTTCCAAACCCACCTCTGCCGCCTATCTGCTGTGTGACCTGGGGTGAGTCACTTAATTACTCTGTGCCTCGGTTATCTCATCTGTAAAATGGGAATAAAGACTGCGAGCCCCGTGTGGGACAGGGACTGGGTCCAACTAATCACCTCGTATCTACCCCGGTGCTTAGAACAGTCTTGGCACATAGTCTCTGACCAGGTCTCTCACCAAACCGACAAACGAGGCAATCAAATATTCAGGACTCCCGGCCCAAGACCCAGCCCCAGCCCCACCCCAGATCCAACCCCCAGCCCCAACCCCCAGCCCCGGCCCACGTCCTCTGGCTGGGGCCGGCCTGGGCCCAGCACACCACCCCGCCCCGTGCACGTGGGGGTTGCTAGAAACCCGGTGGCGTTTTCTTTGGAGGTTTTTCCACTCCCCCAGATGACACCCCACCCCCTGACCTCCTGCTCCTTCCTGTCAAATCCGTGCTGGAGGCGAAGCTGACTCCGTGGCGGGAAAGGCCCAGCCTGGTCGAACCGTTCATATTTTCCGCTGCGTCCGGGCTCCACATTCATACCGTACCCTCATACCGTCGCTCCCTCCCGGCCCCACTCTTCCCTCACGGCTTCTCCGTCCCCTCCAAGTGCAGGCCAGAGAACGAGAGTCGGGGGGCCCGGGGCGGACGGGGCAGACAGGAGAGCCGGGGAGAGGGGGCGAGGCCGTGCTGGGAGGGGGGGGAAACAAGACCTGTGCCCTGGACTGCCGCGTTTTGGGGTTCAAATGGGATGGGGGCTCTTTGACTCTACTTCCCTCTCAGACTTGCCACCTCCCTCCGACACACACACATATGCAAGCGCGCACACACACAGGCACGCGCGCACCCACACAACGGTAGGTAACAAGGCTGGCAGGGAAACGGTGATTTCCTCTCTGGATGCCAGGGCCCCAGGCGACCAACGGCTGGGACAGCCCTGAAACCCCCGGTCCGGTCTCCTCCGGGGCCTCAGGACAAGGGGCGGGGGGCGGCCACCTCTCTGGTCTCCTCCGGGGCCTCAGGACAAGGGGCGGGGGGCGGCCACCTCTCTGGCCCTCGGACATCCAGGATCCAGGCGGCCGTGCCCTCCTCCTGCCCACCGGCGATCCCCCCGCCCCCTCGGGTCTCTGCAGCTCCCGTCCCTGTCTCTCCGTCTCTCCGTGGGGCTGAAAGGTGTCTCACTTTCATCAGAGCAAATGTTTGCCTTGGTCTCATTGGCTGAGCTCCTCCCGCCCTCCCACGTCTCCCCCGGTGGTACACTGCGGGTGAGGGGAGGAGGAGAAGGAGAGGGGCCTGGCCAGGCAGAGACGAGAGACACAGAGCGGCAGAGACAAAGAAGGACAGGGGGGCAGAAGCACAGACAGAGAGACACGGACGGACAGGGGCTGGTCATTTTCCTGCTCCTCTTCTGTGCGTGCAATACCATTTTTTGGAAGCAGCATGGCTTAAGGGATAGAGCGTGGCCCTGGGGATCAGAGGGACCCGAGTTCTAATTCCCACTCTGCCGCATGTCTGCTTTGTGACCTTGGGCGAGTCGCTTCATTTCTCTGGCCCTCAGTGACCTCATCTGTAAAATGGGGATTAAGAGTGTGAGCCCCATGTGGGACAGGGACTGGGCCCAACCTGATTGACTTGCATCTACCTCAGTGCTTAGAACAGTGCTTGGCATATAGTAAGTGCTTAACAAGTACCATAATAAGAATTATTATGACGATTAGTATTTTCCCCTGTATCCCACCTCTGGCCTTGGGAAGAAATTACTGCTATTCTTCTTCTTGTTATTATTGGAATTACTCTCCTCACCTTCAAAGCCTTATTAAAATCCCATCTCCTCATTTCCCCTACTCCTTCTCCCTTCTGCATTGCCTATGCGCTTAGACCTGTTCCCTTTCAGCTTGTAATATTCTCCCCACTCTTAGCCCCACAGCACTCATGTCCATCTCTATTATTTATCTTTTAATGTCTGTCCCCCGCTGTGGATTGTAAGTTCCTGGAGGGCAGGGGACATACCTCCCGACTCTGCCGTATTGTCCTCTCCCAAACGCTTAACACAGTGCTCTCTCCACAGCGAGCGCTCAATAAATACCCTCGACTGATGGATTGAGGAGCTTGGACGGCTGAGGCTGGGGAAGAGGCTTTAGGGATGACTCTCAAAGCAGCCTTCGGGTCTCAAAAGGAACCATTCGGGTGGACACGTAACCTTTTGGGTAAGTTAGTAAACGTCTGGGTGGGCTAGTAACATTTTGGGGGAACTGGTAAAGTTTTGGGTGGGGTAGGGCTCCCTTAAAAACGTTGTGGGGCCGGTCCTGAGTCGCTCGGTCAATATTTGCCGGCCCGCTCTGCTCTGGGAGGGTCAGGGCTGGGCGATGCCAGGCCTTGCCCCTTCCACGTCCCTCACCCTGCCCTAAAACCAGGTCTCGCCCCGGGGACCCCCAGGTGCCCGGTGGTCCTCGAAAGGGCCGCGAGGGGGCGCCGTCTGCTCGGGCCGAGGCCTGTGATAGGCTGGGATGGGATGGGTTGGGATGGATTGGGTTGGGATGGGATGGGATGGGTTGGGATGGTTTGGGATGGGACGGGAGGGGCATCAGTGGGTGGGGACTGGCCTCCGCCCCGGCTCTCCTACTCTGTGCCAGGCACCGTACTAAACCCTGGGGTGGATACAAGCAAATCGGGTTGGACACAGCCCCTGTCCCACGTGGGGCTCACAGCCTCAGTCCCCATTTTACAGATGAGGTGACTGAGGCACAGAGAAGTGAAGTGACTTAATAATAATAATTTGGTATTTGTTAAGCGCTTACTATGTGCCAAGCACTGTTCTAAGCGCTGGGTAGATACGAGCTGATCGGGTTGTCCCACGTAGGGCTCTCAGTTTTAATCCCCATTTTCCAGAGGAGGTAACTGAGGCACAGAGAAGTTAAGTGATCTGCCCAAAGTCACACAGCTGCTAAGTGGCAGAGTCGGAATTAGAATCCACAAACTCTGACTCCCCAGCCCGGGCTCTTTCCACTGAGCCACGCTGCTTCTCAAGGTCAGCTTGTCCAAGAGTTACAACAAATTACCCTATGACTCTCCTACCCCCCGGGGCTGTACCCTCGGGCCCGAGACCCCTCGACTCCCGCCCGCAGACCCTGGACCCCTCCTGGCCTTGAGGCCCGGTCCCCTCTCCAGCCCTGAGCCCTGGTCTGCCTCTCTCGGAGGACTCGGGGCAGAGGGTCCCGGCGGCCCGTAGCTGGGGAGAGGAATGGGGTAGGGGAGAAGCTGGGGAGGGGGCTTCAGACGGACGGTATGTGGAGGAAGGGGGGACAGACGGTGCCGTATCTGGATGGGTGGGGAGGAGAAGTAGCGTGGCCTAGTGGAAAAAGCCACGATCTGGGATTCAGAGGACCTGGGTTCTAATTCCATCTCTGCCAACTGCCTGCTGGGCGACTTTGGACAAGTCACTTAATTTCTCAGAGCCTCAGTTCTCCTGTTCTCCCTCCTGTTTAGATTATGAGTCCCATGCAGGACAGGGACTGTATCCAACGTGATTAGCTTGTATCTACCCCAGTACTTAGAACAGTGTCTGCCACATAGTAAGTGCTTAACAAATACCATAAAAAAAACCAAGCCGCTCAGAGACCTGTTTCATATCCGACAGACGATTACTTTCTCGCCTTCAAAGCCTAATTGAAGGTCCCATCTCCTTCAGGAGGCCTTTCCTGACTATGCCCTCATTTCCCCTTTCCCCACATCCTTCTGTGTCGCCCTAACTTGCTCCTTTTATTCATCCTCCCACCCAGCACAGCCCCACAGCCCTTATGTCCCTAACCATAATTTATTTTTTTATATTAACGTCTGCCTCCCCCTCTAGACTGTGAGCTTGTTGTGGACGGGGAATGTGTCTGTCAGATTGTCGTGCTGTCCTCTCCCAAGACCTTAGTACAGTGTCCTTGCCCACAGCAAGCGCTCAATAAATACGATCGATTCATTGGTGGGTAAGGAGGGCCGAGGTGCTCGGAGTCAATCAGAGATGGAGAGAGAAAGAAAATGGAGGCCTGGAAGGGAGAAGAGAAGAGAAGGGAGAAGAGGCCAGGAGAAGGGGCCAGGAGATGGTCAGGGGCATCCTCTGCCCCCAAGGAATGAGGATGGGCTGCAGCCAGACCGCCGGCTTGGTGAGTTCTCCAGCCTCGCTCCCCCGCCCACCCACGCCCCACTTTCCACCAGACCGGAGAGTTCGGAAGGACCCCCAGTCTCGTATGCTTGACCCTTGAGCTCTGCTACAACCCCCGGCTGCCGGCCCCGCCCCGAGAGGAGCCAGGTCCCAGTGGGCTGCTGCTGCTTCAGAGCTTTATTTCGGGGAAGCTGTTTTCACAGGGAGGCTGTAATCCGAGGAGCTGCTTTCGGGGGAGCGGGGATATTTGTGGGGGCGGCTGTATTCCAGGGGAGGCTGAGGACACAGGTTCCTCGAGGCTGGAGTGCAGTCACGGCTAATCTTGGTCCTCCTTATGCGGATCTCGGGTTTGGTTCTCCAGAGCAGGGAAAGTCTGTGGTCGCTGCGTGTTGGGGGGAGATGGGTTTGACTCTGGTCCTCCCTCCCAGCCCTCCGTCGATCCTGGCCTTGCCCTCCCCAACCCCTCGGCGCCCAGCCCTCTAATTCCCCCTCGGGGGTTCTCCAGGAGGTGGTCTAAGGGTGGGGGTCTCCGGAGGAGTCTGGTAAAGGTCCAGGGGGATCCTATTCTCCCCGCTTCTTGGTCTGTGAGCCCTAGGTGGGGCAGGAACTGTGTGACCTGACCATCTTGCATCTCTCCCCTTGCTTAATACGGTGCTTGGCATATAGTGAGCGCCTAACAAATACTGCGATTATTCATTATTAATCCATAAATATTATCTCTGACTGGCCGGGGGTCTCCGGGGACAGGAGTTCTAGGGGGTAGGGTTCCCAAGGGAGAGGATCTCCGGGGCTAGGGCGCTTGGGGAAGGGTCACCGGAGGGTCTTGGCGGAAGGGACCGGGGTCTCACCCGACTGCGTCGACGACGGAGCAGGGCGAAGGCTCCGATCGCCGAGAGGAGTAGGAAGGAGAGGCCAAAGCTGAGGCCGAGTGGAGGGAGCAACTTGCCGGGGCTGGCAGGGTGAGGAGTCGCCCCCAAGAGCCGGGCACCTGCGGGGAGAGGATGGAGGTTGGCAGCGGAGGAGCTGAGAGGGACTGGGAGGATCTGGAGATGAAGGCCGGGGGTGTGGGGCTTAGGGGTGAAGAGGGAAAGATATCCACAGGGAGGAGGGAGGACAGGGGGTGTCCACGGGGAAGGGTGGGGGTCAAAGGGTATCCACCGGGAGGAGTGGGGGAAGCGGGTAGCCACAGGAGAGGTTGGGAGTGAAGACGGGAAGGAGGCTGGAGAAGGGAGGCTGGAAGGGCGGAGGATGAAGGACCGGGGCGTTCTTGGGCGGGGAGCCGTCAGCAGGCCTCGCTCCCGAGCCGTTGGCCAACACGGCTGTGGGCGGCAGCGGGCCGCAGCGGATGTAGGGGCATCGCACCCAGGTGAGACCCGGTGCCACAGGATCTGTCCACGCCCAACCCCTCTCCAACCCACACTGGAGGCCCGGCCTCCTCTCGGGGGAGTCACGCAGGGCAGGCCACTGGTGGGTGGGAGAGCCCTGGAGGGGGTTCCAGAAAGCCTGAGAAGGTGTGGGAAGGGTCTGGGGGCGAGACAGGTAGAGACCCAGAAGAGGGGAGGGAGGTATGAGGCCGGGGTGTGTGTTTTGGGGGGGAACAGGTCAGGGTGTGAGAGTCTGAGGGTCGGAGTTCAGCGCACACTCTGACCTGCATCAGGCAGCCCCAGGGGCCCGGCAGCAGATCCCAAGCACTGCTGACCCAGATACAGGCTGCACGTCCAGGGCCCTGCCTGAAGACCCTCCTTCTCCAGCTCCAACCAGGGCCCCACGGGGAGGGGAGCATCCCCGGGGCCATGGGCCACCCTCGGAGGGGTCCACAGGAAGAGCTCATCCCCCCTGGCCGGAGTCACCGCACACAGGAGCTGCCGGCGGCGGGAGCCAGCGGGGGCTGGGCCGGGGGAGTCAGTGGCGGTCACTGGGGAGGAAGGTGAGGGGTCAACAGGAGCCCTCCCCGCCTCCCCCCTACTCTGAAATCCCCCACCGTCTCCCTTCCCGGCCTCGGGGCAGGACAGTAAAAGGGATTTGGGACTCGCGCAGACCGGACTGAACAGAGGCCCCGACATACGGACAGACCGGCCTGCTTGGACCTCAGGCGGGCCGGACGACGGGACAGCCCCCATCCCCACCGCCAGGTCACTTCCCGGCCGGTCCCCCCCGGGCGGACACCGACCCGTGATGGCGGCCAGGGTGACGGTTGTGCCGAGCCAGCGCCCTCGCAGGCTGACGTTGCAGTGGTAGGTGCCGGCCCGTTCGGGGGTCACTTCATCCAGCTGCAGCGCGAAGCTGCCGTTGACTCCCTCCACCGGAAGGACCCCTCCCCGGGGCAGGCTCCAGTGGGCCCCCAGGACGGCCGGGGCCTCCGGGACGGGAGTGAGGCGGCAGGGCAGCTCTGCGGGGGAACCGGCTCCGACATAGATGGTTCGTTGCTCTGGGGGCTCCAGACCTGGGCGGGGAGGAGAGTGAAGGTGAGGTGGGGGGGTCCGGGCCCAAGAACGGCAGCCAGGGTACAGGGGAGGGTGGGGAGGGTCGAGGGGGAGTTCCCGTGGAGAAGGTGGGGAAGGAAGAAGGTTATTCTGGGGACGGCTGAAGGCCGGGGGAATCCTTGGGGAGAAGTCGGGGGCAGAGGGTATCTGTGGGGAGGAGTGGAGACAGGGGGTATCCACAGGGAAGGTTTGGGTCACGGATGCCCACGGGGAGGGGTGGGGGGTGGGTGGGTCCACCGGGGAAGAGGGCGGGGGCTGGGGGCGGAGGCGGTACCCAGGACATGGAGCCGATGAGAGACGGAGACGTTGGATCCGTCTGAGAAGAAGAGCTGGCAGCGCCAGTGCCCGGCGTGGGCGAGGGTGACGTGGGGCAGGTAGAGGAGGCCCGGGGTTGGAGAGACAATGGGGGTGTCACCCCGAAACCAGAGCGAGAAGACAGGAGGTTCAGGACGAGTGGAGGAGCAGGTCAGGCGTACGGGGTCAGAGGCCACCAGGGTCCCCGGAGGGTCAGCCGTGACTGTGGGAAGAGGTCAGTTGTGACACGGAAGGGGTCAGCTGTGACCCGGGGAGGTCAGTGGTGACAGGGAGGGTCGGTTATGACGAGGGCGAGGTCAGTTGTGACTGGGGGGGGGTCAGTCGGGATAGGGGAGGAGTCATCTGAGACGGAGGGTGGGTTCAGCTCCGATGGGGGAGAGGTCAGCCGTGACCGAGGGCGGAGGTCAGTTGTGACGGCAAGGGGTCAGCTGTAACTGCGGAGAGGTCAGCTGGGACCGAAGGCGGGGGTTATTTGGGACGGGGAGGGGTCAGCTGGGACCGAGGGCAGGGGTCAGCTATGGTGGAGGAGGGGTCAGTAATGACAGGTCAGCTGGAACCAAAGGTGGGGGGGGTCAATTGGGAAGGGGGAAGGGTCGTCTGTGGCGGATCAGGCCAGGTCATGTGAGCGGCGGGAAGGAGGCCCCTTCCTGCACCTCTTCCTGTTCAGCCCCTTCCCCGGGTTTCCCTGCCGCCTCTCCAGCATCACCCCCGCCCCCGGGCCTTGTGTCCCCCCTCGGGCCCCGTGCGTCACCGGTGACTCAGTCTCCGGAGGCGGGGGCGTGGAGAGCCCCGGTGTCTCCCACCGCCCCCTCCCGCACTCCCTTTTCTCCTCTCCCCACCTCCCGAGAGTTGCCGTAGGCCCAGGCGCTCGGCGCCAGAGACAGCCGCACCGCCCCGCGCCCCCATACCCGCGGCCATGCTGAGATGCAGGAGGCACCGCAGTGTCCGGTCCCCGAAGCTGACGGTGGCTCTGTAGTCCCCGGCGTCCGGGCGCCGGGCCGGGAGTAGCCGCAGGGAGAAGTCTCCCCGGAGGAAGTCGAGCCCCCGGAGTTGGGCTCGCTGCTGCCGGGGCCGCCGGCCGCGCTTCAGCCCGCTGGGTTCCACGGCCAGGACCGTGTACCAGCCCGAAGAGGCCCTGAGGGGTGGGAAGGGGCTCAGAGGGCTCCGGGGTCAGTCGATAAGATTTACTGAGCTCTTAGGGTACGCAGAGCGCTGTACTAAACGCTTGGGAGAGGACCATGTGACGATAAACGGACACATTCCCTGCCCACGACGAGCTTACAGTCTAGAGGGGGAGACAGACGAATGGAAATAAATAAATGACAGATATGGACACGAGTGCTGTGGGGCCGGGAGGGGGGCGGTGAATAAAAGGAGGCAGAATTCGGTGGGGGCGAGGGGGGCGGCGAGATCCTGGGGGATCGGCTTGGGTGGGTTAAGGGCGGTTAGGGGGACGGGGGATGGGACGAAGTCCCCGGAGACGAGAGGTGAAGGGGAAGGCCGTTGCCACGAGAGAGGATGGACCGCGCGCCCGTCGGTGCCCATCTAGGCGAGGGCCGGGGGTCGTGGGGAGGGGGTGTCGAAGAGCGGGAATCAGAGGGCTCGGGTTCCGGGAGGTGGAGAGCCGGGCTTTGAGAGGTGTGAGGGTTCGGGGTCGGAGGGGGCCGTCCCTACCTGTCTGGCCGGTGATCCCAGCTGACGGCGGCCCCTCGCAGGAGGCTGCTGCGGTAAGCCATCCGCTCCTGGGGGCCGAGGCTGCAGGGCAGCTGGACTGGGCTCCCCGTCTGGGCCCACACCACCCGCACCCCGGACCCCGATTCCTCCTTCTCCGGGAGCTGGCTCCCCGCGGTCACCCCCCCTGCGGAAAGGCAGGACTGTGTTTCGGGGGGGAGTTCGAGGGTCACTTCCCGCCACTAAATTATGGTGCGGGAGAGAACTAGGAGGAGAGCTATGGCCCACTGGAAAAAGCCCGGGCCTGGGAGTCAGAGGGTTGTGCGTTCTGATTCTGTCTCGGTCACTTGTCTGCTGTGTGAACTTGGGCAAGTCACTTCACTTCTCTGGGCCTCAGTTCCCTCGTTGAGAAAATGGGAATGAGACCGGAAGCCCCACGTGGGACAGGGACTGTATCCGACTCGGTTTGCTTGTGTCCACCCCAACGTTTATTGCAGTGCCTGGCGCACAGTAATCTCTTAACAAATGTCACAACGATTATTAATTATCATCTGGACTCGTGGAAGAGATTCGAGTGGGCTCAGCGAGGGGGTCTGGTGAGATCCGGCCGGGGTCCTGGAGCTGGGAGGCCCGATCCGGTGGGATCCCGAGGGATCCTGGGACTGTGGCTCATCACCTCCTGCCCGCCCCTGTCCCCCAACCGAGAAGCAGCGTGGCCTAGTGGAAAGAGCCCGGGGCCTGGGGGTCCGAGGACCTGAGTTCTAATCCCGGCTCTACCACTTGCTTGCTGTGTGACCTAGGGCAAGCCACTTAACCTCTCCGTGCCTCAGTTTCCTCAACCGTAAACTGGGGATTGCATCCTACTCCCTCCCGCTTAGACGGTGAGCCCCATGTGGGACGGGGACCGGGTCCAACCCGACCAACTCGTATCTCCCCCAGCGCTTAGAACAGCACTTGACACACAGTAAGCGCTTAACGCATACCCGTGAAGCGAACGGACGAACAGCAAACAAACAAACAACCGGTCCGTACCTGACGGCAAAAGAGGCAGCAGCAGCAACAGCAGCAGCTCGAAAGAGAGCCTTTCCAACATCTCGCCTCCGGCCCTCCCGGATTCGGGAGGTGGAGGGGAGCGGGGCGAGGGGAGAGGGGTGACCGGGGGCGGGGGGCAGCTGGAGGGAGTGGCAGGGGGACCGGTGGGGACCAGGAGCGACCGGACTGCAGGCTTCCCCCGGGGAGTCTGGGCCCCTCCCGCTCCCTTCCCCTCCCGGGGCGCACGGTTTCGCTTCGCAGCGGAAAATGTGAGGGGGCGAATTCCTGACAGCCCCGCCTCCCCGCCCCCCACCCCAGATCGACTTTTGTTTTCGGACTCTCGGTGGCCCCCCCCTCCTCCCGGCCCTGGCATCTGCCCTAGGCCCAGGTCTTGCCCTACCTGGCCCCACCCCTGCTTCCGGCGAGATCTCTTGTTTTCGACCTCCCTGAGGTTCCCCACTTCCCTCCCACCCCTGGGACCCGCCCCCGGACCCAACCCTAGCCTTCCCCCTCCCCAGTCCAGTCCCACTGGCCCCACGAAGGCTTCCCTGCACCCCCAGCCTCCAGTCCCACTTTTCTTTTGCTTTCTGCCTCTCTGAACTCTAAGGTCGTTGTGGGCAGAGAATGTGTCTGCTTATCGTTCTACTGTACCCTCACCAGTGGTCGTACAGTGCTCAGCACACGGTAAATGCTCAAATACGATCGAATGAATGGGTGAAGGAACCCCTGCCTGACCCCTGGCACCTGTCCCCGGCCTCACCCCCGGCCCCAGCTCCACCCCCAGCCCCGGCCCCACTTGCCCTTTGTGTTCTGCCTGTTTGCCCAGTTCCGCCCGGGCCCCCATCCTCGCCCAGCCCCAGCTCCCTCTCCCATCCGGCCTTCCGTCCACCCGCCCGTCCACCCACCCCGTCCATCCATCCATCCCTCCTTCCCTCCCTCGGTCCAGACAAGCCAGTGGACGGGGCCAGGAGGGCCAAATCAGGGAGATCCCGAATGCCCCCCTTCCTGCCCCCCGTCTCCATCTCTCCACCCCGGGAAGAGGCCCCCATCTTCTGGGAAGGTGGGGCGAGAGGAAATCCCCTACGCCCCCCAAACACCTCAGAGCTTCCGCCCCCACCGGGGGCCTGAACCCGAGGGAGAGGAAGGGGGAGGGGGGCCGAGAAAACTACCGAAAGAGAAACAGACGCTGGAGGAAGGGGGGGTCTCGGAGAGAAGGAAGCACCAAGCGCTTGCTTTTTGATTACCCTGGGGGAGCCGGGGGCCTCTCCCTCCCCCCACAGGAGCAGAGGACCCACTCCCTGTAGGATTACGACCCCCTCCCCCAAGACTCCCCCTTTAGTGGGCAAGCCCCCAGCCCCTCTGCCTCCCCTGAGGGGCTCCCCATCCCTGGAGCTGTTCTCCAGGGGCCTGCGGGCACAGGCAGAGAGAGCAGCAGGGCTCGGGCTGTCTGGAATTATGTATGGGAGGGGGGATCGGATTGGAGTTGGGGGCGCAGTTGGGGGGGCCCCTTTCATGGGGGGGTGTCTGGGGCTTGACTGCGCCTCCAGCCCCCCCTTACCCCCCACCTTCCCCGCCGACGAGGTCCTTAGCGGAGAGAGCCGGGGAAGCAGGAGGCCAGTTAAAAACAGAAGCGCGACCGTTTCTTTATTAAATTATACAAAAATGGGGGAGGGCGGGACGGAAGGGGAGGAGGGGGCGGAGCGGCTTCCCGCCAGCCCCCAGCCCGGTGCAGGACAGAGGACTGGGTACCAGGGAGAGAGACGGAGACGGGAAGAGGAGGGTCGGCGGACCGAGTGGGGGAAGGAAGGGGTCAGGAGGAAGGGGGCGCTGGGGGTGAGAGGGTGGGGGTGGGCGTGGGGTCCTGGGTGTCGGGGGGCGGGGAGCGGTGAGCCTCGGGTGGGACGGCTCTCCCGGCCCCCTCCCCCGCGACCTCCCTGCCCCCATCCCCAGCCCGGCCCAGCGGGCTGGGGTTCACGCGGAAGCCCCGTTCTCTGTCTTCTGCCTCTTGGGAGCCGCTTCATCCTGCCAAAGCGTCGGGGTACGTTGGGAGGGGGAGGGTCGGCGGAGCCGGCCGAGCCGTCCCCCAGCCCCTCTCCCGGCCCCGCCGGCCCGGCCCCGGGGCCCTCCCCGCCCGAGCCCCCACCTCATCCTCGGCGGCTCTCTTCAGTGCGGGCCCTTCACCCTCCTCCTCGTCCTCGTCGCCGTCCTCTTCTGCAGAGCCAGAGGGGTCGGGCCTGGGTCACCCCCGAAGGGTCCTGTCCCCCTCCCGCTCTTTCCCACCGCCTGCTGCCCCCCTCCCCCCGACCCCTCCGATCTCCAGCCTTCCCCGGGCACGCCCACCTTCATCCTCCCCTTCATCATCCTCCTCTCCATCCTCGGCTGTCTCCTCCTCCTCCTCTTCTTCGGCTCCGTTCTCCTCTTCCTGGAGGGAGGGGACTGTCAGTCTTCCGACACAGAGTCTCCTCTCCCCCCCCCCCTTCGTCTCACCCGGGGCAGGGACCGAAGGCTTCGGAGACCTTCGGCGGGGGGGATCTGAGGGACCAGGGAAGTGGGGACGGGGGGCAGGGGAAGGGGGTTGGGAACGGGAAAGGGGTCAGTCGGGCAGCCCCCCCCCCCCCGGCTCCACACCTCCACCACTTCCTTCTTCCTCTCCTTCCGGCTGGGCTTCTCCTCGGCCTTCTCCTTCTTCTCCTTCAGGTCCTGAGGGAGATCAAGGGGAGACGGATGAAGCCTCGTCCAGGATCAGACCCTCCAGCCCCGGGCCGGTCCCCCCGCCCCCCGACCCGGGATCAGGGGGTAGAAGCATCCTGCAGAAGCCCCCACCCCCTTAAGATCCTGAAGGCCGAGCCGGGGGCCACGGAGGGCGACCGCTTCCTTCGGCCTGTCGGTCCCCGGGGGCGGCGGCGGCGGCGGTGGCGGCCAGGGTCAGAGAGGAGCTCAGCTCAGCACAGTAAATCTGGCCATCTGGTCCCCTTCCCCCGCCCACTGCCCGCCTGGCCTCTCCTCCTCTCCTTCCCCCGCCCCGGGGGCCTGGGCTCTCGCTCCCTCCCTCGGCCTTTTGTCTTTCTCTGCTGCCTTTCCTTCCATTTCCCGAGCATCTCTCCCTGCTTCTGGGTCTCTGGGGCCGCCGGGCCCATGCGCCTGCGTGCATGTGTGGGTGACGGGGGGCGGCCTCGATCTGCGTGCTTGTGATGGGGGGGTGATCTCTGTTTGGGTAAAGGGGGTCTCCATCTGTGTGTCGGTGTGTGGTGGGGGAGGCTCTCGTCGAACTGCTTGTGTGAGGGGGTTCTTGGTCCGTGTAGGCGTGAGGGGGTTCTTGGTCCTTGTAGGTGTGTTTGTGTACGGTGGGAGGGTTCTGTTTGGGTGGAGGGGAGGTCTCGATCTCTGTGGGCATGTGTGTGCGCGCGTGGGTTTGTGTGGGTGTTGTGTGAACGTGAGTAATCAGGCTCTTGGTTCCGAAGGAAGCCCGCACACACAGCAGGATGACCTAGCCGCCACCTCCACGCACACAAGGCTTCGGGAGGGGAGGTTGGGGAGGGTCATGGGTCCGGTTTGGGGCCCAAACTCTAGTCTCTAGTTGCCGGCCCGCAAAGTAATGTGTGTGTGGCGGGGGGTCACAAGCACTCCCCCTCCCCCAGCTCTCTAGAGATCTGGGAAAGGGCAGGGGTCAGACTGTATCCATATGTCACACTCGACGAATCCGCGTCTCTCCACTTGCACTGGGCCGAGTGTGCGTCTAGGAGCGTGTGCATCCTCTGAGGTGATGAGACTCTCCTTGTGTTTCCGGGGGGGCAAGGGTCACCCGGTGAGCCACCGTCTGAATGCCCGGGCTCCGTGTGTGTGTGCGCGCGTGTGTGTGCGCGTTTGCTCACGTGTGAAACCCACTGTGCGTCTGTTGTGATTTCTTGTGCGAGGCACGCACACGTAGGTTGTGTTCCTGTGTGCCGAGCAGCGTGGCTCCGGGTCTGTGGAACTTGGGGGCCGGGGGGGGGGGGGGCCGCCACCATCTCTGCGGCCCCGAGGAAGGGTCCCCCATTTGGCAGAAGGAAGGGGAGCAGGGGGTGAGTGAGCTCGGCCCCACGTGACATTACAGCACGTTCGGCCTCTCGGTCCCTCTGCCCAGCCGCCCGCCTTCCTGCCCGCCTGCCTCTCTCTCTCTCTCCCTCCCTCCCTCCCCTCGGGCCCGGCTGGGATTCAGACTCCCCCCGGACCCTCATCCCTAGTCCACTCGTCCCCCCCACCTCTCACCACTCCATAGGGCATCTGGCTTGGGGTGGACGGCACCCCCACTGGCTCCCCCATTTCCCCCTCCTCACTCGCACCTCCCCTCCGCTCCCTCCGCCCCAAGGCCGCCTGGCCGCCGGCCGAGGGCTGGAAAGTACCGGAGAGGCCAAAGTCCGAAGGTCTGGCCCCCGTCCTCCCGTGTCCCCTCGCCGCTGCGGCCACTGTCCCGCTCTGCCCCCTTGCCCCGGCCCTAGGGCGGTGTTTGGGTTGGACATTCTGCCGGGCTTAGCTCTCAGGCCCCCGAGACACACGCAGACACACATACCCCCCCCCCCCACCAGATGGAGCCCAGGCCAATAACCAACCAACCCACAACAAGGGAGACCATCCTCTAAGCCCTTCTCACCCCAGCCCAAGCCTCCCTCCCCTCAGAGGCCACAGCTTCACACCACCCATACACTCACACACACACACACACACAGACCCATCCCCTTGTGCCACAATCACTCACCCTTAGAGACCCATAGTGACCCCCTCCTTGGTCACATGCCGTCAGTGACACACCAGCGCACTGTGACAGACACAGGAATGCACGCGCGCGCACACACACACACACACACAAGGGTGTCACCCTGTGCCACAATCGCCGTTAGAGACCTATAGTGTCTCCCCCCACACCTCCCCCGGTCACATGCCGTCACGGTGACACACCAGGGCACCGTGACAGACACACCAATGCGCCCGCGCGTGCACGCACACACACAAACACATCCACCGACATGCGTGCACACTCAGGGACACGCGCCCCCCCCCCCACTCCTTTCCTCTGCCCCAATAACCCTGTTGGGTTTCTTCTGTTCCCTCCCATCTAGGGGAGACTTCGTCCCCCGGGTGCCCCCCCCCCCGCCCACTGATTGTGGTGACCGCCAGCAAGGGGAGGGGAGGAGGAGGAGGAAGAGGAGGAGGAAGAGGAGGAGGAGAGGGAGGGGGGCAAGGGCGGCCGGGCCAGGGAACCCCTCCCCCCTTCCTCCGTGGGATTTCCCCGCTGTCCCCGCGGATCCGGAGCCCCGCGATGGAGCAGGCGGGCAGAAGGAGCGGCCCGGGGACCGGGGGGGGGGGGGATCTCAAAGCGCTTAGCGCCGGGAGGGGAGGTCGCGGGTGGGCGGGGGGAATGCCGGGGAGACGGGACGGGGGGCGGCGGGGAGAAAACGGGGGGCTGGGATTTGGGGGAGCGGGGGGGAAGGACCGGGCCCGTCCAGGGGGGCGCGGGAGGGGAGGGGGCGCCCGGGACGGGCAGGAAAGGGGCGAGGGTCAGCAGGGGGGCGGCCGGGAGGTCCGGGGGTGGGGGCGCGGGTCCGCCCGGGAGACGGAGGGGTCCCCGGAGGGGAAGGGTGGGGGGGAAGAGGGGAGCCGGAGGGGGGGCGGCGAGGCGCGGGGCGGAGAGGGGGCGCGCAGAAGGGAGCGGGGATAAAGGATGCTGATGGAGCCGGGAGCGCTGTCGGGGGCAGCCTGGGGGGCGGGGGGGACGCACGGGATCCAGGAATTCGGGGTGCAGCCGCCCCCCCCCCCCACCCTCGCCCCCCTACCTTGGCGCTGAGCTCGGCCGCCGCCTCCGCGCTCTTCTCCGACATGGTGCCGGGGCCCAGGGCCGGGGGTCCCGGGCGGGGTCGCGGGGCCGGGCGGGGGGCAGGGGGCGGCCGGGGGTCCGAAATCCGAAAAGGCCCCCTCCGGTCCCCGGCGGGGAGAGGGAGGGAAGAAGAGGGCGAAGGGACGGGAGAGGCCGGAGCCGGACGCGCAGCGACCGCGCAGGGAGCGCGCAGTGGCCGCCGACCAGCCGCTGCCGCCCCCGGGAAGGGAACCCGCTTATAAAGCGCCGCTGCCCAACGGGAGGAGCTTCCCGGGGGTGGGGCGGGGACGGACGGACGGCGGGGGGCCGGACGGACGGACGGAGAGAGGGAGGAGCACCGGGAGGAGGGGAAGAGGGACGAGAGGAGGGAGGCCGAGGGGGAGGAGAGGCCCGGCGACAGACGGGCCCGGCCCGGGGACAGACGCGGACACCGACAGACACGCACGGGGTGGGGAAGGGGCGGCTCCCCTCCCCGGACGTCCGATACGGTCCTGGGGAAGCGGAGGGAAAGCCGGGGGAGGCCCGGGGGGGACAGATTAGAGCCCGGAGGATCTGATAATAGCCACGGTGATGCCATCTGCTAAGCGCGCCCCGTGTGCCAAGCACCGTGCTAAGCGCTGGGCCGGACGCTCCGCCGCCCCCCGCGCCGGGGAAGGGCCTCTGGACGTCCGGACCTTGGCCTCCTCACTCAGCTCAGCCTCCGTCCCTCGCCTTCCTCCTCCCGGTCCCTCTCCACTCCCCCTCCCGCCCCCATCCATCGGTGGGCCGGGGTCGGTGGGTTAACTTCCCTGTGCCTCAGTGACCTCATCTGTAAAAATGGGGATTTAAGAATGTGAGCCCCACGTGGGACAGTCTGATAACCCTGTATCGACCCCAGCGCTTAGAACCGTGTTCAGCACCTAATTAGCGCTTAACAAATACCATTATTATTCTTATTGTTCTTATTATTAACAATCCGGGCAGAGTCCCGGGAGGACAGAGGAGGAAGCCGAACTAGCCCGGCGCTCCGGGAAGTCGCCATCCAAACTTGTTAACTAAGGGAACGGAGGAAAGAGAACAGAGAGCGGAATGATCCCCCACGGACGGAGGCTGAAACCCACCCTGAGCCCCCCAGGGACGGCTGGGTCGCAACGGAGAGGCGGCCCGATGGAGGAGGGTGGAAAGGTCTTGAACACTTCCCCGTCTCCAATCCGCTTGAATGAGAGTGGTATTCGTGGAGCCCTTATCATGGGCCGGACACCGTACTGAGCGCTTTCCCATCTCTCTCTCTCTCGCTCCCTCTCTTCTCTCTCTCTCTCCTGTCCCGTACTCAAACAAACACCTATCTCTTCTTCCTTCCCTCGCCTCCCCTTCTTTTTTCTCCTACCTCTTCGCTTCCCCTCCTCTTGCCTTCCCTCGGGGCCTTGTTTCCCCTCCACTCAACCGCTCCATCCCTTACCATTTCACGTCTCGCCTCTCCCATTTTTGCCCATCCTTGCTCCCTCCCCTGCCATCATAACGCTCTCCCCCTTCTCTCTTGGCACATAGTAAGCTCTTAACAAATACCATCATCATTATCATCCCTCCCCTCCCCTGTCATAACGCTCTCTCCCCTCTCTCTTGGCACATACTAAGCGCCTATCAGATACCATCATCATTATTATTATTATTATCATCTCTCCCCTCCCCTATCGCCCTCTCCTATCTCTCCCCTCCCCCGTCCTTTGTCTCTCTTCTCTCGACCCTCCTCTGGATCTCTTCCTTATACCCCTCGCCCCATCCTTGCTCTCTCCCCTGCCACAACGCTCTCCGATCTCTCCCTTCCCGTCTTTCTCTCTCTCCCCCCCCTTTCCACCACCCTCCTCACCCCATCCTTCTTCTCTCCCCTGCCATCTTGCCCCCTCCTATCTCTCCACTCGCCGGTCCTTCCATCTCTCTGTCTCTGTCTCTGTCTCCCCGCGATGCCCGCCTCGCCCCGTAGCTGCGCCGTCTCCATATTTCCGTGCCCAGGACCTTGCCAGATTGGTGGCAGAGGCGACGGTTGTTTTGGGCTAGAAGTGTGGGGGGGGGGGAGGAGGGCGGGGAGGGGCTGTGGTCTGGGCGAAGCTCTCAAAAATCAATGGAGGATCCAGAAAGGAGCTAATTCGGGCTCGTCAGAGGCTCGACTCTCTCTGCAACTTTTTTTGCCCCAACTCCATTCGGCCCCGCCGGGTCTCCCATTTCCCCTCCTCTCCCCCTCCCCTCTTCCATCTTATTTTATCTTCCAATTGGGATGGGCCCCAGGGGTAACCCCTCCCTCCCGTCGCCTCCAGACCCCACCCCAAGCCTTGGGGAGCCGGAGCCGCCCATCTGGAGCCATCCCCCTCCGTACCCCCCGCCCCCTCCCCAGGGCCGGTGTTTGGGTGTCTGGCCCGGGGGCGGGAGGGGTGATCCGGGGTTGGACGGGTTCCCGGGCGGGGCCGCCCTTCCCCCCCGCCGCCCGGAGTCCGTCTCCATCCGGATGGCGGGGCATCGATTAGGGGGGCGATCGACGATCGATCAGGGCTCCCCCTCCCCGGCACTGGACGGGGGTGGGGGGGGGTCTCTCTTCGTTGGCTCCGCTCCCGTTCCGGCCCTGCCCCGGTGTCCGTCTCTGAGACCCCCCCCCCGGGCCGTTCCGTCCGTCCCTCCGCTCCGCCCCGTCCACCGCCTGCCCCCCCCCCACCGAGACCCTCCCCCCCGGGGGGAGCCCCCCCATCCCCTTCCCCGCCCCCATCGTCCCGGCCACCCCCGCCCATCCCCCCCGGGCCGTCCCGCCGGGCCCGTCCTCCCGTCGCCATGGAAACGGGTCCCCCACTCCGGTCACCTCCACGCTCCCGCCGCCGCCCTCCATCCTCCACCTTCCTCCTCGTTTTTCCCCGCCAGCCAATGGGAGCCCTGTTGCCAGGTGGAATGCTCATTTGAATCGTCCAATCGCGGGGCCCGTCCTCTCGCCCTGCCTTATTTGGGGATGCGAGCAAAAAACTGCCCCCCCTCACCTCCCACCCCCTCCCCTCCCCTCCTCCCCGCGGGGACCCGGGACCCCGCTGCCGCCCCCCGTCCTGCCCCCCCCCCTCCCTCGGCTCCCCGGGGCTGGTGGAGGGGTCCGGGGTGCCCCCGGTGGGGGCGGGGGACGGGGGGAGGGGGAGGGGTCCCGGCCCGGGGCAGCTGCAGTGGAAAATTCCAGGGAGGGGAGGGGGCGGGAACACCGAGTCCGGCCGGGCCGGGGGGCTCCGGGAGCCGGGATGCTCGAGGTCCTCGAGGGCTCCGGACCCGGGGCTCAGCTGGGCCTTGAGGGCCGCGGACGCGGGCTGGACAGGGAAGGTGGCGGGCAGCTGCTGAGCTAACGGGGCAGGCCAACCCCATTTGGGTCCTTCAATCGATCGATCGTATTCATTATCGTGATTATCATTAGACTGGTATTTGTTCAGCGCTTCCCAAGCGCCAGGCACTGTACTGAGGGCTGGGGTAAATACGCTCCTTCATTCATCCTCCCTCCCTCCCATCCCACAGCTCATATATATAATAATGGTAATAATGACGGCATTTGTTAAGCGCCCACTATGTGCAAAGCACTGCTGTAAGCGCTGGGGAGGATAATAATAATAATAATGTTGGTATTTGTTAAGCGCTTACTATGTGCCGAGCACTGTTCTAAGCGCTGGGGTAGACATAGGGGAATCAGGTGGTCCCACGTGCGGCTCACAGTCTTAATCCCCATTTTACAGATGAGGGAACTGAGGCACAGAGAAGTGAAGTGACTTGCCCACGGTCACCCAGCTGACAAGTGGCAGAGCTGGGATTCGAACTCATGAACCCTGACTCCAAAGCCCGCGCTCTTTCCATGATCAGGTGGTCCCACGTGGGGCTCACAGTCTTAACGCCCGTTTTACAGATGAGGTCACTGAGGCACAGAGAAGTGATGATGTTGGCATTTCGTTAAGCGCTTCCTAGGTGCAGAGCACTGTTCTAAGCGCTGGGGGAGATAACAGGGAAATCAGGTTGTCCCACGTGAGGCTCACAGTCAATCCCCATTTTACAGATGAGGGAACTGAGGCCCAGAGAAGTGAAGTGACTTGCCCACAGTCACACAGCTGACACGTGGCAGAGCCAGGAATCGAACCCACGACCTCTGACTCCCAAGCCCGGGCTCTTTCCACTGAGCCACGCTGCTTCTCATATATACCTGTATGGGTCTCTAATTGATTTAGTTATCTATTTATATTAGTGTCTGTCTCCTCCTCTAGAATGTGAGCTCATTATGGGCGGGACTGGTTCTGTTATTATATTGTACTCTCCTGAGCGCTTAGTACAGTGCTTTGCACACAGTAAGCGCTCAATAAATACGATTGAATTAATGAGTACTTGTTGTGGGCAGGGAATGTGCTTATTGTTTTATTGTACTCTCCCAAGTGCTCGGCACACAGTAAGCGCTTAATAAATGCCATCCAGTGAATGAATGAAAGGTTGGACGCGGTCCCTGACCCACATCGGGCTCACAGTCTTCATCCCCATTTTACAGATGAGGGAACCGAGGCACAGAGAAGTGAAGTGATTCTCCCAAGCTCACACTGCGGACAAGTGGCAAAGCTGGGATCAGAACCCAGGTCCTTCTGATTCCCAGACCCGTGATCTATCCACTAGGCCATGCTGCTTCTCTGCTGGGCGTTTACTGTGTGCAGAGCACTGTACTGAGCGCTTGGAAGAGTACAGTATAGGAGCTGGTACCACGACGAGCTCACAGTCTAGAAGGGGAGACAGACGGTAATAGAAATGGATAAATAGAGGATAGGGACATAAGTGCTGTGGGGCTAAAGTAGGGGTGAATAAAGGGAGCAAATCAGGGTGACGCAGAGGGAGTGGGCAAAGAGGAAACGAGAGCTCAGTCAGGGAAGGCTTCGTGGAGGAGACGGGCCTTCGGTCTGTCTTTCGTATATGGTAGAGAGGGTGGGGGGTGGGTTAAAGTTCATCCAGACTCTGGAAGTTCAGTCCAGACAGCTAATAATAATAATAATAATGTTGGTATTTGTTAAGCGCTTACTATGTGCCAAGCACTGTTCTAAGCGCTGGGGTAGACACAGGGGAATCAGGTTGTCCCACGTGGGGCTCACAGTCTTAATCCCCATTTTACAGATGAGGGAACTGAGGCACAGAGAAGTTAAGTGACTCGCCCACAGTCACACAGCCGACAAGTGGCAGAGCTGGGATTCGAACTCATGAGCCCTGACTCCAAAGCCCGTGCTCTTTCCACTGAGCCACGCTGCATCACGCAGCTGTGATGTAACAAGGGCAACGCCCCCAAATCTCAAAGCCAGGGCCACCAGCCCGTCGCCCACACAGCTGGGAACGGAGTGACACCCAACCTCTTGCCCTGCTGGAGTTGGCATCCTCAGACTGGACTCTTTCTCCAGTTTGGCTACCTCAGGCTATCAGACTCATTTTTTTCTTCCTCTTTCACTGATGTAGTTTCCTCTACAGCCCCACCTTTTTTTTTTTTTTTTTTTCAGAAAGGCAGGGGCCTGTGGTCCTGATTTTCCTTTTTCTCTTTTCAGAATTAAAATCTGGATCCGAAGCTCCCTGGAAGGCCTCGACCGGGCATAATCTGGAACCTAAAGGATAGCCTTACAGTCCGGGTCACAACAGCCAGTTGCATTGGTGACGAGAACACCCATCAGTCGACAACCACGGCCTAGGTCAGTGTGTTGGGAGGACGGTACCAGCCCCCTCCTCCCCCTCCCCCAAACCCACTTCTCACTGAGCACCCAGATGGGGGGCTCTTCCCCTAATCTTTGTGACCTGGGGGCTCAGAGGAGGCCTGGCGGAAGCAGTGAGGGTCAGGGAGAGAACTTGAGGCAACTTGTCTACCAACTCTGCAATACCGTTCTCTCCCAAGTGCTTAGTACAGTTTTCTGCACACAGCAAGCGCTCAGTAAATACAATTGATTGATTGATTGATTGAAGGAAGCCAGAGGAAGCTCTTGGAAGCGGCATTTGTTGAGCATCCCTTGAACTGGACTCCCGTATTGTGCTGAGCACCGTGCACAGCTTCTGCTAGGCCTTTGGGAACATATCATTTTCGTGGATGCAAATGATAATGGGTAATTGCCAAGTGCTTAGTACAATGTTTTGCACACAGTGCGTGCTAAATAAATACAACTGAATGAATGATTACATAAATAAACAGATTAATCCTTGAGGGTTGAGGTGACTGATGGGAAGACATTCATTCATTCATTCAATCTTATTTATTGAGTGCTTACTGGATGCAGAGCACTGTACTAAGAGCTTAGAAGAGTTCAATAAAACAATTAACAGATGCATTTCCTGCCCACAGCAGCTTTTTTGAGCAAGAAGATGGTGATCAATCAAGGAATTCCTCCCGGAGGAGATGGCTTCCTCCAGCCCTTATGTATAATATCTATACTTGATACATTTATATCAAGGAGCAGCGTGGCTCAGTGGAAAGAGCACGGGCTTTGGAGTCAGAGGTCATGGGTTCGAATCGCAGCTCGGCCACTTGTCAGCTGTGTGACTTTGGGCAAGTCACTTAACTTCTCGGTGCCTCAGTTACCTCATCTGTAAAATGGGGATTAAGACTGTGAGCCCCACGTGGGACAACCTGATTCCCCTGTGGCTACCCCAGCGCTTAGAACAGTGCTTGGCACATAGTAAGCGCTTAACAAATACCAACATTATTATTATTATTATTATGCTGGACTGTAGCTCACTGTGGGCAGGGAATGTATTTGCTAAATTTGTGGTATTAAATTCTCCCCACTTCTCTCTCTCCTCCCTTCCCTCTTCTGTCTCCCCTCTCTCTCCAGTCCCCTCCCTCTCCTCCTTTCTCCCTCCTCCTTCTTCTCTCCTCTCTCTTTCCTCTCCCCTCCCTTCCCTCTCCTCTCCCCCACCTCTTCCTTCTCTCCCACCTCTCCTCTCTCTCCAATTCCCTCCCTCTCCTCCTTCTTCTCTCCCCCTTCCTCCTTCTTCTCTCCCCTCCCTCTCCTCTCCCCCATCTCTTTCTTCTCTTCCACCTCCCATCTCTCTCCAATCCCTTCCTTCTCCCTTCCCTCCCCTCTCCTGTCTCCCTTCTCTCTTCAATCCCCTCCCTCTCCTCTCCCCCACCTCTTTCTTCTCCCCCACCTCCCCTCTCTCTCCAGTCCCCTCCCTCTCCTCTCCCCCACCTCTTTCTTCTTTCCCATCTCAACCTCTCTCCAATCTCCTCCCTCTCCCCTCCCTCCCCTCTCTCTCCAACTCCCTCCCTCTCCTCTCCTCCTTCTTCCTTCCTTCCTTCCTCTTTCTCTCCCCTCCCTCTCCTCTCCCCCACCTCTTTCGTCTCTCCCATCTCCCCTGTCTCTCCAATCCCCTTCGTCTCTTCTGCTTCTCTCCCCGTCCCCTCCCCCGTCCCCTGCCTTCCCTCTCCTCCCTCCTGTCTCTCCTGTGCCGTCCTGTGCCCTCCGCTCCCCTCTGTCCCATTGGGCCGGGGAAGGCCTGCGGGTTTCCCTCCCGGAACTGTCCTCTTGTCTCCCAGCCGCAGCCGCCCCCTCCGGGCCCAGTGACCTGGCCCAGGCGTCGGGGCGCAGTGTCCGGCTCCCGGGCCTTCTGTTTACCCTGCGCCCTGTTGTCGGTCCAGTGGCCAAGCGGTGCCCCCAGGTCACCCGGTGGGCCGGGAGGCCGGAGAGGGATGGGGAGGGATGCGGGGGTCTCCCGGTAACTGGCCCTCGCTCTCCCCTGCGGCCCACCCGGGCTGGGGACCGCAGGGCGCCTCGGCTTCCCCTCGGAGAGAGGTAGTTGGGAAGCAGCGGGGCTTAGTGGAAAGAGCACAGGCTTGGGAGTCAGAAGTCGTGGGTTCTAATCCCAGCTCCCTCACTGGTCTGCTGTGTGACTTGGGTAAGCCACTTCACTTCTCTGGGCCTCGGTGACCTCATCTGTAAAATGGGGATTAAAAGTGTGAGCCTCACGTGGGACAACCTGATTACCGTGGATCTACCCCAGCGCTTAGAACAGTGTTTGGCACATAGTAAGCGCTTAACAGATACTATCATCATCATCATTATTATTAGTTGTGCCCCCCGGCAGAGGGACGGGGGTGAAGAGGACCCCGAAGGAAAGGGGGGGGACCGGAGTGGGGAGGGGATCAGCCAGCCGGACCCAGCCCAGCGGGGAGGATGGACCAGAGAGGAGGGAACAGGGGTCTTCCCCTGGGGTCTCCGTCTTCCTCAATCAGTTGTACTTTCCGAGCGCTTACTGTGTGCAGAGCACTGGTCTGAGCGCTCGGGAGAGTCCGATGTAAGAGTTGGTAGACACGTTCCCTGCCCACCACGAGCTTACGGTCCTCTCCCTTACCTTCTGGTTCATTCATTCATTCAATTGTACTTATCGGGCCCTTACTATGTGCAGAGCACTGTACTGAGCGCTTGGGAAGTACAATTCGGCAAAGTGTCCTCCACCTTGGCCCTCTTAGAAAGGTCCCCAACAGCCGGAGCCCCCCGAAACCCATCCTCCCCCATCGGGTCCAAAAGTAGCATCTTTTCCTTCTTCTCCTCCCGGAGGGGCGCAAACCCTCCAACCCTCCAGTGCCCTCGGCCGGCCCTGATTCTTCAATCAATCACCGTGTGCGGAGCACTGTACTAAGCACTTGGGACAGTACGCTACAGCAGAACTGTTCATTTGTTCGTTCATTCAATTCAATCGTATTTATTAAGTGCTTACTATGTGCAGAGCAGTGTACTAAGTGCTTGGGAGTCCCAGACCCCGTTCTAGACTGTAAGCCCGTTGTTGGGTAGGGATTGTCTCTATCTGTTGCTGAATTGTACTTTCCAAGCGCTTAGTACAGTGCTCTGCACACAGTAAGGGCTCGATAAATACGATTGAATGAATGAGTGAATGACAGTATAGCAATAATAATAATAATAATAATGTTGGTATTTGTTAAGCGCTTACTATGTGCCGAGCACTGTTCTAAGCGCTGGGGTAGACACAGGGGAATCAGGTTGTCCCACGTGGGGCTCACAGTCTTAATCCCCATTTTACAGATGAGGGAACTGAGGCACTGAGAAGTCACACAGCTGACAAGTGGCCGAGCCGGGATTCGAACCCATGACCTCTGACTCCAAAGCCCATGCTCTTTCCACTGAGCCACGCTGCTTCTCAATAAACGGGGACGATCCCTGGCCACCACGAGCTCACAATTTAGAGTGGGGGGCGGCGGACACAGGCATCCATACAGATAAATAGCCATTGAAACAAATAAATAGAATTATAGATATATACATAAGTGCTGTGGGGCTGGGAGAGGAGGGAAGAGCAAAGGGAGCAAGTCAGGGCGACGTAGAAGGGAGTGGGAGATTAGCAAGCAGGTTCCCTGCCTGTAAGGAATTTACAAGGTAGGGGACCTTAGAGGACGGCCGGGTCCTCCCGGGCTCTTCCCCGGCTTGTCTGCCCACCTGTCATCTCCACCTCCCCTTCCAGAGGCCCCCAGCCCAACCCCGGATCCGATCTTTCCCTCCCTCTCCTCCGGCTCCACCAGCTGGAACTTGCCCCCACTCCCGCTCCCCGCAACCATATGCCACCTGAATAAATCTGAACGCTTAGAGTTGACTCCCTTCCTCTCCCGAAGGGCCTCCCCTCTATTATTTCCTTTAATCCGTGGTTGGGGGTGGGGGGGGGGAGCGGGGAAAGAGGGAAGAAAGGGAGAGAGGTGGGAAAGGAAGGAAGGATGTGGGAAGGAGGAGAGGTGGGGCAGTGATTATTCCCTCTTTTGGGACTGGGAAAATTGAGGCCAAGGGGTGGAGGGGGGTCCCAAGACCTCCCAGAAGGCACAGGCAGAGCTTGATCTGGGATCAAGGCACCTGCCCCTGGCCCAAGGTCTTAGCCCCTTGACATTTGTCTTTTCCTAGCATTTGTCGCTCTGTGGACAAACCAGTCTCTCTGGTCATCCCCTCCCATGGGTGCCATACCCCATGGCACCAACTGCCAACCAGAGTGGCTACCCCCAGGTCCTCAGCTGGTGCCCTTAACTGGCCCCAGTGCCTGCAGGGCCTGCCTAATATCCATATCCTCTTCATCCCCGGTGCCAAATCCCTCCTTCTCATATAGTAAGCGCTCAATAAATACCGCTAATCGATTGATTCCCGCGACCAAGGCAGGCCTCTAGTTTCTATAATTTACCAACCACTTCTCCTTGCATGCCTCTCCGCTGTACCCAAACCGTTATCACCACAGCCCACCAAATAGGGCCCCTCTTCTTCGCTTCCTGCCCTCCTGCAAACAAACCCCAGCCCAGCCCAATCACCCCTGCTCCCAGGCCTGACCATTTGAATATCCACCGGCCAAGTAATCAGGCCTCTCCCTCCTCCTCCCTAGATTATCTATTTTATTGCTTCCATTCATTCATTTAGTCAAATTTATTGAGCACTTGCTGCATGCAAAGCACTCTACTAAGTGCTTGGGAGAGTCCATACTCACCATAAACAGACAAAATCCCTGCCCACAAGGAGCTCACCGTCTTAAGGCCCAGACCATCCCTACCCCTCATAGCGGGGGACTGCTCTTCTCCACGGTCGGCTGTGTGACCTTGGGCAAGTCACTTAATTTCTCTTCCCTCATCTATAAAATTAGATTAGAGGAATTAGGATTTAATCCCTCTTACCCAGACGGTGAGCCCCATGCTGGACAGGGACTGTATCCTACCTGATAACCTTATATCTACCCCCGCGTTTAGAACAGTTCTTGGGAAATAGTAAGCGCCTATTAACAATAATCATAATAATGATACTTGATAATAATAATTTTCATATTTGTTAAGCACTTACTGTGTGCCAGGCACTGTACTAACGGCTGGAGTGGATACAAGCAAATCGGGCCAGACACAGTCCCTGCCCCACATGGGACTCACAGTCTTAATCCTCATTTTACAGATGAGGAAAGTGAGGCCCAGAGAAGTGAAATGATTTGCCCAAGGTCAGACAGCAGACAAGCGATGGAGCCGGGATTAGAGCCCACAACCTTCTGTCTCCCAGGCCTGTGCTCTAACCTCTCTGCCATGCTGCTTAACAAATACAATTATTATGTGTCTATATCTATGATTCTATTTATCTTGACGCTATTGACGCCGGACGACTCGTTTTGTTCTGTTCTGTTTTGCTGTCTGTCTCCCCCGTTTAGACTGTGACCCTGTCGTTGGACAGGGATGGTCTCTATCCGTTGCCGAATTGTAATAATAATGTTGGTATTTGTTAAGCTCTTACTAGGTGCAGAGCACTGTTCTAAGCGCCGGGGTCATCCGATTGTCCCACCTGAGGCTCTCAGTCTTAATCCCCATTTTCCAGATGAGGGAACTGAGGCACAGAGCAGTGAAGAGACTTGCCCACAGTCACCCAGCTGACAAGTGGCAGGGTCGGGATTCGCACTCATGACCTCTGACTCCCAAGCCCGGGCTCTTGCCACTGAGCCACGCTGAATTGTATATTCCAAGCGCTTAGTACAGGGCTCTGCACATAGCAAGCGCTCAATAAATGCGACTGAATGAGTGAATAGTATTGCTGTCGTTGTTATTCTGCCCATTTCCCAGGTGGGGAAACTGAGGCCGCCTTCCCGCATGATCCTCCGCAGTCCGGCGCAGCGGGGCCAGGTACGGCGGGCGGGCTCCCCCTGGCGGGCGGCGGCGCCCCTGCATCCCGGAGGGCTGCAGCGCCGCCAGGCCTCAATCAATCAATCGTTCAATCGATCGTATTTATTCATTCAGTAGTATTTATTGAGCGCTTACCCTGGGCAGCGCCCTGTACTTAGCGCTCGGTACTTGGGAGAGGACGCCGGAACAATAAACAGACACATTCCCTGCCCACAACGAGCTTACAGTCTGGAGGGGGAGGACAGACGCCAATTCAAATAAAGAAATGACAGATAGGGACATAAACTGCTGTGGGGCTGGAGGAGGCATGAATAAACGGAGCGAGTCAGGGCGATGCCGAAGGAAGTGGGAGAAAAGGACGGGGGGCTCAGTAGGGGAAGGCCTCCTGGAGGAGATGGCCCGTCAAATAAGGCTTTGAAGAGGGGGAGAGTAATTTTCTGTCGCATTTGAGGAGGGAGGGCGTTCCAGGCCAGAGGAAGGATGTTGGGGGGGGGGAGGGGGGATGTGTCTGTTTATTCTTCTATTGAACTCTCCCGAGCTCTCAGTACAGTGTTTTGCACACAGTAAGCGCTCAATAAATACATTTAACGGAGTGATTGAATGAATGGGAGCGAGTTGACCGGGGCCCGAGCAGGGGGAGAGGGGACTAGGGATGGCACTGGGACGGGATGACAAGGATGAGGTCCGGAGGAGGGATTGGGTGGCCGAAGGGAGGGCTGGGATGGACTGGTTTGACGGGGGGGGATTGAAGGGTCATGGTGGGGCCTCTCTGGGTCTGGGAAGGAGGAATTAGGATTTAATCTCCGTTTTATAGATGAGGGAAGAGAAGTTAAGTGACTTGCCCAAGTGTTGTAGTTGAGGTCAAAGACTGCAATAGCTACTTAATCAGGTGATACCCTGAGGAGGTGGTGGAATCCTCCCTGGGTCCCTGAGGGTGAAGAGACCAGTATTTTGGAGAATTGTCCTTGGGCCCTTGAAAGTGAAGAGGCCAGTGATTAGGAGTAAACAGGCTGGGGTGAAAGTAGGAAAAAGCAGGGGGTGAGTAGGTGTGAAAGCAGGCAGTCCTTGAAACGTTTGATGTATGTATGACGTATGAAATATATGAGGTCATAATGTATGATCATGTATCATACATTATCATTATTATTTTTGAAATGTATCAACCTGGGTCTCTGTCACCTGGGGGTTAGGCAGCCACACCCTGATCTGACTGTAGGGAAAGGGGGAAGATGAAGAAAATGGTCGCTTCTCGGCCGCGGCGGAGCGTGAACGAAACGTCCCGTAGTTCTGGTGGGCGGGCAGACGGTTGGCAGCGGTTCCGATGGGTGATGACCCAGTCAGGTTGACGCCGCTCCGCGGAGAGATCTCGGTGTCCCTGGTCGGATCCCATTTGATGGACCGCGCCGGTTTGTCACCCCCAAACCTCCCTGGACGGACCGGGCTCAGGAAGTTATTAACGGTAATAATAATAGTACTTGTTAAGTGCTTACTATTCATTCGATCACATTTATTGGGCGCTTACTGTCTGCAGAGCACTGTACTGAGCGTTGGGGTAGATACAGATCCCGGCTCTGCCACTTGGCAGCTGTGTGACTGTGGGCAAGTCACTTAACTTCTCTGTGCCTCAGTGACCTCAACTGTAAAATGGGGATTAAGACTGTGAGCCCCACGTGGGACCACCTGATCACCTCGTATCCTCCCAGCGCTTAGTACAGCGCTTTGCACATAGTAGGCGCTTAACAAATACCACGATTATTACTATTATTATTATCTCTACAGTGGGGATGAAGACTGTGATCCTCCCGTGGGCCAACCTGATGACCCTGTATCTCCCCCAGCGCTTAGAACAGTGCTCTGCACCTAGTAAGCGCTTAACAAATACCAACATTATTATACAAGTCAAGCAGGTTGGACACAGTCCCTGTCCTACACGGGACTCACACTCTTAATCCCCATTTCACAAATGAGACAATTGAGGCCCAGAGAAGTGAAGTGAGTCGCCCAAGGTCAGAGAGCGGACATGTGGCGGAGCCAGAATTGGAACCCAGGTCCTTCCGACTCCCAGGCCCGTACTCTATCCACTAAGGCACGCTGTATTTTACGCTGCTATACGGTGTCCATCCCACCTCCTCCCATCCTATAGGGAACCTGCCCCACCCCGCCCCTATCCTTACCCCTGCCCTATAGGGTGTGTGCCCCATCTCCTGACCCATAGACTCCCCCCATACGGTGCCCATCCCATTCATTCAATAGTATTTATTGAGCGCTTACTATGTGCAGAGCACTGTACTAAGCGCTTGGTACTATTATTGTACTATTATTGTACTAATCCCAACTCTTCTTGTCCTCCCGTGGCCTGGTGGATAGAGCCCGGGCCTGGATCCAGAAAGACCTTGGTTTTAATCCCTGCTCCGCCACCGGTCTGCTGTGTAAACTCATGGTTTAGTGGACCGAGCATGGGCTTGGGAGTCAGAGGTCGTGGGTTCTAATCCCGGCTTCGCCCCTTGTCTGCTGGGTGACCTTGGGCAAGCTCCTTAACTGCTCTGTGTCTCAGTGACCTCATCTGTAAAATGGGGATTAAGGCCATGAGCCCCATGCGGGACAGGGACTGGGTCCAACCGGATTAACGTGTATTCATTTATTCCTTCATTCGGTCGTATTTATTGAGCGCCTACTGTGTGCGGTACTGATGCTTGGGAGAGTACAACGCAACAAAAAATGCGTATGTTCCCTGCCCACAGCGAGTTTGCAGTCTCTACCTCAGCGCTCAGTACAGTGCCTGGCACATAGTAAGCGCTTAATAAGAACGATGGTATTTTGTCAAGCGCTTACTATGTGCCAAGCCCTGTTCTAAGCGCTGGGGTAGATACAAGGTGAGGTTGGTTGTTCCACGTGGGGCTCCCAATCTCCATCCCCATTTTGCAGATGAGGGGACTGAGGCCCAGAGAAGTGACGAGACTCGCCCAGGGTCACGCAGCTGACAGGTGGCGGGGGCAGGATTAGAACCCACGACCTCTGACTCCCCAGCCTGGCCTCTTTCCACTGAGCCCCGCTGCTTAAGAAATACCACAGTTCTTTATTATTTGGAGGGGAACCCGCCCCGCCTTCGCGCCCATCCCCTGCCGACCTATTCATTCATTCATTCGATAGTATCGATTGAGCGCCCGCTATGTGCACAGCACTGGACTGAGCGCTGGGAAGCGGCGTGGCTCAGTGGCAAGAGCCCGGGCTGGGGAGTCAGAGGTCATGGGTTCGAATCCCGCCTCTGCCCCTTGTCAGCTGGGGGACTGTGGGCAAGTCACTTCTCTGGGCCTCAGTTCCCTCATCTGTAAAATGGGGATGAAAACTGCGAACCTCCTGTGGGACCACCTGATGACCCTGGATCTCCCCCAGCGCTTAGCACAGTGCTCTGCACCTAGTAAGCGCTTAACAAATACCAACATTATTATTCATTCTATAGTATTTATTGAGCGCTTACTAGGTGCAGAGCACTGTACTAAGCGCTTGGAATGAACAATTCGGCAACAGATAGAGACAGTCCCTGCCGTTTGACGGGCTTACGGTCTCATCACGGGCTTACAGTCTAATCATCATATCTAATTATTATTCTCTGGGCCTCAGTGACCTCATCTGGAAAATGGGGATGAAGACTGGGAGCCTCACGTGGGACCACCTGATGACCCCGTCTCTCCCCCAGCGCTTAGAGCAGTGCTCTGCACCTAGTAAGCGCTTAACCGATACCAACATTATTATTCTTCTCTGGGCCTCAGTGACCTCCTCTGGAAAATGGGGATGAAGACTGCGAGCCTCCCGTGGGACAACCCGATGACCCTGGATCTCCCCCCAGTGCTTACAACTAGTGTTCTGCACCTAGTAAGTGCTTAACAAATACCAACATTATTATTCTTCTCTGGGCCTCAGTTCCCTCATCTGTCAAATGGGGATTCAGACTGGGAGCCTCCCGTGGGACAATCTGATGACCCTGGATCTCCCCCAGCGCTTAGCACAGTGCTCTGCACCTAGTAAGCGCTTAACATATACCCTCATTATCATTATTATTATTGGAATGTGCCATTGGGCGACAGAGAGGGACACCTATGTGGGGCGGGGGGAGGGGAGGAAGGGCCCCGCCCGGCCTCGCGCCGCGGCCGCCGCCGCCTCGCGCCGCCTCGCGCGGCGTCACGTGCGGCCGCGCGGCGTCACGTGCGGCCTCGCGGCGTCACGTGCGGCCGCGCGGGGTCACGTGTGTCGGCTTCCCGCCGGGCCCCCCCTCCCTGCCCGGGCGGGTGGGCGTGGCCTCGCCCCGGCCCCGCCCCCCTGGAGGGAGGGGGCGCGTCCCTCTCCTGACGTCACTTCCGGCCGGGCCTGGCGGCGGCTCGCTCGGCCTGCGCGGCTTCGGCGGCCGGGATCGAGCCGGCCCCCCCCCCCCCCCCATCCCCGCCCGCCGCGCGCGCGCACGCGCGCCCCCGCAGCAGCCCCCTCCCCCCGCGCGCCCCCGCGGCCGGATGGGCCCCTGAGCCGCCCCGCACTTCCGCGCCCCGGGGTCGGGGGCCGGTGAGCCCGGATTCGGGGGGGGACGGGACGGTCCTGGGGGGGGGCGGCGGATGCCTTCCTGCAGTAGTATTTATTGAGCGCTCACGAGGTGCAGAGCACTGCACTAAGCGCTCCGCGAATTTGCTATTTGAGGTCCCTGCGGGGGGGGTGGGGGGAAGCGCGTCCTCCCCCAGCTCGCTCGACTTCCTTTTCTGCTTGCTAACCTTTTCTCTCCCCCCCCCCCCCCACGCTCTCAGTGCCGAGCTCCGGGAGCTGCAGGATGTTCCGATTCCTGAGGGATGGGGAGCCCGAGGACCCCATGTTCCTGATGTGAGTGACGCCCCCCACCCCCGCATCCTCCGCTCCCCCCCTCCCCCGGTCCCCTCCCCCCTTGCCCCGCCGGTCCCGTCCCCCCCGCACCGTCCAGCCCGTCCCCCCCCCCGTTCCGCAGGGACCCGTTCGCCCTCCACCGCCAGCAGATGAGCCGCATGCTGTCCGGGGGCTTCGGATACAGCCCCTTCCTCAGCATCACGGACGGGACCGTGCCGGGGGCCCGGCCCGCCGGGCGCCGGATACAGGTGACACGCTTGGACGAAGTCACCTCCTGACCCGACGTGACCCCTGGGATGGCGGGAGGGGGTGTCCCCCCCGGGAACTGGCAGTGACTGTTTCAAGGAACCCCGAGGGGGGGTGGGGGGAAGCTTGACCTGACTCCCTTTGACCCCCCCCTCTGTCCCTTTAGGCCGGGGCCGTCTCCCCCTTCGGAATGCTAGGAATGGTGAGTCTTGCCTCGGGTTTCCCCTCCCGGATACCGTTTCCAATCCCCCAGTCTATCTTTGGAGCACTTACTACGTGCAGAGCGCTTCGGAGAGGACAGCGTTGGAGAGTATTTGCTGAGCGCCTACTATGTGCAGAGCAAGCGCTTGGAGTGGACGATTGGGCGACAGACAGAGACCATCCCTGCCCCTTGACGGGCTCGCGGTCTGACGGACAACAGAAGCGAGGGACGCCGTGCTCCGGGAATTTACACCGGAGCGGCCGTAGACGCGCCTTCTCGGGCCCCGTCTCTTCGGCAGCTCGCCTGAGAGCCCGTTTTCTAAACTTAACCGGCCCTGGCTAGTTGTACTTTGATAGCCATCGATGTCGGTCGCGGGTCGGCGGGTGAAGTGGGGAGATTCGAAAGGGGCCGAAGGGGTTGTACGGAGGGAAGAGAAATCTGTTCCTTGAGACTTTGGACACTCCAGCAAGCAGGCCGAGACTGCTTTTGGAGATGTGGGGGGTAAGCCCCGTGGGAGCGGAGAGGGGTCCCGCGACTCCAGCCTCCTCAATTTCCTCCCTTCTTTTTCTCTCTCTCTCTAGGGCGGCTTCATGGACATGTTTGGGATGATGAATGACATGATCGGGAACGTGGTAAAGCCTCTCAGCCGCCCTGCCCAGCCTCCTCCTGCTGTCCCACAGGCGGCAGGCTCCACGAGGACCCCCCCCCCCCGCCCCCGCCTCCCTCTCTGACCCTTTGGCAGCCTTGGTCCTGGAGGTGGGGTTCGGTGTTGGGGCGGGGAGGATCCCCCCTTCCGGGCTGGAGATCAGGGAGGCCTGTCCCTCCCTGCTGCCCTTTTCCAGCTGCAATAATCGTGGTAACTGTGGCGCTTCCTGGGTGCCAGGTGCTGTACTAAACCCCGAGGCACCGTCCTAAGCGATTTTCTCCGTGTTCGAAGAGAGCCCAAGATGAAAATCAGCTGATGCCAACCTAGACGGGGATGGTGGCGGCTGCAGGGCCCCTTAGAGTTTGGAGGTGGCTCTCGTGCTGACGGGTGCTCCCTCCCCTCACCCCCTCAGGAACACATGACCACTGGGGCCAACTGCCAGACCTTCTCCTCCTCCACGGTCATCTCCTACTCGAACCTGGGTGACGGCGCCCCCAAGGTCTACCACGAGACGTCCGAGATGCGCTCCGCGCCCGGCGGGGTGAGTGCAGCCGAGGCCGCCGGGCCCGCCGCGGGACTCCTTGGGCGGCCCAGGTCGCCCCGGAGAGGGTCCCCGGGGCCGCGCGTCCCGGGCACGTCGGCCTCGGGGAGTCTGGGGCGGGACTGGAGCCCGGCGCCCTCCCTCCCTCTTTCCCTCCCCGCAGATCCGGGAGACCCGGCGGACGGTGCGGGACTCGGACAGCGGGCTGGAACAGATGTCCATCGGGCACCACATCCGGGAGCGGGCCCACATCCTGCAGCGCTCTCGCAACCACCGCACCGGGGACCAGGAGGAGCGGCAGGACTACATCAACTTGGATGAGAGTGAGGCCCCGGCCCCGTCTCCCAAGCCCGGCCCCGCCCTCCTCTGGTCTCCGGCACCTCTGGTCCCTGGCCCTCACGCCGTCCCCGCACGGGCGGGAGCCGGGCGCCCGGCCCCACGCTGCCCATCGTCCTTCCGTCCACCCCGCAGGTGACGCGGCGGCGTTCGATGACGAGTGGCGGCGGGAGACGTCGCGCTTCCGACCACAGCGTCCCCTGGAGTTTCGGCGTCACGAGGCTGGGGGCAGCGGAGGGCGCCGGGCCGAGGGACCCCCTCGCCTGGCCATCCAAGGCCCCGAGGACTCCCCCTCCCGACAGTCCCGCCGCTACGACTGGTGAGGGCTCCAGGCCCCCAGCCCCTCTTGTAAGTGTAGCAGGGAGAGGGGCGGGTGGGGAGGGGCGGGGGTCCCGCACCTTGCCCACACCCCGGGGCCTGATTTGGGGGAGTCGGGCGGGAGGAGGTGCGGACCCCCTTGGCCAACATTCTTGCCGCAGCGGGAGCGACGACTCGTCCCTCCTTGACTTTGGGCACGAAGCCGGGGGTCCCGCTCCCCAGGAACATTTCCCCTCCTCCCCCGCACCTGACCCCTTTCTCCTTCCTCCCCTACGCCAGGTACAGACCATGAGGCCGAGGATCCAAACCCCAAAACGACCCCTCCCCAACCCCGTCCCCTGATTTAATATTAAAAAATGAGCAGGTGAGCCAGCCCTCTCCTCCCCTCCCGCTGGGGAGGCAGCAGGGGGCACCTTTGACCCACCCCTCCCCCCTCCTCTTGCATCCCCTTCCCTCCCCGACCGACGCCCCAGGGGTCCCCCAGGGGAACTTCTGTGGGTTTGGACTCAGCCCGTGATTTTGGGTCCTTTCCCACCTCGGAGCCCCTGCCGGGGAGGGGAGGAATGCGGGACCCTACATTCCCCTGCCTTCCCCAGCCCACAACGCGCCGCCCTCCCCCCTTTTATTTTTTTTTCTTTTTTGATTTGTGCAACTTGTATCTGGGTGTTTGCGGAATAAAGGAGGATGGAAAGGAGGATGAGTGGAGCTCTGGTTTGGTCCCTTCCTGGCTCCCCAGACTGCGCACCCCCTTCCCCGCGTCCCCAGCAACCTGTCCCACCCCCCTTTCTCCATCTCGCGACTCCTCTTTAATTTTTCCCCTCCCTCACCTTCCCTTCCTGCCTGTCCCTTCTCTTCTCCGCCCTCTGTGATGGCCGGACACGGGACCGACTGCGGAAGCCCGGTGTCCCGATTCCGGACCGTCTCCTTCCCCGGGCTCTCCCCGGTGTCCTGCCACAGGCCCCGCATCCCACTGGCTCCATGGTGAGGGGTGGAAGGAGCAGCTGATGGTACTCACCCCTGAGGGCCGCGGCCCCAGGGAGGGACAGGTGCCTGGTCAAAGGCAGAGGCAAGAAGGGATACTTGGAAAAATCCATCGCCGAGGCCGAGGGCCATCCAGAACGGTTTCTCCTGCTGTATCGGACCCTGGTGTTACCGCACTCCCACGAGCTTTCCTTCCCCCCACGTAAAAGACGCTTTGATGGATTTAAAGTGCTTTTAGCTTGGTCTTCTCACTTAGAACGGCTCGCAGCAGGTCTGCCCCAGGCCAGGGGGAGGCCACGGTGATCGAGGACAGCCAGGATCTGGAGTCAGTGCACAGCGGGAGCTGTAACTTTATTACCGAGCAGCTGCAGAAGTGGAGGAAGGCGAGGAGAAGCGGTTTGCGCCCTCCGCACCGGCCCCGGGTTCAAGGGAGGGTCAGGAGGATGACATCCAGGAGCAATCAGCGCCGAGGGCAGGCGGGCCAACCTAAACTCACTCCTCCCCGGCCCGGCAGCGGGATTAAGTCGCAAAGTCCCGACGTGGCGGGACTCCAGAGTTGGTGTGGCCAGTGGTGTGCCCCAGGAGGAGGGTTGGATGGGCACAGCCAGTTTGACAGCTGCAGAGGAGGGAGCCAGGCTACTTCTCTCTGCTTCAGTTAACTCATCTGTAAAATGGGGATCGACAGCCTCATTGGGCACGGGGACTCTGTCCAGTCGATCAGTGGTATTGAGCACTTGCTATGGGCAGAGCACTGTGCTAAGCGCTTGGGAGAGTTCAACAAAATTAGCAGATACATTTCCTAACCATAACGAGCTTACGGTCCATCCTGATTAACTCCATCTACCCCAATACTTAGTACCTGGCAAATAGTAAGTGCATAGAAGCAGCGTGTCTTAGGGGAAAGGGCACGGGCTTGGGAGTCAGAGGACGTAGGTTCTCATCCTGGCTCCGCCACTTTCATTCATTCAATAGTATTTATTGAGCGCTTACTATGTGCGGAGCACTGGACTAAGCTCTTGGAATGGACAATTCGGCAACAGATAGAGACAATCCCTGCCCAATGACGTGCTCACAGTCTAATCAGAAGAGAAAGACATTTGTCTGCTATGTGACCTTGGGCAAGTCACTTCTCTGTGCCTCAGTGACCTCATCTGTAAAAATGGGGCTTAAAAGTGTGAGCCCCACATGGGACAACCTGATGACCCTGTATCTCCGATTAGACTGTAAGCCCGTCAGAGGGCAGGGACCGTATCTGTTGCCGACTTGTCCATTCCAAGCGCTTAGTCCAGTGCTCTGCACATAGCGCTCAATAAATACTATTGAAGGAATGAATCTCCCCCAGCGCTTTGAATCGTGCTTGGCGCATAGTAAGCGCTTCACAAATACTGTTGTTATTAACAAATACCATTTGTTGAGGAAGAGTGTTGGGGAGACCCCATGGGAGGAGGAGGTGGGAAGGGGGAGTCTTTGCGGGCTTGGCCGCACGGTCAAGACTGGGGGGGGGGGCGGTCAGGTGCAGGTTGGCGTGGCCGGCTTGTTGGACAATCAGTGGTCTTGAACGCTGTATTAAGCGCTTGGGAGAGTCCACTAAAATAGAAGACAGATTTCCTGGCCACGAAGAGTTTAGAGGGGGGACAGCTTGAGGCCTGGGAGGATCCATCCTGTCCATCTTGTCCCCTCAGCCTGTGGGGGTGAGGAAGGCCAGGCCCCGGAGCATCACGGGAAAGGCGCTTCAGCCTGGCGGGCGCGTGGGCGGGCGCGTGGACGCGCGCGCGGCGGGTTCCGGCGTCCCTCGCCCCGCCCCTCCAACCTCAACCCCCCCCCGGGAACCAATCCCTGGCGTCGGCTCCGGTGACGTCACTGGTATCCGGGCCGGAGCGCCACGGGCCAGGGAAGAGCGCGCGCCTCCCCGCCCAACCGCCCCTTCATTCCTTCCTTCAGTCGTCTCGATTGAGCGCTTACTGTGGGCTGAGCGCTGCACCGAAAGCTTAGGAGAGGACCATAAAACAGATACTTTCCCCCGCCCACAACGAGCTTACAGTCTAGAGGAGGGGGAGAGAGACATTAATAGACTAACAATAATAATGTTGGTATTTGTTAAGCGCTTACTAGGTGCAGAGCACTGCTCTAAGCGCTGGGGGAGATGCAGGGTCATCAGGTTGGCCCACGTGAGGCTCACAGTTAATCCCCATTTTACAGATGAGGGAACTGAGGCACAGAGAAGTGAAGTGACTCGCCCGCAGTCACACAGCTGACAAGTGGCCGAGCCGGGGGTCGAACCCATGACCTCTGACTCCCAAGCCCGGGCTCTTTCCACTGAGCCGCGCTGCTTCGATGACAGATAGGGACAGAAGTGGTGTGGGGCTGGGACGGGGCGATGCAGAAGGGGGTGGGAGAAGAGGAAAGGAGGGCTTAGTCTGGGAAGGCCTCTTGGAGGAGATGGGCCTTCAGTAAGGCTGTGATGGTGGGGAGAGTCCTAGCTGGGCGGAAGGGATGAGGGGAAGGAGGGCGGCTTCCCTCAGCCCGAGCCTCTCCTGCCCGGAACATCCCTCCCAAACCGCTCCAGGACCCCCTCCTGTCCAGCCCCTGTGGGTGGGGGGCCAGAGGAAGGGGTGCCTAGAGGGGGGTCCAGCCCCCCGACCGCAGCTGCCCTGCACGGAGGCACCGCTGGCTCCAGCTGAAGGGGCCGGCGTCCCCGGGTGCCAGCTTCGGGGGGAGCTGCCCCTCGGATGCCAGCTGTGGAGGCGGTGGGGCCAGTGTCTCCAGGTTCGAGTTATGGGGGCGAAGGGGCTGCCGCCCCAGTTTGCCAGCTGTGCGGTTGAAGCCATTGCTTCCCCTAGAGTTGTCAGGGCCCCGACTCCAGCCTCGCTCCCCATCCTTCACGCTGGAGGGGATGTTGATTCCCCCGATCCAGGGTGTGGTGACACGGCCGCACATCCCGGTGTCCCGAGCTCTGGGCCAGGTTTGAGGGACAATGTGGTCTCCCCTCTGCAGACTGACCTGAGATTCAGGGCCCATTGCCTCCTGGAGGCACCCTCTTCCCACTGCCTCTCTGCTCATCCTCTGGACGCTCCCCTCCGCCCACTGATTCCAAGTCCCGCCCTGGGTTCAGGTTCACTGGACCAGCTCTGTTAACACGGGCAATAAGGAGGAAATGTACCACAGCCATTACTGCTGCCCAGAAAAAATGCCTGTGACATTTCTCTGCTCTAACAATAATAATAATAACGCTTGTGGTATTGGTTAAGCACTTCAATGTGCCAAGCACTGTACTAAGCGCCGGGGTAGACACGAGATAATCAGATCCCACGTGGGGCTCACAGTCTAGGAAGGAGAACAGGTATTCACCCCCTATTTTGCAGATGATGGAACTGAGGCATAGAGAAGTTAAGTGACTTGCCCAAGGTCACACAGTAGCCGAGCCAGGATTAAAACTCAGGTCCTCTGACTCCTAGGCCTGTGTTCATTCCCCAAGGCCATGCTGCTTCTCATTGCTGGCAGCAGTTGGATCCCTCCCGTACGACCTACTGCCCAGCTCCGTCATCTGAGCCCGGTCAGAAACCCACTGTGGCTTCAGGTCCCAGTTCAGGCCAGCTCTAAGACACACTTGGGCACGAGAGGTAATAATAATAATAATTATGGTAGTTAAGTGCTTACTATATGCCAAGCACTGGGGTAGATACAAGTTAAATCGGGTTGATGAGATGCCAGCAAGGCCTCAATCCTATCCATCCATCAACAGTAGTTTTTGATTGATCCCATTGACCCATTTCACAGAAGCATTTGATTCCACTGAGAACCTATCTCATCCTTGTGTATTTGTACCCTTTCCTGTTGAATGCCTATTTCTTCATTCTTCCTCTCACTCTTTGAAAATGATTCTTGTCTGTCTCCCTAATTGGTAAGCTCCTTGAGGGCAGGGAACCCTACTCATCCTCGTTGTACTCTCCCAAAAAGTACCATAACCTGCACACAGTAAGGGTTCAATAAATACTATTGCTGGATTGAAATCATTCATTCAGTAGTATTTACTGAGCGCTTACTATGTGCAGAGCACTGTCGTGGCTACTGCCCTGCTTCTCCTCCTCCTTCCTCTCCCCTCTTCCTGGTCCCCTTTCCAGCACAACAGGCGGAGGCCGGTTTCATCGAGGGAGGCTTTATTGTCACAGTTGTGCGGCCCGTGACCCGGCCACCCGGCAAGGCACGTACTGTTGCAGGCATTTTGGCCGACACGGAGTCAGGCGCGTTTTCCATCCAACGGGTGCAGGGGTAAACTTCACAGGCCGGCCGGCGGCTCGGCCCCAGGAATCCAGGCCCCCAGCACCCCCCTTACACAGACACTTTAAGAGTCCCCTACTCCTCCCCTTCACCCCCCCGAGACGGGCTGTACTTGAGCAGGGGCCTGGGTTGGGGAGGGTGGGGACCGAGGGGTGGTCGACATCCGAGTGACTGGTCTGCCCCATTCCCGGGAGTCACCCCGGGACCCTGCCCCCCGATTGACCGAGGCAGTGAGCACTCGAGGTGAGGTGGCGGGGAAGGGCGGAGGGGTGCTATCGGTCCTCCGGCCTCGTCCCCGGACCAGGGACCTCACCACGGTCGCCACAGGGGGAAGGTAGGAGACGGGGGATTGACCAGATTGGAAGGGGCAGGCAGAGGTGGGGGAGCCCTGGAGAGGGACGGGGAGGTCGTGGGCCCACTGGGGGGTATTGAGGAGGGCTGAGGGGACCCCATGGAGAGCGTGTGAGGGAGGGGGCACTGAATAGGAAGCGAAGGCCCCCAGGGGGTGGGCCAGTGTTCCCCTAGGCCCTCGGGGTGCCCGTCGGAGCCCTGTGGCCGCCACAGCTTGAGGTGGGGGTGGGGGTGGAGGTGAGGAGGGGGCTGCCTGAGCCTCTGCAGCAGGTGAGCGTGGAGCCCTGGGTGCAGGGAGGGGCCAGCTGAGTGCAGGAAGGAGCTGACGGCTTCAAGGCAGTGGCGATATCCAGCCTCAAAGTCCCGGCCTTCCGAGGGCTTCTCTGCGGGGAGACAGAGGGGAGGGCAGCTGGCTCGAGTGGGGGCCGGCGACCCCCTCGCCTCCCGCCATCCGCCCGTCAGGGAGGGGGCCGAGGGTGGGTCACAATCTGTAGCTGGCAGCCCGAGTCTTCTTTTCCAAAATCGCCCGTCCCAAGGGTAAGGGTCGAGCAGGCCCAGTGCCCAGGGCAAGGTGGCTAACTGGGAGAGACGGGCAGAGACAGAGCGAGGAAAGGATAGAGACGGAGACAAGCAGAGAGATAGGCTGGAAGCTCCCTCTACTCTGTCAGCTCCTTGAGAGCAGAGATGCTGTAGACCAACTCTATTATACTCTACCAAGCACTTAGTACAGCGCTCTGCACATAGTAAGGGCTCAGTTGATTGATTGAGAGATGGGGCCAGGGAGAGACAAGAGCACACAAATGTATTTAAAGGCACTGGGGACATTTCACAGATTTCTGGTCATCTCATTTTTAAAACTCGGCCGGCTAAATAGTAATAGGTCAAATATTTGGCCCAAATGGGTCCCGCCTCAAGGGTGGGCGGGACCGAGCCCTTCCCCACCGGTCCCTCCGGGTACCTCCTCGGTGGAGCCTCTGCAGGTGCTGAACGGTCATCTCCAGGATGTCGGCCTTCTCCAGCCGAGAGGCAGCCCGCGCGCTCTGGGGGAGCACAGTGAGATGGGAAGCACGGTGAGTTGGGGAGTATGGGGAGCACGGCGAGGGGGAGGAGCACTGAGATGGGGACAGGGCTGGCTTGGAGGTGTGGTGTGGGGGCCCCAAGGAGGGAGGATTAGGGTCCGGAGGACACCCCCACCTGCCACCGCTCCCCGGCCCATCCCGTAGGTAGCCAGAGACCTCGGTTACCTGCCTCCCCACGGGGGCCTGCGCCAGGAGCCGCTTCAGCTGGTCCAGGCTGGCGTTGATGCGGGCCCGCCGCCGCTTCTCTACCAAGGGCTTCACGGCCTGTGGGCAGCGGGGGCGGGTGAGGGAGGAGGGTCAGAGGCAAGGAGGAGAACCCGAGAAGGGGACTGTCGGGGAAGAGGGGGTATTGGGGACCGGTACTGTCGGGGGGGTGTTGGTGAGAGGAGGTCTTAGAGGAGGACGGTCGGAAGGAGGGGGATCCTGAATTCATTCATTCGTTCAAACATGCATTTATTCATGCGTTTGATCGTATTTATTAATAATTATTATTATTGTATTTAAGTGCTTACTCTGTGCCAAGCACTGCAATAATGATAATGTTGTATTTGTTAAGCGCTTACTATGTGCAGAGCACTGTTCTAAGCGCTGGGGGAGATACGGGGAAATCAGGTTGTCCCACGTGAGGCTCACAGTTAATCCCCATTTTACAGATGAGGGAACTGAGGCACAGAGAAGTTAAGTGACCTGCCCGCAGTCACACAGCTGACGAGGGGGAGAGCTGGGATTCGAACCCATGAACTCCCAAACCCGGGCTCTTTCCACTGAGCCACGCTGCTTCTCTGTACTAAGCGCTTACTGGGTGCGGAGCACTGTTTACAACAATAAACAGGCACATTCCCTGCCCACAGCGAGTCTACAATTTAGAGGGGGGATAATAATTGTAGTATTTGTTAAGCGCTGACTATGTGCCTGGCATTTTTCTAAGCAATGGGGTTGATACAAGTTAACTGAGTTGGACACAGTCCCGTCCCACATAGGGTTTACCCTCTTAATCCCCGTTTTCCAGATGAGGTAACTGAGGCTCAGAGAAGGTCACACAGCGGACGTGTGGCGGAGGCGGGATTAGAACCCGGGTCCTTCAGACTCCCAGGCCCGGGCTCTGGCCATGCTGAATCGGGGGGTGGGAAGGGGGGGGGTCCCCCTGCTCTTCGGACTCACCTTCTTGTAGATGAGAAAGGGGGTCTGCTGCGGGCGCGGCCGGTCAGCTCCGGCCCGGCTGAGGTCCATCCTGCCGGTCAGGGCCGGGGGTTGCGGGGTGGGGGGCGGGCTGGGGCAGGGGGCGAGCAGCTCTGCGGGGCCCGAGCCCGGGGGGCGACTGTCAGACACCCCCCACCAGGGCCCGGATCCTTCCTCCCTCTCTTCCCGGCTTTGGTCTCTGCTCCTCTGCCCCTCCTGCCCCCTCCTCCCTGCCTTTGTCTCTCTGAGAAGGGTCTCTAGCCCCTTCCCTCCCTCCCCCCTCCCCCAGGGGTGTGGCGACCGTGATGTCACCTGCCCCCCCCACACCCCAAGACCCTTCCCCAGGAACGGCCCCGTCCCTACCCGAGCGACCCCCGACGCTCTGCTTCCCAGGACCGGACCCCCCAAGAAGTCCCGGGCCGCCCCGACTTCCAGGACCCGAGGGAAGGGCGGAGGAAAGGTGAGTAGGGGGGCGGGGGTCCCGGCCGGGTCGCTGAGCCTTTGGGGGGTGGGCGGGGGCGGGTCCTCGAGGCCTGCGACAAACGTGGCCCCCCTCAGCCCCCCAAGGCCGCCAGGTCGGGGAGACCGCAGGTGGGAGTTGGCAGGTGTGGGAGGAAGGAAGTCCCGGGGCCTGGGTTCTAATCCCCGCTCCACCGCTTCATTCATTCAATCGTATTTATAATACTTCTACTAATGATGGTATCTGTGAAGCGCTTACTATGGATGAGGCTCCGTTCTAAGCGCTGGGGTAGATAGGAGGTAATCAGGTCGTCCCACGGGGGCTCGCCGTCTTAAATCGCAGCGTGGCTCGGTGGAAAGAGCCCGGGCTGGGGAGTCAGAGGTCATGGGTTCGAATCCCAGCTCTGCCACTTGTCAGCTGGGTGACCTTGGGCTGGTCACTTCACTTCTCTGTGCCTCAGTTCCCTCATCTGTCAAGTGGGGATTAAAACTGTGAGCCCCACGTGGGACAACCTGATCATCTTGTATCCCCCAGCGCTTAGAACAGTGCTTTGCACATAGTAAGCGCTTAACAAATACCACAGTTTATTTTTTATTTTTATTTAATCCCCATTTTACAAGATGAGGTCATCTGAGGCACAGAGAAGTTAAGTGGCTCGCCCAGGGTTATGCAGCAGACTAGTGTCGGAGCGGGATTAGAATCTACGTCCTCTGATTCCCAAACCCGGGGCCTTGCTACTAAATTATTGAGCGTTTACCGTGTGCCGAGCACTCTCCTAAGCGCTTGGGAGAGTACAATGCAATAATAAACAAGTCACACAACAGGCAAGTGATGTGTGACCTGGGGTAAGTCACGTCGTTTCTCTGTGCCTCAGTTTCCTCATCTGTAAAACGGGGATGAAATTCGTGCTCCCTCTTATTCGAAGTGCGAGTCCCATGAAGGACACAGAATAGCCGATCCGATCGTCTCGTTTCTGGCCCAGTGTACGAGCTTATCAAGGACCACGATTATTATCGTTATGGTTAGTCCGGAAGCCGCGAGCCCCCCGAAATTTGCACTGAGATTCCGGGGGCCCCACCCCCCTCCGCACCCGACCCGGGCCATTGGTTTTGCAAATCAAAGCCGATCGCCGAGATGCTCGGTTCAAAGGCCCGAGAGGGGGACGGGGAGAGGGTTGGGGGGCGGGGGGTGTCTTGGGGGGCTGCGGGAACGGGATGTGCGAGGCGCCCCCCAAGGCGAGAGCCCGGGGCCTTGTCTGGCGCCCCGCCCCCGCCACTCCCGCCGACCATTAGCGGAACACACTCCTGACACCTAGCCGGGGGTCGCGACCTGATGGCCCATTAAGAGAAATTAACTGTTTCCTCCGAGCCCGGCTGAAAGGCCGGGGTGTGGGGGGTCTCGCGGTTCAAAGGGGTTTCTGGAGGCTGGATTAGGCGCCGGGCTTCCGCTCCCACGGGAGCAGCCGGCCGTAGGTCTGGCGAGGGGGAAACTGAGGCACGGGCTCCCCTTGGAAATAGAAAGCTGTGTGACGGTGGGCAAGTCACTTCACTTCTCTGTGCCCCAGTTACCTCATCTGTAAAATGGGGATGAAGACTGGGAGCCCCACGTGGGACAGCCTGATGCCCCTGTGTCTCTCCCGGCGCTTAGAACAGTGCTCTGCACATAGTAAGCGCTAACAAATACCGACATTATTATTATTATTAGAAAGAGACCATTAACCGGCCCTGAACCCTCTCTCTCTCCCCCTTTGCCCAGCCCTCTTTGAACACCTCCCCAGACGGGAGGGCGGGGGGGTGCCCCTAGGCAAGTGTGAAGGCCCACACCCGCCCCCTTCCTGGGGACCCTTTCCCCTCTGAACTAGCAGACCCCCAGATTCAAGGCAGCTGGAAGCTTGGCCTCCCCCACCTCCCCATTCCCCAAACCCCCAGCCCGGGGGGACCCCCTTAGGGAAGGGCTTCCCTGGCGAGGGGGAGGGTGTCCCGCAGGCGGCCCCCAAGGAGTAGAGACGGGATAGATAGATCTCATAGATTTATTTCTGTGTTGTTATATAGTTCTCTATATACTTTTTTATACAATTTGCAACTCAATCCGAGGGAAAAATACATTCGGCCGGCTTGCCCCCCGGCCCCTCTCCCATCCATCCTCTGCGGCGGGGGTAGCAGGGCAGCTTGGGACTCCGACCCCCAGCCCTCCGTGGGGGGCCGGGTCTATGGCTCTTAGATATCTACCCCAGGGTGGAGGGGCCGGGAGAGGGCCAGACCTGCTCTTGCCCCCTCCCAGGCAGACCGGTGGACGCGGACTCCCAGAGGCAGAACTCGGCCCGTATCCACACGTGTACAGGGTACGCGCACGGGCACCTGGGACCTCTCGGGCCGAGGGGCAGGCTCACACACACACACACACACACACACACACACACACGTAGATCCCGCCCCGGAGGCACCGACGGGGCACAAGAAGAGCCAAGGAGGGTCGGGGGGAGCCACAGAGCGGGTGGGGAAGGGGGCGGTGGGAGATGACACACAAAGGGGGCCTCCCCGGGTCCCCCCGGCCCAGCCCCGGGGAGGCATGGGGGCTCAGCGTCCACACGCTCTGCCCGGAGCTGGGGCGGCCCCTTTTAGTTGGACTTAGACCAGATCTTGGCGCTGCCCCGGAGCCTGGGGGGGTGAGAGAGAGAGAGAGAGAGAAGAGGGGGGAGAAGGAGGGTCAGGCTGGTTGCTTGGAGGGCCCCCCCCAAATCCCATCCTGCTCCAGCCGGACACACCCACCCGGGGCGGGGCTCACCCCTTGCCCTTGGAGGCTTTTTTGCTGGGCTGGCGCTGGCTGGCTCCGGGCGCGGGCTCCCTCAGCTCCGTCAGGTGCTGCTCGGGGTCCTGGGATGTGGCCGCGGCCGCGGCCGCCGCCGCCGTGGTCACCTTGATGGTTTTCTTCAGGTTTGCCACCTGCAGGGGATGGGGGTTGGACACCTCTAGCCTGACCACCCGCCGCCCCGGGGGTGGCCCTACCCGCTACTAGGCTCTGGCTAGGTCTCTTCACCAGCCCCGTGCCCATCTGATGCCGTCAACCGCCCCCGCCCCACATCCGTCATCCACCCCCAGCCCAACCGACGCCCACCCCCCACCCACCTCGCTCTCAATCTGCTGCTTGAGGCCGAGCTGCTGCTCCTTGTGCTGGTTGGCCCGGCTGACCTGCTCCTCGATGCCGGCCAGCACCACCTCGCAGCCCACACACCTGGGGGCGGGACGAGCGGGCGGTGGGCTGAAGGGGGCTTGGGCTTGCCCAGTTGGGAGCGGGAGTGTTCCCAAGGCTGGTTGCGGGCGACAGAGGAGTGCTCTAACGGGAGGAGGTGGAAGGGGACTCTGAGGGGATAGGGGAGGGAGAGGAATGGGGGCGGGAGGGGGTCGCACTCCACTGTCAACTCCAGCCAGGGTCAAAAGACAGCGGCACCGCCCCCACAGAGCCGGCTGAAGCCTTGGGGAAAGTGAGGGGACGGAAGGAAGGCACCGCCTGGGGTTCTGGACAGGCCGGGGAGGAGACCGACCCTACCTGGGGGGCCTTCCCAAGCTCGCTTGGGGTCGGCCCGGGTCCCCCGTGCCCCCTGGGCCCCCGTGCCCGGGCTCGTGGGCCTCACCACTCCTGCAGGGTGCGGGCGATGGCGCTGAGGTCCTGGCGCTGGATGTCGCGCCCGATGCTGTAGTCGACCTCGAGCCGCTGGTTGCGCTGGTCCAGGGAGCCGCGGAGGACGTCGGCGTACACGGCCTCGATCACCAGGTCCTCCAGCTGCCGCACGTTGTGCAGTGCCAGCGCCTCCAGCAGCACGGCGTACGGGATGCACTGGGCCAGGGAGGGGGACCAGTGGGTGGCCGGCGAGCGGGTCGGGGTGCGGGTGGCGAGAGGGGGATCGAGGGGCAGGGTTGTGTGGGTGGCGAGCGGGGACAAAACCCAAAAGTGACACGCTCCCCGCCCACAGCGAGCTTCCACTCTAATAGCCCAGTCCTGAGATTTCCCACCATTTACATGTCTCTCGAAACCACGCTTTGATTAGATTGGAAGCCTGAACCATTGGATCCTCTGTTCCAGCGCGGAAGGCTAAGACGTCGCCCACTCTGCCCCCGTGTCCCATCAGGCCGGACCCCGGCCGAACAGGCTGGCGAGGACTTCTCCCACGACGGGGGCTCGGGGAGGAGACCCCCATCCCCGGCCTCTACCCCAAGGCATCGCTGCGGACAAGCCCCTCACCTTGACTTTGGCGGCCAGCGTGACAACTGAAAGGTGCCTCAGTTTGTTCTTCTGCGCTTCTGTGAGGGGGGGCAGGTTCCGGGCTTCCGCTGGTGTTGGGGGGGGAGAGGTTTGGGGGCAGTGAGGGGGAAGGCCCCATTTCAGCACCGTGGAAACTCCCTCCCCGGGACCCTCCACCAAGGCCCGCTAGTCCCCGCAGGCCCTGGGTCTTCACGAGGCTCCTTCCGAGCCGCCCTCCTTCCCGGGCTCCCCGTCCACCCGGGCCCAGGTCCGGACTCACCCAGGTAGTCTGAATACGTCCCATACGCAAACACGGTGAGCAGCCGGAACGTGGAGGCAAAGTCGCTCTCGGCCAGCTGACGGAGAGAGGGGTGGGGGTTACCCGCAGCGGGGGTTCCCCACCCCCAGCCCTGCTGAGACCCAGGCCTGCTGACTCTCTGCCCCTCAAGAGTATCAGCCCTATCCTGCCCGAGAAACTGAATAAGAGCACGAGGCCCATGTGAGACAGGGACTGTGTCCAACCTGATTAATTTGTATCTACCTCGGGCACTTAGAACAGTGCTTGGCACGTGATAAGGGCTTAACAAGTGCCATTATTATTATTATCTCTGACCTCCAGCCAGCGGCCTCACCTGCAATAGCTGAGGCTACTGTGGTAACTACTGTGATGGGGGGGAGTTGGGGTGATGTATGTGTGTGGGTGTTTTTGTGTAACACACGGCGCTAGGGGTGGACCCGGCTAGACTGCAAGCTCCCTGTCTGCTAACTCTATTATTTCTCTCCCAAGCACTGAGTACAAGGTTCTGCACGCAATAGTCTGTAAGCTCCTTGAGGGACAGGTACCTTGTCTAGCAATTCTGTTATACTTTCCCAAGTGCTTCGTGCAGGGCCTAGTGGATAAAGCCTGGGTCTGGGAGTTGGAAAGGCCTGGGTTCCAATCCCGGCCCTGCCACTTGTCTGCTGTGGGCAAGTCACTCGTTTTCTTTGGGCCTCAGTTACCTCATCTGTAAAATGGAGATTAAGACTACAAGCCCTATCCAGGTCAGGGACCGTGTCCAACTTAATTAGCTTGTATCTACCCCAGCAGCGAATACAGTGCTCGACGAACACCGTAAACGAGCAACAACTGTAGACTGTAAGCTCCTTGAGGAGGGAGGTCGTCTACTAACCCTATCGGACTCTCCCAAGTGTTCAGCTCCGCACCCGGTAAAGCCCTCGTTCAATGCCATCGATTGACTGGAAGGCCCTGGGGGACCCGTGTCCAATTTAATTAGCTTGTATCTACCCCCCAAGTGGTGAATACAGTGCTCGACGAACATCCTAAAGCAGCTTAGCTCAGTGGAAAGAGCCCGGGCTTGGGAGTCAGAGGTCATGGGTTCAAATTTCCGCTCCGCCACCTGTCAGCTGTGTGACTGTGGGCAAGTCACTTCACTTCTCTGTGCCTCAGTTCCCTCATCTGTCCAACGGGGATTAACTGTGAGCCTCACGTGGGACAGCCTCATTACCCTGTATCTCCCCCAGCACTTAGAACAATGCTCTACACCTAGTAAGCGCTTAACAAATACCAACATTATTATTATTCTCTGTGCCTCAGTTCCCTCATCTGTCAAACGGGGATGAAGACCGTGAGCCTCACGTGGGACAACCCGATGACCCTGTATCTACCCCAGCACTTGGAACAGTGCTCTGCACCTAGTAAGCGCTTAACAAATACCAACATTATTATTATTCTCTGTGCCTCAGTTCCCTCATCTGTCAAACGGGGATGAAGACCGTGAGCCTCACGTGGGACAACCCGGTGACCCTGTATCTCCCCCAGCGCTTGGAACAGTGCTCTGCACATAGTAAGCGCTTAACAGATACCAATATCATCATTCAACGAGCAGCAGCCGTAGACGGTAAGCTCCACGAGGGGGGAGGTGACGTCTACTAACCCTATCGGACTCTCCCGGGTGACCCCCTCCCGCCGCCCGGCCGGGCCCTCACCTCCCGGACGTTGGGCATGTCCAGCAGCTCCCCGAAGACGTAGACCCCGGGGGCCTCCAGCACCTGGTGGATGAGGGTGGCCAGGGCGGCGCCCCGGGCCGACTTGGCCAGCAGCAGGAACTGCTCCTGGTTCTGCCCCGTGACCTTCAGCTCGGCGCTCATGTCCGGGCCGCCGGGGGGCCTCGAGCTGAAGGGGTGCGGGAGACGGGGGGCGGTGAGCGGCGGGGCGAGGGGAGACGCGGGGCCCCTGGGGGTCGGCGCTCGGCCCCCTCCCCGGGGTCGGGGCCCGCCCCCTGCGCCCGCCCGCCGCTTGGGGGCGCCCACCACGCGCTGCACCCCATGGCAAGCGCCCCCTAGCGGCGGTCCCGAGGAGGCGTCGTTGAGGCGGCCACGTGCCCGACGTCACACCCTTCTTTCCCGCCCGCGCCGCCGCGCACGCGCGCCTCCCCCACGTGACCTCCCCCCTCCCCCCCCCCCCCGCCGCCCTTAAAGGGTCCGGAGGCGGCGGTCGGGCCGCGCCCGACGGGGTCGCGCTGACGCACCTCGTCCGGGGGCGCCGCTCCGTCACCTGCGGCCGCCGGTGCAGGCCGCAGCCGCCCTCCGAGAGGGGGGGGGGGGCCCCTCTAGCCGACAAACTCTATGCCCCGCAGCCCCGGCCGCCGCTTCCGCTCCGTGACGACAGAGACCGGGCTCAGCCCCGCCCCCACGCGGTGGGGAGGGGGAAGGCGCGGTCTGGGCTAGGCCCCGCCCACGCCGCGCTCCCATTGGTCGGGCGCGGAGAGTGACAGGCGCCCTCCGCTTTTTTTTTTTCCCCTCTTTGGATTTGAATAAAACTTTATTGGGGCGGACACTTGGGAGGCCGAGCAGTCCCTGATCAGGGATGGAGGACGGTTGGGCACAGTGGGAAACCGAGAATTAAAAGACGATGGGCGGGGGCAACCGAAGCTAGCGGGGACTTAGCGCTTGGCACAGAGTAAGTGCTCTGTAAAATGAGGATTAAGACTGTGAGCCCCATGTGGGAGATGACCCTGTATCTCCCCCAGCGCTTAGAACAGTGCTTGGCACATAGTAAGCGCTTAACATCTACCAATATTATTATTATCCTCATCCTCGAGTCTACTTTCCCAGTGCTCTGCACACAGCGCTCAAAGCAGAGTGGCTCAGTGGAACGAGAAGCAGCGTGGCTCAGTGGAAAGAGCACGGGCTTTGGAGTCAGAGGTCATGAGTTCGAATCCCAGCTCTGCCACTTGTCTGCTGTGTGACCTTGGGCAAGTCACTTCACTTCTCTGGGCCTCAGTTACCTCATCTGTAAAATGGGGATAAAGACTGTGAGCCCCACGTGGGACAACCCGATTCCCCTGTGTCTACCCCAGCGCTTAGAACGGCGCTCGGCACATAGTAAGCGCTTAACAAATACCAACATTATTATTATTATTATTAAAGAACCTGGGCTTTGGAGTCAGAGGTCATGAGTTCGAATCCCAGCTCTGCCACTTGTCAGCCGGGGGACCGTGGGCAAGTCACTTCACTTCTCTGGGCCTCAGTTCCCTCCTCTGGAAAATGGGGGTGAAGACTGTGAGCCCCACGTGGGACAAGCTGATTCCCCTGTGTCTCCCCCAGCGCTTAGAACGGCGCTCCGCACATAGTAAGCGCTTAACAAAATACCAACATTAAATACGCCTGAATGAATGAGCGAAAGAAATACCATCATTATGATTACAAGGGGAGGGCGATTCCCAACCGGCAAAGACACAGTTCAAGAAGTAGAGGTGATAATAATAATAATGGTGGTATTTGTTAAGCGCTGACTATGTGCTGAGCACTGTTCTAAGCGCTGGGGGAGATAATAAGGAGATCAGATTGTCCCCCGTGGGGCTCACAGTCTTCATCCCCGTTTGACAGATGAGGGAACTGAGGCCCCGAGAAGTTGACTTGCCCCAAGTCACACAGCTGATAATAATATTGGTATTTGTTAAGCGCTGACTATGTGCAAAGCACTGTTCTAAGCGCTGGGGAAGATGCAAGGTGATCAGGTTGTCCCACGTGGGGCACACAGCCTTAATCTCCATTTTACAGATGGAGTAACTGAGGCACAGAGAAGTGAAGTGACTTGCCCAAAGTCACACAGCTGACAAGCGGCTGAGCTGGGATTTGAACCCATGACCTCTGAATCCCAAGCCCAGGCTCTTTCCACTGAGCCAACGCTGCTTCTCTGGTGATGAAACCCTGAGAGTTTTTTTTCTAATGATATTTATTAAACGTTTTCTATCTGTCAGGCTCTGTACTAGGTTCTGGGGTAGTTACAAGCTAATCAGGTTGGACACCGTCCATGCTTCACCTGGGTTTCACAGTCTTAATCCCCATTTTACGGGTGAGGGAACTGAGGCACAGAGAAGTGAAGTGACTTGCCCAAGATCAAATAACCAATCAGTAGTATTTATTGAGCCCTTACTAAGCACTGGGCATTGTACTGAGCGCTTGGAGGAGTACAGTACAGGTCACATAGACAAGTGGCAGGGCTGGGATTAGAACCCAGGTCCTACTGAATCCCAGGCTCGAGTTCTATCCATCAGGCCATGCCGCTTCCCCTGGGAACAAATCCCCAGACACGGAGACAAAGACCAGACAGATAGAGACCCAGAGATTCAGAAACAGCCAGTAACCCCACCAAATAAAGAGTCCTGGGCAGAAGACCCCGAGACACAGAGGCATCAGGAGAAAGAACAATAACAATAGTGATGATGATATTTGTTAAGCGCTTACTATGTGCCAAGCACCGTTCTCAGCGCTGGGTTACTTGCCGGTACCAACCCACCCTTATACCCACATACACGCACACGCGGGCCTGCAAGGGCTCGGACGGCTGGATTAGCACCGTGGTCCCGGGGGTCCCCGGCCCCCGGCTGTTGTTAGAACCCCCGGCAGCCTTCCTAGATGAGCGCAGGCACACCATCGAAACGTCGATACACACGAACGCGTGCACCCCCATGCACGTGTACGCACAGACACACACACACACACTTCCTCTACCCCAATTTAGAGGCCCACTTCTCACGGTCCCCTTTCGAGGAACATCGGATGCAGACGGCAGCGGTCACCGCAGGTGCCGGTCCCCAAGACTCCTGTCGTCATGGCAACAGAGGGGAGTTTTTTGCTAATCGCAATAGCTGGGGACAACCGGGGATCTAAAGGGCTCGGGGGTTCGGCGGGTTGGAGTCGGGGTCAGGAGAGAGCTCCCGAGACCCAGACCCAGACGGGAAACTCCGAGGGCAGAGGGTTTTGACGATCCCCGCCGTGAAACAAGGCCCTGTCAGAAAAGAGTAGGGGGGTGTATAGGTGGAGTCGGAGTCTACGTGGAGTTGGGGTATCCCAGCCCAGGTCCCTGGAGTTGGGGCGTTGGGAGTAAAGGTGGCATTGGGAGGGTCACTCGGGGGTCGGGATGAAGTCGTTTCTGGGATCTGGGGTGACAGGGCGAGACACATGAGGTCACGGTGATGGATTCTGTGCTTCTGAGTCGGAGAGGCAGAGGAAATTCCGGGGAGTCGGGGTGATGGAGTTGGGGCTCCCGGGAGCTGGGGAGACCGAAGAGGTTCCATGGAGTCGGGATGATGGAGTTTGTGTTCCTGGGAGTTGGGAGAGACAGAGGGGCTTCCACGGAGTCGGGGGGATGGAGTTTGCGCTCTTGGGATTTGGGGAGACAGAGGAGGCTCCGTGGAGTCGGGGGGATGGAGTTTGTGTTCTTGGGAGTTGGGGGAGGCAGAGGGGGTTCCACGGAGTCGGGGGGATGGAGTTTGTGTTCCCGGGAGTTGGGGGAGACAGAGGAGGCTCCATGGAGTCGGGGTGTTGGCATTTTTCTTCCTAGGAGTTGGGGTGACAGAGGAGGTTCCACGGAGTCGGGGGGATGGAGTTTGCGCTCCTGGGATTTGGGGAGACAGGAGGCTCCGTGGAGTCGGGGGGATGGAGTTTGCGGTCCTGGGAGTTGGGGAGGCGGTCGAGGGTCCCCGGAAGGACGGGGTCGGTGGGGGGGGGGGGGTCGGTGGGGCTCCCGGGAGCGGCTCCGGCAGAGGGAGGGTTAAATGGGCGGGGGGAGGCGGAGACGGAGCCGCCGCCGCCGCCGCCGCCGCCGCCGGATCGAGGCGAGCCCAGCCGAGCTCCGCCGCTCCCGCCGCCTGCCCGCGCCCCCCTCCCTTCCCCTCCCCTCCCTCCCCTCCGCCCCCCACCCCCGGCCATGGTCCGGGCCCTGCGCCCCCCGCAGCCCCGCCCCGCCCGGAGCCCCCGCAAGGCCCCCGCCGCCGAACCCCAGGTGAGACCCCCGAGCCATCCTCCTCTCCCGGGGCCCCGGCCCCCCCCCGGGACCGCCCCTGCCCCTGCCCCCCGGCCTGCCCAGCCTGCTCCCCTCGGCTCTCTCCTTCCCTCCCTCCCCCCAGCCCGCATCCCCTCTTCTGCCCGCGCAGCCTTCCTCCGGCCGCCCTTGCTCCCCTCCATCCATCCCTCCATCCATCCCTCCATCCGTCCCTCCATCCCTCCCTCCCTCCCTCGCTCCCCTCCATCCATCCCTCCATCCATCCCTCCCTCCCTCCCTCCCTCCCTCCTCATCCCTCCCCCGCCTGTCTCTGCTTCCATCTCTCCTTCCCTCCTCCCCCGGCTCTCCCGCTTCCCCAACCCCGGGGGCGGGCAAGGGGCGCCAGGTGGGGGAAGCCGCCCCTGCCCTGGGAGGTGCGTGTGTGTCGTGGGGTGGGGGGGAGGCCAGATATTCCCAGGGAAAGGCCTCTGCCCAGCCTCCCAACCGGGGCCTTGCGCACAGACCTGTTGTGCAGGGGAGGGGGCGTGGAGCTGGGGAAAGGGGGAGCCGGGAGGGGGGGAGTAGAGGATGTGGGGGGGTCGGGGAGGCTGCAGGGGGTCCGGAGGGGCCGGGGTTTGGGAGGGGAGGGAAAGCCAGCGGGATCTGGGGGCTGAGGCTGGGGGTGGGCTATTGGGGGAAGAACCTGAAGCCAGAGGGTGGGGAGAAAGGAGGGGTCGGTCCTGTTGTCCCCTCTGGGATCCCCCCCCCCCCGCCCTTCTCTCTCTCTTTCACCCCTTCCCTCCCTCCCTCCGCCAGCTCCCTCCGGTCCTCTCCCTCCAGACTCATCGCCCCTGTCTCTGCGTCCTGCCTCCCCTCATCTCTCCCCCCTCTCTCCCCGTTGCTATTTTCCCACCTCGGGTCAGCGGTCTTGGGGGGCGCGGGGGTGGGGGTTGGAGAAGAAGGCCGTGGATGGAGCTCCTTCGGCGTTTAAAGAGAGACTCGTCCCTTGGGTTGCCCCCCTCCCCGCCGCCAACTTCCACCTCATGCCCCGGGGCAGCCTCCCATCGCCATCCCGTGTCTCGGGGCCATCCATGGGCCATCCATCGCTGGGGTTGCCAGGTTCGGGAGAGGGGTGATTTCTCCCCCACCCCTCAATGGCTCAGAGCCCCTCCGCCCCCCGTCCTGCACCTCTTCCACCCAAGCATTAAAGATCAAATCGTCGAGCCCCCCCACCTCCCCTTTACGCCTGGGCTGTGGGGAAGGGGCTGGGGCCCGTGCTGCAAGGTCATATCCAGGGCTGGAACTCCAGGGGAGGGAAAGAAGCCCCTCCCCAGACACACGGACACAAGGAGTCCGTGCCCCCTCCCTCTCCCCAGGGCTGTGGTTGACTGTAGGCGATCACCTGCTGGTTTACTGGCACAAGAAGAGCGGAGGGAAGGAAACTGGGGGCCTGAGGACTTTGGGGAGCAGAGGCTCGCCCCATCTTCACCCCTGGGATCACCCCCCCCCCCGCCAGGCCCCACCAATGAGTCTGAGGGGCAAGAGGCACCGGGGAGGGGGAATCCCAGTCAACAGCCAATACTGCTGGGATTGGGAAGAGTTAAGAGACGGTGAGCTGGGAAGGAAGGTCCTAGGCCAGCAGAGAGGTGGCTGTCTGGGTGTGGGGGGGCTGGATTTAGGAGGGAGGGGGCTGGGAGGTGGGGGAGGGACTGGAGGGAGGAGGGAGGGGGCTGGAAGTGAGGGGGGGCTAGGAGAGAGGGGCTGACTGAGACCTTCCCTTTTCTCCCCCAGTGAAGGCTGAGCATCAGGATCCAGGCAGGTGCCCAGAAATGGACTCCAAGATGTGGTAGGTTCTGGGAATCATCGGTGAGAAAATTCTCTCAGGCCCCCCCCAGCCCTTCTCCCCAGCCTGCCCCCCGCCCCCCCACCCCCTCCCCCCACCCCGGGAAGGGGAAGGAGGAAAAGTCCTGACAGGAATTCGGGAGGGAGGGCCTGGGCGGAGTTATTCTCACCCCTCGTCGTCGACATCCCGAACCCCGGGTTCCCGGCCGGGCCGGAGTTCAGGCCCCATGCCTGGCCCTTGTCTCCCCGCCCCAGGCCCACGCTGCTGACCTCCCGCCTCCTCCTGCCGCTGTGGCCGTTGCTCCTGCTGCCTCTCCCACCCCCGTCCCAGGGCTCCTCCTCCCCCTCTTCCCCCTCTTCCCCGTCCCGAGCGCCCCCGGCTCCCGCCCGCCCCCCGTGCACCCGAGGGGGTCCCTCGGCCCCTCGCCACGTGTGCGTGTGGGAACGGGCGCCGCCCCCCAGCCGGCCGCCCCGGCTCCCCCGCTCCCGGCGCCAGGCCTCGCCGGGCACCTCGCCCCCGGCCACCCCGTCGGGCTTTGAGGAGGGGCCGCCCTCGTCCCAGTACCCCTGGGCCATCGTGTGGGGGCCCACGGTGTCTCGCGAGGACGGAGGTGACCCCAACTCGGCCAACCCCGGCTTCCTGCCCCTGGACTACGGCTTCGTGGCCCCCCACGGCCTGGCCACCCCCCACCCCAACTCCGACCCCCTGCGCCACGGCGGGGGTGGCAACGGCCTCATCCTGGGAGAGGCTCCGGCCACCCTCCGGCCCTTCCTGTTCGGGACCCGCGGGGAAGGTGAGAGACCACCGGGCGGGCGGGCTCTGGGTGACTGAAGGGGTGGGGTCAGGGGTCACCGAGGGGGCGGGGGTCAGGGGTCACCGAGGGGGCGGGGGTCAGGGGTCACCGAGGGGGCGGGGAAAGGGAGGCCGAAAGGCGGGGTCAGGGGGTGCGGAGGGAGCCGGGTCAGGGCGGCTGATGGGGCGGGGTCTGGATGGCCGAAAGGGCAGGTCAGGGGGTTGCCGAGGGGACGGGGTCAGGGAGGCCGAGGAATTGGAGGAGTGAGGCTGGGGTCGGGGAGGTGGAGGGTTCGGGGGCTGTGAATTGGCAGGGGAGTAGAGGAGGAGGGTCGGGAGCCGGAGGTGAGGGGGAAAGTAGAAAGGGTGGAGGGGGGAGCTAAGGTTGAGGAAGGGGGGAGAGGGGCGGGATGGGCCGGGGCCGGGGCCGGGCAGGGGCAGCTCTGGAATCCTCCTCTCCTGAGCTTTCTGCACCGAGCCACCCCCCATGGATCTGGAATTGGGATGGCGGCTGGGGGCCGAGAGCCCAGGGAAGGCTCGGCAGGGCCAAGGGAGAGCCTCGGAGGGGGCGGTAAACGGAGGGGAGGGGGCCGGGCCGAGGCGTTGAGGAGCGGAGGAGGAAAAGGGCGGGAGTTGGGAGATGCCCTCCCCCCTCCCCCGCTCCAGGAGTCGACCCCCAACTCTACGTCACCATCACCATCTCCATCATCATCGTCCTGGTGGCCACAGGCATCATCTTCAAGTTCTGGTGAGTGACAGGAGGGACGTGGGGGAGGTGGGCAGGGGGCCTCTGCGAAGCGACCCTCCGGAGAAGGTGGGGGCATCGGAGCAGTAAAGCTGGAGGGAGAGAGGTAGGGAAACCGAGGGGCGGACAGATGTGGGGGGAGGAGGAACGAGTCCCCCGTTTACCCCTCCCCATCAACCTCTACCCCCTGCCCAAGTGCAGCTGGTCTAGTGGAAAGACCCCCGGGGTCTGGACCTTACTGGCCTGACCTCAGGGAAATCACCCCCCGCATTCTGGGCCTCAGTTTCCTCACCTGTAAAATGGGGAGGACAACGCGAGCCTCCTCTCTCCCCGGGAATGAGGACAAATAGGTGGCCGTGAGCAAGGCTTTGGGGACAGTAGGGGGTGGCTGCGAAGAGCGCGGTCTTCCCTCTCTCTGAGGACACACAGAGTGAATCACGGTGCTCAATCAGTCGTATTTATCGAGCGCTTGCCGTGTGCAGCACCCTGTACTAGACGCTAGAGAGGGTACAATATCCCGATGTAGCAGCCACGTTCCCCGCCCACAGCGTCTAGCGGGGGAGGCAAGGCATCGGTATTCCGGATGCCGATCGACGGTATCTATTGAGCGCCTCCGCTGTGCAGAGCGCCGTACTGAGCCGTCGGAAGCGTCCAGCACGACAGGAGGAGGGGACACGTCCCGGGCCCGCAAGGAGAGTAGAGGGTGGGGGGTCCAGGGCGGCGGCTGGGGAGGTCGGGGGTCGCTCGGCGGTGACGCGGGGGTCCCGGCGGGCGGGACGGGGGTCGCAGCTGGGACCGCAGCCAGAAGCGTCGGCGGCCGTCGGGGCAGCAGGGTCCGCTGCGGCAGGAGGACAGCCAGCAGCCCCTCACCGACCTGTCCCCGGCCGGCGTCACCGTCCTCGGGGCCTTCGGGGACTCGCCCGCCCCCACCCCCGCCCCCACCCCCGACAGGGACGAGCCCCGCGCCGGACCCCGGCCGGGGCCTCCGCAGCCCAAGGGGCCCCCCGCCTTCCAGCTCAACCGGTGAGCGCTGCGGGACACCGGCCGCGCACCCGGGGGGGGCACGGGGGGGGGCGGCGTCCGACCCCGAACCCCAGGGGCCCCACCTGACTGACCCTCACCTGACCCCCACCTGACCCCGAACCCCAGGGCCCCCACCTGACTGACCCCTTCCTGACCCCTACCTGACCCTGAACCCCAGGGCCCCCACCTGACTGACCCCACCTGACCCCGAACACCAGGGGCCCCACCTGACTGACCCCCACCTGATCCTCACCTGACCCCGAACCCCAAGGACCCCACCTGACTGACCGCCCCCCACTGACCCCGAACCCCAGGGATCCCCACCTGACCCCCCACCTGATCCCCACCTGACCCCGAACCCCAGGGGCCCCACCTGACTGACCCCACCGGACCCCGCCCCTCACATCTGACCCCGCCCCCACCCTGCTCCTGCCCCCACCCCTTTCCAACTGCCCCCGCCCCCTCTGTCTCTGCCCCCACCCCTTTCCAGCTGACTCTGACCCCGCCCCTCTCCCTTCTGCCCTCTCCCCACTTAGGATCCCCCTGGTGAACCTGTGACCCTCCCGGTGGGAGCTTGGGTCCCTCCCTGCCTTCGAGGCCCGGCCTCCCTCCCCCCTCCCCAACCCAGGCCGGGGGCGATGCCTGCGGAGCCGGGGGGGGGGGGGGTCCCAGGAGCCCCCCACCACGCTTCGGCCTGGGGCTGCCGGAGGTGGGGGCGGGGGGCGGGGGGATGCCCCTCTCTCTGTGAGGCGCCCGGCTCCTGCCCCTCGGCTCCCCTTCCCCCATGTGGGGTTGGCACACCCTCGTGTGGCTTCCGACCCCCCACCCGCCTCGCCCCCCAGACTTCCCCTGGCACACCCACTCGCAGATCTTGCACACTCACCTCCACGCTTGCACACGCACACTGTTGCACACTCACCGTCTTGTACAGCCGGCCTCTCGCTGGTCCTCCCTCACGTCCCCCGCTCCGTTCGTCGCCATCGTGCGTCCCGCGGCCTCTGACCCCCTTCCACGTGTCCGTCTTGTGCCCCTGCATGCTGGAGGGTGGAGGGGGCCGGGGGGCGGCTGGGCCTGCGCTCCCCAGGCCTTTCCTGGGGGACCCCCAAACTCCCCCCGAACTCTGTGTTTGAGGGAGGGCTGGGGAGAGAAGGGTAGCCCCTCCGCCCCCCTCCAGCCACCTCCGTCTTGCCCTCCTCGTCTCTGTCTGTGTTTGTCTTGAACTCAGAACGCCCTTGAGCTCCCCAGGTTTGCCTGGGTTTCTCCCATTTCGCCAACCTCTCCCGTCGCCCCTCGCCCCCACCCCAACCCCTCTTGCTCCCGCTTTACATCTCTCTCTCTCCATTTCTCTCCCTCTCTCCCCCTCATCTCTTCCTGCCCCTTATGCTGTGATATATATTTTTGTATTCTCTTTCCCCTTGTGGTGAAATCTTTGATTCTTGTGGGATGTCAGTTCAGGATTTTCAAATAAAATCTTTGCAAAATAGCTCGGCTTCAGCTCTGCCTGGCAGCTCTGCAGGGGGGCAGGGATGGAGGTGGAAGGAAGGGAGGCAAGGGGGGGGCGGCTGGGAGCAGCAGAACATCCGCACTCCCCCCCGCCACCGCCCTTCGCAGAGCCTCTGTGACTCCGGCCGGCCGGACGCGGGGGTGAGTCCAGCGGAGGACAGTTCCCACCTGGGGACAGTAAGTGGGGACGAGGGGGGATCCCCGGATCACCGGTGGCCGGATGAGGTGGGTGGGGTCGATGGGAGAGGAGAGTCGGAGGAGATCGGGGGCAGAGCGGGGAGATAGAGGAGGCTGGTAGGGAGTCAGAGGGGAGGGACCTGCCCCTTCCCGCTTTATTTCAGACCTGGATCTCCTCCCCTCCCCTCCCCCCCGCCATGATGAGCTTCCCTGCTCCACTCCATCATCTCTGGAGGGAAGGCCTAGATCCGGCCACGGCCGGTCCAGGGGGCCAGAGCCCGGGGAGGGGTGGGATGGAGCTTCGGGGGGCAGGCACGGGTGGGGTGGGGCCCTGCCAGGAGAGAAAGTCAGCCTAACCCGCGGCTTCCGACCGTTGCCGGTATCTGTTGCCATGGAGACCCTCTGGCTGGGACTCCCAGCCCATCGTCCCTCTCTAGGACGATGTCACGGGGCGAGTCAGACCTGGAGGGTGCGGACTGTGAGCGCGTCGTGGGCAGAGAATGCCACTGTTTATTGTCGTAGCGTACTCTCCCGAGCGCTTAGTACAGTGCTCCGCGCCCAGCAAGCTTTCAATCAATCCGCTGGAACGGATGTGGACGGCGGGGCAGGAGATGCGCGCTGGAGGCCGATGGGGGAAGGGACGATGTCACCTTCAGGACCCAGGCCACGCTCAACCGAGCACTCGGGGCTCATCCATATGAGGAAGGCGGAAAACCCTTGGGCGCCCTAATTAGCGATTAAATTAATTACCGACTGATTGAGCTGCCATTTCCACCCCCCCCGCCCCATTTAAGTCTATTAAAATAGAGCAACAAGAAGCGGAGCTTTGAAAGGCTCAACTGGCCTCCAGGGCTCGGTCAGTCTCCCTTTTTGCTACCAGGGGGAGTTCGGAGGCCGGCGGGATGTGGAATCCCCCTCCCGGGGTGCAGAGCACTGTACTAAGCGCTTGGGAGAGTTCAATTCAATCATAATAATAATGTTGGTATCTGTTAAGCGCTTACTGTGTGCAGAGCTCTGTTCTAAGCGCTGGGAAGGATTCAGGGTCATCAGGTTGTCCCACATAATAATAATGTTGGTATCTGTTAAGCGCTTACTATGTGCAGAGCTCTGTTCTAAGCGCTGGGAAGGATTCAGGGTCATCAGGTTGTCCCACATAATAATAATGTTGGTATCTGTTAAGCGCTTACTGTGTGCAGAGCGCTGTTCTAAGCGCTGGGGTAGACACAGGGTAATCAGGTTGTCTCACGTGAGGCTCACAGTTAATCCCCATTTTACAGATGAGGTCACTGAGGCACGGAGAAGTTAAGTGACTTGCCCATAGTCACACAGCTGACAAGTGGCCGAGCCAGAAATCGAACCCATGACCTCTGACTCCGAAGCCCAGGCTCTTTCCACTGAGCCCCGCATAAGGCTCACAGTCTTCATCCCCATTTGACAGATGAGGTCACCGAGGCACAGAGAGGTGAAGTGACTTGCCCACGGTCACCCAGCTGACAAGCGGCAGGGCGGGGATTCGAACCCATGACCTCTGACTCCCAAGTCCGGTGGTCTTTCCACCGAGCCACGCTGCTTCTCTAGAAGCAGTAGAGTTCACCACAAGAGCTGGCAGACACCGTCCCTGTCCTCAAGGACCTTACGATCTAGTTTACGGGATCTTCATCTTCCACCATACTCGGTTTATTTCGGATTACCTTTTCCTTCCCTGACCGAAGCCCCGGGGGCAGAGGGAAAAGGTGGGCAAAGGGTCTTGCGTGGGGCCGGGATGGGTCCAAAGCAGGCTGGGCTCCACCCTCCTAAGAAGGCTTGTGGCGTCTCTCCAAGGAAGCAGCCCTGCCCAGTGGGTAGAGCTCGGATCTGGGAGCCTGAAGGATCTGGGTTCTGATCCCAACTCCGCCATTTGTCTGCGGCGTGACCTCGAGCGAGTCACTTCTCTGCGCCTCAGTTACCTCATCTGCAAAATGGGGATCAGGACTGTGAGCGCCACGTGAGACGGGGACTGTGTCTGACCTGATTAGCTCTGTCTACCCCCGGGCTTAGTAGAACGTCTGGCACAAGGTAAGCGCTTACTAAATACCACTTTAAAAAAAAAAAGGAACCGAGGCTTTTGACCCTGGCTCGCAGGGATCCTCGGTCCCGCCGATCGAGGCCCCGTAGCCCGGCTGCTTCGACCTCTCAGACCTGCAGCCTCCCTACAATCTCCTCACCCCTCCGTGGGGGGTCGGGGGGCAAGAAGGCTGCGGAGTAGATGCGTCGCCAAGACCCGGTTCGGGGTCCTTCCAGTCCCGGCTGGGAAGTCTCGCGTCTCGGAGGAGAATGTGGGCAGTGAGCCTGCAATCCGGACCGCGTAATTTAAACCTGGATTGGCCTCCGCAGTCGCGACCAGCCAGGGAGTCCAGGGTCCTGTGGAGCCCCGCCTGCCCGCCAGCTCCCGCCCGACCTGGCCTAGTGGTTAGAGCCCGGGGCCTGGGAACTAGAAGGAACGGGGATCTAATCCCAGTTTTGCCACTTGTCTGCTGTGTGACCTTGGGCAAGTCACTTCACTTCTCGGTGCCTCAGTTCCCTCATCTGTAAAATGGGGATGGAGCCTTGATGACTTTGTATCTACCCCAGCGTTTAGAGCAGTGCTTGACACATAGTAAGCACGTAAATGCCATCGTCATCATCGTTATTATTATTAAAGATCCATCTAGCTGCCGGTCTGCCTCGTCCCCGTTTTCTGTGGACTTTTCCTAGGGCAGTGTGGCTCAGTGGAAAGAGCCCGGGCTTGGGAGTCAGGGGTCATGGGTTCTAATTCCGACCCCGCCACTTGTCGGCAGTGCGACTTTGGGCAAGGCACAGCTTCTCTGTGCCTCAGTTATCTTTCAAATGGGGATGAAGCCTGTGAGCCCCACGTGGGACAACCTGATTACCGGGTATCCCCCACCCCCAGCGCTTAGAACAGTGCTTGGCACATAGTAAGCGCTTAATAAATGCCCTCATTATTATTATGAGCGTCTTCTCCAGAGAATTTAACAGGGACCACGACGCTGATTAGGGGCCGCCCCCGCCCCTTGGTGGTTTGGTTCTTTCCTCTCCATTCATTCATTCAGTTGTGTTTATTGAGCGTTTTACTGGGTGCAGAGCACTGTCCTAAGCGCTTGGAAAGTACAATTGGGCAACAGATCCCTGCCCAACAAGGGGCTCACAGTCTTACCGTGTATCCCCCACCCCCAGCGCTTAGAACAGTGCTCTGCACAGAGTAAGCGCTTAACAAATACCAACATTATTATGATTAAACGGGAGACAGCAAAACGAAATAAGTCATCAGGCATCAATACCATCAGAATAGATCATGCATTCAATCGTATTTATTGAACGCTTACTCTGTGCAGAGCACTGTACTAAGCGCTTGGAATGGACAATTCGGCAACAGATAGAGACCGTCCCTGCCCAGTGACGGGCTCACAGTCTATTCGGGGGAGAGATCAATAGAATCAGAGGTATATACACATCATTAATTAGTGTAATAAATACTATATGCAAATATACGTAAGGGCTGTGGGGAGGGGAAGGGGGTAGAGCAGAGGGGAAGGGAAGCAGCGTGGCTCAGTGGAAAGGGCCCGGGCTTGGGAGTCGGAGGTCATGGGTTCGAATCCCGCCTCGGCCACTTGTCAGCTGGGGGACTGTGGGCGAGTCCCTTCACTTCTCTGTGCCTCAGTTCCCTCATCTGTCAAATGGGGATGAAGACTGTGAGCCTCACGTGGGACCACCTGATGACCCTGGATCTCCCCCAGCGCTTGCAACAGTGCTCTGCACCTAGTAAGCGCTTAACAAACACCAACGTTCTTCTTCTTATTCTCTGTGCCTCAGTTGCCTCATCTGTAAAATGGGGATGAAGGCTCCCGAGGGGCAACCTGATGGCCCTGTCTCTCCCCCAGCGCTTAGACCAGTGCTCTGCACACAGTAAGCGCTTAACAGATACCACCATTATTAAGGGAGGGCTCAGTGTGGGAAGGCCTCCTGGAGGAGGTGAGGCTCAGTAAGGCTTTGAAGAGGGGAAGAGAGCCAGTTTGTCGGCTGTGAGATGAGCGGAGTGGGCAGGGAAACTCGGGGGCCCGATCAAGCCCCAACTTCCGCCCCGACTGGGCCCGCTTCCGCCCCAACTGAGCCCAACTTCCGCCCCGACTGAGCCCCACTTCCGCCCCAACTGGTCCCACTTCCGCCCCGACTGAGCCCCACTTCCGCCCCAACTGGTCCCACTTCCGCCCGGCCTCCACAGCGGCTTCCGGAAGCGCAGCCCCCCCCTTCCCGCCGCGTCCTTCCGCCCTTCCCCGAGGCCACTTCCGCCCTGCCCCTGCCCAACTTCCGCTCCCCCGCCCCCCGCGGATCTCCTTCCGCCGCTTCCGGAAGTGACTCGGCCTCCTCCCCTCCACGCCCCCCCCACCTCCCCTTCTCCCCCCCCCTCCGCTTTCTCCCCCCCCCGTGGGGTTTCCGGTTGTCCCGCCTTCTCGCCGCGGCGGCCCTTCACTCGGACCCGTCCGGGGGGGGGGGAGGGGAGGGAGGGGAAAAGGAGCCGGGGGGGGGGAGCCTGGCCGGCGGGGAGCGAGAGCGGCCGCAGCACTTCCGGGTGAGTGTGGGGAGCTGGGCGCGCGCCGCGGGCCTTCCCCCCCCTCGCCCCCCCGCGGCTGTCTCGCGCCGTGTGCGCGCGCGCGCGCGCGCGGGTCTCCTCGCGCGCGCTCCCGCTCCCCAACCCCCACCCCACCCCCCCGCGCGCGCGAGGCCCGCGCCAGGCCCGCGCGCTCGGCTCTCGCGGGGGCCGCCGGGTGAGTCTCGCGCCGCGCGCGCGCCACCCCCTTCCCGCCCTTGGGGGGGGAGGGTGTCCTCGCGCCGGACCGTAGATGTGTGTGTGTGTGTGTGTGCGTGGGGGAGAGAGAGGAGGTTGGTCCGGCCCGGAAGCGGAAGTGGTTGCGGACTTGGGGGGGGGGGGGGATGGGGTGGGGGTCTGCGGGTCTGCCCGGCGGAGGGCGGGAGGAGGGGGTGAGGCTGTGAGTGCGACCCCCGGGCTCTCCCGGGGCTGGTCCTGGGGGGAGGGGGAGCCTGGGGCAGGTCCTGGGGGGCGGGGCACAGCTGGGAGGGGGCGGGGAGGGGGTGGGGGTGACCCCCCTGCAGGAGAGGAGGTCGGCCCATTGTGTCCCCGAGGCCCTGGGGTCACTAGGAGGGGTCCCGAGCACCCCTCGTTGGGGGGACCTGGGGCGAGCCGGGGGCGCCTCTTCTGCAGCCCCCCAACCTGCACCCCCGGGACCCCCGCCCTTCAGCAGGCTGCTGCCCCCCAGTCTGCCCGGGCGCCGGGCTCCGGCCGCCCCCCAGCGAGACGTCCCGCCCGCGGTGGGTGCCGGGGGCGCAGGCCGCCCGTGCGGGGACCGGACCGTCCTCCCCTAAGGAGGGAGACGGGCTCCGAATCCCCATCCCCTCGTCGTCGTCCCCCACCCCGGCCTCCCCCTCCCAGGGCAGCGCTTGACCGGAGGGAGGTCTGGGTTCACTCCAGACCGCCAGCTGACAGCCCGGAGATCCCCCGAGCCCTCCTCGCCTTGGCACTTCCCTCTCCGGACCCCTAACGCGGGCGATTTGGTTTGCAGAAAGCACAGGAGGCCCGAGGAGGAGGAGGAGGAGGAGGTGGACAGCGGGAGGAAGAGAGAGAGGGTAAGGCACGCGTGGTTGGCGGGCGGCGTTCGGGGCCGGAGCCCAACTGTCCGTTCCAAGGCGCTCTGCACCTAGTATGCACTCAATAAATACCGTTGAATGAGTGGATGAAGAAGAGGGGTCTCCCCTGAGCGTTGGCCGAGGAAGGGGGATTCCCTCCCCGTGCCAGGGGCGGGGCCGCCCGGTCCTGGTGTTCTGAGCTTAGAGCGCGACAGGGTGGACGGCGGCCGAGGCCCCGGCCGGACACGCTGTCGTCCGACGTCGCCCCGGGGTCCCAGCCGCCCGTCGGCCCGCCGGCTTTCCGGGTGTGGAGCGGACCGGCCGGGCGCCGGCCGCCGGCGTGCCTGGGTCCGCCGTCCCCGGGCCTCGCCGCCGGGTTGGGAGGGAGCTTCAGCGGCGGACCGGCCGTCTCCGAGGTGCCCGGTCGTTGCCGTCGGTGGGTGACCTCGCTGGGATGGAATTAGGATGGGCAGTGGGGTGCACGTCCCCGAGGGGGAATCTAGAGCGAGGCGTCACCCCGAGTCATTGCGGCGGCCAGCCCGGGGAGCAGGGACCGAGGTCCGGAGCATGCGGCCCCGGGTTGACGGTGGCTGCCGGTCTGTGGCCGGTCGCCCCTCCGCCTGGCTTTCTCCTCATAGATCCCCCTGACCTTGAATCAAGGACCTAGGCCATCCGGTCTCAGAGGCCTCTCCCCCAAACCGCTTCCAGAGCCTGGTTCGTGGGGCCCCTGAAGCCCCAACTGTCCCACGTTCCGCCCGACTGAGCCCCACTTCCGCCCCAACTGGTCCCACTTCCGCCCGGCCTCCACAGCGGCTTCCGGAAGCGCAGCCCCCCCCTTCCCGCCGCCGTCCTTCCGCCCTTCCCCGAGGGCCACTTCCGCCCTGCCCCTGCCCCAACTTCCGCTCCCCCGCCCCCCGCGGGATCTCCTTCCGCCGCTTCCGGAAGTGACTCGGCCTCCTCCCCTCCACGCCCCCCCCCCACCTCCCCTTCTCCCCCCCCTCCGCTTTCTCCCCCCCGTGGGGTTTCCGGTTGTCCCGCCTTCTCGCCGCGGCGGCCCTTCACTCGGACCCGTCCGGGGGGGGGGGGGAGGGGAGGGAGGGGAAAAGGAGCCGGGGGGGGGGGGAGCCTGGCCGGCGGGGAGCGAGAGCGGCCGCAGCACTTCCGGGTGAGTGTGGGGAGCTGGGCGCGCGCCGCGGGCCTTCCCCCCCCTCGCCCCCCCGCGGCTGTCTCGCGCCGTGTGCGCGCGCGCGCGCGCGCGGGTCTCCCTCGCGCGCGCTCCGCTCCCCAACCCCCCACCCCCACCCCCCCCGCGCGCGCGAGGCCCGCGCCAGGCCCGCGCGCTCGGCTCTCGCGGGGGCCGCCGGGTGAGTCTCGCGCCGCGCGCGCGCCACCCCCTTCCCGCCCTTGGGGGGGGAGGGTGTCCTCGCGCCGGACCGTAGATGTGTGTGTGTGTGTGTGTGCGTGGGGGAGAGAGAGGAGGTTGGTCCGTCCCGGAAGCGGAAGTGGTTGCGGACTTGGGGGGGGGGGGGGGATGGGGTGGGGGTCTGCGGGTCTGCCCGGCGGATGGCGGGAGGAGGGGGGTGAGGCTGTGAGTGCGACCCCCGGGCTCTCCCCGGGGCTGGTCCTGGGGGGAGGGGGAGCCTGGGGCAGGTCCTGGGGGGCGGGGCACAGCTGGGAGGGGGCGGGGAGGGGGTGGGGGTGACCCCCCTGCAGGAGAGGAGGTCGGCCCATTGTGTCCCCGAGGCCCTGGGGTCACTAGGAGGGGTCCCGAGCACCCCCTCGTTGGGGGGACCTGGGGCGAGCCGGGGGCGCCTCTTCTGCAGCCCCCCAACCTGCACCCCCGGGACCCCCGCCCTTCAGCAGGCTGCTGCCCCCCAGTCTGCCCGGGCGCCGGGCTCCGGCCGCCCCCCAGCGAGACGTCCCGCCCGCGGTGGGTGCCGGGGGCGCAGGCCGCCCGTGCGGGGACCGGACCGTCCTCCCCTAAGGAGGGAGACGGGCTCCGAATCCCCATCCCCTCGTCGTCGTCCCCCACCCCGGCCTCCCCCTCCCAGGGCAGCGCTTGACCGGAGGGAGGTCTGGGTTCACTCCAGACCGCCAGCTGACAGCCCGGAGATCCCCCGAGCCCTCCTCGCCTTGGCACTTCCCTCTCCGGACCCCTAACGCGGGCGATTTGGTTTGCAGAAAGCACAGGAGGCCCGAGGAGGAGGAGGAGGAGGAGGTGGACAGCGGGAGGAAGAGAGAGAGGGTAAGGCACGCGTGGTTGGCGGGCGGCGTTCGGGGCCGGAGCCCAACTGTCCGTTCCAAGGCGCTCTGCACCTAGTATGCACTCAATAAATACCGTTGAATGAGTGGATGAAGAAGAGGGGTCTCCCCTGAGCGTTGGCCGAGGAAGGGGGATTCCCTCCCCGTGCCAGGGGCGGGGCCGCCCGGTCCTGGTGTTCTGAGCTTAGAGCGCGACAGGGTGGACGGCGGCCGAGGCCCCGGCCGGACACGCTGTCGTCCGACGTCGCCCCGGGGTCCCAGCCGCCCGTCGGCCCGCCGGCTTTCCGGGTGGTGGAGCGGACCCGGCCGGGCCGCCGGCCGCCGGCGTGCCTGGGGTCCGCCGTCCCCGGGCCTCGCCGCCGGGTTGGGAGGGGAGCTTCAGCGGCGGGACCGGCCGTCTCCGAGGTGCCCGGTCGTTGCCGTCGGTGGGTGGACCTCGCTGGGATGGAATTAGGATGGGGCAGTGGGGTGCACGTCCCCGAGGGGGAATCTAGAGCGAGGCGTCACCCCGAGTCATTGCGGCGGCCAGCCCGGGGAGCAGGGACCGAGGTCCGGAGCATGCGGCCCCGGGTTGACGGTGGCTGCCGGGTCTGTGGCCGGTCGCCCCTCCGCCTGGCTTTCTCCTCATAGATCCCCCTGACCTTGAATCAAGGACCTAGGCCATCCGGGTCTCAGATTGGCCTTTCTCCCCCCAAACCGCTTCCCCAGAGCCTGGTTCGTGGGGAGCCCCTGAAGGTTGCTGGCGGAGAATCCCAGGCAGCTGACCCGGTTTGGCATGGGGCAGTGGTGCGTCCCCTCTCCCACCACCCCAGAAGGCCACCTTGCCCCCCCATCAACAGCCTGGGCCGCTCCCGAGTCACCTGGCCCCCGAGAACCTGGAGCTGAGAAAAGAGGGAGAGAGAGAGACAGCTTCATGGGGTCCGAGAAAAGGGAGGCCTCTCCTCCTCTTCTTTCTCTACCTTTTCCTCTTCATCCTTCTCTTTTTCTTCTTTATCCTTGTCCTCTTCATTCCCCCCGACCCCATCTTCCTCTCCTCCTCCTGTCCACCTTGTCCGGCAGGGCGGTTTTCGGCCTAGGCTGAAAAAACAGGCCCACCGCAGTTCGGGTCTCCCAGCTGGGAATGATTTCCGGCAAGATGGCCACAGTAGCATTCTCTGTATCTAGCAGCTCTGCTGCTTTCTCTCCCTAGCCCCGAGTGTGGTCCAAGGGGGCCCCTGTCTCCACGGCCATATATTCGGAGGTCATGTTCTCTAGCCCTTTTTTTCCCCACTGAGATCTGGGAATGAGTAGAGTCTTTCCTGGGCTCTACGGCAGCCGGGACCTCGTGCTGCCATTGTAGCGTGATGCCAGCTCACCGCTCCTCGCCTCGGCCCGTCGCTGCTTCCTTGATGCCTCCCTCCCTGTGCTCCTTCCACCCCTGCCCTTCCAGAGGGAACCTTCCGATCGACCGCTGGCTATCCTCCTGTCCAACAGCTGACTCCCACTTCCCTGGACGGTCTCTTCACTCACTTCCTCAGCTCATACTCTCCACTCCTAGCTGTCCCTCCTAGATATTTCTTCCTCTCAACTCTCCTAGTCCCGACCCCCCCCCCCCCTTTTTTTTAAAGATGGTATTTGTTAAGTACTTACTGTGTGCCAGGCACACTTTTCTAATTGCTGGGGTAGATACAAGCTAGTCAGGTTGGACACAGTCCCAGCCCTCATAGGATTTACAGTCTTAATCCCCATTTTACAGATGAGGTAACTGAGGCGCAAAGAAGTTAAGCGACTTGCCCAAGGTCACAAAGCAGACGAGTGGCAGGGCTGGGATTCGAACCCAGGCCCGATTCCCTGGTCCGTGCTCTATCCACTAGGCCGTATCTGCTTCTCGCTCACACCTTTCCCCTTCCTGGAACTGAAATCTGCCAGGCTACGTCCCTCATCAACTTGGGGATTTACCAAAGAGATCTTCCCCGATTGACCCATCCTCCTGGTCATGCTGCCTGCTTCCTCCTCCTGCCTCCCAGGACTTTTTAAAGTGTGTACCCTTAAATTTATTTCCCTAGCCTTAACTATGGTAATTTCAATACTGAGTTTACGTCAGCACTCTCTCCCGTGAAACTGTAAACTCCTTGAGGGCAGAGGGCACATCTCTTCCTGGTTTTGTATGCTTTCAAGTGCCTAGCGCGGTGCTGTGGCCCACAGCGAGCAGACTCCGTAAATACCATCGACGCTGACCCCACTAACAACCTCACATACCGTTGTGGAAGCTCTCTGGGCTTTTCTGTTAGTGTGCCCTCTGATCCCGTCCCACCCCTCTCCCCAATGTACCCAACGGAGGGGTTCAGTCGAGGACCAGAGAGAACCGGCGGTCACCGGGGCAGGCCGGGGCCGTGGAGTCCAGGCTCCCAGTCCTGGTGGTTTTCCCCGGGATTGGACGGCGGAAGCGGTTTCTTCCCACCCCAAGACAGGAGTCCGCCGGCCCCTCGTGGGAAGACACCCCTCCTGTGGGCCGGGGGGGGATGGCTCCGGTGTGGCAGGAAGGGTCCCCTGCCCTTGCCAGTCGACGGCGCCCGGCAAGCGGGCAGAGGCCCCGGCTGGCAGACGCGCTCGGGCCCTGGCTCCGGCTCTGTCCCGGACCAGCCGAGCGATCAGTCTTCCCATCTGAGGAGTGAGGGCGGATGCCCTGGGCTCCTTTTCTGTGCCCACTGGGTGCTCGGGGCTAGATGCCAGCCGGTTATTATCGATATTAATGGAGACCACCAGAGCGATTCCCCCAGGAGTCCCGGGAGGAAAGCGTGGGGGTCTGGAACCCCCAGCTGCCCCTTAACTCTGATAACCAGACCCCTTGGACGGTGGTGAGTCTTGGGACGCTGAACCCCGGAATTAGGACCAGATGGGACGAGGCTCTTGGCAGAGGCTGATAGGAGAGAGGATTGGAAAGAGCAAGGGAGTCAGAGGTCCTGGGTTCTAATCCCAGCCTAGACACTTGCCCGCTCTGTGATCTTGGGCAAGTCACTTTGCTTCTCTGTGCTTCAGTTGCCTTATCTGCAAATTGGGGATTCACTTCCTATTCTCTCTCTCTCTTAGGCTGGGAGCCTCGTGCGGGACAGGGACCGGATCCAACTTGTGTTTATCTGGGGCTTAGAACAATGCCGGGTACATCGTAAGCGCTTAAAAAACCCCACAGTTATTACTGTTGGGAATATTGTGTGTTTCTAGAGCCAGGGTCTGGCCTCCTCAGGCCCGGGCTCATTCCTCCACCTGACCTTGGGCAGCTGAGGGAGGAGGAGAGGAGGGGAGCCAGCAGACGGGGAGGTGGCCCGGCCCCGTTTTTTAGTGTGTTGTTTTGTGAGGCGGGGGGGTGTGGAGGAGGATTGTCCCGGGGTCGATAGCTCCTGTTTCTGCTCCTCATCCCCCCCTCCCGGGTCTCCTTCCTGGCTCCAGGCCGGCTAGTCAGCCCATCGTAATAATGATAATAGTTGTAGCGTTTAGGTTATTATACGCCATGCACTGTTCTAAACGCCGGGGTGAATACAAGCAGGTGGGTTGGACACTGTCCCTGTCCCAGTTGTGGCCCTTAATCCCCATTTTACAGATGAGGGAAGTAAGGCCCAGAGAAGTCGTGACTTGCCCGAGGTCACACGGCAGACACGTGGTGGAGTGGGGATTAGAACCCAGCTCCTTCGGACTCCCAGGCTCGCGCTCTATCCGTTAGGCCGCGATGCTTCTCCGTGTAAAGCTACCCTGGGCCCCGGGATCAGGAGGCCGGCGGCTGGGGCGAGCGGGGCCTTGCGGGGGTGGTGGAGCCACTGGGACTCCGGCTGGCAGCTCTGCCCCGGGTGGCAGGTGTGTCACTGTCCCTCCCTTTGTCGTCCCCCCGCCAACACCACCTGCCCATCTCTCTTGCCCACCCTGGCGAGAAATTCCCCGCTCTCCCCCAGCCTCCAGCGGCCCTCGCCACTCCTGGGGTCAGCCGGGAGCCCGCAGCAGGTGCCTCCCCCAACTCTCAGGCCCCGGACCCGAGGTCCGCAGTCCTCCGGCTGACCCCCGAGGGCCCGGCCCCCGGCACGGGCCCTCGCCCCACCGGCAGAGGAGGGAATGGGCACTCGGACGTTGCCTTTGCGGGCCGCGGCGTGGTTCCGGGAGAGCCGGACTGGAGGGTCCTCCCGGAGGAGCGGAATGAGGAACCGGGCCCTGGCGGGCTTCGGCGTTGGGCAGGAGCCGTGGGCAGCGGCGGAAGGCCTCAGCCCCGAGCCGCCAGTCTGCCCGCCCACCCGGTTCACCGGTCATCCCTCCTTGGGGCGTGGTGGGTCCCGTCCGCCTCTTGTGGTCTGGAGGGAGGCGGTCCCCGGGAGCCACGGGCAGCCTCCCTCCGAGCTCCCCGGCCCTCGGTGTCGCCTTCTCTTCCCCTCCCGTCCCTCCCACGGGGCCGAAGCATCCCTGACCCTACCCAGGGACGCTTGGGACGAGGCACTCGCAGGCGGCCGTGTGGCGCCCGCTGCCCCCCGCCCCCCCAGACCGGCGGTCCGGTGGCAGGAGCGTGAGCCGGGGGTGGGCGGTGACCGGTCTCTGGGTTCTGTCTCCCCCCTCTTGAGTCATTAGCTGCCCCGGTCCCGGTCTCCCGGCAGCGTGTGCACCAGGGGCCCACGGCAGAAGGGCTTCAGGCACTGGGTTTGAGAGAACTGCCGCCTGCCCGGCATCCCGGCTCTCTTCCCCTCGGAGTTGTCCCTCAGATCCAGGCGATGGGGGCTGCGAGCTTTCAGGCCCACCAGGAGGCCGCAGGCCAAAAGAACCCTCCCACCCCCATCCTCAGTCCCCCCTCTCCTGGAGCGCGTGGGCCGCCCCGTGCTCGGTTCCATGTTTTCGTAGTATCGGTCCCTCGAGTCCGTGAAAACAGGAACAAGGCCATTCCCGGCTCAGTCCCCGGCCCGTCCACCCGACGGCGACTCCAGGATGCTTGGGAGAGCCCAGTGCCCTCCCGGACACCCACCCTCATCGTTAGGAGTGGACCGACGTCCCTGACTCGCCTCGAGCCACCCAGCGCGGACCATCCAACCCCCCTGACTCTCCCCTCTCCGTCCCTGCCTCTAACTCCCCCCGCCTCCATCCTTGACTTTCCCCACGGTGATCTAGGCACGGACCATCAAACACCCCTGACTTTCCTCCTGTCCGTCCCTGACTCTCCCCCTCAGTGACCCAGCATGGATGTTAATCCACGGATCTGCCCCACCCCCCTGGGAGCCGCCGGTATTTCTGGCTCCCCGGCGCCCCGTGAGAACGGATCCCCCGTGCTCGCCCTGCCGCTGGGGAAGGTGTTTTTTTTTTTTTAATGGCATTTGTTAAAGTGTCAAAACACTGTTCTGAGCCCCGGGATAGGTAATAATCATAATAATCGTGGTATTTCTTTAAGCGCTTACTATGTGCCAAGCACTGTTCTAAGTGCTGGGGTTGATACAAGGTACTCAGACTGGACTCAGTCCCTGTCTCACATGGGGCTCACAGTATTAATCCCCATTTGACAGATGAGGTAACTGAGGCCCCGAGAAGTGAAATGACTTGCCCAGGGCCACACAGCAGACAAGTGGCGGAGCTGGGATTAGAACCCAAGACCTTCTGACTCCCAGGCCCGGGCTCTATCTATCCACTACACCACGCTGCTTCAGACGCAATCCTTGTCCCTCATGGGGTTCACAGTCTTAATGGGAGGGAAAACAGGTATCGAATCCCCGTTTTACAATTGAGGAAACTGAGGCACGGAGCAGTCAAGTGACTTTTCCAAGTCACAAAGCAAGCAATTGGCAGAGCCTGGATTAGAACCCAGGTCCTCTGACTCCAAGGCCCCTGTTCTTGCCACTAGGCCACGCTGCTTCTGGTTCTGTTGATCCTCGCTGCTGTTGGTGCTCAACTCACCCCGTCCCAGGTCCAGGATCGACCCCTCACCTTGGGGGTGGGAATTGGGGACAAACAGTCCTGCGATCGCCCTGTCCACCCCTTCCCTACTCCCGTAACGTCCATCCCAGCCTGCATCTGTCCGGACTGCAGAGTCTTGACCCTTCCTGTTTCTCTTCAGAACTGATGTTGAGTATTTCTAGGTCTGCTTTGGTTCTGATGAAGGGGCATTGGTCCTGTCTCCCGAATAGTCCTTGAGGACAAAAAGAACATGCCTCTGTATAGTACCTAGGGTAGGCAACATCCCGGAGCACCAACGCGCCTTGGAATAGTTTGTGACGATGCTCAGAGGGTGGGTGGAGGGGTGACCCATCCCAGAAGAGGGGGCAAGGGGGTCTTTTTCCCCCAGACAGGAATCGGGACCCAGCCAGGTCAAACTCTGCCCGGATCCTTTGAGCCGCCCGGTCTTTTATCCCCGATCCGGGCGGCCCTGGGGCCGGGGGAGCTGAGGGCCACGGGCCGAGGTTGGTGGGTCTGGGGATGGGGGCGGGCCTGCCGGGGGCCGACTGGGCGACCCGGGGCGGGTCCCGCCCCTCTCTGGGACACCAGGAGGCCCCCGGCGCCCCCTCCGCACGCACCCGTGAATCTCGGCTTGCTCCGCTCGGAAAGTGTCCTCCCCGAGACTCGGGAAAGACTAGGGCGCGGGAGGAGGGAGAGGGTACGGCGGCGTCAACCACCTCTTCCCCGACCAGAGGGCCGCGGTGCCAACCCCGGCACCTGCCAGCCAGCGGCGCGGGGAGCGGAGCGGGGGGGCCGGACGCCGACGGTCTGTGTTTCTCCCGCCAGGTAGAATGGAAGAATCTCACTTTAATTCTTCCCCGTACTTCTGGCCGGCCGTCCCCACGGTCTCGGGACAGGTGAGCCCTCCTCCCTCGGCCCTTCGGGGACCCCCGGGGACAGCCTCGCCTGGCGGGGAGGGGGCCGGGTCGCCGTCCCCCCGCCGCCGGCCGACGTCTCTCCCTCCTCCCTTCCCTCGGCGACCCCAGATCGAGAACACGATGTTCATCAATAAGATGAAGGACCAGCTGCTGCCCGAGAAGAGCTGTGGGCTGGCTCCTCCCCACTACCCCACTCTGCTGACCGTGCCCGCGGCGGTGCCCCTGCCGTCGGGCATCAGCATGGAGACGGACGCCAAGCCCGACCAGCTGGCCCCGCACAGCCAGGCCTCGGTCACCCAGAACATCACGGTGGTGCCCGTGCCCTCCACGGGGCTCATGACGGCCGGTGAGTGTTATCCGGGGGTGGGCGGGCGGGTGGAGTTGGGGGGCGCGCGGCACAGGGGATGGCGCGGGGCGGGACGGCTCGCCGGGGGGCGGGAGGGCATCGTGACGCGTCTCCCCTCTCTTCCACCCCAGGCCCGGGGCTGGTGATCACCTCCCCCTCCGGCTCCCTGGTGACCACGGCCTCTTCGGCCCAGACCTTCCCCATCTCGGCCCCCATGATCGTCTCGGCGCTGCCCCCGGGCTCCCAGGCCCTGCAGGTGGTGCCGGACCTCTCCAAGAAGGTGGCGTCGGCCCTGGCGGAGGAGGGGGGAGGGGGCGGCGGCGGCGGCGGGGGAGTGCCACCCAAGCCCCCCCGGGGCCGGAAGAAGAAGCGGCTGCCGGAGTCGGGGCTGCCGGACATGAGCGATCCCTACGTGCTGGCCCCGGACGACGAGGACGACCACCAGAAGGACGGCAAGACCTACAGGTGGGGGTGACGGCCGGCGGGCGGCGGAGGGAGGGCGCGGGCCGGGGCCGACGGCTCGGGGGGCCCCGGCCGGTCGTTACCCGGCCGGGACCGGCGGCCTCGCTGGCCGTGAGCGGGAAAGGCGGGTCGGTGGGCCGGCCGAGTCTGACGCTGCCGGCCGCGGGGCCTCGGGGTCCCCCTCACGGAGGGTCCCCCTCGGGGAGGCGGGATCCACCCGGGGCCAGTGGAGCGGGGGCCCAGGCAGGGGAGTCCGGCCGGGGCGGGGACCCAGGGCCGAGCGTCGAGGTCAGGGGGTCCCCTCCCCAGGCGCGTACCCGGAGGCGGGCACCTCCCCCGGGGTTGTCAGGGCCCAGGGGAGCTCACCACCACTGCCCGTTAGGGCCCCGTCCCTTGGCCACGGGCAGAGGATCTCTAGGGTCCGGACCGGGCCGCCCCACACCTCGGTCTCCCTGTGCCCTCGGTGCCGGGCCACGGCACCGTTCCAGAGGTCTTCCCCCCAGTGCCGGCTCAGCCCACTGGCACTCAGAAGGGCCCTCCCCGCTGCCACCCCCTTTTACCGGAGGGCCGTTGGGCCTCCGGCCCCATTACCGCCGGCAGCGTCCCGCCTCCGCAAGCTCCCCTCCGTCCCCGGTGGGGTGGCAGAGTCCCCAGATACCCCGTCGCTCCGTCCATGCAGGGTGGTCCGTACGCCGGGAGGGGCCGGGTGCTGACACTGGCCCCTGCCCCGTGCCCGCCTCCTCCCCCGCCCCCGAGGAGATCCCCCACAGACCACGGTCGGTCACTAGTATTTGCCGAACGAGTCCCGTGCACGGGGTATTGGGTTAAACCCAGAGACCCTCGTCGGCAGCCGAGAGCCCCCGCTCTGCCTGGGCCGGGGGGCCGGGGTCCCGGCTTCTGCCAGCCCCCCGGGGGGGGGCCGCAGGGCCCTCCACCGGCGGTGAGGGCGGGAGAACCGAGGGTCTGGGGGAGGAGGCGGATGGGCAACGAGGCGGTGGAGGAGCTGGGGCAGCCTCCCTAGCAGGGGCGCGGGGGAGCATCAGAGACCACCAGGTTTATCCCCGCTGCCCAGCCGGGGCCAGGGGTGACCCCGGTTCGGACCGGAGGAGTCGGCGATGGGGGCGGCCCCGGAGGTGGTGCGGTCGTGGGGATGTCCCCTTTGGGACTCCCTGGCCTGGGCCCCCCCCCCCCCCAGCCCCCTGGCCGTGAGGCAAAAGTCTGGGAGCTTCCTAACGCTCGCCCCGCTGGGCCCAGGTGCCGGATGTGCTCGCTGACCTTCTATTCCAAGTCCGAGATGCAAATCCACTCCAAGTCGCACACCGAGACCAAGCCCCACAAGTGCCCGCACTGCTCCAAGACCTTCGCCAACAGCTCCTACCTGGCCCAGCACCTGCGCATCCACTCGGGGGCCAAGCCCTACACCTGCTCGTACTGCCAGAAGGCCTTCCGCCAGCTCTCCCACCTCCAGCAGCACACACGGTAAGGGAGGGCGGCGGGCGACCGCCCCCAGGCCGGCCGTGCCCGGCCCGCTCGCCTGGCTCTGGTCTCTCTCCTGCGCTTCCCGCCCAGCTGTCTGGGAATCCAAGCGGCAGCGGCCACTGGGCCGGATCCCCCGGACGGCAACGGGGACCCGGCGATTCGGCTAGACCCGGGTCCCGCCCCGGAGCCGGCGGCTCGTGGCAGGGGCCCGTGCCCGAGGGCCTGCGGGGGTCCTCCTTTCGGCGTCGGCTGTGGCGCGGCGCCCGCCGGGCTGCGACCTGATTACTTTGAGGGGCAGCGCCACGAGCGGGCCCACCGAGGGTCCGGGGCACCCCGGGCCGTCTCTTAGGGGAATTCTGGAAGCGGAAGGAAGTCACCCTCGACCGCCTTCGCTCTGTGCCGGACGGCCGCCCCCGCGGTCCTCGCCGGGCGCCCTCGGCCCGGTCCGGGCCTCCCGGGAGGTTGGGCCGGGAGGGGGAGGGGAGGACCGCCTCCGCCCCTCAGCGCCGTTCGTCCAGCGAGGAGCCGAGCGCCACCGGCTCCCTCCCTCCGACCGTCCGTCCTCCGCTCCCTCCCTGACCGGCTTCCTCGTCGGCTCCGCCGCTCCTGCGCCCTCCCTCGCCCCCGCTCCCCTCCCTCCCCCCCTCTCCTCTCCGGCAGGATCCACTCCAAGTCGCACACCGAGACCGTCAAGCCCCACAAGTGCCCGCACTGCTCCAAGACCTTCGCCAACAGCTCCTACCTGGCCCAGCACCTGCGCATCCACTCGGGGGCCAAGCCCTACACCTGCTCGTACTGCCAGAAGGCCTTCCGCCAGCTCTCCCACCTCCAGCAGCACACACGGTAAGGGAGAGCGGCGGGCGACCGCCCCCAGGCCGGCATGCCCTCCCCCCCCGCCCGCCCGTCCGCCCCGGACCCACCCAACCACCCGCATGCGGGGGGCGGGGGAGAGACCCGGCCGGAGGACGGCACCGGGAGCTGCGAGGAGGAGCCAGAGACGGAGCGAGAGGGCGGGAGAGCCCGGCGGCAGAGGCGGCGGCGGAGGGACCCGGCGGGGGCCAGGCCGGAGCGGGCCCGCCCGGGGAAGAGAGACCGCCGGCGGCACCGGGGCGACGCCGGCAGCGGGCGGCACCGGGGCGACGCCGGCAGCGGGCGGCCCTCCCCCTGACGCTTGAGGGGCACGGATGGACCCGGGACAAAGATGACTCCCTCCTCCCCCCCCACCTCCAGGCTCTGACCCGCAAGACCCGCCCCGGTCGGGCCCCCGAGCGGAAGAACACAGGAGGACACCGGCCCCCTCCTCTCCCTTCCATCTTGGCTTCCCCGCCCCGGAGGGCGCCAACCAAGAGCCGTGACGGCACCCAAGACGCCGGATGGGCCGAGCGGGGCTGCGAGGACGGTCCGGGCCCCGGGGCCTCGATGAGAAGAAGGCGGACCCGAGACCCCGGCTACGCGACAGCTGCCTCCGACCCCTCGGACGCGGACGCCCGGCGGAGAGGCCGGGCGGTCCCTGAGCCACGCCGGACGTCGCCCCCCCCCGCCCCCCCACCCCGGGCCGGGGCCTCCAAGGGAGCGAGAGACGGCGGGAGCGACCCAAGGGACAGACGGGCCTTGGGCCGACGGGGGCCCCTCGGCGAGGACGGCGGCGCCGCGTCCGGCCAGGAGGCCGACGGAGGCCGGAGTGATGGGCCTTCCCACCCGGCGAGGCAGGGCGGGCCTGGGGCTGAAGAGCCGAAGCCAACAGGGCGGCCCGAGGGGCCCGGGAAGAGCCGCGGAGGCCCGGCCGGGTGGGCCCCGGGCACGGGCCCTCCCAGACGCCGAGAAGGGCCCGGCACACGCCCACCTCACGACCCCCACGCCGGGACGCCCGCGCCGACCCGGAGACCGGGTCCCGGAGCCGGGCCCGAGACGAGGCGGAGGGACCGACCGGGGCAGGCGTGGGCTGCGACGGACTGCGCTGGACTACCCTCCCTGACCTTTCCCTCCCTCCGCCCCCGCTCCCCTTCGCGGGCCAGGCCCGGGGGTGGCCGCCCCGCTGACCGCCCTCCCTCCCCCGCCCCCTGCTTCTCTCTCCCCTGCAGGATCCACACCGGAGACCGGCCCTACAAATGTGCTCACCCCGGCTGCGACAAGGCCTTCACCCAGCTCTCGAACCTACAGGTAGATGCTCCCCCCATCCCCTCGGCCCCCCCACCCCTCGCCGCGGGGATCGGGGTCGCTGAACCCGCCTCTCGCCCCCTCCCCGCCCCCCAGTCCCACAGACGGCAGCACAACAAAGACAAACCCTTCAAGTGCCACAACTGCCACCGGGCGTACACGGACGCGGCCTCGCTGGAGGTCCACCTTTCCACGCACACGGTGAAGCACGCCAAGGTGTACACCTGTTCCATCTGCAGCCGCGCGTACACGTCGGTGAGCGTCCGGCCGCGGCCGCCACTGGGAGAGCCCGGGGAGAGGGGGCCGTTGGCGGGGCGGCGGGGGGGCGGACGTCGACCGAGGGGAAAGGGCCCGGCGGGGAGGCGGGGTACGTTGACCCCAATATTGCCAACGCTCCGCTCTGGCCTTTAAGCTCCCCGTGGGTGGGGAACGTGTGTGTTAACTCTGTTCTGTTGTCCTCTCCCAGGCGCTCAGTACAGTGCTCTGCACAGAGTAAGCGCTCAATAAATACACCGCCTGAACACTCCTCGTTAGCACAGATGCAGAGAAGCAGCCTGGCTTATTGGAAAGAGCCCGGGCTTGGGGGGGGGGGACGGACGTGGGTTCTATTCCCGGCTCCGCCACTTTTCTGCTGTGTGACCGTGGGCAAGCCACTTCATCTCTCTGTACTTCAGTTACCTCCTCTGGAAAATGGGGATTAAGACTGGGTGTCCCACGTGGGACAACCCGATCACCTAGTATCCGCCCCAGCGCTTAGGACAGTGCTCGGCACGTAATAAGCGCTTAACAAATACGGTCGTCGTCTTTATTATTATTATTACCGGGGCGGGAAGGGGGAAATGCCACCGATCCCCCACTTCTGACTTGGGAAATGATAATAATAATAATGATGGTCTTTGTTAAGTGCTTACTGTTTGCCTGGCACCGTTCTAAGCGCTGGGGTAGGTAGAGGATCATCGGGTCGGACGCGGACCCCGTCCCAGATAGGGCTCACAGTCTTAACCCCCATTTTACAGATGAGGGAACTGAGGCACAGAGCAGTGAAGTGACTTCCCCAGGGTCACACAGCAGACGAGTAGCAGAGCTGGGATTAGAACCCACGACCTCCCGGGCCCGTGCTCTGTCCACTACGCCTTGCTGCTTCCCCAATTTTCGCCTCTGGACTGTAAGCTCCCTGTCTGCGGGGACCGCGTCTGTTCCGTCGTTCAGGACAGTGCTCCGCACACCGTAGGCGTTGAAGAAATACGCTCGATCGATGGATCGACCCGCCGGCCAGGGAGGGGGCTAAATGCGGCCCCGTGGGTCCTTACCCGGAGCCCGGGGGGGCGCCCGGCCCGGGTGAGCCCGGAGCTTCCCTCCGTGGAATCTGCAGTTGCCCTCTCGGGCGGCCGAGGCTCTGACCACCCCCGTTCCCGCCCCACAGGAGACGTACCTGATGAAACACATGCGCAAACACAACGCCCCCGATCTCCAACAGCAGCAGCAGCAGCAGCAGCAGCAGCAGCAAGCGTCGGCGGTGGCGGTGGCTCAGGCCCAGGCCCAAGCCCAGGCCCAGGCGTCCCAGCAGCAACAGCAGCAGCAACAGCAACAGCACTTCCAGCCCCCCGGGGCGGCTCCTCAGGGAGCGGGAGCCGGGGACAGCAATCCCAACCCTCCGCCCCAGTGTTCCTTTGACCTGACCCCCTACAAGACGGCCGAGCACCACAAAGACATCTGTCTGACCGTCACCACCAGCACCATCCAGGTGGAGCACCTGGCTAGCTCCTAGAGACCCGCCCCTCCCTCTCCCTCCCCCCGCAGAGGAAGAGGCCCCCTCCTCGCTCCCCGCCCCCAGTGAGGGCAGGGCCCGGACCCCCGGCCCGACCGGCCCCGGAGGAGCAGGGCCCCCGGGGCCAGGGAAGGACGCCGGGCCGGGAGCGTGCCCCGGCTTGGCCCCGGGCGGCGGGGCAGCGGCCCGGGCCCTCCCCCTCCCCGTGGCCTGCTCTGCCCCCGCCGTCCCCGGCTCCAGAAGCCGGGGTCCCTCCTCAGGACGGGAGGGGGTCCGAGCGGAGGCAGCGGTCCGGGCGGGCCCGCGGCGGCCCCCGAGGCGGGGGGCCGGGGCAGGGGGGCGCGGACCCGCCGCCGTCAGGAGGTGGAGCGGACCGCGTCCTCGGGCGGCGGAGCTCGGAGTCCCGCCCGCCCACCCCGCCTCAGCCCGCCCTCCTTCCGCCAGCCCCCGTCGTGGCCGCCCCGACGCCAGCCCCCTCGGGGTGGCCGCGGGCCGTCGGCGAGCTGGGGCCCTCCGCCTCAGACTGGAGTCGGCCTCTGAGGTGCCGTGGCCTCCTGCCAGGACACGGGTTTCTATATAAATATATATAAATATATATATATATATATATATCCCTCACGGCTGTCTTGGTTGTAACCGTTTCTCTGTTTATAAATGCATTATCTTGGAGAATTTTCATTTTCGATCCTTTTGGCATTATTTTTCCCTTGTCCATTCTTTTCGTCTTCACTTTCTTCTTCCCCTCCTGCCCCGGATATATTTTAATTTCCTCTGTCTGCCCCGCGCGCGCGCCCCCCCCCCCCTTTTTTTAATCTGTAAATCATGACAGGTTTCAGAGAAAAGAGAAAATGGAAAAAAAAAAAAATCAGAGGCAAACCAATTGTTAAAAACCGATTTAAATATGAAAAAAATAATGTACCAAACCAGGGGTGTTTTTAGAACATTGTATAGAAATAAATTTGTGTAAAAGGATGCAGGCAGTAGAGGTGCTGGTGTGAGCAAGCGTGGGAAAAGCTTGTGGGGTTGGGTCTTGGGGTGACACTGTGGGCTCTCCCAGCTGGGGAAGAGCCCCTTACCCAGAAAGGGTTGTGGGTGGTTCGGTCGGGGGGCTGTTTGGGGGTTAGGAGTGGGGCACAGACCAGCTCCCGGCCCCTCCGGAGAAGCTGGCCCGAGAGGGGCACCCACAGTGAGTAGCTCAGTTGTTGCCATTGGCAGTGGGACTGGGATTCTCTCCAGTCCCGGGATCGGAGCGCATCGGCGGGCATCCCCCATTTAATTCTCGGACCCGTCGGGACTCGCTCATGGTACCTGGGGCCACGAGACCTAGCTCGGGTTAGCCCAAGAGGGTCAACCCAACGCCCTTCGCTTGGGCGGGGGGCAACGTTGGGTTTTATTGCACTCTGGCCCCCGCCTGGCACCGGTGGGACGGGGGAGGTGGGCGAAGCAGCGTGGAAAGCGACGTCGTGGCCTAGCGGGTAGAGCACGGGCCTGGGCACCAGAAGAACCTGGCTCCTAATCCCCGCTCCGCCGCTTGTCTGTTGTGTGACTGTGGGCAAGTCACGTAATTTCTCCACGCCTCGGTTACCTCATCTGCAAAATGGGGATTAAGACTGTGAGCCCCGTGTGGGACAGGGTCGGTGTCCAACCTGATGAGCGTCTTATCTACCCCGGCGCTTAGAAGGGCGCTTGACACATAGTAAGTGCTTAACGCATGCCAGCGTCATTATTATTAGTAAGAAAGGGGTGTCTGGTGTTCTCGAGCGGCCGCTCGAGGTGTGGGCCGGGCCCACGAATCCTCTCGGGCCACCTTGACCCCCTCGTGCCCGCCAACACGGACAAGGGCAACCCGGAAGGGAGAAGAATCCCGGAGAGCGGAAACCCTCTAAAAGAAAACGCAAGGAGAATGTGGTTTGGGGGAGTGATAGCGAGGCTCAGTGGAAAGAGAAGGGGCTTGGGAGTCAGAGGTCATGGGTTCAAATGTCGGTTCCAGCTGTGTGACTTTGGGTAAGTCACTTGACTTTCTGGGCCTCAGTTCCCTCATCTGTCAAATGGGGATGAAGACTGTGAGCCCCACGCGGGACAACCTGATCACCTTGTAACTTCCCCAGCGCTTAGAGGAGTGCTTTGCACCTAGTAAGCGTTTAACAAATAGCATTATTATTATCCCGCTGTTGCTCTTTTTGGAGGGAAAAAGTTTGGTGGCGGGTTCAAAATGGCGGCTGGCCGGTGACGTCAGTCTTCCCCTCCCTCCCACCGCCGGGCCGAGGGAAGCAGGTGAGGGCGGAAGTGAGGCCCCTGAGGGCGGAAGTGAGACCCTTGAGGGCGGAAGTGAGGCCTTTGAGGGCGGAAGTGCGCCCGAGCCGGGGCAAGATCGACCTTCCAGTGGGAAAGATGGCCGCTGCGGGCGGAAATTCGTCGCGGGAGGTTTCCCCCCCGACCCTGAGGGCGGCCCTTTCCGTTCGGAGAACGGAAGAGCCTTCGGGCCGGGGGCGGTTCGGGTCCCCCAGGGGTCTCGCCTCACTTCCGGGGGCGGACCGGAAGTCGCTTTGTTTGGCTTCAAGATGGCGGCGGGAATGTATTTGGAGCATTACCTGGACAGTAAGGAGGCGGGGGGCGGGGGGGGAGAAAGAGGGGCAGGGGTCACAGGAGAGGGGGGTGGGAAAGCGAGGCAGGGGGTGACTACAGGAGGGGCGGGGCCGAGGGCGCTGGGGGAGGGGCAACAAGGCAGGTCCTGGGGGGAGGGGCGGTGCAGGCAAGGGCTGCAAGAGTCGGGTGACCCTTTTGGACGCCCCTCCCTTGACTCGATTAGACCGTCAGCCCCTCATTGGGTAGGGGATGGTCTCTATCTGTTCCCCAGTTGTCCATTCCAAGCGCTTAGCACAGTGCTCTGCACATAATAGTAATGTTGGTCTTTGTTAAGCGCTTCCTCTGTGCAGAGCACTGTGCTAAGCGCCGGGGGAGACACAGGGGAATCAGGCTGTCCCCCTTGGGGCTCACAGTCTCAATCCCCATTTTACAGATGATTCATTCAATCAATAGTATTTACTGAGCACTTACTATGTGCAGAGCACTGTACTAAGCGCTTGGAATGAGGGAACTGAGGCCCAGAGAAGTGAAGTGACTTGCCCACAGTCACACAGCGAACAAGTGGCAGAGCCGGGATTCGAACCCGTGACCTCTGACTCCAAAGCCCGGGCTCTTGCCACTGAGCCACGCTGCTTCTCAATCAGTAGTATTGATTGAGCGCCTACTATTGTTGGTATCTGTTAAGCGCTTACTATGTGCAGAGCACTGTTCTAAGCGCTGGAGGAGATACAGGGTCATCGGGTTGTCCCACGTGAGGCTCACAGTCTTCACCCCCATTTTACAGATGAGGGAACTGAGGCCCAGAGAAGTGAAGTGACTTGCCCACGGTCACACAGCTGACAAGGGGCAGAGCCGGGAGTCGAACTCATGACCTCCGACTCCAAAGCCCGCGCTCTTGCCACCGAGCCACGCTGCTTCTACTGTGTGCAGAGCACTGGACCCGCCGCTTGGAATGGACAGATGAGTGAATGAACTCGTGGTGGGCAGCTGGGTGACCTTGGGCCAGTCACTTCGTTCATTCATTAGCCTCACGGGGGACAACCTGATGACCCTTGTACCTCCCCCAGCGCTTAGAACAGTGCTCTGCACCTAGTAAGCGCTTAACGAATGCCAATACCAACATTATTATTCATTCAGTAGTATTGACTGAGCGCTTACTAGGTGCAGAGCACTGAACTAATCGCTGGGAATGGACAGTTCAGCGTGGCTCAGTGGAAAGAGCCTGGGATTGGGAGTCAGGGGTCGTGGGTTCAAATCCCGGCTCTGCCATTTGTCAGCTGGGTGACGGTGGGCAAGTCACTTCACTTCTCTGGGCCTCGGTTATGTCATCTGTCAAATGGGGATGAAGACTGTGAGCCCCACGCGGGACAACCTGATGATCCTGTATCTCCCCCAGCGCTTAGAACAGTGCTGTGCACATAGTAAGCGCTTAACAAATGGCAACATTATTATTATTATTGTTTGGCAACAGATAGAGAGACCATCCCTGCCTAATGACGGGCTCACAGTCGAATCGGGGGCAACAGACGGGCAAAACCATGACTCTTCTCTGGGCCCCAGGGACCTCCTCTGGAAAATGGGGATGAAGACCGTCAGCCCCACGTGGGACAACCCGCTCACCTGCTGTCCATCCCGGCGCTTAATAATAATAACGGCGGCATTTGTAAAGCGCTTACTAAGTGCAAAGCACTGTTCTAAGCGCTGGAGTAGGTACAAGGTAATCAGGTGGTCCCACGTGGGGCTCACAGTCTTCATCCCCGTTTTCCAGATGAGGGAACTGAGGCCCAGAGAAGTGAAGTGACTTGCCTACAGTCACACAGTTGACAAGTGGCGGGGATTCGAACCCATGACCTCTGACTCCCCAGCCCAGGCTCTTTCCACTGAGTCATAATGGTGGTATTTGTTCAGCGCTTACTATGTGCAAAGCACTGTTCCAGGCGCTGGACGGGGAGACAGGCCGATCAGGATGTCCCACGTGGGGCTCAGAGTTTTCATCCCCATTTTTTACAGATGAGGTCACTGAGGCACAGAGAAGTTAAGCGACATGCCCAAAATCACACAGCTGGCCAGCGGCTTAGCCGGGATTAGAACCCATGACCTCGGATTCCCAAGCCCGCGCTCTTTGCACTGAGTTACGCCGCTTCACTGTCTTAGGACAGTGCTTGGCGCAGAGTAAGCGCCGAACAAATGCCATCGTTATTATGGGCAGGGAACGTGCCTGCTGACCCTGTTGTAGTGTACTCTGGGCCTCAGCGACCTCATCTGTAAAATGGGGATGAAGACCATGAGCCCCACGTGGGACAGCCTGATGACCTCCTATCTACCCCCAGTGCTTAGAACAGTGCTTGGCCCCTAGTAATCGCTTAACAGATACCATCATCATTATTATTATTACTCTCCCAAGTGCTTAGTACAGCGTTCTGCACATTGGAAGCGCTTAGTAATTTCCACTGACTGACCGAAGCGCAGGTATCAGCGTGCGAGGTGGCAGCCGACCCGGTAAAGAGGGTCCGGTCCCCCAGACGACCTGGAGGAGAGCAGCCTCCCGCAGAAAAAGGATTATCATTTTTAGTTTTTGAGGGATTTGTCAAGCGTTTACTATGTGCCGGCATGGTACTAAGCGCTAGGATAGACACCAGCTGATCAGGTCGGACACAGGCCTTGTCCCACCTGGGGCTCACGGCCCGGACCCCCCATTTTACAGACGAGGTAACCGAGGCACCGAGAAGTTCAGTGACTTGTCGGAGGTCACCCAGCAGACGAGGGGAAGAGTGGGGATTAGAACTCGGGTCCCTCGACTCCGTTCGCTACTCCCCGCTGCTTTACCCCCCAAGTTCCCGCCGAGGATCAGTATCCACGCTGGCCGCCCTCAGCAGCCCCTCTGTGGCCGTCGGAATCCGAGGCCTCGGTACCCACCGGGAGCTTTCGGCCTAAGAGCTGAGTTCCGTTCCCGCAGCTCTCCTGTGCCTGCAGGGAGGGATCCCATTTCCTACCAGCAGGAACGAGGGTGGACTGTTTGCCTCTGCATTACTCACTTCCGCTTCCCTGAGTCCTTCCCTCTTCGGACTGTGTCAGCGGCACCGACCCGCAGCCCGCTTAGGCTCCACCCAGCAATCGATGGTTAATATCTGTCGATCGCTTCCTGTGTGCAGAGCACTGGTCTGAGCGCCTAGGAGGGCCCAGGCCTCCGCGGCTTAGTGGAAAGAGCCCGGGCTTGGGAGTCAGAGGTCATGGGTTGTAATCCCGGCTCTGCGGCTCGTCAGCTGTGTGACCTTGGGCAGGTCACTTAACTTCTCTGGGCCTCAGTTACCTCATCTGTCCAATGGGGATGACTGTGGGACAAGTTGATTACCTTGTATCTACCCCAGTGCTTAGAACAGTGCTCGGCACATAGGAGGCGCTTAACAAATACCAACATTATTACTACTGTAGCGGTAGAAGACCGCAATCACTGCCCTCAAGCAGCTTACGGTCTAGTAGTCTAGACTGTAAGCTCATTTTGGGCGGGGATTGTGTCTGTTTATTGTTATATTGTACTTTCCCAAGGACTTTAGTACAGTGCTTTGCACACAGTAAGCACTCTGTAAATACGATGGAGTGAATGAATAGCAAGGGAGACTTGGTAGAGTATATCCAGGGAGAGGAGGAGCTGGGAAAGATGGAGATGTGGATGAATAAGTGCTTAAATAGTAGCGGGTGTGAGCCGATGGGTACAGAAGGCTCCGGGCGGTTTGATCCCTGTTTGGGAACTACGGATTCGGGGAGGGACCGGTGCCCCACGGCGATTCTGAGGCCTCTCCCCGTCTCTCCCTCTCAGGTATTGAGAATCTCCCTTTTGAGCTGCAGAGAAACTTCCAGCTCATGCGAGATCTGGACCAAAGAACAGAGGGTGCGTATGGAGTGGGACACTGGGGGGGCGGAGGGCTGGGTCGCCAGGAGACGGGGGACGTGGGCCGGGGCGGGTCGAGGGGAGTCGGGGCAGGTGGGGAGGTGTTCCTTGGCTGTAGGTGACCAGTCGGTCCCCTTGAGGAGAGAGGCCGGCTGTCCCCGTCTGCCCCATTCCCCCAGTTCTGTTTCCCGGCCGAGGTTCGGGCAGAGAGGGCAAGGGCCGGGGACGGGACGAGGCTCCCGCGTGTAACCGTCTTCATCCGGCTCATCCGGCTCCGCCCTCTCCGTCCTGGCCAAGGCCCCTCCAGGCCAGCCACTCCGCACCACCACCCTCCGAGGGCTCCTGGGGCAGCAGGGCCTCCTTGGAGCGAGCCGGGCAGGCTGGGGGCTCCCTAGCCACACGCTCTCGGGGACCTGCTTCCGGAGAATTAGCTCCGATCTCCCTGCACACCGGCGTCCACATCGTGAGCGTCTGCTTCCTCCAGAGGCCCGGACGCTGGCAACCGCCAGACGCGTCCAGAGGAGCCCCTTACGGTCCCGAGGTCCCTCCGAGATCCTGGGTGAAGATCCCATCCGTTTGCCTTTTCCCGGCGGGGAATGGCTCCGTCAGTCGACGGCGCTTATTGAGGGTCCGGAGCGCCAAGCTGGGCACCGGCAGAGCGCTGCTTCTCTCTGCTGGAGGAAGGGCACCGTACCCGCCGCTCGGGGCCGCCGCGGAGGTAAAGGGCAAGGTCCTTCCCCGTCAAGGAACTTCCCCTCTAATCAGGAAGATCGATGGGCACAGGCTGCCACACGTAAAGTAGGTAACAGAGAAGGAGCACAGGCGCAATCAATAAAACGCATGAGTAAGGAATTAAACAATGTTGTGTCTAGATAACGAATCAACGGAGATAACCACCGGAGAGCCGCAGAGGCCGATGGGACGACTGGCCCGGAGAAGTGGGGGGGATCGACGGATGAAGGGGGCGGGGGGCTTAGGACAGCGCTCCGCACACAGTAAATAAATACCGTCGATTGTGTCTCTGGAGGACTCTGTTGGGAGGGGCGGGTGTGGTCTGGCGAAGCCGCGGGGGGATGAAGTTCCGTGCGGGGGGAAAGGCGAGAAGAGTGGGTCCGAGAAGAGTAAGGTCGTTTCGGTAAATCCCCCCCTTCGCTTGGACGTGCAACTAGCTCTGATTGTCCGCAAGAGTCTCAGAAGCCAAAAAGGCCCCTTGAAGCAAAGGTTTGTAGATACCCAGCCAAGTCAGCCCAGGACTCTGGACTGGTGAAAATAAGCTTAAAGGGATCCGACACGGTGTAAGATTCGTCCCCGAGGAGACCCTCCGTCCCACCCGGAACTTCCCTCCGCCAGACAAAGCTCAAGATGGTCGCTGGATTCTGCTGCCTTGCCGGCACCCTGACCGCAGACGTGCCTGTCGATGATAATTACCGAACCGGAGGCCCGGCTGGCGGTGGACTGGAGGTGTGGCCCAGGCTAGGGTCTTCCTAAAGCGTTGTACGGAGCGTGAACCTCACCTTCTGCGAAGCCTTCAGGAGCTTCCCGCCTCCCTCCTCATCCAACAGAAGCTCCTGACCGACGGCGTCAAGGCTCCCCGCCAGCGATCTCCTTCCCTTTCTGCTCTCTCCTTCCATTGCACCCCAGCTCGCACTCTTCACTCCTCCCAAGCAGACCCTTGAACAGAACCTTGTTCTCAACTCATCCCCTCATCCCTCTCTGGCCCGCTGCTCAGAACTCCCTCCCTTCCCACCCCGGTCAGTTCCATCCAACCGGTCAATTAACACTAGTATTTACTGAGCGCTTACTACGGGCAGAGCACCATACTAAGCGCTTAGGAGAGTAAAACAGTCGGTAGACACATTCCCTGCCCACAACAAGCCTGGAAGGGGGAGACCACTGCCCTCTCCACCTTCGGAGCCTCATAAAACCTCCCCTCCTCTAGGAATCACACAGTAAGCGCCCGGTAAATACAATTGATTGATCGATGGATCGAGTCTTTCCCTATCGGATCGGGAAGCGGCACGGTGTAGTGGATAGAGCCCGGGTGAGTCATGGGTTCTAAACCCGGCTCCGCCACTTGTCTGCTGAGTGACCTTGGGTGAGTCGCTTCGTTTGTCTGTGCCTCAGTTCCCCCACCTGTAAAATGGGGAATGAGACTGGGAGCCTCAATGTGGAACAGGGAGCGTGTCCAACCCGATTTGCTCGTATCCACCTCGGCGCTTAGTACGGTGCCTGCCACATAGTGGGCGACTAACAAATACCGTCATTATGACTATTGAGACCTCACCCACGTGGTCAGCCGTTCCGTCGGTTATCCCGAGCGGTTCATTCAACCGTATTTATTGAGCGCTTCCGACGTGCGGAGCACTCTGAGTTGTGTGGCTGTCGGTTTATTCCACTTGCTCATGTTTAGTTGGCTCTTGCCGGTTGTAGCCGAGATTTTCTTTTTGTTCCCACCGTGTATTCGCGCATTTGTGCCTGCCTGAATTCTCCATCAGATTAGAAACTCCTCGTGGGCAGGGGTTGTGTCTTCTACTTCTACTCTACGTCCCCAAGCGCGTTTTATAGCCCTGGGGCACAGCGGGGGCTTTCTGCAGCCCTCGGGGCACAGCGGATGGCCGGCGCAGCGCTGGGCACGCGGTCCGTGCCCACTCAGGCCCACACCCGTGCACCCGGGGCCAGGCCGTCCCGGCCGAGCCAAGCCCCTACGCCCTCCTGGTCCGTCCGTCTGGCCGTGACACAACCCTCCCACCCCCACGTCGGGTCTGATGGCCTGGCACCCCCTGGGCTTGGCCCGAAGCGCGGAAGTAGGGGTGGGTGGCGTGACCAGTCTCTGTGCCGCTCTCTCCTCCCCGTGTCCCCGGCAGACCTGAAGGCGGAGATCGACAAGCTGGCCACCGAGTACGTGAGCAGCGCCCGCAGCCTCGGCTCCGAGGAGAAGCTGGCACTGCTCAAGCAGATCCAGGAGGCCTATGGCAAGTGCAAGGAGTTCGGGGACGACAAGGTGCAGCTGGCGATGCAGACCTATGAGATGGTACGTGCAGCTCCTTCTCCTCCCCGTGCCTGGCGCGCACACTCACACGCACGTCCAGCTCCCCCCGGCCCCAAGCTCCTGGCCCCGAGGAGGACGGGCGAGGTCCACAGCGCCCACGGACGCTCTGGGCTGGGATGCCCCGCGGGGAGAGGCCCGCCTGGCCCCAGAGAGGGTCGGGGGCCGCACGGAGGCCCCCCACGCCGGCCTAGGCCCACCCTCCCCGCCCCTCCCCGGCCAGGTGGACAAACACATCCGGCGCCTGGACACGGACCTGGCCCGCTTCGAGGCCGACCTGAAGGAGAAGCAGATCGAGTCCAGTGACTACGACAGCTCCTCCAGCAAAGGCAAAAAGAGTGAGGATCCGGGGAGGGCCGGGCCGGGCGGGGGGCGCGGCCCGGGGGCTCGGCCCCAGGCCCGGCCAAGGGAGCCGGGGAGGGTTTGACCCACCTCCCGCTCCCCCCGCCCCCCGGCTCCCCCCTCCCCCCCAGAAGGCCGGGCCCAGAAGGAGAAGAAGGCCGCTCGGGCCCGCTCCAAAGGGAAGAACTCAGACGAGGAGGCCCCCAAGGCTGCCCAGAAGAAGCTGAAACTTGTGCGCACGTGAGTTCCCGGGGCCAGTGCCGGCAGACCCTCCCCAGAGGAGCGCCC